>NC_057351.1:44095262-45444905 GCF_016509475.1 Prionailurus bengalensis | reverse complement strand
GCAGAGCAGGAATACAGTGAGCCGACAGTTCTCCCAAAGCTGAAAGACTCGCCTGAGATTAAATCCCGGGCCAGTCTGGTGCCTGAACTCCTGCTCTGACCATGGCGGCACTCTGCCCCCATCCAGCAACAAACAAGCATCGGGCTATTCTGATGGGATTTGGTGCCTGGTGCCAGAGTCTGACACGTAGCCCGACAAGTCTTGTGGTGGTGGCCTCGGTGAGGGGGTCGTCGACTCTAGGGCGGGTCGGCAAGTGCTTCAGACAGTCAGAGCTGGTCTTCAATGTGTTTTCCACACATCTTGTGATCCTTCTGGCCTTTTCTAGACCAGATGGCCATTAACCTTGAACATATGGGATCTGGTCTTGGCTGGATGTCGAAAGCTGACCTGATCTCAAAGTCTCATTTGAGGTCTTCAAAATAGAATTCACTTCGTCAATAGGGCTTTGTTTTGAAAGTAAACAGGTGGAAAATAACAGATCGTGCTTTCAAACATCAGCCGAGTAATAGCCCATGACAGCACGACCTATGTGTTACCAGGCTTCATGGAAACGGTCCGCATGGTTCCAATCACTCTACGTGCTCTGGCCACTCCAGGATGTGAATAGTTTCTAAATGATGTGCACACTCATTTGCAAGGTCCACAGCCAGCTCGGAAGGAATGCTGACTGAATCACCGAGGAAAAAGACAATAGAACCTGTTTGTAGACATGGATTTTAAGAAACACTCGAGGTTCATCCCAAAGCCTTCAAATCACCCACACAGCTTTATAACCCCCATGATCATGGTCCACCCTCCTGAGGACCTTCTCCCTACCTGCTCATGGCTTCTTCTATCCCTCATTTCCTCTCTCCCTTAACAGGTCCCACAGGGAGGGAACTGAGAGTTGGGGGAAGCCGGCCAAACGATCTTCTGCCTGGGGAACATTTGCTGATGCTTCCAGTGCTCAGAGATCGGTGACTCCCCCAGTGGACCATGCCAAGCTCTTTTCCCTTCATTTCTGAGGCCCGCGGTGCAGTTGAAAGAAAAACTACTCCATGTGTTTCTGATCCATCTCCGCACAGCTCATCCAAAGTTTGGATTTTAAGCGTTCGTAGATATGCATGATGCTTTTGGAGTCTGCTTTACAAGCCTTCCACGCTTTCATTTCTATTGTGAGAGGAAGCTGAGCGTTGCCAAGAGTAAACGAGTTGGCGTCTCAGAAGGTTCACGTTGGGTCTGTAACACTGAAGCCCTAAGGCTTGAGTGGAAGCCGAGTTTCAGAGAAAGTGCTCTCATCTCCACCCAGATGCACCCAGAGAGGACGCTTTCTTTGGAGGGGCTGAAGCCATTATATGTTCAGCCTCTGCACGTTCCATGCGCGCTCACTACAGATCCCCTTGGGCTTTGCCATGTTAAGATACAATCTAACACTGCCAAGAGGCTCTCATCGGTCATGGGTGATCTTTGGGGGGTGGGGGAAAGGGTCTCCAAAGCTGACAGGGTGAATCACTTCCCACACTGTTAACACGTCAGCGCCACGGCTATTGAGGTTCAGAGCAGGGCAACATGACTGGGGATCCGAATTCCTCTGCTTCCAAATTAGTATTAGTAGCCCAGAAGAAGAATGGAAGGAAACATGGCCTTTCTGGAGAGCCACGCACTAGGGAAGGAAAGAAGGAGGTAGAGCAAGTTACATCCTTCCAATAAAACACTTCAGGAATAGCATGGACTATGCCGCTCGGGGTCTGTCCAGATCTTCCCCTTGGTTGTACAGCTGACACAGTGTTGGTATCCCGAAGGAAACACGTGCATCAACAGGCCAAATGCGTGGTGTTGGGAACTGCTCTCATTTCCACCGAGGCAGGGGGCCTGAAGGGGAGCCAGACATACCTGGGGTTGCATCCTAAATCTACCCCCTCCTAGCCATGTGACCTTGGACCAGTCCTTTCACCTCAGTTTCTTCCTCTGTAAAATGGGTGTAACAATATAACCTCTTGGCATAATTGGGAGATTATCTACATAGTGCTTAATAAACAATAATATATGATGATGGCGATGGGCTGCCATTGGTAAGTGAGTAGAGTTCTGTGGCCCTGTGGACTGATTGGCTGAGGCCTCAAGGGCTCTGCTCTCCATCACAGCATGTTTGAAAAGAGTAAAGCAGAGGTCTTTATAACCCACAGGGTGGGGCGGTGCAGAGCAGGGAAAGAGCTTGAATATGGCCGTCTAAGGCCTTGAGACCTAGGCTTGAGTCTTGGCTCTACATCCTGGAGCAAGTAGCTGAACCTCTCTGGGCCTCAGCTTCTTTATCTAGACAAAGGTGGCTTATGGTACTGAAAACCTAAGAATCACATGAGAGATGGGATATGAGAGTGAGCAGAGCTCTAGGCAGGGCCACAAAGCCAGCGCCCAGGGGGCCAGACAGGTGCAGGAGTGAAGGGCAGCCCGTGGGAGGAAATAGTGGTGGGAAAGGGGGGCTGGGGCATGCCTGCCTGGATGAAGGCATTCACCTTCATGGTTACAAATGCCCCCCACCCCCCGCCCCCAGCAGGAACCACACTCACTGTGCAAGCCAAACAGAGCAGACCAGGCTCAGGAAGCTAGATATAACCTCAGGGGCGATCGGTGCCCACAACTTCACATTATACATCATTACAGAAATTCTTGCTGTTGAAGATGGAAATCTCCACTGGCTGCCAGTGCATCAGACAGGTTAGAAAACATCGGAAGAAACCATTTATGAGACGGCGTATGCCTCTCCATCACCCCATTGTCTCGGACAAGTCATTTGCCTCGTTAAGCCTCACTTTTCCGTCTGCAGAACAGAGTGTCATCGAACATGGAAGGGGATGCCATCTCCAGAGGCCAGACACAGGGCAGGCTCTCAGTCATTGTTTTTGACTTTTTCTTCCCACAAACTAAAAAGTCAAACTGCCCCAATTTTTCTCTGAGGGTTAGTGCAGGCTTTTCTTAATGTTGGTGGTCAGGGGCGCCTGGGTGGTTCAGTTGGTTGAGCATCCGAATTTGGCTCAGGTCATGATTTCATAGTCCATGAGTTCGAGCCCACGCTGGGCTCTGTGCTGACGGCTCAGAACCTGGAGTCTGCTTCGGATTCTGTGTCTCCCTCTCTCTCTGCCCCTGCCCCTCTCATGCTCTGGCTTTCTCTGTCTCAGAAATAAATAAACATGAAAGAAAAAATTTTTAAATATTGGTGGTCAAAGATACAAAAACATAGGCAGGTGCAGATGAGGCCCGTCTGAGGGCAGCCTCCGTTTCGAAATAGCCCAGGGAGAAAATGCAGATCTGGCCTTGGTGCAATTTAATTGCTCTGTCGAGCCATCATGGGAACGCACATAAACAGGAGGGCTTTTCTGCCTCACTTAGGCAGAGGGTTTGCAGGAGGAAGGCTTACTTCCTCACGGGCTCTACTCACAATGGACTCCAGGAAGGCTGTTCTCCGATCTGCCCGGCGTGCTTTGCCTCTGGAGGCCCCAGCAGCCGCTAACAGAGCCCCTATTCACTGCCGCCGCTCCAAGTAACAGAGCGGTTCACTACTGCGTGCGCCGGGCACGCGGAGCGCAGGTTTACAAAGAGTTATTTTCTTAAGAACAGATTTTTTAAAATCCCATTTCCTTCCCTGTTGCCCAACCCCCACATCCTTGCGAATGGACCAGAAAGCTCTGTGGCCAAGCTTTTCTTGGATCGTGAAAATCAAGATCAATAAATATCTGTGCCGGAGCATGACTCGCCCCGGCGCCTCCCTACGTTCTGGAACAGGGGCCCTGGTGGTGCGCGGCCTTGCAGCCCTGGAACCGGGTGATCCCGCCACACGTCTGTGTTGTGTGCGGGCTCCCCAGCACCCAGCGAGGAAAGAACCTTCCCAGGGATAAAGCACACCTCGGGGGGTTGGGGGGGCCACCCTTCCAGGAGCGTTGCCAGTCTCGGGGGGGGGGGCGGCGGGGAGGGGCTCCGCTCCATTCGTCTGGGGTTTCCAGGATGAATTTTTTTAAAAACAAAAATTTTTAATGTTTATTCTTGACAGAAAGAGAGACAGAGCACAGAGCACGAGTGGGGGAGGGGCAGAGAGAGAGAGAGAGAGATCCAGAATTCGAAGCAGGCTCTAGGCTCTGAGCCGTCAGCCCAGAGCCCAAAGCCCGGCCGAACTCACGGACTGCGAGACCATGACCCGAGCCGAAGTCCTACGCTCAACTGACTGAACCACCCAGGCGCCCAGCCAGGATGTATTTTTAGGCCTTGTTTTCCACAGCTTGATTTTCGGTGGTTCATGAGGTGTTCCAGGTACTGCTACGTACCTGAGTTCTGAAGTACCAGCACGTTCCCTCTCTATTCCGTGCCTCCCCTCCCTCGATCCCTGACCTCTCTTTAACACGCTCTGATCAGGTGTTCACCCCCACTGTCCCACCAACATGGCAAAGATGACCACCATCTTGTTAAACCCACTGGTGGGTTCTCTGTCTTCATCTGGCTTGATCCTTCAGCAACATTTGTCAGTGATCACTTCATCCTTTGCAAATACCTTCCCCTCGTTGATGCTTCCATTGAACCGGAAGGCCACACTGGGCTGTCTCCCTACTTCAGCCTGGCTGGGCCTTCTCTTCTTCCTGACCCATTAATTTGGGGGACATCAAGGGCTCAGGCATTTATTGACACTCGCTCCCTGGGTAGTCATATTTGGGCCGGTGGCTTCAAACACCGATGATGCAGTCAATACCCTTACGTTGATCATTTCAGCCCCAACCTCTTCACACTGGCCTGGTTCAATTAATCATTTGAACACCTACGTGGAAGCAATATGTCCCAAACTCAATATGCCCAAAGCATATTGGATCTATCAAGCCCTCCCCTGCTGCAAAACATACCCCTACTTAAGATATACACTACATTCTCCATTCTCTTTCTTAATTTTCTTCTTACAATTAGATATTTTTCATCTTTTTCCTTGTTCCCTGTCTGTCCTCCCTGCTACATTTTAAGCCCTACAGAGAAGAAACTTCATTTATCTTATATTTCATGCTGTATTCTTAGTACCAAGGACCATCCACTCAGGCACCCAATAAATATTTAATAAATGAATGAATAAAGTAACACTGAATTTTGTAATGTGAGTGTTATTCTCTTTCCAGTTCTCTTTGGATCCATAAAAGCATGTCTGTAACACTGCTCTGACACATGATAATTTCCCTTTTGAACAAAGAGAGAACAGTTTTAGTCTGAAAAACTTGGCAAAATAGTATCTTGCTAGAGTTTAATAAACTTATTTTATTTTCATTGTTTTTTTAATATAGTTTTCTTCTCTTTATGGCAAATATTAATAATTCTATATTTATACTTCTGGTGTAAAGTTTCTTTTTAAATTTTATTTATGTAGGCAATATACGTGAATCAATTTAAAGAAAATATTAAGTAAATAATAGAAGACTGGACATTGGTGCTGGGTGGTAAGAGAGGGACTTCTGCCAACAGCCCCAGCCATGGCATCACTGGGCTCCAGGGCCACAGGGAAAGGAAGTAAGGCAGGTGTCTCCTCATCACAGGACCAGGGAGGGGCTTCATGAGGGCCCAGCCCCCAAGGCAAGGCTTTCTCCCTGGAGAACTCTGGATAATGGCTGTGCCCTTTTAATTTCTGCTGGGGCATCTGGAACCCCGCCTTCCTTTCAGGTTACATGGCCAGAGTCAAATGACCTCAAGGACCTTCTGGGAAGGAAGAAAAGAAGGAGAAGGGGAAAGAAGAAGGTGGGGAGTGAGGAAGGAAGCAGGAAAAATATTAAGCATTTATTGTTTGTCACACTTTACAAATGATCTCAATTAATCTACTCTAAATGTTTGGTGCACAGACACAAAGAAACACCTGTCTAATGGCTCCATTGTCTGCCCTGCGACCAGAATGATCTTTGGCAATGAGCCCAGGCATTGTCTCCCTCCGCATGAGGCCTCTGCTTCTTGCCAGAGTTTTCCCTGAGACTGGGGCTGAAAGAGGGCAGGGCCTCGGCACATGTTATACCTCATGGTGGTGTCCCCAGAACCTCACGAATACTGAGCTGCACAAAAGTCTTTGCTGAATAAATGCAATAAAATTAAAAGTGGAGGAAAAAAAGCCCTCTGAACACATCAAATCCCCATCAATAGTTTAAGACAGAATAACATGGGAGCAATTCAATAAGTGAGTGTCAAGTGAATGAATGAACTGATCTTAAAGGAAATGCTGCGGGGTGAAGGTGGGGCTGGGATGCCATGTAAATGTGGTGTGGGCTTCTTAGTTCTCCAGGGAAGACTCTCAGCACATTCTTTTACCAGAGTTTACTACCTCTCCAACTCCCGAAGGATGATGGCACAGAAATTCTACAACAGAGATGTCTGGTGAGATACTGAAGGCTCCATGGGCCAGAAAGGGTTCTGGCCATCTGACTCACCGTCTGGGTGTGCATATGACGGCCAGAGTGGCATCACTATGGCAGCAGGCATGGTGAGCTGGCCGGTGTTGGCTTTGCACCAATTACAGTGTCCTTTGTAGCAAGGACACACCTGGTAAGTGAGGCTGGCGGCCATTCCACAGGGCTAAAGCACTCCCCACACCAGTTAACTTCCCTCGTGAGGATATTCTGGAAGGAAAGGAATGTCCCTCATCAAAGAGCAATCATTCTGACACGTGTTAAATAGAGCAGGACTTTACTCAAGATTATTGAAGTAAGGGGGGGAGAGGATTTACAGCCAGCAGGCAGGATGGGGGACAGCATAAAAAACTTCTAAGAAAAGCTAGGTTGGACACCTAGGGCAGGGGGAATTCTTGATAAACTGGTTGAGCAGGATTCTTCACTTGAACTGGGCCTGGAAGGCCAAGGATGAGGCCAAGATGAAAGCTCAGAGGAACCTGACTATCTTTTGGTCAAGGAGGGTGTCCTTGTCACCCTTAAGAAGAGAAAGGCTTGCCTGGGACATGGGTTAGGCTTGGGGATGGAAGGAGAGAACAGTTTTGAGTTGAGTACCTAGAGAAGCCATCCACATATGTCTCAGGCCTCCAGGGATATAAACTAGGTCCATGTGTTAGAGGAAGGGTCTAGAAAAGGTGGTAGGAACAATCTGGGCCCGGGGACCCTAGCATGTAGTCCAATCAAGGTGTTTCGTATGAGTGAGTTTAGAGTATCCCTCTCACACTTCAGCACATGAGACCCCAGTGAGTGGTGGGCATTGCCCTTTGGAGAGACAAGCTATGACTGGGACCCATTTCCAGGAGTCTGGAAAGGGCATGTCAGCTCTGGGACTATAGAGGGCCTGGGGTTCACAGGGCAGCAGCACCTGGGGGTCCCGTGGACAGAATGGAAGTGTTTGGAAGGGTTGGGGGTGGGGCCTCAAGAATGTCACAAATCAGGCTAGAACCAGAGAGTACTGAGCTGAAGTTGTTGGGGCCTCATTCCTTGGTCAGACCCCCCAGGCTGGCTTGGCCTTGTGGGGCTTGGCTCACATCACTGTGGGCCTGGAGAGTGATAACCAACAGACAGGACGATGGCCAAGGCCTGACTCCATTTTCATCATTAATGAAAGACTGTGTTACTTTCACCGGACCGGCCATCCTGTGGCATCGGGGTGGATGAATGCTTTACTCTGAAAATGAATGTTTGAAAAAGGTAAGGTTTCATGACATTTATGCCCAGGTATTTCACTTCTGGGAACTCAGCCAAAGTAAATAATATTAAACAGAAAACAAGCTTTATGCACAAAGATGTTTATTGCAGTGGTACTTACGCTAATGTAAAATTGCAAACAATCTCAATGTCCCAGGACAGAGGATGACGATTAAGTAAGTTCTTTCATAATCCACTGTGAAATATTTATTCAGCCATTAAAAACGGTGCTTACAAATTCTATAACAACATGAAGGAATGTTTAAAATAAGTGAAAAAGTGGGAAACAGAATTCACATATAATGTTTGCGTCTGTATACAAGTAAGAAGGAATGAAACGCTGTGACTTCAGAATTTTAATACGTTTTGATGCTCTGCTATTGACCAAAAAATCTAGCTGTCCAGGACACCCTCACCCCAGACGATTCTCTATAAGGTAGCACTGCTGTGTGGTTTAGGTCACTGTGCTCTGTCGTCCAGACACTTGGGCAGTAGGGGTGAATGCCTGCCCCAAGTGGCCCCGACTGGCTCCATTAGTCAGTACGAGTGAAGCTGTGATCCAGTGACAACCAACCATTAAATCACATGGCTTCAAACAACACAGCTTGATTCCTCATTCAGGTCACATGTCCACAGAAGGGCGACGGGGGACTCTGCTCCTGTCCGCACTCAGAATGCAGGCTGACAGCCTCTACCACCTAGGGTGCGGATGGAGAGGGCTAGGAACTGTTGGCTGCTCCCCCACAATTAAATGCTCCACCCCAGAAGCAACGCACCACACTCCCACTCACAGCTTGCTAGTGAACGAGTCAGATGGCCCTCTCCTCCAGAGGGAAGGCCAACCTCGTCTGTGCTGGAAAGAGGAAGAGAACCAACTAACTGTCTCAGGGCAGCACCATTGGCCACCACAAGGGCCTTCCAGGAGCCCAAGTGGTACCAGGAAATCTCTTGGGAAGATCTCTCGGTGCTGATGGTCCAGCATCACCCTCCCTGTTTTGACCACCAGCTGAGAAAGGCAACAGCAGACATTTGGATCCAAAAACCACAAGAAATGACTGCCCTCCCCTCCCTTTTTTTTTTGTTTTTTGTTTTTTGTTTTTCAGCTGCAAAGTGGAGATATTTACCATCTCCAAAATTATTCCTCCTTGGGCACTTTACAGCATGTGCCATGTTTTCATACGCACACAGCCCAAGGCCATGGCCAGCACAGAGCTGTGCAAGGTCCGTGCCCAGATGGGCTCTCCCTCCAGAGTAATTCATTCTGCAGGGATGCTCCATGCTCCAGAGAAAAAGTTCTAATCAGAGGTTGTGAAGGTTAATTCACTGAGTTTTGCTTCCTTCTTGGCACTATTAGAAAAGAGGTTTAAAAATGAATGGATAAGTAAAAGAAGACTAAGACAACAGCATTTGTTGTAGCAAAAGCGCTATGTCTGGGAAAGCTACAGGAGTCTCTCTCTCTCTCTCTCTCTCTCTCTCTCTCTCTCTCTCCTCTTTCTCTCTCTCTCCTTCTCTCTTTCTTTCTCTGTCCCCCTCCTGCCCGTCTCTCATTATTCCCACCTCTGTCCCATTATCGTGTTTCAACTGTAAGCATACAGTTGTCATAAGAGTCGTTTCCTATCAAACATGCTTGAGCTGAGATATATTGAGGCACCACTGAGGTGCCAAGCTTAGGTCAAACCTTACTTCATAGGCGCTGAGAGATTTATCAGTAGAAGCCTGCAAGAGGATACATTGAGTTTTGATTGCTGGATAACAAATGACCACAAGCCTTAGTGGCTTAAAATAACACAGACACCTCCCAGTTTCCTGGGGTCAAGAGTCTGGGTGCAGTTTGAGGGGAGGGTCCTCTGCTTAGGGGCTCACCAGGCTGAAATCATGGCGTCAACCATCAGCATTCTTGTTTGGGGCTCATTCAAGTTGTTAGTAGAATTCAGGACCTGTGGTTGTGGCACTGAGGTCCCCACTTCCTTGGGAGCTGTGAACCAGAGGCCACTCACAGCTCTTAGAGACCTCATGGCTCGTCACCATGGTACCTTGGCTCACCATGGTATGGCTATTTGCTTTCTTTCAAGCCAGTAGAAGGGCTGCGGCTGCCCAACTCCCTAAAGGCTCACCTGAGACACTCAGACTCTCCCAGGACAATCTCCACTGTTATTCAATCAAAGTCAATGTATTAGGGACCTTCATCATATCTGCACAATCCTTCTTGCCATATAATGTAACCTACTCACTGGACCAATATGGCATCATGTTCGTGGGTCCTGTCTCCACTCGAAGGTAAGAAATTATAAAAGGCATGAACCCCAGGGACAGTAATCACAAGGACATCTTCAAATTCCCACAGCAGGGGGTCTGCATTTCTGTGATGATCAGATTCAGTGCATAGCCAGGGGGAGCTTCTAAGCAGGGCACTCGAAGCTGTCTTGGACATGAAAAAGAGCCACATTTTGCTAGGAGAGTTCTTTGTTCTCATGGTCAGAGAGGAGCCTTCTGCATCTCTGAGCAGAAAATGGGAGCCTCCAATTCACAGGCACTGCCCTTTCTTCTCTGTGTGACAACACAGAGAGGGGCCAGGGCAGCCTTGGAGGACGGCAGGACCAATAGAGCAGGGCAACACCACGCACAGAGAGCTACCAGTCCTTGGATCCCTGGGGCAGCCACATTAATATTTTCTTCTCACCAGTCAGGGGAAGCGGAGGGCAGTGGGGGGAGGTGGTGAGGAAGTGGGGCCTTGGTTGACAGTTGACTGCATGAGGGGTGTCAGAGAAGTTCCCCCACACCCTGCTCTTGGGAAACAGACTCTCTGATCTCTATGCAGAAGTCTCCATCAGCCATCACTCAGAAATGTTCCCCCACCCTCTTCCCTGGGAGCTGGGAAACCATGTGGGGACTTGAATAGCTTTGAGTCACAGGGACTGTATTGGGTTGGAGTCAAGGGTCTTGCGTTCCAGTTCTTCCCTTTAGCTGGCTGTTGCTCTGGGCAAGTCTGAGCCTCGCTTTCTGGCTCTATAGAGGGAAGAGGCAGGATGGAGTGAGGTCCCTTTGAGAAAGCAGCTTTCCAGTCCGTCACGCATTGTTAGTACCCCTCCCCAAACCTTTTGTTCTTGGATGTCCCACTGCATATCTGTGCCCATGGCTGGCTCAGCTCTGCTTGGGGTCCAGGTGGACCACAAAGAATGCCTCTCCTCTTCACCTATTGCTTCACCCACACAGTTCTGATAGCCTTTGCCAGACTGGGTCAGGGAAGTCAAAATGGCCCCGTGACCGATAGGCCACACAACACGGCTATGCCAAAGCCAGAGCCTGAGCCACCGATTAGGTCTGATAAATCGGGGCTATACTTAGGGCCTCAGCTTCTCCGTCTCAAACTGAGGAGTTGGACTAGTCCTAAAATATCCACTATACTGTGTGAGGTCTAGGGTTGAGCCTCCCTGGTTCTGGGGCAGCCTGCTGTGATTTTAACCATCATTTTAAAACGAAATGGTCTAGCATTTTGTGGGCCCCAAAGGTTTACTTAGTGAACCTAGACTGAGCAGGAAAATCTCTGGGGAAGACCTCCAAGGTGGGTAAATCTGTGGGTATAGCAAGAGGAGACTATATATTGGAAGATCCCATCATGGAAGACTCCATCCCAACCCAAGCAGGGCCTTCAGCATGGCTCTCCCCAGGGATGGATGCCCAGAGCCTTCATTTCACTCACTGCTGGACGGTTCTGCCCTAAGCTGAAGGCAGCCCCCCTGTCGTTCTGCACGGCAGCCTTTGCAGGGATTGAGGAGTCTGTGCGGTGCCTGGCACGTAGCAGCCTGGGGCCTTGGGGTGGACACAGCTACGCTGTGATGCAAAACTCATGGACCTGAAATCCCACCCCCCAGCCCACGAGGTGCCTTAGCTGGCTGGGGGAGCCGGGCCAACCACCTGCCTTTCCGAAGCCTGTTTCCTCTTCTGCAAAATGGAACCAACAAACCCAGTTTCTCCTGGGTAGGGTGAAAGCGAACCACTCTGGAATGGACAGTTTACAGGGTGTTACGGTCACAGTTATGTACCCCTAAATCCACACGTTGCAGCCCTCACGCCCTGGGCCTCAGAATGAGGCTATATTTGGAGACAGGGCCTTTAAAGAGGTGATTAGGTAAAATGAGGTCATTAGAGTAGGCCTAATCCAATCCGACTGATGTCAGCATAAGAAGAGATTAGGATGCAGATGCACACACACACGGGGGAGACAGTTTGAAGACACGGGGAGAAGATGGTCATCTACAAACCAAGGAGAGAGGCCTCAGAAGAAACCATCTGGGTCCATACCTTGGTCTGGAACTTCCAGCTTCCAGAACTGTGAGACGATAAATATCTGCTGCTTAAGTCCCCAGTCTGTGGTGTTTTGTTAGGACAGCCCCAGGTCACCCAGCACGGGGGAAGATTTGTTTTGCAATAGGCAGAGAGGGGAAGGCCCAGGGGGCTGGAGCTCCACCCTCCAAGCCGAGGCCTGTCCCCACTGCCCTCCCCGTGTGGCCCACGGCCAGGCAGCCTCCGCCCGCCCTGGGGCCTGCAGCACCCGGTGCCCAGCGCAGGCCGGCCTGCCGGGCCGCGGGCAGGGTAGCTGAGGCAGCGCACCGCAGCCAGCTTGTTTTGATTGCAGGCGGCTCTGCTGGGAGGCTGCAAACTCCGCCAACTCGTCTAACATGATTCCGCGAGAAATGTTGACTCTAAATTACAAGGACTTAATTTTTCCAACCACAGCTAGGCAGTAAATGACTCTCTGAAATGACAGATGGAAAGTTCAGTTAATATGTTTATCTTCTGGCTCTAAGCGGTCCCGCCTCCCCCAGCATGGCTCAGGCCAGCCTGCACAGTGGGGGAGTGGGGGTAGGGAGCGACATCGGTTGCCCTACCCCCCCCCCAACCCTGCCCCGACCCCAGGCCCGCTGCTCCTCAGACCTAGACCTCCAGACCTGCCCCCAACAGGAGGCGGCTGCTGTGCGCAGGGCAGGAAAGCCGCCCCCCCCGGAGCCAGGCTCCAGGCCTTCCTGTGCAGCCAGCTTGGCGTCTCCATCTCAGAAAAGTCAGGTGAGCTATCTATCCTGAGGCAGCAGTGACCTGGCTTTGTCCCCAAGGTGGCAAGTCACCTGGCTTCTTTGGCTCTGTCATCTACAAAACGGTAATTCAAAACTCTCCCACCAGCTGGCAGGGGGACGCCAGGAGCACAGTCATAATTATACCAGCGAAGATCTGCATAGTGGTGTCCATGGGTCTGGCACTGAACTGTCCCAGGATGTAGCTGTTATTATTATGATCTCCATTTTATTGTTGAGGACACTGAGGCACAGAGAGGTTAAGCCGCTTGCTCAAGGTCACGCAGAGAGCAGCAGAGCCTGAATTCCAACCTGGGAGGGCTGGCTCCATGATTCATGCGCTTGATCACTCTTTTGCTGGGCATCCCCAAAGATACTCGCTGTGGGGAGATGCTAGGGGTAGGATTCTGTGTTAGCTACTTGGCAAGGAGGTCACCACTCAGTTCTGGATCCCCCGTCTCCCTGTAGACAGCAGCATGGTGGGCTCAGACCGGCCTGGGCAGGGTGCCTGGTCACACTCAGCTGCTGACCCCTGCAGGGAAGTGACACGCACACCTCCCCACCTTCTTCCTACCCTCTCACCTCCAGTCCTTGCCCGGGCTGCCAGTCCTGCCCGGGAGCTCTGCCCACCAGCCCCCATGTGATGTCACTGCCCAAAGGGAGAGACCACCGTTGCCAGAGTTGACCAGTCCTCTCTGAGACCTCTGCTCCCAGGGGAGGGCTACAGGTCACAGCCCAAGGCCCGCCACTCTGCTGGCTGCCTTGACAGTAGCTTCCTGGCTTAGCCTGGTGGACATGGGGCCAGCCCCTGGTACAAGGAGCTGGAGTCACAGGGAGGACATAGGGGGTAGTTTCCCGTTAGTGGGGAGAGACGTGATCACCACAGTCCTTGGCAAGGTGGGCCCGAACATGGCCAAGCCGAGTGTGGGTAGGACCCTGAGGCCTGGTGGGGAAAGGCTTCCTTGCTAAGGTCTTGCCTGGGTAGAGTCTTCCAGAAGTTTGGTAAGGCAGAAATAAGGAGAATCCCAGGCAGAGGAACAACCCAAATAAGAAAACGATGGAGGAATAGTGTGGTGTGTGCGTACAAGGAAGCTGAAGAGATTGGGCTTCCAGGGCGTAATGGAGAGACTGGAAGGACTGACGGACTGACACAGACGAAGCTGGTAGGGGTGACAGGGCCTGACTAAATGACCTTCTGTAAAAGTTTCATGTGACAAGTTCAGAGATGGGGCTTCTTCTGTTGAGGGATGCATCTTTCGTGTGTGTGTGGTAAAATGGATGTAACTTAAAATTTACCATGTCTACCATTTTTAATGTTTATTTGTTTATTTATTTATTTTGACAGAGAGAGGAGAGAGAGAGAGAGAGAGAGCATGAGTTTGGGTGCAAGTGGGGGAGGGGCAGAGACAGAGGGGGAGAGAAATCCCAAACAGACTCCTTGCTGTCAGCGCAGAGCATCAGATGTCCCTGACGTGGGACTCGATCCCATGAACCATGAGATCATGACCTGAGCTAATAGCAAGAGTCAGACGCTTAACTGACTGAGTCAACCAGGTGGCCACTTGTCGCCATTTTTAAGTGTACTGTTCAATGACATCAAGTGCATTCATGTCATTGGGCAGCCATCCCCACCATTCATCTCCAGAACTTTCCAAGCATCCCAGACTGAAACTCCACACCCGTAAAACAACCGCTCTCTACAGCCCTTCTCCCAGGCCTGGCCACCACCATTCTCTTCTCTGCATCTGGAAGTGACCCTCTAGCAAGGGGCCTCAGTCCTAACCCGGGAAGCGTGACATGGCGAGGGGCCGGGTTAGCCAGCCACTGCAGCTGCAGAAGAGAAAGATCTCACCAGTGGCTGCCACGGAAGCCCCAGCAAAAGATGAGCCTACTTGCCCGGAGGTGGTGGCCGCCGGCAGATGCCCAGCCTGGAGGGCAGACCTGGGTTTGGAGTCCAGCCCAAGAACTCAGAGCTCTGTGGCCCCAGGAAAGTCCTCAGCCTCTGCAGGCTAACTATGAAGAAGAGATAACAGTGCTTCGCAGAGTTGCCTTTGGGTAAAGTCATAACAATAACAGTGACTATTTGCTCTGCCCTGTCCAGTACTGGGTACATGCCAAACCCTTTCTGCGCCTGTCTGTCAAGTCAGCCTTGGGCCCTACAGACTGAGCGCCTCTGGGAAACTGAGTTTCATTGAGGTTCAGGTCTTACAGCCCAGGATTTGCAGCTGAGAGAATCTTACCCCAGGACCCAACGCAGAGGGGGTGCTCATAAATGTGGGTTTAGTTATAGTCCCTCCGTAAATGTAAATCAACCATTATGCTGAATTTCTCACATGGATGCAAGGATCGGCCATTCAGGTAAATGGTACTTTTCGCTGTTGGGGTTGCACTAGAGTTCAAAGCAAAGCGGCCCCAAGACAGATCTGTTTCAGTGCAGCTATGGTCTCGGCAGGAGGCCCCGGCTTCTGTTGCAAGGCAGGGAGGGCCCCAGGCCAGACAGCTCATCAGAGAGGCTGCTCGGAGGCCTCTGCCTGAGACTGGCCCAGGCTTGCTGTTTAGGATGTGGGAGGCAGCAGAGCCCCGGCCGTGTTCTGGGGACAGGAGTGTCATGGCCTCTCTCGTGGAGCAGCCAGACACGAGCCCTGTGTTACTTTGAGGAAGTGACATGGTTGGAAAAGCCCTTGTGAGAAGAGTGTCCACGTCCTCCTTGCTGAAGAGGAAATGATGTCCCCTGCCATAGGACCCCCCCACCCACCCACCCAAGCCTGATTGGCTGGAGCCAGAAGGTCTTTTGGAGAATCCAGGATGCAGGATTCTTCCCAAGAGCCTGCCCAGAAGTTCCTGGAATGTCAGGGCCATAACGAGTCGGAAAATGGACTGGGTCATGGGCTCTATTCCCCAACACACAGGCTTCCATGGAGAAATGCAGGCCATACTCTTCTCTATCTCCTCATCTTCTGCAATGCCTCACTGCCACATGTCACCTCCTTGGCCTAGTACCCTGGCCTTTTGTGACCCAGCCGTGTCTGATGCTGTTGCATCCTGCTGTACTCCCCTCTCCTCATGTACACGGAGCTCGAGCCCAGAGAAAAGTCAGTTCCCTCTCCATCCCAAGTCTTCCATGATTTGGCACCCGTGAGTAGGCTGTGCTCTCTATCCAGAGCTGTTTCATTTTCATCTGCTGACCAAATCCTACTCAAGGCCAATCCAATGTCATCTTTCTCAGATACCCTCTGGGATTCTTGCCAACAGATGGACTCCTACCTGCTCCCCCGACCCCACCCCCGACCCCCAGCCCCATGTTCTCACTGGGTTCTACTGGGTTCCACCTCTAGGGTTGCTCATCCACATCTATCCACATGCCTGGTCAATGCCCTAGATTGACAGGGTTTGTACCAAAGCCTCCGTGGCCACAGTGTCCAGGGTGGTAGTCAGGGCATGTTACTTGTCTAAGTTAAGCAAGGTGTTCTGGCCATCTTTCTAGGTAACAAACCACCACAAGTGTGGTAGCATAAGGGCACCTGGGTGGCTCAGTTGGTTAAGTGTCTGACTTTGGCTCAGGTCATGGTCTCGCAGTTTGTGAGTTCGAGCCCTGAGTTGGGCTCTGTGCTGACAGCTCAGAGCCTGGAGCCTGCTTTGGATTCTGTGTCTCCCTCTGTCTCTCTTCCCCTCCCCTGCCCATGCTGTGTCTCTCTCTGTATCTCAATAATACATAAATGTTAAAATAAAATTTTATTGTGGTAGTGTGAAACCACCATTGTATTATGCCCATGGATGCTGTGGGTCTGGAATTCTGTCACAATGCAGTAGGATGGTTTATCTCTCCTTTGTGAGGTTTGTGACCTCTGCTGGGAAGCCTGGAAAAAGTGGGAGTGACTTGATGGCAAAAGGCTGGCATCATCTGATGACCCCTTCACTCAGTTCCTACATGTGGTTTCTCCACATCCCCTGGGCTTCCCCACAAGATGGCAGCTTCAGGACAGTCAGACTTTTTACACAGCAGCTCTGGTCTCCAGTACTAGCATCCCAGTGGAGGAGGAAGCTGCATTGTCTTTTTGTTTTCCTTTCTGTTTTTTTTCATAAGCCCACCAAATTCAAGAGGAGAAGACACCTGTTCATGTGAAGGTGGCAAAGTCCCATTGTAGAGGAGCATGTAGGACAGATGATATTGTTGTACCTGTCTTCAGAAATCCAATCTGCCACAAAATGAATAGGTGAGAGATTGAAATATGTGTGTATATACACAATTTGAATATATATATATATATATATATATATATATACAATTTGAAATTTTCTTCTCTTTCCTCACCCTCAATCTCCAAAATCAGGTTTTCAGCACAAGAAAGAAGGCAAGTACCAATAGACTTACATAACTGAGCTCATTTATGGCTCCAAAAATATGTTAAAACAAAAATCCTTTGCAAGCACAGATCCTTGTGCATGTTTAAAATATGACATCCCAGACCCTGTGACAAAGAAATTATTTCTTCCATCTTTCCTACAGGGTAGTTTCCAGAATCAGACGGATTCTTGATCTACATTTGAAAACTGAAAGAAGAACATTAGGTCCTAATCTCCATCAACAAATTCCTTCCAGCCAAGAACTCCCAGGTTCCACTTTGTTCATTTCTGTAGGAATTTGGACGAGCTAAAAGAGACACTGTTTTTCAACTCAGGATCCCCATCCCATCCAATTGGGATGAATGTCAGATGTGAAAGCTTGTGTGTGTGTGGGGGGGGTGGTGGAGATAAGTCCCTTAAAGACATAGAATATGAAGGGAGGAATGGAGTTAGAATAAATAGAATGCTGCATGTTGAAATGTACACTTGTTTATTGAACACTTTTAAAGAAATTGAAAATGCCATTGGTCCTATCTCTTTAATTAGAGATGAGACCAGAAGGCTGGGGATGTCGAGGTTAGCTGAAAACAGAGCTGCACTGACCCCAGTCTAAACAGAGGGAAAATTAGTGTGAGCCCCAAAAAAAGCAGTTGATTATTTTTCTTTAAATGTAAATAATATTTTTGGCCAGTAGAGAGTTGAGGACAGGCTAAAACTGCCTTTGCTGCTTTCAGCAAATAAAACCCTGTTCAAGGCACAGTGTAGCCTCACTGCCAATTGCGACTCTATTCAAAGTCGTAGGACTTTCTTGAGCCTTGCATGTCAGTTCAACTGGCCTGGGACCTTTGGGTAACATCTGGAAGGAATGTATACCAGCAGATGCCAAAACTAACTTTTAAATATCAATCCTCTAGACTGAGCCACGGGGAGGGAGGCATTCTTGAGAACCGATGGGAAGATCAACCTCATTTTATTGGTTTGGAGGACAGCCGGACCTCTAAGGCGTCCATGTGGTATGATTGGGAGGTACGAGGTTCTAGCTTTTCCCTCCCCTCGGCACTGCCGCTGTCTGCAAATGAGCCTGCAGAAGTCATGAGGGTGTCTCTCGGTTATGAGTATGCTCCTGGTAATCGGGCAGGCCCTTGGATTTTCGGGGTTTTCTCGAGGGACAGGACTGCCATTTAACTTAGCCAATGGAGCACAGAAGGAGGGAGTTCAGCAGTGGGACCGGTGCTCAGGATGGGAAACTGAGCATCCATGCGGCCTGCTCTTGGTATACCTGCCAGAAACTCTGGTAAAACCCGTGCTTCAGCTTGTGCTGGAATACCTGCTTAGATGGGGAACTCACTGTCTGCTAAAATCTCCTATTCCATTAGAACTCTTTGTTGGGCAGCTCTTTCTTTCTTTCTTTTTTTAAAGTTTATTTATTTATTTGAGAGAGAGAGAGAGAGTGTGTGTGCATGGAAGGGGCAGAGACAGAGAGAGGGAAGAGAGAGAATCCCAAGCAGGCTCTGCACTGTCAGGGCAGAGCCCAATGAGGGGCTTGAACCCACGAACCACGAGATCATGACCTGAGCCAAAGTCAAGAGTCAGATGCTCTTTCTAATACTAAGCTAGAATAACAGGCTGCTCCAGTTAGCTGTGGGACAAAATGAAAGAAAGAAAGAAATACCAAGTTGACGTCATTCTCACTTGCACCACCTGTCATGCTGTGCCCTCTGGACCTTTATACAAGGAGTCCAAGGCAGTAACACAGAAGGACGAGCGTTGCCTATGGGTCATTCACATCAGCAGTTCTCCTCGAAGGCACCAGAGCTCACAAGTCCGTCACACGGGGGTGGTCTACCCTGAGAGATACACAAGGCCCAGCATGCCGTGAGGACAGACTGTGAGGCCTGGAGCGAGTCAGCTGGCATGAAGCTTATGCAATGTGGGACAACTGTGCCTCAGGAGTGTGAATCCCACAGGACTCGGAAAGGTTTTCCGCACACGCTGCTGTTTTGCTGAAGAACAATGAAGTGGATACTTGAGGGAAATTAGAAGTAGACTTTAATTCCTTTTCATGTTTAAGGCATGCTTTTAATATTCAGATCACGCAGGGCTTTGGAGGTGTCTGTACGGAAGTTCGTTCTTACTTTGTAGGAATGGAGAGGCCATTGCAGAGTCTTGGCGGAAGAGTAGGACCTGGATTCCATTCTGAGAGTGTTGCTCCATGTTCAAAGCGTGCCCGACACATCACAACCCGGAGAGCCACATCTTTATCCATCCGTTTAATGTAGTCGTTCATTCCACAAATATTTTTTAAATGTTTATTTATTTTGAGAGAGAGAGAGCAGGAGTGGGGGAGGAGCAGAGAGAGAGGAGGAAAGAGAATCCCAAGCAGGCTCCGTGCCGTGAGCACAGAGCCCAACGCAGGGCTTGATCCCGCGAACCGTGAGATCATGACCTAAGCCAAAACCGAGAGTCAAACACCCAACAGACTGGGCCACCCAGGCGTCCCATCATTCCACAATATTTATGGAAGACCTACTCTGAATTGAGTGTTATTTGTCCTCAGAGTTGAGGACAGGGTAGGGAACAAGGCAGGCGTGCCCTTTACACCTCGAGGCTCAGCACCTACCTGGCGGGGAGTAGCAATGAACAAACGGCGATGCGTTTTGTTAAGGAAAGCAGAGCAGGCTTAAGAGAAAGAGAGGATGAAGAAGGGAGAGGGCCTTTTTAGGGAGGGTGGTCTGTGTGGAAACCCTGGGAGAAGAGCATTTCAGCATTTCCCTCCAGAGGGGTGGCGAGTACAAAATCCTGTGGCCCCAATGTGCTTAGCTGTCCCAGACCAGAGGTAAGAGAACCAGCTATTCTGGACATGGGTGAGCAAGAAGGAAAATGAAGGGCAAGTAGGTGGGAGAGATGGTGAGGGGTTTCGGAGGCCACTGTAGGAGTGTTGCTTTTCCTTTGTTGGGTAGAGGCCGTGGGAGAATCTTGGCAGAAGACTGATATGACCCAGGCTACACTGTGAGTGAATTAGTCTGTACATTATGAGCAAAATTGAGGTTGGGGAGGAAGGAGGAAACAGAAGTCTACTAAAATCATCCAAGCAAGAGATGATGGTAGCCCAGACCAGGCCAGCCTGGGTCGTCTTCAGCTGCAAGAATCCTCAACGGTCAGTATGTCTGGCCGAGAACACTGCCACCTGAATGCTGTCAGAGTTCTTGTAGGGAGGAAGGTGAGAACGAATCCAGGCCACACAGCTGCAGAACCCGTCATAGCTCTAGTGTGCCTTGGGGTTCAGGCTTGGGTCTTCAGTGCTATTTGTCACCAAGAGGAATCAGGCAGGACTCTTGTTCTCAAATCTGGGGGCTGCGAAATTATTACTGAGTAGGGAAGATGTTTTTTCATGCCTATAAATATGTCTGCTTTCAAAAAATGACAGTAAAGTTGCTAGGGAATGGACAAAGCAGCAGCTTTGAAGTGATCCCATCAACCAAGATGATTGGGAAAAAGAAAATACTAATGAAGGTTGCCTGACACCAAATGATTTTGGGGAAGGCCACGAAATCATAATAGCATTCAAAAGAAGACAGTTACTCCAAGGGGCGCCTGGGTGGCTCAGTCGGTTGAGCGTCCGACTTCGGCTCGGGTCATGATCTCACAGTCTGTGAGTTCGACCCCTGCGTCGGGCTCTGTGCTGACAGCTCAGAGCCTGAAGCCTGCTTCAGATTCTGTGTCTCCCCTCTTTCTGCCCCTCCTCCACTCATGCTCTGTCTCTCTGTCAAAAATAAATAAACATTAAAAAAAAGAAGACGGTTGGGGCGCCTGGGTGGCGCAGTCGGTTAAGCGTCCGACTTCAGCCAGGTCACGATCTCGCGGTCCATGAGTTCGAGCCCCGCGTCAGGCTCTGGGCTGATGGCTCAGAACCTGGAGCCTGTTTCCGATTCTGTGTCTCCCTCTCTCTCTGCCCCTCCCCCGTTCATGCTCTGTCTCTCTCTGTCCCAAAAATAAATAAACGTTGAAAAAAAAATTAAAAAAAAAAAGAAGACGGTTAATATAATGTGTGCAAAAGAAGAACGCATGTATTAAGATATGTTTAATTGTATTGCTTTTAATAAGTGGAAGATTATGTTGTATTTATTTTTCTATGAAGCATACGTCTATTTACAAAGTATAGAGTTCTGTTTCTCACCCTCTCTGTTGATGAGAAAGAATAAACACAGGGAGCTATAAATAAATGAAAATAATCCCTCAACCATGGGTACTGTGTCATGTAATAAGCAGGTGGAAGAAAAGTCCAGAAATTGATTGCTCTTGTGGTCCCACACAGAAATTAATGAAACAGAGAATCCCACAGAGTATTCTAAGATAATTAATTAATTGAACATTACACATACTCCATCTCTCAACTCCTACTAGATGGGACCTCAAGATGACCCTGCTAATTATAATGCAATATTGATAAGGCATACTTAAGTTTCCAGTTAATATTTATAGAGTAGGCCAATTCATCATAATGACAGGACAATAGTTTAGGTAGTGCTAGCCATAAGAAACTTTTAGAAATACATCATTTCTGGGAAAGACACCAAGTTTAAAAAACTAAATCTCTGAATTTAGATTTTGAAAAGCAGTGGCTTTAAAGTCCGGATATAACAAATAGAACTTCATTATCTGAAGGAACTCAGCCAGTAACTTTGTTTGGATCACTGTGGACTATACAAACTTGTCCTAGATCAGAATCGGCGACCTCTTGTCTTCTGAAGTGGTATACATGCATTTACTTTGAGATCTGCTAAACTTATTGGGATCCTATAGAATTACTGAAGTCCCATGTGGGTGTAAAAAATGAAATCTTTGGAATACTACAAGTAAAGATAATAACCATGTCAATGTAGGGGATTCGTAATTGTGTGGCCACTTTTACATATCAATTATTGTGGTTTTGTTAATATATATACATGATATATATATGATATATATGATATATATTTATACACATATATGAGACATATATATATACATACATGAGATATATGTATACACACACATGAGATATATATACATTTTTATATATATATATATATATATATATATATGAGACAGAGAGAGAGTGAGCAAGTGAGGGAGAGGGGCAGAGGGAGAGAGAGAGAAATGTAAGAAGACTCCACGCTCAGCACAGAGACAGAACTTGATCCCATGACCCTGGGATCATGACCCAAGGTGAAATAAAAAGTTGGATGCTCAACTGACTGAGCCACCCAGGCACCCGTGTTAATGTTTACATTTTAAATGACTACTAGTCAGGACAGCCTAGGTTATGCTGTAACTGCAAATAATCTCGACATCCCAATGACTTTATCTCATGTTCCATGTACATCTTGGTTCATCAAAGGGCTCTCTGTTCCAGTAAGTCACCCAGGGACTCAGACTGATAGAGGCTCCACGGCCTTATAGTTAGTTACCTCACCTGGAACATGCAGTGAGTGTGGTGGTTTTAAAATGTGACCACAAATTAATGTACACTTCCCTTTCAAAAAGTAAAGACTAATCTCCCTCCCTTTGAGTGCAGAATGTACTGGGTGGCTTGATTTTAATTAATACAGTGTTGCAGTGGTAATGACACGTGGTTTCTGAGACCAGATCATAAGAGGCATTGTGACTTCCTCCTTCTTCTGTCTAGGATCACTCATCCTGGAAAAAGCCAGTTGCCATGTTATGAGAACCTTCAAGCGATCCTATGGAAAAGCGCAAATGGCAAGAAACTAAAGCCTTTTTCCAACAGTCAGAGAGAAACTGAGGCCTCATGCCAATAATCATGTAAGTGAACCATCACATGAGCAGATCCTCCAGCCTTAGTCAAGCTTTCAGGTGACCACAGCCCTGGCCACCATCGTGACTCTCAGTTCAGGAGAGGCTCTGAGCCCAAACTACCCAGCTAAGCTGTTTCTGAGTTCTTGACCCACAGAAGCTGTGGGATAATAAATATTTACTATATTAAGCCACTAAGTGTTGGAGGTAGTTTGTTATGTAGTGATAAACAACTAACACACTGAGTTAGGGCAAGAGGGCATTGAAGAGTTTTCTTCTGGCAAGTTAATGTTTTAGCCCAGAAGAGGTGCATTTAATTTCTATTCTTGTCCCATCAGCCAGAATTGGCCAAAGTTTCATGCCAAACTGCAAGGTCCTTGCACACAGGAAGAGAGAATTCAGATATGGACAACTGCTATAAGCCTCCACTACAAAGCATTTAAGACATCAAAGAGAATCTTATATATTTGACCTGTACTTTTAATTAACTATTTGGGAAGTTTGATTAAATAGGCTTTTAATAATGTATCCATATTGGGAAATTTTTCGTTCATATTTCAATCACATTCATAATTATGAAGGATTATTTTAGAAATGTATATTTAGAGAAAATGTTGACTGTTAATATATATAATATATTGCTAATCTGCACAAGGAACCCTTTAAAGTTTAAAATTTTTTAATGTTTATTTATTTCTGAGTCAGAGTGGGACAGAGCATGAGCGGGGGAGGGGCAGAGAGAGAGGGAGACGCAGAATCCGAAGCAGCTCCAGGCTCTGAGCTGTCAGCACAGAGCCCGACGCGGGCTTGAACTCACGAAATGTGAGATCATGACCTGAGCCGAAGTCGGTCGCTCAACCAACTGAGTCACCCAGGCACCCCAGAACCCCTTAAAGGTTAAAGAGTCTATTAAGTCTAGTGAAGAAGTGGGTGGATGTATGTTCTGCTGCTCACAATGAAGAAAATAATAGGTTCTGAAAGATAAGACACTGCTTTTTAGGAAGTTTCTAAATGGAGCTATTAAATAGAAGAAGGTGACATACTTGGGAAAGAAGGTGAGTCAGCATGGGTTCACCAAGAACAAGCCAAGACAGACCAACTTGATTTGCATAACAGTGTATTTATTTCTCTGTTGATTTAAGTTTTATCAGAACATATGTAAGGACTATTTTACCTCCTTGCATTACATGACATGGAAGCATATAATGCAAAACCCATCGGGGTAGTTACTCTGATGGATCATCAGCTCATGATCCAAAATGATCCTATTAAATAGAGGAAAGATCTGAAACCAAGATGAAATCAAGTGCATTCACTGAGAGCCTTTAACTATTGGACAGGGCCACTTTGTCTATTTTAACCATTATTTTGGACTCCATGAGTCATGGCCAGAAATCTGTCTTCCTCCTTCTCTCCTATCTAAGTATAGATGGTCAGGGCCCAGGATTTGTCTTCTGTAAGCATATCAGGGCACCTTGCTGTGTGTGTGTGTGTATGTGTGTGCACAGCTATGTGTGTTCTAGCTTCTTTAACCTAAAATGGATGGGTTAAGTCAGACTTACACTGTTTCCCAGTTGTCTTCAATATAGGATGGAGACAACTGAGGTTACTCTTCAGCCTTGGTGAACTAAAACAAAGTCTCTCTTCCAGTTTAGATCAGGGAAGCCTGCCTTAGATCTTGGGATGCATGCCCAACCACTAACAAAGAGTTTTCACTTTTATTTTCATCTGTTTTTGTCTATACACCATTGGACAGAACTCTGTGAGGGAAGAGGGCTAAGTCTTAGGTGTCAATTCCCAATAGGTCTGAATGGACTATAAGCCCAGTGTGTGACATGGCTATTGGGAAAACTAGTGTTATCTGAGGTGGCATTGCCAGAATTGTGCAGAAACCAGAATGGAGTAGTGATAACCTTTTATTTGGCAGCGGTCAGACTACAGAGAAATGGTGCTTGCTTCTGAGCTCCACGCTAAAGGGAGGCGATACATAGAGTGGGAATCAGGACAGTGAAAAGATGGAGGTCACGTTGGGATGGAGTAGGAAACTGAATGTATGTAACCTAGATTGGAAGGAGACATATTGATGACCTCAGGCATTGGAAGGGTCATGGGGGAGGAGCAATGGACAAAACCAGCTCCATTTAAGGTAGAGAACTAATTCTGGGAACTGGTTGTGCCAGAAAAAGGATAGGTGCAGAACAAGGAATAACTTTCCAATGAGCTCTCTAAGCATGGAGTTTTCCCAGTTCATGAGATGGTGAGACTCCAGCACTGGAAGTGGCAAAAGAGAGGTTTGATGTTTGGATTTGTTAGGATTGATTTGTTAGGATTGATGCCAAGGATCCTGACTTAGAATTAATTGAACTAGTGGCCTTCAAGTTCCTTCCTCGCCAACACTCCATAACTGTGAATCTGGGTAGCCTAAAGATAGATGCTCAGAAGTTAGCCAGATGAAATCTTAACCTAATGAAGAGAGCTTTGGTCTGTATGTTCAATGCAGCTACTGTTCATCAATGTCTAGTTCTCTCCTACTTTCACTTATGCAGAGTTCTATTCCTTGAAGTGATGTTGACCATACAGCTAGTTCCTACCAAAGAAATGTGAATGGAAATGACGTATCGCTCTGGCCCAAAGCAATTAACTACAGATGCTTGACCTTCTGATTCTTTCCTCATCTGCAACACAGAGGTGTTGAGATAGAGAAGCCAAAAGAAGGAGATCATGCAAATTGCTAAATATGGAGAAGAGTTGCCCTGGAGAGTCTCCCCAGATCTCAAATGAAGGTAAACTAGTCTTCTGGAGTTGCCACCTTGGTTCTGTGAAAAGACCAAAGATGTCTCCTTTGTGAGAAGAAGCCAGCACCATTTTGTCTGCAAACAAAGCATATCTGGGTCAACACAGAGTCTGTAGAAACTGAGATCTCACAGTTTCCAGCGAGCTTGAAACAGGGTCCTTTTACGTTCTGTCTTCTCACCAGGCCATGCTATGGCGATTGCATGAGGAACATATTTCTTCAAAGGAGAATCAAACAACACTCCCCAGGCACCATGTCAACAGCCCTGGGCTGGTGAGGAAAGGCAGTGCTCCTTACAGAAGCTCCGTTTACAGCAGGGCTCACACTTTGCCCCAAGACAGCTTTGATCACAATGAAGTTTCCACAAACACAGAATGAATGAGGAAGAAGATGGTTATGTTTTTAACCTCATCTACACTGACGAGAAATGAGGCATACACAGTCTTCAGCACAAAGATTTCCTTAACTCCCTGGCTTCAAACATCTGTCATCTTTCCTTTTAAAGTATAGGCTTCAAATAGTTGTGTATTTTTTTCTGCTTGTTATCCCTTCTCATCGCATAATTAAGACTCGACGGTGAAAGTCACTTATGGCTTACTGATACAGTTGAGTAGAGTACAAGCTCAAAAATCAGCCTGCCTGCCTTCAAATCCCAGTTTCCTGCATTTGTCTCTGGCTGTGTGGCTTTGGGCAAGTTACTTAACCACCACGTGCTTTAATTTCCTCATCAGTTAAGTGGGTATCATAATAGGATCTATCTCACAAGGCAGTTGCGGGATAAAATGTGTTAATATATGTAAAGCATTTGGAAAAATGCTTAGCATATGGTAAGTATTCAAAAAGTAGTATTTATATTTTACTAAGTTCTTGACTGGCAGCCAAGCAAATTCCAAGAACTGTGAACAGTCTGTGTGCTCAAGTCTAGGGGGGTTTAAAGTAAGGTAATTCATGGTGTCCCCTAAATGCCCCAAAAGTCCATCAGAAAAAAAAAAACACCTAGACTAAGCAACAATCCAAGAATTATTGGTAAGAAAGAAGAGTGGGCAATAGACAGGAGCTGACAGCATCTGCTATAGTCATGGTGTCACATGATCACCTCTAGCTATAGGGCTGCTGGGAAAAGAATGTTTTCAAAGGCCAATGAGATGAAAGCAGATGTCTTCAGGGCCTTTCCGGCATGCTTTGCTTTCTGCTCTGTGTTACACCTTCCTTGTCTCGTCTTCCCCTCCCTCTTAAAAACCAACATGGTCTGTTTCCAATTAGGAAAGGCCACAAGATATCAGACACCTTGATCCTGTCAGTCCCAAGCCACTGAACCAGGATCTGGTACATGAGCGGAAAAAAAGAAAACAAAACTGTAATATGTTTATGTTACTCTTGAGTGGATTTTGTTTTTTGTGGCAAAATGCGGCCCTAACTAATATAGTCATCTCGGCTGCTCGGAAAATGAATGTTTTAAAAACAAAAGAAAGAAGAAACAGAGGATCATGGGAACCATAAAGTGGTCAGTGACCCACCAATTTCTCTTTTTCACTGAGCTTTCAAAAACTCTGCAGAGTATGGAACCTACAAATAGTGCAGAACTTGCTAGAAATGCAAGGAATGGACAACCTAACATCAAATAATAGCATTGATAATCTGTTCCTTCAGAAACCAAAATAATTAAAAGATTTAAGTATAGATAGATAGAGATGAAAAAGCTAGTTAAGAAGAAATAAAAATTGAAAAAATAACATACTTAAAGCAGGAAGAAGCTACCATGAAAAGAGAACAAAAACAGTAAAAACATCCTAGAGAGTACAGATATTTTTAACATTTATTTATTTTTGAGAGACAGAGAGAGGCAGAGTATTAGCAGGGGAGGGGCAGAGAGAGAGGGAGACAGAATTCGAAGCAGGCTCCGGGCTCTAAGCTGTCAGCACAGAGCCCGACGCAGGCCCGAACTCAAAAACCGCGAAATCATGACCTGACCTGAAGTCAGCCGCTCAGCCGACTGAGCCACCCAGACGCCCCCAGATATTTTTGCCAATACAACAAATTCATTAGGCATTCTTGAAAATAAAAGGGGAGAAATCTCTCAGGGTATAAAGCAAAAGGAAAAATACATGTACATCCCAAATTGGAAGAATTAAAATTTCAAAATGGGGCAATGGAGATTGTAAAAGTATATATTTTATAAGGAAAAAAATGAGTAAGAACAGAGATAAAACAGTTGTGGGTTTTTTTTTTTTGTTTTGTTTTTGTTTTTGTTTTTTTTTGTTTTTTTGCATTTTCATGTTGAAAGCCAAAGAGATGGTGATAAAGCTGATATTCTCTAAATAATCTAAAACAAACTTATTTAATTATTTTGAAAATCATCTGACATTAAGAACCACACGAAAAGTCACTTCCGTTAACCCAGAAATTCCATGTGTAGAACTGGGTCTGAAAGAAATAATTCTCAAACAGGAAAATTTACATATGCAACGTGCTCTCTATAATACTACTTATAATAACAACAAAAAAAAAACAAACTGAAAACAACTGCAAAATTCTTAATAAAAAAAAAAAAGGAAAAAAAGCTTGAGAAAAAAATGCAAGTGACCAGTAAAGAGATCATATTATCAAAGAAATGTAAATTATTATGATAATGAGTTATGAGTTCTATCCATCAAATTGGGAACATTTTAAAAGAAAAATGTCCTATGTTGTGGCTAAGATGTGGGTAAACACAATTTTTATGCTCTATTGGTGAGAGGATGGGCCCAACATTTCTAAAGGATATTTTAAGAAAATCTTTAGGGGGTGCGTAGGTGGCTCAGTTGGTTAAGCATCTGACTTTGGCTTGGTCCTGATCTCATGGTTCTTCGGTTGTAGTCCTGCCTTGGGCTCTGTGCTGACAGCTCGGAGCCTGGAGCCTGCTTTGGATTCTGTGTCTCCCTCTCTCTCTGCCCCTCCCCTGCTTCTGTCCTCTCTTCCTCTCTCTCTCTCTCTCTCTCTCTCTCTCAAAAATAAACATTTTTTAAAAAGAAAATCTTTAGGATAAAATGCACTCATTTTGACAAGGTAATTTTACGTCTAAGTGTTTAACATTAAGATACAATCCAGCATTTATACAAATATATATAACTGGGGAATTTTATTAAATGGTATTTATAGTAGCAAAAAACTAGAAATGATGCAAGTCCATCAGCAGAGAGCTGGGGCACTGGGGAAAGCTACCTCTTACAGTGGTACCCACAGTCTTCAGCATGTTTTAGTAGTTCTGGGTAGGTTCATGGCCATGGTTTATTAAGTTCAAAATTCAAGCAATAAAACAGGTCTCTTACCTGATCTCATTTGGGTGAATATATATATCATATATAAAATGTAAATATGGGGGCACCTGGGTGGTTCAGTCAGTTAAGCATCTGACTTTAGCTCAGGTCATGATCTCATGGTTCATGAGTTCGAGCTCCACCTCGGGCTCTGTGCTAACAGCTCAGAGCCTGGATCCTGCTTCAGATTCTGTGTCTCCCACTCTCTCTGCCCTCCCCCCGCTCACACTCTGTCTCTCTCTCAAAAATTAAAAAAAAAACATTAAAAGATAAAATAAAATAAAATGTAAATATGTATGTTGATGGCGTTTGGAATTATACATACCTTAATCATAATAGTTGCTGTCACGGACTTCTCAAAGTTTCCAGGAATTTTTTTCTTTTTCACTTTCAAAAATTGTTAGACATCTGATTCACAATACATTACCATTTTAATCAGAAAAGTAAAATAAACACAGCCACTTTTGAGGAGGGAAGGGATGAGGAACGCCTTCCCCCCGCCAGCCTCCCAGGCTTAGAGGTACAGAGACCAAAGAGCGGAGTCTCTTGAAGCAGGCACGCTCCTTTGGAAGCCAAGAGAACAGATAGCTAACCAGGCATCTCATTAGTGTCAGATCAAGACCAGCCATTTAAAGCCGAAGTCATCACTTTTGCAAGGTTTCCCCTCACATTTAACTACGTTTGGATAATGACCCTGTGTAGGTCCAACTCATTCATTTACTTCGAGGTACTTTTTACAACTGGTTTATCTTGGAATGTTCATCAGGAAGTCACATAACTTAAAGTAAGACATCCTTTGCTAAGCTTTACTAAAGCTTTTATGACTAACATGAGCATTTAGTAACACCTATTTTAGATTTTCCAGCCTAGAATTACTGCTATAACATAAAATCTTGGGCCTTGAACACACTCTGTCTATTGATAAAGTAAACCCCAATTTCTGGCTTTGTTCACTAGCTCTCTAAATATTCTTTTGGGTTGGTTTTGTGCCTGACACTGTTAGGAACTGGAGATACAATGGTGTTATGGGTTGAATCAGGTCCCCCGTCCAAACATTTTATATGTTGTGGTTGTATATTTATTTGTTTATATTACCATTTGTTTACACTATTAAATATAATTTATTTGGATAGGGGCTTTACAGGGGCCATTGAGTTAGGGTAAAGTGGTTAGAATGGGCCCTAACCCAATGTGACTGGTATCCTTATAAAGAGGGGAATTTAGAGATAGGCATGCATAGCGGGTGAATGCCATGTGGACGTGAACATGAAGATGGCCATCTACAAGCCAAGGAGAGGACCTGGAAGCAACCTTGTCAACATCTTGGTTTTGGACAGTTGGCCTCCAGAACTGTGAAACAATACATTTCTGTTGTTTAAGTCACTCAGTTTGGAGTTAGAGCACAGAATCAGGTGAAGCAAACCCAAAGACAACCAGGGAAACTCCCAGTTGCTGACTCTGTGAGGACATTGGGAAAGGATCTGTCGCCTGCCCTAACAGTGAGTATTCAGCTGGAGGCCATGGGAGTCCTGAGTCTCAGCAGCATAAGCTGAAGGGAATTTCCTGGGTAGTTGTCATGGTTTGTTTATACTGAGGACACCAAATCATGTCACATGATCATGGCTTCCTCTTCTTGTGGGTTGCTTGGAACCTCAGAAATACCTTTAAGATCCTAAATGTATAGGACCTTGCAGCAGACATCCCATGTTTCATCTTCTTGTTTCTACCCTCTTAACCCACACTGACTTTTATTTTAACCCATATTAGCTTTCATGAGTATCTCCAGTAACTGTTTATGTGAAGACAAGCATGGATGTTTGTGGTTTATGTGAAGAGGGGCGTGGATATTTTAAATTAAATAGACAATTTAATTAACTCTGGTAACCACCCCAAAATATTTTGTTCAGTTGTTAAAAATGATGTAACACCATGAATATTTATATTTAGTTATAATTAAGTTTATTGTATTTTATGTGACGAAAAGGAAGCCCAGATGGGCATCTCTTTCCAGCAACCATCAGCCTTCGATGTGAAACAAACTAGGAGCAACTCCAGGAGCCCCTGAGAACAACTCTGGAGCCATTCCAGGGAACCGAACCAGTCTGCGATCAGGGGCGTTCTGAAGCCCAGAGCAGGGGCGTCTGATGAAATGTCCTCACTCCTGCCCTCAAAAGTCTCCTCTCACTATAGAATCAGGCTCTTCAAAGGCCAGGGTCTTATTGTCTAAGCCAGGCCCAGGGATTGCAAACTAAAAAGAGAAGTTGGTTGCTCCCATCCCCATCCAAGACACAAGGATGAGACGAAGCAGGATAACTCAATAGACCCTTCCACCCAGAAGAGGAAGAAGCAGAAGCACGTCACAGCGACTGAAATCCAGCTAGACTCCTGCAGACTGGATTGTAGGACCATCCCTTGATTAGGGACTTGTTCTTTTCCCAGGAACTGGCTTCTAATTCACTGTTCTCTCAAGCTCTTGGAGCCATTCTCTTCAATGTCCTCCCTTTTCTATAAGAAACGGCTATGTTTGCAGCTGAGTAGCTTTCTCAGCCTGATTCCTGCCTGGAGATATTTAGGGACCCAGAGGTCTTTGGAGGATTTTCACAATCTCAGTCCCTGCTGTAGCAATGTGACCATCTAGATCCCTCGAATGAACCTCTTCACTGAAACAGATAAAACAATAGATGTAAGAAACATCTTGTCAAATGTAGTACTAAGCTAGCACAGAAGTTAGAAATCCACAGAATGATTTAGAAATATCAGAGACCAATCCTGGTTCTCTGTAAGATCTTAAACTTATAAAATTTAAATGACCTCTTTAAGAGAAAGAACACTAAATTTTAAAAACAGAATGAAGTTCAGCATCTTGGAAAGAGCCCATGTAATGAGGAGTCTTGAAGCTCATGTTTCATTAGTTTCACAGTAAATCTGCTTCTAAAAGTAACCAACCTAGAGAAAGTATATTAAGGGTACCATTTGAGATGGCAATAAAGATACTGATAAGTTTTAGAAACTCTTAAATATGCATTTGAAAAAGCTAAGGTAACCATTAATAGAACAAACATAGAGTGTATACCTTTAAAACAAGTAGAGGGAAAACAATGGAATCAGATTTTAAGGCACAGCATCTAAATTAAGGCATAGAAGAGAAGATAAAAAAGAAAAAAACAATGCGACAAATAGAAATTGCATAGTAAGATTGAAGGCATAAATGCATATCACACTAAATATAAATGAACAAAAATACTCCTAAAGTATGAGAACCATCTGTCTGAGTAAAAAAAAAAAAAAGAAAAATGAATTCCAACTATGTAATGTTTAGAAGAGCTAACTGTGAAACGTAGACACAAAATAGTTGAAATCAAAATTGAGAAGAAAATTCTAAACAAGTACTACTAATAGCAGCTTCAAATATATATGAAGCAAGAATTGCCAGAACAACAAGGAGAAATTGATAAATGTACCTTATTAAAGGAATATTTTAACACAGCAACTCTAAGTATTTGATACAAGAAGCAGCTATAACACCTAACAAATGGAGAATATACACTTTTCCCACATAGGAAACATTTACAAAATCTAACCACATACTGATCATAAAGCTAGCCTCAACAAATTTTGAAAAAATTATATTATACAAATCACATATTCTGACCACAACACAATTAAGTCAGAAATACGTAATAAAATAGATAAGGTAAAATGTACTTCAAAGTTATATAAAGACATTTTTAAATAATTCATGGGAATAAAATACAAATAAGAAAATATTTATAAATGACTATAATAAAAATACTGTGTATGGGGCATCTGGGTGGCTCAGTAGGTTAGGCATCTGACTCTTGGTTTCAGCCCAGGTCATGATCATGATCTCATGGTTCGTGAGTTTGAGCCCTACATTGGGCTCCTTGCTGACAGCATGGAGCCTGCTTGGGATTCTCTCTCTCCCTCTGTCTCTGTCCCTCCCCCACTCACACACACACACTCTCTCTCTCTCTGAATAAATAAATAAACTTAAAAAGAAATACTACATATTACTTTTGTGGTACTTAGAGGGAAATTTATAGCCTGAAATACAGTGAGAAAAAGGCACAAAATTACACATCCAAAATATGAAATCAGAAAAATAACAGCAAGGAATATACATGGAAGAAAAAAAATACAAGAGCAGAAATTAATGACATAAAAATAAACATAAAGAGGATAGGCAAAATTTAAATCAAATATTTGACAATGTTAATCAAGTAGACAAAGTCTGGGCAAGATGAATGAAGGAAAAGAGGTAAAGCACATCACAATTGGGAAAGAGAAGGAATATAACTCAAGAAATGCAGAAACTAAACCAATACAAAGAAAGATTATGAGTAATTTCATGGCAACAAATGATGAAATAGTACATATCTACAAAAATACAAGTTACTAAAAAATATTCAAGATGAAAATGGGGAACTTACTAGTTCCTAGAATTCTCCCACCAAGGAAACGACAGACCCAAACCACCTTAAGGTTGATTTCTATCAAACATCAAAGATCAGAAAATTCTGCATCATATACATCATTCCAAAGAACTGAAAACGTGAAACCACACACTAAGTTATTTTAGGAGGCTACCTGATAGTCTTTGTTACTTTGTTATTTCCTTTATAAATAGAAATGGAAAATTCTAAACAGAATACTATAAAGAACGTAAAATACTTGAAAGCAAAATGGGTATCATGACCATTTTGAGATTATCCCAGGAATACAAAATTGGTTTAGTTATGAGTTAATGTAATTCGCCATATCAGCAGATGAAAGAGACAAGATCAAATACTCATGTTTATGGATGCAAAGATCTCTTTCATAAAATTTGACATCCATTCATGGTTTACCAACAAAACAAAACTTTTAGGGAACAAAGAATGAGAGGACTGTTCTTAACTTGCTAATGGGCACCTAACAAAATCTGCAACAAATTATATGTAAAGGTGTTTAAGGCATTCTCTTTAAGAGCAGAAAAATGACAAGAATGCCTGCTTTCACTTTCCTATACAGTGATACAGTATACAGTGATACAGTATAGGGCTTATCCTGTTCAATAAGAAAAAAGAAAAAAAGTGGAAGCTACTGGAAACCAGCAATCAAAACTTTCATTATTTATAGACGTTAAGACTTTCTATATGCAAAACCCAAAAGAACCCACAAATATAGTTTGAAATTAATAAAAGAATTCACCATGTTTGTTGGATTAAAAAATCAATACACAGGGGGCACCTGGGTGGCTCAGTCGGTTAAGCGTCCGACTCTGGCTCAGGTCATGATCTCACCGTTTGTGAGTTCGAGTCTTACATCTGGCTCTGTGCTGATGCTGGCTCAAAGCCTGCAGCCTGCTTCGGATTCTGTGTCTCCCTCTCTCTCTGCTCCTCCCGTGCTCGCACTGTCTCTCTCTCAAGAATGAATAAATGCTAAAAAAATTTTTAAAAATCAATACACAAGTCTACTGCATTTCTAACCACCAGCAATATATAAAATGTAATTTTTAAAAAAGATAATATCCTGAAAGCCACACTGAAAAGTGAAAGACGATTCAGACCATATTCAGGATGACCATTGCTGGAAGAGAGTAGGTGAAGTGCATCTGTGGAGGGGCACACAGGGGGCTTCTAATGCATTTATAAGAGTCTGTGGTAGATTTTATTTTTCTTGTTGCAATGGTACAGTTACTCTTTTTGCACCCTTTTTAAGGTATGATTTGTTTTTGCAATTATTTTTATTATTAAAAAAGCAGCATACTCTTTTATGTAAGGTATTGCTCACGATTATTTTCTATTATGAAAAAAAGCAGAACACCGTATGCGTATCTGGCATCATTCCAGTCATGTTAGGCACACGCATTTACGGTAATAGTGGTGGGGCTGTAAATGGCAAATGAGAAAGCTGGAAAATTTTAAATAGGAGGAAGACATCGAAGGGCCCTGGATCTCAAATGCCATGCTAAAGAATTTTTACTCTGTTCCAAAAGGAGTAACTGTATATTCTATTAAGAAGCAATAAATGTATATATAAGCAAGTGATTGACTGAATTATATCTATGCTTTAGGAAGGTAACTGGCAAAGTACTAGGGTGATTATCTTGGAATTTTAGAAATGGCTTTCTATATAGCTTGACATACGTTAGTGACTTTCCAGAAGTTAAAGCCTTCTCTCCTTGTCTTCCTTGAGCATTTCATTGTGAAGAATTAAGGCACTGCTCAGTTATGAGATGTCCTGTTACACTCCCAGTCAGAACTCCTCCTTGTCCTTTAGCAAAAAAGCTAATAAGGGGTTGCCTGGGTGGCTCAGTCGGTTAAGCGTCCAACTCTTGATTTCTGCTCAGGTCATGATCTCACAGTTCGTGGAATCTAGCCCCAGGTATCCTCACTAACAACATGGAGCCTCCTTGGGTTTCTCACTCCCTCTCTCTCCGCCCCTCCTCCACTTTTGTGCTTGTGCTCTCTATCTCTCTCTCCCCAAATAAACAAACTTTAGAAAAAATGTTAATAAAAAATGGCTAATAAGCTGAGGTGGTCTTGTGGGACAACTTACCTAGCCCACGGTATGCAGGAACTGATCTCCAGGCCACTTGCCAGCCCCTAATATAGATGAGTTTTGACTTTCTTTTGGGTGTTCTCATGACACTTGTCCCTGGCTTGTCTCTTTATCTTTGCATCTGCCTAGTTTCTGACCCTTTTGGGGACAAGGTAGGGTGGGGGGGGGGAGACACAGGGAGGGGGTCCTACTCTCTGCCCTGCACTTTCTTTTTGAATAGGAGCAAATTAGGTCTACTTTGACCCTTGGCACTGTGTCTCAGACAGCGTTCTCAGTCACCCTCTATCCTGACTTTCTCTTGTCACTGTCCTTTCTGGAATGAGCCCAAATCCTCAGGTTCCCAGCCCTGGGCTGCAGACATAACCAGCATTCCCTGGCCAGGTCTGCTCAAAACCACTCAGGATCTCAGCTCCCTTGTCATTACGATAAGGGCTTTGGCCCTGATTAGCATTTGCATATCTCCTGAGATCAGTGTTGAAATCAGTCCTCACAGTGTTTGGCCTTGACCACAGTTTGAAAAACTGTGGATTGCAGCCATTAGTGGTTTGTGAAGTCATTTTGGTGGGTCATACGCAGCACTTAATAGAATCCTATTTTTGAATAAGACAGCAAATATCACATTGCTTCACACACGGTAAGGGTAAGTATGGTTCTTATAAAGCATATTTTGATTAAAACTTATCCCGATGTACTGAATTTTGACCCTGTCATGGACTAAAATGTGTCCCCTCAAAATTCACGTGTGGAAGCCCAAACAGCTAGTACTTCAGAATGTGACCGTATTTTGGAGATAGGACCTTGAAAGGGGTGGTTAAGTGAAATGAGGACATTAGGGTGGGCCCCCATCCAATCTGACTTGTGTGTTTGTAAGAAGAGGAAATTTGGAAGTGCAAAGAGGCACCAGGGGCACACGTGCACAGAGGGAAGACCATGTGAGGACACAGGGAGAAGGCAGCCGTCTGCAAGCCAAAGAGAGAGGCCTCAGAGAAACCAAACCTGGTGACACTTTGATCTTGGACTTCTGGTTTCCAGAACTGTGAGGAATACATCTCTGTGGTTAAAGCCCCTAGTCTGGTATTTGGTCATGGTAGCCTTAGCGAACTAACACAGACATATAATGCAATTCTCATGGTGGATTCAGTCACGGGCTTAGATGACCTCAAAGCCTCCTCCCAATTTTAAAACTCCTTGGAGGTTGAAAAGAATAAAGCCCTGCTCTCCAATCTGCAAAGAAGCTTCCTTCGGGGTCTCTGGAAGCCACCAGCACCTCCCATGAGGGCCCCCCAGTGTGACCCACGCAGGGTAGAGACTAGGTGTACAGTGGGCCTCTGAGAAGCTTTCAAAGACTGTAGCTTTGGCTGTGGTCATGAAGATGGAAACACACAAAGTCCGTGGGAGCTAGCCAAAGGAGTCCAGGGGCCAGACAGCCCTTTGCAGCAAAGGATTAAAAAGAACCTGACTTTTGTTATCTAAATCTATCTATCTATCTATCTATATCTATCTATCTATATCTATCTATCTTTAATGTTTATTTATTTTTGAAAGACAAAGATAGAGCGTGAACAGGGGAGGGTCAGAGAGAGAGGGAGACACAGAATCCGAAGCAGCCTCCAGGCTCTGAACTGTCAGTAGAGCCCGACGTGGGGCTCAAGCTCACCAACCACGAGATCATGACCTGAGTGGGAGTCAGACATTTAACAAACTGAGCCACCCAGGCATCCCAAGAACCGGGCTTTTGAAACGTTGGGGTCAGGTGCTCATTCGGCTGACACTGGGTCCCTTGTGTGCGATAACATGAGTGAGGCAGTGGGTGTTTCTGGATCCTGCTCCATTTCCTTCCATCAATCCACCCCTGAGCACCACCCCAACATAAATGAGGGCGAGTCCAGTCCTAGCAGAGCAGGCCCCATCCTGGCTGGAGCGACGGCACGCTCGCTGCAGCGTCTTCCAAAGGTAAGTCTGTGAACGCGGTCCCCTGGGTGCCATCTGATGACAGCCTCTCCTTGGCAGTTCTGCCTGGACTAACCAAGATGTCACTCTCATAGTCACTGTTAACCTCCAACGCCTGCTGCTAAAGAGTTTTCTGTCTCCAAAAATAATCTCCAAATGATGGTTAGCACGGCCCCAGCATAATTCATCCCTTCTAAATAAGTGAAAGGAAGTTAATGCCCAACTTCTGGCATAGCCACAGAGCGGGCCTTGGAAGAGGAGGTGGCCATGACTTCAGTCTTTGGCAGAGGGCTGTGGATGGGACGCGGAGCCAGGCCAGCACCAGGACGCCTGGCAGGGACATTTCCTTCTGGCTGGGGCCAGGAAACAGTTTGAAGCTCCTCCACTATTCTTCCTGGGCTCTGGGAGTCTGTCACCTGAACTGGCCACACCACCATCTCAGGGTGTCACCAGGATCTCACTTTCCCAAGAGCTTCCTGATGGTTACTTGAGCACCAGGGAGCAGGTGCCCGGTTGTTGGATCTGAACCCTGATTGTACAAAGAGCATCTCTCCAAGTCTTGACTCCCCACTGACCCCAGAAAGAGATCGAATGTCCTTGCACATCATTCTACCATAGACACAGTTGCAGTCCAGGCTGATTCTCGGGACTAGATGCGCATTACTGTGTGCCGAGAGAGGGATGTCGTGTGTCTCCGTGTGCAAGCTTTCTGCACATGCTCTTTTCCTCATGCATGCAGGGCTCTGGCTGATCTGGAGCATTCTGAGGCTGGGAGGAGTTGGGGATAGCATCTGCAGTGGAACAGGAGGAGGCTACTTGGCATCATCAGCATTTAATTAATCTTTAGAGCAGCCCTGGGAGAGACAGTTAGCATACCCACTTTGCAGATGACGAGACTAAGTCTTGGAGGTCAAATAACTTGTCTCAGCCCACCAAGTCCATGAAAAGGACTCAAAGATAGTTTATTTGTTGGTTGAGATCAACGATCCTTGCACTCTCCCTTATAGTGAAGCTGGAAAAAATATTGTAATTGGACGGGCTGAAGAAGGGGCCCGAGAATGACCATAAAGATGATGAGAAATCTTCAGGGGGTTCTCCAGAGCATTGAGGGTAGGCCCAAAAGGCAGGACCTGGAGATGGTCCATGGCCAACCACAGGTTCGTGGGGTCAGTTCTGACCTTTGGTGCGGCCTTCCTTCTTTTTTTAAAAAAAAATTTTTTTTAACATTTATTCATTTTTGAGGGACAGGGAGAGACAGAGCATGATCAGGGAAGCCACAGAGAGAGGGAGACACAGACTCTGAAACAGGCTCCAGGCTCTGAGCTGTCAGCACAGAACCTGATGCAGGGCTCGAACTCACGAACTGCGAGATCATGACCTGAGCCGAAGTTGGACGCTCAATGGACTGAGCCACCCAGGCACCCCGACGCAGCCTTCCTTCTTTAGGCTTTGGAAGTATTGGGCCCCCTGGGGAGCAAATAGGGTCAGGTCCAAGATCACGACCACAGGCTGAGTGACCCTGGCTAAGTCGCTACACCACTTGGTGCCTGTTTCCTCGTTCAGAAAATGAAAATGGCCCTCCCTCTCTCAGCATTCACGACAGGATTCGGCCTTCACTCTGCATGTGTAGACGATGTGGGCACGTGCTCCTCACCTCCTCACGGTGCTGGAGGTGTTGAAGCCAAATGGAAAATGTATGCCTCCTCCACAGAGCTCTCCTTGTTTGAATGAACTGAATCTTTATTTCTCTTTTACAAGCAAAGAGGTTTTCATTAATTTGTGCCAGACCATTTAATATATTCTTAGGTTTCTACAGTGCTCTCGTTTCACTTAATTTTCTAGATTTCCAAAAAAGTTTCAGGACTTGGTTTGGTGAAAGACTTTGAAGGAGCTGAAGAAAAGAAAAAGAATGGGAAGCAATTTGTTTGCAGCAAGACTTCAGTCTAAGGATCTCACCAAGAAATAAGTACAACTGGATGGATGCAGGGGTTTTCCTTCAAAGTCTTGATCTTGGTTCTCTTTGGACAAGGTCAGATTGGCAAGAAATCAAGCCAGAAACTCAACGACCTTGTGAACTCAATTTTGTGTGTTTTGATTAGGACCATTAATAAGCAGTAAAAGCCTTGGAGAATGGGGGGAAGGATTCTTGAAATCGGCTTGGGAATCCCATGACTCCAGTGGGGGAGGGGGTTTCCACTGAGAGCCAAGTTTCTGAGTCTGGGTTGTTCTTCTTGTTTTGCAAGTAAGAACTCTGAAGTACAGAACCCTCTAGTGACTTGCCTGAGGTCCTGGGGCAAGTGATGGAATCTAGCAGAACTAGAATATTCCAGAAGCCTTCACTGCAGCTTGCAGAGTTGGGGTGGGGGGATATGGAGCCAGAGAGAGGGAAAGAGGGAGGGAAAGGGAGAGAGAAGTGAGGAGAGGAGGAGGTGGGAGGGGAGAAAGGAGGAGAGAGGAAGGAAAGGAGGGGGAGGGAGGAGAAAGGGCGGAGGAAAAGAAAAGGGAGGAAAAGAAGAGAGGGGAAGAAAGGAAGAGGAAGGAAGGGAGGGGGGAAGATAAGGAGAGAGCAATGGGATCTTGCTGGAATGGGGAGGGAACTCAGGGGCCTTAGTTTTCCCTCCTCATAGTTACCTTACGAGTTGCTTCAGAGGCCAAAGGGATAAAATGATGAGGGGACAGAGCACCATGCAGAGACATACTTCCCGTGCCAGGCCTGAGTGGGGGCAATGAGCGCTGCCATCCTCCAGCTGCACGAGCACCTTTCTGCCCTTGTCTCTGAGCATCGGTTTCCTCACCCTCGAAACGGGGCTGAGAATTGGCCCTACCTTCCTTATAGAAGGTATGAGGAGTTGCCACTTGCTGAGTGACCCATCAGAGATACAGATCCCTAAGTGCAATTATGAATATGATGCCCAGGGGTGCCTGGGTGGCTCAGTCCATTGAGCATCCAACTCTTGATTTTGGCTCAGGTCATGATCTCATGGTTTGTGAGATCGAGCCCCAAGTCAGGCTCCAGGGAGTCTGCTTGGGATTCTCTCTCTCTCTGCCCATCCCCTGCTTGTTCTCTCTCTCTCTCAAGATAAATAAATATTTTAAAAAATGAATATGATGTCCATTGGGAAGTTTAACATACAACATAAGCAGCTGTACTGCTGGTCTAGGCAACCAGGAGCATGTTGGTCTCAGGACTTGGGGGAACGTGTGAGAGGAGGTGCTCTGTTGCACGCACAGTGCCCTCCGTCACCTTGGGCAGGGAGGCCAGCAGGGCCCTTGTCCCAGGTGCCCTGGGAACTCTCAGGGGCCTTTGCTGGAAGTTTCCCGCCACCCTCTTGGCCTGGGCCTACTCACTTTCTCCCCTGAGTAGTGTTGGCAGATAAATGTAAAGGATGCCCAGGTCATTTCGACTTCAGGTAAATAATGAATACTTTTTTTAGTAGGCATGTGCCCATGCAATATTTGGGGTATACTTCTACTGAAAGTTTGATGCTTGTCTAAAATTCAAATGTAACCAAATACCCTTTATATTTGCTAAATATAGAAACCCTACCTTCAAGGAGAATTTCTTTTCTGATTATGAAAATAATACACGCCTGATGTGTAATCTAGGAAATACTAAAAAACAAGAAAAATGAAATAATAATTCCTCCATAACTCCATGAGCTGATGTTTGAAAGACTTCAATACCTGAAAACTGTGGCCCATTTCCTTGTATTTTACACAGTTGAGATGATATTTTTGATATTTCATGTACGGATCTTATTTACCTTCCTTTGGCTTGACATTAGACATAATCTCCCTGTGTCCAACTGTCTTCTCCACTGCATAACCTCCGCCTTCTCGCTGAAGAAGCCGGTGGTTCCCAGTGTGCATATCTGTGCGTAATACTCTGTCCACACGTCTTCAGATGATCTCTCAAGTGGCTTTTAAAATTATTCTAAGTTATATATGTATATAATCATGGCAATTTGGAAGTGATGACATTTAATATCTCATGGTGACTTTTTTTCTAGAGCTCTCACGGGTGCAGTCAAAGCTTCCCTCCCAGGCTCAGCAGAGTGACCCTGCAGACAGTCCGCCTGTGAGCTTGTGAGCTGATGTTCCAAGGGAAGAAAAGTCGGCACTCAGCCTTTGTTCCTCCCGGAGCCTATGAACACTCATTTCCGAAGAACAGCATTGGTTTGAAAAACACAAAAATAAGATCAACGGGATGGTATCTTGTTTCCCAAGGCAGAAAGAATGGACTCCGGGATAGTGTTTTCCACCTGTTGGCTGGGACGTGCACAGAGAGAGCCCACCCCCCCTTTAAGATACCCCTTACACTAGTGATTCTCACCCCCACCTACACATCAAAATCACTGGAGGAGGTTTAACAACTGTCATGTCCCCCAGCCGCACCCCAGCCTGGTCAATACTTATCTCTGGGGGAGGGGTCCCAGGGTCAGCATCTTTTCCTAGAGGTCCCTGGGTGACTTTAGTGGGCAGCCAGGGTTGAAGACACCTGGTTAGGAGACTGTGAAGCTATTATTTGCGTGAGTCAAACGAGAAGAGGCTGGAGACAACAGAAGGATGTCTGAGACCTACCTGAAGCTAGGACTTGAGAGTCATCATGCCTTTGAGTTCACCCTATCAGCCGTCTGTCTGTTGGTCTCAGCAGACACAGGTTCTCTTCAGGGCTTCTTCCAGAATCTTCTCTGAGTCTTGCAAACGGCCTGGTCCTCTTGGGGTCCAGCTCAAGTCCTCCACTCTCCCCAGACTGCTTTTGACTGACAGTTAACATGGCCTCTGGCTGTCTGCCTGGTGGTCAGGTGCAAGCCCCTTTGGGCTGCGCCCCTCCTGTCCATGGTGCCAAGGCTAGCCCACGGACCTGGAGCCACAGTTGCTTCTCTTTCATCACTTGGTGGGCCTGTCCCCCTCTCCATGCGAAGAGACAGCTTTGAGGACCTGCGTCTTCCCCTGAGGATGGAGAGGGGTCGGTTCCCCGCATGGCAGATTCCTTGCTCCAGAGCTAACTTTTGCTCTGTGGGAAACCAGAGCCATTCCTCTCATCATTCAGTGTCCTTTCCAGGCAGGGACACAGCCACCACCACGCAGGGACACTAACCCTCCCCCCCCCCCTACCCCCCCCCCCCCCCCCCCGCTGCCCCCAGAAGCTGTACACATAGGACAGGAGAGAAACTTCCTGAGTAGAGTCAGGGGATAGGCCCAGGGAAGCCAGGGGCCTGGAGGAGGCTGTCAGGGACTCTTCGTCAGTTTGGGCAGCGTTAACAAAATACCATGGACCATGCGGCTCAAACAAGAGGCACTTATTCCTCACAGTTTTGGAGGCTGGGAAATCCCAGACACGAATGTTGGCATGGCCAGGTCTGGTGAGGGCTCCCATCCCGGGAGCCTCCTTCATGCTGTGTCATCACATGGTGGAGGGAGACAGAGAGAGAGAGAGAGAGAGAGAGAGAGAGAGTGGCTCTGGTCTCTTTGTCCCCTTATGTGAACACTACACATGGGGGCTACACCCTGGTGACCTCATCAAAACCCGGTCACCTCCCAAAGGCCCCACCTCCAAGTACCATCACACTTGGGGTTAGCACTTCAAAACACAGATTTGGGGGGGGCACGTTCAGTCCATAGCGGGGGGTGTGAGGGGAGTTAGCAGGGGAAGAACAAAAATATCTCGGGACAGTCGCAGTATGTTTGAGGAAACGTCAAGCCCCGTGGATGGCCTGTCAGCGCGCAGCATTGTGGAGGTGAGCATGCTATGTTTGTGGGGGTTTTGCCCCTCGGCCCTCTCCTTCAGGCCCTCCCGAGGTACAGGAAGAGGTGAGAGAGGACAGAGGAAGTGAGGGGTTGTGATCACGTACTGGGTTCCGGGTGTCTTCCGGTTTCCACCTGTCTCTGTGGCACCCCTATCAGCGAGCACACATGGGGTGAACAGCAGGTGTGGTCCAGTGCCACACAGCAAGCAGCACGAGCACCCGTTCACTTCCTGGTGGAGTTCACACTCGTGTGGCGTCAGACGGGCAGTCGCCGCACGGTCACACAGACACACGAGGCCCACAGGCAAGGTGTGCAGATCTGAGTCCCCACAGGGCCTGTAGCCTACGGCTGGGTTCACCCACGGGTGCACCAAGGGAGACCAAATGGTGGAGGAAGGAGGCGGGACGTGGGCCTGCTGCAGGCCCAGACTGGCCGCGTCCTCTGCGGAAGGTTCCGCTCCTCTCTGCCTCCAGACCGCCTCCAGGTTCTGAGAACCACTCCTGCTCTGCCCACGTGGGTAGAGAGAGATAGGGATCCCTTCCCCAAAAGTGAGCCCCACTGCCTCGGAGGACCACCCCACCCCTCGAGGCTTCCCTAACCCCAGCTTCCACTTTGTAGCCAGTGTCTTCATTGAACCCTCATCAAATTACGCAATTTAAATATACCATCTGTTTCCTGCTGGGACCCCAACTGACCCAGTGACCTAGACTAGGAGGTCAAGGAAGCTTTCAGAGAAAAGGATGTTTGAACTGAACTCCGAAGGGTGAAATTCCAGTTGTTCTTAATGGGCAGATCCAACATGTGTGTTTGGTCAGTAAGGAAGGTCCTGTTGAGCCTGAGGTTATAGTGAAGAGGGTGGCGGTGGTGCAGAGGAGGACCCCATGAAGCCCTCCCTCTTCTAGCCATACCTGGACAAGGTGTCAGTGGGCCTGGGCTCAGCTATAAGAAAGAGTAAGAGGCAGCTCACATTCCTTCAGCACTGCAGGGACCAGGAGTCTGCTGGTGCCCATCCTGGTAGGAGACCTTCCGTACAGGTAGACCTGGGAGCCTGAGGTCTGGCGCTCCCAGGTTTTGAGGGATGTTCCCTGAAAGGCCAAGGTAAGCCACTGGAGGGCCAGGAATCAACTTTGGAGGGCCTTGTGGGAAGATCTGGACCCCACGCATGGACTGTAACTTTGCATCCCTGAGTTGGTACCCCAGGAAAATGTGGGCTAGAAATAGTCCCATAGACATATACTCCAAACTCCATCGCATAATCCTAAGGTTTCATTATCTAGCTGTAACAGTTTGCCACAAACTTGGTGCCATATTTAGATACTTATTCTCCCACAGTTCTGGAAACCAGGTCCAAAATCAACGTGTCACGGGGTCTTGCTCCTTCTAGAGGCTCAAGGGAATATTTATTCTTTGCCTTGTTCAGCTTCTGGTGGTTTCCCACTCTCCTTGGCTTGTGGCCATACCATGGCAACCTTTAAGGCCAGCATCTTCAAATATCTTTCTGCTCAGTCTTCCCATCACCTTCTCCTCTCTGTGTATAAAATCTCTCCTGGTCTCCCTCTTGCAGACACTTGTGTTTGCATGTGGGGCCTTTGGGGACAACCCAGGACAATCTCTCCAACACAAGATGGATCTTTAACCTAAACACATCCAGAAAGACCTTGTTTTCACGTGTAAATTAATATTCGTAGGATGGGGCGCCTGGGTGGCGCAGTCGGTTAAGCATCCGACTTCAGCCAGGTCACGATCTCGCGGTCTGTGAGTTCGAGCCCCACGTCAGGCTCTGGGTTGATGGCTCAGAGCCTGGAGCCTGTTTCCGATTCTGTGTCTCCCTCTCTCTCTGCCCCTCCCCCGTTCATGCTCTGTCTCTCTCTGTCCCAAAAAAATAAATAAATAAACGTTGAAAAAAAAATTTTAATATTCGTAGGTTTCAGAAATAAAGATTCGGGTATCTTCTGGGGGCCACATCTCAGGCTACCACACTAGGCAGTGAGACGTCATCTTTCTGAGTAACCCACATGGAGTGGCAGCTTGATTCTGGTAGAGATGTTAGTTGACATAAGAAGCCAGGATTCCTGATGAGCTGCTGTCACTGAGTCCTAGTCCTGGGTGAGTCACTAGATCTCTCTAAGTATTTTCCTTCTGTTTCATAAATGAACAGGTGGAGTTATATGAGTTTCCATGAACCACTAGAGTCTCCAGATGGGCCTCATCTGTAGACCTCTTGCACAATTGGTCTCATGCATATGTGGATACTTCTTGGAGCTCCCCCTAGTTCCTCTGAAGGCCTGGGACCAACGAAGGCTCATAAAGGATCAACTGGGTGACTCCTAAGCCTAGACAGAGAGCCCTGGGAACTCTCAAAAAGTAGCCAAGCCCCAGATCAATTCAGTCAGCACCTGTGAGGATGGGCTGGACATTGACAGGCTGTTTAGTCTTTCCAGATGATTCTAATATCAGACAGTGCGGGAATAATGAACGTTTGCAGATTTTTTTTTCAATGTTCCTTCCAAGTAAGGCATCTGAGGAATCAGTAGAGACAGAACCATGAGTGTCAACTCTGGCTTCACCTTGTCTCCATTCAGGTGGATTTAATTGATCTGGAGTGACATGGGCTTCAGGATCTAAAGCTTCCCAGATGACCTCAGTATCCAGCCCAGATCGAGAGCCCTGTGACAGAATGAAAGGCACCTTTCCACCTCAGCTGTATTCCAAACGGCAGCTGTTGGACCTCCAGAGGTCTCCCTGACTGGGAGTTTCTAGACCATAGAATGGCTCCTTCTATGGGAGATGGCAAAAGTCATTTCTCTGGAAATCCTGACCCATCAGTGAGGTTTCTAGCCACAAAGACCTAGCCATGACTCCGCTGCCAGAGGGTTGAGGCATGGATTAGGTGACCTTTCAAAATTCCTGACAATTCCTTCAGTTTATGAAAACTGCTAATCAAGCCTGCCCTTGATAGATTCTGCCACCGTTTAGACAAGGAATGTAAAAAGAATAAAAATAACCCAATGAATTCAGGATCTTGGAAAATACCATTACTGGTAATGAAAATTACAGGAAGCCTTGCTGACTCCTGCTACCTCCCCAAGACTAACATGAGAACATGTTTTTTCTTCTGATGCAATAATTAAGTTTGCCCAAGAAAACGTTTCTCTGTGCATGCCTCAGGGCAGGGGCTAAATGAACCCTTTAACTAACTGATAAATGTGATCATCTCAGTTTCCTGAACTCTCTGGGACAGATGGGCTTCCCAGGTAGATTAACTGAGCAGTCATGTGCCTGGGTGGGGTGGGGGTGGGGGACTTCTAGAGAAGGCACTGAAGATTCCCGAAGCTCAGATAGATTTACTTTGTGAGAAAATGGAAGAGCTAGCAGCAGCCACACTTCTAGAACCAGAGACCAAGATGCCAAGATGGAAATAACAGCTCAAAGTAACTCTCATCGGATACCACGGGGACGAGGGCACACATTCCCTCAACACCGAGCACAGACGAGGCAGGGACGCTGTGTGGGCACCTCAGATACACGGAGAGCAAAACAGCCCTCACTGCCCTGATGAAGATTTCACTTAGTTCATTTCATTCACAGATCTTAACCTAAGAGCCTCCCAGGGTGCTCAGAAAGCTGACCGAGATGGAGGGACAGATAGCTGACCCGTGACCTGACAGCTGAAAAGCTGAGCAGGATGAAACCTGGCTGGGGGTGGCCACCCTGGACCCATACACTAGGACAGAAGCAGCAAATTACATGGTTGCAAAACATACAAATGAACAAGAAGGGACAGTTTTAGCCTCATTAGTTAACAATGAGAACAAAAGCCAGAGCCTCTTGAAGAATGATTTCTCTCCTCTGGAGGAATATTCAAAAGGATGAGCAGTGTTTAATGAAGTGGGTCCCCCTCTGCCCTGGGGTGAAAGTGTAAACAGCCATGAGCCCCTGGAGAAAAAATGTGGCATCCTGTGTCAATCCCAGGAGCATGTTTCAACTCCCTGTTTCCATCTGTGCAAATTTAAGAAACATTCTATCATAACAAAGGCTTTAAGCTAAAGGGTATATATATGGAGGTGTTACTTATAAAAGCTGTGAACTTAAGCCAAGGCTCCTCCTACAACCACAGAGAAATGACCTTGCGCCCCCAAGTAGGCATGCGCACAAGCGCGCGCGCACACACACACACACACACACACACACACACATTTAGACCCATTAAAATGAAATCTATGAAGAGATCAAAGATCCTAATGATACAAAAATGTTAAGCGAGGGGTGCCTGGGTGGTTCAGTCAGTTAAATGTCCGATTTATGCTTAGGTCATGATCTCACTGTGCATGGGTTCAAGTCTGGTGTCAGGCTCTGTGCTGACAGCAGGAGCCTGGGCCCTGCTTCAGATTCTGTGTCTCCCTCTCTCTCTGCCCCTCCCCTGCTCGTGCTCTGTCTCTCTGTCTCTGTCTCTCTCAAAAATGAATAAACATTAAAAAAATGTTAAGTGAAACATATGAGATAGAAAATTATGTTCATTTCAGCAGCAACCATGTAAAAATAAGAGGTTGCCTCAAAAAAAAAGGGAAAGCAATATTTTTAAAATATTGGAGTTGTGGTACTAACAAAAACTTTTTTAATTTTCTGTATTTTCTAAATTGTAATGAGTATTATTTATAATTAAAAGAAGGTTTTTTTTTTATTTGCCTCTTTTAAGTAAAGGTTAATCTATTTCAGTTGTTAAATGGAATTGATGGGCAATTATTGTGGTCGCTGCCTTTGTCACTGCTGGTCCTGTGATACACTCTCTCCCCTCCTCCCACACACTCATATACACAAACCTTCCATCAGCAGAACATTCATGTCACATTATTCTGATGGAGGTGCTAGGGTGGTAGTAGTTGGTGATAGAAGGAAAGAAAAGTGAGACTGAAGAGATCAAAGAGTAAAATCCCTAAACTGAGGGATTTTGATGGGTCTGAGAAAGAACAAAAGAATAAATTCTGTTGGAAAAGTTAACATAACATTTCGGTTGCAGGTAAAAAAAAAAAAATGCCTGACTAGGGCCTTTCAAGAGGCTTACTTTTTGTATCTTTAGGGAAAGGGTGGGGTTTCCTACCCTTTGTAATTACTTCAACACACCAGACCTCGGCACCTGCAACTGAGATTCAGAGCAAGGAAAAATTGATACATCTCATCCCTGAATTCAGATCCTCCCCCCATGTAGAGATGATGAGCTGTCTCACCGTGGCAGCACAACTGGGACCAGGCCACCAATTCCTCAGCTCTTTGACGGTTTGCCTTTTCTGAGGCCCCCAGAGTCTGGAAGTCCCTACGGACAGTTCCTGCCAGGCCAGCTCATATTGGACCTGCCATACTCCAGACAGCACAGGGCTAGCACTCATCACTTGTGGACTCTCCGTCTTTTGCATTTCATTCCCTGTCTTCTGACTTATCAACCTCTCCAAGAAATCTAAAGTACTTCTGTATGCCAATGGCTCTCAAACTTCAGTGTGCGTTCAAATCACCCGGAAGACTTGTTACGAACCAATGCTGAGCCCCTCTCAGAGTTTCTGGTACAATAGATTTGGGGCGGGGTGGAGAAACGACCTTATTGACATGGTCTCAGGCATGCTAGTGGTTGGGGGAACACTGTGTTCTATGCAAACCACAGAACCAACTGCACATCCTTCTCTAGGCAACTCTACATTTCCCTACCTGCTAAAAAGCCAAGGTCAGTGCAAGGAAGGACTGCAAGCTTTCTGAAATTGAAGATAAGAAGAGACTGTCCAAAGACTCCATGTCGTTGAACTTCAGAGATAGGTCTGACTTAGTGACAGGTGTTAGATGGTGGCTAAGTCTATTGGCTTTGCTATGAGGGCTTTGAGAAAGGCACCACCATGGTGGGAGTTTGAAGGAACCCAACTCGGGGATTTTGATGGCGTTGGGGGGAATAGGAAAAAAAAAAGAAGGCACTTGTGTTGGACCTAGAAACAGAATAAAAAAATACAGTAAGAGAAACTGGGTCATGGGCAGTATCGTGAATTGAATTGTGTCCTCTAACAAGATATACTGAAATCCTAACTCCCAGACCCTGTGAATATGACCATTTTTGGAAACAGAGTCTTTGCAGATGTAATTAAGATGTAAGTTAAGATGATGTTATGCTGGAGTAAGGCGGGCCCTTAATCCAACATGACCAGTGTCCCTAAAAGAGGAGAAGCACACAGAGACAGGCACTCACAGAAAGAAGAAAACCATAACTGGTGACAGGAGAGCCAGAGACTGGAGCTGTGCAGGCAGTTGCAGAAACACCAAGGGCTGCTGGGAACCCCCAGAAAACAGGAGAGAAAGCACAGCCCTGCTGGTGTTGGATTTTGGACTTCTGGTCTCCAGAACTGTGAAAAGATAAATTTCTGTTGTTTTAAGCCCCCCAGTTTGTGGTGCTTTGTTATGGCAGTCCTAGAAAACTAACATAGGTAAAGAATATTGATTTTCTTCTTTCAGATGCAATAAAGTTGGAAGGGAGCCTAAAGGTCAACAGTTCCATTTGCTCACCTTTGAGATGTGTCAGCTGAGCCAGAGAGGAGCCCAAGGGAACCCAGAATACTTGCCTCAAGGTCAATGCGTTTGCTTTGCTGGTCCTCCCACATCTGCCTGTTCATGTAGCATCCTGCCTTGGTTTCTTTTCTTATTGGCTCAAATGCATCAGTGAGGCCCCTGCCTCCACAAAATGTCAAGTCCTCAGTGGGCCAGGTCCTACCCACAGTGAAGAGAATGCTGGTCAGTTGGTTCTGTTGAAAGGGATTGGGGGTGGGGAACCTGCGTGGCTTACTTAGTTGAGTGTCCGACTTCAGCTCAGGTCATGATCTCACATCGTAGGTTTCAGCCCCACATTGGGCTTTGCACTGACAACATGGAGCCTGCTTCAGATTCTCTGTCTCCCTCTCTTTCTGCTCCTCCTCCACTCTCTCTCTTTCTCTCTCTCTCTCTCTCAGAAATAAATAAACATAAAAAAAAGTAAAAGCGATTGGGACTCTGGCTCCTTTTGAAGGAAGTCAATGCTGTAAGGATTCGAAAGGAGTCTGTGAGACCCGACTCTGAGCCGTCAGGCTCAGCTCTGTGCCATCAAGGAAGGACACGTTAGACCTGATGATGCAAACAGGTCAGAATTCTCCCCATTGAGCATTTGGATTGCAACCCTGCCCTCATAATCCCAAAGTTGTTCATATTTGGACCAACTACACTTGTATCTTTTCATTTCCCTTTCTTAAATGCAACAAATCCCACAATGTGATACTGCTTGACACCCACTAGGATGTCTAAAATCCAAAATACAGAAAACAACACATGTCAGTGAGTACGCAGAGAAGCTGGACTCTCACACTTGGCTGGTGGGAATGTGAAATGGTGGAGCCACTTTGGAAAACAGGCTTGCAGTTCTTCAAAAAGTTAAACATAGAATCACCATATGACCCAGCAATTCTATGTCTAGGTATATACTCAAGAGACATGAAAACATGTCCACGCAAATATTTGCATATGAATGATCATAACAGTATTATTCATAACAGCTAAAAAGTGGAAAACAACCGAGTATGCATCAATATGGTGGTATATCAATACATTGGAATATGATTCCGCCATAAAAAAGGAGTGATGTAGTGATCCGTGTTACAAATGGATCAACCCTGAAAACATACCAAGTGAAAGAATTCAGTCACAAAAGGCCATGTGTTTATTCCACTTGAAGGAAATATCCAAAATGTCCAAGTCCACAAAGACAGAAAGTACATTAGTGATTGGCATTGGCTAAGGGAGAATGGGAAGTAAATACTAATGGGTACGTGCTTTCTTTGGGGTGTGATGAAAATATTCTGGAATTAGACAGGAGTGATGGTTACACTACTTTGTGACTATACTAAGAACCATCAAATTGTAAACTTTAAAAGAGTGAATTCTGTGGTCATATGAATTGTATTTCATGTGTATATGAGAACATGAGGCTAAGAGCAGCATCGGATGACAATTATTCTGGCAACCCTGTGCTCCATAGATTGAGAAGACAGATGAGAAGCTACAGACAATGAAAGCAATTGAAGAGAAAATCGCTACAAAATATGAAGAGCCAAGGACCAATACTGAGTTTCTATGGAAACAGAACAGTAGGACACATGAAAACAAGGAACAGAGTTGTCTGAGGAGCCTTTCAGAATACAGTGATAGTGGGATGACCCATAGATCAGGGGTCTATCCAGACATGGCTCCAGAACCCTCAGGATTCCAGAAGTTCCATCTGTCAGTCAGAGGTAATGAATCAGGCGACCCCCACCATCGGTCGTTTTGGCTCTATGGTGAGTGTAAGAAGGAATCAAGGTTTCCAAACCTTCCCAATCTTAGATTCTCTCTTTCTACCTGTGACAGCTGGTCTCTAAGACACCCTCCCCCAATAAATCATGCCTCTCAGTATTCACATCTTCATCTAATCCACTCCCTCACGGAATCTGGCCTCGCCCAATGTAACCAATGAAATGCAATGGAAGTGACACAGTGTGACTTCCCACATTAGGTGATGAGTATCCTTGAAGTTCCTGCCTTTGTCTCTTGGAACTCTTGCTGTGGGGAAAGCCTGACATTCTGGAAGAAGTTCAACCATCCTGGAGCTTCCATGATATGAGGAAGCCCACACTAGCCAAAAGAAGTGGCCGTGTGTAGGGAAAGATTCCCAGCCAGCTCCAAGATGTCCTAGCCATTCCGGCCCCGGTACCAGGCACAAGAGTGGAAAAGCCCCCTTGGATGTCCAGCCTAGGTTAGTCTTCATTTGACTCTAGCTCCAGATGACATCTGACCGTGAATGAGCGAGAAGTCATCCAGCTGAGTCCAGTCAACCCACAGACTCATGAAAGGACATGACAAAATGTTTTGTCTCTAAGTTCTGGGGTGGTTTATTATACAGAAATAGATAACCAAAACACTGACCTAAAGAGCCAAGTGTGGACCACTCTGCAGACACTCAGACCATTTTCATGGATCAGGGTAAGAGGCGAGCTGTCACCCCTGCCCCCCAGTGGCTTTAAAAGCTTCCCCAGGTGTGGAGCATCCATAGACACCAGCCCTCTCCACATTTCTCTCTTGAGCTGAGAGACTCGCCAGAGCTCACAGAACCCACGGGGGTTGCCTGCTTCTGGCTGCTAACTTCTCTAGCGGCGCACCATGATTTGAGCAACACTTAGGACCCTGTCGTGCGTCCCCTAGCTGAGTCTCCAATTCTTCACCCTAGAGCTGTGAGATGCCCTGCTGCTGCCTATTCCAGGTCCCGGGAGACCCCACTGAGGAAATATGGGAAAGACCTGGCAAGGGAGGAGGCTGTAGGAACGGGTGCCCAACAGAATCTTCCAGGTCAGACTGGAACACACCGCATGCCCTGACTCTCTGTGCTTGTTGACTTGGACTGCGTGTATTTTATTACTTCTGGCCCTCAGCCAAGGCTGCACCTAAGCATTCATGTTGGCAACTGGGGGTGGCATTTCCCGGGCTACATTTTGGGGGGAGGAAAGTCATATTTCAGAGATTTATCCTCTTTGTATGTTGTCAGCTTTCTCCTCCTTGTCCTGTTCCAGGGCTTACTTCTTGGGATGAAAATTCCATTTCTCTCCTTTTTGGGAGACAAACTAACACCCTCCACAGATGAAGCCCTCGTCGCCCCCCACCACAGGTATAGTGTGGTTCCTCATCGGCGTGACCATCGTGTTCTCCAGAGTTTCAAGTCGAGGGTCCCAGAAAGGTACGAATACGTGACATTGAGGGGCCAGCCGTCAATGCTGTTGGCATCTGTGCCCATGATTTCCAGACTGGCTGTCACATTCAGTGTTACTGATTGATGGTCTTCACCTGTGTTTACCCCACTACTAGCCAAGGCCAACCCCAGATGGTTAAGACATGGAGGAAGTAGGGTGGGGGCTCGAGTAGGAATGGTAAATGCAAACAGCCTATTAATGCAATGGTTTCAAATTATTGACCAACTCATTAAACACACATACACATACGCATGAACACATACACACGCGTGTGTGTGCCCCTGAGTGAGTTAAGTGCATTTTGGTAGTGTTACTTTTCATATTTCCACTGCCCAGAAACTGGTGCAGTTTGCAGGTTCCACACACAACTGAAAGTTCAGAGCTTGTCCTGGGTTGGGAATCTGGCCAGCAGCCCTTGATTTGTGCTCCCTTTGGACCAGCAGCCTAGAAAGGAGGAGCCCAAAGTCAACCAGGGAGGGACCAGTGGGGCCAGCTAGAAATGGCTGCCTTGTTTGCCTCTTGGCAATTCCCAAAGCCCACTCTGCACCACCCAGGGAGGTTTTGCTTTCTCTGACTTCTTTTCTTGCTTCCCCGTCCTGCCTTGTTTCACACTAAGGATGGAAAAACTGAGCCATCGGGAAGTAAAGCCAGCGAGCTGGGCATCAAGCAAGGAGCAAGAGAGCCAGGTCAGAACCCAAGAGTGACCCTGTTGCCCAAGAGGCATGGACAGAAGCCACCAGGGCTTGACAGTGCTGGAGAGGCTGAGGCAAGAGGATGCATAATCCAGCGAGGGCATCTCCTGCCAGGACGAGCGGGCTTTGAGCTTGAGCCAATGGCAGCAGACTCACCTCATGCAAGGAAAGTCACTTGTAAAGTACATATGTGAAGTATCTTCGCCATTATCGCTGTAGCCAACAGCAACATCAGACGGGACCCAGAGAAACCCCTCATGCCAGCCTTCCACATTCTACCTGGCAAGTCCAGGAGCAGAAAGATTCCAAACTGCCACCATCTTGTCCTTCCCTCCCTGGAGGCACACGCTACTACTCCTCATATCTAGAGATGAAGTCTAATCCCCTTTCTGGAAAACAGACTGGCTGCAGACCCACCTGACAGTACAGTGTGTGGGAGGAATAATATTCAAGGACTTCTGGGACTACACCAAAAGATGCCTCGCAGCTTCCAGTTGGGCCTCTTGGAACACTTGCTTGGGGGATACCCTCTTAGCGGCTCACTTTGATGCCACATGGAGAGACCAGGTGCAGGTGTGACAATCCCAGCTGAGCTCCCATGACAACAGCTGGCCATGTCAGTGAGTTGTCCTTGATGTCCAGCCTAGCTAAGCCCTCAGACACTCCAGCACAGCCACCGTCTGACTGCAATGACATGAGACACCCCACATAAGAACCATCCAGCTGAGCCTTGAAACAGCTTTTCGTAGACCTACATGCACCCAGGCTCCCTGGTTCCCCTGCCTGAACCCTAGAGTCTGAACTGCTTTTTCATTTTCCTACTGTGGCTTCCTCTCTGTTCCTTAGCATTACTCCCCATTACTCCCCACTTGCCTGCCCTACCCACAGATAAGCCCAGGGATTTTGTCAGTTTAAGTGTCTTTCTAAATTAAATTTTTTTAAATGTTTATCTATTTTTGAGACAGAGAGAGACAGAGCATGAACGGGGGAGGGGCAGAGAGAGAGGGAGACACAGAATCGGAAGCAGGCTCTGGGCTCTGAGCCATTAGCCCAGAGCCCGACGCGGGGCTCGAACCCATGGACCGCGAAATCGTGACCTGAGCTGAAGTCGGACGCTTAACTAACTGACTGAGCCACCCAGGCGCCCCAGTTTAAGTCTCTTTCTACAGCTTCCCTGCAGGGGCAAAGATGAGATGATAGAGTGACAAGCACATAGAAGTGACGTCAGAAATATCCAGCATACCCCATACATGCCATTCCTAGCCCAAGGTGGTGACTTCCTCTTTAGATGATAACCAGGAGAAGCTCCTGAAGTCTTGCGAACAAATTCAGAGCTCCTTCTGACCTTTAGCCCTCAATCCCTGCCCCAGGAGCATCTTGGAGCAGAGAAGCATGAGGATCCCCATGTGTGACTCGGTGGTCTGGAGCATTCCTGGCTCTGTATGTCCATCCTCCAACCAAGAGTCTGCGGTGCTTATCGCCTCCACATGCCTCCTCAGCTTTGACCTTCACTCTCCAGGAGCAGGGAGCCTGGCCAAAGAAATGGCTTTCAGAAGAAGTGGCTCCACCGACCCGGCTTTCTGGCTCTGATGCCTGTGAAATCAGCACAGATGTTAGGGCTAATTAGCCACCCGGCCTATCAAACATCCCAGGCAGCGAGGTTGGTTCTGGGCTGAAAGGTGAGCTGTTTGTTTAAGGGAGGTGGGTGGTCTCTAGCAGGACTTTCAGATTAACCTAAGCCCTCTGAAAATAGAAAATGCAAAGCTGGGCAGCCTGGGGTACCAATCAGGATAAGTGTAAGCCAGGCGTGAGGTCCCCTTTGATTTCAGGATCTCCAGGCGGAGTGAGGAGGAGGGAAGGGGAAGGAAAGCAGAATTCTTTCTGGCTCCAGCCAGAAACTAGAGGGGCAGGATGTCTTCGGGCAGAAAAGATACAGAGATCTCCTGCAGCGCCACATGGCATTTCTGGGGAGGAAATTTCTAAAGCCCTTGCATTCTTGAGCAACACCATGGGCTGTCAATTCCTTCCTATTTCTGGGAGCAGCAGGAAGATTTGGCCCCAAGGCCCTGGCTCAGCATCTGTTTTCCTGGGCTTCCCATAGGACTTGCACCAATTCCTGCACTGGACTCCTCTCTTCTAAGGAAGGAGGTTGTGGTCTCCATGGGGTGTCTGGGATGAGCTGCAAAGGTGTGCACACACAAATCTTGCCAGAGGTCTCAGGACAGATGAAAAAATTCCCTAAGTCATGGGGGTTCAAAATATAGTGCTTCTCTCACACATCCATCGGGAGATAAACAGAGGAGTCATACCAAAGGCTGTCAAACGTCACCTCTATTACTAGCAAAGCTGATGGAGAAGATGCCCTTAGATATGCAGCAAAATCGGCCTGCCTATAGACATTTCTTCTCCAATCCCATGTGGCCAAGAGTGCACAGAACACCTATTCTCTGCAAGACAGGAAGATCCCAAGACAGAAAAGGGAGTCTGAGCACAGCCTGGCAATTCCCATTCTGAGCCTCGAGGGAAGAAGGGTAAGGCCCAGAGTGTTATTGGGGGGATTCCTTCTCCATAGAAACATGGGGTCAAGGGAAGAAACATCCTTCCTACCAGCAAACAGGAACAGCCCTGGGAAATCTGGGAGTTCCCAGAGAACTTAGATTCATCTTCTTAGTAGCATCTGAAAGTCTCCCCATCCCCTCAGGAGTGACAACATGTGCTAGTGGAAAGAACGCGACCATGGGGATCGCAGGTGGGTCAGATGGCCTCTTCAAAGCCCGTGTTTTATCCTTCGCAATGTACAGTGACAGTTCCTGCCTGGCAGAAATTCTGTGGGAGCAACAGAGCCTGGGTGGTCCCGGTTTTAGAGACCCGGGAAACCCCTCCGCTTCAGGCAGACTGGGATAACTGGCCATCCTACTGAAACACATTGAGTGCTCAGAAACTATTTGCTACCCTCCTTGCTCACACTTCTATTTTTAAAATGAAATTTGGAGAATTGCTCAAGCAAAGAGCCCAGGCAGCTCCTCGCTCTCTCTCGGGTTCATAACGGAGACCCCTCTAGGGAAGGGCAGCAGAGTAGACTGGAGCAGGGCATTTGAACTTGGAACACCCTCTGGAGTCTGGAATAAACAGACTTGCATTTCAGAGGAATCTTTCTGTGGCATCACCCTCAAGAAAGGTCAAATGGAACCACCCCTGGCACACAGCTAAGTACATGTTGCTGAGAAAATGTTTGGACTTCCCTTTGAGGTGGCCAGAGCGAAGCAAGAGGTCGTATGAACTGGTTCACCAACAATATCGCTTTTCCAACCATGGCCCCATGTGCCCCAAAGCCCACCTCTCAGCCCTTTGCAGCCAAGTTCAACGTCAGAATCTCCTGCCTGCTTCTGTCTGGGTGCTGCCACGGGTGTCCATGAAGCCAGAATGTCTCTAGAAAATAGGATCCTCTGGGACAGATACAGTCATTGTCTAGAAGCCAAACAGCCTTTCGGATGGATATTCCCCACTAGATAACTTCCCGAATCCAGTGATGGAGTTTGAACGGAATTGACCAGCTGACTGGGTGCGTTCTCCAGGAGAGGAGCAGATCTTCCCCCTTTGCAGCAAGGCAGAAACCTCGTCCAGTCGGAGGCCTCAGCTTCCACGGAGGAAGTGCCTCTGGGGTGGCCAAGGGAGTCCTATTGCTGTGTTTGTGGTTAGAAAGTTCTAGAAGCCCCTGTGTAAGTGCCACACAAGAAGAACATTGCCAAGCTCTACTTTGGAAACCTCTGGTTTCCTGAGCAACTGGTGGGCTCTCTTTGTGACCATGAGAATGATGTAATCAACAAAGTTCTCTTTTGCTGCCAAAGCTCAGAGTGAAACTCAAAGCTCATTTATAGCACCGAAGTTGGTCCTCACAGTTGATATATGTGTGTTATTACCTAGTCTTGCTTCTCTCCATTTACTGATTTTCCCCTAGGCCTGGCTTGTTATTTTTGTGGTATCATAATATTATTATATGTATCTTTGTTAGAAGCCGCCTCGATTTGGGGGTGGGGGTGGGGGTGGAGCTGGCGTGAGGGGAAGGAGAAGGTAATACCGCCTCATCTCTCTCAAGTGCACAATAATGGCTGGGTTTGTACCAAAACAAGCTTGTTGCTCTAAGTCTCACCCCGGAGGAACCCAATTCTGCTAGCATTCTGAGGATCAGGTACATAAAACCACACCTCCTGGAGATCACGTAAAAGGTAGTAAACAGCAGCTCAGACTTTGGGTTCCAAACCTGGCTCTGCCTCTTACTAACAGTTAGATTTGGGGCAAATCGTATGTATAGCCGTCTTTTCCTTACTTACCCCATCTGTCAAATGGGTACCATAATCCCTCACCTTCCATCCTAAGGACTGAGATGAACCATATACCTGCCATGACACCGGTACTGATCCCATGGTTTCCCCACGACTTTGCACACAAGGCTCAGACATTTGAGTAAAGGATTTATCTCTCTTAACCACACAGGACACCCATACACAGCCCTGGGAGACAAATGTTCTCCCCAGCTGGCAGATGGGGGCACTGAGGCTCGGGGAACGAGTTACGCAGCTGGAAACGCTGTGAATTTAAATCCAGGTCCTGCCGCATCAAAGCCCACATTCTGGATCGCTGAGCTGTATTTCTCCGCACTGTAACTGGGGGATGACAAGTGCCATCTGTCATTATCACATGGACACCTGTGGCCCTCTGTGTGGTTCTCTGGCCTTTTGCTGCTTCTGTCTGAGAGTAACCCAGGCCTCCTGACCCCACAGCAAGCTAGTGAAACTGCCAATCACTTCCTCCTTAACTCCATGTGGCCCAGCATGGCAACCTCTCTGATGAGGGCAGGCCACCAGGACTAGTCAAAATGTTGGAGGGGAGGGGAGAATGGCAGACACAGGGAAGGCTTTAACCCAGGCCTAAGCCAGAGGCTCCGAGTAGAAGTAGAAAGTGAACTCTCTCAGCCCCTCTGCCCAAGATGCAGAAAGAAGGGGCCTACTAGGCCCCAAAGAAGGAACAGGAAACCAGGAGGAGCCGCCTAGGACTCAGGGAAACCTCGCCAACAGCAGGCAAGACACTCAGGCCTCTGTTGACTTACAGGCCTCCAGGGACTGGGCTGTGTCATCTGTGTCTTCTTGGGCAGAGCTAGTGGCAGCCTGTCGTCACTTGAAATGATGAAAAATGACTGATGGGCCATTCCTCCCAGCATGGCCGACCTCCTCTCTAGAGCCCCCAGGGCGCCCCCTGGACCAGACCCACCCATACAGACATGTCCAAGGTAAGGCCCAGCGTCAGCTTTACAGCCTGGCTTACAGCTACTGACTGGCTCAATAAAAGCCCAGATGGCATCTCACCAGTGCGTCATAGAAGCCAAGCCAAGTCTCTTAGGACCCTTGAAGGTTCTCCTGACATTGGCCACAGGCAGGGTATGGATGAGGCCCCTGGCCAGAAATTTGTAAATCCCTGCTCTAAAGACCAGCACTCACTTTGCATACTTGAATGTTGCCCCCATACTTGTCCCAGCTTCTCATTATAGTAATAGTTAATATATCTGCAGCTTTTTAAAGTTTATACCATGCCTCACATCCTCCCTACTACCTTGCAAGGAGGTGTTATTATTAAATATATATATATATATATATATATATATATATATTAGTTTTAAGTATTTATTTTGGGGAGAGTGCAAGTAGGGCAGGGGCAGAGAGAGGGAGACAGAGAATCCAAAGCAAGCTCCAGTCTCCACACTGACAGCAGCTAGCTCGATGTGGGGCTCGAACCCACGAACCGTGAGATTATGCCCTGAGCTGAAGTTGGACAGTTAACCGACTGAGCCACCCAGGCGCCCTGTATTCCAGACTGAGAGAGGAGGAAGCCAAGACTGAGGGAGGCCACGTGAAGACTCCCTGTCAGAGGGACTCTAGGAGCCTCTTGCACATGTGGACAAGGGCATCTATGTGAGGGCCTGGTGCATCGCACAGACTCTGAGCCCCTCTGCCTCTCCCTGGAGATCCCTCTGCTGCCAGCGGTTTGTCTAATATCCAGACCCAATGACGGTCCTCCCTCTGCACCCCCTCCTATGCTTAAAGATATGGCCCCAGGAAACACCCAGGACAAATGGGACACGTAGGCAGGACCGGCAGCTGGGGCATGGCCCCTCATGTGCATGGGGTTCAAGGCTCTTTGGATGCTCCTTCACATGCCTCTGAAATTTCTCACCCAAGTGAGAATGGTCTAGATTGACTTGGGGACACTGAGTACCTTACCAATAAGCCTCAGACACACAACGTGTGCTGGGTCCGAATCCTGGCTGCTGTCCTGCTCGCCCTCTGGGAGGCCTTTGGAGAGTCACCTGATTTCAGAGTCTATTGCCTCATCTATAAAAGGGAGATGCCAGAGGTGTTATGGGATTCAGGAAACGTGGAGGGAGTGACTGCAGCTCACAAGCACTTAGGCACAAATTTAAGGTGGTGCTGTGCCCATGTCCTCCAGGAAGGGGCCCTTGCAGCTTAAACACAAGGAGTGGGCTAAGGTTGCTTTTATACGAGGCCCAGGCCTCCCGTCACATACCGCACCACACCATACCCCCAGCCTCCTTGGGACAACCAGGCAGATGGGGCCCGTAAGCACAGCACAGACCCAAGAAGGCACGTCCAGGGAGCAGCACTGGAAGCTGACACTTTGGAGGGAGGTCTGGCTGCGGCACACACAGTGTGGACGTATCATTGGAAACAGATGCCCCGGATCGAAGTGCTCTTTCTCATCTTTGCCAGGCTTCCTGGGCCTGTGTGACAGTCCACTAGGACAATGCACGCTGGACGGGGCAAGGGGACAAACCGCTCTTGGAGGTACAGCTGGAGCCCTTGCAGGCCACCCAGCATCAGCCTGCAGGGAGCCCTCCCTCTCCTGCTGTGTCTTGACCCCCAGGCTGTGTGACTCCAAGCAAGTTCTTAACTGTTCTGTGTCTCAGTCCTCCCTCAGGAGATGGAGACAATAACAGCACTGACCTCCTGCTATGAGGATTAAGTGAAAAAAATTGGACAGTTCCCTCAACACCTAGTAAACCAGCCTTCAACGCGGAGCCTTAACTGACGGTGTTACCTCCTGCTCCCCTGGGTCTGACTCCACCCCATTCTCCATTAGATGAGCTTCACTGTGCCAGGCAGTGCCAGGGGAGGAGAGAGAGAAATGAGGGAGCCTCAGCTGAAAGGGGCAGGCGTGTAATTGATCAAGACTCTGCTGTGCAGCAGACTTGTAGCCCAGGGGACATCACTGCTATGGAGCCCCAACATGGGGCTAGCAGCCCAGGGGAGGGCACGAGGGGTCAGGCATTGAAGCCTAAGGCAGCTTTTCTAAGGCCGGATCAGGGTCCTAAAGCTGCACAATGTCCTCAGCATTTTGCCCCCCAAAAGTGAAGCTTTGCAGGTACAAAGACAAGCCTCCCAAATGGTGATGTGTTAGGCCTTAGAAGACAGGCAGGGAGGTGCCCGTGGGTCAGGACCTTCTCCCGGCCTTTCTTATGCCACTCCCAGTGGGGACACAGACCCATCTGAGGTTGATTCTGGCCACAGGATGCTCCATAGGCATCCTGCAACCTTGTTGTCAGGGAGTGTGTGCCTCAGGCAGCCTAAGCAGGAAAGGAGGCTCGATGATAGCCTGGCTCCTCACTCCCTTTCCAGGAGGTGGGAACATGGTCTGCAGCGAGGGTTACAGCTCTGTGTGCTCCTGCTTGGCCACACCGCCCATGTCATCTTTGCTGCTGGCCTCCCTGCATCTATTTTATTACCTTCCTTTCAGATCTCAACAGCCGCATCCTCAAAAGCAAGCACCTCATAGGGTCCTCCAGGCCATCAGGTCTTCTCCAAAGTGGGCACTGAGGCCCAGAACTTTCCCTGGGCCTGTGGGACTCTGGGACAGACATGCTGCGCTGAGCTCATCATCCATCCACCTATTCATCCATCCATTCCTTCTCCCACTTTATTTTCTCTGAGGCCCTCCGAAGCTCCATCCCTGCCAGACAAGCCCAACTGGGTTTTCTGGGGAGCAGGCTTGGAGGCAGAGTTACGACGATAAACGTTTCGCTGGGGAGTACCATTTGTGAAGGTAGCCAGGGCAGAGGATTGGTCAGGGAGTGGTCAGGCTGGGATGCAGAAGTGACCAAGTCTCCACCAGCTCCTGGGGGCTCTAGAGCAGACACTTGCCATAGAGGAGACCCCAGTGAGTGAGAAGAGCTATGCCCTGGTATCACCACCTTGCTCAGTGGTGACAGAGCCTGTCCTAGGAAGAGTGTGATAAGGCGAGAAAGCAGCCAAGGCTGTCAACTAACCATACCTCTGGCAGCTAGGCAGTAGCAAAGCCTCCCTTAAAGGGGGACCAGCAGTATGCCTCAGAGCCCACCACAGTGGCCCTACAAGTGAAGGCAAGATGCGGTTGTGACAGAGCCCCATCCCCAGGAGCTAGCGGGCCCAAGTGCTATTAAGATGCCAGAGGCCCCAGCCCTGGGGGACAGCCCCCCCCTGTCTGGGGGACAGGGAGCCTTCCTGAGAGTGACAGCTAAGACCTGAGCTAAACAGTGAGTGACCGGTACCCAGTGAGAAAGGACAAAAGGCCACTGGCCTGGGATCAGTGCTTACGAGGAGGTCACAAGATGGTAGCTGGTCACAGCAGAGGCCCCGGATTGCGGCTGCGGGACTGTTCTGGAGCCCAGATCCCGCGGCCCTTTCCGGGCGCTGGCAGGAGCTTTCTATTTCAGGCTTCTCAATTCTGCCTGAAACCATTGAGCCTGGGGCTGTCCCAACTCACTTCCTCCCCGTTCCCATCATCTTTATTTGGAGCGTGGAACCAGAGCACGCAGGCCCCACAGCGGAGCTCTTGTTTCCTGCGAACAGCCTTGGCCTTGTCTGCCTGGCCAGGGGGTTGCTGGTTATGGAGGCAGGGCTGGCGTCGGGGCGAGTTACCAGCTAAACCCAGACCGCCCTGTTAATGTGCAGCAGGAGGGACCATTGTTTTTGGCCTCAGGAGACGACTCAAAAGCCAGGGTTGATTTTGGTCGTGTTTAGCCGTGTGCTCTACAGGCCTGGTTTTAGCGAGCAAAGGGTATGCATATTGGCCCTGAGGGCCTGAGTGGGGAGGGTCGGGGAAGAAGCGGAACCCTGGAGGCTGAAATTTAGGGGTGCGCCCAGCCCCTCAAAGAAAACCCGCCTCATCTCCTTCCCCCAGATTGTTATCAGGCCCAGGCTGTTTGAGCCTGCAATCTGCCTGCCTCTGGCACAGCCACACATCTACACTGCTACTGTTTTCCCTTTAATTTGATTCCCCCTGGTAGCCCGCAAAGCTGGGGCAAGAGTTATTTTCAAACAAGAATCCGTCTTGTTTACTGAGCATAAGCTTCCACCTCATCAGAAAATAATACAGGGCTCCTTCCATCAGATTTCTCTTGGAAACCAGACCTCTATTTGGAGGCAAAGCATCTGAGGAAATTGAGTTCTGGGACTCTCCCCTGCTCTGCCTGACGCAGGTCCCAGCAGCCTGTCCCGCTCTGCTGTACACGTATAGCCGCCAGGGGCCTTGTCAATGCACGTGTTTGGGTCAGGACCTCGGGGAGGGGCTGAGACCCTGCGTATCTGACACATTCCCGGGCGGTGCCCACCCTGCTGCCCCACAAGCCGCACAGCAGCAAGAGTTGAGGATCTCGCCAGAATTCTGTTCTCCAGAGGGTCCTCTGCTCAGACTCCCAGAGGCCAAAGTCTACATGGCATCCTTGGTAGAGGCAGCGGACCCTCCCAGCCCGGCCACCATGCAGGTTGTGTGTGACCCACAGAGCGCTAGGAAGGGAACACCCACCTCCATGCCTCCCAGACCACAAGAGACCTCGGAGTGGACAAGGTGTGCCAGGAGGCTCGGACAGGTGCAGGAGAGAGGACAGACAAGGACAGGTCTGGAGGAGACCCAACATCTAAGTTACCAGCAGAGAAATGGGCCTGCGAAGGAAATGGGGAAGGAATGCTCCAGGAGGGTGGAGAGATGAACAAGTAGCATCCTGAAAATGAAGGAGGAAATGGTTCGCATGTTCCGGTGTCGCGGAGAAGTCACAGAGGCTGAAGGTTGAAAGGTATCCTGTGGATTGGTTTTCACAAGGTGCTCACTCAGCTTGTGGGCTGCAGCCCTCAGCCTAGCAGAGCAGGCTTGCTGGGGACAGGGGGGTGGAAGCCCGTGGACAGAGGAGGGGTGTGGGCATGAGGCTGGGAAACAAGATATTTGGTCAGAAAAGAGAGAGCGTCCAAGCAGTAATTGGGGGGCAGGGGGAAGGAAATTGAAACTCATTTCTTTGTAAGAAGGAAGGGTGAAGCAGAAACCAGCAAGGAAAGGGTAAATAAAGAAAATTACAAGGGGAGGGGGGAAGGGCCCCCCAAAGGCAAAGCCCCAGGAGGCACAGGGAAGTGTGTAGGAGACAGTGGAAGGGGCGTTTACCCCTCTTCCCTCGGGGATGCAAGGTAGGAGGTGAGAGCAAAAAGGAAGATTGGAGGTAACCATGGTGGTGAAGGGATTCTGATGGCTCCGCTGGGCACACACTGATTTTCTCCAGCAGCACAGAACGCACGGAATATCAGCTCTGAGAAAGGGTAGTTGGGTCAGTTCATGACTGGGGTGTGGCCAGGAGGACTCAGCCTGGGGAGAGCAAACAAAAGACATGAAGATGCCTGTAAGAGAAAGGCTGTAGTTGCTTCATGGACTTGAGCAGAAGAGGAATGGATGAAGGCAGGCAGGAGCCCAGGAGAGGGGAGAAAGCAGAGGGCCCCCTGGTCTGGGGCATCCAGTGCTGTGACTCCAGAATGATGGGTTGAGACAGCTATAAAGAAGGACGTTAAGGGGAAAGTGAGAATATTTAGTTCTGGACCACAGCATCAGTGGGAAGAACAGGAGCAGTCGTAGTCACTATCGCTGGTCAGGTGAGGAGCTGGAGTCCAGGAGGGGGGACCATCACCCCAGACAGTGGCCACCTATGATAATGACTACTGAGCCTCTCAGCTCCATTGAGACTCATCTGGCATCCCGTTCCTGGGTTGTGGACCCACGGAAAATCACGTTCTCAGGACAGCACGCTCCTGCTGCTGATGAACAGCTATGTGCGTGGAGGTGATTTCTGAGAACCAGTCCTCCACTAATGGGGAGACAACCAGGGCTGAGCCCACAGTCAGAAGCAAGGCACTGTGGTCTCTAGGGATGCTCCAGGGCAGCAGCCTTGCTTTCCCAGGGCAAGGTCTCTGAGGGCTGGCCTTGTCCACCCAAATGAGCCAGCAACAGGGGAGATGTCACCAGCACATCTGGTGGGTGTGAGATGAGATAGGACAGGGCTTTGGAGCGGCCATTGCTTCAGAGAGAAACAGAAAATCTCCCCAGGAGGAGATGGATTCTCAAATTTTTTTCCTGTTTAAGAGTCTGACAATTTATATCCCCTAAACTGACTGTAACTGCCACTATTAGATCCCACTGAACTCTGTGCTGGATAAGTGTTGCATACACTATCGAATTTAATTCACGTAACAACCATGAACTTGAAAAAACGTGAAGCGACCTGCATGTGTTTCTATGCAGACACTTGTGTTTACCCAAACCAAAAAAAAAAAAAAAAAAAAGAAAACCAAAAAAACCCCCCAAAAACCAAAAAACAAAACAAAACAAAACAAAACGTAGGAACTCTGGTACAGAAATTACTTTACAAGCTCTCTTTCTCATCCAAACACCCATTCGAGTGGGACATCGAGATATCCACATGCAAAAGAGTGAATTTAGATCCAACCATACACCATATACAAAAACTAATTCAAAATCAACCAATGAGTTGAATATAAGAACTAAAGCTATTACTTTATTAGAAGAAAACATAGGGAAAAAATCTTCATGATCGTAGATTTGGCAAAGGATTCTTGGATACGATATCAACACACAAACACAAACACTGGGTTGAGTGGACATCGTAAAATTTTAAAACATTTTATGAGGCACCTGGCTGGCTCAGTCGGTTAAGCGTCTGACTTTGGCTCAGGTCATGACCTCACGGTTTGTGAGTTCAAGCCCCGTGTCGGGCTCTGTGCTGACAGCTCAGAGCCTAGATCCTGCTTTGGATTCTATGTCTCCTTCTCTCTCTGCCCCTCCCCTGCCCCTCAAAAATAAATAAACATTAAAAATTTTTCAAAAAACTTTAAAACTTTAGTGTATCAAGGGACATTATCAAGGATGTGAAAGAACAACCTATAAAGTGAGAGAAAATATTATAGTCACAAATCATATATCTGATAAAGGTCTAGTATCCAGCGTATATAAAGAACTCCCAGAGTGTAATGATTTTAAAAAGTTTAAATATGGGCAAAATATCTGAGTAGACATTTTTCCAACGTGGATGCACAAGTGGCCAGTGAAAGATACTTGACATCTTTAGCCATTAGGGAAATGCAAATCAAAGCCACAATGAGATATCACTTCACACCCACTAGGATGACTATAATCGAAGTCAGATGATAAAGAGTGTTGGCAAGGATATGGAGGAATTGAAACTCTCCTGCACGGCTGGTGGGAGAGTAAAATGGTGCAGCTGTTTGGAGAACACTTTGGCAGCTCCTCAAGAAGTTAAACAAAGAATTACCATATGACCTCAGAGAATTACCATATGACTACTTTCAGGCATACACCCAGGAGAAATGAAAACATCTGTCCACACAAAATCTTGTATGTGAAATTTTATAACAGCATTATTCATAATAGCCAAATGATGGAAACGACCTAAATGTCATAAAGGGATAAATGAATAAACAAATTATGGTTTATCTAGACCCTGGAATAGTATTCAGCCATAAAAAAGAAATGAGGTACTGATCCACGGTACAACTGGGATAAACCTCATAAACATCTTGCTACGTGAAAGAAACCAGGTGCAAAAGGTTACACATTGTATGTTTCCATTTATATGATCTATACAGAATAGGCAAATCCAGAGACAGAAAGCAGATTAGAAGTTACCAGGGGCTGGGAGGAGGGGAGAATGGAGACTGATTACTAGTGAATATGGGACGTTTTATGGGGTAATGAAAGACTCTGGAAGCTAGAGAGAGCAGAGTGCTGTGCAGCATTGTGAATACACGAAACACCACTCAATTGTCCACTTTGTTGGTTGTATATTATGTGAATATCACCTGTCAGCCTCACAGAGAGGAGCTATGTGTGGATGGAAAGGGCCAGCCAAGATTGAAAAGGACATTGTAATTCACATCCCCTACCTGCTCACTTGTGGGCTGGGGACAGGTGGACTCTGGCTGCAGGTGAAGAAGGTCCTGGTCACTTGTCTGGGGCATGGTTGTGAGCGAAACCTCACTCAAATCAATGCCCTGCCCCCCTCTGCCTGATCACCACGGTGCCCAAAGTCAGTTCTTCCAGTGTGTAGCCCCAGGTGGGGGAGTGGGTAGGGAAAACCAGTGAAGAAATGGCAGCAAGACGATTCACAGGGAGAGAAGCAAGGAGGGATTCCTTACCCTTCTTTAGATTAACGTCCTTTCCGCAAGATCAAACACATTCTCCTAAGTAATGTTGAGTCCACTAAAGACCATCTTCTGGCCCCCTGAACCTTTAGAATACATCTCTCTGAGATCACCTCGTCATCCCAGCAATGAAGAAAGGAGGCCTGGAAAAAAGAAAGGAGTTAGTAACAAAAACACAATTGGAACCACGTGTTTTGTCATCCTGTCCATTTCATATTTACGGAAGCAGAAGTCATTGCTTGAAGGCAGCAGAAGTGAAAGATGCAGGAAGGAACAAGGGTCCAGGATGGTGTGACAATTGGGAAGAGGAACGTCAGGGAAATTCTTAAACTAGGAGAGGGAGATGGTGACACGTGCACGTATTTCCCTGTCCGTGCTGCGGACCATCAGCATTGAGGGGAAGGAGGCGCACAGTGAGGGACCCAGAACATTGAGGCTGAACCTGAGGTCTACAAGTTGGCACAGGCCTGGTATCATTTCAGCTCAACACATTTCAGCATCTTGACTCCCCTCAGTGCCACAGAAGAAGAGGGCCAGCAGCATAGGACCACGGTCGGGTTAGAGAGTGACCTGGAAGGCTGTGGCAGCCTCACCCTCTTCATCATGGAGGCTGGGAGCAGGTGATGGAATGAAGGGAGCCAGACTGTCCTCAGGGAGAGGCAGAGGAGCCATCACTGTGGCCATTTCCTGTCCCCCAGTTCTGCTCCCGGTACCCCCGCCGTGACATGAAGTGTGGAACCGCCCGGCAGACACCCGCACCTCCCAGGTCTGGCCGGGAGCAGCCAGCTGGCCACCGAGGTGTTTTTCGCCACGGCCGGGGGGCTCTCCGTGGCTGTTCTGGCTGGGTGGTGATTCGCAGCTGGCAGGCCTCTGGCCCGGCGTTATTTTGAGATCCGGCTCCATGATGGGCTGATGTGACAGCTTTGTCTTCTCAGACCCCTTTGATTTGTGAATCTCCCTTTGTGGTTGGTGGGGAACGTTCAGGCCCTGCTGTTTCTGGGCTCCGGCATCCCCCGGGCTGGGCAGGCTGGGCCAGCTGCAGAGGGGGTGGCGGACAGAGGCGGGAGCAGCAGAGCCCAGGGCTGAGCAGCCGCTGGCCTGGGCAGCTCGGCCTTCATTTCCAGGCAGCGTGGGGCTGACTGGGTGGTCGCGGAAGAATGATAAGTGCCTGCTCAGAGCCAGTTTTGAATGGCCAGATCACAAACCGCAGGGCTGGACAAGGGCTGCCCTGCTGTGCTTGGGCCTGGGCCCAGAGCTCTCTATAGTGTCTGCGAGGCTCAGGGGCGGACCCACGAGGAGCTGCCCGGGGCTCATGGGGCAGCCAGCCCTTGGGAAAGAGTACTTGGGGCCCGGGAGGGCTCTGCTCGCCAGGAAAGGCTCCAGGCCTGTCAGGCACGGTCTGTGGGACCCCGCTAGTAGCACTTAACTTCAAGACAGTTACTGAGGAGAAAGAGCCTCAGAGACAAGGACAACTGGGTTCACATCCCAGCTCTGCTCGGAGCTGGTGCTAAGACTTTGGTCTGGTTACTTAACCCCCAATCTCCCACCTGTAAAATGGAATTATAAGACCCATCACTCAGTTGTGAAAGGTCTAACTGGGTTATAACATATACAGATGTGCTCAGCATTGTATCTGCTTAGCAAATGTAGTCACACATTTGTAGTCACACAGGCCAGTCTGCCCCAGCTGCCTGACTCCTCCTGCTTCTGTGGGGTAGGAGATGGCCACTTTTCAGGTGCTGCCTGGCTACGTGTCCCCTCCATCCTCATGGCACCTTGAATCCTTCCCTAAATAGATATATTCCCAGGTCAATAAAGGCCAGTTTCCAGCCACCTGACTGGGAGCAGCTGAATTCAGCACACACACCACTCCCTCCACTCACTGCTAACTCTCAACTCCAACTCAGCAGATACTTGAGTCAACAGGGCCTTGTTTGGCTGCTGAAAATCATGTGGTTCCTTCCAGCTGGATCCTTAGCTGCCACTGGGCAAAGCTACTACAAAAGAGGGGAGATGCAGATCCCAAATCAAGTCTTGCTGAATAAAAGAAGGAGGCGACAGCCAGAAGCTTCGCAGATCCAGCAAGATGCAGCGCGTCCCAGGGTTTCAGGGTCTCAGCCTCAGAGCTTCTGGAACCTGGAGGATAGAGGGTGAGAGTCAAATCTTAGGATGCAAATGTCTGGGTGGAAGAGGTCTTATGTGTCACCCTGCCCGAGCCCCGCGTGCTGATGCACATCCGCACTGAGAGCCGAAGAAGCTTCCGTTGAGGCTCCACCAGGAGCAGGCGTTCACCCCACTTAGGCAGCTCACTGTCTCAGCAGGGCCTCTGTAGAGTGACACCCGGCCTCAGGTAGCTTTCAGTAGTTGAATCCTATCTCCTGTCTGGGGCCACACAGCAAATATCTGCTCCTCATTCCTCAATGCAAGCTGACGGACCCTCGGCAGCTTCTGTGAGTCTTCTCATCCCCCAGAAAACCCCACAAACATCCACCCACACTTCCCTTCAGGGAATGGCTTCAAAAGCCCCATTCTCTTCTGCTGTCACTTGCAAAGAACAAAGGCCCCAGCTTCCCACTGGAATGAGAGGGCCTTGAGGGGGCCTCCAGGGAGCCAGGGCTGATAGCCTTCCCCCGGGGCCACCTCTCCACGAGGACTTCTTTAAAGGCCTAGGCCCCCCTCTCCCCGGGGGTCAGGGTGCTCTCTTCGGTCAGTCCTGCCTGCACTGGGAGCAGGTCAGGTTGTCTGGGAGCCTCACCTTCACCCCCAACTGTGGCAGCTTTGATCCTGTAACTCTCAGCTTTTCCATCAGAATTCAGAGGGCAATAATAGTAACTGTTTGCTTGTAAAATGCTTGGAGCTCAGAAGAGAAAAGGTGTCAGACAAGTGTGAAATGTTATTACTGGCACAGGCCAGAGACTGGGATGGAAAATCACCAGCACAAAGTGGGAACTCAGAGGAAGCCATTTGTCAGCTCCTCTGGACAAATGGATACGGGAAAAGGGGTCTCCCCTCTGCAGCCGGCACACCCCAGGTCAGCCGGAGGGGCTGGAAAGGAGGCAGGTGGGCCCAGAGGAAGTTTCCTGCTTTCTGACCTCAACACTACTGAACTCATTCAGTAGCTGTGCCTTCAGCCTAAACACCTACTCTCCCTCGCTCGCTGGGGGAGGCTGTTGGCCTGGCCCAGGTGCCCAGATCCCCAAAGCACCCGGTTCAATCAGAGAAAAAGCCTCCTGGACAAGGGACCACTATACCCACATTGGATAAACCAACCTAGTTTTCAAACAGGGATGCACCAGGGAGATAAAGCAGGTTAGCGTCTACAGTCTACAAAGTGAAGACTGAAGAGGCCGATAGTAGAATAGACACAATGGGCATACAGATCATTCGGGGAACAAAACAAACTAAAAAACTCTAATTAGTACTCTCAAAAATTCGGGAAGATAGTACATCTATAAAAGAATATTCTGGAACGAAACACCTTCTTAGACATTTTAAATGGGTTCCACCATGCCACATGCCCCAAATATTCATTGCTAAGTGAACAAAACGATAAAACCAAGGAAATCTAGCAAAACATAGAGCAGAAAGGTAAGGAAAAGGAACTTCATATTAAAATGACTCATATTAGGATGAGTGAAAAAAATATCAGATAACATTTGAAAACACAAAGGATAAAGAGGAAAAGAAACACCTATAAATGAATAAAAATCAGACTTGCGTTTCAGATGAACGAAAATGGTTGGAAATGTGGCTGGTTTTAACACACACCATGTTCCTAGATGGGAAGGCTTTATGAGGATACCAATCTCCCCACAAGCAATCCAAACGTTAGATTATTCTCCCTGACTCCTGACAGCTAAAGCTTGCGTGTGGACAACTTAAGATTCCCACTGAGAACACGGAGTCTGAAAGCAGTGCTGCGCAGAATCGGGACAGTTCAGAATTCCCTCTAAAGGCAGTGGTGACGGAGATGGTGCTGGCAGGTGCTGGCAGCAATGGCGGTGCTGTGGTGGGGGTGGTATTGGTGGGAGAGCAGCATCCAGTAGCCAGGGTCTAGTGTAGACAATGGCAGCAGAATCAAGAGAACAGCCTCTTGGCAGGAAGCATCCAGGGACAAGGACTCGCGTGTGACCACGCTGTCCCCGTGGTATCATTTTGCTGCGTCCTTGGTTCTCTGACTTCCCTCCACTCTGACTTTTTCCCCCCAGACTTGTTTCCAAACACCCCATCCTTTCACTAAGATATCCAGCATCCTTCTAATAAATCTCTTTTCTGAGTTAAATAAAGTTGGTTGCTATCCCTCGCAACTAAGAACATGGACAGGCACAAAGAAGTTTCTAATCTTGAGTCAAAGACAGGCTTTTGGAAGCAAGACATGAATCAGACATATTATTTTGAAAACAAAGGTCTGGCTGAGTGAGGCACAAAAACGTGAAACAATCTAATAGCAAAAGGCAGGGCCATGCTATTAAGGGCACATACAGAGGAAGGAAGGCTTATAGATGCATCAGACGCTCAATCTCCCTAATAATCAAACACCTTCAGATTAAAACAACATAATATCAGTTTTGCCCTTCAGGCTAGCAAAACATGTAAATCATACATAATATCCAAGGTGCAACAACGTGGGAAGATAGGTTCTCTTCCAGGGCATTGGGGAAAACAAAGAAGTATGGCTTTGACTGGGAAGTGGGTGGCATTTCCCAATACTTGAAGTGGGAGTTTCTTCTCATCAAAAATGTTAATTCTAGGGGTGCCTGGGTAGGTCAGTCGGTTACGCGTCTGACTCTTGATCAGGTCATGATCTCACGGTCCATGAGTTCGAGCCCTCCATCAGGCTCTGCTCTGACAGCACAGAGCCTGCTTGGGATTCTCTCTCCTCTCCCTCTCTCTCTGCCCCTCACCTGCTCATGCTCTTGCTCTCTCTCTCTCTCTCTCTCTCTCTCAAAATAAATAAACGTTCGAAAATAGTTAATTCTAAGTATGTATCCTATAGAAACAGTTGAACAAAAAACACAGATGCTAATAGCTGGATTATTCATGAGAGTCAAAAATTGTAGACACCCTAAATATCACCTACAGGGGAATGGTTAAACAAAATATGGAAAACACAGAAGGAATTCAAATGAGTTGATAATCTCTACTGATCTAGAAGATTCTTTTTTTAATTTTTTAAATGTTTTTATTTATTTTTGAGAAAGTGAGAGAGAGAGAGAGAAAAAAAGAGAGAGAGAGAGAGACTAAGCGCATGCAGGGGAGGAGCAGAGAGAGAGGGAGACACAGAATCTGAAGCAGGCTCCAGGCTCTGAGCTGTCAGCAGAGAACTGGCTACAGGGCTTGAACTCATGAACCACTAGATCATTCCCTGAGCCAAAGTCAGACGCTTAACTGATTGAGCCACACAGGTTCCCCATTCTAGAGGATACTTCAGTTTATTGTTCAGTGAAAAAAATCAATTGCAAAATATTCTATATGGGATGATTTGTTTTCTCATCAAAATAATGGTCATGTTTTACTCACACACCTCTGTAAACAGGCAATATTATAAAACGAACGTGTTTTACTTTCGCAATTCTTCAGAAAAAAACTAAAAGTAGAAAGGAATTGAAGTTGACAGGAATATCCGTTCAGGGATAAATCACCAGGAGTACTTTGACGTCGTCATATGTCATAGTGAACCTGTTCAGTATTAGGCTGAGTATGGGTTGGACCTTCCACTGTGTTCTATGTCTTCCTACAGGGGTAAGTGGAGGAGGCCGAAGGGGTAATTGGTTTTATCCTATGGCCTCTGAAAAATTGCTTCTGAGTCTAGGTCAAGCTAATGGGGAAAACACTGAAAAGAGTAATAGTTAACCTTGCATAAGAACTGCCCAGTTCCCTGAATGTGTCACCAGAGGAGTGAAACTAACTGGAAAGAAAGCCCCCTCCCAATACCCGGACTCACAGACAGCTGAAAAGGTGTTTGTTTGACCCAGTAAGTACAATATACAGTGCCCACAGCACATCCTGATGGAATATTACTAGGGGGCTGCCTGTATTTTGCAGCCTGACGTCTCTTTGATTTATGAAGCCAAAGTAAATGACAGGCGGGGCCAATAAAAATTCTTTAGAGATTTAGCCTCGCTTTCCATTGCATTTTGTAGAGAAGATGAAAAGGCGTGCATGCCTGTAAGGGGACCGAGTGAATGAAAGTCATGAGCCACGCACGATCGGGGTATCCATTCATCTGTGTCAGACGGAGACTTTCATCCAGGGCGGGTTCTGAGGCAGGAGCACAGCTCCATCTGGGGGAGGCCTGAACTAGATAAACATTTTGTCCACTTCTGGGGTCTATTGCCTGGCTCGGGGGGACCAGTGGAGCTGGCTTGTCCAGGAGCTAGTTTCCTGGAAAGTGATCCACAGCCCCTGTTCCCAGTGGGTCTTCTTGCCTTTCAAAAGAATCTGGAGAAGGTACCTAAGAGAAGGTAGTGTTTTCATGAGGGAATGGTCTGGCCCTTCCCTGAGTTGGACACTCGCACAAAGCCTGAGAGGAAATAACCACTAACGTTGTAGGATGTAGTGGGCTGGGGTGTGACACCTTTGAGTAACTTTGGGTAAGTCACTTCTCTGAACCTTGCTTTCCTCTTGTATTAAGTGGGCACGGAACCACCTTTGTCACAGGACCAGAATACTTATGAAATGACATGATTTGTTAGTTTGCCTGGGCTGCCTTAACAGAGCACCACAAGCTGGGGGCTTGATAAACAGAAATTCATTGTTTCACAGTTACACCAGAGGAGGCCTGAGCCAGATAGAGGCCTGAGGCTTCATATCCGGAGGCTAGAAGTTCAAGAGCAAGGTGTCAGCAGGTTGGGTTCCTTCTGAAGTCTATACGGAAGAATGTGGACGTTAACAGTCCTGTGGCTTTCAGCGGTTTGCTTTCAGTCTTTCATGTTTGTTGGCTTGTAGAAGAATAACCCCAATTCCTGCCTTCATTTTCACGTGGTGTTCTCCCTGTGTGCGTATATATGTCCCCAAATACCCCCCTTTTTAAAATAAGGACAGTCTGTCGGATTAGGGGCCAATAACTTTGTCTTAAATAATTACTTCTAATTACTAGTTTCCAGATACGGTACTAAGGGTTAGGACTTCAACATAGGAATTTGGGGAGGACACAATTCAACCCATAACAAATGACCTATGGAAAGTGACTGGCATATCGTATTTCTTCTTGCTATCATCTGGGTTTAAAGAGCTGACGAATCTGGGAAAGAGACCCCCTTGCCTGAGGTGGCTTCTCCAGGTGGGGTGATACCCACACTACTCTGCTTCTGTCCTGTGCACCTCCCCCTCAGCGAGGCTGTCCTGGCATTCTACCTCCTGGGTGGCCAGCGCCACCTCCCCTGACCCCCAGGGGCTCGGGCCTGCTGTCATCTTCTGGTAGACCAATGCCCTTGCTGACACAGGTTCTGTTTAGGAACATGTCTGCCTTGGTCCTCGTAATGTCTCTGTGCTGTGACTGCTGAAAGCCAAGATCTGCCACACCATCACTATGTGCCCCCAAGAGTGGACCAGCAGCTTCAATAACAAGGTGAAACCAGTTCGAAGGCCTGTTCCCCAGGCGTCCCTCCCCAGAAGCTCCCCCTTCGTGCAAAGGAATCTTGTCTTTCTGGACACTAGCACGGATGCCTACTGGCCAAGCCACCAGGCACTTGGCACAGATAATGACCTAACACCTGTGAGAGCTCTTTGCCGCTCAGAAAGGACACAAAGGCCAGAGTGAGCAGAATGGGGTCCACGACAGCCCCAGTATCCCCGGGGGATAGCAATAGGCATCAGCAAGTCTTCGCACAGCAGACTGTAGGAGAGAACCCTGTACTCAGAAGGCCAGCGGTTAAGCCCCGGCTCCCGCTCTATCTACCCATTCAGCTGCCAACGTGTCACCAAACCTCAGAGCCTCCAGGTTTGACTTGCAAACATGAGGTTAAGGACACTGCCCCTTGCTATAAAGACTCAGGGGGGAAAAGGGCCAAGAGTTGTGAAGGGCACGGCTTGAATGCACGGGTTTACTTCGCAGGGGCATTTCTGCAACATGCAGGCCTCACAATTCACACCAACAGAAGTTTCCAAGTTGTCCCCCCGAGGTAACTGCAAGGACACGGAGCGCTGAGAAATGTTCTCATCCTCCCTTTTATTTGGTGATGCTCTGGACTGAAGGTTTGTCTCCCCTTAGATTCATAAGCTGCAGCCCTAACCCCCAATATGATGGTACTTGGAGACAGGGAAGCTGGGACATAGTGAGGATTAAATGAAGGCATGCAGGTAGTGCGTCATAGTGGGATTAGTGCCCTTACACGAAGTGACACCAGAGCTAATCCCCTCTGTCTCCCTATCTCCCCGACACCTGAGGGCAGAGAGTAGGTCCCCATGTACAAACCAGGAAGAGGAACCCAACTGTGACAGCCCCCTCATCTCAGACTTCTGCCCACCAGCTGTGGAAGAAAACAGTGTCTGTTACTGAGGCCACCCAGCCTGTGGTGTTTTGTTACGGCAGCCCGAGCAGACTGAGACAAGTCAGAAAGCACTCCAGTTTCACTTTTAATAGGAATTCATTGTCTATTTCTTTTTTTTTTTCATTTTTTCATGTTTACTTATTTTTGAGAGAGAGACAGACAGACAGATGGAGCACAAATGGGGGAGGGGCAGAAAGAGAGAGAGACACAGAATCCGAAGCAGGCTCCAGGCTCCAGGCTCTGAGCTGTCAGCACAGAGCCCAACGCGGGGCTCAAACCCACGAGCCATAAGATCACGACCTGAGCTGAAGTCCGATGCTTAACCGATCGAGCCACCCAAGCGCCCCATTTTCGGTCTATTTCTTATATAAAGTGCAAATATATTCAAAAGCACTAAGAAAAAAAATGAAATTCTCTTGAAAGAATGGCTAAGGGAGAACATGAAGCGATAGTTTTGTATTTAATAGCAGAGCTATCTAGGATGATAGCCACCAGCCATGTGTGGTGACGGTGCACTTTGCGGTACAGCTGGCCCAGCTTGAGATGTGCGGTGAGTGGGAGCTACTCGATGGGCTTCAGAGACATACTCCAAAAACAGAATGTGAAGTTAATAATTTTATATTGATTACCATGTTCAAGTACTAATATTTTGGATCGACAGAGTTTAAAAAAGAGATGTTACTGGAATGAGTCACCTGGTTTCCCTTTTTTTAATGTGGCTACGAGCAAATATAACATTACGTATTTGGCTCATACTTATGGCTCACATTCTATTTCTATTGGATGGCGCTGGTGTAGAGTCTGAGGCCATAGACAAAGCATGGACCTCTGAGTCAACAGCTCTGTACTCCAATCCAAACTGTCATTACCAGTTTTGTCAACAAGGGCAAATGATTTAACCTCCATGACCTTCAGTTTTCCCATATGTGGAGTGGAGATAAGAATGCATTTCCCCATGATGTGGCAAGGACCAAGAGGAGTCCAACATACAGAACGCCTACCAGGAGCTTGTTACCTAGGAGAAACCCCCTCAATGTCTGTTTCCAACCCCCTAGTCAACAGGAAGGGAAAAGCAGGCTGTCCGCACTCTCCTAATCGGCACAAGTGCAGGGCTGGTGACTTTGCAAGGATGGGCTTCTGGGCAAGCACAGTGAGCGAGCAGTTGTGAAACCACACAAAGAAAGTCCTCGGTGTTATTCTGTGTGAAAAGTTTAGAGTTTTTAGGGGGAGTTTCTATTTGACTTGATCTGCTTGTATTTCTTTAACGTGGGCTCTGAAACGTGGAATCTGTCCTTGACGAGTAGAGCATTGTGACAGATCGGTGTTGCTGTGGTGTGATATAAAGGAGTAACGGCTGCACAGAGCACATTCCCCCATCTTCCACTCCACACACATTACTCAGAAGCCTCCAAGGCTTCTTACCTGCAGGGCTCTCACCTCCTGGTCGCAGGGGCCTCGAAGCAGCTCCTGGAGCTACATGTGACAACACCTCTGAGACCTGGAGATAAACAGTCTCGTACAGCCAGTCTATAAAATATAACTGAGATGAAATACAATTGAGATACACTGAATATTGTGTCATGTCTTATCCTGGCTTTGTTGTCTGGCCATTCATACTCAGGGCAGTGACTCTAAGCTGGGTCTAAGACCCCTCTGGGCTGTGGCTGTTCACACTACTCAACATGGCAGATGGATTCTGGAGGCATGGGGCTCCCAGAACATAGGCACCAACAGCTCCTGTGCATGTGGGCTCATCTGAAGGACGGTTTAGTTCTCCATACCACATTCTAAGAGGGAAATTTAAATGCAGGGCCTGTCCCAAGGAAGATAAACAGGTAGGAACCATGCTTCGTGGAAACAATTGGAGGAATAGAGTGTTTCACTGAAAAGAGTCAATAAATGTTGGAGTCACAGCATGTGAAGAAAGTTCTAGCCTCACTCTGTGGGCTCCTTCGGATGGGAGAGCAGCCAGCAGGTGGGCTCTCTGGGAGACAGAAGATTCGCTCCAATGAGGAGGAATGTACTTATTTACTTCTGCCCTTATTCCTACAAAGATTGACAATACGTGAAAGGAACAGGGGGGTGGGTAGTCCAATGCAGCAAGCTGTTTTGTGAGGCTGTAGGTCGGCTCTGGGTCCCCAGAGATATCTGAGTAGCTGCTGTGTGTGCTCCAGGGTGAAGGCCTTTGTTCAGTGAGGACCTCCAACCCTCAGCTTGGAAGTATAGACACAACTCCTGACACAGCTGGGGTGTCTCCATGGAGCTCAGAGGGCCCACCTACTACCCGTTCCTCAGTATCCTAGGCACGGGGGCCCTTCGTCAGCTACACATGCAAATTTGTGAAGTTAGAGAGTTTGTCTGGAACCTTCTTCTCTTCTGAAAAATACATCTCCCTTTAGTAAAGTTCACATTTCTTGTCCCTTCCCCAGATCCCAGTGATCTCAGGGTCCTGGCCCTCCATCAGGCTGACAGAGACTCCCAGACCAGCCCTTCTTCTGGTGAGCTGGGGCCACAGTAGGTGCCTGCCCTGGCCTGGATGCTGTTTTTGCCAGTGAACCCCAGGAATGGGCTTCTGTTTGGGTAGGGTGGGACATGCTCTCAGTGTTTTCAAACTGCACTTGCCTTTGGGGAATGGGAAAGAATGAGTCAGACACAGTTCTTTGAACCTGGGACCCCTGGCCTGAACTTTGAGAAGACAGGAAGGCACTCTGGTTAGTCACTCCTTTTCTGTGGGGCCATGCTGGGGGGCAATGCCTGATCACATGTGTTAGCACTATAGGCCTTTCCACAGGCAGGCACCAGCATGCCTAGGAACAATGACTTCTGGTGGAATTGTCCAACACTAGCCAAGAACGCCCAGCCCAGAATGCTGTTCAAGGCTTCTGAAGACCATGGTTACCCACAGTTATGGACAACAGAGGAGAATGGAGGGAATAGGGGGAGGTTGTGGGGGGCTCATGGAGTACTTTGTGGGCAGACTCACAGGCCAATTGGCTGGTCTAGGACAAAGGGACAAGAGTTTTGTGAACAGAGCACTTTCCCTGCTCCCTCTGGGCACATGGCAGGTGGAATCCTAAGGTCAGCCTTTCCCAAAGGAGATAAAGAACATAAAAGTGTTCATACCCTTTGATGGAACAGTTCCACTCTAGAAACTGATGCTAAAGAATTGACCCCAGGCTTAAAAATTAAAATACCCAGAGATGATCACGGCACTATTATTTACAACAGCCAAAGCTTGAAATGGACTAATTAAACAACAATCAGGATTGACCAAACTTATACTATTTAGGGAATATTTGTAAAAAATATAACCTCATGATATGAAAATGTACAATGGTATAATCATGGCTGCACAAAAGGATGAAAACACAACCAGGAAAAGTCAAGGATGGAATGGTATAACAATGGTAGTTAACTCTGTATGATAGGAATGATGATTATGTATATTTTTCTTTTTGGTATGTTCCAAACTGCCTCCGATGAGTGGATATGTCTGATAATTATTTTGATGTCTTACAAAGTAACTTCAGGCTTAAAGCAAATCAGCAGACCTTCTATGCCTCTGTAAGTGGGCCGGTAACAGAGAAGCTTCTCGATGCAGGAGACTTCCATGTTGATGGGGCTTGATGGAACCTGGAGACTCATAATCCATAGAAAGTTGCCTGAGGACAAAGTTGCTAGCTAGTTCCATTGGTCAGGGTTTTGCCTTGCCATCCTGACAGGAGTCCCCACAGGGCCCCAGAGAAACCTGACTATTCTCCAGGGGTGATGCTCAGCCCCCATGTGGCTACAGGGGAGGCAACCGCTACCTTCCTGGATGCCTCTGGATACAGCCCGTGGATGGACATACCCAACAGTGGACTGACTGTGTGTTCCTAGTCTACCAAATCTCACCCCTGTCTCCTCATATTGGTGGTCACACAATAAAAGACTTCCTCACTCCTACCATTGGTCTGGCCCCAGGACAGAGAGACACAATTGCCACATGTGTCCCATTTGCCAGCCCCAGAGGCCATGACCATTGTGCCAGAGGAGTAGTCAGATGACTCATACGTGGCAGGACTTGGCATGCCTCTTTGGTTTCTTCATCACCACTGTTATTTTCCTGTTATCCCCACCAAAGGAGGATGTTTTTGTCCTTCAGTTGCATGTGCTTCCGGACCCCGCAGAGTTGTGCAAAAATAATATTGTAGTCCCTCAAAGAGCATTTGTCTCCTAAGGGATTAAGAGCCATAAGCAAAGTGATTCGCTAGAAAATTTCTTACTGATCAACACGAAGACTCATGTCCAACTAGGACAGCTGGAGACTTTGACAGAGGGTGGGGGCCCTCAGGCCAGAGATCATTAGAGCTGCATACTTGAGGTGTCTCCATGCTGTGTCCTTGCTTCTCTTACACGTGGGGGAAACTAAGGCTTGGGGAGAAGGGGATTGGCTGACTCACATTCCTTATAGAACTAGGACAGGGTCTAAGATGTATTCTACCATTGGCAACCTGGTAATCAAAGGGCCACTGTTCTCATGAATGTAGTCAAGCAGGAAAATGACCCAAGGAACAGATATCTGGAACTTCATGTATCACTTGCGGATGGTGGAGTCGTTCTGGAAGCCCTGGGCCCTTCAGAACTCAAAGAACTCTTACTTTCTACCTGCAAGCTCTGTCCTCAGTTGCCAGCTAGTGGGCTACTTACTCCCTAACCACCCGCTACATAAAGACACATAAAGGAGAGACGTTCCTTATTTCTCTATCCTGCTCCGTGATGCTCAGACCCATGAGTTCCCACATGGAAACTAGCCCACCTTCTACCTGAAGGCCTCAGAGTTCAGATGGTGGGTCAGGAATCTGCCTCTTCTGCGAAGGGCAGCAGCTGGGAGAGACATCCCTAGAGACAACCCCACCGGATTTTGCCCTGCTGTGGACACTCAGTGCAGTGGTCACAGTGCCATGACTAGGACATACAACAAACGTCTCCATGACGGTGCTGGGTCCCTTATGGAAGGAAAATAGCACAGAGGGAGCACCCACCATATGCCTGGTGGTTTGCCAAGGGGCAGTGTCACCATCTCCTTTTTACTCATGGGGAAACTGAGGCTCAGAGAGAGTAGGGGACTTGGTCAAACTACCTAGTCAGCGTGTGGTAGGGCCAGGCCCAAACCCAGGAATGTTTATCTTCAATCCCACCCTCCCCCGCACCCCCGACGTGGTTGCCTCCAGGAGCTCATTTGACTCTCGTGCCATCACCCCCATGTTAGGGTGAAAACCGAGGGTCAGAGAAATGGTGAGGTGTCAATTTCAGCCGAACATGGTGGGTACATGTGGCATTCTGTCCACTTACTCTCCCACATTCCATTAAAATGGCCAAAGGAAAAACAATTAAGGCCATAAATCTATCAAGCAAAAAAGAAAAAGAGGGATGGAAGCAGATTAGAGAGGTCAATAGAACTTCGGGGTAGTTAGAAAAGCAGAAGTTACACTTATGGTAAAGTGGGCAATAAGAAATCTGCTGATTTATCTCAATAAAACATGGGGAGGCTCTGGAACTCGAGGTCCTGGACCGGTGAACGGAATGAGAGGTGGGCTGAAAACAGACATGTTGTGGAAGCCCGGGATAGGGAAGGTTATATTGTTCCATCCTGTCCCCACCCCGCACAGCCAGGGGTGCTCCCTCAAAACAGGTGCAGCATCCTCTCTGGGGAAGCAGAGAGAAGCAGCTCTGAATTCAGGGACAGCAATTACCGCCACAGACTCAGGGGAGGCGCCTGACCAAAAGGGGGGATAACTGGACTTCTAGAGGTGAACCTTCTAGTCCTCAGCTCCTTCCTTGTCCATTTGCTCGGCCACCCTGGCAGCCAGGCACGCCTGTGCCCAGAAATGGGAGCACTCCTCATTTGCCCATGGGACAGCGAACTGACGTCTTGGGTCCCCCGGTGGAACGGCCATGTCTCCACGTGACCATACCACTTGGAAGACCCTCACCAGACCACCTCCAATCCTCAGCCCCGTGCATACCTTGTACCCAGAGTTTCCAATCAGTTTTGGTGCCTCGGTCTGGGTGTTAATTTTGTATTTTGCTTTGATGTTAGAAAGACAGATATGAGCACATCCAACTCCTCCATTCAGAGCCCACCACTGGTCCATGCAAGCCCCTGTCTGTGTCCGTCCATCTGTTTTCTCTGCAGCTGCGATCCACAGTCCCTTCCCCGATCCCACCCTCCCATAAGGAGTCATGCTGATATGTTTAATACAATTTCTAGGTGTCATCCAGTCGCAACAGGTCTCTCCTCCCCAGAAGCCCCCTGACCACCCTGCCGCTGTCACGCTCTCCCGGTGGCCCTGCTTCGGGTCTTCCTTAGAGCCCACCCTGCGGGAAGAGGTCTCCTACTTTATCTGCTCACCTCCACTAGAATACAAGCTCACGGGGCAGGACCATAAGTTTCCAGGGCTCAGAACTGGCCCTCCAGGGGGTCGGAGGAACCTGGCTGAATGGGCCAGGGACATCCTCCTGCTCTAAAGTGCTCATGGCCCGGAAGCTCCCCATCAGTCGCAGGTTCCTAAGAGCCTGCCTTCTGCCTGCACAAGAAGACACAGCAGGCCCCAACTTGGGGCCTGCCCACCCCACGTTCTCCACCCCTGGGCCTGGCTCAGTCCAGCCCTTTCATGAACAAATGGAAACAAGTATCTCAGGAGAGGAAAGCCATAGATGAGGAGGGTCTGGTGTCCCCATTCTGTGGCTGGGCCTCCCTGGGGTGTGCCTGCTGTCATGGCCCAGTGTCCTCTGCTCTCTGCTCAGGCCCAGCCAGGAGCACAGATGCCCGCAGCCACCCGTATGCCTTGTCTGACGCAGGTCTGCCTGGCCCAACAATACTAGGCATATAAAAGCCACCTGCCTGCCAGCCCACTGCCGGATGCCCCTGCTAGCTCCAGAGAGATGCTCACCAGCCCGAGACAGGTGGTGAGGGTCCAGGACACCCTGGGCTACGCAGGATCCCCAGGCACGTGGCACCTTGGCACAGAAAGCTGCCGAGGTAAGGCTGTGGTGGCAGGTTTCAAGAACACCGCCTGGGGGCCCTCTGTCTTTGAGGTGGAAGAGACCAGGCATCACAAGTGATTTAGGGAATGATGTTGCAACCTGGGCATGCACTCGTGGGGCAGATCGTATACCAGACACAGACGCCATGCTTGGGAAGTTCAAGGTTATCCAGAGTCACACAGACGGCAGGCAGAGGTATATCCTCTACCTTCGCTGTCTGATTTGGATGGCCACTCTCCCTGCCTGCTCCCCTCCATGGACGAGGCTTCAGAGAACCTTCTCCCGGTCTGTGAGAGGCCAGATACCCTCCCCAGGGAGAGTAGAAAGCCATTGTTTCTAGAATCCCAGCTCCCAATAAGGCCATGGGCTCTGGAAGACTGATGGATGGCAGTCCTGCTTCACACATTCTTTGGTTCACTGCCCAGCAGGAGGACCCCAGCTCTATGCCTCTGTCCACGAAGGGTCCTTATGTTCCTCTGAGACATACTGCAAACTCACTCTCTGTTTCAGGAAATGCCATGCGCTTCTTCCTTCTCTCCCAATGGTCCAACTCAGTGGTCCTGGTGGCTGCGATTGTTTGAAAGGTCTACAAGAGTCAAGGGTATCCTTGTCTCTCATCTTACCCAGTTACTTGCCTTTCCTGGGAAGACCATGCCTATTCCCTCTCTGTCTGCCTCCTGTATCCTGAGACATGGAATGCTTTTTCTTCTTCTCCCCCTATGTTTCTTTCTCAGCCAGCTGCCACCTCCTCCAGGAAGCCCTACTGGACTTCTCCCTGGCTCAGTTAGGGTTGCCCAGTGAGATAGCTATGCTCCCTTCTTGCCCCATGCCCACCTTTCTAGCCTCATCTGTGTCCCCTCCCACTATGCTTTCAGTTCCTAGGAGCTGCCACACTGCCTATAGTCTTGGGTTCCTGCTCTTTGTGTCTGCACCCCCAGAACTACCCGCGCACAGTCCTCAGCTCATGGTAGACCCTTGGGAAACACTGTCAAGTGGTTGTGAAAGAGGAAATATCTCCAAATCCCACTGAGTACAGTGAGAGTCCAGAAATAGGACTCCAAAAGGCCCTGTGAGCCAGGCCGGGGTGAGGGTAGGGCCGGTGCCTGCCCAAGCTGCTTGTGATGGGGCATTCTGGCACTGGTTCCAATCTCCTGCCATCTATCCGCTTGGGGGACCAGAGCTGGTACTTCTCACCAGACCCCACGCTGGCAGAGTGGCTGCCCAGGATTGGGGGTGAGGGGCCAGCCTGGCTGCTCAGGGACCTTGGGGCTCCCCAGAACGAGGGGGGTGGTGAAGGGATACAGAGAAGACAGCTCGACCACACAGGAAGGAGGCCTCCGTGGCCACCTGGGGGTGCGGGCTGCCTCTTCCACAGTGCAGCCTTGCCAGAGGGCTCCATGGAACATCACAGCATCTCATCCTTCCTTACAACCCTGAAGGGAAGCCCTCTGTGTCACCAGGAAGGATGTACAAAGGCTGACCGATGGGTTCAGAGGAGGGAATGTGGCTCAGGAGGTCCATTTATGCCTAACTTCCATGCCCCAGGTAAGTGATAAGTCAGCCATCATAGTTCACCTGCCTCACCTCACATCATGGGCCCAGGAAATCCCACCCACACCAAACAGCAGGGGATGAAATAGAGTCAACCACACAGGAAGAAAATATAATTCAATATTTAACCCCTGTGGGGGTGGGGGGCTGTGACAGGCTTAGAAGAATCAGTGGTACCAGAAGAATTAGACCTGATTTTACAAAGTATGCAAAACTTGGTACATTTAAAAAACTGATCTTAGTGATGTTGCTTTTGGGGATAACAGTCGAAAATATGTACAAAATCCGTATACCATTTTATTCTTTGATCATATAATTCCACTACCGTGAATCTGTTATTTGGCATTATGTAGCAGATAATTTGCCAAAGCCACAATAAATCTAAATGTGGGGAATATTTTATTGCACAAAGATGTTCCTTTTGGTATTGTTTATAATAGGAAAATCTGGAATAATCAATGAGGGAAGATTGGTTAACTCTACCATGGTAAAGCAAACCAGAGAAATATGCCGTCAATTAAAATATGCTTTTGAAAAGTTTTCTTGTGACAGAAAGAAATGCTTATGTTCCAATGTTTGGTCGCAAAAGGAAAACCCAAATATGCGAACACTGAATGATCTCAGCTGTGTGAACAGGAAGGCATTCACAGAGTAAGGATGGGAGAGAATTGAATAACCAGTCAAAAATGACTTTGTGTGGTTCAAAAATAAGGAATCCTTTTTACCTTTGCTTTTTTTTATATGTTAATTTTATTTATTTTAATATGAAATTTATTGTCAAATCGGTTTCAATACAACTCCCAGTGCTCATCCCAACAGGTGCCTTTTTATATTCACCACATGCTCTCCAATGAGTTTTAAGTGTATGTATAATAAATAAGCAAATACCCTTCCTCAGCAAAGCTAAAAGGATTCTGCCCACGTCTGCACTTCTGCTTTACAGTCTGATGATGTGTTTGAGTTGGAACCAATACAACTGTGGGCTCAGGGTCCCTGGTCACCAAGGTGTCCCCACGAGACCAGGGACAGACACCAAACTCTGTATCATGCACAAAAGGGAGCAAGAGTAAGCATTACACCACACGAAGGAACACATATTGAAAAAAGCACTACATCTGATGAATTTTACCTGAAGTAGGCAAATGTGATAAATTCTAGAGTCCTGGGTGGGGTAAAACCAAATGCTCACAAAGCAGAAAGCAGGGGAAAATCCTGAGAGATTACCACCAATCTCATATGGGGCGATCCTCTGCCGTACAAAATGTTAATTTGGCTAATATGAATTTGAGGCAAATGTTAATTTGGCTAATATGAATTTGAGGCAAGGGCGCCTCTGGGCAAACTGGCATTAGAATGGCCTGTGAGTCTAGCTTGCTTTGAGGGTAACTGACTTTAACTCTCTTAAACTCAGCCCTGGCAATAGAGAAAGTGGCAGAAACTGATGGCCTTGCATCCTCCATCCATAGCTCTCCGCCGGCACTGGGAACACGGGAGGAGAGAAGGCTTAACCGTCTGAGTCCTTTCCAGGGAGCAGGCAGGGGGGGTGGGGGGGCCTCTCATTACCTCCCTCCCAGGGGGCTTCCTAAGCCCAGGCTCTCCCCAGTCAGTCCTCCAAGCCCCTCCTGGTCAGCCCCTTCCCACAGACAAGCCCCCCCAGGGCTCCCATGTTCACGGAGGCTGCAGACTGGTGCCTAGCTGCCTTCTCAGTCCAGCCCTTCCCACTCTGTTCCCCACCCTCCCGTGCTCCCCATGTTGAGTGTACCAAACCATTTACTCTTCCCTGAAAATAGCTAAGGGTCATAAAAAAGCCCAATGTGTATCATTATGAACAGAGGGAGTCCGGAGAGGTAGCACGCGGCATCCAAGGGAGGCAGCTGGGTTATGCGATGCCCTGGCAGTGCAGCGGGATGCTGGGGAGGACAGAGGTGGTGGCAGGGAGGTGGAAGTTTCCATTGGCACATTTGCCCCGTCTCCAGCAGGCAGGCCTGAGTGAGCATCAGCATGAGCACATGGGGAGCCCAGACATAGGATTACTGGCAGCAGGGCATGGTCTCCCCCCTTCCAGCGGGGCCCGGATCCTCCTGGGATAGGCCAGGCTAGAGGGAAAGCGAAGACTGAGCCCAGCACACAGAGGATATCAGACCATGGGATTGTCTGATATCCCATGGGCATGCAAGGAGCCATGGGATGACCTGGGAACATCTCGAAGTTGGAAATGGAGGTGTGCGAGGATATTGGTCTCCGTGGAAGGGCCATGGGGAGAGAGGCAGAAACTAGAATTGATGGCCCTGTAGCATTTATTGCAATGTTCATTTGTCCCAGACTGAGGTTCCCTGGGTGGGGCAGGACTTTCAGTGCTAAAACCGGGAAGGTCCCTGGCCAATCAACATGGCCCCCTAGTCCTGTGATGGGCCCAAAACAGTACATATTATCTCAGTTGTTATCTCTTCACAACAACCCCAGGAGGTAAGTTCATTATTATCTGCATTTTACAGAAGAGGAAACAGAGCTTGCCAAAGTGCCACACCTGCTCCAGGATGAAGCCAGCAGCCAGACCCTGGTCCACAAACCCCAATGTGGTCTCTTTCCAAAGGGCCATGGTGATTTCCAGGGGGCCAGAATTTAAATAATACACACTGAGGTCTAAGCTGGGGCCGGATGCGAATGGGAGCCAAGGAAGGGAGAGCAGTCAGCCAGACCAGACAGGCCGGCCTAAGAGGAAACTGCACACAGATGGGCTGACCCCGGAGGTGAGCCCAGCATGAAGACCTTGGGCAACCAGGGAAGGAGACAGAGGAGAGGGTCTCCCCCTGGGTCTCTAAGGTGCCAAAGGGCTCGACAAACAGCCTGAATCCACAGCACTTTTGCCTTGGCCCAGAAAGATGCCCAAATATGTGCTGGGCTCCACTGGGTCCACTGTATGGGGCTTGGGGGGCTCTACCATCAGGGGCAGAAGCAGGAAGATCACAGAGCACAGCTTTGGCCATTGTAGGGTCTCACTGGACATGAGCCTGCTCATGCCCCCTAGAATCTGACCTCTTAAAGGCAGGAAGTGGGGCTGGCAGAAGGGCTGTGGGGAAAGGAGGAAATGTCAATAAGAAACCAAGTAGGTCCCAGGAGACCAAAATTTTGAGTCTATCTGGATGGAAGAATACCAACTGGGAGAAACATACTACAGCCTGAAGTGCATTTACAAAGGTGAAAAGTGGTCAGGGGACCAACTAAACTCTTAGCAAGAAAACGCAGATGATGGAACACGATACGTGAAAAAAAAAATCTGGGTTTTTAAAATCATGCCATAGTAATAATCAAGACTGCCTTCACAAAAGCTGAGCTATGTTCAAGGGATATAGAATGTACTGCACATTGATTGTTTTCTATATCTCAAACCACGTTTTACATACCTTCATCTAAGACATGGTGTGGCACTCCGCCACCAGGAAGTGGTCAAATAACCTCTCCTACAGGTCTCTCTCAAGATTGCTCCAGAGTTGGGCATCTGGCTTGAGCCAAGCCAAAGTCCTCCCCCCAGATTTTCATACTGGGCTGGTAGGGAGTCATGCCTTTCCTCATTGGCCACAAGTAATGGAGGACAGAACAGAGAGCTGCTGGACCCATCACCCCACCACTCCTACCCCCCATCATTCTGGCATAGGAGAGAATGAAGCTGATAACTGAGGCAGAAAGAAAATGTCTACACCAGGAGGTGGCAAACTACAGCTTACTGGCCCAATTTGGCCCAGCACTTATTTTTGTAAATAAAGTTTTATTGGCACACAGCCATGCCCTTTCATTTATATATTGTCTACGATGGCTTTCATAGGCAGAGTTGAGATCACGTGGCCCACAAAGCCTAAAATACTTATTAACTGGCCCTTTATAGAAAAAAAAGAAAATTTGCCTACCCTGGGTCCAGATGGTAACCAGGATGTTAATGTTAATAGGGGTGCCTTATACATCGTTCTCATTTTTTTTTTACAATAGCCAAGCAGTAACTGTATAACCAGTTAACATTAGAGCTGTTTTCATTTTAGAGCGGAAAGAAGGAAGGAAGCGGGGGAGGGTGCTAGCAACGTGGAGGTCTGGGGTTTGAGTTTTCCCAAAGGCCGGCTGCACTGCTTGCTCTAGACAATCTGGTTATCCGAGCCGGTGAGCCCCTCCTTCTCAGTTGTGCTAGCTTAACTTTGGTTTCCATCAATCCTCAGTAAATCACGGAGGACTAGCAACCTTCTAGAACCAGAGGAAACTACCAACACGCTCAGAGCTGATCATTACTCTTCTTCTCTCTTGCCTTGTGTTCGAGGTCTCAAAGGGGAGGCAAGAGGGAAGCAGGGGGCAAGGAGCTGTAAATGGCTGCAGAAGCATCGTCCCCAGGCCTCTGAGTCTCCCTCTCCCCTCCTGCAGCCTTGGAGCAGACCTGTCTTTGCTCCCTAAGCACCTCCACAAGACAGACGCTCAACAGCCACAGTCTCCCCAAGAAACCCCAGTGTACAGGGACGGGCCACATGCAGGAACTTCTCTCTATATAGGTCTGTCTGGAGCAAGTCTCATTCTGGAGGTGAAGAAAGAGCTTTGGAGGCTTAGGAGGCTGTAGGGGGGCTTCTGGGACAAGACAGAGCTTGACCCTGAATCTTGAAGGTGGGATAAGATTACAAGGGTGGGTCTAGGGTAGGGGGGCATTTTAGGCTAAGGAAAGTCTTGCTTGGGGGAATGATGGGCGTAGGTAGGAGGGACAGGCGAAACCAGGGTGCCAAGAGGAGAGGGTGTGGAGGAAACTGGTGGTGGAGGCAGGGCTAGCCCGAGAGGGTCTGTTGTACCAGGGGCAAGGCGAACGAGTAATGCTTTATAAACAGGAGAGCGACGGAGTCAACTCTGACATGAGAAGGGTTATTGTGTTGTCCAGGAGGAGGGGAATGAGGGGTAAGGCCAGATGGGGACAGGAAGCAAGAGATGACAAAGACCTGGAGAAGGGGATGGCCATGTGCATGGTTTAAGGGTGTGGTTAAAGAGGGGAGGAGCCAGCAGTGAACCTGGAGCTTCAGGTCTACATACATCCATCACAGCAGAAGCAGGTGTGGGGGGAAAAGCCTGAGATCCAAGAAAGGGTTTTGATATCCAGTAGCCGATGGGACACACTGGCCTGCGATCCAGACCTAGGTCCAGATGGACATTCAGAACTGGGATTGGTTGGAGTCATCCAAAAAGAGGCGTAGAGGAACAGCAGAGAAGCGGGAGCTCAGAATCTAGCAAGAAGCTGGGGCGCTGGGCCGAGCAGCCCACGAGGAACAGAGTCCTGCCAAGAGCCTCATGAGGGAGGTTTGAAGCAGATCCTGCCCTACTTGAACCTCAAGATGACTGTGGTCCCGGCCGACACCTTGACTGCACCCTTGAGAAAGAGTCTGATCTAAGCGACGTTCAGATTACCGACCCATAGAAACTATAAGAGTGTACTATTTTAAGCCACTGTAAGTCTGGGGGTGATTTGTTACACAGCAATAGATGACTATCCTCCCCTTCCCTTCTGTATTCATCTCTGCCCCTCCCCGCCTCCTCCCTCGGCTGGCACAGGTGTCTTCTGTTAGAGATGGGCATCTCTGTGTTACAGAGAACATGGCCAGAACAGGCATCATTCCACACGAACAACCTGACGAATAGGGCTTATTTATCCCATCCAATCCGCTTGGAAACATCCTATCAGTAATGACTGAGCCGGCTAGCGATTCCTCTCTGGGATTCACCGTGACCAGGACAGGTGTTGGACTGGCTACCATGAACTGGACCCACTGATACAGCTGGAGGGCAGCCTCTTAGGCAGCCACACTGAGCCACATGTGTGGTTTGGGCAGGGGGCCTCCCTCCTGCATGGGAAGCAGAGGGCTGTGTCACAAAGCAAGGGAGAAACCACCTGGGCAGTTGAAACAACAGCTGGCCACTGCAGGGACCTCAGTTTTCTCAGGGGTATAGACGCTGGGCCTTCCACTCGGGAAAGGGAGGCTGAACATGTGTGAAGCTGGAGAACATGCAGAAGGGGAGAGACATGCTGGGAGGAGCAGGAGGATGCCGGGGTGAGGCTGGCAGGGTGAGAAGCCAGTAGCCTGGGCCTAGCGTGGGGCTCTGAAAAACCCAGGGTAGGGACTGGCAGGTGGCCCAGGGGAGGTCCAAGTGCTGCTGGCTGGAGGAAGGGGAGATGGTGGAAGGTGGGACCATCCCAGAGAGGCCAGGCCATCCCGGGTGCTCACAGTGAAGGTCAAGGAGGAAGGATTGGTTGCAGCAGTGAGGGAGAGGTGCTCTGTCCTCAGAGGGTCCACAAGAGCAATGATGGGCACATTCCGCTCCCAGCCCAGACCTTACGGGGAGGGGGGCAGGTCAAGGGGACTGACGGCAGCTGCCAGCGCAAAGAAGAGATGAGACTGGGATGTCTCTCGGGGAATGACCCATGGAGTGGGCACACCGGACAACAGTCTCTCATCCAGCCACCCAGGAAGCAGGTGCAGAGATGGATTCTAGTGCAGCAGGTGTATGGGGAAGGCACACAGAACATCACCCATGAGGGGTGAAGAGACAGGCTGGGCAGAGCAAGAAGGTGAGGGAGAAGTGGTTTCAGTGGGGGCTGTGGTTGCTCCCACGGGGGCCTCTGGAGTGAGATGGCCCCTCAAAAGGGTCCAAAATTAAGCCAAGGGAACCCAAGCCTTTGTACCGTCATATGGACCAGCCAAAGGACACAAGGTGGCCCTGGAGAAAAAGAGCATGATGACCACGGGCCGGGCAGCTCTTCAGGCAGCTGGGGCTATTCCCAGGGAGGGTCTCAGCAGTGAATCATCTGCAGACAACTCTCTCCAGATGTGGGAGGAGTAAGTGGCTGGGTCCTGAAGGGGCAGCTGGGTGGCACCACACCATCTACACAGGCTGCCTTCTCTGGAGCTTGGGTCCATTTGTTTCCTGTCTTGATCCCACCCTATCTGGGAACCCTGTCCCAAAGATTTTGCTTGGTCTCTTGTCCTGGGAAAACATATAAGAAGAAGGTTAGAGGGATAAGGAAAGTTAGCTGGGCTTAGGACCACCGATACTCATCATCGTTCTCCCCTACTACACGTTCTAGATTCTTTTCCACCTCCACTAGCACCTCTGCTGGGCTCGAGGGCTTGCCTGGTGGGGTGACCCAGAATGTCACCTTTGGAGGCCACTGTGTCCTTCTCAAGCTGTGGCTCCTGCCAATGTCTATTTGCTGTTGGAACTGGGCAGGGAGTACCAGGAGATGTCCCACTGGGCCAACTGGGTGCTAAACATAGCCTCTCTGCCCCAGTGTGTGACAGCACAGGACCAATTACCTGTGTAGGATGGTGACTCCTGTCCTTCCCCACTGGCCTCTAAGCACAGTTGCTGGGAGGGATTGGCCAGTACCTGGCACTGAACATGGAAAGGAAATCCTACTATGCGTCCTAGTAGAAGCATTCCTGGCCTGGATGTCAAAAGTTAAGGACTCGGGAGCACAGTTTGCCCTAGTGGGCCACTGACAGTGATGGTGACAGTGCCACTCCTACTTCGACAGCCTGGTTCCTGGACCATGAATTCGACCAGCTGAAGGCACAGCATCACATATTCATCATTGATTCAGAGTATGTATCATCCTCTGAAGGGTTGGCACCCCATCCTCTGAGTATCATTTCAAGACGGTACCTCAGCCATGTTTTCCAATGCTTGACCAGGCTGGCAGCTGATGAGTTGTGACAGAACCAAAAGATCCGTTGGCCTGTGTCTACTGTTGTGCCTCTTTTGCTGTAAAATTAGTCCGTCAGTGCAAGACTATGTTATGTGGGACCCTGTGTCAGTGCATCAAACCCTCTGAAAGTCTGGTGGCATTGGCTGAGGTGCTGAGGGAAGAGTGGGATGAATTCAGTGACATCGTCCATCCACCAAATAACTTAAGCTCATCCCGGGGTGGTGCCGTAGCACAGGCTCAGCATTGGTCTCCCTCGCTGGTAGGCTGGACAACTGAGTGAGATGGCCCCTCACTCAGGGTTAGCTGTGGGCAGTGGGCACTAATGCTGCTCCATTCACACACCAACTTGTCAGCACTGGGGTGACTGATGACAGAAGCTGGCTGACGTCAACCGACCAAGCCATTCTATCTCCTTGGCTGTTTAGTGCCTCTTCTGCAGTGAGTTTTCTCTGGTGGACACTAACATACAACGCAAAGATCCTCTCACCTCCTGCCCATTCCTATATATTATCCACATGTCTGTTCCCTGGGCTCCTTTATCCCTGATATTTCAGTCTGTTTTCTTCAGGTCCCCAGTTGACCAAGCAAGCCATTTGCCATCGCCCACAAATCTACCTATATTCTTACCTGACGTCACTTTTCTTTCTACACAAGGTGGTGACCAGGTGTGCCCCATGAAGCTCCGCCTGTAAGGAGGATCTCCTCTCATTACTGGCTTTCAGGGCCGTCTCTAAGTGAGGCTGCAATGCAGTAGAAATCCATTTTCAGTTCATGCCCACATACCGAGCCTACTCATCCACGAATGAAGCCCATACATTTTCCTTCTCCATCAATTGATCATAGGGAGTGCTCCAAGTGGTCATAGGTGTAAGCGGAAAGAGAGAGACAAGAGCAATGATTTCTCTTTGTGGTCATCTGTGGATGGCACAGAGGTCTGAGCCACCTGCTCGCACAGCTTCATTGCACCCTTGGCACTATTCAGGCCCAGTCTCAGATGGACTGTGTCCATCTCGGAAGAATTACTACAGCACCCACCCAAACACATGACTTGGTGAGCGTAAGAGAACATAGCTCATGATGGACACTTTGGGTGATCACCTGATGTGATGTCCCATGGTTAGGCTTTCTATGCCTGCCAGTGTCCATTTGATCTATTGCAACAGAGGCAGTAGAATTAACATGGCCCTAGGGAAAAAAATACACATACTAGTAAATGTATAAGGGCACCTTCCCCACATAAATGCAAACTATTCCTAAGTTCTTGAAAGATATGGAAAAGAGCAAACTCACCAGATCAAAGGCTGCACGCCATGTACCCAAAGCCATGTCAATCTATTCTAGCTGAGACACTGCTGAGGCACCAATGCTGCAATTGGGGTGATTGACACTACACTTGATTGAGTTCGTGGTTGTCCACTGTCATTCTCCAGCGTCTGTCTGGTTTCTGCAGAGACCAGTCTGGTGAAGCATCCTTTGTGCTTTTAATTTTTTTAATGTTTGCCATTCCCCTTGGGACATAATACTGATTTTGATTTCTTAATATGGCTAGGGCAGCAGTGAGGGAACAATTTCAGAGACTTCTACCTAGACTTTCCTACTGTAAGCTTCCACTTACCTTCCCCACGGCCATGGCTTTTACCCTACAGACTAAGAAACCATTGTGAAAATTCTGGTGGCTACCAAAGACGTTCACTCCAGCTATGCATCTGAGGTTTAGGAAAGTGGCTATTGTATGAGACTGTGGGCCCAGTGATCTGGGGTGGGCCAGGATCCATTTATTCACTAACCCCCATACACTCTGCTCTAACAGAGGGATAGTTTTGTTTCGGGCACCCAGGATCAATGTCAAGTTGGACCCTGTGTCTATCCATCCTTGAAGTGTCTGGATGCTGCCCGTCCCCCATATATAGCTGTTCCCTAAGCAAATGGCCATAGGTCCCTTTGGGGAAGGATGAGAAATTATCACCAATCATCCTTGCTGTGCTGTTGCCGGCTCCTTCCTCCCATAGATCTAGCCTCTCTAGTCAATGTGACCTAGGCCTAAAAACTGGTCTAGATCTAGAAATTGGGGAAGGGAGTGTGACTTTTATTAGGGTAACTGCCCTCAGCCTCATTCATTCATTCTTGGTTTAGTTCTGACTGTACAAATTGATTGAATGAAGTAAGCAATACTGTTGTTGGTTGCCCATCTCTCTACCCCCTAGGGCCTCTGTGTTCTAGTAAGCTCCTCCCCATCTCTGTGTGAGTTAGGTACTCGGCTACACTCTACATATGCCCTCTGTTTTGAAAGTTGTGTTCACTTTGACTTGAATAGTTTAGCGCTCCATTATTTGGGGATCCCTTTGTCCCACTTCTGCTGATGTCCCAATTCATCAATAACAACTCCCAACCTGAGCCCTAGCCCACAGAGAACAGCCATCACTGAGCTTTTCATAATTTGGTGTTCCTCTCACCACCGAATTGCGTGTCACTTTGGTAAGTGGAGAGTCCTCTGAGACCTTCCATGGAACATATAGGCTTGTGGTTTTCTGCCCTTACAGACCCTCTCCACTGCCACATATCCACTTCTCTGAGCCTTTAATCTGTCTCTCCAGCGTTTACGATGCCAATTTGTCACTGTTACTTCACTTAGTGAGGGCCATTACTTTTCCCAAGCATCCAAGAGCCAACCCATAAGCATATTAGCCTCATCTACTGGGGCCCTTGCCACGGTGTAAGCCCTGCAGCATGGGACAGGGCTTCTGTATTGAGAAACACTCCGTTATCCAGCTCTATATCCTTGCCCCCTTGCACCACCAGGAGCCAGTCCCAATCATCTTCTGCTGGTGCATGTTGATTCCCCATTAAAACACTGCAATCTATTGTACCTTTCCCTGTTGGTGGGCCCAGTGTTCTCCTGGCTGAGCTATGTGGTGACATGACCCTGGCAGCCAGAAAGGGGGTGATGGGTAGATTACGAGAGGGACACATGTTATACCTGCATCATCTTCGAGCAAGGGGAGCATGAGATACTTCCTCGGGCCCAGAGCATGCAAGCAGGTATAGAGTTTTCATGTTCTCGAGTGCATCAATCGAGATGCCCCCATTCCAAGTCTCAGGGTCCCTCTCCTTCCCAACTAGGACCCTGACTTTGGCATAACGGACTTGCTGGGGTTGAAAAATTCAGCCATCACTTGAGCTCTGCTACCTTCATATGTAAGTCCTGGGCCTGTTCCCCAGCTGCACCAGCTGCAGGGGGTTCTTCACAGGCTGCTGGGAAGGCTCTCTGATTTGCACACTTTGGCTTAAATTAGTGACTGATCACCCTCAACCTTTCATTATCTCTCTCCCATGAATTCATCCCACTCAGCAGGAACCGACTACTTCCATTGTCTTTATAATGATCACTTTCCCTGATCCTTTAATATCTGAGACATTGAGCCCTCCGGTTCCCCACTACATATGCCAAGGGGTATCTGGACTCTAGTGACAGCAATCAGAGTCCTCTTTGCCTTTGGACAGTAGATGTAGCCCCCAGATCCCATCTTAGAGCCCGCTTCTTCACATCTCTCCTGGTACCAACTATCATAGGTCAGGTGTCTCAGGAAACAGACTGTGCGATGGAAATGTGCATGCAGAGGTTTATGGGAACATGCACGTGGAAAACGGGATTCATCAGACCGAGAAGGTGAATGTGATGTGGCTGTGACAGGAGCCTCAGCAGAGCCCACGGCGAATCCTGGAGCCCACGGCCCTTCAAAGCTGTCCTGCCTTGGGACAAGGGGGTCGGGCCTTTGCACCCTTCAGCCTAGTGGCTGCATCTGGGCTGTCCCAGGGAACCGGACAGCTTTGGGTGATGCAATTCCTGGGGAGGTTCTCAGGTGTGAGCCATCAGGAGACCGCTCTCCTGGCAGCTGGGGGGATGTGCACCTGGGTTCTGAAAGAGGTGCTGGGTGGTATAGCACAGTGTGACTCTAGAAAAGCACGGCCGGAGGAGGCTGGCATCGTACGAGAGAATGTGGGTTCTTCCGAATCCGGGGCTCGAGAGAACTGCAGGACTGGAGAGAGGCTCACTGAGACAGTCGGGGGACAGTCAGGCCAGACATTAAGGGCTCAAATGCCAGGACAAGGATGTAAGGCTTTGTCCTTCCTGCAAAGGTTCCAAGAAGGATTGTTTTGGGGTTGTAAGGAGCCCATGCAGCCCCAAAGGGGGTCCTACTTCCCAAGTGTCTCTTTGGCCGCCTCCCCCGCAGAAGTCTCCTAACTGCCTTGCTCTGGCCAACTCACACACACCGCTGCCCCCTCCCCCAAATCGGCCCCTTCAGATTGTCACTCCCCACAGTGCCGCATTCATGCGTCAGTTCTAAATAGTCCCACTGTTCAGCTTTAACGAGAAGTAATACCAATTCCCATGTTTGCTCAGAGAGCACCATATTTCATCAAACCAGAGCCCGTGCCGGCTCAGATTACTGACCGAGACAATGTTCTGTAATCCTGGTTTATTCACATGTCACGGGTATTTTAGCAAAACAGAAATGAATGGCCCGAGCCACCCTAGGAAGTAACGAGAGGGTTGGGTTCCCGCCCAGGGGAAGTCATGCTTTCTCCTGCCACAGTTCTCAGAGGAACTGACTTTGATTCTCCGAGCTTTTCCCGACTTTCAGAAAGAGAATATGGGCTGAGGAGGAGTCACAAAGTGGGTAGCTATTTCCCTATAAAATGTTAACTCCACGGATGGATTTTGCCGGAGCAAAAATAAAATCTGTCATTGATTATAAAGTCCTTTGTGCCTGTTACTTCACAGATTTACTACACTCGGGCCCGGCGGCCTGGGGAGGCCCTGGGATTCTTGTCTCCAGCGCCCCTGCAAACCCGTCGGCTGCTTTTTCACAGCTCATACCCCAAAAGAGAAAAGGAACTCACTCACATCTCTTTTGTCCGTGAGGGCCAGAGCTTTGGAAGTCTAGATGAAGGGCTGTCAGTCACACACCCACCCCCGCCCCCACCAATCTCTGGACAGGGACCCACAGATACCGCCGGTAGAGGTCTATGACTTCCTAATCACAGAAACATTCTCCTTCCTTTCCCTTTCTTTTTAGCTCTTGGCGCTGTGCACTAAGAAATGCATTTCCTCTGCAGAGCGAGGCTAGGCAGAACCTCTCACCAAATTTCTCCAAGTCGGCGTCCACTTTAAATAGGCTACAATCTCTTCTGAACACACAAAGAAAGAGTTGTAACAGGGATCCATGCTATTTAGGACTCTCTCATGCTAAAACCCTGCTAATAATCCTCAGAATACCTTGCTCCTGTCTCCATTTTAGAGCTAAAGAAACTGAGGCCCCAGAAAGCTCAAACAGCTTGCTGAAGGCCATACAGCTGGGTAGTGGGGGAAACAGGCACACAAATCTAGTCCCAATTGACTCCAAAGGTCACAATGTCTCTCTCACTTCCAAGGATGGGTTGACCTGAGGCCACAGCCTCAGGCATCCAGGGTTGGAACTGAAACAGAGCCCAGGGGTCAGGCTTCTCTTGTAAATGGGAGGCTGCTGGGGTTCCAAAGAGGCGATGGGGCTGGGGACCGAGCTAGTGAGAGCCGAAAACTGACCCTCCCACCAGCTCACTGGACAAGATCATGAAACGGTTGCTCAGGAACTTTCACGCGGTGTTTATTTGGGGAGAGGTTCTGGAAGAAACCAAATGAGCCTCCCTCTCAGAACTGTCCACTTTGGTTTCTCCTTTACTCACACACCGAGCTTCTTAACTATTTGAGCTTCTTCGCTTCTTCCCTGGGGGTTTCTGAGCTTCAGGGAACCAGAGTGTGGCAGACAGACCTGGAAGACTGAGGGCCCCCAAACAACTTCTCACCTCTCTGAAGAGAGTCCTCCTCCCCATCCCAGTTGTCAAGTCCAAGACCTCGGGGCTCCTGATAAGAACAGTGTATGACACCCCCAGGACCCCGATCCTTTTAGGAGGAAGCTGTCAGAAATCACAGCTCTCAGGACTGGAATCCAGAGTCCGCCATCTCAACTCTTGTTCTGAGCTACAGCCTGAGCTATTAAAAACAAAACCTTCTCGTTGGCAAGCTCCACAATTAGCCTCATTTCCACGCTAGAAACACTGTTCTGCATGAGCTGAAATTGCACAGCAATTGTTTCTTGTCTTAGCGATGCTGTTTGCAGGCCGTGCTGGGAGCCAGCGAGGATGTGACCCGGTGGTAATCTGAATTGCTTCACCAAACACATTTTTATCCCATCATCTCGGCTACATGAAAGGGGGCCATAGTGCTCCAGTGTTCAAGACTTAAAGTCCCGCTGTTCAGCAATAAAATGAGGCAAGAAATATTAGCCGTCCCTGGCTGATGCCTTAATTCTTTCCCAACAATTCAGAGAATCTGTACCCTACAGGTTTTAGTGCTGGCTAAAGCCTGACCCTCAGGCTGGCTTGAATGGAGGGGGAATGAGTTAAGGAGAGCAAGAAGGCTTTAATGGACACAGATCCCGAATAGCCCAGCTTGTCCCGGCCTCCTGCGGACTAACCCTCCTTTTCACAGGCCTCGATTGTGTATGGCTCCAGCAGAGACAAAACTACCCATGAGCAGAGGTTACCCCCAGCCGGTACAGGTCAGAGGCATTCTGGGGGAGAAGGGGAGAGGAGGGGAGAGGGGAAGTGAGGGACACATGGAGAAGGAGGAAAGCAGGGGTGGGGGTGGGGGAAAAGGAGCTGTAAAAGTCTGTGTGGATCGTTTATAAGGGCAGATCCATCAAGTCTAAGGCTGTGACTTGATCATCTTACCTCCAGGCGAGCAGTTTTGAAAGCTGTTTCACAGAACAAACGGGAGCTACATTAACGGGAAGTCGAATGTGATGTGAGATAATTATCCAAATAAATAAAATGCTTCTCTATAGTCTTCCAAAAGCTACAGGCCTGAGGGTCAGAGGCTTTCAATAGGATGGCCTCTAATCAGACACTGCAAGATTTAAAAGAATTACAAATAGGTTGTGTTTTACACACTAACAGAAGCTTTTTCCAGCAATTTTTCAATTATTGCATTGTGAGCCCTCCAAGAAAAGTAACGATTCTGGCTCACGGAGCCCAAAGTTACCAAGTAAAGGGAACAGGGTGTTCACAAGTTTGCAAGCAGTCCTTTGAAATGTAGCATAGGCAGTATCCTAGATAGTTCTGGAAGAACATGGGTTTGAAGAGGTCCTTTCCTTCCTTCACAGAGATTTGTAAACTTTTTGTGTGGGCCTTGGACAATTTTCTCAGTCTGATGAAACCTGTGGACACTTTTTCAAAAGAGGTTTTTTTTTTTTAATATACAATATACAAGGAAGCCAATTCCATTAAAATATAGTTATCCAAATATTTTTAGTATACGTGCTGCCGAAGTGAGCACTCCAAATATTTTTAAAAACAACTTTCCAACATAGTAATCTAACTGCCTTTTTATTAATTAATGGAAGTCTCAGGTATGTTTAATGCCACTGTGATTGGTTGCCTACATTTCTAATATTAGAAAACGCTAAGTTTCAGTTACAGGTTATTGAAAATAAAAATGTAAATTTTCCCCATCCAAGTTCACAGACCCCCAGAAATTCTCTCCATGGACAAGAAACCACACTAAAGGCAGGATGAAGTTCAGGACCTTCTGACCCAGGGCTAAGCTGAGGGGCAGTGGGCCAGGGACTCACTATCCTGTCACTTTATTGTGAAACCTTGGAAAATCTACTGCTTTCTCTCCTCCTGTCCTGACGCCTTGGAAACGTTTTGTAAAGCAATTTGAAACCACATCCTTCTGCAAGACAATCCTGATGGCTACTTGTCCAAAGATTAATAAAGACCTTTGATGTACTCCTTCAACAACTGGAATCGTTGTTGCCAAACACGGGTCAGTTAATGGACTAATTCTGAATTTTAATGAGGATCTGGTTCCAGTTGCCCTGGGTTGGTTAAGCTTTGGAGTTAGGATTTCTCTTTTCAGAGGCTGCCCCGGGGAGGGTCCGTGTTCGCCTCACTCTTGCATTTTGGATACACACCGGCTCAGAGGCAACCTGGCATACACACACACACACACACACACACACACACACACATCCCCTTTCGGGTCCTCACGGGGGAGCTGTCATCTTGCAACTACATAGTCATCACATGCCATTACAGGGGCAACCCGGCAGGCGGGCCCCTCTCCCAAGGCCGCCCAGCCCCCCGCGCAACCCTGGCCAGGCTGTGGCGCCGACACACAGGAGCCGGCCCGGTCCGGGTCTCCGTCTCTCTGCAGGGGAGCGGGGAGCGAGCTCGCCCACGCCCACGCCCCCCACACTCCCGGGCGCACACTCGGGCGCACACCCCTGCGCGCGCACGCCGCCACACACGGGCGCACGCACACCGCAGCCCGGCCAGGGACAGCCGTGTCGGCGGCGGCCCCGCGTGGTCCCGGGCGCACAACCGGTCCCCCCGAGGGCGCCACCGACCGCCCCGCCCCGCCCCGCCCCCCGAACCCGCGGAGCAGGGCGCCCAGTGGGCTGCAAAGTTTCGCCGCGCGAGTCCGCTGGGGCGTCGCGTCGGCTCAGGTTTGGCTCGGCTCCGCGGGGCTCCGGACGGCCGTGACCGCTGGCCCGCGGCTCGGGCGGCGAGGACGGACCTGCGCGCTCGCCTCGGGTCCCGCTCTACCCCGCGCCCCGCGCGGATCTCAGCATCCAGCGCCCCGCGCGCCCTCCCGCCGCCACAGGGTCGGTCCGCAGTCGCCGGTGCGCCCGCGAGTTCTCTCCTCCTCCCCGGCTTCGACCCTCCTTCGCCGCCGCCACCCACCATGGCCCGTGGCCCTGCTGGGACGAGCCCGGGAAGGCGGCCCCAACTGTTGCCGCTGCTGCCTCTGCTTCTGCTGCTGCTCCGGGACGCTGGCGGCAGCCACCCGGCCCCCGCCTGGTCCGCCTCGCCTGCAGCCTCTGATGGTCTGGCTGGGATCAAGGACCCCTGGCGGTCCCTGGGGGACGCGGCCACCACTCTGGGCCCCGGCGCCCAAGACATGGTCGCTGTCCACATGCTCCGGCTTTATGAGAAATACAGTCGGAGGGGCGCGAGGCCAGGAGGGGGCAACACGGTTCGCAGCTTCCGGGCCCGGCTGGGTAAGTAGAGGGAGCCCCGGGCACCCCCTCTTCTCCTAGTCCCCCTTCCTCACTTATTCATCCTCCCCTGCCACTGCACCCTCTTTGCTTCTTCCTTCTAGTCATAGAGTCATTCATTCATTCATTCATTCACTATTCAGCAAGCACTTTATGCCAGGCTCTGAGACTCCAGTGGAGACACCAGAGTGGCAGTGACACAGAATTCCTGCCCCTAGCGTGCTGCCAAACCTGGGAGGGTGTCACACTTGTGTAGACATAGACCACCCCATACACAAAGCTTTAAGCGTAGGGTGAGATGGTACTGGGCTGGGGAAGCTCATGGTGGGTGGTATCCATGTCATAGGGGTGAGACGTGTTGGCTCTTGACAGATGAGAAGGGTCTTGACACTGAGTGGGTCCAGTCAGGTGGGCATAAGGCAGTCCAGATACTGCTGGACATGGCCCAGGCAGAGGATGTGAAGCTCTAACTGGGGCACACGGTGAGTTGGGTGGCTGGGCCAACAGAGTGAACTGAGAAGGGCTTTGGGTGCCTTGTCTTGGGTACACACAACTGAGACCTCCATGAAATGCAGCACTAACCTTAAATGTTCAGACCACAGGGCTTTGAGGAAGGGTCCAGAAGCTTGGGCAGTGGGGGCATCCTACTCCCCTCCCACCCTTGCCCCACCCAAGCAGATCCTTTCCCCTCTCCTCATTTCTTGGAGGGAGCTGGACAGAGGCCACTTAAAGAGCCCCCCTCCCCCCCGCCCTGCACTGAGAGCACTTTGGGGCTGTGGCCTCAGCTATCAACCAGCCCCGGCTGGGCTACCACTCCAGGCCCTGGGCAAGGTGCAGCCTGGTAGCAGGAGTGGCGGGAAAACCCTGGTTGTCATGGAGACCACTCATGGTCACAGAATATCATTCCAGAAAATGTGGGTAGGGGTCCCTGCAGCCCTTGTGGGGGAGAAGACCATTTATCAGGAGAAAGACTGTTGGTCTCTAAGGTCCCTCCTGAGGTGGAGGGGAGCAAGCCCAGCACTGGGACCAGACAGGCTGGATCAGGGCGGCCACCTGTTGATTGCTGGTTGTGTGACTCAAGGTAACACCTATGGTTTCAAAGCCAGACCTGGGAAGCTTGGCCGTGTGTAACTGTGTACTGGGGAGTATCTGCCACGGAGAGGCCTGTCCCCCCACCCCCCACTTAGCAGACCACTTGGCCAGTGTTTCTGGGCTCCAACCGGATCTAACTCTGTCCTCCCCTGTACTTTTTATTCACCGCATGGAGTCCATGTCTGGAGCATCATTATGAAGCCACTCAAGAATTAGCCAGCATAAAAATGACCTCGGGCGAATCACTAAAGCTCTGTGGACTTTAGTGTACTCATGTACAAAATGGGCAGGTCATGCCAGTGTCTTTCCTGTGGGGTTGCCCAGAGCCCAGCACTGGCCAGATGAGGTATTGGTGCATGTTGTTTCCATGGGAATACAAAGCATTTGTGTTCATATAGGTGAAGACTTGACCTTGCACCCACTGACGCAGTCCTCAAAGCCTTGTAGTTGAGGAAAGCAACGCCAGCCAAGTCACTGCTGCAACAGGGGTGAGCGCGTCCACTGAGCGCACCCACTGCCGCAGCCCGGGCGTGGAGGTGCGTGGCCTTGTCTTTCCACTTTCACAGAATGGGGGCAGTAGAAGTAATAGCGAAGCATTGGATGTTAGCCCTGAGCAGGACCTGGAGACAGTACTTCAAATCCAGCCCTCCCATCTTACAGATAAGGACACTGAGGCTGAGGTAGGGGGCTCTTCACAGTGGCACCTCCCATCTGCTGTCCCCACTGCTAGCATCCTCTTCCCATCTTCAGCAGAACTAAACCCGGGACTTAGGAGACAGAGGGCAGAACAGACAATTCTCTGGGAGATCAGAATTATTCTGGACCAGTGTGCGACTGACAAATGCAGCACGCTTACTTGGAACCGTTTGACAGCCATGAATACCAGCCCCAGCCAGCTCCACCAGCCTTACCCCTCTGGGCATGGGTTTCTTGTGCACACAGTGGGGAGGGGAAGATTCGGTGGGATGAGGTGGGTTTGTGCCTGACATAGCGTAGGCCCAGGCAGTTTGGTTTCTCATCCCCCTCCTTCCATTCACACCAAGCCCCTCACCAGCCCTCAGAGATGCCTGGTTTGTGACCCTGCGATCCAGCTGCGAGCCTGGGCAGGGCCCCTCGTCTTTGGGTGAGGCACAAATGTGGGGCCTTTAGCTCTGGCCCTCGAACATACTGGTACCATCCTGTGGCTTGACAGTGGCCTCTGCAGCCCCAGTGGTCTAGTCCCTGCAGCCACGTTCCTTGTTGCAATGGAACCACATAACTTGCATGCCACCACGCACCATAGCTCAAGTGCTGAGTGTGGTCTGTGAGCTGGATTGGTAAGGTCCAAATCCTGAGGCTGCGACCAGCGTAAGGGACTAAACTTGTCCACCACTCAGATTTTGTTTTTCACTTCTAAAACGGGGCTAGTAATGTTCCCTTCCTTATAGGGTTTTTAAAATGAACTGAGGTATGTCAAGTGCTTAAGACAGTGCCTGGCACGTGTGTCCATAATTTATTAGATGCTACTATTTTTGCTTCAGCCACCCCTGCCTCCCTCCCTTCCATTGCTCCCTGAAATGTGTCTTGTTCCCTATTAAGTCTACCGCAGTGGAGAGAGTTTCTGAGCCAGACGCTGAGGGTTAAGGTTAGGTATTCCCTGCCCCCACTGCCCCAAACAACTTGTGTTTAAACCTGAGCTTTTCCACTGACCTGTGTGAGATTGGGCAAGTTACTTAACCTCTCTGAGCTTGATTCTTCATCTTTAAATGAGAGTAGTAATACATACCTATCCGCCAACAATGCCAAAAGTCACGTTCATTTCAGTTCTCCTGAGCACTTCACTAGGTGGCAGGTGCTGTAAGTTCAGAGGATGCAAAGATGCAGACACTCTTGGCCCTGCTCAGAAAAATGCACGAGCTGGTGGGTCAAGGAGAAATAAATGCCGTGCAGTGAGAAGGGGCTGTGGGCGTGTTTCGGGGGCCAAGGGACCTGATGACACTGACCCAGCAGGGAGAGGGCCAGTGGGGAGGGGCCAGTGATGCCTTCCTAGAGCAGGTGAGCAGACATCAGGGGGTGGGGGGTGGGGGGGAGGCAAGGGAAGAGAGGGGGAAGAGAGAGAGCATGAAATAAATTTGTGCTCACCTGCAAATCATAGAAAATCACACTAAAGAAAAGAATCTGTTCCTAAACACAAACCAGAGTTAATACATATATATTATAGTTTATATAAATGTATTACTATATTCTTTATATATGTACAGTATCTAATAAGATCATATCCTTAACATGCAGGTAAAAGTTGCTATATCCTCATTTGAAGTTACCTTTTACCCATTACTGGTCATCCCGAATTGGTTTTCACGCCTGTCGGCCATTTGCAATTTTCCCTATGGAAATGGCTTCCTCCTCGATGGGGTTCTTGACTTTTTCTGACTGATTTGTAGAAGCTTTTTTGTGTAGTAAGGATATTGACTCTTCATCTCTAATAGATGATTTCCTTACAAAGCATGAGTGTGATGCGAGGGATGACAGTGATCTGGGGCCACAGTAGCAGTTGAGGAGGGGCCATGGGTAAGGACAGTGGTGGAGGGCTGCAGAGTTCAGGATGGCTGCGGAGAAACAGGACACAAAGCCAGTAGGAACTGTAGTTGGTCAGACGCAGGAGGAGAGAGGCTGTGAGACTCTCTGGCTCCTTCTAGAGGTGTGGACAGGAGGACAGGGAGGGGGCAAGGACAAGGTGCCCTGAGCGTAGCAGTAGTTGGTGACACCACATGGCCAGTACGTTCTGAGCATGTTCGGTGCCAGGCACCATGCCGTAAGCTCTACAGAGATGATCTTACAACTTTGGGAAGTGCCTACAAATACTCTGCTCAGCTTAGTGTGGAAACTGAGGCAAAAAGAGGCCCCATGACTTGCCTAAGGCTCCATAGCTAGTAAGTGATGCAAGCAGGATTTTTCTGGGGCCTGCCTGAAAATAGATGCTTGATGCATGTTCGTTCTCTTCCCTCTGTGCCCATGGCTGGCCCATGGCTCCCTTCCTCCAGCTTCCATGGGTGCTTCAGCCTCACGTTCTCCCTCTGGTCTCCCTGTCGGCTGTTTCCAGGGCGGTAGATGAAGGAACAAATCTCATGTGGCTTGGGTTCTGTTCCTATAGGGCAGAGTGGTCTGAAGGTCCTCTTGTCCTGAAGGTTGGCCCGCAGGGTACCTGGGGGAACCCTTGGGCTAGAGCTACCTTTCCCCCCACCTCCAGTCCCATCCCCACTACCCTCGGAAAGGAGGCTGAGTGCCCACAAAGCAGACCCAACTAGGATTCTGAGATTTCAAAAACTCCAAGGAGAGATGGGTTTGTCTAAATAAAGTCAGTCCTTTCTTTCTCGGAGAGGCAGAATTCCAACCCATCCAAATAATGACTTGTGTTTGCAAAATGTTTTACAGTTCACAGCACATGGCCTTTGTTACATTTGCTGTTAGGTAGATCACCATTCTATCTAGAGTACACAGGGGAGCGTGGCCTTGGGGTCAGACAGACCCGGGTGCTCTGCCCCTTACCAGCTGTGTGACTTTAGGCAAGTTAGATACCCTTTCTGAAGCTCCATCTTCTCTCAGAGAGTGAATGACCCATCTGCTCTCCTCTTTGGGAAAATGTGGAATCAAACATGCATACATGCTGGAAGCCTGGACCTCCATAACTGGTAAACAAGATTATTCCTATTTTAAAGAGGAGAAAACTGAGGCTCAAGCGAAAGTAACTGGACAAAGATCCTGCTGCCCCTTGTCTCCAGGGGGATTTGTATCATCTCTGTCTTACCAAAGACTGAGGTTTTCTGTCTTACCAAAGAACAAGGTTTTCTGGACTTCTTTCAGGATGTGTTTGCTGAACCCCAGGGCAGCAGGCCAGGAATCACCCTTTGTTAACTGGGACAGACAGATCTAGCAAAGACCCCACTCTCCCCCGTCATTCACCACGTACTTCTGAGTGGAAGTTTGAGCAGAGACCTGAAGGGGAGAGGGGGCGGTGCCTGTCGCAGGAGGCTTGATGGCCAAAAAGCCACAGCTGAGGCAAAGCCCTGAGAGAGGATGCTTCCTGTTGGAAGGACCAGAAGCCAGGGTGACTGGGGCAGAGATGGGGGTGGGGTCGGAGGCAGGCTAGGTCAAGCAGGGCCTCTGCAAAGGGGTCCAGTGTTGCTTTAGGGCCAATGGAGGGCTCTGAGCAGGGCAGTGACCTGTGAGTGAATGCCCAGGGCCTCCCTTGGACAGTGCTCTGCAAAGCTGTGACAGGGCAGCAGATGGCGTCATCACGATGGCCTGTCTATGGCCTGAGGTGGCTCTGACCACCTTTTCCAGGACCCCCACCCCCCCATCAGCCCAACACTTAGCCCAGAGTAGGAGTTTCGGAAATGTTTACTAAGAAAGGGAGGGAGGCACGGAGGGAAGCAAGAAAGAGAAAGGAAAAGAAGCATATAAAAGGAGGGAGAGAGGAAGGAGAAAAGAAGGGAGGGAGGGAGGGAGGAACTTTTCTTGCTGACCATGAGATATGGCACCAGCGCGGTTCACAGGAAATAGGAAGTTCTCTTGGGTGTTTCGCCTTTGAGGCCCAGGCTCATCCAAGCCAGGAGACTTCACGTAGGTTCCCCTTATCTCAGCCACAGCCCAGAGCCCCCTGCACTACATGACTCAGGAGCAGTCAGAGAGCAGACCCAGCCTGCGGCCCTTCACAGGTGGGAGACGGGGGGACCCATCTCCACCCACAGTTCCCAGCAGAGCGGGTCTTCAGGCAGCAGGCTGCCTCATGAGGGACAAGCTCCTGGTGTCCAAAGGTGGCTCAAGCCCAACGGAGGAAGGACTCCTGTCCTGAGTGGGATGGATCAGGCTGCGTGACCTCAAAGATGTCTCCCCCTCTCTGCGGTTTGGAGCCTTAAGAGAGGGGCAGCATTTACTGTCCCTCTCCTGCATCCTGGGCAGAAATAACCCTCAGGGAAGGCCAGCTCTCCTCTGAGGCTCCTTGGGGGCAGGCCTCCCAGCACCTTCCTTGGACCACACCTGTCTCAGGCCAAAGCTGCTGGCCCTGCCATGGTGGTCACAGCCGACCTTCCTCATAGACCCTGTAGTCCTTTAGCTCCACCACTAAGAGGGAGGCTGAGGGGCTGTTCTCTGGGAAGGCCCATCTCTGTGCTCCCAGTCTGCTGCTCACCAAAGGTTCTAAGTTCCTAGGCCAGAGATGCTTGCTTCCTGCTGTGATGGGCAAGCTCCTTGGAAAGAGTCAGAGATGTCCATCCTAGAGCCTCTTCAGCATTTTCTAGCAAAGAATCTGTAGCAGAAAAATACGCTCAAATTGGATGAAAGAAGAAATACTTCATCTGCCTTGTGAGCTGGGTTACAACTCAGATAATTTGGATCATTGAGGGACACCGAGTTGCTCGCCAGCCTTGATGTTTGGATAGAAGTGGGAGGGAACCACACTTAGGGGTTCTTCCTTGGTGCCTGGCACCACATATGCTCTTTATTTAATCCTGCAGAGAATTATGTGAGATGGAGACCCGACTGTCTGTCCGGGGCAGATGAGCTTGGGGTGGTCCTGATGCAGCCTGGGGGCCTGGTTCCTGCGGCCCTTTCTATCCCGATGGGTGTGGGGGCTGCATTGTTGGGGAGCTTGCTCCCCACCCACACATCAACCTTAGATTCACAAACTGGCCTGGTGGTTGGAATCCCCTGGGATGCTGTTCATAACACAAATTCCTTGGCCCCTCTGTCCCTGACCCTCTGAATCAGCATCTCCAGGGGAGGAGAGCAGAGATCAGGAAGTTGGGGAAATGTGGAACTTGAGCCCGTAACACTCCAGGCTGCAGTGTCTGGAGAAGCCAAGTGTAAATGGCCTCCAAGGCCCCCTGCACGGCTCCTTGTGTGTGGAGCATGTTGGGAGACTGCCACTGTCTCCTGCGGGTTTGCTCCAAGGGGTCACAAAAGGCAGGGTCTTTAGGGTGTCATCCAAACCTTGATTGACATTTATCAGGCCCTCCTTGGATATGCTTTTCCTTTCCTTCCTCTTTCTCTCGTAGTCCCTTAAGAGTACACGACAACTCCCAATCGAATTATACCTTCTTCCTAATAGAAGGAAATAACCTTAAACTGAAGATTTTGGTTAAATAAAAAAACAAATCCAAGCTGATTCTGTGGGTGCAGGTGTTAGAGAAGCTAAGGACCTGACACATGCCCTTTGGGCCCAGTGTCCCTGCACACATACACACTCCATGCTTGGGGGCTCTGTCCTTCTGGCAACTTTTCCCAGAAGCCTTCACCAGCAGACAGACACTTGGCATCAGGAAGTAGAGCAGCTGGAGGAAGGCAGCCAACCTGGCGGCTCTGGTGTCCCACCAGCCTGCAGTGTCATAGAGAGGCCTTGGGAACAATCCCTCCCTCCTACTCGAACCTTCCAGAGGATGTGGCCATTCAGAGAACTCATGCTGCCTGATCTTGGGGCAGCTTCCTGGGGCCACCGAGATGTTCTGCTCCGTGGCCCTAGGGTTCACCTAGTAGAACCAAGAAAGAGGTGCCTGACAGCCTCAGGGATGCAGGGGCCAGAGCATTCTAGAGCTGCAAATGCAGTGTTTGAGGAATCCCAGTGCTTATCATGATCTGGGCCTCTGGAGAGCAACCTGGTCTTTGGGGACTCTGTTGAGTGGTTTTGTGCAACCCTGATACTGCCCTTTCTTTGTAAAAAAAAAAAAAAAAGCTTTAAAAACCCTTAGGCAAAACAAATAGAAGACACCCAAACAGCTGTGCCCTTAAGGCCAGTTTTCCTCAGAAAGCACTCAGAATGCAGGGAAAGGAAGGTAAGCGGGGCTCCACTTCATTCACCTCGTTGGGAAGAATGACTGCATTTGATATCTGTGAAACAGAGGCCTGGGCAGATACAGGAGGGGGGCTGTCAGCAGGGCTTGGACCCAACCCAACCCATCCCAGAAACCTGATTCCACCTTATCTCCTCCACCAGCTGTCAGTGATGTTTGGCCATTTGTTCACTGAATGGCACTGGAGTGCAGGGAGAGGAGGCATGTGCGTTAGGGCCCGGCAGGCCTGAGCCCCTATGTGTCTACTACTCTTTGCTTGGAGCAATGGTATATTTATTGACAGTCCCCAACTGCTCTGACCTCAGTTTTTCATCTGTTCATTGAGGATAAGTAAGGGTACCCTCCTCAGTTTACTGTGAGGATTACATGAGAGGAAGAAAGCCTGGCTGGCCTGGAGGTGCTCCCTAAATGGGCATTGTTCTTCCAACCTGGCCCCTGGAGGGAGACCCAGGGACCACCCGGACCTATCTTAGAAAGAACCTAACCTACTACGGTCTGTTCTTCCCTCACAGAAGTGGTCGACCAGAAGGCTGTGTATTTCTTCAACCTGACTTCTATGCAGGATTCAGAAATGATCCTCGCCGCCACATTCCACTTCTACGCAGAACCTCGGTGGCCCCGGGCACGAGAGGCCCCATGCAAGCAGCGGGCCAAGAATGTGTCCTGCCGCCTACTGCCCCTGGGCCTGCCCGCTCGCCAGCACCTTCTCTTCCGCAGTCTCTCTCAGAACACGGCCACACAGGGGCTGCTCCGCGGGGCCATGGCCCTGGCGCCCCCGCCACGGGGACTGTGGCAGGCCAAGGACATCTCCCCCATCGTCAAGGCAGCCCGCCAAGATGGCGAGCTGATCCTCTCTGCTCAGCTGGATCCTGGGGAGAAGGCCCCAGGGGTGTCCAGGCCCAGCCCGCACGCGCCCTACATCCTCATCTACGCTGACGACCTGGCCATCTCGGAGCCTAACAGTGTGGCAGTGACACTACAGAGATATGACCCCTTCCAGGCTGGGGACCCGGAGCCCGGCGCTGCCCCCAACAGCTCGGCGGACCCCCGCGTGCGCCGGGCCACGCAGGCCACCGGACCCCTCCAGGACAACGAGCTGCCAGGGCTGGACGAGAGGCCGGCGCACGCCTCCCACGCCCAGCACTACCACAAGCACGAACTGTGGCCCGGCCCTTTCCGGGCGCTGAAGCCGCGGCCTGGGCGCAAGGACCGCCGGAAGAAGGGCCCGGATGTGTTGATGGGCTCCTCGAAGGTGCTGGACTTCGACGAGAAGACGATGCAGAAAGCCCGGAGGAAGCAGTGGGCCGAGCCGAGGGTCTGCTCCCGCAGGTATTTGAAGGTGGACTTCGCAGACATCGGGTGGAACGAATGGATCATCTTGCCCAAGTCCTTCGACGCCTACTACTGCGCCGGCGTGTGCGAGTTCCCCATGCCCAAGGTAGGCTGTGTCTGGGTAACACCGATGCGTTCAGCCCCTTGTCTGTCTGTGACTCTCGGCACGGCCCCTGCCGGCAAGTCCCTCTGCCCTGGGACCTGCTTCCTGTCTGTAAAATGGGGATTGGAACACCTCGCATCGAGTCAAGGTAGGGGACAGGTAGGCAGAGGTCCTAGAGCAGCAGCCTGTCAGGCGAATACAGCCCACAGACAGACGTGGTTTGGCTGTGCTTTTGAAAGTGCTGACTTAGTTGAGTTTGAATTTTAAATCAGAACATTGCTTCGTTTGAAAAGGAGAACCCATCTCCTTAGGTGTGTGTTCCCACATAGCAGCTGCCTTACAAGGATTGAGTCCACGCTGCCCCCCTGTAGACAGGACAGGCCTCTGAAGCCCCTTCCTCACCAAGGCTCTCATTCCTGTTCCTGGCCCGGAACTCAGGGTGTTGGCATCTGTGACCAGTGGAGAGTTGGCCTCAGTGGCTTCCTGTATGGACTCCCTGCTCCCCGCCTCCCACTCGGGGCAGGAACCCACAGGACAACTAGCTTTCACTTGTACGAGTCTGCAGGAAACAGCGCATGAGGCCATTGTGCTGGCCCTGGGGTTCCAGACCCTCACCTTCCCTCCAGTCTGGGTTGTGGCTCTGTCCATCCAGCTCCCCACAGCCAGAGCTGTGGTGGGCTGGCTGCCAGCTGATGTCGCCCCTCCCCACAGTGTGCACACTTTCCTCCAGCTTAGCTCCTCTGCTGAGTTCCAGGTCATTCCTTCCCCTTCCAGAAAGGAAGTCAGTGCATAAATCCAATTTGAATGTCAATAAATCAGTCAGCTGGGAAATCCCAGCCGCAGACACAGGCAGCATTAACCTGTTTGGGGAATTAAGGGGCTTTTCCTTAAAGCCATGCATGTGCAAGAGAGAGGAAGGGAGGTGCCCAACAGGGAGACAGGTATTGGCCGGAAGAGCCTAGCACAGGCCCGGGCAGATACAGGATGAGCAGTCGGCAGGCTCCAGCTGGCTGACCCAGCACTTACCTTATCAGTCTAGCTGGCTGCCTGCCGCCTTCCCTGACAGCAGCCTGAACCCACAAATCAGATGTCCCTCCTTTCACCTCCCCACGCAAGGGGGCTTCCTCATGAACGCACTGTATATAAAACTTCCTTTGGCCCGAAATGAGCTGAAACTCCCGTGGCTTGGTCTTGTTTCTCTTGTTGGAGGTGTGTGAGACAGCATTCTCTGTGTTTGTGGCTACGGCCCAGGCTCTTCTGGGTATGCGACTCCGCCTGGGGAGGGAAAGAAAACCCGCGTGGCTCCTCCAACTTTCCTTGACTTTTGGCTGTTTCCTAACTGAGCGGTCTTGATCAGGTTACTTTGACATTTGAAGCTTCCATTTCCTATTAGAATTAAGGTAGTCCCACCCCATACCACTGATACTATGACAAGATGAAGCAGTCCCTGACATCCCTCCCCCCGGCCCCCCCGCAGTCACACCCTTCTGGGAAATGTCCATTTCCGGCCCCATCATGCTGGCGCGCCCACGCCTGCGAGCCTTCCCCTCCAGTTCTGAGAACACCCTCCCACTGGAAGCATGTCTGAACTCCTCGGACTGTGAAATCTGGGCAGCTGTGGCCCAGGCAGAACAGCTAGGCATCGCCCTCTGGATAACTCCTGCCCAGTTCCAGGAGCTCCTTGGGGATGAGCGACGCACAGGTGCCCCCAAGTGGCCAGTGCCATGAAGGGATGTGTCTTCCCTCCGGGAGACGTGAGGGGCAGGAAGGCCCGAGGCCCTTGCACATCTCCTTGGGACGCAGTCTGTGGCTGACTTCAGAGGAAATGTGTGCCCAGCCCCGGAAAGTCACCTTTTCTCCTAGATCGACACCTTTTCTGTGGCCTCAGTCAAGGACGCTCTGATGGCGCAGTGGGTGGGTGAGGGCAGAGCGCCTAGGTAACCATGCCCTTTCCTGCCTTGCAGATGGTCCGCCCGTCCAACCACGCCACCATCCAGAGCATCGTCAGGGCTGTGGGCATCGTCCCGGGCATCCCAGAGCCTTGCTGCGTTCCCGACAAGATGAACTCTCTTGGGGTCCTCTTCCTGGACGAGAACCGGAACGTGGTTCTGAAGGTGTACCCCAACATGTCTGTGGAGACCTGTGCCTGCCGGTAAGACCAGCCACTCCGGGTGGAAGGAAATCTCCGCCCCACCCCACATCCAGCAGGGTAGCATCCTCAGGGCCTTCTGGGGTGAGGCCTTGATGAGGGGTGCAGCTGTATATGTGGGGCAGAGCTCAGAGGCACCCTGTCTGGGTCCCAGAAAGATCTGTCCCCTGGGGCACATTCTGGGGTCTCTCATTGCCAATGACTTAGCCCCCTACATGCCAGTCTGAATCCTCTGAAGGAATCTGGGAATTAGGGCTCGCCTGAAGGCTGCCCATTGCCCATCCCCTCTGCTCTGAAGACCTGATAGCCGGATGTGTCTGTAGTGTTGGCTTTTGTGACCATCATCTCAAAACCTTGGGAGAAGACTGCAAACTTGAGGGCACCTGCTGTCTTCACAAGAAAGAACCTCTGTTTAAAGAATCCATTTAAAACACTCTGGGCCACATACTGATTCTGGAAAACAGGGCCTAAATAACGGTATAAACTTCCAAACTCTGCTGCAAAAGCTTTCACAGAAGCCGTATGCACCTATAACCAATTTTGGTTTCTTTTTCTTAATATATATTTTATTTTAAAACAAAGAGGAGGGGGTGGACGCCATTCCCCGCAGAGGTAATCGTGCCGGTTAAGTGTGCATTGTTTAAACATGTTTATTGAAATAACACCTACAATAATATGTTGGAATACTAAAAAATAACCAAGATTTTTATATTTTTGTAAATTATACTTTCTATACTGTAGATTGTGTATGTTATGTGTTTTTATGGGATGCTAATAAATTAAAGGTACAGTGGTATCTTGAAAAACTGAATGTCACCCATTCCAAAATATGGAAGGATCCCTATCTATAAATATGACATCTTGGGGGCTGCTTGGGACACAGTCTCCTTTAGGAGCAGAGCCGCACCCCCCCCCCCAGGCCTCTTCACACCTTCTTGTCTCTATCCTGAACTCCAGAAAACAGCTACTCCTATGCCTTCCAGCATGCTGCCCACCCACTTTGCCCCACAGGTGCCACCCTGGGCTCATCCAGGCGGGACAGGGCCCCAGGCAGGCACAGTGGTCTCACGGAGCTTTCTCAATCCTTAGCTTCAGAAGGGACATTGAGTGACTGAAAGGTGTCTGAGACATTCAAAGGAACGTCTGTGGTTGCCTGGGTAGAGACCTCTTACTTGGGGTAGTTCAAGCAAGAGATCCAATGGGAAGCAGTCAGGGGTGTCTCCTGAGGTCCAGGGGCTCCTGGGGAACTAGAATGTCTGCTTCTCCCTGTGCATGTTTGTAGAACAGCCACCCTGCTTCCTCGTCAGCAGCTCCATCCCAAAATAGCTTCCTCTAAATGGTTCCCTTATCTCCGAGCTGACACCACCTTACAACTATAGTGACTGAAGCTGATTGACCAGCATTTCTGAAGAAGAATCTGGGTCCAGTTTGGGGCAGGTGTGTAACAGTCCTTCGGCTGGGACCTGAGAGGGTGACATGGCCCTGAGTCTTGTTTGGAGGAGACCGAGAGGCCATGAGCTAACCTCTGAGAGGGGACTTAGGAGGAGAAAAGAAACCCAAGGCATCTGTCTTAAGTCTGGCCACTGAGTCCAGTGTTCCTGGGAAAGAGATGGCTGAGGAAGTGCTCCCAGGAGAAATAGGTAAGGAAGGGGTAAAGCTGGTCAGGAGGCCGAGAAGCCAAGCATCCCAGATCTTGGATCTTGTGGGGAGCTCTGGAGCTTAATTACACCTCAGGGTTAGCCCGGCCTTGAGGCAAAGGAGCTGGACATTCAGACCTCCTCTCCAGGCTACTCCCAGGCCTCTGACCCCTTGCATAGGTGGTCACAGTAGCTCTGGAAGCCCAAGTGGCCTCTGCAGAAGGCCACAGTGGCTGCAGCTAGAAGGCAAAGCAAAAGACCCTGGAGGGAGGGCCCAGAACAGGTAGGTGAGGCAGTGTCTCGGGGCACCCAGGGGACCCAGCACAGTCTGCCCAACCTCTCCTCCAAGGGTCTTGGGACATGTGTGGGAACAGCAGCCCTGTGGCCCTGCCTCGGCAGAGATTAAGTGAGGTGAGGGTGGTCCCTAGCACGCACACTGCCTATTCCTACAGGGACTGTGCTGCACCCAAATGGTCTGTTCACTGGATGCTGGGGCGTCTCAAACTGATCTGCAAACTTAGCGCCTGGCTGGCCACATCTAATCCTTTTTGGAACATTACGGGATATAAATTAATAACAAAACGAGTAAAACTATTGGGGCTTGATAAGGCTCCAAATGCCTTTCTTCTCAATATTAGATTCCTCATTTTTCCTCCTCCTCCTCCTCAATTATTTTCTCATACACTGCTCTCTTTCCATTTCTTGATAAAGCTGGGGTGTCTTACAAGAGTTCTGTCTTAGTCTTTCTGGCACTTGCAGTGTCTGGGGGATCTGAGTCTCGGGGCCTTCATTTCTGGTTTCCAAGGACAGAGAGCAGGCTGGGAAGATGACCCCCGGGTCCAGTCGTGCAGAGCCTCTATGCTTGTGCCAGGATGGCTGTCACCCGGCGGTGGTGACTGCGGAGTGCGCTGGAAGGAACTGGTGTCATCAGTGACTGCTCACATTTGTAAAGCACCATGAGGTTTCGACACGGCATCTTGTTTAGCCTCCTAGCAAACTTGCAAGTGGATTACCCAATTGTTGCCACAGAAACACAGGCTCAGGATGGGGTAATAATATGCCCCGCCCCCGTGTCTTACCAAGACCACAGGCCATGTCAGCTTTGATGCTCAAGGATGCCTGATTCAAGGCCTCTGTGGCTGGTGCCGATCCCCAGCTTCTGGGACAGTGGCCCCCACTGCAAGCCTATTAGGGTTTTCCCAATGGGACTGAGTGACCTTGTAGGAGAGCAAGGTATAGAAAGAAATGTACGGATGAAACAACTTTTTTTGTCCCTCTCAAAAGCCAAATATCAACATCACATTGTCACAAAGGCAAAAGGCTCCAGGACGCAGCCAAGATGTGCGTGGGTCCCTGAGGTCACCCAACCGCCTCTGTATCAGCTTGGAGGAGGCAGTGTGGTGACCTGCAGAGCCCTATTCTTGAATGTTTATATCCTCTGGAAGGGTAGGGCCTCATATATTAATTCGTGTGAAAAATAGAGACAGTAAAAGGGAGAGCTAGAGACTTTAAGGTGGAGGGGAAACTTTGGAAAACCTCTGATGTTATCTTTTTTCTTTTCGCTGACAAGTGGGGAAACTGAGTCCAGGTGCTACCAAGTGTCTTGCCCGAGGCCTTCTGATAGGTGCCTCTGTATGTCTGAGTCACTCATAAAATGCCACGCAAGCTGTAACCTACAACTGATGCTCCTTCTGGGGCCAAGATGGATGTAGGGCCATGCTGGAGGAGCCTGCAGAGGTCTGGGGTGAGGGTGGGAGGGGTGAGGAGGGGGCTCCAGGGGGAAAGGAATACAGTTGGCTCTGCCGGGACGGAAGAGCTAGATTGGCTGGTCGCATAAAGACATCACAGGTACCAGCTGGTGCAAAATGCATTTAGGGCCTGGACCAGATTCTGGTGGGAAGACCAGGAGGGCAGGCCCAGCTTGCCAGCCCTGGCTGTTCAAGGCTCCTTCCTGCTCCCAGAAGCTGCAAACATAAAATCCTTCACTGATAAACTGGTGCCCCTGAGAATTTTTATTCCCTTTCTCTTTTCTACTCTCAGAGAAAATGATGCTCACTCAAGCTTTGCAGTACTTTTTCTACCTCTTTTATTTCTAATCCCATTCTAAATTCCTCCGTCTCCCCCAGCAGTCTTGTCTGTATGAGTAGGGGGTTAGAGCAGAGGAATGCACCTGTGTATTCAATTATTTGGCACCTACTGTGTGCCAAATACCGTACAAGTATGTATAAAGTATACACATACTTGATCTCTTGGAAAGCTTGTATGAATTCTCCTCTTATCAAAACCAATGTGCAGACCTGAATGTGCATTAGAATCACACAGAGGACTTGACCAGGTTGCTGGGCCTTGCCTCTAGAGCTGCTGACTCAGGCCAAAATTTTGCATTTCTTTCTTTTTTTTTTTTAATGTTTTTATTTATTTTTGAGACAGAGAGAGAGAGCATGAGCAGGGGAGGGGCAGAGAGAGAGGGAGACACAGAATCCGAAGCAGGCTCCAGGCCCTGAGCTGTCAGCACAGAGCCCGTCGTGGGGCTCGAATTCACAGACCGTGAGATCATGACCTGAGCCGAAGTCGGACGCTTAACCGACTGAGCCGCCCAGGCGCCCCCAAAATTTTGCATTTCTAACCAGTTTTCAGGTGCTGCTGCTGCAGGGCCAGGAACCACACCTTAGGAACCACTGTTCTACTAAATGTGCTGCCCAGCTGGATGCAGCCCTGCGACAGGTTGCTCGCGTTGGAAGTACTTACCGTGTGCCAAATAGGAGTAGGGCGTCACAGAGGCTGGGCGCAGAGCTGGGAAGGGACCTAGGCCTTGCTCTGCATGGCTCATTCTCTCTCCTTACAGCCTTAAGGTGGGTCCAGTTTTCATTCTTCTGAGCCACGTGTGGGTAAACGTTGGAGTCGGAGAAGCTCACAGAGCGATAGGTGTCCTCCTGCCATGCCTCCTGGGACAAAGGGGTTCCTGACCCCCAGGAGGCAGCTGTTATCATAAAAATTTAGTCAGATCCTCTCCTACCTCCGTAAATGAAGGCTGAAGTCTGTCTGCTGGAAGGATGAGCTTCAGCGATCCTTGGAATAAATGGATGAGTCAGATGTGCCTCTCTTGTTAATTAAATTGTGCTTCTCCTGTAGCAACTGCATGGGATGACTCAATTTCTGTAATTCATAAGTTTCAGGAAAAATGGTACTACAGAGGCTTTAGTTAAAAATCACCATAGCACAGGGGGCCCTGGGTGGCTCAGTCGGTTAAGCATCCGACTTCAGTTTAGATCATGATCTCAAGGTCAGTGAGATCGAGCCCAAGGTCAGGCTCTGTGCTGACAGCTCAGAGCCTGAAACCTGCTTCAGATTCTATGTCTCCCTCTCTCTCTGCCCCTTCCCCACTCATACTCTGTGTCTCTCTCTTTCAAAAATAAAATAAAAACATAAAAAAATTAAAAATTAAAAAAATCACCATATCATAGTAATGCCAAACTATCTGGCCATCAAGTCCAGACAGGGGGACAAGGCTGGGTCAGCAGCCACCAGGGCAGAGCCAGCCTGACCAACACACTGCCCGGAGTACCCCGAGGTGTTCATGACAAGTGCAGCATGAGCGTAGAGGCCTGCCCAGGGAAGTCCTCAGATCCACCATGAGCACAGGGCCAGCTCTCTGGGCATGTCAGATTGCAGGAAGGATGTGCCAGCTCAAGCCAACAGCAGACAGTGGTCCTAGGGCCCTTCATAGTGGTTGTCGGGCAGTCCCAGATGTCTGAATGGTGTCACTCAGAGCACAGAGGCTGTGTGGTGGAGGGGTCCTGGGAAAGCACTGAAAGGCAGGAGGGACTGGGCCCAGGTGGAGGGCAGCGGGGGAGTGAGTATGAGGCATCCCAAACTGAAAGCACATCTAAAGCAGGGGCTCTGCAGAAGGCAGGGGCAGAGGAACAGAAGGCAGGGGAAATAGACACAGCGATAGAAAGATCAGACCTTGTACAGACAAGAGCAATAATGAGTATTTCTTGAGCACTTACCATGTGCCAGGCTCTGTGCTAAAGGTACGCAGTGTTCCTGAGGAGCACCCAGCATCTGTGGATCCCTCCGGCCCTCTCCCTGGACACACAGCGTGGTACCAAGTAGGATTCCCAAGCATGGGCCCTGGACCATGTGTGGGTAAGAGGCGGCTACCCCTGTACCTTCCAGAAGACTAAAGTCCAGACCCTGTGAGGTGGCTCATCAAAACATGGAGAAAATATAGTCCGGCACAGTTAGCAAAGCAAATTCACATTTTTTTTTGTTCATCAAATTCCTAAAGACTAGAAAAAACTACCGCTGAGGGGTGGTAAGACAGGTACTCCTAGGCTCTGCTAATGTAAGTGAATATTGAAAGAGCATTTCAGGAAAGCAACTTGCGATGTTTACCCAGAGCTTTGAAGACGTTTGCCTACACTTTGATTTGGACATCCCTCTTCTGATGAACCGGCTGAAGATAAAATGTAGACTATAAAACAGTGTGCCTTGCAACATTATCATAATAAATAGCCCAGTTGTCCTACAGTTGGAGACTATTGGATACATTAGGATATGTCCATACCATTGGATAGTCTTCAGTCATTAAAAATGAAGTATGTGGTGGCTCAGCCAGGTAAGGGTCTGACTCTTGATTTCAGCTCAGGTCATGATTTCACAGTTGGTGGGACTGACAGCATGGAGCTTACTTGGGATTCTCTCTCTGCCCCTCCCCCACCTCTCAAAATAAATAAGTAAACATTTTTTAAAAAATGAATTTTTGAAAAATTTTCATGGCATGTGAAGATCCTTGTACCATCCTTTAGTAGCAGCTTTTGGTGACCAGATCTAACCCCCTCTGGGGGAATTATTTCAATCTTTCATTCCTTGCCGCCAGCGGCATCACCCCCACCTAAGCCAATCAGGGCATTAGATTCCCCTCGTTCGCAATGATTGGCTAAGGCATGGGCAGATGACCCAATCAGGACCAAGAAGCCACCAAGAGACTAACTGGGACTTCCAGTTGGGCTTTTTCTCCCTTCCCCTCCTTTTTCCCTCCTCCCCAGGATGCAGACCTGTTGCTGTCAACTTGCCAAAACAGAGAGGCAGAGGGTGAAGACCACACAGTGGAAGGCAGCTCTAACATTATTACAACTTTGCCTAGACTCTAGACCAGACTGTGCTAAGTCAAAGCTTCCCTGGACTTTGCAGCTTTCGTTAGCCGTAATCCATGTTGTTTAAACCTGTTTGGTTTAACAGTCTGTAGTCTACAAGAAAAAGAACTCTAAATGATATACTTTTTTAAATTCCTTTTTCAAATTGTGGTAAAATATACATATCCTAAAATTTACCATTGGCAGCTCCGTGGTATTTGGTACATTCACATTATTATGTAACCAACAGCACCATCCCTCCTCAGAACGCTTTTCATCTTGCAAAACTAGAACTCCGTACCCAATAGTCAATAACATCCCAGTGCCCCTCCACCCAGCCCCTGGCAACCACCATGCTACTTTCTGTCTCTATGCATTTGGCTGTGAGTGCAATCACGCAACATTGTGACTGGCTTGTTTCATTCGGCATGTCTTAAAGTTTCATCCACGTTCTGGCATGTGCCAGAATTCCCTTCCTTTTTAAGGCTGAATAATATTCCATCATATGTGTGTACCACATTTTCTTTATCCATTCCTCCACCAGGGGACACTAGGAATGCTTCAACCCTTTTGGCTATGTGAATAATGCTGCTATGAATGAATGTAGGTGTACAAATATCTCTTCGAGACCTTGCTTTCCATTGTTTTGGGTATATACACAAAAGTGAAATTGCTGGGCCATATGGTACTCTATTTGGGGGAGGAGAAAACTGGGAGAAGAAGGGTAAATACTATCTTTTGTGGTTCAATTAAGGCAGCCTGAGGCCTGACTGGTGGCAGGAGAGGGAGGGGGTCCTTTTGCTTGAGGATCCTTGCATCTGTTGGGAAAGACAGAATGAGACCCAAACCTTGTTCCCTAAGGCACAGAGTTAGGGGGATCTGTCCAGCTGGACCAAGGATCATTTGCACAAAAAGGTAACAAGGTCTCTGAATTCACACCACCTTGAGGAAAGTGGGAGTCGGAGCTGGTGACCCAGGCTCCCTACGAGAACCTAGAGATCTGTGTGAGAGCAGAATGGGATCAGAATGTGGCCATGGACAGCTTCTTCTCTCACTCCAGCCACTTGCCTTCTGAAAAATGGTAAGCCGGGGAGTGTGCTTGAGAAGTCTGTTATCTTGGTGCCCAAAAGAGGACATCACAGAGATCTGGGCAGAAACTTGACCCAGCCAGGGCATCCCAGCAGCTGTGCTCAAGCAGCTCTTAGATGTGTGGGACCCACCCCCAACTACAAAACCAGGTGTCATTGAGAAGCCACAGCAGCTGGGACCTGCTAGGAGCCCTTTCTCCCCAACCACTTCTGGCATTAAGAGGCTGGACTGTACCATCTACCTCCACCTCATTTGAACTAAATAAACCTATAGCACACTTGAACAATGTAGGCAATGGATCAGGCTTCCTGATAACATGGATCAGGAGGCCTGATACAATTAGTTAAAAACAACAAACGACATATGGATATATTGATACCCTGAGTCTGTTGGGCAGAGCATTATAGACATACACAGCCATGTTGCTTTGCACTGCTCTGCGGGCATCATCCACATTACAGTCTATGTGACCAGTGCCTCCAGGCAGGGCTCATGTGCAGCCTCCATGGGCACATGTGGTGACCCCATATGTAAACAGGTCCACAGTCCTTTATTTGAGATCCCAAATCCAAAACTATCAGAAAACCTGAAGCTCCTTTTAACTCTTTTCCTGGCAAAACGTGAATTGAATGGATATGTGTGTTTTTATTTGTGTCACTGCAGAAATGTTAATGTATTTGGTTATAAGGTATTATCTCCAACCCCATTGGGATAGTACGGTATATGTGCCATACCGAATTTCCAAAATCTGAAAATCTCAGAATCTCAAAACACTCCTCGCCGAAAGGGTTGTAGATACAGGATTGTGGAGCTGCATATCCTCTATTTCAAAATATTAACTGTGGGCATCACTGGTCGGGGAGACGTTTGGTTATTTTTATTTCCTTCTTCATGTTTTGCATTCCCCCAATTATCTGCACTATGTACTACTGGGATAATCAGAAAATAAAACCTACCATGCTTTTAAGAAAACATCAGGTAGCAGCCCCTTACGCTCCCCTGACCCACATTCAGGCCACACCCCTGTGTCCTTTGGCTCCGCCTCTTGAATGGGACCTGATTCTGGGCTACCTCCAGGAACTGGAGCACCATGGGGGACGCCTGGCTCACTTCCCAGCTCCTCCCAGGCCTTCTTTGCTGCAGCTCCATTTTCAGGCTCCACACCCCGTCATCCTTTCCCCGCCCCAGGGAGTTCTTGCACTGAGCTGGCTCAACGCCCAGCGTGCTTCCTGCCCCCTCTCCAAGCAGCACTTCTGAAGCTGCACCCCTTCCCGTCCACCCTCCTTTGACAGTGTCCCTAGAGGATGGGGACAGCAAGTTCTGTTCAGGCCCGGCAACTCTGAGGCTCTTGGTTTCACCCTGCCCCCATTAGGGGTGGGAAGAACACTGGGCACACACTGGGATCTCTGACCTCCGCCAGCTGGCCTGCCGAGGCCCCGCCTACGTCTTCCTGAAGCTACTCAGCTCAGTGCTACCTCTCCCCAGGAGTCCTGCCAGCATGGAAAAACTTCGTGTTCAAATACCCCTCAGAATAAGCCCCCAAGATTGTTAACTATCCCCATTCCTTACCTTGGTCAATGCCACACATAATGGAAATGAACAGAGCCTACGTGTGGGCACGATGCTCTTACAATTACACAGACCCTGGGACCTTGGCTTCCTGGGGCCAGGGAGACATCTCCTGGGCATATGCTGGTCTCAGGGCTTCCCTGCCTCCCTTCCTCTCCCCAGACTGCACACTTCTGCTGGCTGACGAGTGTGGCCCAATTGACATGAGCAAGGAGCCCCCCAAGCCCAGGCACAGAGCGCTTCTGGGGCTTGGGCAACAGGTCTCAGGGTGGGTGTGGTGTCCCCAGAGGGCAGGCCGGGGAACCACAGAAAGTAGCAGCCAGAATGTGGCCACCCAACAGATGGTGCCATGATGTTTAGCATAGAATCATCTTAGATTCCACACAATTCTTTACTGGACCCCAGGGTCATAGAGGTGATGTGACACTAGTGGGTGGCATATGAGGGAGCCAGGGTTTGAACCCTCCTCTCAGAGGTCCAAAGCCTCCATCCTCCCTGATCCCTAATGTTCAGGGATCTCACTTGACAATAACGCGGACACCCAGACACACACAGGCACACATGTGCTCTGTAGGGAGCCCGCCTCCCACTGACCCTGGGGCACCCCGCTCCGCCACCCACCCCACCCACCACTTCTCTTGTGGAAGTCTTCTGGGAGTTTTGTGTTGTTTCTATATTTGGAGGACTTTTTGGTCTTCTCTGTTTCCCGAATTGTTTCTGTGGCCCCGGAGATGGAGCCTGGGTCACCCTGTCTCTAGATTCTTCTGAACGGAGCTGGCAAGGAAATGAGAGAGGATCCTAATTAGGGGGGCGATAACCCCACGGAGAAGTTCAGATTCTCTGCAGCAGGCCGTGGGCTTCCCACAAGCCCTGCGTGTTTGTCAGATGTTTATAGAGCCTTCATTAACGGAGAGCTCGCTTAGATAAGAGGTGGGAGCGCAGCATCGAGGGCCAGATAAGAGCGCGCGGAGGCCACTCCGGGGACTGCGGCTGAGAGCCTGTGAGCCGGCCCGGGGGTTCCGTGCAGAGGCAAGAAAATGCGGGCGCGCTCCTTTTGGGCTCCTCCCCGCGCCCGCTAACACCCCCGGCGGCCGCCCGCAGTCTCCTGTCCAGGGCGACAGCGCCGTCCCAAGATGTGCTGCGGGGCGCTATGGGTGGCCCTGCCCGTGCTCTCCCTGCTGGCCTGCTCCGCGCAGGGGAAGCCGCTGGAGAGCCGGGGGCGCGCGCCCGCGGGGGGAGACGCCCACCGCTTGCTAGGGGGGCCCGGAGGCGAGCGGGAGGGAGGCACCTTCGACCTGAGGATGTTTCTGGAGAACATGAAGGTGGATTTCCTGCGCAGCCTCAACCTGAGCGGGGTCCCTTCCCAGGACAAAACCCGAGCGGAGCCACCGCAGTACATGATCGACCTGTACAACAGATACACCACCGACAAGTCGACCACCCCCGCATCCAACATCGTGCGCAGCTTCAGCGTGGAAGGTAGAGTCGGCTCCGCCAGGGCACCCCGGGGGGACTCAGGGGTCACGGCTGCACTGCCCAGTACGGTGGCCACTGGACCCACGAGGCTCTTTGCATTTCTATTTAAATAAATTAAAATGAAATAAAATTAATAATTTAGTTCACTGTCTTCAATTCAAGAGCTCAATGGTCATGTGTGGCTAATGGCTACCTTATAGGACAGTGCCGAGTGTGAAACGGGTCCCGTCCATTGCTGCAGAAAGTCCTACTGGACAGCTCTGCTGTAGAAGGTTCTCCCTCCCCGGCCTGGTGCCACGTTTAACACATTAGGTGCCCCCGAATGCCAGCTCCCTTTCTTCCATCCCTTCTCCTCTTCCCCTTCCTTTATGTCCCCTTCCTACTTTGAAACAGACAATTTATTTAGCCTCACCCAAGTGGTGTCTTTTTTAACTCTGAAAGAATGGCTATTTCTCTCCCACCAAAAAGTATCTACAAGTCTGATCAATTTTTGTGAGAGAAACATCAGAGGACAGCTTTCTTATTTTCTAAATACAAAATGATTTGCCTGCTTTAATAGGACTGGAAGATAACAAACATCGACTTAGGGCTTGTGTCCACTAATGGCCGTGACATAGGTGAGATGATCTTGTGAGCAGGGAAGGAAGCCAAGGCTTGCAGATGCTGAGGAAACTTACCCGGGTCACACAGTGGTTCGGCAGCTGCATTCTGACCCAGGCCCCACCTGCCTACAAAGCTCAGGCTTTTCCTGCCTCTGCTGTTTCTCGGAACAGCCAGGCACACACGTGGCCTCTCTCCTCCAGGACTTGACCCCTGCTGACCCCTAACAGGCCTTGCCCAGGACCATGGTAGGCCAGACCTGCCCGCCTGCAGAGCTCATGCCCCGTCTAAAGGACGCGAGAGTCATGATACATGCCCAGCAGTGCTGCGTTTTCTGATTGCCCCAAAGAAGAAGAAGAATCTAGATTTCATGTGAACTTGCCTGATTTTTAAAATATTGGCTTCATTTTAAAAACTACAATGTGCGGGTCACCCAGATGCTGCCAGCACCTCACCGTCCCCATGGGGCGTGCCTGTAACCTGCGCTTTAGGAGAAGGCTGAGCTTCTTCGGCTGGATCTCATCACCAAATCCCAGAATCTGGGAGTCCAGCATTTGGAGCCATCTCCGTTACCATTCCCTCCCCCGCCCAGTATTGTCCATGCCCCCAAAACGAGTGTTCTGACTCGATCCCAGCCCTGCCTGTGGCCAGCACTCCTGTGGAGGGCAGGTATGCTTCCGTTTACAGATGGTCCACGTGCAGCTCAGGTAGGGAGGGTGTTTGTTTTCTAGATGTGTGATGTGGTCCCACAGCCATCTGCAAAGCATGCCACAATAAGAGCACGGTAGGGCATTGATGCTCATAGAGCCCGTTCGCTCTTCACATAAGTTCTGCGGGAGCTAGAATGGCACATCCACATTGGGTGAGGGGCCACATGCTTTGAGGGGGGAACGCGTGTTGGGGAGGAGGGTCTGGGAAGGCGGCGAAAGATTGATTGAGCATCAGCTGTGAGGCAGGGACTGTGTCCGTAAGTTCCATGTGCCCTCTTGTGGAAGCCTCACACCAACCTTGGAAGGCAGGTAGGATGAGCCCCATTCTACAGATGAAGAAATGGAGGCCCAGAGAGACGCGGGACTCCTCCAAGGTCACAAGCCTAGGAAAGGGCAAGGTCTGGATTAGCACTTTGGCCTGTCAGACACCGCTAGATATCACCGCAGCATGCTGTGGTCTCATGTTTGTGACTGAGCCACGGCATAATAGAGGTGTCCTGATGGCTGTGCATCAGCCAGGAGAGGTTGGACATGGACATCATTGTGTAGCTAAAAGGCAAGCCCTGTTTTTGCCTACCATGACACAGCAGTGGAGCTAATATGTTTCCTTTTTTCCTCAAACATAAAAAAATCCACTTTAACTTTGCTCAGAAATTACAATTCTGAATGATTTCTATACTATTTAAACGCTGAGATTTTTAACATTGTCTTGATGTTGGAAATTCACCGCCCCCTCCCAGGGTGTCTCCTTTAACATCATACACTCAGGATCTGCACTCTGAGGCTGACAATGTGCTTTGCTATGTTATTTGGTTCTTTTTTTTTTTTTTAAGTGAAGAGCTTTACAGGATGTGTTTGCTTGGCAGTTAAACATTCTAAATACCAGTCTCCACATCTGTAAAAGTGGAATAATAATTAGACCCTTGCAGGGTTAGTGAGAAAAGCAAAGTGAAATATAGAAGGCAAAGCTTATAGTGCAAGGCTGGGCACTGACTAAATGCTTACTAAAGAGTTGGACCTGTGAACTCCAATGCAAGGCCTCTCCTGCCTCTGGTTTTCTTTGGAAGATCCTAAATGTAACTTTGAAAATTCTCTTCTACATTAAGGGCTTAGGTGAAACCCAATAAAGGTTTGGTAGAATTGGTCAATGTCATCTTGGGTGCCCTTTGACATGAGCCATGAGTCTGTTTTGGTGTAATGAAAGATGCCCATCGCTGACTGTGTGCCTGCATTTCAGATGCTGTCTCTCTTGCGGCCACGGAAGAGTTTCCCTTCCAGAAGCACATCTTGCTCTTCAACATCTCCATTCCCAGGCATGAGCAGATCACCAGGGCCGAGCTCCGACTCTATGCCTCCTGTCAAAACCACGGAGATTCTTCACATGAGTTGAAAGGCAACATGGCCATTTATGATGTTCTGGATGGAGCAGATGCCTGGGATGCTTCTACGGGAACCAAGACATTCCTGGTGTCCCAGGACATTCGGGATGAGGGCTGGGAGACCTTTGAGGTCTCCAGTGCCGTGAAGCGGTGGGCCAGAGCAGACTCCACCAAAAGCAAAAATAAACTGGAAGTGACTGTGGAGAGTCACAGGAAGGGCTGTGACAAGCTGGATATCAGTGTCCCCCCAGGCCCCAAAAACCTGCCCTTCTTCGTCGTCTTCTCCAATGACCGCAGCAATGGGACCAAAGAGACCAGGCTGGAGCTCAGGGAGATGATTGGCCATGAACAGGAGAGTGTGCTCAAGAAGTTGTCCAAGAATGGTCCGGCAGAAGCAGGGGACAACAAGGATGAGGATGAGGAAGGTCACAAGGCCACAGGGTCATCTTTAGCCAGACGGAAGAGAAGTGCCGGGGCCAACAACCACTGCCAGAAGACCTCCCTGAGGGTGAACTTCGAGGACATTGGCTGGGACAGCTGGATCATTGCACCCAAGGAGTATGATGCGTACGAATGTAAAGGGGGCTGCTTCTTCCCCCTGGCTGATGACGTGACCCCCACGAAGCACGCCATTGTGCAGACCCTGGTGCATCTCAAGTTCCCCATGAAAGTGGGCAAGGCCTGCTGCGTGCCCACCAAACTGAGCCCCATCTCCATCCTCTACAAGGATGACATGGGGGTCCCCACCCTCAAGTACCACTATGAAGGGATGAGCGTGGCAGAGTGTGGGTGCAGGTAGTGCTGGCCTGCGGGCAGGGGGAGACAGGGTGGAGGGGTCCTGCTGAGAGGTCCTGTGTCCCTCTGGGCATGACAGGGACTAAGTCTGTCTGCATGCCAGCCTGAAGAAGGAAAGGAAGCTGCCACATCCTAGAGGTAAAAGCCTGCCCACACATACACCACTGGGTCCAGCTTCAGGGGAAGACAATAGCAAGGGGCTGGGGGTGAGAGCTTAGGAGAAGAGGAAAGCCTAGAAGGATTGTTGGGGTGCTAGGGAAGACAACCAAAAGGGGCCAGTAGAAAAATAATCCAGAGCCAGCAGAAAAGAACAAAAGGGAGGCAGAGGAGTACAGACAGATGGGGCAGAGATTTATGGAGACAAGAAGGACGGGGTGCATTCCAGTAACTTCAGGGAGTGAAGGGGACAGGGACAGCTATGTGCCCTACACCCATCACTTCACAGGTTCCCACAACCCAGTGAGATGGGTGTGACGAGTCCCAGCTTACACATGCAGAAACCAAAATGCAGTCCAAGTAACACCGGTCAAAGGCATGAATGATTCCAACCCATAGGTCTCCATCGGTCTGTCGGCCACCAAAGCCCAGGAGCTTCTCAAATATCCCATCAAAGTTTATCAGGTCACCTTTCAGCTGAAGAACAATTAGATGCCGGGAGGCAGGCATTGAGGGGCAAGCTGGGCTCAGCCCTGGCCAGTACCCACCCGGATGACTGGGTTGCTTGGAGCATCCGGAGCACATTCTGACTGCTGGTGCCTGTGTTGCATCAGTGGCCCAGTGCTTTTTAAGATGACCCTTGAGCCACTAAACACTACCCCCAAAACCATCTGCAGGATGGAAAGAGGGCATGACAGAAGCCCTCGGGTAGTAGCTTGTACCACGGCTGCAGGTGCTTGGACCCAGTGGCATGATGCTTGCACAGCCAGCGGTTCACACAGGGCCACCGGCTGCCCGTAAACTCAGACTCTGAGATGGTTTGGGAGGAGCAGGCACAATTTACCCCCAAGGGATGGGGCAGCCTACAGCCCGCATCTCTGCAGTTAATTTACTCAGCATAACCAGCTCACCAGCAGAACACATCTGTGGGCTGCCCTCCCACAAGGACTCCGTGGGAGACAGGACCTGGATTTGCATTTGTTGGAATAAATGCGTTCTTGCTTTGGTATTTGCAATGTCCCTATTTTTACTCCTCGGTGACATATGTTCAAGTGATGATGTCCAGCCTTCCTGGGGGAGGGTACCCAGCCACTGAAGAACTTACGTCCTTAGTGGCCACATCCAGCTCTGCCTGCACCTGCCGGCTTCCTCGAGCAGTGTGTGTTCAGCTCTGTCCTGGGCTTGGGCCTCAGGACTGGACTCAGCCCCCATTGACCCCAAGACGGGACAGAGTTTCCATTTCTTCTGAATTTCATTCTCTTCTCTGACTCTAGAGGCCACACGTGGAATGGGGTGGAGTGAGGAAGAGTCTAGAGGTGGTGAAGATTCCACTCCATGGCCCTTCTGACCGCTGGCCAGAGCAGAGCCTATAAGAGGCCTAGAGAGGCCCAGGCCATTCCCACTGGTTGAAGCTCTCAGTATATTTTTTTAAAAAGTGACTTGTGCCAGATGTTTACAAGGAACTAATGAAGAGCTTTAACATAATGAATACAAATTAATTAATTTAAATACAATTAATTACTGGAGTTACAGAAAGTACTAATTCCTGGTACGACAATGTTGCTCAATCATAAAGATGGATGAGGAACATCTTTTAGTCCTGGCGGTGTATTCTGTGCCTGCATCAAAGTTTCACTTGGAAATAAAGTCAAATGTCTAAACTGTGGACTTTTCCTGAATCTGAGACCTGGGTTTGACTACTCCTCAATGCCATACCCTCACCACACCTCCCCACAGGCCCTTCTTTCCCTGGGTGGGGGGCAGAGGAGAAGGGCATGGAGACAGAGTTGCCACGGTGGCGAGTGGACAGGTGTGGACAGTGTCTCTGTCTGCAGGGAGAGTGGACGTGTCCATATAAGGGCATGTGTGTGGGTATGTGAGAAAGCAGATGTTTGCAAGCGGGCAGCAGTTAGCCCCATGCCGTCCCTCATTTCCCCCATGTCAGGGGAGGGAGGTCTGGGCCATGAGTCACCCCTGCCCAGTGGCCTGGGCCCTGCTCCACTATTCCAGCATCGGCTCCCAGTATGTGCCCGCTCAGATGCCAAGCTCCAGCCCACTCCCAGGGCCACTCCCTGGCGATGCCCTCAGCCAGCTGCCTGGCCACCTCACTTCCAGCTGCAGAGCCCAAGTCACCATCCGTGAAGGCTTGACTCTAGTGGCACCCCTTTTGTCCCCTCTCTTGATGCTCCAGCTCTGATCTTCCTGCTCTGAAGAGCACTACAGTGCTTCTGTCTCGTGGGTCTTATGGGCTCAGCGTGGGGACCTGCTCACCTCTTGTCTGAGGTGTCTTGTCACCGCATGTGCCACCAAGTCTTCAGGAGGCAAGGCCTGAGAGCCTCTGACCTCGATCACTCTCAGAGGGCTGCCGTGGGCTGTGGCTCAGGACAAACTGACTTGGACGGATGTGCAGGGAAAAGAACTTGCAAGGAGCGTCCCCAAGAAATGCTGTCTGGCTTCCACCTCCCTAGGTTATTCTTCCCACCAGATTCCCCAAAGCTTTCTTCACCCCCGGCCAGAGAACAAAATGCAACAGCGCCATCCTCCACTCCGTTATGCGGACAGTTAGCCCTCTGCCTAACCACCAGCACCCTTAGTACTGCATTTTTAACGTGTCCTAAAGCGCGTTCATTTTTGTCGTATCTGGGTGGTGATATTACCGCTACCACACGTATGAAGAGGCTGAAACCCAGTGAGATGACCAGTTGCAGGGCTGACGGGCCATCCCCTGTTCCTCGTGTGACCTACTCTCTGGGCAAGGAGCAAGAGGAGAGAGAGGTTCAGGGATGTCAAGCAGAAAGCCACAGGCAGACACAGAGAGACAGAGAGATGGCGGTGGCGTGGAGAGGCCAGGAGAAGAGCCAGGGAGGAAGGCTGGGAGGCTCCTGGAGGACCAGGCAGGGCTGGGGACTTGTACTTAGTGGCTCAAGCAATAACCTCAGAATAAACGACATTTTTATCCTGACTTTTGTAAATGAAGAAGACTTTTGCAAATGTGGAAGCACTTGGAGGCCTCACACATTGCTCAGAGCCACTAGTCAGGAACTGCTAAAGCCAGGATTTGAACCCTGGTTGTGACGCTAAACCCAAATTCGCTCTGTTGCCCTGACCTCTGTCCTAACGACCTTCTCTACAGTGAAGGTCATGGTCACGTCAGCAGGAAGAAGCAAAGACAAAGCCTGTGCTCTCCTGGGCAAGTGCCACCTTCTGTGCCCTCCTTGGCCACTTCCTCTCTGGTGCTACTTGTGCGGAGACCTCTGGTCAGCCAGGCACCGATGGACTGGAGAAGGTAGAGAAGGACACACTTGTCCCCTGTGATTAACATTCTATCAGCTGGGTCACGAAATGATAGAGTAGGCACTTAGTTAGGCAGGAGCTGGAGGCAAGGACAGTGATAAGTAGATTACACATTAGAAACCTGGGGGCACAATATCCTGACTTTGTGGCCTCCAACACTACTCAACGTCCTGACCTCTTGGCTCCAGCATCCTGGGACTGACAGACCAAGAGCCACAGGGGTAGCACATATGTTCTCCTCTTCCACCTCTGCCCCAGGGTAGCCCCTAGACTCACCATAATGCATTCACATTGCAGCTTTAGCCCCCTGCCATGGGGGAAGGCTGCCATGCTGGTTTAAGTACAAACCTTGGAGGGATAAAAACTCCCTCTCCCACACTGTGGGAGGAGTTTCCCAAGAGATTGGAAGCAGCCTCCATCAGAGACTACCCTGTCTGTGACCTGAGACCCAGCTCACAAAAGCCTCAGGGCAGTGGCCACCTCTAGGCCTGCCAGCTCTCCCACCTTGAAAGTGTATTTTCACTTTCACAAACTGCTTCGAGCTACTTCCCTTCTGGCTGTCTTTATTCCAGGGTGGATCCCCACGATTCCTGGGGAATCCAAGAATCAATACCTCTGTTCACACAATGCAGACTCTCCTACCTGTAACAGAAACACCGTGGCTTGTACCTCTTCCGGAATTCTATCAAAATTGGGAGAAAGCAGGAATCCTTGAGTCAATCCTTCCTTGCAACTTTCTCTTTCCAAGCCCAACTGAATTCCCATATGAGCAGGGCCAACACAGGCGGGTGTGGGAGGTCACATCCCTCTGAACTCAGAAACTCTTTTCCTCGAATATACAAGGCTATGGTTCCATATATAGCTCATCTGACCAGCTCTCTCTGTCCTGGACATCAGTTCCTCTGCAGGGCATAGTGAGGAGTCCAGGGCGAGCTCACCTCTGTGGGTGCAGTGTGCAGCAGGCTCCAGGCATTAGCTATGATGGCACTAAGCGACATGAGGAGAGGCCCCTGCCAGCCTCTTCCCCACAGGGAACCTGCACTCACCCCACTCTAGAATGCACACAGGCATCCCTATGGCCTGGGCAATAGCATGGGACCTGCCTGATTTAATGTTCTGCTGTTGGAATCTCGAAATTCACAATAATTTTTGAACAAGGGTCCTGCATTTCCATTCTGCTTTTGGCCTCACACACTGGTGTAGCTGATCCTGAATGCATGTGTGCACTTGATTTCCCAAGTCCCAGGGACACCCTGGAGGCTGCTTCAGACCTTCACATTGATGTGATTCTGATGTGCCAGGGAGTCTGAGCTTTGCTGCTGAGAGCTTGCCCCAGGGTCCGAGTGAAAGGACTGGCCCTGCCCCCTTCTCCCTGGTGCCTGCAGAGGGGGCCCAGAGGCGTCTCCAGTGTGTGATCAAAGGCTTTCAACGGCAAGCCTATTAGACCCATATGGCAGCTCCTTGGGGATCCAATGTTGCTGAGAAAGTTTGGAACAGCCTGACACGAAGGGGTGCGGCTTTTCCCAGACTTGCCTTCACGTGGGGACGGGTGACTATACCCGAAGCAGGCAGCCCTGCACACAGGTGGCTTACACTGGATCAGACTGAACGAAACTTCCAGAAATTCTTTATTTTTTAAATCAGGCAGAAGTCTAACACCATGGGCCTCAGCTTCCCGGAACACTTCCCACTTAGGACTGCCCCTCTTCCAAGCAGCCTGTTTCATGAGTGGGCAGTTCCGGTTCTCAGAAAGATATGCCTGAGCAAGGGCCCAAGTCTGCCTCCCTGTAGCTCCCTCCCGTGAGTGTTTGTTCCTGCTCACGGGTCCCTGCGGTCCAGGAGAGCTCTGACATGCCAGCCATCTGCATAGGGGCTGAGGGGCTTTGCCGCAGCAGGTATGGCCAGCATGGGCCTATGAGGGGGTCAGCAGCCTTCTCCAATCGGGATCAAGTAAACAGACTAAAGGCAAGCAAGTATTGTTTACAACAGCCAAGTGCAGTTCAAACATCTCCTCCTTTTTAATGAAATGATGGACATCACAGGTAACAGGATTTTCTTCTTTATAATGTCCATACTGGGCAAAATAAAATACACTATTCAAAAGGATTTTGCACCATTATAGTTTTATGACCCAAGTCCTTGGCTCCTTCTCAGTTTGTTCCCCACCTACGGACCTGGGAGTTCTCAACAGAAGCCCCTCAGCCAGGCATGCCTATAGATGCTGTGACATCCATGAAGGGAGCCAACCTTGCCGACCTCCATCTGGGACCTGTCGACTTTGGGCCCAGCTGCAGCCCCCGTGTGCAGAATCTGGCCAGACCATCGTGCCCTCCGATCATGCCTCTCCTGGTCTGGTCCTTTTCTTCACAGACTCCTGGTTTTGGACACCAGTGCCTAGCACCTGCCCACCACAGACCCATGCATGATGCCCATTTTCTCATTCCTCTCTGGTTTTGACATTGGTCCTCACTCTCAGATATGATTTACGGCAAGTTCTTTGTCCCTTCACATGGTTGGTGATGCCCCACCTTCTGCCTGCTCGGCGGGACCCAGCTGCCCACCTAAATCCCTGACAAGAAAGTACCTCCCATCAACAAGATGTAGAAGCCGGGGCCAGCTGGGCAAATGCCAGGTACACACACATATCCTCTCGGGAAGAAATGCAGCCTGAGAAGCACTGAAGCATCACCTCCAGAAGGAACCCAAGAAATGGCCGTGCTCCTGAGTCCCCAACCTGGGGTCTCTGGGCCTCCTCATGGAGGTCTCTTTTAGCCAACTGCAGTGCCAAAATGGACCCCAAATCACGTAAGTGTTCCCTCTCTTCCTGTTTTCCCCACTTTTTTAGGGAGGAAGAGCCTTTGAGGCCTGTCTAGGTTGTTCTGTGCTGACGTAGGTAACAGGTAGAGCTAAAAACATAGAAGGGGACTATAGAGCTGGACAGTGAGTATATGAGTTCTGTGACCTTCTCAGGACCCCAATGTCACGCTCACATTCTGGAGGCCGTGCCTGACCCCACCTCCCGGAGCCTTTGAGGTCTTCCATGTCTGTGTTGGACTCTCCTTCCTTTGCTGGACAAGGCCCCAGTCAGGTGGCCGCTCCCAGAGCTGGCATGTGGGTACAGGAGGTCTGCCCAGGACCCCATGATGGAACAGTATAGTGTCTCGGTGCCACCGGGAGAAGCTGTCACATACACAGACAGAACAGCAGCTTGACCTCCTTCTGCAGCTTGGTCCTTTGAAGAGGTGTTGAAAAAACATGGCAAGATTCTAACAACATGTTTGACCAAGACTTCCTCTCTTGGAAATTGTGAACTAGCATCAGTGAGCAGTGTGCTGTGTGGGAACCTACCGACAGATATGTGCCACACAAATAACAGAAAACGGTGGAAACTGAGAATAAGCTGAAACAAGCGTATGTCCCAACTTACCAGCTAAATCCCAAACACATGTCCAGCAGCAAAAGCACAGCTGTCCCTATGGGTGGGGCCCTGCGGCCACCCACCAATCCAGGATCCTGGATGGGAAGGGCCTGTGAGAGTTATTACCCTACGCAGCCTGTCTAGGGGCAATCCTGGGCCTTCCTAATATACAGAATGGATGAAGTACACCATGTTGGCTACACTGGAAAAAAATTTATGGGTCTGAAAATGCTGACACAGGCAGACTAGCCATCTCCCAGCCCCCCAGGGGGGTTCCCACGTTAGAAGTTTCTTGTCCTACAGACCACCCAGGGAATGCAAGTCCATAACACTGGTAGTCGTCTCCATGAAGACCCATCAAGCATTCTTTCTTCAGACTATGAATTTGCTCACCAGATCTGCAAAAAATACCTTCCAGCTGCAGACAACAACGACCATTGTTCTTATTAATTGTGTTGCCATTAAGGCAGAATGTGAGCTGCTTTTAAATTCTTCACTTCCTAGGTTCTGCCTCTGATCACTTTTGTCTTTCCCTCTTGCAGGGTTTGCATTAAACGTCATTTGTTTGGAGAAATTGAAATTAGATGTAAAAAGACATGAGATTTGGAGGAAGCACGCGACATCACCAAGGAGACAGCAGCAGCCAGGGCTGATGGAAGATGGAAAGGCAGAGGAGTCCTTTGGAGAGACAGACCCCGACTTCAGTGAGGCCCCCTGCACAGGACCCAGAGGACACAGGGCATAGGGGCTGTGGCATCACTTAACAAGACCTCAAGCCTGGCTCGGCCTTGTGGTGGGTTGAACATGGACCCCAGGACCTATGAGTATGACCATATATGGCACAGAGGGACTATCACTTTACTGGCAAAAGATGTGATGAAGGATTTCAAGAGGAGGCCATACTCTGGGTTATCCAGGTGGGCCCTGAATGCAATCACATGTATTCTCATGAGATAGGGAAGAGGGCAGACAGAAGAGGAAGAGTGGGGGGTGACCACAGAGACAGAGACTGGAATGGTGCAGTCACCAGAAGTCGGAAAAGGTGAAGAACACATTGTCCCCTAGAGGCCCCAGAGGGACTGTGGCCCTCTCAACACCTTCATCTCCGGCTTCTAGCCTCCAGAACTGAAAAGGAGTAAATTTCAGTTGTTTTAAGCCACTCAGTTTGTGGTCATTTGTTACAGGAGCCACAGAAAAGCAATACAGTGCGTGGCCCTGCCCTGGCGACTTTGCGGGCCAGACTTGTGTGGACCAGCTTCCTGCTTGTTCTTAGGCCATGCGGTCAGTCTGTGGGGCAGAGTGTGCTCCTAAGGAAGGAGCGTATGCTCAGAAGCACAGTGTGATCTCATGCACACAAATGTGAGCACACAAATACACACAAGTATCTGTGTGCACACACGTGCATACCCACGTACACACACATACACGCACAAAACCAGCAGAGATGGGCCGTCCTTACTAGTTAGGCTAGGCCGTGCACTGGGCCGAACCCCTGAATTGCCGAGTCCTGGGGAGACAGGGTAGCACAGTACATTGTTAAGAGCTGAGGATAGAAGATGATGAAGCAAACTCTCACAGGATCACCAAAGAGGAGAGGCCATTCTAACGCAAGTGCGGTTCTTGGAGGCCTTGGCAGAACAGATGGAGGAGTGAGCCCAAGCCATTCTGGACATCTGGAGAAAGAGAGCTGAGGAAATCTAGGTCTGACTTCATTTGGTGAGAAGTAGGGCACCGTTGGGGCTAAAAATTCAGGGGCAGTGGAATGAGGAATTTAGGTTTTAGAGAAATTCAAGTCACTTGCAGTATGTGTGTATTTGTGGTCAATGAAACTGTTCTTTCTGGAACCTGTTTGCAGAGTACTCAAGTGTTCTCTGAGCCTAGACTGTTCTCAGAACAAACAGAAAGGCCTCGTGTGGATGTGAGGGCTGAATGACTTTTTGGAGCTCGTTTTCAGTTCAAGTTCTCACTCAGCTACTTACTGTGCCCTTGGAGAAGACTTTTGACCTCTCCGGGACTCAGTGTTTTCACCTATAAAATGGGAACAATATCACAATACCAACAATGATGGTTAATTTTATGTCAACAAAGCTTGGTGCCAAGCTGTTTGGCCAAACACTAGTCTAGATATTGCTGGAAGGTATTTGTGAATGTGATTAACATTTACTATCAGTTGACTTTAAGTAAAGCAGATTACCCTGTATAATGTGGGTGGGACTCATCCAATGAGTTGAAGGCCTTAAGAGGAAAGACTGAGATTTCCTGAGGAAGAAGTTCTGCCTCAGGACTTCAACATAGAAACTCCTCAGGACTTCAACATAGAAACTCCGCCTGGGTTTCCAGCCTGCAGGAGCCAGCACTACAAATTCCAGACTTGTCATCCTGCACAATTGATTGCCTGAGACAATTTCTTAAAAATAAATCATCTCTCTCCCTCCCTCTCTCTCTCTGTCTACACACACACACACACACACACACACACACACATCTTGTTCCTTGGGTCCACTACTGAAGATCAAATGAGGAAGTGATGGGAAAACAGGACTTCCACAAGCAAAAGAATGAAGTTGTACCCCTACCTTACATCATATACAAAGATTAACTCAAAATGGATCAAAGACATAATAAATATAGGAGCTAAAACTATAAAACTCTTGAAGAATACCGAAAGATACATCTTCATGGCCGTGGATTTGGCAAAGGATTCTTGGGTATGACACCAAAAGCAAGAGCAACAGAAGAAAAACCAGGTAAACTGGACATAATCAAAAAATTAAAAATTTTTGTGCTTCAAAGGACACCATCAAGAAAGTGAAAAGATAGCCCGCAGAATAGGAGGGACTATTTGCAAATCATATATCTGATAAGGGACTTGTACCTAAAACATGTGAAAAGTGCTCATAATTCGATAATACAAGGGCAACTGTCCTAATTTAAAAATGAGGCAAAGGACTCAAAGAGACATTTCACTAAAGAAGTTGTACAAATGGCCAATAAGCATATGAAAAAATAGCGGGCATTGTTAGTCACTAAAGAAATGCAAATCAAAGCTACTTCACACTCTCTAGGATGGCTAGTATCAAAAAGCCAGATGAGAATGAGTGTTGACTATGAGGATGGGGAGAAATCAAAACCCTCACATGTTGCTGGCAGGAAGGTAAAATGGTGCAGCTGCTTTGGAAAACAGTTTGGCGGTTCCTCAAGAAGGTAAACAGAGAATTACCACATGACCCAGCAATTCTACTCCCAGACATACCTCCGCCCCAACCCATGGGCAAAAGACCTAAACAGATTTTTCATCATAGAATATATACAAATGGCCAATAAATATATAAAAAGATGCTCAACACCATTAGTCATCAAGGAAATGTCAGCTAAAATCACAATGAGGAGCCACTATATACCTATTAGAACGGCTAAAATCAAAAAGTCTGACCATACATACTAATTGTTGGCATTGATGTGAAGGAATTAGAAGGCTCATACGCTGCTGGTATAAGTTTAAGTTTTGGAAAACAGGTTATTTCTTAAAATGCTAGACATATATTCTGTTCTAGTGAAAATAAACACATATACCCACACAGAGACTTCTGCTTAAACAATCACTGCGGCTGCATTTGTAACAGTTCTATACCTGAAGCAACCTGCGAGTCCATCAACCTGTGAGTGGATAAAAAATTGTGGCATACAGTGGACTACTACTCAGCAATGAAATAAATAAACTAATGGTGAACTCGCAACATAGGCGAACCTCAAAATCATTATGCTGAGTAAAAGGGAAGAAAAAACAGTACACATACTATAATCCCATTTAAAGTCCTGGAAAATGAAAACTGACCCACAGTGGTGACAGAAGGCAAATGCAAGGGGGTGAGGGGTAAGTAACAAAGAGGCATGAGGAAAAACAGAGGGAGAGGGAAATATACATGACCGTGATAGCTCCATGGGTGAATACACATGTCAAAACCAGACTGTATGCTTCAGATACAGGCAGTTCAATGTATGTCAATTATACATCAATTAGGTGGTTTAAAAAAAAAACAACAGAAAAAAATACACATTTATTAGATAATTTAAAAGTTACTGAAAATATGATAAAGAAAATATCATAAGTGCGTGTGAACTTATGATAAGTGAACTTGAGGTGAACAAGTGCACGTACTCGTTGATTCGTTGAGCCAAGGTTTGGACATTTAGTCTACAGAAACAAGAAGCACTAGTCCTTGTGAACACATGTTTGAGAACGTTTATAACCATAGAAGCAAAAAACAGAAGCAAAAGATCAGTAAATTATCAAGGACTATGATGCAACCATTAAAAGGATGAACTTTATGTATAGGCTTCAACATTGAAGGTTGTTTCTGCTGTATGCTTAAGTAAGTAAAACAAGATACAAACTACTATGTGTATGCAGTATAGACACTATGTATACATAGGTAACACTAAACAAATGGACAGATGGATAAGCATCCATAGGTGAATGGACAATACATCTCCTGCATATGTGCTTCCATGTATGAACGCAGAGAAAGGTGAGGACAGCTACACATTAAACATTTATGTATGTATAATACATATTATTATTGGCTGGGTTAGAATGGCTTTGGAAAAAGATTGTTCACACATTTATGAATTCTTTAACTTGTAAAAAGGAGAGATAGAGGTGAGATAATGAAAGGGTAATAAAATGCCAATGTTAGAATCTAAGTACATGGGTATTGGCTGCACTGCTTGAAAATATCCATAAAGAACATTGAGGGAAAGATAAACATCAGACAATGGATGGATGGATGGATGGATGAATGGATAATAGAGATAAGGCCTCTGCCCACAGCAAAAAGTGAATCTGTAATGTAACAGGTGATTTGCTCCTTCTTGGATTGCCCAGGCTCCAGGCATGTTCCATGTGACCATCCCAACAGCACATCTTCTGTGCTTCATCCCCCTTTTAATCTGACATTTGGATCACTGCGGGTTGTGCTCTGGAGTGAACACTAAGCCCGAGCTTTTCTCAGGCATACAGATTCTCCAGACACACCGAGGCCAATGGAAGGTTTGGGGCCTCAGAAACATTCCATATGCCAGGGGCCGAGGGCAATTTCTGCCTGCTGGGGTGTCTCTCCCCACCCCCACAGGGGAGTTCTGATCATAGGCTGCCCCTCACCAACTCCTACTGAGTCCTCAGCTTCTCTGTTGCACCTGCCAACACTGTTGCAACAATGCGAACTTTATCCTGTTTGCCTTCCAAGGAAGCCAAGGCACAGAGCAGTCATGTTACTTAATAAAGGTCTCTACCCTAGAAAGTAGTAGGGCTGGTCAGGGGGGAGGCTTCCAAGCTTGTACTCTTGACATCTCTGCCCGCATGGCTGCTTGTGCAAGTGACAGGGAGACAGGGGCTTCTGACTTCATCCCAACTCCAAAATCCAACCCAAGGTCACATGGGACTCTCGGTAGCCCCCTAGACTGATGGCTAGCAAGGACTGGATGGGAAGGTGTGGAATTTCTCTCCTCCTGGATTTCACCGTGGACTTGTCTGAGGTACACTGTCCTTAGCTGACTGCCAAGTGCTTATGTTCCCCCTCACCTGGGGACCAGGGAACATCCCTGGTTCCTTGACAGACTGGAGAACTTTGGGGACAGAATTTTCTCCCTTCACCCACAAGAGGACACATCACATCCCCTTGCAGGCACTAACTCTGCCCCCCTGATGACTTGAAGTGGACCCTCATTTTGTTTTCCACATCCTCTGCGAGGCTCTGGGCCATCCCCACAAATCAGGGCCCAGCAACAGCTGCAGGAATCCCATCCTGAGGCTGCATTTTAAGGAATGTCCAGGGGAAGCGCCTTCCCCAAAGAAGGACCTTTTCCTGATTGTTTTTATCCTCTGCACTTCCTGGCCCAGAGGCTTTGCCTGAGCTCACGCAATGACAGAGAAGTGCCCTCAGAGGCCCAGGATGGCATACTCTGAGATGTGATTCCCCAAGTTGGGGCCAGAGTGAAAGGCCCAATCTTCCCAGTAGGGACTAAGGAGGCCTTATTGTTATAATAAATCAGGCTCACCTCATTGGCTGCAAATAGTGGAGTGATGTGACCATATGTCACTTGGGCATTAAACAAATCCTAATGAGCTAAAAACATGTTTGTTTTAGCTAATTGACCTCTTTGGCTTTCATAAACCACTTGGTAAACATCCTCAGACAACGATTTCCAGAGAGCGGATTGTGGTTCTCAGGGGCACTGAGAAAGCCCCCCGTCTCCCAGAGCACCTCCTGCGGGGGTGCCTGCTGAGGGACACATGTGTGCCCGCCTGCTGCCCACACGACTCAAGAAGTGTGTGGTGGCGATAACAGGACAAAGTGAGAAGAGTGGAGGCAGGCCGCTCTCCCAGCGCTCTTCCTGGCTGTGCAGTCTGAGCCGTGCTTGTCTGATAAATATGGAAAGTGCCCACCCTCAGAGGGGTGCGGAGACAAAGCAGGGCTTCTAGACTCTGGGCTCCATGGCAGATACGCTTGGAGATCTGTGGCAAGTCGGCCCTCAGCAGGACCCATGTCCCTTCCATGCCAAGGAGCAAGATCTGGGAGCCTAAGTGTCCAGCTGTTCACCTGAGACAGGCCTGTATGCTCTGTGCAGGTGAGGGAATGATCTGGATGCCTGTGAGGTCTGGGACCACAGACACCTAAGTCCTGCAGTTGGGTTCTTCCCGCAAGCAGCGGGCCATAGCTGAGCCCGTACCCAGCAGGGAGTCTTCTTTAGCCAGGAGAATGGACACTTGTCAGGTCTCAGAGCTAACCTCACCTGACCTAGAATCACTGGTCCCATGGTGTCTAGAAGGCAGATGCCCCTCCCACTCACCACATCCTGCATTGAGGTCCGGACATCGTATTCCTACTGTTTGAAAGCTGTTGTGGCGGCGGAAGGGGGGCACCACCCCAATTCCCTGGATGCATTACCAAGATATAGAAAAAAGCTTCAAGCTCTGAAGTAGATGGGAGCCCCAGACTCAGCCTCTGCACTGTCTGGGCTGACTGCAGTCCCCCCAGACTTCTTCTCAATGTCCCCTTCACCCCTAAGGTGATGGGCTTCAGTAAGCTACTGAGATCTATTTCTTCAGCTCTACAGCAGAGATAATACCTACCAGGGAGAACTTATCAGCGACAGAATGCTTCCGTCTTGCCTGAAACCGTGCAATGCTTTACACATATTTTCTCACGTGATCTACACAATAAGTAAGATACTTCCCTAAGGCCACAGAGCAGTGAGTCGCGGAGCCGGGCCTCCAGTGAGCTCTACCTAATTCCAGAGGCGTGGATCACCCAGTGTAGTGGGAAGATGCTATTTCCAGCAGGTTAACAGCTCTGTTTTGCAAGGCTCTGGTGAAAACTGTCACCTTGTGTGAAGCATGAAGCACGGAGTCTGGCATGCGGCAGGAACTGCAGATAAACGGTGGCTATTCAGATTACTATACACAGAGATAGCACAGTAGCATGAGATCCAACATACCTTCTGGGTCAAACCACTTCGGGCCCTTCTCCCCAGTCCCCAGGGCTGATGCGCTTGAATTAGACAGGATTAAAGGCTTACTGGAGCTGGAAGCCGCACCCCAACTCCCGAGTTTAGCCCCGGACCTTCTGTCCACCCGCTGAGAAGGACGAGGGAGGAAGGCAGCCGCACAGGGCAGTGCCGTGGCCTTACGCACAGTCAAGGGAGCTTTTGCTTGGGAGCCAGCTCTCCTTCTGGATCCCCATGACGAGAGAATGGGCCCTGCTCTTGTCCATGCTGCTCTGTGGCCTGGCTGGCCCCACACACCTGTTCCAGCCAAGCCTGGTGCTGGACATGGCCAAGGTCCTCCTGGATAACTACTGCTTCCCAGAGAACCTGATGGGGATGCAGGAAGCCATCGAGCAGGCCATCAAGAGTCGTGAGATCCTCGCCATCTCGGACCCTCAGACTCTGGCCCATGTGCTGACGACTGGGGTGCAGAGCTCCTTGAACGACCCTCGCCTGGTCATTTCATACGAGCCCAGCACCCTCGAGGCTCCCCGGCAAGCCCCAGCACTCACCAACCTCACAAAAGAGGAAATGCTTGCCCGGCTGCAGAAGGGCATCCGCCACGAGGTTCTGGAGGGCAATGTGGGCTACCTGCGTGTGGACGACATCCCAAGCCAGGAGGTGGTGAGCAAGCTGGGGGGCTTCCTGGTGGCCAGCGTCTGGAGGAAGCTCATGGGCACCTCTGCCTTGGTGCTGGACCTCCGGCACTGCACCGGGGGCCACGTTTCCGGCATCCCCTACGTCATCTCCTACCTGCACCCAGGGAACACGGTCCTGCACGTGGATACCATCTACGACCGTCCCTCCAATACGACCACTGAGATCTGGACCTTGCCCCAGGTGCTGGGAGAAAGGTACAGTGCCGACAAGGATGTGGTGGTCCTCACCAGCGGCCACACTGGGGGCGTGGCTGAGGACATCACTTACATCCTCAAGCAGATGCGCAGGGCCATCGTGGTGGGTGAGCGGACTGTGGGGGGTGCCCTGGACCTCCAGAAGCTGAGGATAGGCCAGTCTGACTTCTTCCTCACCGTGCCCGTGTCCAGGTCCCTAGGGCCCCTGGGAGGGGGCAGCCAGACATGGGAGGGCAGTGGGGTGCTGCCCTGTGTGGGGACACCAGCCGAGCAGGCCCTAGAGAAAGCCCTGGCCATCCTCACTCTGCGCCGGGCCCTGCCAGGAGTTGTCCGGCGCCTGCAGGAGGCGCTGCAGACCTACTACACCCTGGTGGACCGTGTGCCCAGCCTGCTGCACCACCTGGCCAACATGGACTTCTCCGCAGTAGTCTCGGAGGAGGACCTGGTCACCAAACTCAACGCTGGCCTACAGACTGTGTCTGAGGACCCCAGGCTCCTGGTGCGGGCCGTGAGGGCCAAGGACGCCTCTTCTGGGCCCGAGGTTGGCGAGGACGAGCCTCCGGAGGTAGTCCCCACGGTGCCCGGAGCCGAGGCTGCCCGGCAGGCCCTGGTGGTCTCTATGTTTCAGGTGTCGGTGCTACCGGGCAACGTGGGCTACCTCCGCTTTGACAGCTTCGCCGATGCCTCCGTGCTGGAGGTGCTAAGCCCCTACATTGTGCGCCAGGTGTGGGCGCCCCTGCAGGGCACGGAGCACCTCATCGTGGACCTGCGCCAGAACCCCGGGGGGCCGTCCTCTGCTGTGCCCCTGCTACTGTCTTACTTCCAGGGCCCCGACAACGGCTCCGTGCGCCTCTTCACCACCTATGACCGCCGCACCAACATCACGCAGGAGCACTTCAGCCGCATGGAGCTGCTGGGCCGGGGCTACCCCACCCAGCGCGGCGTGTACCTGCTCACCAGCCACCGCACCGCCACCGCGGCTGAGGAGCTGGCCTTCCTCATGCAGTCGCTGGGCTGGGCCACGCTGGTGGGCGAGATCACCGCGGGCAGCCTGCTGCACACCTGCACGGTGCCCCTGCTGGAGACGCCGGAGGGTGGCCTGGTGCTCACCGTGCCTGTGCTCACCTTCATCGACAACCACGGCGAGTGCTGGTTGGGAGGTGGCGTGGTGCCCGATGCCATCGTGCTGGCCGAGGAAGCCCTGGACAGGGCCCAGGAGGTGCTGGAGTTCCACCGCAGCCTGGAGGCCCTGGTGGAGGGCACGGGGCACCTGGTCGAGGCTCACTATGCACGGCCAGAGGTCATCGGGCAGACCAGTGCCCTGCTTCGAGCCAAGCTGGCCCAGGGGGCCTACCGCACTGCCGTGGACCTGGAGTCACTGGCCTCCCAGCTCACGGCCGACCTGCAGGAGATGTCTGGGGACCACCGTCTGCTGGTGTTCCACAGCCCCGGTGAGATGGTGGCCGAGGAGGTGCCCCCCCCACCCCCTGTCGTGCCCTCCCCAGAGGAGGTCTCCTACCTCATCGAAGCCCTGTTTAAAACAGAGGTGCTGCCTGGCCGGCTGGGTTACCTGCGTTTCGACGCCATGGCCGAGCTGGAGACGGTGAAGGCCATCGGGCCACAGCTGGTGCAGCTGGTGTGGCAGAGGCTGGTGGACACGGCCGCGCTGGTTGTCGACCTGCGCTACAACCCTGGTAGCTACTCCACGGCTGTGCCGCTACTCTGCTCCTACTTCTTTGAAGCGGAGCCCCGCCAGCACCTCTACTCTGTCTTTGACAGGGCGACCTCGAGGGTCACGGAAGTGTGGACGCTGCCCCAGGTGGCTGGCAAGCGCTACGGCCCCCACAAAGACCTCTACATCCTGATGAGCCACATCAGCGGGTCGGCAGCTGAGGCGTTTGCTCACACCATGCAGGACCTGCAGCGGGCCACCGTCATTGGGGAGCCCACAGCTGGAGGGGCACTCTCTGTGGGCATCTACCAGGTGGGCAGCAGCCCCTTATACGCCTCCATGCCCACGCAGATGGCCCTGAGCGCCAGCACAGGTGAAGCCTGGGACCTGGCTGGGGTGGAGCCCGACATCACCGTGCCCATGAGTGAGGCCCTCTCCACAGCCCGGGACATAGTGGCCCTGCGGGCCAAGGTGCCCACTGTGCTGCAGACAACTGGGAAGCTGGTAGCCGATAACTACGCCTCCCCTGAACTGGGGGCCAAGATGGCGGCCAAACTGAGCCGTATGCAGAGCCGCTATTCAAGGGTGACCTCAGAAGGGGCCTTGGCTGAGATGCTGGGGGCCGATCTGCAGATGCTGTCCGGAGACCCACACCTGAAGACAGCCCATATCCCCGAGGATGCCAAGGACCGCATTCCTGGGATTGTGCCCATGCAGGTGAGACACAAGGGAGACTGAGCCTAGCACAGTCCCAGCAATGAGCCGACCGGTTGTCTGCACATCCAGGGCTCTGTGCATGGTGCCGGGCAATCGCTTCCAGACTCGTTTTCGTGTTTAAGTTCTCATTAGTCATGTCTTTCCCTTCCTCTCATCCTGTCACCCCTTCTCCTTCTGGTGTCCCTGAGCACCTCTGTAGAGCACCGATAACCCATGAGGACTCAGTTTGAAAACCCCTGGTATAGAAGGAGTGGCACTCTTGGCGGGGTGGAAGGCAAATGTTTGCAGCACTTCTCATCATCAGTGTTGGCGGAAAGGTCAGGTCATGAGAGGTCACTACGGTTTCGTCCCCTGGAAATGCGGGGTTTGTGTTCATTCTCACCACCTGCCTGCCTCGGGGGGTTTCAGATGGAGAGAGAGGAGCAGGTAGAGGTCTTGGCCTCACAGTTGCCTCAGAGCTAAAGCATGGAGCCTAGACACAGGCTGTGGCACGGTCAGGGGTGCTGACGGTGCACAGCCTGGAGAATCATGGCAGTGGTCAGGCACCACCTGCCTTCTCCTCCCCTCCCACGATGCAAAGCATCCGGAAGGAGCTGCACTTGGTGGGCGTGCAGTCTGGTCCAAGGGCCAGCTGGATGGGAAATTCCAAGCAAGGCTATTGTGGTCAGTATATTCAAAGCCGGCAATGGCATTTGGGGAAAACACTGAAAAGGTAAATCAAGGTTGAGGAGTTTTGCTGCTGGGTGGATGAGAGAGAAGTTCTCTAGACCAGTGGCCATGGATTCATCAGACACTCCCATAAGCTAAGAGCTTCATCGGGAAGCAGTAGTTACAACATCTCTCCACATCATTTATCCTCTGTGATTTTGTGGCAGAGTCGCAAGTAGTCAGGGCAGCATTTGTCTTGGGGTCCCTTGAAAGGAGGTCTAGGATGCAGGCAGTTCAGGTGGGAGGCTGTCTTTGAAGCAGGAGTGAGGGGGCAGGGAGAATGGGATAGGAAAGGAGGAAAAGCTGATGGGTAAGGGCATTATGGAAGCTGTTGCTTCCTAAAATTCCGATGGAACCCTAACAAGTGTGGGGAAGGCTTCCCGGAGCCGTCCATCTACAGACGGGATCCAGCAGTTCCTGTCCTTCTTTGGCTAAAGGTCCCCCTGGGGACATGAACTCTCTCAAACTCTGAGGCAGCTTGGAGAAGGTCCTGAAATCGAGAATGGAAAGACATAGGGGTGTACTGGAGGCAAGGCCCTGTCAGGCGAGGGGCGGTTGTAGCAAAAATCAGAGGAGGGCCAAGGGCACCAGAAGCATCTAGTGCAGAATCATCATCCCTGTTTTACAAAAAGGGAAATGGAAACCCAGAGGGGTGCAGAGGAGTGTGACCCATGGCTGAAGAGCTTGTGACTAAGGGCAAAGCAGACCCTGGAGGCTGGGTGTCCCAGTTAACATTCCGGCCCACAGAGCCTGTGTCCTTCTAGCAGTCTTGGAGAGAGAAGATGAGGCACAAAACATGCTGGGGGAGCCTAGAATGTGCCAGCACTGTGCTAGACTCACAGGGCCGCCAGATTCCAAATCGAGGACTCACTCCTTTCCAGCATCGCCAGGATTCATGGTTTGGAGTCACATATGGATTCAGCTTCTGGTTCCACCACCTACTGGCTGTGTGACCTTGGGCAAGTTACTTAATCACTCTGTGCTTCAGGGTCCTCATTGAAAGGATGGGGATGCTATAGGGTGCCCTCATGGTGATGGTAAGGGCTGCAATGTGCTCAGCACAGGGTCAAACCCCCTTCTAAAGGTTCAGGGGCTCAGGAGCTAGCTAATGTCTTCCCTCCCAGCCCTAGGGAAGAAGATGAACTCAGAACCATCAGGAGGTATCTGGTGAGGTCAGGGGAGTCAGAGTGGAGACCACGCCTGGGCCTTGCAGCTCTGGACACCGCGGTGTGGGGTTGACATGCATGAACGTTCTCTGTAAGGAGTCTGCCAACCGCATTTGGGTCCACATCCTAGGCCCACCACCCACATAACCTCCTAGGCGCTCCATCGGAAACCTTCTTCAGAAATGTTAATTCCCTCCCATACCCTCAATATCTTTCACATATAAAGGAAAACTGTGGTGCCCGGTTTCCTGAGCTGTAACATCTGCTCCTCTGCTGACACTGAGCTGAACCCCCACCCATTTTTTTCAGATCCCTTCCCCTGAAGTCTTTGAGGACCTGATCAAGTTTTCCTTTCATACTAATGTGTTTGAGGACAACCTTGGCTACTTGAGGTTTGACACGTTTGGGGACTGTGAGCTGCTCACCCAGGTGTCAGAGCTGCTGGTGGAGCATGTTTGGAAGAAGATCGTGCACACGGATGCCATGATCATTGACATGAGGTCAGTGGCTGGGGGGGCAGAGGTCTCTGGCCAGCCAACCCAGGGGTTCTGGCGTAATCGGCCATGGGGGACCCCAACATCGGTGATCTTTCTAAGCTCCTCAGATGATCCCAGTGTTAATTCCAGGCTGAGAATCACTGGGCTACTCCTGTGGTTTCCAAACTTGCCTGGCCATAGGACTCAGAGGAGAGAGAGGGGGAAGGGAGACTTTAAAAACAGATTCTGGGGGCTTAACGTGACCCTACTGAATCTAAAGCTCCGGGGTGAGGCTCAGTCATCTGTGTATTTGAAAGGCATCACCCCGGGTGATTCTGGTGATCAGTCATGTTTGGGACAGCTAGCTAGGCCACCACCTGCATTGTGCCTCTTATGTCATACAAAGTCAGCCCGTGACCACCCTGACCATGAGAATTGGAAAGCCAGAGTCCCCGAGAGAATTTGAGAATAAGCCACTATTGTGGCAAAAAGAATTCTTTGCATCACAGAATGCCTGGTGGAGGGACGCTTTTAGGTAGAGACCTCCCTCCTGGAGTGGGTGGAAGAACACCCACCCCCAGCGACCAGGCCCCTGCCTCCATGGACACAGGGAGGGGCAGGCTGCTCCCCCAGGATACAGAACCCCACTTTGCAGCTGCAGGAGACAGGCTGCCAGAATTGGCCAAGTCACGACTTGCTTGTCTGCAGCTCAGCTGTGGTTCTTGTCTGTCACTAGAGGGCTCCAGATCTCAGAGGCTTGTTCTCCAAAACCTCTCCCAGGGCTCTGTGGCTACATTTGTAAAAGAGGAAGTGGCCCAGCCTACAGAGTGCTTCCAGACCCTTCTAACCTGAGGTTTGAAGTTTCAGACACTGAAGTCAAAGGCCCTAAACCCAGCTGGGCCACCCTAGACCTTCAACCAGAAGAGACTCCTATCATATCACCAGCCCACACTTCTTATTCACAGATGAGGAGACAGGGTCCCAAAGAGTTCACATAACAGGGCAAATCTGAACGTCCTAGGACAGGCACAGGTTGTCCCCTCCCCCACTCTTCCACTCCCCATCCAGTGTGGTTCCACAACTCTGAGCACTCGGCTATACTAAGTAGCAGCTCATTAGGAGACCTGAACAAAAATGCCCAGTGGGTCTTATGGAATTATAGAGAATGCAGCCGGGAAAGCAGTGTCCTCACAGGCAGCATGGGTGTGGAGAGCAGTCTATGGTCAGTAAATGAGGAAAATCTATCAGCAAGTTCATGACTGCAGGACTTGTCAGAGCCTTTAATGTAATGGACACAATATGTATCACATAATGTATTAATATGTGATCAGAAAGGGCAGGTATGGCACCAGTGTTTTGAAATTTCTCAAGAGACTTGTACTCTGGGAAATGCCAACCACAGAATTCTGCAGGAGAAGGATGGGACAGGGAGGCTGCCTGGAATTAGTGTCCTCCTCAGGGCAAAGGTCCCAGGCTCCCAGAGGGGAACCGAGGGCCTCCCTGTGAGCTCTGCCCCAATGACCCCCACTTCCCTTCCCTTAGGTTCAACATCGGTGGCCCCACCTCCTCCATCTCTGCTCTGTGCTCCTACTTCTTTGATGAAGGTCCTCCAATTCTGTTGGACAAAATCTACAGCCGGCCCAACGACTCTGTCAGTGAGCTCTGGACCCACACCCGGCTCGCAGGTATGTACAGACGCTTTCCCTTTCCTGTTCTCATTCTAGAAGCTTCTGGAAAATCAGGGAAAGACAGCTTGGGTCCAGGGAAAAGTAACAGTAAATGGAATATAAAGCTCTGCATTCACTGCACTTTTACATATGATTCTTAATCCCTACAAAATGCTACCATTATGCTTATTTTCTAGATGAGCCTTGACTAGGTCGAGTCTATTGTCTAACATCACCCAGCTAATAAGTGGAAGCACCCAAATCTGAATGCCGGTTTCTCTAAAACCAAAATGTCCTCCGTTCTGGCCATGACAACCATCAGCATGCAAGGCACAGCAGAATTAGAAGGACCTTGCCCTTCACCAAACCCCACAGAGTTTCTGGTGCTCATCCTCCCTGAGCTGTCAGCAGCAGCTCAGTACACTGAGCCTGAATAAAGTTTGTGGTTCTGATGGGGCCTCTGCCCTGCACAGGCGCCATGCTCTGTAGAGCCAGGGCTCTCGTGGTCCCCGTCACGGGTGATAGGCTCACTCTGACTCCCTTGCTCAGCATGACAAACCAAGAAACCTGCGCTCCCATCCGACAAGGGGCTGAGAGAGCGGAGGGGGGAAGGGTGCATATGACCAGCAAAGCACCCCACGATTTTCATTTGTACACTTCCTTATCACACAAGGATTCGAAGGAGATTCCAAGGCACACATTCACAAATACTGCAAAACGTAAATAAAAATTAGAACCGGGTTAACTGTAAATTCAAACAGTATTCAAAACCAGGAGTTACAAACAGACTCAAATCTGCAAGAGCATGGGGTCCTAGATTGCAATGATGTCCAGTATGGGAGCCGCTTGCCACATGCAGCCACTGAGCACTGAAATGTGGCTCATATGAATTGGGATGTGACAGGTGTAAAATATACACCAGGTATTTTCGGGCTTTTTATGGAAAAATAAAGACGTATAATATCTCCACAATGTTACTGATTACATTTTTGAGACAAATTTGTTTTGGATATGTTGAGTTAAATAAAATATGGTTAAGATTCATGTCATCTGTGCTTTTTTTTTTTTTTCTTGTTTAATGTGACTCCTAGAAAACTTGCAGCGACATCTGTGGCTCACTTTCTGGCTCACGTTGTGTTTCTATCGGACATCGTTGCCCTAGAGGGCTGTTGTCGTGAAGCCACGTGTTTGGGTCTTCCGGGAGTCCAAAGTGAAAAGAGAATCTGGCAAGTTAGGCATTCTTATGATTCATGAAGAGGAAGCACATCCTTTCCTCGGGAGAGTCAAGGCTTTTCCCGTCACTCAAAGATAAAAGTGCCAGAAGTGCATGAAGCAGCTGTCAAGCCCTTACAAACTGGAGATGGGTGGGGCACACGCTTGTAGCCCCATTTGACACTTGCAGAACTGGGGCTCACCAAGGAATTCCCTGCATGTGGACACAAGGCCACAGAACCAAATCCCAGGCCCTCCTCTTTGCGGGTCCACACAGTACAGAGAAGGCAGGTGCCCCACAGTGCTGACTGGACTCTCCATCTTCTGTCTTCCAGGTGAACGCTACGGCTCCAAGAAGAACGTGGCCATTCTGACCAGTGCGCTGACAGCCGGCGCCGCGGAGGAGTTTACCTACATCATGAAGAAGCTGGGCCGGGCACTGGTCATCGGGGAAGTGACCAGCGGGGGCTGCCAGCCACCACAAACCTACCACGTGGATGACACTCATCTCTACATCACCATCCCCACGGCCCGCTCAGTGGGGGCTGTGGATGGCAGCTCCTGGGAAGGGGTGGGTGTGGTGCCCCACGTGGCTGTCCCTGCTGAAGGAGCCCTCACCAGAGCCAAGGAGATGCTCCAGCACACTCTGCTGAGGGCGAGGAGGAGCCCCAGGATGGGTGGGACCTCCAGGCCACACACCAAGGGCACTCCGGCACGTGGTCCTGCCTGAGGCCTCCGGGTTCAGAAAAGGGACCTGCTGAGCCCCGGTAGGCTTAGAGTTGAAGGCACCCTTGGAGTTCACCCGATGGTCTCTTCACCATTGCCAACATCTCTGAGCACATAGGGACAGGCAGCTCACCCCTCAGAGGCAACCCCCTCCATAGTAGTTATTTTGGGGAGGCGAAGTCAGATGTACCTCCTACCCATGCTTCTTAATTGCCAAGCCCTGGTCCTAGAGCAGCTCCATCCGACGGAGCTACGACGTGAGCCGCAGATCGCGGCACTCACGTCACTTTACATTTTCTAGTAGCCACCTTCTTAAAAAGTAAAAAGAAACAGGTGATGTGTGTTTTACTAGTGTGATTTATTTGCCCTACTATATCCACAGTAGTATCATTTCAGCAATATAAAAATGATTGTGAATGAGATGTTTTTGCACGGAGCCTTTGAAATCTGGTAGGTAGTCTGCACGTACAGTGCTTCCCCTTCCTCATGCACATGTCTGGGGCTCAGGGGCCACCTGCGGCCGGCGGATCCCCTGTGGGACAGTGCAGGCCCAGAGGTCAGGGACCCCCACTCCCCCAGCACATTGTCCCCCTTCTGCCCTCCCTGCCTCCGCATCTTCCCCATTAAAGCACCTCTCCCTCCTGCCCTGGGATCATTTCTGTCCCAGGATTCTCCTCAGGGGTGGCAGCCATCGTGCTCACCCTCGTCTCCCACTGCCCATCGCTTAGCACAGCGCCTGGTGCAGGAACGCATGTGAGTATCTGGCAGCAAGTCTGTCTTCCCTTCATGTGTTCCACCCAAGGCCTTGTTCTCTGGCTTCTGCCAGGGCCCCCAAAGTGAGCTCTGGTGTCGTGCGGCACTTGGACATGCAGCATTGCTGTTTGAGGGTAGAGTGGCCCTGGGCGGTGGTCTGGGTGCCTGCCTTTCTTGGCCTAGGGCAGTCTGTCACTGCACTGGCTGTGGTGACCAAGCCCACTCCTAACAGGGCAAGAGGGCTGAAGACCCCAAGATCTCCTCCAGAACCGGGCAAGCCCCAGGAGGAGACAGGAAGCCCGGGGGTGACCTGGAGGAAGGCAGCCACTGGCTGGCCCCTGGGAGCTAGGCAACCTTACTCCACTAGAATCAACAGGGACCCAAAAGTGAGAGACCTCCAGGACTCTGCCCAAAGTCACAGTGGGGATGAAGCCGTTACAGCAAGGACATCCCCAACCCTGCCAATGAGTGCTCTCAGAGCCCCGGGCTCCAAGATGTCTGAGTGAGGGAGGATGAGGGACCGTTGCCATCTGGCCTCGCTGTCTGGTGAGTCCAGCCTGCAGCTGCCACAGGCGACTTCCCCAGGGCACCGGGCTGACCTCACTACACAGCCCTGACTCCACCAGCCCCCTCCCCCGGCTCCAGGGAGCTGTGGAATATGGCACACCCCTGGGTCACCACCAATATCTAGGAGGTTCACCACCTGGAAAACCTTGAACCAACCCTGCTGAAGTAGGAAAGCTCTGATACAAGGCGTTCTGGGTCCTTTCCCTTCTGCTAAATTCAAGTAACACGAAGGGCATGATTGAATTCTAGCAGCATCACATATACTGGGATTTCACCTTTTTCTTCATTAGACCTATTCACATCCAGGCAGATGTGTGAGGCCCCTACATGCTTATATTCTAGGGGCTCTTTCTCCTCCCTCCTCCTTCCCACTTGTGCCCCCCCCCCACACACACACCCATAGCTATCTGATGGTCACCTACATCAAACAATGGTTCCTCTAGGTGGTAGAACCAGGGGCAATATTTGAACTCTTCTCTTTCCTTAAATCCTTATAATAAGCATGTATTATTATTTTCAAATACAGCATTCTTCCAAAAATAAAATAAGACACATTGTACCTTGAGTCCCTAACCATACCTTAGTGATCATTAGCGATGGCTGATTTTTTTCCCACAGGTTTTCCTTATATATCACTTGGATTTCTTTGATTTGCACCACTGACATTTGTTGACTGTTTAGTTTGTTTACGGTATCAGGCTAGGTGTTGTGGGGTTTGCAGATGGCAAAGGTCTCGATGGGTCTTAAATAGGGGGAGGGGTGGAGCAGCTCCTAGGGTGGGTGACAGACATACTTCTCTCTTCTGGGCTTCACAGTGCAGAGACAACCATTTTTTTTAATGGAACACCTCACGAATTTGCATATCATTCCTGTGCGGGGTCCACGCTAATCTTCTCAGTACCATAGACAGACATTTCAGTACATGTGCTGCCGAAGCGAGCACTGCACAACCATTCTTATCATTTCTGCAGGAGTCAGTGGACACTCAGTCAAGCTCAGTAATTCACAGGGGCTTACATAGGCAGCACAGCGGACATTCGCCCTACTTTAGGCCACCCAGCAAAGGCACACCCTCTGAATGTTCAGAGAATCGCTCCCCATCTGATCCTGTGGGAAACAGACTCCCTAAGAAGCAGTGAGGCATTTGGGAGCCCTGTCTGGGTGGATAGGCCAGGACAGCTACTTCCCAGCTATGGAACTCAGGGCAAGTCACTTTGCCTCTCCAGGCCTCAGTCTTCTCATCTGTACAATGAGATCCACAATAGCACCTTTGGGGCTATGATGATGAAAAAGGTTAATCCAGGGGCGCCTGGGTGGCTCAGTCGGTTGAGCGTCTGACTTCAGCTCAGGTCATGATCTCGCGGTCCGTGAGTTCGAGCCCTGCGTCGGGCTCTGGGCTGACAGCTCAGAGCCTGGAGCCTGTTTCAGATTCTGTGTCTCCCTCTCTCTCTGACCTTCCCTCATTCATGCTCTGTCTCTCTCTGTCTCAAAAATGAATAAACATTAAAAAAAAATTTATAAAAAAAAAAGAAAAAGGTTAATCCAGTGCCCAGCCAATGTCACCTCTCACCATTTCCCCACTACCAAGCTGGAAACACCACAAGTTCACTTTTCCAGCTTCCCGGCAGCAGGGTACAGGCACAGGGTTCTTTCCGGGCCAATCAGAAGTTCCTATGAAGAATGTTTAATCTGTTTAAGCAAGTTGAATGGGTTTTTTAATGTTTGTTTATTTATTTTGAGAGAAAGAGTGAGCACGCACAGAAGCGGGGGCGGGATGGGGAACAGAGAGATAGGGGAGAGAGAGAATCCCAAGCAGGCTCTGCATTGTCAGCACAGAGCCTGATGTGTGGCTCGATCTCACAAACCATGAGATGGTGACCTGAGCTGATACTAAGAGTCAGACGCTTAATTGACTGACTCACTCAGGAGCCCCAAACAAGTTGAATGCTTAAGCAAGTGATAGCTGGGCAGCAGCAGCAGCCAGGTGCCCCATGTGCAGGGCAGCATAGCCATGCCCCTACTCAGCAGGGATGGCAGCAACATCCTGCATAGGCCACCCTGGCTGACCTTGGCTGAGGTCCTGCTGACCAGCTCCTTTTTCCTGCCCACTGTCCAGCTCAAGCCCCCAGCCTGCCCATCAAATACTGGGTACAGCCCAGGCTCCCCTCAAGACATCCAGGCGAGGAACAGGCGAGCTTTGAACCCACATCTGTCTGGTTCCAAAGACCCTGATGTTCCCACCATACCATGAAGAGGTCCTGGGCCCAGCCCGGGGAGAGGATCTATAGTGGGAGAAGCAGACCCAGAGGGTCCCATGCAGACCAAAGGGAAAGGGTCAGCATTCCTGAGCCAGCTCTCTTACACTCTTACCACCTGCTTGGAGACAGAAGGCTGGAGAAAAAGGAAAAGGAAAGGCTTCTCTTCTGGTGGCAGAACGAGGTGACCCACAGCTGCCTAGCAGCCTCTGTTCTGAAAGACTACAGGCCCCTTTTGCTCTTGATGTCCCAGTATGAGCTCATCACCTCCACCTTCTCTCACCTTACCTGGATAAGGTCTGCTCCTGCCCCCAGGACCCCATCCTGTACACAGCTACCCCTCCCTTCTGAAATTAGGGCAGAGATATGAGAGTTAACCCCAGCTCCCTCCTCTCTGCTCCCACCACCACTCCCACCCAGGTATCTACATGACCAGGACACTAAATGAGTTGTCAGAATTAATAGTTAATAGTTCATTCCCCTCTCCCTTGTTTTGGAGTCCTGGTTTGGTTCCTAAATCCCCACCACAGCCTCCTACCCCATTTCTGTGGCCCAGCCTGCAGTCAGGGCCACTGTTCTGCCACGTAACCTTCTCAGGTCTCCCCCTGCTTGAGGACCCCCCCCAAGGCACCACTGATCTGTGGTGAGAGGGACCGGGCCAGGCTATCCTCCCCATCTCCCAAAGGTAACCCCGGCCCACAGACAGGCTGGACCTTTACTTCACCATCAGGATCCTTGCTGGAGACTTGGCCAAAGACCCCAGTCCAGCAGAGGCCAGGGACCACACTGGAGCATCAGAGGGGAGGACCCCAGCTTTTCTCCCATCTCACTCACCTTCCTGCTTCCTATGTCCCTGCATCTGCCTACTCAGCCCGTCACATGGCCAATGGTCGTGTTTGTGTGTCAGTGAGGGCCTTGGTTATCCACACAGCTTTAATGCAATGAGAGAACATGACTCAGAAAAAAAGGATGCATACCAAATTACTTGTGGGCAAAGAAGCCTGCCTAGGAGATCCCCACTGGAGGGCGCCTGTCTCACATTTCCTGGGTTCCATAGGATTAGCTGCCACCTGGCCTAAGGACCTCCTTGCTTCCTTGCTGATGAGAGAGGTTGGAAGTGAAAATAGCCTGCTAATCCAAGCGGCTTAGAAATAGCGAGGGTATCAGAGGCCACTGGCTTCCTGTCTCCTACCCCAGGACAACACAAGATGGCCAGGGAAGAAGATGTTAAATTTAAGGAACCCCAACCCTCCTTCCAGAATGTACTGCCTCCCAACCCCCACTCAAAATTAGTGTCTGAAAATCCCTAAGAAGTGGTACAAATCAAAGCCTATTGGAGAATAATTTATTTTTAAAATAGAAATTTTTTTCTATGGGATCTATCTCTTATGATATGATTTTTAGTCCTCTCTCAAGACTTCTTCTCCAAACAAAACAAACAAATTATACAATTAACCAGGGTGTGTAAAGCCCTCTCTGAAGAGAAGTGGCCTGCAGGGGAGGTCTGTAGCCTCCAGAGGGAGCCAAGAACCTTCCAAGGAAAGGGAGGATGCAAAATTTGCCTTGGAACAACTGGTGAATTTCTCCCGTATGTGAGGGGTTCTCTTATTGTGCCCAGAAGAATAGGGCCAGGCCCAGCACCCAGCCTCTTCCAAGTCTGGATGCATAACGGAGTCAGGGGTTTCCACTGCTGGTCATTTCTCCCCCTCCCCCAGCCCCTCCCCACTAATGTGCTTCCTTAAATCCATGTTATTCTGGGCATTGGTTTTTTAAAAACTGAATCACCAATTTCACATACAGTCCTGATTTCCAACCTCTCTTGAGGCCTGCATTCAGCCTGGTGCTAAAGAGCCTTCACCTAGGACAAAAGAGCTCTAGATGTCAGGTCCAACCTCCCTCCTCTACCCTCCCTTTCCCTAAGCTCAGTGGACTTCACTCCTGTTCATTAATTATACAGTCTAATTATACAGTTATTTGACTAGGATACCCTGTCTTCAAGGTCTAAGATTCAGGAATGGGCCAGAAGTTGAAATCCAGGATACCAGCCTTGTTAAGGTTTCACTCCTCTTCCAGATAAAAGCAGGTGGCAGGGGGTGGGAGAGGAGGCAGATTTTGGTTAAAATTGAGAACTAAAATGGACCTGAATTCCGAATGTCTTATTTTAGCCTCATTAGCACATGTTGGGGTCTCTTAAAAATCTTATTTGAATGGCTGCTGCTTGGGAGATTTCTACATATACATTGCTGGGGCACCCGGGTGGCTCAGTCGGCTAAGTGTCCAACTTGGGCTCAGGTCGTGATCTCATGGTTCGTGGGTTTGAGACCCACATTGGGCTGTCTACTGTCAGGCCCTGTGCTGACAGCTTGGAGCCTGGAGCCTGCTTTGGATTCTGTCTCTCTCTCTCTCTGTCTCTCTCTCTCTCTCTCTCTGCCCCTCTCCCACTTGCACTGTCTGTCCCTCTCTCAAAAATAAACATTAAAAAAAAAGGTATACATTGCCATTTTCCCAGCCACTATAAGGTATTTTCTCTAGCTTATTCCAAGAAATTAGCCAAGACTTTCTGATCATTGACTCAATGGTTTTTGTGTGACATGCCTAATGACAACATTGGCAGAAAATCATCAAGGCCCAAGATCCTGGAAGAGGTGGAGGAGAGAAGACTGAACACATTGGAGGACAGAGGCAAAGACACCAGTGCAGTATGGGGAGACCGCATGATGCTAAGAGAGATTACCTTCTTAGGTGGGGCATGTTGTGGAACTTTCTGCGAACTTGAAAGACAGGGGAGGAATTTGAAAATAACAGATTGCATATCCTACCAGAACCTACAGGATCAGGGTACAGAGCAGATTAAATTAGATATAGAGAATTTAAGAAATGTGGCAATTCTTACTCCAGAATTATAGAGGAAAATTCTTACCTGCTGATGTGATGTTTTGTGGCAACATCACCAGCCAAACTCTTAACTAGTATGGAAGGTGGCAGAGGGACCTTGGGCAAAGTCATGATTAAAAGTGACTACTCTCCAATATGGCTGGAAGGGCAGGAGAGAAGAAGGGATGAGACAGGATTTGACGGCCAAGGGGACTTTGGGAACCCAGTCTGGTGATAAGTAGGAGCTGCCACATTAATCAACTGCAAAGTCTTCACCTCCATAAGTCATCTTGGAGTTTGTCAATTTAAATGGCTGCAAAGCACCTCGCATGTCCATCCGTTTTTATTAAAATGAATTCCATCTTACAAAGTTGAGTTGGGAGAAGATGTTCTGTTATGCTTCTTCATAACTTTTATTTGATTAACTTTTTTTTTTTTTCAAAATGTCTCCCTTGCTTGAAAATGACGCGGTTGCTGTTAGTAGTAATTCTGTGTGCGGCCACAGGCAATGTTCTTAGAGGCATGCGGGCGGGTCAGGGAAGATGCCCGGGCCGGCATTTCAGGGGTCCTAGCCTTGACTTCACCACCACTCGCCCTGCATCACTTTGCACGTCAGCTCACGAGTGGACCTCAGTGCTCACCCTTATACACTGGAAGGATGGACTGGAAGTCTACAGTCCCTTTCCATTTTAAATTTCTATTTGGTCTTAAGTGCACTTATGACTTTAAAAAGGGAGTTCACAGAAATATGGACCAATCCAATAAGCCAGAAGAGGATGGCTGTGCACACCATTTGACAGATGTCAAAACACTATGAGCAGCTGGCTCGGGGTTTGTCAGGGGCGAGACTGGATCTAGGCATCTCATTCACGCATGCAACAAAAGTCTGTTGAACAACTATTATGTGCCTTCATTGTCCTTCCTGCTGGGGATACAGCAGTGAACAAAACAGCAAAAATCTCTCGTGGAGCTTAGGTTCTAGTAACAGGAGAGACGCTGTAAATACCACAAATCAGAAAACTCATGGAGCATACAAGATATAGAGAAGTGCTAAGAAAAGGGTGATAGGAAATGTGGGGGTGTATGCAGGCTGCAAGTTTAAATTCCAGAAGGGGTCAATGCCTGGTCCTAAATCCTACTTTTTAAACCATCCATGATACCATGTGACCCACATGCTGAGCAGATGTGTGGCAGGCTAGGAAGGATGTGAGTGGTCCTGGGGCCTTATTTTTGTGCTGCTTCTCCTGAACCTATGATCTTAGGAAAGAAGCTTACCCTCTCGGCAGTTTGTTTCTTCTTCAGTAACATGGGAATTAAATATCTACCTCCTGCACCTGTCATAGGTTAAAGGCTATATGTCACCACATAGTGTGGAGCCTCAGATTCACACTCCCTCAGATGCCCTTTCCTGCATCACGTGGATAGCAGGGGAAGGTTCCCCCCAGCTCCAGCCCCCTCTGTGGGTAAAGGGACCATCCTGCAGAGCCTCCCTTTTCTCTCTCAGGGTGGGGGTCCTCCAAACTTCCCTGCAAGAATGGAGATGCTCTGTTGGTGCCTGCAGGAAGCATTGCTGGCTCCTTCCACATGCAGAGGAAATGACTCAGGGGGTCTTCTCCTCTCCTCCAGCCCACCCTTCTCACTGCAACCAGAGGCCCCTCCAAAGTGCCTCTTGGAGCCATCCTTCCCATGCCCTGGGCCAAATTCCTGTCCTTTGAGGCCTTCCTACATCTCCATCTCAGAGGGCCCCACTCAGTCCTCCTCATACCAGCCTTGAAGCATCCTAGAGCCTCTGTAGCTCTGCCTCCCCTTCTCCCCAGCTACTACCCTCCACCTGCACCTCCAGCATCTGCTGGACTTGGATGATCTGCTCTTGCCCCTGCTCCTCAGGAGGCCTCAGGGGGCACTGCACTTACTCCCACAGGTCTGAGGTACACCTGCTCCCATGTGCGAGGCACCCCACACAGGCTTTTGTTTGGCATCCATCATGCTGCACACCAGGCATTGCGTACCCTGAACAAGGACCATGGGCCGAATTCACTGGGCCTCCCCCAGGGCCTGACACCGAGCCTGGCACAGCAAGGGTACCCAGGGAGGCCAATAAATGGGTGACTGAATGGCTGGCGATGGATGCAGAATGGCTGGGTGTGTGGGTGGGAGGCGGGGAGAGGGTGAGTGAGAAGGAGGGTGGGCAGGGTGGGACAGGCTCTCACCAGGACCCTGTGTATGCATGGAGAGGGAGAGAAGAGATGGAGCTTGGGGGGTGTTTGGACGGGTCACTGGCCACTGTCTGAGATGCCCACACCAGCTCCTTCCCAACCACAGCCTGAGCTCGGTGCCAGAGGCCCCACCAGAGGGTTGGACACTGCTGGTCAAATGAACCAATCCTGAAAGTGCAGGGGAAACCAGTCAAAAGAACGCCTAACTTGAAAGAGCTCCCAACGAATGGCCTTCCCACAAACTCGCCCGAGTTACATCAGAGTTTATGACCTGAGGTTTGCAAGGGCAAATGCAGATGAAAAGAACAGTCACCGAGAGAAGCGCAACATGCAGTAAATAATGGTAACCACAGCGCTCCAAATTCTCACCATGTTTTAAGTCTTAAGCTTTTGCACCATGCTTGCTTGCTGAGAGATAAGGAGTGTGTGGGTGGGGGGATGTTGCTCCTTTCTCCCCCTTCCACATATTCAGCATGTGAAGAACCATGGACCAAGTGTGTCAGCTGAATGACTGGTCCCAACTCTTCATGCCTCTGTAGTAGGACCTTACATCCGCTCCCTCATCACGGCTTCCCTGTGGGCAGGTGGCACATTTCACCCACTTGCTTTGGGCTTGGTCATTGACTCGCTTTGGCTGGGAGGCTGCTAGTAGAAGTGATCCAAGCAGAGACTTGAGGTGTGCTTGTGTGTTTGGATTTTCCTTCTTGTGCTCTGGGAATGACCATAAGAGAAGTATTATCTAGGAAGCCCACTAGTTCTAGAGTAACAGAACATGAACCTAAATATAATTTGCAACCTGGAGCCAAGCCCAGCCAAGCCCAACCCAACCCAGCCAACCCACAGAACTTCGAGCAAGAATTAGATGCTTTGGGTTGCTTGCCGCTGAGACTCTGTCATGGAACAACAGCTTACTAATCTGGACAATGATAACAAATATCATTCACTCAGGAATCACACTGTGCCAGGTGGCATCCTGGCTATTTTCCACACACCTTCCCACGTAACCATGACAACATCCCTAAGACACAGGTGTCACCCTCTCCATTTACAGAGAAGAAAACTGGGGCTCAGATGGTGAAAGCGATGTGTCCAAGGTCAGGGCTAATATGTGAAAGGTTAGCATCCAGGTTTGTCTGCCTCCAAAGCCCAGGCTGTGTGTCAAACTTGCCTCTATATGGAACAGGAGCAGGGCCTCTACTCCGTGCCTAGCAGTCTTGATACCCTAGGTTAGCAAAGTGTGTCATTTTATTTCATGACTTTATTTCCATCAAAATACATCAGAGCCAAGGACCGTCTTTTTCAAATGATGACCAAGTTCATCTATCAACTCCAATGCAGACAGCCCTGCAGACAACGATGACGAGCCTTTTCAAAGGAAGCACCAGTGAGCCATCTCCGCCCCACCACCAAATGCTAGAAGCTGCATCTACAGGTCTGTTCCACAGCCACCTGCTAACTGTGAGAAGTCATGTGCCTGGAGAGATGGTGGCGCTCCCGGAAATACTCATGGCAAATGGGACACGTGAGGGCCTCTTCTCTCAGCTTCTTAGAATGTAAGTCAGGCCCCACGTGTTCCTTTTTGTGGTGGGACCGCATGTGGAAGACCAGGTCGGAGGTCAGGCGAAAGGAGAGGTTGCATTTTGCACACCAGTTCTGGGTGGACAGGCCCAGGGAGGTGAATGTAGGTGGCAGCAGGGCCCAAGTGGCAGTGGAAGAGGATGATGACGGTGTGGACATCTGGGCTGTGGCATGCTTTAGCCACAGTGTGGGGGCTCCCAGGAAAGCACTGCAGAGAGGAGCATTTTGTGGCAACGTCTGCAGGTTCCAGAAATCACCCACCAAAAACTTAGAATTTGAAAGCTGATCCCAACAAGGGATGTCTACCGTGTTGCTGAGTCCCAACAGCTCCCCAAGGGCATCTGCAGGTCCACGTGTCTGGAAGACGGAGGTTGGCCCAGGTCTCCCTGCTGGACACCTGGCTGGTTTGCTGAAGGCGCTTTTCTGCTCCCCTCGGGCTCCACTGGGCCACACAGAGGTCTTGCTGTCAGCCAGGTCCCTGGGGGTGTCCTGGGTCAGCTTCTGGGGACCAGGCTGGTCTGTGGGGTTATCATGCTCCCTCTCCCTGGCCTGCACACCCTCCAGCCTCTTCTTGAGTCGAGGCACCTCTGTGAAAGCACTCTGCCCCTGTTCCCAGCACACCTTCTGGGCCATTGGCTTTCCCAGTCTGAGTTTTCCTGGGGTTGCTGACAGTGCCACCTCAGCAGAGGTCTCCTCCCGGCCACCACCACCCATGGCAGCCTCAGAGCCCAGGTTGTTCATTTTTTCCAGCAGCACTGGCTTGCAGCTCCAGCCCTGGTCAGCTTCATTAAGCCTCCATGTGTTTTCAGCCGAAGAGCTCTGCAGAGCACCCTTCCCAGCAGCCATGACGACCAGCAGGGTGTGAGCCAGCTGACGAAGGCGGACGCTCCAACAGCTGTCAGTCTTCAGGGCTTTGGCGTTGCAGAGGGCTTGCTCCGGGGAGGAACCGTGAGATTGGAGAGCTCCCCTGTTGGCTGGGCCAGCCACACTTGGACCACAGGACTCTGCACAGAGAGGAAGCAACAGCAGTGAGACACGAGCCCTCCATCTTCATTGTTTGCATCCAAAGAATCCTGACTGCTATAGACACGACAGCTCACCCTGACTCAGAGCGCTATGCCACCTGCTTTCACCTCCAGGACTCCGTCGGGGAGGAAGGACCACACTGCGTGACCCTGCCACCCAGGGACATGGCTCAGCATTGCCCCGCACCTGTCAGCATCCAGGCAGCAGCTGCCGTGTTCACACAGCACACGAGGTGTCCACCAGGCAGTTCTGACCTGGTTGCCAACTCTAATGTGCTTGCACATGAAAGTTTTCATTTTTGTTTAGAGCATTCTTGCTACTCAGCATGCCAATTTTTCTTCCACAGCATCAGAAGTGCCAGGGCACAAGCACCTGGGGACTGGAGCTCCTGCAGCACAGGTGGCCAGAGGGCAGAAGCTGGACAGTAAATGTCCAGGCATCCCGAGTAGGTCTGTGGTTGTACCTGGCCCCACTCCCACTCCTGGGGGGCAGCCACCTGTCCACCCGGCCCTGCCCCTTGGAACAAGCATGAGTCTACCCTGTATCCATTCAGACATTAATCCATTTCCTTCTCCTCTGCTCCCCTGTCAACTGTCCTCTCGTGCCGGCCAACCTGCTGGGCCTACTCAGGGAGACCAGCCTCCACTTCAGCCTGGAGGTGCTCAAGGCTCAGAGGAAAGACACTCACGGCCACATGTGAGGTGGCATTGAAGAGGAGAGAGTGCCACCAGCCCTGCTGGGGAGGCTTTCATACCTGCCCTCCCCTAATCAACTCCACCAGCCAGTTCTTGAAACCAGGACACCCATCTTCAAGCTCCCCAATCCCAGCTGGTGAGCAGCACTGGCTGAACCAGACCCCACTGAGTGTTCTGAGTTTTCATAGTTAGAAAGCAGTTATCCTCAGGCCTGCTCAGGTCCTCAGGTCCTCAGGTCCTCTCCTCAGGTCCTCAGGCCCAGGAGGACCGTGATGAGTGGACGACCAAGCCCCTTCCTCACAGGGACCTCCACGGGCTTGTTATTCATAAACATCACTGGGCTCAAGTCAGCTCCCGCCCACCTGTAAACGGAAGCACAGGTACCCTGCCCTCCTTCTCTCTGTCTCAGTGGCAAGAGTGTGGACAGGTGTTTTGTACGTGTTACCTCTTTCCACCTTCACTGCGCTTGGAGGACCGTCACCCTCTTTCACAGAGGAAGAGGACATAGGTTCTGGAAAGCTGAACACCCCGTCTGAAGTCCTCTGCAGTATGAGGCACTGCTGGGAATGAAACCCAAGGGTGTGTCCCCAAAGCATGCTTTGGTTGAACTGCCCATGTGGCCCTCACAATACCCCAAGTGGTGAGCACCGAGTCCAAACTATATGCTTCCAGGGGAGTCCAAGCCACTCCTAACATCCTTTCCGAATTCATTCTCAAATGGGGTGCCTTTGGCATCAAAGTTTAGTGCTAGCTTATGCTTCTTGAAGAGGCAGAGGCGACCACACCAGTCTACCAAGTGTCCCTGCACTGACCATCCCACCTCTCTCAACCTCAATGTCATGTCCTGTCTATAAACTAGAGCTGGTGCTAAATTATCTCACTGTGCTTTCCAGATCTACCAGTGTATGACTACTTGAGATGAAGCCGATTCTCCCTCATCCTCAAAGAATAGCTGGTCTGCTTGAAGCCCCACTGCTGAGCTTCTGAGCTCACAAAGATGCACACGCACCCAGATACACTCACACCCTCACATGTACTCACACACACTACACTCACACACTCAAATACACATATACTCACAGACACACATACACACACACACACATATGATCGCACACACTTACATACACTCACACTGGAATACTCATACACACACAAACATCCCTTCTCTAACCCTTCTCTCTTTCTCCACCCAGCTCTGCCTCAGACAGCCCTCCAGATTATATTTTAGAACCATACAATGTCTTCCCTGAGCCTGGGCTGGAGCCCACGTGCTGTCCTCCCGGTCCTGTTGCACCCCTACATCCCTTTGCAGACAGCTCTACTGGGCTGTCTTCACAGCTTTGCCAACCACAGTTATGTAGACCTAGTTTTCAGAAGTGTCTGGAGTGCCCTGAGCCACAGATGTCACAACCCTGCTTTCAGCATTCAAATTTAGAATATGGGATCTTACTGCAGGACGAAATATTTGCTACCAGGGATGCTTTGTGATATGAGAATAGAAGTAACTGTTTATTGACTATGTAAGTGAATACGTGCCAGAGATGCTAAAAAGCTTTGTATGCCTTATTGCATGGAATTTTCATGATAACCACACAAGGGAAGCTGCATGATCCACCCCAAGGGCATTAATCTCCAACCTGACAAATGCCACGTTGCTAAAGGCAGCACTGCCTTCCAGCTTCTTAGACCAATATGGGCCTGGATTCTGCCAATCATTATGTTAGACATTCACCCATCTTCATGCTCCATCAATTTTATTATTCAAATCTTAATCATAATAATGAGAACAACAGGAGGAGGAGAAAGAAAAGGACATGATAATAATAATGATGATAATAATAATAATAATATTGGGGCACCTGGGTGGCTCAGTCAGTTAAGCATCTGACTTCAGCTTAGGTCATGATCTCACAGTTCATAGGTTCAAGCTCTGCATCGGACTCTGTGCTGACAGCTCAGAGCCTCAAGCCCGCTTCAGCCCTCTCTCTCTCTCTCTGCCCCTCGCACACATGCACTCTTTCTTTTTCTCTCTCTCTCTCTCTTTGTATCAAAAATAAACATTAAAAATTTTTTAAATAAAAAAATAATAATAATATTGAGGAGGAGAAGAAGAAGAAAAGGAGAAGACGAGGGTACTGAACTAGCTGGGGACCTTTGGCATGACCAAGCTCCCAGAGGGTCACCTGTTTCTCATGCATCAGCACTGCTGGGGTAAGGTCACTCACACAAGTGCAAACAATGTCCTACAAAATTCTATCTGGGGCTCCCTCTAACTGGCCCACTCTGTCTATGACATTGCCAGATTGAAGCCTCTCACAGCCGAAAATGACATGTGCCTGGCGTGGCCTGTCCCCAGTGAGCCCGTGCCAGCTCCTGACACTCGTCTCTTCTTGTCGAAGGACTCACAGGCCCTTTCCCAGGGTCAGCATCAGACTCTGGGTCTCATCCAGCTCCAGGCTCCACGCACCTCCCCTGTGATCCAGCTCTCAGATGACCTGAGCAGATGTATGATGTCACCTCTGGGGTCACATCATGCCCTGGCCAGTGAGTTCCGGGTCAGGAGATCACAGGCACAGCAGCTTGGTGCTGCCTTGCTCCTTCTTCCTACGTGGACCTACCCATGCCCTTTGTCACTAGAGACGGTTCTCAGCCAGACATTCCAGTGGATGTATGCAGCCCTTGTTCTCCTTGTTCCCATGCAATCTTAAGGGGCCCTTTGCTGTCCCTCCACTGTCCTCAATAGCCTCAGTTCATTCTGGGCTCTCGACCCAGACACTATTTACTCGTCCTCTTCACTCTGTTATGTGTGTCCTGAGAAGGGTTCTCTTGTCCTCCTTGGATCTCTTCAGTCTGAGCTCAGCAAGATAGTCTTCTGAGTCACACAGACATTGTTCAGTGCCACCCTGTGTCTTCTGACTGAGAGGACCTGATTTCAATCCCATACTTTGCAACATTTCTGAGCCCTTAGATTGTGGGATAATGAAGTAATGATCTTTGAAACCTTCTCAATCTGAGTTTCCTAAGTTGATATGGTGTGACCACATCCAGCCTTCCCTGTCATACAGCATCCTTTTCCCTCAGACTCTCAATCTTCCTGGGCCACAGTGAGGATTCCACTGACCGACACAGGAACGGCTACCCACTTGGAGATGAAGACTCACCTACCCCACAGTGTTATAAGCACGTGTGTCTCTGTTTATTACCCATTTCCAGGGCACTGAGTGCAGACTCCAATCATCCTTTCACCTGGGAAACACTGGCCACATTCTTCCATATTACTTTTCTGTTTGTGCTATGACTGGCCCATCCCATGTACTCATCAAGCCTTCCATCACATAGAGGTTAAGTGCATGGCCTCTTACGTCAGATGTCTGGATCAAACCCACCTCTGCTCTTACCAATCTTGTAACCATAGGCAAGGTGCTGATCCTCTCTCTGACGACTTTCTCATCTAAAAGAGGACCCTTTCTAAAAAGGATCATCCTGGGGTCTGCTTCACCAGGTGGTTGTAAAGATTAGATGGATTCATATACCTAAAGTATTAAAGAGCCTGGTTCAGTAAGTGTTAGGTAGCATCAATTTATCAATTTTATCACACTAGTACAAAGGGTCAGAGTCAACCTCATGGCTGCCTTCCCTCTAGTCCCATGCTCCCCGGAACCAGGGCACAATACTGTTTAATGAGTGACCAAATGCCCTGGGCATTTTCCTCCTTCCCCCTTCATTCACATAAGAAAGAGTTTTTAGCAAACAACTGGGCAACCTCATTTCCTGAGATATCTGAAGGTACTCTCCAGCCTATGTCAGCTGGCCAGTCTCCAGCTTTTCCAAGCTGCAGCTCACTCAGAAACTGGATCTTATTCAACGATACCATTTATATCACCAGCTAGTGTCTTCCTGTGTCTGCCTTCCTTTTTAGCTAAAACAGGAGCAGATAATATCTCCTGTGCTCCAATCATTTGATTTCCCTAGACTTTGGAGATGCTTCTCAGACCCTGAAGGAAGGTTCCAGAGGATAATTATCTATCCATCTCTTCTACATATGGATTGTGATGTCCTGGGTTTTCCTGAGAAGGGAAATACACATGCATCTTCCTAGCTCTGGACCCCTGAGAAAATTAAAAACTGGAGAGTTATCCAGGCTTTCCTGGAGGCTGGCTGGTAGTGCCATTGGAGCTGGGAGAGGGGAAGGCTTCCCAGCCAGTCCCCACAGGCTCTATGTCCAGCTCCGTCTGCACCGCTTCAGCAGCAATGCGTATTGTGTTCAAGCAAAACCAAATGCAGGACTCCCAGGATGCAACCACACATCAGGGCCATAATGACGTCAGCAGGAGTCCTAATACAATTTGGCCATGTAGACCAATTTCAGTGGCAGCCTTCAAGGGTAAGTCCATGGCTTGTACATCAAACTGTTCAGCCAGATTCTACCTGATGCCAATGATAGCATAACCTTCTAGAAAAGAGAAACACAGCCTACTGAAAGAAGGAAAAGAAATTTAAAAGCACCGGAGCTCAACACAAAACCTTGAAAAAAAATTGTTTTTAATTTTGTGATTTTCTGTTTTAAAGAAAATTTGTCACTTCCTGGGTTTCTGAAAAAGAAATCTGCTAAGCAAAGAAGGTATGATATTTTTAAATCGTTTGCAAAGCATCCCTTTCACTCCACCCCTCCAGAAGTTTGACACATCGGAAGTCAGTGGTACAATGACATAAAAGGCAATTTGACTCTTCGATGCAGAAAATAGTCCCCTGAATCAAAGTTCCAAGCATATACTTAAGAATTTGTCCAACATTCTTTGATTTAAAATGAAAAAATTCTTTCAATAAACACACTGCAATCCTCTTCCATATTTCATTTTTGTTTACTTCTTGTGTGATTTATGTAATGACAAATTTCCTTTTCCATAGCAACTGAAAAGTCAAATAAACTGAATAATCATTAAAAATCATAAACTAAAAGGTTAAATTATTTATTTGAAAAAAGCTTCAAGGGTTAGGTGGCAATTAATAGCTTTAAAAATAAACAGGTTTTCTTTTTACAACCATATGAGATATATATATATATATATATATATATATATATATATATATATGGTACATATATATATATGGTACATATATATATATATGGTACATATATATATATATCATGTGTGTATATGTGTGTTTGAACATACAGCTCTATAGATGTCATAAAAATATCATAAAATAATAAAATTATGTCTCTGACAAAATTACATTGCTAACAAGAAATAAAACATTGCTTTAACATACAATACCTCTACTTTATTCTCCCCAAATGAGTCAGACTTGTTTTTCTAGATTTCTTCACTTACTATGTGTCTAAGATAATCTTTGATACTAAGATATTTTCAACTGTGGTCCTACCCAACATACACAAAAACATTAATTTTAAATGGCACAATAATTGCTATAAGATGCCTGTCTGATTCAACATACTGTCTGATTCAGTAATTTAATTTCTGCACATCAGCACCATTGACAAGTATGTATTTTAGAAATATACACTTAATTTCATGTTTTAACTCTCAGCTAACGTTTTCACAAGCAAAGCCCTGACCTCCCTATTGTCTTCCCACAACTGAGCTCTGATTTCCACCCCTTCCCTCCCCACCAACCTGGCTTTACCCTACTTCCCCAGAAGGAAGGTGTGGGCCCCAATGTCCCCTAAATGTTTCTGCATGCTTTAGCTTCCCGGTGTGTTGTCTGTGCCTATTACTAAAGGCAAGTGTCAAGAAAGGATTCAATCAATTCCTTGTCTGTAAAACCAAGTATTTTCTTCCAGCTCACCATAAAAACTCAGATATTTACGACTGAATCATTTATGGGGTTTTTTTCCCCCAAAACAGACACTGAATGTGTTACGTGCTCAAATCTTTGGATATAATCTGTTGGAAGAAAGGATCTGGGGCAGATGCACCATTACCCTGGTGCCCAGCACAAGCCCTAGCTGACAGGGACAGAGCAACAACAGGATGAGAGGATGGGTGGATGGATAGATGGATGAATGAAAAGAATTGCTGCCCCAAAAGTCAACCTAGGAGAAGAAAAATCAAAGGCCGAATTCTTGGGGCGGGGAGGGGTGGGGGCAAAGGGAAAGACCACCGAGAGAGACAGAAGGAAGAAAAGAAGGGGTAGGACAGGGGAAATACGTAATGAAGAAGAGACAGACAAGAAAAAGTGAGATAGACGACAGAGAAAAACAGGAAGAGATAAGGAGACAAAAGACAGAGGCAGAAGGCAGGGACTGGGGGGCACGGGGTGAAAAAAAAGGAGGGCGCGACCAAGGAAGCAGGCGCCCGAGGGGAGGAAAGAAGCGGGCAGTCAAGGGCAGGACGGAGCATTCTGCCCTAGGGAGAGACCGGTAGAAGTGGGATGAATCGCGCCCCCCACGTCCACTCGCGGCCCGTCCCGGGGGCAGGACGGCGCGTCTCACCTCAGCTCTCCCGCGGCGCTCTGGGCGCTGGAGACGCGCTAGCAGCCCCGGCCGCTTGCAGGTTACGCCGCGCGACACGCGTGTGGGAACCTAGCGCGCGAGCCCCGGGGGCCGGCCGGACCCCGCCCTCCCGGACTGCTCCCGCCTCCGGGGCGGGGCCTCGAGCACCCCACCCCCACGGCCCCTGCCGGGAGGGGCCTGGGAGTAGACGCGACCCGCCGCCGGGGGTGCGGTACGGACGCCCGGTGCGCTCGGCTCCGCGAACCCCCGGCCGCCGCCAGGTGGCTCGGCCTTGGCTGCAGCGGCGAGCCTGAGGGGGCGTCCTGGCGCCGGCCGCCGCGCCGCGCGGAAAGCACGGGTGCCTTTGGAGGCGGCGCCTGGGCCGCGGCGGAACCGCCCCTGCCTCTGCTCACTCGCCCTGGACGCCGCGACTTTTCGCTGGGGTCGGCGGGCCCCCAGGCTACGGCCGGGACGTCCGTGCGCGCGGTCTGCGCCCCGCCGCTGCGGGTCCCCCAGGCGTCCGGGCAGTCGTTCCCCTGCCCGCTGAGCGGCCGGGTAAACTGCATCTTCGCAGCGCCCCCGAGAATCTCCCAAACTTCAGCGGAGCCGTGCCTCCGCCTCGCCGCCTCCTCAGCTGTGAGATGGCCGCACCGCGCCAGGTCATGGTGAGTTCTGCGACCTCCCAGGAAGCGAAGGTGGCAGGGAACCGAACCACCCACGGAGGGTGGGACGGACTCGGCCCCAAAGAAGGGCTGAGGGACGGGAGGGAATGGCTTCTGAGTGGGCGACGGTCATGACAGGGCTTGAATGACCTCGTGGTGACAGGAGAGAAGAGATGGGAGAAGTGTCTCAGGTAACCAGAATTGTTGCAGTGGCAGCCAGATGTGCGGGTCACAGGGCATGAGCACAGAGACTGGAGCTCAGAGCAGATGAGACCAAGGAAGGGACATTGAGGGATTGAAACGGAAACCAGTCGTGAGTCCCTGCGCCTTCCTTCCTTCAGTCACTCTGTAAATGTTCTGGACGCCCTTGGGGAGGCAGAGGGTGCGGGGACATACGGTGACAGACTCTGTGCTTTTCCCCAGGTTTTGGAGTCCCTATTACACAAATAAGATTGTAAAGGAATGAAATGATGCTAAATCTGAGGTGGGGAAAGCGGATTCAGAATAAACATTAAAACTTTGGGGCGTGGTCCACAAAGCAAAACTTTTATTTTGGTGAATATGGAAATCCCTAATGTGAGCATTTATATAGCCTTAGTGAAGGAGAAGCTTAGAGGAAAATTTGTGCCCCCAAATGGTTATGTTATGGGGGAGGAAATGGTGAAAATAAAGGAGTTAATAACTGACCTAAAGTAGTTGAAAAAGAGTAGTAAAATTAAACCCAAAGAAAATGAAAGGGAGAATATATTAGAGAAAAAAAATACAGAAAATAGTAAAATAGTAAAACAAAGCCAAAGGTTATTGGAAAAATTGTTAATATAAATAATATTCTAATGAAATTGATTGTAAAACAAGACAGTGCTTCCCAATTTTTTTTTTAATTATACCCCCCCCCCCCAGGAGCTTTTACAAACACATTTTTCCTTATAGGCTCATGAAGTTTTAGTACCAAGGATTTATTGTATATCTCTTTATGTACTGTGCTTTATAATTAAAAACTGTGAGACTAATTTTCACTCCCTTGGGGCAATATTCTCCCTGTTGTGAATGCATAGAATGAGAAAAGACACAAGTCATATTAGGAATTAAAAAGCTATAACCACAAATCGAGCAGAAAGTTAAGACTCAAACATATTCTTAACAACTTCATAACAATATGTGGAAATAAATATCCAAATTCCTAGAAAAATGTGGTACCTAAATGACTGATAAAAGAAATACAAGCACAAAATAATCCAGTGTGTTAGTCTGCTCAGACTGCCATAACAAAGTACCACAAGAAAGTTCCTTTAGGATGAGGGCCACATTCTTATGACTTCATTTAACTTGAATCATCTCCTTATAGGGCCTGTCTCCAAAAACAGTCACATGATGTGTTAGAATGTCATAATATTAATTGAGATGGGGGGGGCACATCTCAGTCCATAATGTTCAGTAAACATTAAACAAATGATATCAGTAGTTTCAAAAAATTCTCACAAAGAAAACACTAGGCAGAGATGATATTATACCAAGTATACGTGGAGTAGATTGTTGGGATCATGTTGAAACTACTTTCAAAAGGAAAGAAAGTAAAAACACCCCAAGCACATTTTCTGAGGCTATTGTTACCTAATATGAAACCAGTTAAGAACAGCACAAAAAGAAGAAATTACAGATCAGCCTCACTCATGTTCATAGATACAAAAAATTCTAAACAAATAGTAAACTCAATCCAGCAGTATTTACAAAAATTATCATGGCCTAGTCAGGTTTATTTATAAAATATTAAAATTGGTTTTATATGCATTAATGTAGTTAATCATATTAATAACTTACTGGAGAAAAATTATATTCATCACAAAGTTTGCAGAAAGAGAATTTAGATAAAATTTAACACTCATTCATGATTTGTAGCAAACCAAGAAGGGTAGGGAGACTCCCTAATCTGATAGATGTCCACCAAAAGCCTTTCATAAATATCATTCTTTTTTTTTTTAATTTTTTTTCAACGTTTATTTATTTTTGGGACAGAGAGAGACAGAGCATGAACGGGGGAGGGGCAGAGAGAGAGGGAGACACAGAATCGGAAACAGGCTCCAGGCTCTGAGCCATCAGCCCAGACCCTGACGCGGGGCTCGAACTCACGAACCGCGAGATCGTGACCTGAGCTGAAGTCGGACGCTTAACCGACTGCGCCACCCAGGCGCCCCATAAATATCATTCTTAATGGTGACGTATTAGAGGTATTTTTAAAGCCAAGAATGCCTCCATCACAGCTTCCAGTCAACATGTCATTAGAGAACTAGTCAGTACAGTGTTTTTTGGTTTTTATTTTTTATAGAAACCAAAACAACTCTAAGATATATTTTAGAATAAGGGAGCCTAGCAAGTTAGGTGAATAATCAGTAAATTAATACATTTGTCCACAACACCAATAAACAGTTTGAAAACTTTGTTTTTAAAAATGCTATTTATAAGAGCTGCTATATATGTATATATATCTATGTAAATATATGTGTATGTATGTATATGTATGTATGTATGTATATAAGTACATATGTATATGTATACACACTTTCCCTACACTGTAGGGAAAGGCACTTGGCAAAATGGTTTAAGACCTTTATAGGGAAGTTTATATGAAAGGCATTGAATACGACCAAATAAATAGAGACATTATCATGTTTACCAAGAGGGGAGGCTAGATAGCAGATTCAAATCCTTTCAAATGTATCTATATATTTAATGTTATTATAATAAAATATTAAGAGCGTTTGGGAGGAGTGGAGAATTGGTGAGCTGAATCTAAAATTTACCTGAAAGAACAAGTGGCCATAAGAAAAATAAGGCGGATGATTTACCCTGCCCTGCAAAGGCTTGCTGTAGAGCTCTGTATGTTAGATAAAATAACTGATGCCCTGTGTGTATCAGATTCAGCTGGGTTATCTTCTTGTAACAGCCCCCCACATATGATTAGCTTAAAAGCACAAACTTTATTTTCCACTTATATTCCATACCCTCCTGCATATACATATCCACCTCAGGTTTCTAAGAGGGCATTGCACAACACAGGTGCTCACCTGAATCATACCTACATTCTTAAGGATTCTATCCAGAAGTGGCACATGTACTTATGTTAACATTTCATTGGTGGAATCAAGTCCAAACCTGCTACGAATGTGGCAGGGAAGCACAATCCTTCCTTACAGGAGTAAGGGACAGAAAGGAAAAATAACACAATCATCCATACTATAATAAGATAGTGTGGTATTGACACTATAAATACAAACCAACAGATGGATAAAAGGAATAGGACAGAGAGCACAGAACCACATCCACACCTATATGGGATCTGAAACACATCAGAGGTGACGTACAAATCATTGAAAAAAACATAGAATAGTCAACAAATAGAAAAGGATGGTGCTGAGACATATATTTGGGAAAACATGGAGTAAGATCCCTAGCACAAATTGCACTTATTAATTAATTACAGTTTGATCAAAGGCTTCAATGTGAAATAAAATCTTTAAAACTTTTTTTAATTTAAATTTTTTCTTTTTAACGTTTATTCATTTTGTGAGAGACAGAGAGACACAGCCTGAACAGGGGAGGCGCAGAGAGAGGAGACACAGAATCCGAAGCAGGCTCAAGGCTCTGAGCTGTCAGCACAGAGCCCGATATGGGGCTCGAACTCACTGACTGAATGATCATGACCCGAGCTGAAGTTGGACATCCAACCAACTGAGCTACACAGGCGCCCCTAAAATCTTTAAAATTTTTAGGATAAAGTGTGTCTCACCCTGACCTTAACAGGGGAGAATTACTTAAGTCAGATACAAAATCCTGCAAATCTTTAAAGTATAAAATAAGCCACACGCTAAAAGAAAATATTTGCAACAACTGATAAAGGATTAGAATCCAAAATGTATAAGGAATGCCAAAGAATCAATATGAAAAGCATAAACACCTGAATCAGAGAATGGATACAGGTAGGAACAAGCACTTCACAAACAGAAAAATGAATGAACCCAAATCTCTTGAACAGAAAACCATCAGAAATTATGGAAATGCAAATTAAGCCCACCATGAGATGTCTAATCAATAGATTACTATGCAAAAATATGACAATAGCAAGTGTCAAACAAGGAAAAGCTAATATGCTAATGACATGCATACCAATCCTATCAATTCCAAATATCATTTAAGATATTCCATGGCTTTAAATACCACTCCCCAAAAAAACAAAATAAAAAACAAAATAAAACTGCCAACACAAAGCTTTTTATCACTTATACTTTTTTGTAAATACATACTGAAAGCTCTATTTTAAACTTAGAAGGATTTTTAGTGCATATCACACTTGTTTTGTACGTGCAAAAAATGAATAAAACAAAATAAATCAGTTAAGGAATTTCTAAATACTTTTTGCATCTCATACTGACTCTTTGCAATCACTTTTGACTCAAGAGTTGTCAGTGCCTATGCTTTTCCATGGGGCACAGACAAGCCATCCGCATTCAGCCTTCTCTGCATTTCTGATCCACAGAACCTGTGCGCATATAAAATGGTTCTCTTGTATGTCACTACGTTTGGGTGGTTTGTTACACAGCAGTAGATAACCAGAATGTCCCTTATTCACAAAGAACTTTGAATGTTTACACAAACCTTCTAGGCCTTCTAGATCCTTCCATGTCCATGGGTGACTTCAGTGTTCACACCAATGACCATTAATTACTGTACTCTAGTCTTCCAGTTCATCGACCTCCTGGACACCCACAGGGATGTCCTTATCTAAACCACCTCAGCTGCCTTCTTTGAGTTACAAAAAGGCAGAGTCTTGGAGATTTTAATGGCCACCTGTGAGGGTTTAGGGTAAGAGACAAATGGAGGCCTCATCTTATCCCCCATCCAAAGATCCCATGACTCCTGCCTGGGGTTGTCAACAGGCAGGACACTGAGCAGAGCTGCAGGTCACAAAGTCACCATGCCAACCTTCCTGTCCATCATAAGGGACATCACAGGGAATTCTGTCTCTGTGGGGCAGGGAAGGGCCACTCAGGTAGTGGGACTACTGCCCCAGATCCAGCTGTTTGCCTCTTCCGCCCAAAGGCCAGGTACCAGGTGGAGGCTCTAAGAGCACCTTGGAGAAAGAGCTTGAGAGAACAAGGCTCCAGGACACAGGGTTGAAGGAGGTAGCAGGAGACAGCAGATGAGGCAGAAGCCTGTGGTGGCCGGGCATGGCCAGCGCTGATCCCCCTGCTCCAGGAGAGAGTGGGGCCTCAGGGACAACTAAGAAAATGGGGAGCAGCAGCCTCTGGGTGCCAGGCCCTGCACTCTCCCTGCTCCTGCTCCTTTTCCTGCTGCTGCCACCTCCATTGCTGAGCACAGGGAGCTTCCTGCACCACCTCCCAGCCTGGACACCCTTCCACCAGGGCACCAGGCACTACAGGAGCAAGATAGAGAAGCCAAAAACCTGCGAGGGTGCCTTTGATCTCTACTTGATCGTCGACACGTGAGCAGCCCTCCCACCCTGGGTGTTCTTCAGGGCACCTCTGACCTCAGGGTTACTGCTAGCATGAAGCGGTTCAAGTAGACCCCAGCTTCTGAGAAAGGGGAGGTGGGAACAGTCTTGATCAGACCCAAGATAAGACCCTCTGCAATCCCCTTGTTCCTGAGGCTGAGGGAATGCGCCCAAAATTTGTTCCCTGGGACTTCTCCTTTTGGAGAGGAAAAAGTGCCACCATAGAGTTGCTGGATGGCTCTCAGTCCCCCCACCAGCATGGCCTGGATCTGTGGCCTGCATGCCCCTTATATAGCTGGAGAGGCAGGTGATTACTAGGAGCTCCTTCTCAGCAGTTGTTAGAAGCTCTCTATGGTTTTTGGTTGTTGTTTGTTTTGTTTTTTACCCAAATGATTTCTGTTTTTACAGGGCCACAGAGATTGCCATGTTGCTTTTGTTAGGCATTGTCATAGTGTCACCAATTAGAAAGTTCTTTGCTCTCCTGCTGCTAAGTGTTTTGGTTTTTCTTCAGCCACTTGGAGACCATGTTACAGTTTGTGTGCACGTTCACAACAGTTTGGTCTGATCAAGCTTTGTCTTAGGAAACTGGGATGTGCATCTTATGGTCTTTGATGGAAAGGGGGTGGATCTTCGTGCTTGGAGAGACTGGAGAGGTTGCCTTGGTTCCCTTTTCAACTCCTCTGGTGGGTTGAGAATAAACTTTACAGATTCAGTGGTAGCAGTAGCATGACTGTCAATATAGTGTCAATATAGCACTTTTTGGTTTCCAGAGCCCATTTACTATACTTTTGTCATCCTCATAATCATCGTGGGGTCAGGGGGTGGGGAGCACCCCAACATGTAGCATACGGACGTATTTGCATTTGCAATCTCCTGGAAAGAGGACGGAATCTAGAGTTTGATGAAGTAGCACTGAGACTGGTGGGACTGGCAAGACTCAGGCTTCATGTGTGCCCTGATGGCAGCATCCCAGGCTGTACTGCCTCTGATTCCTTCTATTCTCCATGGAGGCTGATGATTGGGGAGTTGTGTATCCAGCCCACTAGCATTTAAGGAAAGCCGGCAGAGCTGGGAGCCACCATGCCCACTGAATAAGTCCCTCCTCACTGTCCTGTGGAGGGACTTCTGAGTTGTCCTCAGCAGGTTATGCCTCATTGATACTTGGCACAGCCCAGAGGGATGGTGATTTCTCTCTTGGGCATTGGGCTTGGGAGACGGATGGGCATTGTAAAGGAATGAAAGCCTCTCTGGGTCAGTCTTTGCAGAGGATGGTAATGAGTCCAAAGGGCCCCCTCAGGTGCCATGCTGTTACAGTGCTCCTGCCAATGCATATTTCTGCCATTAGGCCCGATGTGGGTACGGTTCAACCCTGCAATGGATAAGAAGGGCTCTTTGCACAAGTAGGACATGTGAGAAAAACATTAATTGAGCGCTTATTGTGTGCCAGGCAATGTGTTGACCACTTTGGTCTCCTCCTCCTTAGAGGAACAGGATCTATTTTCCTATTTTAGGGTGATGCAACGGAGTCTGGAGAGTCCAGTGTTTTCTCAGTGTCAATTAAGCTAGTTTGCTGCAAAAGATTAGATAATAGGGGTTGGTCTCCTCCCCTCTCTCCCAAAGAGGGTGTAAAGTAAGGGTATGAAAAGTACCATTCTAAAGAGGTGGTCAGGAAAGTCAGGGCTGACAGACAGGATTGTGAGGAGTTCAGGCAGGGGCAGTGTTTTTGACCAGAAGAGGTGTATGATTGGAACTAGTTTTAAGCGAATCACAGTTGAGCACAAAGGCAGAGACCAGTGAGGGGCTGGCACAGAGGTCCACAGACGACATGATAGTGGCATAGAACAATAGGGTAGGCATGGTAATAATGAGTGGCCAAGTTCTGCATGTTATTTGAAACTAGAGGTCACAGGAATCCAGACAGATTGGATGGGGGAGGCAATGTGTGACCCCAGACTGGGGGCAAGAGTAAGGTAGGAAAACAGCTTCATCACTGCATCTTCCTCACAACTATAGGTAAATGTTATTATCCCTATTTTATAGATGAGGGAAGGAAGCTGCTCAGGGGAAGGAATGAGGCCCTTAAGGTTTGGCATTGCCTCATTCAGATTTCTCAGATAGGAAGACATGGACCCAGAATTGATACTCTGAAGTGTCTTATTCCATAGCTCATTTCAAAGACTCCAAGGCTGGGTAGCTTTCTTGGAATACCTGTGATTGTCCTTGAAGACAAACGGAATTTGTCACCTGCATGAAGGTCTTGAGTAGTTTGCTTTCAGCTTATTCATTAGGTTCCTTATTAATTTGGTCATTCATTAGATTGAACAGGATGAAAATGAGTGAGTGTTCCCATGTGCCTGCCTTATTGGCCAGTGGCATATGAAAGCCAGGGAGCTCCAGGCAGAGGGACTGGTATATGCAAAGACCTGAGCACTGAGGCCCTCAGGTGATCCCAGAGGATCCAAGTATAAGGAGGAAGAAGGAAAAAGAGTGGAAGAAGGAAGAGGACAGGCTAATGAGGAGGCCTTGGGCCCATGTAGGAGGTGTGTTCTTCACCTTAAGGGCAACTGGGGATCAATAGAAGAAAAGCTTTTAACAGAGGAGAGATGGATCAGATCTATGCTTTTATTAGAGGTACTGGATTCCTTGAGAAGGATGGGTAAGAAAGAGGAAGGATGGAAGCAGCAGCTTCAGTGAAAAAGAGAAGGTCTTAGAAGTTCCCAGAAGGCCTGAGAGACTAGGGGAAAATATGTAGGAACCTAAGGCAGATGTGCCCTGTGAAAGGAGAATGGGCAGACAGACTGCTAGGCAGCTCCCACATGTGTGGCATGGATGCAGAAAGAGGGACTAGTGTAGAGAAGAGAAGTAGAGCTTCAAGATCCATTCATTCTGGGGACATTGGGACTCTGGGCATTGCCACTGTGGGTGCATTGGGGATTGGAGAGGAGCTCACCACTGTCTTTCCTAGTATTAAAAGGTAAACTGAAACACTTTGTAATTTTCAAGGATTTGAGCATATATGAATTGGAATCAGGAAACACCAAACCTCAGTTATTAGGAGCACTGACAGGATCCAGTGTCAAGGTTTATATAGATAATATATGAAAGAATATCAAAGAAATTATTTGAATGATTGTAGTTTAAGTAGTTACTAGCCTTATTTGGAAAAGCCTATTTTGTTGCTTGTGATTGGTGTGCCTTTGTAGGCTTTCAAGGTATCAGAGCTACCTCAGTCCAATGGCTTGTCGTGTTAATACTTTAATAATTACTCCCTTTTGGTCATCCTCTCATACAGGAGAGACTGACCAACAATTTAGTATTAGTGCCACTTTTAGTTACCATTAGGGTTAAGTTGTTCTTGTCTTTCATGAAACTTGTAGCTAATGATGTCAGGAACATCGGAAGAATTGTTTGTTTTTGCTATTCATCTGTTCATTTTTTTCTATTTCTCCAAGTGCAGTGAGACCATCTGATGTATTGATGATGGTTGTGGACACATATTTAAGACCTTTGAGAGAATACAGCACACCATGGAGACTACCATGCTGACTATCAGGAGGATAATAGCAAGAGACTAAAGAATATTCCTTAGCCAGCAAGAGACTAGAGAATGTTCCTTAGCCAGGGTACACATGAACCAAACCAGTTGGCATCAGATAAATCAAAGAATATATCACAAGAGGCATCAACCTGTTTAGCTAAGTGGCTTGTTTGTTAATTTCTCATATTTCAATGTCTACAATACCAGGGGTGTTGGACCAGGTACAGCAGGAAGTAATTGCTATGGCAGAGACTCCTCCTTGTTAGCCAGTAAGGAATCTAAACAAATTCTATTTTCTAAAACCACCTTATCAGCTTGAAATAATCCTTGAAACAAAGAGGCATACTTTGGGGTAGCATAATTTACTACCTATTATCTACCTCCTTTGAAATTTCCCCAAGAATTTTCAGTCTAGAAGTTGAGTTGGTAGCTTGTTTCATCTCATTGAATCCATCCCTTCGTCTTGAGAATAGGTCAACTCAGTTAAACAGTGATGTCTCATTTCAAGAGGCAGTGTTGCAGGTAGGATCCCAAAATTAGACCTATACCATGTGAGCAATCAGATATTTAATAAGAGATATTTCAGTGAAAACAAGGAAACAGTTAATGATTGGGGCAGACTATACATCAGGTCCTGAGTCCAGAGAGCAGCCAGTTGAGAAGACTTCCAGACCCAGATGTGGGTTCAAAGCGTCTCTTGTGTAATTTAATTGTCTCTGGTGATGTTATTGGGTGTTCAAGTGACTGTTCTGAGTGGTCCACACAGCATCAGACACAATGGTTTACTGTAAATGAGCCATTGTGTTGATTTCTATGAAGTTTATATCAAGTTATCCAGTTCAGTTTGGAGGACTTTGGGAAAAGGGCAGTTTTTATTCAAATCAGAAGGGTGGAAGAAAGTTGGGATCATTAATTTGGAAAGTTGTAGACAGATATTGGAGAAAAATAGAATAATTTAGTATCCACTCCATTTTACAAATGGATAACAGTGCCTCAAAGACAATGAACAGGTTTAGAATCTGATATCCATTAGGGTGTGTTGTAGGTTTTACTGAAAATATTTTTCATCTCTACAATTACCCCAATTTCTACCAAAAACAATCATAATAAGACTAATTTGTTTGCAAAACATGTCTAGTCTTATTAAACTGGGTCTAGTTGTTTGCATATGTGCAGCAAGAATAGTATATGTACTATTATGTATTGTACATAGTATATGTACATATACTATTGTATATGTATATGTACTATTATGTATACTCTCATAATATTCCAGTTAAAGCTTTGGTGATATCTAAAGGGATTGTCTTTATACAGTCCATGTTGTTTTCTTAAAATTGGAAATGACTTAGATTCAATTTTTAAAAGCTTCCTTACTCTAAGAAGCCAAACTAAGCAGTTGGACAAATTTGTCCTGTAATAAGAACAGATTTTCACTGAATTTACGCAAATGTCTATATTGTTATGTACAGTAAGAATACTCAAGAATTTCCGGATAATAGAAGGATGAGATAGAGAGAGAGAGAAATACAGTTGGCCTTTGAACAATAGGGGTTTGAACTGCATGGGTCCACTTACACATGAATTTTTTATAAATGCAAGACATTCGTAGAAAGAGGCACTACACGTCTCTTCATCTCCACCCAAAGTTAGCAAAGCTAGATCCTGTAGTGACACCTACTCCTGGCTTTTCTACCCAGGAATATGGGAACCCTCTTTCCCAGCAGAGTCTAGGAGAAGACAGAGTACCTTTGACCATCTCCCTAGGTCACTTGCTCTACCTGACCCCTCTTATGTGGTTCTAGTACAGTTTCTGCTTGCAGGAAGTTCTGGCAAGCAGTGAGCCTCCAGTTTCCTGGTGCTGCCTCAGAGAACTGTCAGCACCATGGACAGCGCCCCTCCTACTGTCTGCTCTAAGACCCAGGCTTCTTCGGCCTGGTGCCATCCTACCCTGGTGTTCTCCCAGATTCCCTACTGAAGAGCTCCTATTCTGTGGTCCTTGCCAACTCTGACCAGTGACTGGATCCACCACTTTGGCAAGAATCCCTTCACAGAACTGGTTTCTTTGTGCTTCTCAGTTCAAGACCTCAATGAATGATATGAGTTTCACATAGGTACTGGAGTGAGGAGTGCCGGGAACAGACCAGAACTCTGCTGTTCCAGCCTTCTCTGCATCTTTGCTCCAACTTCCCTTCACTTCTAGTCATTTGGTAATTTCTATACTTTTAAATCACAATGTTAAACACAGTTGTTGAGTTTTGAGAGGAGGAAAAAGTTATATGTGAATTTTCAACTGTGCAGAGTGTTGGCACCCCTAACACTGATGTTGTACAAAAACCAGCAGTATTGCATTTTTGTTTTAAAAAGTTTGCTTTACCAAATTGCTATAAGTTATAGATAGGTTAAAAGAAAGAAGAAAAGGGACCTCTTAAGTATGGGAAACAAAATGTAGAAGAAACAGCTGTGTTTCAAAGTCATAAAAAATTATAATCATCCTCATCAGTTATTTCAGTCCCATTCCATGTAGTTAATTCTTTTTAAAAATTATTAGAGAGGGGCGCCTGGGTGGCTCAGTCGGTTAAGTGTCCGACTTCGGCTCAGGTCATGATCTCACGGTCCGTGAGTTCGAGCCCCGCGTTGGGCTCTGTGCTGACAGCTCAGAGCCTGGAGCCTGTTTTGGATTCTGTCTCCCTCTCTCTCTGACCCTCCCCTGTTCATGCTCTGTCTCTGTCTCAAAAATAAATAAACGTTAAAAAAATTAAAAATTATTAGAGAGAGAGAATGTGTACAAGCATAGGAGAGGGACATAGGGAGAGGAGCAGAGGGAGAGAGAGAATTCCAAGCAGGCTCCATGCTGAATCAATGCGGGGCTTGATCCCACAACCCTGGGATCATGGCCCAAGCCGAAATCAAGAGTTGGATGCTCAACCAACTGAGCCATCCAGGTGCTCCATGTAATTAATTCTTGTTAAAAGTTTTATGAATCTATCAGTTTCTCCACTAGAGTTCAAAAAATTCTCATGGCATTACCAGCTCAAGGTATGACATTAAAGTTATTCAGAATCTGTACTTGGCAGTCCCTTTTATGAATCTCTTTGAAGAGGAAGCACTTTTGCAAAAGCATGAGAGTAAAACAATAACTGTAAATGTCAAAAGATGTAAAGGTGGCCAATATTAAAGATCTTATGAGAGCCTATTACAGTGAAATTGATAAGGAAATTTTATTTTTTCTGACATAAACTTTAAGATAATAATTAGAATTATGACTGATAACGTTATACCATAACAGAATTCTACATAGACGTAACAGAATTCTAAGGAATTTCATACATTCCCATGTGATTTGACATGTTAAATTAGCCTAATTGTCTAACATGTCTCTTTTATAAGGAAAGAGAAAAACAACTTTTGACATGTTCCAGGGACCCTCCAAAATATCCCAAAGTTAATTTGAGATAAAAAAAAAAAAAAGACTTCATTTAGAATTTCATTATGGGAAGTTTATAAGAAATAGCAAAAGATTTGAACACTTGATTAAAAGTCATCTGGGTTATCTATCCAACTAAAGTGACAAAGATTTCTGGGGCACTTGGGTGGCTCAGTTGGTTGAGTGTCTGACTTTGGCTCAGGTCATGATCTCACAGCTCGTGAGTTCGAGTGCTGACAGCTCAGAGCCTGGAGCCTGCTTCAGATTCTGTGTCTCCCTCTCTCTCTGCCCTAACCCACTTGCATTCTGTCTCTGTCTCTCTCAAAAATAAATAAACAATAAATTTTTTTAAGTGATAAAGATTTCTAAGGCAAACATAAAAAGTTACATAGTTGTAAAAAATCTTAGCTCTTACAAAAAAAAAATCTTTCAATAGAGGAGACTCAGTTCCCCCAAGTAATCAAAGACCCAGTAATGACAGCATGAAGCACAAGAAATTATTTTGGTAAGACACAATATATTTGATTTCAAGATAGATTATACAAGGGTATAGAGCAACCTTTTATAATCTGTTATTAAGAGCACACCAAGAGGGGTGCCTTGGTGGCTCAGTTGGTTAAGCATCCAATTCTTGGTTTTGGCTCAGGTCTTGATCTCACAGTTCATGAGATCAGATCCCATGTTGGGCTCTACACTGACAGTGAGAACCTGCTTGGGATTCTCTCCTCTCTCTCTCTCTCTCTCTCTCTCTCTCTCTCTTTCACTCTGTACCTCCCCTACTCATGCTGTCTCTCAAAATAAATAAATTTTAAAAAGAGCACACCAATAGTTTAAGAAAACTTTTTCTGTTCAAAATATTAAAGAGAATTACATTTTAATTTTTCATAGGTATACTATTGATATTAAAGCTTATTTTTAAAATATTTTAATAAAATCATTCATTTTTCACCAGCTTGACCAAGTAAAATGTTTCTCTCACTTTCTGCTTTCTATTTCCATTTAGTTTTAATCTTCCATTCCTCTTTTTCATTATAAAATGACCATTCTTTTAGAACAAAATTACTCTTTTCCCTTAACAAAAGTTTATTTTCATACCTCATACCTTTTCTTACAAAAATACATTCTACTCTCCCTATATAGAGTCATTTCTCTTATTATTTCTAGTAGTTTTAATTGCATATGTTGATTCAAATTTTTAGTCCTTTAATTTCTAGTGAAAACTAAAATTGAGCTATTAAGGACTATTATACCAGCATTCTGTAGATTGGCAAGTTTGTGAATAAATTTCATAATTTCTGGAAGTATGTATATTCTTCCTCATAGTAAATATTTCAGTGTGGCATAAGACACGTTTATTAACAAACCCAAATAGCTTTAGTTCCTCTGTAATAAGCCCAATGTAGGTAATCTTATGTTGAATAATTAGTGTTTCCATATTTTATCTTGTTTGGAAAAGGCAGTCTCATGCGTGTAGACTCATGTGCATCCAGCCACATAAGAATAAACCTTGAGCCTGGAACATGTTTTTCCAAAGAGATAACCCATACAGCCTGTGTCAGGCTTAGCACCTTGAGTGAGGACATTGCTCCTTGTTTAACTTTCTGAATGTTCTTTTGTCTCTGCTTAAACGATGTGCATCATATTGTACCTGACCAATCCACTGTTACACCTGTCTTCTGTGGAAAGGGGCAAGGCTCCTTCCACTGTTGCAGGAGATGCATGCTTAGGGCAATTGCCATGCCTAAGCCACCAGGAGAGGCCCACTGGGTATGGGGTCTAATGCTCACTAGTGAAGTTCATCTTGTTCTGTCTCTTTGTCAGTAAAACATTGTTCCATCCAGTGCTTGACTATTGGGTTTTTCTTGGGGACTCCCAACCATGATGTACTGATCAAAAGTGTTAGGGTTCTCTCCTGGAATTGTTAACTAGTGATCAGTAGTCTCCTCTCTTAGGTAACTAAGAGAGGTAAAAAAAAAAAAAAAAAATAAGTGGGCTTTGAATCACTTATGTAGAAGTTTTTTGTTCTCATAATGAAATAATTTGTAAGATTATTTTTTATTACTCAAAGAACTGGATTGCATTCTGAATGATATCAAAGGGCTGACCAACCCTCTAACTACACTGCCTTCAATTTGTATATCAGGGAGATTTTCTTCACCTCCTTATTCTCGTTTGTTATCTCTGGTCTTTCTGATGGCAACCATTTTAACAGATGTAAGGTGATATCTCATTGTGGTTTTGATTTGAATTTCCCTCATTATTAGTGATCCTGAGCACCTGTTACTCTCTTTGGAAAAATGTCTCTTCAGGGTTTTTTACCATTTTAAAATTGGTTTACTTTATTTTTGCCTCCTCTCATATTTTAAATAGTTTTTTAAGTCTTTGTCTAGTAAGTGTGATGCCTTGGCTTTCTTGGGGATGATTTCTGTAAATTTATTTAGATCCTTTGAATGAGCAATGTTCTGCTGTTTCTCTCTATGTTTTGTGATTTTACTTTGTTGAAAATTGGGTTTTTAATTATTATATTGTAACTCTCGGACATGTGAATATCTTTGAGAAAACATGTCATTTTAGGTCATACACCCATTTTTAAATTTGATTGTTTGTTTTTTTGTGATTGAGTTGTATGTGTTCTTTATATATTTTGGAAATTAACCCTTTATCAGAATATATCATTTGCATATATTTTCTCCCATTTGTGTAGATTGTCTTTTCAGTTTGTTGATCTTTTTTCTGTGCAAAGCCTTTTTATCTTGATGTTGTCCCACTTGTTTATTTTTGCCTTTGATGCTTGTCTTTAGGTGTTACAACTAAAAAATTATTCCCAAGACTGAAGTCAATAAATGATTTTCTTACATTTTCTTCTATAAATTTCATTTTTTTAACACTAACATTTCAGCCTTTACTCCATTTAGAGTTAATTTGAGTGATATAAGGATCTAGTTTCATTCTTTTGATTTAGAATGTCCAATTTTCCCTGAACCATTTATTAAAAAGATAGTCTTTTCTCCATTGAATATTTTTGACTTCCTTGTTGAATATTAATTAACCCTATAAGCATGGGTTTATTTTTCAGATTCTAAATTTTATCCCATTGATCACTGTGTCTGTTTTATGCCAGTATCCTGCTGTTTTTAACTACTATAGCATGTAATATAGTTTGAAATCAGGAACTATGATGCCTCCAGCTTTAGTTTCTTTCTCAGGATTGCTTTGGCTGGCCACTTGGGGTCTTTTGTGGTTCCATACACAGTTTAGAACTGTTTTTCCAATATATGTGAAAAATGCTGTTGGAATCTTGATAAGGATTTCATTGAATTTTAGAAGGCTTTGAGTTTTTTGGTTATTTTAACAATATAAATTCTTCCATTCAATGCACAGGATTTATTTCCATTTATTTGTGTTTTCTTCAATTTCTTTCATCAATGTCTTCTAATTTTCAGTGTAAAGAGTTTTCACCTCGGTTAAATTTATTCATAAATATTTTATTGTTTGTGTTATTGTAAGTAAGATTGTTTTCCTTATTTCTTTTTCAGGTAATTCATTGCTAATATATAGAAATGCTTCTGGCAGCACATCCTGACAATGTGCTGAATTTGTTGATTAGATGTGTGTGTGTGTGTGTGTGTGTGTGTGTGTAGTCTTTAAGATTTTTTAGGTATAAAATATGTCATCTGGAAATAGAACAACTTTATTTCTTCCTGTTTAATTCTGATACCTTTTATTTTTTTCTCCTGCCTGGCTACAACTTCCAGTACTGTGCTGAATAGAAGTAATGAGAGTAAACATCTTTGTCTTGTTCCTTATCTTAGAAGAATTTCTTTCACATTTTCACCATTGAGTATGATGTTATTTGTGGGCTCTCATATATGGCCTATATTATGTTAGGTGTGTTATTTCTATAAACCTAATTTCTTGAGTGTTTTTTATCATAAATGGATGTTCAATTTTGTCAAATGCTTTTTCTGCTTCTATTGAAATAACCATATAATTTTTATCTTTCATTCTACCAATGCAATGTATCCCACTTATTGATTTGCATATGTTGCACTGTCCTTGAACCCCAGGGAGGAATCCCTCTTGGTCATGGTGTATGATCTTATTAAGTTTTGCTGAATTTGGTTTGTTAGTATTATTTTGGGAATTTTGTATAAATATTTATTTATTTATCAGAGATTTAGTCTGTGGTTTTCTTTTCTAATATACTTATCTGGCTTTGGTATCAGGGTAATAATGGCCTTGTAAAATGAGTTTAGAAGTGTTCTTTTGCTTCAATTTTTAGAACAGGGTGAGAAGGATTGACATTAATTCTTTAAATGTTTGGTAAAGTTCATTAGTGAAGCCATCTGCTCTTGGGTTTTTCCTTGTTGAGAGGGGTTTGATTACTGATTCAATCTCCTTACTCACTGCTGGTCTCTTTAGGTTTTTTCTTTTTTCTTGATTCAGTCTTCGTAGTTTGTATGTTTCTAGGAATTTATCCATTTCTTCTAGATTGCCCAGTTGTTGGCATATAGTTGTTCGTAGTAATCTCGTATGTTCCTCTGTATTTATGTGGTATCAGTTCTAATCTCTCCTCTTTCACTTATAATTTTATTTATTTGGGACTTCTCTTTTTTTTCTTTTGGTTAGTTCAGCTAAAGATTTGTCAATTTTGCTTATCTTTTCCAAGAACCAAGTCTTAATCTTTTCTATTCTTGTTATCTTGACTTATTTCTGTTTTTTATTATTTCCTTTCTGTACTAAACTGGACTTAGCTTCTAATTTGTTCTTTTTCTAATTCATTCAGTTGATAGATTTATTTGAAATACTTCTTTTTCCTTGATGTATGTGTTTATTGCTGTAAATGTCCCTCTTAGAACTGCTTTTGCTGCATTTCATAAGTTTTGGTATATTGTGTTTCCATTTTCATTTGTCTCAAGATACTTTTTTTCCATTTTAATTTCTTCTTTGATCCACTGGTTGTTCAGAAGTATTTTCTTCACTCCCATGCATTTGTGAATTTTCCAGTTTTCCTCCTGTTTGATTACTAGTTTCATACCATTGCAGTGAGAAAAGATTCTTGGTGTGATTTCAGTGTTCTTAAATGTATTAAGACTTATTTTGTGTCCTAACATATGATCAATCCTGGAAAATGTTCCTTGTGTGCTTGAGAGAAATGTGTATCCTGCTGCTTATGGATGGATGAACTATCCTATAGATGTCTTTTAGGTCCTTTTGACCTATAGTATGACTAAAATTTGTTGTTTACTTATTCGTTCTTTGGATGATACGTCTATTGTTGAGCATGGGGTATTAAAGACCTGGGCCAACTATTATGGTATTGCTGTTTATTTCCCTTTTTATTTCCGTTAGTATTTGATTTATATATTTAGGTTTTCTGATGTTGGGGCATAAATATATGCAATTATTATATCTGCCTTATGGATTGACCCCTTTGTCATTATATAATGACCTTCTTTGTCTCTTTTGGCCATTTTAAATTTAAAGTCTATTTTGTCTGATGTAAATATATCTACCACTCTTTTCTTTTGGTTACCATTTGCTTGAAATATCTTTTATCATCCCTTTACTTTAAGATGTGTGTTTCTAAGGCTAAAGTAAGTCTCTTGTAGACAGTGTATCATTGGGTCTGTGTTATTATTGGTTTTGGTTTTATGTTTTTATCTACTCAGTCATTCTGTGTCTTTTGACTGGAGAATTTAATTCATTTATATTGCCATTTGTTAATTGTTTTCAGATTGTTTGGTAAATCCATTGTTCTTTCCTTCTTATCTTGTCTTCTGTTGTGATTTGATGACTTTTTGTGACAGTATATTTTGACTTTTATCATAGTTTTTTTGTGTAACTACTACAGTTGACCCTTGAACAACACAGGTATAAACATCTACTTATATGTGGATTTTTTTCATAAATACTATGTGGTACTATAATTGTATTTTCTCTTCCTTATGATTTTCTTAACATTTTCTTTTATCTAGCTTATGTTATCTTAAGAATATAGTATATAGTACATATAAATACATAATATGTGTTTATCAACTATATATGTTATCAGTAAGGCTCCTAGTCAACAGTAGGCTATTAGTAGTTAAGTTTTGGGTGAGTCAAATGTTATATGCTGTCAAATAACAAAAATTCAACCAAATAAATTTTAAAGGTCTAATTGGAATTTATTTTTTAAAAAATCATGAATCAGGCAGTACCCCATCTAGCAAGTAGAGGGGAGACCCAGAGGGCTACAGAAAAGGAAAGGTTTTTTAATGTATAAAGGAATAGAGGGGCTTGAGTGGCTCAGTTGGTTAAGAGTCCAACTGTTGATTTTGGCTCAGCTCATGATCTCACAATTGGTGAGATTGAGCCCCATGTTGGGCTCCATGCTGACAGTGCAGAGCCTGCTTGGGATTCTCTCTCCCACTCTCTCTGCCCCTCCCCCACTTGCACGCATGCATGCACACACTCATTCTCTAAAAAATAAATAAATAAACATTTTAAAAACAAATGTAGAAAGGATGTAGGAAAATGGAAATTATTAGCAAAGAATTCATTGTTTTAGGCAAGATTTCACTCCTGGGAGGAACAGAAGGGATCTATCAGTGCTGACCAGGAAATCTTCATGGTGACTAGTTAATGGTTACATTTATGGGGGGTTGAAACTGAGTTAGGTTAAATATTGTCTTGGTTTGGGGTGTCTGGGTGGCTCAGTTGGATAAGCATCCGACTTCAGCTCAGGTCATGATCTCACAGTTCGTGGATTTGAGCCCCGCATCAGGCTCTGTGCTGGCAGCTCAGAGCCTGGATCCTGCTTCAGATTCTGTGTATCTCACTCTCTCTCTCTCCCTCCCCCTCCCTCCATCTCATACTCTCTGTGTCTCTCAAAAATAAACATTTAAAAAAATTTTTTTAAAAATATTGTCTTGGTTTACTGACTTGGGACCTTAACCTAAGTGATGCTATTTGGGGCTTGTGTTTTTTTTAACAACATAGATTTTCAACTGCATTGGGGGGTCAGCACCCCTAACTCCTATGTTGTTCAAAGGCCAACCGTATGTTGTTGTTTTTGTAGTTATGATGAGGCTTACATAAAATATCTTATATTTATAACATTACCTGACATATAACCTGACAACTTAACTTTGCTACCATTAACTAAACTTTATATACTTTTACCTCTTTGCATCACATTTAAGGTTATTGATATTACAACTTATTCATTTTTATATTGTGTATCCAATAACAAATTGCTGTGGTTATGAATAATTTTATTATGTCTGTTTTTTAACTTTTAAATTAGACTTGTGAGTGAATTATGAACCACCAATTTATTAGAGAATGTGACTCTGAATATATATATTGGTATTATCAATGGATTTTATACCAATGTTATGTTTTTATTATTTAAGTAGCATTATTTTATTTCTACTTGAAGAACTCCCTATAGCATTTCTTATAAGGCAAGTCTAGTGATGATGAACTCTCTTACCTTCTTTTGTTGTTATTCAGGAAAGTCTTTATCTCTACTTCATTTCTGAAAAACAGAATTGTTCAGTATAGTATTCTGGTTGACAATTTTTTTCTTTAATTATTTTGAATATATCATTTCGTTCTCTCCTGACCTAGAAAGTTTCTGTTGAGACATCTTCTGACAGTTTTATGGTACGTTCCCTTATATGTGACTGTGTTTTTCTCTTGCTGCTCCCAAAAGTCTCTCTTTGTCTTTGACTTATTAAAATTAAATATAACATGTCTGGTGTAACCATTGTTAGGCTTAACCTATTTGGAGTGCATTGCACCTCTTGAAGCTGGATTTCTATTTTTTCTCCATGTTTGGGAAGTTTTCAGCCATTATTGCTTTAAATATACTTTCTGTCCCTTTCTGTTTTTCTTCTTTTGGTATTTCCATAATACCTGTATTGTTTCCTTTGTTGATTTCTCATAAGCCCTGTAGGCTTTCTTTATTCTTTTTTATTCCCTTTTCTTTTTGCTTCTCTGACTGATAATTTCAAATGTCCTATCTTCTAGTTCATTGATTGTTTATTCTGCTTCTTTGAGTCTGCTATTGAAATTCTCTATTGAATATTTCAGTGCGGTCATTATATTCTTCAGCTCCAGGATTTCTGCATGATTTATTTTTATGGTTTCTATCTCTTTGTTGAATTATTTACATCATTTTAAATTTGTTAAGACTTGTTCTGTGGCCTATATTCTCTACCTTGGAGAATATTTCACAAGCGTTTGAGGAAAATGCATTTTGCTGTTGTCACATAGAGTGTTCTTTACATATCTGTTAGGTACAACTGGTTTAGAGTGTTGTTCACATCCTCAATTCCCTTATCCATTTCCTGATATTTTGTCTAGTTTCTCTGTCCATTATTGAAAGTAGAGTATTGAAGTCTTCAACCTTTATTGTAGAGATTTCTAATTCCCTCTTAAATTCTGTCAATGTTAGCCTCATAAATTTTGGAGCTTCAATGTTTGGTGAATATCTCTTTATAGCTGTTTTGCTGTCTTGATTATTTGACCCTTTTATGAATATATAATGTCCTTTGTTATTTATAACAGTTTCTTATTTAATGTCTATTTTATATAATATAGTTACCCAGCTCTCTTTGGGTTTCAGTTTGCCTTGAATATCTTTGCATTCTTTCACTTTCAACCTACTTATGTCCTTACATCCAAAGTGAGTCTCTTGTAGATAGCATACACTTAGATCTTTCTTTCATCTATTCTGCCAGTCTATCCCTTTTGTCTGGATAGTTTAATCCATTTACATTTAAAATAATTGCTATATGGAAGGACTTACTTCTGCCATTTTGCTGTTTATTTTATGTTTGTCTTAGGCCCTTTTGCTCCTTATTTTCTCCTTTACTGCCTACTTCTGGGAAGGGAATCAAAACTTATTAGTACAAAATAGAATAATCAAGTTTTTATCCCCTTCTCATTTCCTCTCTGCATTCTATTATAGATATTTTCTCTATGATTACATGACCACTAACTGTAATATGCTAAATTTATAGCAATCTAATTATAATTAATGCCATCTTAACTTTAATCACATATAAAAACTCTACTCCTAAGCTGCTACAATCCCTCCTTTGTGTTATCAGTATCACAAATTACAGCTTTACACATTGTGTGCCCAGTAACAGATTTCTAATGACTTCAATGCATTTCTTTTGAATTCTATAGAGAGTAAATGTTCAGTTACAAACCAAGATTACAATGATGCTAGCTTTTATATTTGCTCTTGTATTTATCTTTATCAGAAAGCTAAGTCTGTATCTTTTTATGTTCATATAACTTCAAGTTACTGGTTAGTGCCCTCCTGTTTAATCTGTATGGCTCTTTTAACATTACTTAATGTTAGGGCAGGTCCATTGGAAATGGACTCCCTCATCTTTTGTTTATCTCTGAATATCTAAATTTCTCTATTACCTACAAAGGACAGTTTTGTAGAATTTGGCATTCTAATTTGATTTTTTTTCCTTTCATCACTTTAAATATTTTCTCTACTACCTTCTGTCCTCCAAGGTTTCTGATGAGAAATAATCTTAGTGAGGACAACCTGCATGTTACAAGTCTTCCTTCCTGCTCAAGATTCTTTTGTTGTCTTTGTCTTTCAGTAGGTTTATTATAATATGTCTTAGGGTGGGTCTCTTTAGTTTATCACAGTTGAAGTTCATTGAGGTTCTTGGATAGATTGATTTATATACTTCATACAATCATGTACTTTAAAAAATTAATTCTAGTATAGTTAACATATAGTGTTATATTAATTGTAGGTGTACAATATAGTAATTCAACAATTCTATACTTCATTCAGTGCTCATCAAGATAACTGTGCTTTTAATCCCCTTCACCTATTTCACTCGTCTGTCACCCGCCTCCCCTCTGAAAACCATCTGTTTATTCTCTGCAGTTAAGAGTCTGTTTTTTTGGTTTGGCTCTTCTTTTCCTTTGTTTTGTTTGCTTGTTTCTTTGTTTCTTAAATTCCACATACCAGTGAAATCATATGGTGTTTGTCTTTCTCTGCCTGATTTATTTCACTTAGCATTTATACTCTCTATACATCCATTTTGTTGCAAATGGCAAGATTTCAATCATTTTTATGGCTGAATAATATTCAATTTTGGACATTTTTTTTTGCTGCTATTTCTTCAAATAATGTTTACGTTCTTTTCTCTTACCTATTTCTAGGATTCCTGAAGTGTAGATGTTGGTCTGTTTCATGGTTTCATGTAGGTCCCAAAGATGCTTATCATTTTTCTTCATTCTTTTTTCTTTCTACTCCTGACACTTGAAAATTTCAATTTTCCTATCCTCAGCTTCCCAGATTTTTTGCTGTGTATGCTCAAATATGCTATTGAACCACTGTAATAATTTTTCAATAAAATTATTGCAAATTTCACCTTCAGATTTGTGTTTTTTAATAATTAGTTTTTTGTTGATATTCTCATTTTGTTCATATATCATTTTCCTGATTTCCTTGATTCTTAGTCCTTACTTTTCCCTTACCTCTGAGCGTATTTAAGATAGTTGCTTTAAGCCTTTGCCTATTAAGTCTGATGTCTTGGCTTCCTCAGGGTTGGTTTCTGCAAATTTATATTTAGTTCCTTTTTTTTTAAATATGAAATTTATTGTCAAATTGGTTTCCATACAACACCCAGTGCTCATCCCAAAAAGGTGCCCTCCTCCATACCCATCACCCACCCTCCCCTCCCTCCCACCCCCCATCAACCCTCAGTTTGTTCTCAGTTTTTAAGAATCTCTTATGCTTTGGCTGTCTATATTTAGTTCCTTTGAATGAGCCATGCTCTCCTATTTCTTTGTATGTTTTGTGATTTATTTTTGTTAAAAATTGGGTGTTTTATTATTTTTTAAAAAATATTTTTTTAATGTTTATTTATTGAGAGACAGAGACAGAGCATGGGCGCGGGGAGGGGCAGAGAGAGGAAGAGACACAGAATCTGAAGCAGGCTCCAGGCTCTGAGCTGTCGGCACAGATCCCAACACGGGGCTTGAACTCACAAACCGTGAGATCATGACCTGAGCCAAAGTTGGATGCTTACCCAACTGAGCCACCGAGCCTCCCCTAGTGTTTTATTTTTTTAATGTGGTACTCTGGAAATCAGAATTCCCCATGGATACTAGATTGCTTTTGCTTTTGTTATCTATGGTACAAGTGTGTAGATTTTTGTTTCTTTTGTGAGATTTCCAAACATTTTTTGTAAAGAATGTAACAATAACCTTGTATGTGATTACTGGAGTGTTTGTTCCTTTAGCTCACATTCAGCTAAGGTTTTGACAGAGATTTCCTTGAATGCTAGGAGCTAGAGCAAACATAAAACAGCACAAAAATTCAAAACAAAACACAGAGAACAAACACATCAACCAGTGTGTTTGCAAATGGTACTTTGGTGGACATTCCTTTACCACTTAGTTAGGCTTGCTCAGAGCCTAGAGATCAGCCCAAAGTGAAAGCTTAAGGGTTTTTATGGGATTTTTCTAAGCATGCTTCTGACTGGGCATACATGTGGCTTTTTAGATGTACCTTTGTCCACACCTGCTTTTGTACATTCTAATTGACCCCAGCCAGGTTAGAAGAGATGTACACAGTAATTTGTGAGTAAGGTCCATGCTGTCCCCTCTGGTTCAAGGAGAACTTTGAACTGGGCTACAGATCAAGACCAAAACTGCCACCAGGCTAGAAAGAGAGTGGGGAAAGAATGATTAAAAATGCCACAAATCTTACCTGTCATTTGAAGAGACTGTTTTCTTGATTTGGGCATTTTATTTATTGCTATAAACCTTTGATTGTTTTGTAGAGCTCCTACAGAGTAGAAAGTTGGTGAAGAAAGATTTTGGTTATTTTTTTTTTTTGGAATATTATTATTGGGGAACGAAGGCTTGGAGTTTCAGAATCTGCCTTTTTGCTGACATCCTCTATGCTATTAGTTTTTGTTTGTACTTCCATTTTTTTCATTTCTCAAAAAATGCTTGAACATAAATTTAAAAGCAAACACTTTGGCTTCTGCCTAGGAAAGAAGAGAATTTAATTTTCTTATAGTTCAGCTCTCCTACATGGATCTTCCCCACTCTTTCCATTCCCCCAGAGTAGTGACATCAGTAAGATATTTTAGACTCAATCTTCAACAGTAGAGATGCCCTCAAATGTCTGGTGATCCCCATCTCTCCATTCTCATTTCAGTGTGGGGTGATAAAACATGATTGGAGCTCTGTGTGCTGGAGCTCCACGTGGTTGCTCTGTTCCATACTGCCTCTCTCCTAGGTACTTATATCCTTGTGGTTTTTCCCACTACACAAGAGCACTCACATTCTTCTGTGTTCTAGAAGCTAGACCTTCCTTCAAAATCATCACAAACTTTTCCAGGGCTGGTAGATGGGTTGAAGACTCTTATCCTGTGAATCTTCTTTGGAAGATCCTCTTCACTCTGGGGGAGAACAGAGGAGAGTAGTAGGGAGAAGGAAAGTGAAAAGGATTACCATTGGTTAGGAGAGGAATTGCCTTTGTTGTAGTTTATCGTGGCGCTTCCATGAGAAAGTCTGTGGGTAAGTTGTCAGAGTCTATTGCTATGCTCCCAGCAACTGTTGGTACAGTAGTGTCACCCCAGTCTCCCAAGTCCAATAGGTAGAGCATGGGCTTTGCTGGAAGATCTGGGTTCATATCCATGCTATTCATGGAAATTGTGCCAAATTCCTTGACCTGCGAGAGCCTGTTTTTTCATCTGTAAAATAGGAATGATGCTAATATCATTGGATTGATTTGGAATTGGAAATCATGCATATAAAGTGCTTCATAAATAGTGCTCCATGAATGATCATCCTGACATAGTTATAATAATCTATTCTTAGTTTCCTCACCATCTGTTGATAGTTTTAGATGAAACTTAGAGGAGACAGTAAAAATGATAAAGGGAAGATGTCCTTGGATATGAGGACCACACATATAAACATGACATTTAGGATGTTTCTTGACAAAGTTATCACTGGAGGAAAGAGGAAGGGCCTCCTTGTGGGTTCCTCGAATTCATATGACATGAACTGTCAGATCCAGAAAAAGAATCCAGGCCAGGGAATCAGACAGTTTTACCCCTTAACATCCATAGGATCTTGACCAAGACTCTTAGTGACCCTCACATTTGCCAATCATAACCTGGAATAGTGCAGAACTATAGAGATGTTGGATTGCAAAGATCATTGAACCCTGAGCTGGTAAGACTCACTTAAGGGCTTCCTGCTTAGACAGAAGGAGACATCATAAGGCTCTAACCTGCTTGAGCGTCTTCACCAACTAGGAACTAAAGTGGGAGCCTATGAGTGTGAGAAACTGAAAATTAGAAGAGGAAGTGGCTTTTCCTGTGGCTTTCCCTGCTGGCCAGAGCATGATGGTGACAGAAGATCAGTATCCTAGGTCTATTCCTATCTCTCCCCTTGCAGTAGTGCTGGAATAGGCCTTCTGTGTCTAGAGTGGCTCAGCTTTGAAGGAGGAAGGGAAATTAAATAGTCTGAGTGGCATAGCCTTCCTTGCCTGAGGTGCAGGCTCCTGTTGGGAATGTCTTTTCCTACTCTGTGAGTGCCGGAAAACATGAAAGTATGAACAGAATCTGTGTGTGTGTCATGAGGAATGGTTGGCAGGTCAGACTTTGGCCTACAAATGGATCCCCAACCGAAGGAGGTATGTCAGGATAGCTCTGATACCCAAGAATCCAGAGTCCGTTAAAGAATTACAGGGAAAGCTTGGGTCACTCTCTCAGCCTAGATGTATTGCTTTCCAGAGGCATTTGATGGAATGTGGTGCAAGAAAACCCTGTCTTGCATCCCACTACACACCTTTAAGGGGTAGAAGAGGACAGTGTTAATGGTTATTCCAAAGGGAAGTGGGGGGCCAAGAGAGCCAACATTTCAAAATCAGAATGTGTTTTCCAATGAATGCATCCTCCTTCATTTCTTGTCTCCCTTCCATGGCCAAACCAACCATCCTGGTTTGCCACCCAAAGTCCTTAATCCATGAAAGTCACTTGGTCCCAAGGACACAGGCCTGGTTATTCAACCTCCCCACCATTCACACTGATGAAAATCACCACCAGGGTGGTGGGTATGTGGCAGGCTTCAGTTATGTGGGATGCAGAGGAGCTTGCTAAAGGGACTGTGGGAGGTGGGGACAGAAACTGCTCTCCTGATGATTGTCTTTCATCCCTCTGACTCAAGTCTTTGTTTTCAGGTCAGACAATGCAAACAGCATTTGGAAGGACATTTATAAATTTGTGGATGATCTGGTGAAGAGGTTTCCAAAGTAAGGCTTCTCCATGCTCCAGGGTATTTTCTTCTGCCAGACGGATACACAGCTGCTTAGACTCAGTGGGCATGGGAGTCCCTCAGGCCAGGAGCACAGAGCCCATGGTGGTGTTCTGAAAAAGGGAAAAAGGAAAATCACACTGATTCCATTAGTTCTTAGCAGCTTTCACTGACTCTTGCTGGAAGGTCAGTCCACATTAAGGGGGACACAGTCTGCTTCTGAGGACTTTACAGGCTTGGAGAGGAAGTTAAAGCAGACTGACTCAGTAACCAAAAACCTGGTTAAATGATGCTGAAGGCCAAGAGAAAGGGACAAAAGTCTTGCATGGCAATATGGAGGAAAAAGCAAGAATTCCTAGAGAAAAAGCCAAGGATAGCTACCTAGAAGATGTGGAAATTTGAACTAGGCCTTGAAAGATAGGGGAAGACAGGATAACAGGAACCATCAAAGAGGCTTCTTGTGATGGGAATGGTCTGTTTGGCTGCAGAGTAGGTTTAGTAAGGAGAAGACCCAGAGATGAGGCTGGACAAGTAAGCCAAGAGCCAAGAACATAGGGGCTCATTATGCCAGACCACAAGCTTGAATTTCCTGCTGTGCGCAATAGGTGGGTATAGGATTTTTGAGCAGGGGTCTCACATGATCGAGGTTGTGCTTCAAGAAAAGAATTCTTATTATAGTGGATAAAATGAGCTGGATCAAGAGCCAAGAACAATAAGAAGTTCAGCTAGGGACCTATTGTACCAATTTATCTAAGTGATAATGAGGGTCAACAGGCCAGAAGACAGTGGCCAGAGGATGGAAAGAGAGGGATTTAGATAAATGGCTGCCAAGAAAGAGAATTAATTTCTTTGACAAGAGAAGGAAGTACAGAAGGAGTTAGGAGAGAAAGGAATGAAGGTCCAAAGAATGTAGAAGAGAGACCAGGGGGAACCCCTCATGCAGGAATGTGCAGGTGTCTATCTCCTTGCAATGTGCTGTTCACATGGCTTGGGGTGTGTGTGTGTGTGTGTGTGTGTGTGTGTGTGTGTCTGTCTGTCTTTTGGAATGTAAGAATGTAAGAGTGTAAGAATGGATCAGGATGCCATCTTGGCATTCTATTCTAAGGAGGCCACACATCTTACAGTCTAAAAAATTTTTCACTAAATTTACGGCAACTTTCAGGTTTGGGAAATGGGTCCCAAAGCAGAAGAGTTATGGTGGGAAGTATAGCAATTGACATAGACCCCCTCATTGGCTGCCTTGAGCCTTGTTTTTCTGAGCTTCATTGGTTTCATTTTGAGCCTGTGTTGATGGCATCTCACAAGCACATGCTTCCTCCACAGTTCAAAAATGAGGATGTCCTTAATCACCTACTCCACACAGAGCTACACCATCATGAATCTCACCTCTGACAGGTAAGCGCTGATATGATCCCCAATGGCAGACCTAGAAAACCAGGTCTCAGGGAGAGCTAACAGGCTGAGGGGTTCCCTGAAACCACAGTGGGGAGCCCACTGGTCTGCAGGCTGGGCTGGCCTGGACTTCTTTCCTTGTGCACCCTGATCCTTAGCTTTGGGCCCCCAGCTCTCTCTGACCCCTGGCTGCACTGACACTGGCAGACTTTGTGCTGCTAGACCTCTCCACCCCTCTAAGCCCTGACCTACAGCTGTCCTGAGTTCTTCCCTCCATGCTCTTCCCTTTTCTTAGAATGGGCTAGCTAGGATTCCCAGGATTTTAGGGAGCGGATGTGCAGGTCCTTTATGAACAGTGATACGAGTCTGACACCTACTGTTGTTATATGTCACTTTCTGCCCTGAGCCAGTGTGTAAGGAGGGGTGGGTGGAAGACAGATCAGAACCAGGGAGGAAGAGATCGGCAGCATCGAAGCATTGATGTTTTCAGTGGAGGGAATTTTGCTCCCTTGGTGGGTCTAAACCCATGAGTGGGGTCCTGAACATCAGGCTGGGATAGGGTGCTTGAGGAAGATAAGACATGCCTGCATACTAGGTGGGCCATGGTGAGCCCAGCAGTTTGGGCAAAAGTCTGGAAGTTATGGAGCTTCTGAATAGCTGGTTAAGGAGGTTAAGATTCCCATGGACACAATTTACTGGAACCCAATGAAACACCAAAGAGAGGTTGAGCACCTCTTAGGACTAGATGGGCCCCAATATTTGTGGCACAGAGCTACCATTCAGGACCATGGAGAGAAGCCAGGCATAGCAGAGTGGTGGTGTCAATGCTTGGAGGTAGCAGCACTCTTCTGCCTGACTCCAGGACAAGCAGGGAGAGAGGGCTGGCTGCCCCAAACACTAGTGGAGGCACAAATTTGTGCATAGGTGGGGTTTTGCATTCAGGACAGAGAGACCTGAGTAGGTTGAAAGTGGAAGGAAGCAAGTCCATTGGGAGAGATGCTGGCAGGTGGCAGAGAGATGCAGGGCTGCTGGGCAGGGGGCTCTGGAGGAAGAGCTGCCCACTGGGGAGGGTAAGACCTCTGCCTCCTCCAAGGTGGGGGGCTCAGGGCCCAGATGTGAGAAGCTGTGGCGGGGAGGGGGCTCAGGGAGGACCCGCCTGGTCCTCTCTGGAGTGTGAACACAGTAATGTCTTCCCTGATTCAGGGTTCAGGAGTGGGAATGGGGCCAGGGGCATGGAAACTATATGAAATTATGTTTTTCTGAGGAAGTAATGTTTTAAGGGAAGGAGTCTAGCTGAGGGTGTTAGGAGCCTGTATTCCTTCCGAATGCAGAGCTAGGAGTAGGGCTGGAGGGGCATCACTCCCTTAAGGGCACTGGCTCAGGCAACTATATGCCTGACCAGGAGGCTCCTGGGCCATAGACTGGGGAAGCATGAGAGTCACCCCAGATTTGGGGGCTCAGTTAAATAAACTTCCAAAATGTGGCAAGAGGAGGGAGAATATTTTTGCTGGGCCGGGTAGCACCTGGTTTGATCTCCACTGGCCATGGGTGCCAGGCCTCACCTCCTGGGCTGGGTGGGGCTAGACCTGGAGCTCTCAGGTCTCACCCCACAGCAACATCTCCACTCCCCACAGTAAGAAGCCCTCTCAGGGTCCCAGCTCTCCTAGCCTTGCTGTGCCAGCTCAGCTTGTCACATGGGATTAGCCTGAACCTAGGTCCCCAGTCCCACCTGTGAAATCCCCCTTAACAGCAGCCACCTGGCCACATACCCATGGCGGCCAAGGGAGCACTGCCCCTCCACCTACATGGGCAGCCCTCGAGGCACTTCCCCAGCTTTTGGCCTTTTTCTTCAGGAGTATGTAAGCCCAGGAGCCCTAGTTCTCTCATTAAGGAGCTTTCTCCTTCCTTTGGTGCCAATCCAGAAGGGGAAGAGGCTTGGGGCAGGTGCAAGTCAATCTCAGGATTCTGTGACAGGGGAGGATGGGACAGAGCAGAGCTATCAGCAGGATGACCTTTTCCAAACTCAGCCTTACCTGCTGAAGGAAGAGTGTGCCTTCCCAAGGGACCCAGTAGGTGCTAGCAGCCCTGCCAGTCACACTGTGAGTGCAGATTCACAGTGGCACATCCATGAGTGTGCCCCACGTTCACCACGGATGGTCAAGGCAGGGCTCTTGAGGGTCCCCCAGGTAGTGTGCCTGAGACAGTGGTGAGTGCAGAGAAAGCCAGGCCATACCCATGGGAGCAGCAGAGCAGCCTCCCCCCACCCCATGCTCACCAGATGGGGGACAGAGAAGGCCTGAGCAAGGCCTGTTCATATCGAGGACACAGAGCATAAGGTCATAACCAGGCTACTTGACTTGTATCCTGTCCCGACTAGACAGGTCTTCACAGTGCACAGTGGCTCCAGGACAGCTTGGGCTGCTTGTAAATTCAACCCCAGATTATACCTCAACCCCTTTTCTAATTTTTTTTCAGAAGTAAAATACATAATAGTCTTGAAAAAATTCAGAATATAGTGCCTACCGGAGCCGCAAACATGCATAAAGGATTTAAAAAGGTACCGAATCTAGAGCTCTGAGGATCTCTGCTTTATGGAGTTCTTAGATTATCCTGGGTCCTCCCACCACCCTCTCCAACACTCCTTCATTTCCTTGCAGGCAAATGAGCAGATTGAAAAAGCAATCTATGAAGGTAAGCTTCCTGGTGACTTCATTACGGGCAGGTGTGGGGACAGAGCCAGGCCTGGGCCTCAGCAAGGTGCAGACCCTCCTCGGCCCCTTCCTAGCGCTGACTCTTGGAGCAAGGTGCTTGCCCTCTCTGTGCCACAGGTTCCTCCTCTGTGCAGTGAGGATGAAAACCACCCCCAGTGATGAGTCTCAGAACCACATGGGATCATGTGTGTACCTTCTAGGCTCTTGGTAACTGTGAGGTGCTTGACCAACACTTGGGCTGCCTGAACAAGAAAACAGGAAGCCAGGGAAACCAAGAGCAGAAGGATTCCATTTTCAGAAAAAAAGAGCTGGGTTTACCCTTTGTCGCCCACACTTTGTCTGTATCACATTTCTGGCCCTGGCTCCTTTTTCCTTCAGTTCTTTCCCTTCGGCTGATGTCCTGTAACTGTGTCTCCAACACTGGAAAAGGCTGTGCTCTACCCAGAACTGTCTTCATCTAAGAGAGAGAAGTCTCCTTCTCCCTCCAGGACTGGGATGCTAGCTCTCCAGGCACTCCTGATGGCAGGTGCTCAGGTCTGGGCACTTCTTCCTTGGAGGAGGAAGTATGGGGAGCAGTGTTGTGGCCCCAGCAGCCTGCAGAGAGTCACTTTGTGTATCTTTACCAATGAAGTTACTCCCCATTTCCCCTGCAGGCAACAATGCTCCCAGTCTGATTATTGGTCTGACCGCAGGACCACTGACACCAAGGACATTTGAGGAGACTAAGTCTGAAGTGAGTCCAACCCATCAGTACCAGTGTTTTGCCCCATGTATTTGGTACTTTGTACTCAAAGGGTTCTTTCTCTTAGGCTGAGAAGGCTCGTGAAAGGGGCGCCAAAGTTTATTCTGTGGGTGTAAAAGACTATAAGAATGACCAGGTAATTCAGAACAGGTAACCTGGTGCCCCTTGCGAGCCCAAGTGGGATATGCTTTCAAAGTCAGCTTTCCCAAAGGTGGTCCTGTAACCCACCCCGGTGTCTGGACAGCAGATAGCCACTCCAGAAATGAATAACAGCGTGTAAAACCTGCCCACCAGCAGTGGAGGCAGAAGAGCTTTCCCTTCCATAAGTGTGGGCTGCTGCCTGACACCAGGGTCTGGCTCTTGGAGTCTAATATGGCATAAGGGAAGAGACTGTCTCCTGGGGTGGAGATTTCTTTGTCCTCAAGCCCAGGCCATGTGCCCAAGGTGCCTCCTCTCTCTTGTAGCTAAAAGACATTGTAGAAAGAAATGACCAATTTTATGGGGTAAACAGTGGATTCGAGTCCCTGGAAGACATCGTTAACATGGTGAGTGTGGGCTAAATGTGAGAAGAGCAATGGGATGGCTTCTCACCGTGTCCCTCCCCCCATGTCACTATCCCTGACCTGCCACCCCTCTCTCTATTTCCAGCTGGTGGTAAATTCCTGTCATGAAATTATGGCTGGGGAGAGTTACTTTGTTTGTGTAGGAGGTAAGAGCTATAGTCACTGTTCTAGCAGAATGGAGAGTGGTGGGCGGGGTGGGGGGGCTCTGTGAGGTGTGTGAATATGTGGCATGTGGGTAGTGTGTGGGTATCTGAGTGTGTTGTGCATGTGTAGCATGGTAGTGTAGAAATATGTTGGATATATGAGTGTGCCTGGGGTATACAGGTGTGTCTACATTTGATTGGAGTGTGCATGTCAAGCATGGGTTGTGGTGTGCTTGTGTGTGTAATTATTTTCCCCATTATTATTGAGATATAACTGACAAACACCTGTGTATAAGTTTAAGGTATTCCATATAATGACTTGACATGCATATATTGTAAAATGATTACCACAATAAGATCTTTGTAATTACTTTTTTTTAATCTCAAAACCAAAAGTTTAATACAAAATAAGAATAAAGTATATTTAAAAACCTTCAACAAAACACTTCAAAATGAAATCTGAGAACATATTAAAAGAACAAAACATCAAGACTAATTAGGGACCACCCATGCAATACAAGTCTGATTCAGTAGTTCAAATATCAATGTAACTTACCATATCAGCAATGTGGAGAAGAGAAACATGATTATCTCAATGGATGAATAAAAGAATTAGAAGGGGGGAAGAGTTAAGGTGGTGAAGGAGTAGAGGGATCCTATGCTTGCCTTGTCCCTTCAGCATAGCTAGATAAATATCAAATCATTCTGAGCACCCAAAAAAATCGATCTGAGGGCTGAGAAAATAAACTGCACATTTAGAGGGAGAAAAATGGCCACATTGTTAAATGTAGGAACTGCAGAGAGTTTATTCAGGGCATAAAAGAACTGCATGTGCTCTGGAGGTGAGGGAGCCCTGATCATAGAGACGGGGGGGGGGGGGGGGGGGGCGGGGAGAGAGAGAGAGAGAGAAAGCAGAGTGCAGGGGATTGCACAAGAGAAACTCTTCCCCAACACCATGGACTGGGAAAAGGAGAGGGACTGACTACCACAAGGTTTTATAAGCAGCAGAGCTCAAAGGCTGAAGTTTTAGAAGTCCATGCCATTGCCAGGGTCGTACCTGGTGGGCTTAGTAGTGCTCTTATGGGGAAGGAGACCAGAAGCCCAGGAGTGGGCAATGTGGTCTGAGGATCCCCCGAGACACACAGGGAGACAGTTCCTCTTCTTGGAATGCATTTGGGAGAGGTGGCATGGCTTCCCAGGAAAAAAAGAGCTGGTGGGCACCAACATGCTGCCCTGTTCACTAGAACAGGAACAGAGACACTTGCTGAAGGCAGCAAACCTTGGTTATGGCTTTTTCTGTGCTTAACCATAAACGTCAAACCACTGCACAGTCATGCAACTGTTTTTCTGGCACAAATAAACACCAGCCATAGCACAGCAAGACTCTCCCCCAGAGGATCAGTGTGGGTCCATGCCACACCAGGTCCCTAAATTTTGAGCTCTGAAACCCAGTCACATGCCTGAGATAAAACACAGGAGTACTGTGCTGCCAGGCAGACAGACGGCTCAGACAGACGGGGTGAAGGCAGCGTTCTGACATAAATCTGGGATACAAGAGTCGAGATTGTTTGCTCTTCTGTGATGGCTTCCTGAATAGAGGCAGGTGTGTACTCCCCTCTCCAGGGATGAAGGAGTGGGATGACACCATTTTCCGCCTGCACATTAATACAAACAGACTTTGGTGAGCAGCACATCAACTCCACCGGAGGCTGCAGCGACTTACACCAAGCCCCGCCCCACTGCACCTGCAGGTACATCTTTACAAGGACAAGTCACTCTGAGTACCAGCACAACAGGCCCCTCCCCCAGAAGACTGGAACAAACCCCCTGCATGCACCAAGTTCAGTGATCATATACAGTGCTCCAAAGCTTCAGCCTAGAGGAAATAAGATCTAGCTTCTTTTAACAAGCAGACCAAAACACACCTAAAACTTTCCATATAGTGGACAAGGTCCAACCACTCTGTACTGTAAGCAAGGAAAAACTCTGCAGAGGACTGACTTGAGGGACGGAGCAGCCAAAACACAACAGTAGAGTCCACACTCTGAAACGTTTCCTGAAGCACCAGGCACAAGACAGTATAGAACCCCTTCTTATTATAGCCATTATTCTCAGGATCAGGAATATAACAGCCTTTCCTAACACACACACACACACACACACAACAGTGACCTAGACAAAAATGACAAGATGGAGGTATTCATCCCAAAAGAAATAACAGGAAGAAATCACAGCCAGGTATTTAATCAAAACAGATATGAGTAAGATTCCTGAACCAGAATTTAAAACAGTAATCACAATGGATAATAGCTTGGCTTAAGAAAAGCATAGAAGACACTAGAGAATCCCTTATTACAGAAATAAAAGAACTCAAATCTAGTTAGGCTGAAATTAAAAATGCTACAAACAAGATGCAAAACCGACTGGGTACAATGCAGATGATGGACAAAATAGAGGAACAAATCAGTGATATAGTAGATAAAATTATGGGAAATAATGAAGCTGAGAAGAAGAGGGGAAGAAAAGTATTGGATCATGAATGTGGACTTAGGGAATTCAGCAACACTTTAAAGTGTAGTAACATACCATAGGAATCCCAGAAGAAGAGAGGGGAAAGGGGGCAAAAAGGTTTATTTGAGCAAATTTAACTGAAACCTTCCCTTATCTGGGGAAGGAAACAGACATCAAAACCCAAGAGGCACAGAGAATTCTCATCAAATTCAACAAAAGCCAGTCATCACTTAGACATATCATTCATAAAATACACAGACAAAGAAAGAATCTTGAAAGCAGCAAGGGAAAAGAAGTCCTTAACCTACAAGGGAAGACAGATCAGGTTCATGGCACATCTGTCCACAGAAACTTGACAGTCTAGAAGGTAGTGGCATGATATATAAACTGTGCTGAATGGGGAAAATATGCAGCCAAAATGACTTTATCCACCAGGCTGTCATTCAGAATAGGAGAGATAAAGAGTTTCCCACACAAACAAAAACTAAAGGAGTTCATGAACGCCAAACCAGCCCTGCAAGAAATACTAAAGGGGACTCTTTGCGTGGGAATGAAAGAGCAAAAGCAACGAAGAGTATAAAGGAAAAAAAGACATCACCAGAAACACCAACTTTATAGGTAACATGATGGCACTAAATTCATACCTATCAGTAATCACTCTTCCATGTAAATGGACTAAATGCTCCAATCAAAAGACACTGGGTATCAAATAGATTCAAACAATCAAACAAACAAACAACACCCATCTATATGCTACCTACAAGAGACTTATTTTAGACCTAAAGACACCTCCAGATTGAAAATGAGGGGATGGAGAATAATCTATCATGCTACTGGAGATCAAAAAAAAAAAAAAAAAAAAGCCAGAGTACCATACTTATATCAGATGAACTAGATTTTTTTTAATATGAAATTTGTTGTCAAATTGGTTTCCATACAACACCCAGTGCTCATCCCAACAGGTGCCCTCAGTGACTATCACCCACCCTCCCCACCCTCCCACCCCCTGTGAACCCTCAGTTTATTCTCAGTTTTTAAGAGTCTGTTATGGTTTGGCTCTCTCCCTCTCTAACTTTTTTTTTCCTTCCCCTCCCCCATGATCTTCTGTTGTTTCTCAGGATCCACATAAGAGTGAAAACATATGGTATCTATCTTTGTCTGTAGGACTTATTTCACTTAGCATAACACTCTCCAGTTCCATCCATGTTGCTACAAAAGGCCATATTTCATTCTTTCTCATTGCCAAGTAGTATTCCATTGTGTATATAAACCACAATTTCTTTATCCATTCATCAGTTGATGGACATTTAGGCTCTTTCCATAATTTGGCTATTGTTGAAAGTGCTGCTGTAAACATTGGGGTACAAGTGCCCCTATGCATCAGCACCTCTGTATCCCTTGGGCAAATTCCTAGAGGTGCTATTGCTGGGTCATAGGGTAGGTCTATTTTTAATTTTTTGAGGAACCTCCACACTGTTTTCCAGAGCAGCTGCACCAGTTTGCATTCCCACCAACAGTGCAAGAGGGTTCCCATTTCTCCACATCCTCTCCAGCATATATAGTCTCCTGATTTGTTCATTTTAGCCACCCTGACTGGTGTGAGGTGGTATCTCAGTGTGGTTTTGATTTGTATTTCCCTGATGAGGAGCGACATTGAGCATCTTTTCATGTGCCTGTTGGCCATCTGGATGTCTTCTTTAGAGAAGTGTCTATTCATGTTTTCTGCCCATTTCTTCACTGGATTACGTGTTTTTGGGGTATGGAGTTTGGTGAGTTCTTAATAGGTTTTGGATACTAGCCCTTTGTCTGATATGTCATTTGCAAATACTTTCCCATTCTGTTGGATACCTTTTAGTTCTGTTGATTGTTTCCTTTGCAGTGCAGAAGCTTTTTATCTTGATAAGGTCCCAGTAGTTCATTTTTGCTTTTAATTCCCTTGCCTTTAGAGATGTGTCAAGTAAGAAATTGCTACGGCTGAGGTCAGAGAGGTCTTTTCCTGCTTTCTCCTCTAGGGTTTTGATGGTTTCCTGTCTCACATTCAGGTCCTTTATCCATTTTGAGTTTATTTTTGTGAATGGTGTGAGAAAGTGGTATAGTTTCATTCTTCTGCATGTTGCTGTCCAGTTCTCCCAGTACCATTTGTTAAAGAGACTGTCTTTTTTCCATTGGATATTCTTTCCTGCTTTGTCAAAGATTAGTTGGCCATACTTTTGTGGGTCCAATTCTGGAGTCTTTATTCTATTCCATTGGTCTATGTGTCTGTTTGTGCCAATACCATGCTGTCTTGATGATTACAGCTTTGTAGTGGTGTCTGAAGTCTGGGATTATGATGCCTCCCGCTTTGGTCTTCTTCTTCAATATTACTTTGGCTATTCGGGGTCTTTTCTGGTTCCATACAAATTTTAGGATTGCTTGTTCTAGCTTTGAGAAGAATGCTGGTGCAATTTTGATTGGGATTGCATTAAATGTGTATATAGCTTTGGGCAGTATTGATATTTTAACAATATTTATTCTTCCAGTCCATGAGCATGGAATGTTTTTCCGTTTCTTTGTATCTTCAATTTCCTTCATAAGCTTTCTATAGTTTTCAGCCTACATATCTTTTACATCTTTGATTAGGTTTATTCCTAGGTATTTTATGATTCTTGGTGCAGTTGTGAATGGGATCAGTTTCTTTATTTGTCTTTCTGTTGCTTCATTATTAGTGTATAAGAATGAAACTGATTTCTGTACATTAATTTTGTATCATGTGACTTTGCTGAATTCATGTATCAGTTCTAGCAGACTTTTGGTGGAGTCTGTCGGATTTTCCATGTATAATATCATGTCATCTTCAAAAAGTGAAAGCTTTACTTCATCTTTGCCAATTTAGATGCCTTTGATTTCCTTTTGTCGTCTGATTGCTGATGCTAGAACTTCCAACACTGTGTTAAACAACAGCGGTGAGAGTGGACATCCCTGTCGTGTTCCTGGTCTCAGGGGGAAAGCTCTCAGTTTTTCCCCATTGAGGATGATATTAGCTGTGGGCTTTTTGTAAATGGTTTTTATAATGTTTAAGTATGTTCCTTCTATCCCGACTTTCTTGAGGGTTTTTATTAAGAAAGGATGCTGAATTTTGTCAAATGCTTTTTCTGCATTGATAGAGAGGATCATATGGTTCTTATCTTTTCTTTTATTAATGTGATGTACCACATTGATTGATTTGCAAATGTTGAACCAGCCCTGCAGCCCAGGAATGAATCCCAGTTGATCGTGGTGAATAATTTTTTTTTATCTGCTGTTGAATTCGATTTGCTAGTATCTTATTGAGAATTTTTACTTCATATTCATCACGGATATTGACCTGTAGTTCTCTTTTTTTGCTGGGTCTCTGTCTGGTTTAGGAATCAAAGTAATGCTGGCTTCATAGAATGAGTCTGGAAGTTTTCCTTCCCTTTCTATTTTTTGGAACAGCTTGAGAATGATAGGTATTATCTCTGCTTTAAATGTCTGGTAGAATTCCCTAGGGAAGCCATCTGGTGCTGGACTCTTATTTGTTGGGAGATTTTTGATAACTGATTCAATTTCTTTGCTGGTTATGGGTCTGTTCAAGTTTTCTATTTCTTTCTATTTGAGTTTTGGAAGTGTGTGGGTGCTTATGAATTTGTCCATTTCTTCCAGGTTGTCCAGTTTGTTGGCATATAATTTTTCATAGTATTCCCTGATAATTGCTTGTATTTCTGAGGGATTGGTTGTAATAATTCCATTTTCATTCACAGTTTTATCTATTTAGGTCATCTCCCTTTTCTTCTTGAGAAGCCTGGCTAGAGGTTTATCAATTTTGTTTCTTTTTTCAAAAAAAACAATTCTTAATTTCATTGATCTGCTCTACAGTTTTTTTTAGATTCTATATTGTTTATTTCTGCTCTGATCTTTATTATTTATCTTCTTCTGCTGAGTTTGGGGTGTTTTTACTGTTCTGCTTCTATTTCCTTTAGGTGTGCTGTTAGATTTTGTATTTGGGATTTTTCTGGTTTCTTGAGATAGGCCTGGATTGCAATGTATTTTCCACTCAGGACTGCCTTCACTGCATCCCAAAGCATTTGGATTGTTGTATTTTCATTTTCATTTGTTTCCATATATTTTTTAATTTTTTCGCTAATTGCCTGGTTGATGAATTCATTCTTTAGTAGGATGTTCTTTAACCTCCATGCTTTTGGAGGTTTTCCAGACTTTTCCTGTGGTTGATTTCAAGTTTCATAGCATTGTGGTCTGAAAGTATGCATGGTATGATCTCAATTCTTGTATACTTATGAAGGGCTGTTTTGTGACCCAGTATGTGATCTATCTTGGAGAATGTTCCATGTGCACTCGAGAAGAAAGTATATTCTGTTGCTTTGGGAGGCAGAGTTCTAAATATATCTGTCAAGTCCATCTGATCCAATGTATCATTCAGGGCCCTTGTTTCTTTATTGATCCTGTGTCTAGATGATCTATCCATTGTTGTAAGTCCCCTGTATTAAAGTCCCCTGCAATTACCACATTCTTATTTGCTTATGTTTGTGATTCATTGTTTTATATATTTGGGGGCTTCCATATTCGGCACATAGACATTTATAATTGTTAGCTCTTCCTGATGGATAGACCCTGTAATTATTATATAGTGCCCTTCTTCATCTCTTGTTACAGCCTAATTCACCTGTTCTCTCCTCTGCCTCTTCAGTCCATGTTATGGCTGCCTGCATTTTATTTTGCACCTCATTTATAGCATTTTTAGCTCCTCATGACTATTTCTTAGTCCCTTGATCTCTGTAGCAATAGATTCTCTGCTGTCCTCTATGCTTTTTTCAAGCCCAGCAATTAATTTTGTGACTATTATTCTAAATTCTTGTTCCGTTATATTGCTTAAATCGTTTTTGATCAATTCATTAGCTGTCGCTACTTCCTGATGTTTCTTTTGAGGAAAATTCTAACGTTTCATCATTTTGGGTGGTCCCTGTAGTGGCTCCAAACTGCAGAGCACTTCCCCTGTGCTGTCAGGAGTAACTTGTGTTGGTGGGTGGGGCTGCAGTCAGACCCAGTGTCTGCCCCCAGCCCACCACTGGGGCCACAGTCAGACTGGTGTGTACCTTATCTTCCCCTGTCCCAGGGGCAGGACTCACTGTGGAGTGGTGTGGCCCCTGTCTGGGCTACTTGCACACTGTCAGGCTTGTGGTGCTGCTTTGATGGGATCTGGCATATTAGCCGGGCTGGATCCGCAAGGTGCAAAGGGGTAGGAGGGACAGGCTTAGCTCGCTTTGCCATCAGTGGTCCCCTGTGGGAGGGGCCCTGCAGCACAGGGAGGGAGGCAGCCCTGTCAGAGGGATGGCTCCACAGAAGCACAGCTTTGGGTGTTTGCATGGTACAAGCAACTTTGGTGATGGGGACTGGTTCCCTTTGGAATTTCAGCTGGGGGATGGGAGAGGGAGATGGCGCTTGCCAGAGCCTTTGTTCCCCTGCCAAGCTGAGCTCTGTCTTCTGGGTCTCAACAACTCTCCCTCCTGGTGTCCCCTTGCCCTCCTCGCTCTCCAAGAGCAGAGCTGCTGACTTTTAACATTCCAGATGTTAAGTCCCTCTGGCTGTTAGAACTCACAGAGTCCGGCCCCTCTGCTTTTGTTAGCCAGACTTCAGGGGCTCTGCCTTTCTGGGCGGGCTGCCCCTCCACCGCCCTGGCTCCCTCCCACCAGTCTGTGTAGCATGCACCGCCTCTCCACCCTTCCTACCCTCTTCCGTGGTCCTTTTGTCTACCCAAAAAGAGATGAAGAAGGGCACTATATCATAATCCATCAAGAAGATCTAACAATTATATATGCCCCCAACTTGGAGGAACCCAAATATGTAAATCAATTAATAACAAACAAACTCATTGACAATAATACAATAATAGTAGGGACTTTAACACCCCAACTACAGCAAGGGACAGATCATCTAAGCAGAAAATCAACAAGAAAACAATGGCTTTAAATGACACACTGGAACAGATGGACTTAACAGATATATTTAGAACATCTCATCCTAAAGCATTAGAATACACAGTATTGTTGAGTGCACAAAAACATCCTCCAGAATGCATCACATACTGGGTCACAAATCAGCCCTCAACAAGCACAAAAAGATTTAGATCATACCATGCATATATTCAAACGACAATGCTATGAAACTTGAAGTCAACCACAAGAAAAAATTGGGGAAGACCACAAATACATGGAGGTTAAAGAACCTTCTACTAAAGAATGAATGGGTTAACCATAAAATTGAAGAAGAAATTAAAAAGTACATGGAAGCAAATAAAAATGAAAGCACAACACTACAAAACCTTTGGGATGCAGCAAAAGTGGTCCCAAAGGGAAGTATATTGCAAAACAGCTATACCGTAAGAAGCAAGAAAAGTCCTAAATACACAATGAAACTTTACACCTAGAAGAGCTAGAATAGGAACAGCAAATAAAGCATAAAGCCAGCAGAAGAAGGGAAATGATAAAAACTAGAGAGGAAATAAATAATAGAGAAACAAACAAACAAAAATAATAGAACAGATTAACAAAACTAAGAGGTGGTTCATTGAAAGAGTTAATAAAATTTGTAAACCCAAGCCAGATTTATCAAAAAGAGAAGAGAAAGGACCCAATTAAACAAAATCAGAAATGAAAAAGGAGAGATCACAACCAATACCACAGATACAATTATAAGAGAGTATTATGAAAAATTATATGCCAACAAACTGGGCAATCTGGAAGAAATGGATAAATTCCTAGAAACTCACAAACTACCAAAGTGAAACAGGAAGAAATTGAAAATTTGAACAGACCCATACTATTTTCAGACATTATACTCTATGTAGAAAATCCTAAAGGCTTCACCAAAAAATTGCTAGAACAAATACATGATTTCAGCAAAGTGGCAGGATATAAAATCAATGTTCAGAAATTCATTGCATTTCTATACTCCAATAGTGAAGCAACAGAAAAAGAAATCAAGGATTCGATCCCATTTACAATTGCACCAAAAACAATAAGATACCTAGGAATAAACCTAACAAGAGGTAAAATTTCTATACTCTGAAAACTATAGAACACTTATGAGAGAAATTGAAGAGGACACAAATAAATGGAAAAATATTCCATGCTCATGGATTGGAAGAACAAACATCGTTAAATGTCTATATTACCCAGAGCAATCTCCTCATTTAATGCAATCCCTATCAAAATACCAGCAGCATTTTTCACAGAGCTAGAACAAACAATCCTAAAATTTGCATAGAACCAAAAAAGACCCCAGATAGCCAAGGCAATCCTGAAAAAGAAAAACAGCTGGAGGCATCACAATTCCGGACTTCAAGCTATATTACAAAGCTGTAGTCATCAAGACAATATGATACTGGCATAAAAACAGTCACATAGATAATGCAACAGAATGTAAAATCCAGAAATGTAATCACAACTAAATGGTCAACTAATCTTTAACAAGGCAGCAAAGAATATCCAATGGAAAAAAGATGGTCTTTTCAACAATTGGTGTCAGGAAAACTGGACAGTGACATGCAGAAGAATGAAACTGGACCACTTTCTTACACCATATATAAAAATAAATTCAAAATGGATAAAATACCTAAATGTGAAACAGGAAACCATCAAAACCCTAGAGGAGAACACATGCAGCAACCTGTTTGATTTTCCTATAGCAACGTTTTACTAGATGTGTCTCCGAAGGCAAGAGGAACAAAAGGAAAAATGAACTATTGGGACTTCATCAAGATAAAAAGTTTCTACACAACGAAGGAAACAATCAACAAAACTAAAAGGCAGCCTACTGAATGGGAGAAGATATTTGCAAATGACATATCAGATAAAGGGTTAGTTTCCAAAATCTATAAAAAAAATTTATCAGACTCAACACCCAAAAAAACAAATAATCCGGTGAAGAAATGGGCAGAGAACATAAACAGATATTTTTCCAAAGAAGACATACAGATGGCTAACAGACACATGAAATGATGCTCAACATCACTCATCATCACAGAAAATACAAATCAAAAAAATCAAAATACAAATCAAAACAAAATCAAATACAAAAACAAATACCACCTCACACCTGTCAGAATGGCTAAAATTAACAACACAAGAAACAACAGGTGTTGGTGAGGATGTGGAGAAAGGGGAACCCTCTTACAGTGTTTGTGGGAATGCAAACTGGTGCAGCCACTCTGAAGAACAGTATGGAGGTTCCCTAAAAATTTAACAACAGAACTACCCTATGACCAGAAACTTCACTATTAGGTATATACCCCAAAATTACAATAATACAGATTTGAAGGGGTACATGCACCCTGATGTTCATAGCAGTATTATCAACAATAGCCAAATTATGGAAAGCCCAAATGTCCATGGACTGATAAATAGTTCAAGAAGATGCCCTATATATACACAAGGGAGTATTACTCAGCCATAAAAAAGAATGAAATCTTGCCATTTGCAAAGAGATACAGTGTATTATGATAAGTGAAATACCTCAGTCAGAAAAGAAAATAACATGATTTCATTTTATGTGGAACTTAAGAAAGAAAACAGATGACCATATGGAAAGTGAGATGAAAGAAAGGAAAGCAAACCACAAAAGACTCTTAACTGTAGAGAACACACTGAGGCTTGATAGGGGAGGTAAGCAGGGAATGGGCTAAATGGGTGATGGGTATTAAGGAGGACAGTTGTTATGAGGACACTTGGCGTTATCTGTAAGTGATGAATCACTGATTTCTACTCCTGAAACCCATATTGCAATGTATATTAACTAGAACTTAAACAAAAATTTGAAAAAAAATAAAAGAATTAGATACAGTTCAATGGCCAGCATCATACTAGAAACATAGTCCAACAAAAGGTATCCACACAAATACAACTAAACACACCTTGTTCTATGGGGAACGCCTCTTCCTGACATCTGGAACTTCACAAGTGTGCCATCTCCCCCGCTACAAAGGTCCCTGAGTCAGTCTGGTGAGGACATCCTGTGCAGTGACTTTTGTGATAGAAGCCCCCTCCCTGCGATGAGCTCTGTGTGTACAGGCTTATATGTCTCATCATGGAGACTGGTACTGAGGAGGGTGCATGAGCACACTTACTCCCCTGGTAACAGCACACACAGCTGGATCTGGCCAAACGCAGACCCAGAGACCGGGTCGGCCTCTGTGCTCTTAACTGTAAGGTTATCGTGCAGTAGACCGTGGGGTCAGACACAGCTGTGTTCAGATCTGGCTCTGCTGCAACCTGGAGCAAATTACCAAACATCTGTGAGCTCCCCTTTCGTCTCCAACAACACCCACTAGCACATCTCTCGTAAGACGTAAGGCCGGGCGATCTTACAAGGACCGGCACAGGATCTAGAAACTGGGAAGCCCTAACCAATAGTAGTGGTACTAATAGTCCCACCATCCTTGACGCCTCCACCCCAAGACTGAGCTCATGTGGCCGGGTGGGGAGGGGGGGAGGGGGGCGGGGGTAACATCACCAGTATGAAAGCATCTCCCACTGAGCCAGCTGTTGGCAGCAGCTCTCCGACTCTTCCTGTCTTCTTAACCAACTCGCAGTGAGAGGTTGGAGGCGGGCAGGAGACTCCCACACAAGTAGGCTTTTGCCCTGCTTCTGCTTTAAAGCACCCTGCCGTGCAGCCGACCTGACAGCTTCATTCCTCTGATTATGTCCCCTGCACACACGCAGGTCATGGCATCTGAGCAGCATGTCAAACTGCAGGTGCAAACATCAGTCGTTGTCCATCCCCCATGGCGGCCTGGCCAGGGTTACAGGTGCCTGCCACACACCCGCTGACAGCTCAACTCAGCATTTCCTGCTCTGACCTTTAAGATTGTCGCCCTCTTGACGAAAGCTGCCACACGACATGACAGTCACTTGGAGGCAAAGCTCAAGGCAGGAACCTGGACCCCAAATGAAATAGAAAGAGGCATTTCATCAGGCTGTCAATTGAAATAAATCAGTGGGTCAGGGTGCCTTGGGAAGCAGACAGGGCATGAGCACGAGACTCCTGACCTCTTCAGTCTCTCAGGGTGCTCTCCAGGATGAGGCAGAGAGGCCTCTGCTGGCCTTCCTGCCTCTAGGCCTGTGCTCCAGGCCATCCTCTGCACAGGACCTCAGGGCACTGAGAAAGCCCCTTCCCTAACCCCAGCCTGGCCTGGAAGTCTGAGGCCCCTAGCCCCACAGCAGGGCCAGTCAGGTCTTCCCTCAGCTCTCAGGCTGGGGTGTCACTAGGCTTCCTACAAGACCCTACTTCCCCCCACTTTACAGGGTCCAGCCCATCCATCCTTTGACGCCACACTCACAGGAGGTTCATCCTTGTCCCTTTCTTGGTTCACTGGCCCCTCTGGATTCCCACAGCCCTTGGTCTGTCCTTCTCAGTCACTTCTCACCTTGAACGTGCCATGACTTCTGCTTGGCTGTGTCACGGTTGATTCTTCTCATTCAGTTCTTTGATGTGTTACCAACCTTTTATGAAGGAAGCTTTCGAACCTACAGCAAAGTGGAAACAACTGTACAATGAACACCTCTGTCTATACTACCTGGATTTTGCAGTTACTGTTTAATATCTCACCATATTTCTTTATTGTTTATCCAGTGTGCTTTGTCTCTCTCCCTCTCTCTCTTACACACACACACACACACACACACACACACACACACACATTGCATCTTATTTTTTTATGTGTTTCAAGTCAATTACAGACATCAGGCTACCTCACTTCCAAAACCCATCAGTCTGCATATCTTTATTTACACAAATATTTCTTTTTTTATGTTTTATTTATTTTTGAGAGCAAGAGAAACAGAGCATGAGTGGGGTAGGGGCAGAGAGAGGGAGACACAGAATCTGAAGCAGGCTCCAGGCTCTGAGTTGTCAGCACAGAGCCCGACATGGGGCTCGAACTCACAGACTGCGAGATCATGACCCGAGCCAAAGTCAGATGCTTAACTGACTGAGCCATCCAGGTGGCCCTATTTATACTAATATTTCTTAAGAGCTCTCCTTAAATTGCAGCAAACTTCAGTGTATTTTTTGACAACTTCTGAAAAATGCACACTCCAGGAAGACAGAATTTACCATTGTCCCTGGAAAATCCCCTCAGATCACTTGCCAGACAATCCTTGTCCCCAACCCCTGAAGGCAATTCTTCTGTTTTTCCTCCATAGGCTGTTTAGTCCTTTGAAATCTCTTCTCAGTAGACTCATGTAATATGAACATTGTATTTAAACATTCTGTTTGGCCAGGTACTCTGGGCACAGTGGTTTTGAGAATCATCACTCCTGTATGTTTGCTGGATATACTTCGATATTTGTGTCTGGGAGGACAGCTGGAGGTGGCACCTTCTCATTCTTTTTCCTGTGTGTGGCTGGCCCAGAGCGAGTGTCTGCAGAGCCCAACAACCATGGCACATCAGTGGTGGCACATAGTAGGACACAGGGCAGAGGCGGGCTTTTCTCTGAGAGCTGGTGGAAAGGTCCTGCAGGGTGGCCAGGAGACTCACTGTGTGCAGAAGGCAAAGCAGACTGTGGGGCAGTAGGACCCAGAAGGCAAAAGCAGTGCAAAGACACCATTGCCACCAGCTTGGATAACTACTGTCCCTCTACAATGAGGTTCCCCTTTTTCTACTATTACTGCCTCCCAGAAATAGCTACCATATATAATTGATCATACAGATGCAAATAGCTATTTATATATGCTTTTCAAGGTATTTTTACATTAATGGGATCATGCAGTTCATAACATTTTCCAGCCATCTGCACATACTCCATTACACGGATGGAGGAAATTTCTTTCATTAGTCTCCCCTGGTCGATATTGTGGCTACAGCAAGCTGTGCACACCCTGAGGCTCACCTCTCTGTGGGCCTGGGTCAGGATTCCCGGGATCAATTCCAGAAGTAGAATTGCATCATTAAGAGGACACACAGCTTAAACGTTGGTCAGTAGAGTTGAATTTCTCCCAAAGAGCCGGTGCTGAGCAGCAGGTGGTGTCCCAGAGCCTGACCCTCCCGGGGCAGGTCACTTCCACCCAGTGCCCTTGTCAGTCTCATGGTTGGTTGGTTGTCCTTCCTCACTGCTTGGCTTCCTCCTGACCTTGTCAGCGGGCTGCCTGCCTTCCCATCTCCTCTCTCTGGAGCCCAGGAGGCCTGGTGTAGAACTCTTCCTCCAGAAAGAAAGCTCTTATAAAGAAGGATTGGTCTCCCTGCCAGGGACTGGATGGTCCCTGTGCCACCCGAGAGCGGGTGCACAGTGGGACTCTACCTTGGAAACACAGCTCCCTGAAAGCCAGTGTTCATCTGTCCTTGGCTTCAAAGCAAAATCCTTTAACTCCATGTCCCTTCTGCTCGAAAGTCTAACACCATCACCCTGTCTTCCACTTACCAAGACTTTCCATAGTGACGTTTTCTGAGAGCAGTAGTGCCTGGGGACACAGAGGGCACTGCTGTAGAGGAGAAGTAATGACTGAGCAGGGCCTGAAGAGCTGCAGGGCATACATGGTGGGAAGGAGGTCACAGACGTATGGACAGTGTGCAAGTTTCCCGAGTAGTGCAGACACTGCAAGGTTCCAGGCTGTCAAGCAGTCCTATCCTCAGTGGCTGCCCTACATCCTGAGCAATGGCATGATAGCTGCTCGGAACTAAGACAAGAACAGAGGGGGGCAGAAGTGGCCTGGATTAAGCTCTAGATGTCAGATCCTGGCCTTGTACCTGCCAGGGGTCTGGGAGAGGCCATCTGCCCTCTCTTAGCCTCAGTTTCCCTCTCTGTAAGCTTGGATAGGTATGCCTAACTCATGGGTGTTGGAGGTTAAGGAAAGTGTAGATTGGCCCATAGTATATGCTCAGTTAGTGAGGAGTGTCATTTTGGATGAACACCGGTGTTACATGGCTTGGGCCTGGCACAGATTTGCCCACTTAGGGTTCCTTCTGCCTGTGTGCTTGTGGAAGAAAGGCTCTACTTGCCTTTTGCCTCCTCTGTAGCCTGATCTGTCCACATGCAGCCAGCTGACTTTTCCCTTCTCTGCCTGTATCTAATTATAATGTGGGCTATCAATTTACAGTTCTGTCTTGCAAGGAAATGCTTCTTTGCAACAAAAAATCCTGGAATGTAAATTGCAGATGACACTTCCTTGAGACTGAGGGCCAGCAGCTCTGCTGAGGGTGCTCCTAGCTGGGCTGGTGAAGGGGTTTGCAGGAGACAAGGCCAACTGCTCCTTCCAGGCCAATCATAGAGCCCTGTGTCATGATGGGAAGGGTCCTTATGAAGTGTGAACAGTGAGAAGGCAACCTGACACAATTGTGGTATTGGTTACTGTATACCACAGTTTACACAGCTGCAATCCCAAAGTCATTAGCCTCCACTGCTGCACATGTCCAAGACTGGATCATTCCAGTCCCTGAAGCTTGGTTAGAGAGAACATATTCCTTAAGGACATCAATCCTGCCTAGATGGACAACATGCAGATTTTTTTAGCACAGGGCCATCAGCTGGCCCTACCTGCCCTCTATCAAAACCTCAGTGCTCTCTTCTCACTTCTATAGGACTCATGAGCTTCCTTGGGCAGAGCCACTGCCAGCAGGAGCCTTTAGGTGCCAGGCAGGTTCCATGCACATTAGGATGGGCTCAGGCCAAACAAAGGATGATTCACTGCAGTGTGATTGGTTCTGGAGTGGTGGTCTGCTGGCCATGGCAAACTGCTCCCTTGTGAACAAAACAGTGGCCCATGTTCAAGCCAATGGTTGACATGTAGAAATATGAACCCGCTGATGCCAGGTGCTCCCATTTTCCATAAAAGCTAGTAATATGGATTTTTAGGGACAATATGTAGACTTTCAATGTTGACTTCAATTTTGGGGAAATACTTGAAAGACTAACATACCATATCAGCAGGACTTGCTCAGCTACAGGCAAGAATCTATTTTCTTTAAAGCAGAATTTGTAAATGTTGCCTCAATCAGTGGGAGCTGCAAGAAGACCTGAAGCAGGAGAAATCAGGATAGCCATATCCAAGGTTGCCCTGGAATTTTGAGAAATTGTTCCATTAGTTCATCGACCTAAGGCTAATCAAGCTTCAGGGACTGGAATGATCCAGTCTTGGACATGTGCAGCAGTGGAGGCTAATGACTTTGGGCTTGCAGCTGAAGACCTGCATGTTATCCTGGCCGAATCCTTTGGGATCCTGTCTACCATCTGTCCTCTCTGTCTCCTGGTGTTTACTTCAGGGTCTGGGAAGCACTAGGGAAGCCTCAGCACCCTGGTAAAGGTCTAGGGCCTAGACTTGCACCTCACATATCAGTGTTTCCACACTGAGAGAGTAAGTGCTTCCTGAATCCTGGGCGGGTCGTCTGTAGTCCATGAAGCCTCAGGCAAAGGCAGGGGAAGAGCAATCATGTGAGACTTCCAGAACCACAGCTAAGACAGAACTTATCTTTACCTGGGAGATTCTTCTGTACAGAGTCCTGGGCTCTTTGCCTGCCTCACCTGAGTCCCATCTCTGCTACTGGGCCTTCAGCCTGTGATAGGCAAACAGAAAGACTGGGAGGAGGAGGAAACTCCATGCATCAGGAAGTCATAAGGCACCCAGGCCTGGACAACCAGCTCCGGCATGGGACAGGGCTGTTTTCAGCCTTGTTATCCTAGCTCTTCTCTCATGTATATGGTAGACCCCATGGAGGGGACCTCCTACACCCTTCAGAGAGTATTTGGACATTTCGGGGTAAGAAACCCAGGGCTGGCATTGCCCCTATGCAGGAGATGAGGCTGAATGCCTTAATGGGCTCCAAAGATCAAGGGTGGAGGTGAGGGGACCCTGAGTGCTCAAGCCCCCTCAGCACTCATAGTGGACCCTCAGTGAAATCAGGTGAGGATCTGACCACACGGGTCACACATCTTGGTTTTGACGTAGTTGCTTCCTTATGAGGAGTCCTTGGAAATGCAGTTTTTGGGTGACCTGCTATTAGTAGCCAATCAGAGGAAAGACAGCCCTCATCCCTCCCTCACACAGATCTTTGGATATTGACTTTGCAGAAGAATATGATATGAGATTTTATGATACTGACTTACATCAACACACGATGGATGAAATTGTTTGCAGATATAAGTTGGATGTCGACAATATCCTCCGTAAGTAGCCACCTTGGTGCCTCTAAGTGACAAACTCCCTACAATAGGCTGCCTTCCCCTCAGCCAGCCAGGCCTTTAAAGCCCTTGCTGACCGTTCACTGTTGGTCCTGTGAGGATAGATCAGCATGGACAAGTAGAAGGAGAGACCTGGCTGGGAAGCCTGGTGACCTATACCTCAAAGCTGGGAAGTCATCAACCACAAGAGCCTCTCCTAGCAGGGCTTTAACCCTTGCCAGGAATGGCTGTGGTGTGCTGGGTGTGCCCCAGAGCTGTATTCCCCCTCCCTTGGCTCAGCTTTCACTGGCCTTGAGAGACAAGGACCCGAATCCATTGAGTCTGCTGGCGAGAAACACAGGCAGCCCTGGGCCAGGTACACTGGGAGCTTCACAGGAGAATGTGTGCATCTGGGATTGAGACAGGATGCCAGCTTCCAGGCCCAGGCCCAGGAATCCTGGCACAGGCACACATTACTTGTCTGACCTTGACCAAATGAGGGTTCTATTCTCAGCTTCTTTTTCCTCTACTGCAAGATGAAGTCAATATGACAGTCGAGCTAAACCACATCCCCTATGTAAGCCTATAATGTAAGGAAATACTCAGGCATCAGGTATTCCTCCATGATGGGTGAGTGGCCAGTAGAAGCACATGTTGGGTACGTAGATGTGCCCTCATGCTGAGATGGGTGTGATCCTGCCCAGAGAGCAGGGTGGTACAGTAGGACTATCTCCCACTGAGCCCCCCCAGTGCATTCATTGGACCTGATGAGATTGTGTGCCGTGATGTCTTACTGCAGGGCCATCTGGTAAACCCAGAGCTACCTCCAGACATCACAACATTACACAGTAAATGTTTCAGTCCCTTAAGAGAAATGGTGTCTCTTAGGGACAGGACAGGCCCCACATTCCTAAGCAGCTGTCCCTTCCCCTCTATTCGCTGTGCCTTCTGTTGTTTATTGTGGTCTCAAGAAGTGTCCCTCTCCACATTTATTTTCTTCTTTGTTATTTCATTGTCTCCCTCCCATTCCTCAAATGTAGGGCCCTTGAGAGCAGGGACTCAACCTTTTCCATTCCAACCAGGCATTGCACAGGGCCTGGTGCATGGCAGGGGCTCAGAGGAAGGCAGCAAAGAGAAGCTGGCATCTTCCAGTGTTAGTCTGCTTGCCAAGGGCCAGCTGAGGGGAGATGGATGGATGGGCATGCTCATTGACATTATTCTCTTGTGGTTTTCTCCTAGATAAAAAACCTCTACTTAAGGATGATGAATCTTTAGCTTGCCCAGGACATGTATTTAAGGAGCCTGGACAGTAAGTACCTCAGGTCAGGAACCAGTGGGAAGTTTTTGTCACCATGTGCTATGCAGAATGTGGGATGCTACTTCTGCTGTGACACTACATGTCTGTTTCAGAGGGCTCAGGGCATCCTTCATAACTACTTTTATTGGTCCTCCCCTGAGATGCTCAGGGTTCTGCTGTGGCCCAGTCTCTGCTGAGGAGGGCAGAATATGAGACCTGATGTTCCCAAGGGTGGTGCCTTTGCTACATGCAGCCTATCAGGGCTAAGCCAAAACTTTGTAAATAGAGAAGGGTCAGGATGGTGACACCAAGCCGACCTCCTTGGAAACTTAGCCTATGGCCACGATGGCATCTGACCCATGCAGGGTTCCTCATGCCTCGTCAGCCTTCACTGTAGAGGTTGACCTTGTAGGGCTTGGGATGAGCCCCCTCTTATCCATGCTGTGTGCTCAATGATGGACCAAAAGCCTGCTTATCAGAGTCTTTACAATGAGGACAGCTGTAGGCTGTGGTTTGAGCCAAGTGCAAGAGCAAAACGTCTGCAGGGTAGTACACACGACATGACCTTTCTGTGCTTTAGGGTGGTCATCGTTCAATACAGCCTGAACAATGGCGTCACCTTCATTGAGGAGAGCATGAAAGTAACCAGCCTGAATTGTGTGAGTGCCACGGTGGGGCGGCATCCTCCATCCTGGGACTGTCAAGAGCACTGGCATTGGAGGAGAAGATAGTTGGCTTTTGGGGGGGGGGGGGCACGGAAAGAGGACACATGCTGGAGGGCCTGAGAAAGTAGCTTATGCAGACAGGCAGCTGGGACGACTTCTCACAGCCAGCTTGGGGCCCTCAGCCCTTTATTGGCAAACCATCCGCACATCGGGCTTGTGAGGTGCCCTGGGAGCACTTCCACAAGAGCACCTGCCATGTAGCTTCCTGTCCAGCAGGTGCTGCAGAACCTCTGCTGTCTCTCTCTGGGAACCAGGTGTCCCTGAAGGCAAAGGAAAGGGAACGGTTAGGCTCTAAGCAGAGTCCAGAAATGGTGCTGGGGCTCTGCCACCCCGCCTCGCCCCTTGCCACGTCTGCTGGCCCAAGAATAGTGGTGGGGAGCTCAGGGCTCCATCCTGCATTCCAGCTGGGCAAGTGGGAGAGGCTTGGAGGCAAGTGTTAGGAGCCCGAGTCCAGGACCTCTGGGGCAGCGGGGTGCTCCAAACCCGGGCCCCAGACACAGGGGATCTGGAGGGCGGGACCCACTGTGGCCCTGTGCAATCAGGGTGTTTCAGCAGCTGCTGACACAGCTGAACCCACACACGCCCATCACTGCCCGCAAGCCCAAGCCCACTTGAGGAACACCCCTGTCATTTTGCAGAGGGCATCAGCCTCCCCTCTGCCTCTGCTGCTTTCTCGTGCTCCTCAGCCATCTGTCTCCGCTAACTCTCTGACCTCTGCTGGACTTTGCTCTCCGGCACTAGGTGGGAAACTGCCAGGGCTGTGGGGAGGTCCTGGGACTCAGCTCAGGGACGGGTCGTGGGAAAGAGGGTGCTGCTCCCAGGTGCCCACTTCTCGGAGCTCCACATCACCCGGGCACCTGGGGCGGGGCAGCATGACATGGGCGACAGGCACAGGAAGAGGGCTGCCTGGGAGGAGCAATGCCCGTGCCTGATTGCCACCAGCCTGGTGTCCAGTCCCAGCTGGGAGGGTTCCAGCAGCATGGACAGTCCTCTGATTGTGTGTTTGCTTGTGCCAGGACAGGCACTCATCAACCAGTAGATCACACTCAGCCATTTGACCCTCAGGAACCTAACTGACAGGCCGCCCTCAGCAGGCACATTTAGGAAAGAACTCAGGAGGAGCCTGAGTTCATGGGCCCCCACCCTGCTTCCCCCTCCTGGGCACAGACTCTGTCCCCTGTAGCTCCCCTGCCTCAGGGAAAGCCGAGCATTTGGTTTAGGGCAGGACTGCACCGCGTGCGGCTGAGGCGTGCAGTGAGGGCTGGCATGTCACACATGGGGATTCTGGTCCTTGTGAGGACTCTGGGCCAGAGCCTCGGAACGAAGCCAGTGGTGGGCTCTGTGGCCCAGGGTTCCACAGCGGCTCTTTGAGTGCAGTCTTGTCCTCCAGGCCTTCAGTGCTCCCTGGAGGTGGGGAAATCTGAGTTGAGTGGGAACACGCGATGTGCAGGTGTAGTGTAAGGTGCTGGGGGGAGGCACCCAGTGAGGGCCATCCAGACCCACCCAGGACTCTGACTTTGGTGCTTTTTGCAGGGCAATACATCGGAGCCCACAGATGCCCCAAAGGAGGAGACTTCAGTCCCCACAGTTGTCACACAGAAGACAACAGTGCCCACAGTTGTCACACAGGAGGCACCAGCACCCATGGCTGTCACAGAAAAGCCTACCCTTGACTACCTATTCCCATTGTTCGTCCCAACCCTGATCATTATCGTGGTGGTGATCTGCTGTCTCTGTTGCTGCAGGAAGGTGAGTGACCCCTGTGAGTGATCCACACGGCCCTATGACACAAACTGTCCCCAGGCCACAAGGTAACCAAGCCCCACTCACCCCATGATCTTGCCAGTGGGTAGGTTCCCATCAGCTCCCAGTTCATCACATGAGCAAACACAGGCACAGACTGTGTCTACCATTCCTGGGCAGAGACTCAGCTTGCATCTCAGGGACCCCCTGCTTCATGCTTGTGTCCAGAAGTGGCCTATGAGTTGCCCTGTCCTCTGGGGAGAAGTCACCCCAGTGCCCAGTGACAAGGGAGGCATCACAGCAGCCAGGCTTCTGGAGAACTCAGGGAGACCAAGCACCAGAAGAGGCCTCTGATGCTGAGAGAGGAAAGCGGGTCCCATAGAAGGCACTGGGGCCCACAAAAGAGAATCTGCTGGAAGGGATGATTCCTAGCCTCTGGGGCAACTGAGCCTTGGAAACCCGTACAGATTTCTGCACACAACCAGTGCATCCCTCCTTCCTTCCTCAGTCATTACTAAGGGCCAGGACATGATGGGCCCCATACTTGGCACACAGGGACGGGAAAGGAGCTGCCACCATCTTGCACACAGGAGCTCACAGTCTGGTGTCTGCTCTGGTATTGGTACCTGGGGGTGGCGGGTAAAATGTCAGCCTCATAGGCTGTGGCATCAGGGCCCTAGCAAAGGAGAGACACTGGCCCCCGGGGAGGGAGAAGGGCAGACGTACTGGCTGCTGGGTTTGCAAGGACATGGGACAGAGCTGGGTGAAGGAAGAGGAAACCACAGAGGTGGGAAAGGACAGAGCAAAGCAGCAAGACAGAAGCAGGCCGGATTGCTGTGGAGGGGGAGCTGTGAGGACAGAAAGCGGGAGTGGGGGCTGTCAGCACAGAGTGGGGACTAGGGAAGGCTGCGGGCTGTGGGGGGTGAGGGGAGAGGAGGAAGGGAATTGGATGTGTTCTCTTGTCTTCATGTCATGGAAGGGCTCCTAATGAAAACTACTGCGTGGACACCTCCGCCAGGGACCAGGCACCCTAGTCTGGCTGTCTCCCTGTCCACCGCCAGGGAGGTCCGATATCCCTTTGATAACCCAGGAGCCTGAGCCTCGGGATGCTGGAGCCGGTTGGCCCCATCCCATAGATAGTGGGCTCGCAGACTGACACCCAAAGCCCACGTTCTGTCCCACTGCTGCTGAGTAGGGTCCCCTTCTGTCTGCATGGCTGAGCCAGTGCCCTTCATGCTCCTCCAGCCTATGTTCATGTCTCTTTAACATTCTAGCCCTGCAAGGAGCTACCAGTGCAGAAGATAGTAATGGTAAGTCCTGATTTTTGTCCTCATGTCAGCGTGCCCAGTGCCCACACAGACCTTCACAAAAGGGAACCACACAGACCTTCACAAAACCTGCCTGTGGGACATTTCTACCCCCTGCCCCACTGCCTGCCACCTACCTGGGCAGAGAGAGCTGGCTGAAAAAAGAGGGTGATGGAGCGGCAGGGAGGGGCCTCAGGAGGCCTTAGGACTCAAAACACCTTTCCCAAGTGTGCGCCACAGCCTGATCCAGGGCCTTTGCCACCAAATTAGTAACTTGAGATAACCTGTTTCAGCAAGTGCTGTGATCCTCATTGAAATATTAGTGGCTTTTAATTTTTTTATCAATTTCCAAAGGACTATTTATAGTACACAGGTGAACTTTCAGAAAAGGAGCCGTCGATTTCAGAACTTGGTCCCTGCCCAGGCTCTGATGTATGTTGGGCTGCATTTTGTTGATCTCCATCCCTGTCACCCGCCAGGGCAAGAGGTTTGGCCACAATTATATTTTAGTGACTACAGGCTGGGGGGGTGGGGGGAGAGTGTGTTACTTGGCATTGAGCTGTGTGAGGCAGGCCCGGCCCAGATGAGCACAAGGAGCCAGGGCCAGTGAGCTGTCTGTGGATCCTCAGGGTAGAAGCCTAAAAGAGATCCAGAGGAAGTAGTTATAGCAGGACACTATGTCAGAGGAAGGGGACCGGGCCTGGGTTTGGGTAGGAAAAAGACCCCACTGGCCAGCGCTGTACTGACTGATGGCACTGTTTCCTGAGGAGGCTGGATCTGCCAGGGGCAAATGAATGCAGCCCGGGCCCCTGCAAATGCTCCCACCCTGACAGCCCTCCTGTCCACTGCACAGCCCTAAGACCAGGATTTTCCACCAAAGGCAGACCCCGGGACCAAAGGGACAGGAGAGACTTTGTCAGCCTTTGGGGAAAAGGTCATATTTACAAATAAATTGTATTTCCTGGTTTTTACCATGTGGGACACTGCCATAGTGTAGGATGCTACTGATGTGTCCTTAAAATCTCCCAATGCACCATTGCTGAGTGGCCACTAAGAGGTGCGGGAGCAACAGATGTTATATGTCTGCACCAGAAGCTCCCAGACAAAACGGCAGAATGTGCTTTCTCTTCCTAGAAGCCAGAGACATGTATACAGACACGTACCCCGGTGATTGTCCCTTCTTGTATGTACCAGGAAGACACTATAAGACGGATAGAGGTGAGAAGGGCCTTTAGGTGGGGCTGAGGGACAAGGGAGGGCAGCCAGTCCATGGCCCCACATGAACCGTCGCTTGGGTGGAGATGAGCTTTGTGGGCACGACATCAATCGCTGGGCACCAGAGAAAATGCCGAGGCCATCCCAATCCTGGGCCCCAGGAGAGGTCAAAGAGTGTGAGGGCTCCTGCCATCACCAACACCACTTGGAGCCCGGCACCAGGCTTGGAAGGGGCCCAGGTCTGCAGATGTTGGTGGCTGGCCACAGCCCACCAGTCCCAGGCTGTCTGAGGTTGTCAGCAGCTCCAACAATGGCTTCCATTTTCTTGGCCACCAGGCAGAGGAGTAAAACACAAGCTCAATCACAAACAGTCTCCCACAGGTCAGAAAAAGAATCGTTTAAAGAAAATTCTGAGCAAAGTTTGTTCCATGAGTCAGCTCAGCAAAGTGAGGGACTAAGCTAACTACGTTGTCCTTGGACGCACTGACATGGGGACAAGGGGCTCAAGGAGGAGGAGGCTGTGAGGAAACATCCTCACAGAAAGTGCTAGGGCCGCACCCTGGGAGGGAGCTCCCAGCCCTGCAGGGGGGCATGAAGACAGGGTGGGGAGGCGCCAGGCAGCCCTGGCTGAGAAAGGAAGAACCCCATATTCTTCCTTTATGGGCTGTGCCCTCCTCCTGGTCCTGCATCTGTGGTGATGCACCCGTTGGAACCGCTGTACCAGGGCCCGGGCACATTAGTCCTAGTCCCGCTGTCTCCCTGTTTACCCTGCAAGGAGCCCCAGATGGCAACATGACAGCCTGCAGACATTCAGCCTGGGGGCTCAAAGAAGCCAAACTGCCTCCAGACAGGGCAAAGGTCATGGCCTGGGGCTTATTCCTGCTCACAAGGCACAGCCCCACCTGCCCCCTCAGTAGGGCCCAGAGAGGCCTGAACTGCAGGTCCTGAAGTCAGGAGGCCACCTGCCCCTGGGTCCAGGGCCTCTCACTGGTGTCCTCCCCTCCTCTCTCCGGAGAAGCCCCGGGATCAGCCCTCGTCCCCACCTGCTCCTGATGTGCCCCAGTGCAGGCCCTTGTCCTCTTCTCCCAGCTCCTGCCCAGCTCCCTGATGCCCACATCACGTTCCCCTGCAAGACCTCTCCTTGCGACCCCGCGTGTCCCCCACCTTGGACCCTTCCTCTCAAAGTAGCCCCTGCCTTCCCCTCCTACACCAGAAATACAGACTCATTTCGGGTTCCAAAACAATCTGTGACCTACAGTGACACTGCCTGCCCTGAAAGCCAGCCCCTGCCACAAGGCCACCAAGCCCCTGCCCCAGGCGGAGACTACAGGGCGGCCTCGGTGTGTTCCTGGGGACAGAGCCCTCTGGAGCCATCTCAGGCAGAGGGGCCGCTACCCCTCTGGAGGTGATGGCCAGGCCCTGGAGCTTCCTCACAGCCACATCTGCTTTTCAGGGCAAACTGGACACCTTGTGTGACTTTGTGCAAAGCTGCAACCAGATCCCATTGATGTGGTGTCAGCCCAGGAACGTGGTAAGCAGGGGCACAGGGATGTTCCCTGGGCAGGCGCCCTTTTCTCTTTGCCCTTGACAGCTGAGCTTAGGGACTATGGGACAGAGAGCCCTGTCCAGGCATCTTCCGGGATGCCGCCCCAGAGGAGGAGACGCGGTGCTCATGAGCCTCCCGTGTGGATTCTGGATGCGGCGCCTGCATTTCCTTGCTGGTCCCCATCAGAAGGACAAGAAACTTTCTTGGGGAGAGTGTTACCCAGTGCCTCCAAGCTTAAGTGAAAGAGGCTGGAGAAGGAGGCAGGCCAGCAAGTTCTCCTGACCCCCAGCCATCATCCCTCCCCACCGAGCTCCCCAACCTGTGTCTGCTGGATCCACACCCTCATCCTCTGAGACTCTCCTTGGCAGCTCCCTCATGTGCCAGGAATGCTGGAGGGCATGGTGACACCCCCATGTTGTTGACCAACATTGCGTGCTTTTGCCAGCTAGTAGAGTCCCTCCACATGCCACTGCCTGTGACAATGGGGAGAAGCCTGCATGTTACAGGTGTTCCCCTTGGAATTTAATAGTTGTGATGGCTAATTGTTACAGAGTTCCTCCTATGCCAGCTGCCAGTCTAAGAACTTTCCATAATTTCACGTTCAATCCTGTCAGTAACTGTATGTGCAGGTACTAATATGCCACCTTTTCCAAGGGGGAACTAAGGCACAGAGAAATCAAGCAACTTGCCCCAGGTCACAGAACCTGGGAGTGGCAGAGCTGGAGTTGAACCCCAGGGCCTGCCACCACCCTTCTCACTGCCTGCCCCCCATCAGGTCAGCACTCATGAAACCATAATGGTTTCCCCAAAAACAATGCAGGGCTCAGAATTAGGGCCCATGAAGAGCATGCTCCTGGCTTGCCTGGGAATCATGTGCCTAAGTTTCCCCATGATCAGAACCTCAGACTGGGCCAGGTGCCTGGAGGACGTGGTGTCCCCAGTATCTATAGTGAGGGCTGCATTAGTCATTTGCTTGGTTCAGGCAAGCATGACTGTCCCTGGTGGCCAGGTGAGCATTAGGATTCCTGGGCATGCCTGGGAGTGGGGACCCTGCCGAGGAGACACACTGGATGTGTGTCAGCACACATCCAGGCTTGCCTGGGAATCATTCCCTGGGCTTCCCCATGATCACACCCTTTTCAAAGACTGGGCCCAGTGCCTAGAGAATGTTGTGGTCCCCAGTATCTGTAGTGAGGACTTCCCTGGTCACATTCAATGAATACTTACTGTCTGGCTGGGCAGATGGACATTCAGAATGCTGAGCAGTATCATTTTCTTCCCACACCAAGAGACCGATGGGTTCTGCTGCCATCTTCCCATCACCCATGGAAAGGTACCCCTACACTCCCTGGCTTTGGGGGACCTGGATCCTGGCCTGAGGGCTGAGATGAAGGCTTATCCCTTCATCACATACTCCCACAGAAAGCCTGGGAAACACTGGAGCTGCAAGGCCTGTTCCTTGCTTCCCAGGCCCCCAGTCCAACAGGGAACATCAAGTCCAATAACAGAGGGAAAGGGTGTTCTGAGTCAGAAAACCTGGGGTGGCTGGGGGACACAGGGAAGACTTCCAGCAGCTGAACAGAGTCTTAAAATAGCAGCCCAGCCTGGAAACCAGCACCCAGGAGAAGAAGGGCATCAAGAAAGGCCTACTGTGTTGGTCCAAAGGGTTTAAATCCCTTGAGCCAAAGACACCAAAGCCTTCTGGTCCTAATTCCAGTGGCTTCCCAGTGACCTTCTCTCTCTTCTTTTCCTATAGGGGAAGTATATCATCTTCAACTTCGTGAATCCCTTCTGCGGGCAGTTGCCCTATAGCCCAAACGTTTGCCTTCCACCCAGCCAGGAGTGCTTTCATCTCAACAGCTGCTGCTCACAATGCCAACACTCCTCCTTCATATGCTCCCAGCCACCCTCCAGGATGCTGTCACTGCTCCCTCCTCCTGCCCATGCACTCTCCAGAACTACTTTGTCACTCCCACCCCCATAACCCAGCCTCTAAAGTCCCCAAGACCCAAGACTGTTAAGAGCTCTTTGTGTACCGAACTACTTTGTCACTCCCACCCCCATAACCCAGCCTCTAAAGTCCCCAAGACCCAAGACTGTTAAGAGCTCTTTGTGTACCGAATTGGATATATATATATATTGAGTCTTGGTTTACGATCAAAGGAGTTGGAATTGTGGCTGATCAACAAGAATTTGTTGCCTGGTAAGCATTGTTTCGCTGTATGTGACGTATCTATACTGCTCCTGCCAGGACAAAGCACCCTGTTGTTCTGTGGATGCAGACGTTGATGCGCCCGAGTCCCCACAGCCCACTCTTTATCTGTCATGTGGAGATTTAGCCAAAGTCTGTTCTTTGAGGAAAACCCATAGTGTCTTTGAAATGTGAATATGCCCTGTGTCAACCAGTCATTGGCTATTATTTAATATTTGGGGCAAGTTACTTAATCTCTCTGTGTTTCAATTACCTCATTGAAAAGATGGAGATAATGGTGACTTCTCTACAGGATGGCCTTTAGGGTGATGGTGTGCACTGCAGTGTGCCTAGCACAGGGCCAGATCCCTACTAAAGACTCAGATGTACAGTAGCTAATGTCTTTGTTTTTTGTTTTAGGAGTGGACAGAAAGATGAGCTCAGAGATATCAAGAAATATCTGGTGAGGTCAGGACAGTCAGAATGGAGACCATGCCTGAGCCTTTCAGCTCTGGCCACCAGGGCATGGGGTTGGTATACCCCCAGGTTCACCACCCACATAACCTCCAAAACACCAGTGGGAAAAGCCATGGTATTTACTGCCTCCTTCAAAAATGTTAATTCCTTTTCCATACCCTTAATATTTCTCATGATACAAAGGAGAACCGTGGTGCCCACTTTCCTGAGCTTTCAAATCTGCTTCCCTCCTGACAGAGGCAGACTTCCCAGTTGTTCAAACCCTTTCTCATTAAGTCTGTGTTGACCTGATCAAAGTTTTTCTTCTACACTAACATGTTTGAAAACCATCCATGGACAAGGCCCCATTTTTAAAATTCCAGAACATGGGAGTGACATTATAGCATTTCCCTGGACCATGGTGTCTGAAAAGGGCAGGAGAAATTACTACATTCTGACCTCACCACCCCTCTCCCAGGCTGTCATTGCACTACAGTGAAAGGGTTCCCTTCGGCCTATGGTTTCTCCGGGGTGGGGGGGGGGGGAGTAGAGAGAGAGACTAAGGTGAACATCTAGCCTTTCCCACCTTTATGGGACACTCCCAGAAAACCTACTCTGGTCTCCCTAACCAGAATCACAGGTGTAAGCTGTAGGGATTGAGTGTGGAATTTGATTTGGATGGAATAGATAGGAAGGTCTCATAGCCACCAGTGTTCAGAAATTGGCAGATTGTGTTCCCCCTCTTGGTGATCCCTGAATACAGATACTAGCAAGTAGTTCTCAAAGAGAACCAAGCCAATGGTCCCATCTAGTCAAGGAAACTTTGGTCAGTTCTGCCTGATTCAGGCCACCAGCCAACAAGCCATACAGCCCTTACAGCCTGTTGTAGCCCTTCACCCAGGCAGGGAAGCAAATTTCTACCCCCATCTACGAGTGAATATGGCCTCCAGTTCACACTCAGGAAGCCTAACCAGAATACCTGAAAGCTGCATAGCTCATCTTATTTCACTGCTTACAGTGGCATCCAAGCAAAGAATGCATCCAGCAACTCTTCCCAACTGCAGAACCAAAGTGGTGGCCCTATCTGGCCAGAGAACTTTGTGGGCAGTTCTGCCTGATTTTTGTCTATAACCAATGAACCATCTTGGAGTCTGTTCTGCTGCCCTGCCTAGAGAGGGAAATGGGTTCATGGCCCCACATGCTACTGAGTAGAGCACTAGGCAGTCTGACCAGAGAACTTGGGCAACTACAGAGCCCGTTCTACAACCACACTGGTGCATGGAATCAAGAAAACAGTGCTATCTGACTGTTCCCAGCCAGTATCACTCCACTGACCTCAGGGCTTGGACAGTGGCCTCACCCAAATAGAAAGCCTGATAGCAAGCCCCACTTACTCAAATACACTGTCTACTGACCCTTCCAGAACCTCAAGCTGAGCTGACTTGTGAAGAACTGTGTCTGCCGGAGCAAACTTGTAAAGTCAGGACTAAGAGACTGTTTAGTCAAATGTGTACATACCAACACAATGAATCTGAAAATCACAATCAGGTAAACATGACACAGTGAGTACAAACTAATAAAGTTCCAGTAACTGACTTTAAAGAAATGGAGATATATGAACTTTATGGCAGAGAATTCAGAATAATCATTTTAAAGAACTTTAGTAAACTACATGAACACACAGGCACAAAACTAAACAAAATTAGGAAAAACAATACATGAACAAAATGAGAAGATCAGCAAGGAAATTGAAACATTGTGAAAAGAAAGCCTTACCGAGATGGAGTCAGAAGGCCAACATGGAATCTACCCCAAAAACCAAGAGCACACTTTACACACTGAATGTTAGACAATTTGACAATAAATTATACTAAAAAATTAAAAAAAAAATTTTTTAATTGAAAAGGCCAACAGGGGGAGCTCTCAGGCCCTACCTCTCCTCCTCAATTTCAGACTCCACAGGAAGAGAAAGTCCACAACTACTTTATTATGCTGACAGGAGGAAGAAAGGTTTTCCTCCTTCCCCAGCAACAGCCCTGCCAATGAGAGACTGGTCTCAACTCAGCCAATGGAAACTCACTATACTTCAGATTCCCAGTTTACTCCAGTGACTTTTTTTTTTATAACAGCCCTCCAAACTTCCCTTTTCCTCTATTTAAAGAGCAGTCCTCTCCTTTGTTCTCAGGATTTGCCTGTGGTTTTGCAGTAGCTTGCCTGTTCCAAATTGCAGTTCTCTGCTATTCCTGGTAAAATAACTGACAGTTTTATTTCTAAGGTTAACAATAATTGGTAATCAGAAGTGGGATCTAGAGAAGACCCCCAACAATTCCAAGGCTGGTGAGCAAACAGATGGTGGTACCCCCCAGAGCTAATTGGACTCACTGCTTTCTTGCCAACCCTGGAGTTTGAGGGTAAGTTTTCTCCTGGATTTTGTGCTCCACTCTTTGTGTATGAGTTCTCTTGGTTTTATTCAGAATCTGTTTTCAGGCCTTGTCCTTTCTGTGAGTATAGCCTTTGGCCTGACACGTTTTTGGAAATGGACTATTGCTATTGAACTGTACTGGCCTTTGGTCTGATTTCTTTGGGAACTAGCCCATTCCTATTGAAACTGCACCATTTAGAAATTGTTCTTTTTGCTCTAGATTAACAACAACAACAACAACAACAACAATAACAACAACAACAAACCCTCCAAGAATGGGATCCCAGTCATCAAAATGCTTTGAGACTTTCCCCACCACCACTGGGACTTTAGATTTAAGATCTGTGGTGCCTCCTCATGCACATTTATAACTAAGTGGACCAACTTAACCAAAAGTAATTTAGAACTGCATCGACCACTGTGGGGAATTTTCAGTCTCCCACACTTGTTTTTTTCAAAATTAAATTAGAAAGTCATGGCTTCAGCTAACAAAAACAAATGAAAACAAACAAGCAAATTGAATGGGATGTCTGTTTTAACTGGTATCTTGAAACTTCCAAACATTTTCAGGATTCTAAGTTTGCCTCTGTCTTTTTGGGGGGTGTTTTAACTCATTTACTCCTAATCAAAAATTCATTTGGATACATAATATATACAAAATTCAAAAGTTACAGAGGGTATGCAATGAAAAAGAAGTCTCCCGCCACTACGCCTGCCCAGTTCCCTTCCTGGAAGGCAGCCTCAGTTACAAACCCCTCTGTTTCTTTCCAAAGTTAATCAATGTATACATAAGTATATATGTGCATAGTATTTTATTTTTTCTTTTATTTTTTAATTTTTACTTTTATTTATTTATTTAATTTCAAGTTAGTTGACATACAGTGTAGTATTGGTTTTAGGAGTAGAATCCAGTGATTCATCTCTTACATATGACACCCAGTGCTCATTCTAACAAGTACCCTCCTTAATACCCATCACCATTTAGCTCATCCCCCCACTCACCTCCCTTCCAGCAACCCTCAACTTTTTCTCTTTAAGAGTCTCTTGTGGTTTGTCTCCCTCTGTTTTCTCCCTCCCTCCCTCTTTCCTATTTTTCCTTAATTTCTCTTTTGTTCATCTGTTGTGTTTCTTAAATTCCACATGTGAGTGAAATCATAAAATATTTGTCTTCCTCTGATGGACTTATTTTTCTCAGCATAATACACTCTATTTCCACCCACATTGTTCCAAATGGCAAGATTTCATTCGTTTTCATCACCAAGTAATATTTCAGTGTGTGTGTGTGTGTGTGTGTGTGTGTATGTATGTGTATATATATATATATATACATATACATATATATACATATATATGTATATGTATATATGTATATGTATATATATATGGCATATCTTCTTTACTCATTCATCAGTAAATGGACATTTGGGGTCTTTCCATAATTTGGCTATTGTTGATAGTTCTGCTATAAACATCAGGGTGCAAGTACCATATCAATTCAGCATTTTTGTATCCTTTGGATAAATACCTAGTAGTGAAATTGCTGGGCTCTAAGGTACTTCTATTTTTAATTTTTTGAGGAAACTCCATACTGTTTTGCAGAGTGGCTGCACCAGTTTGCATTCCCATCGGCAGTGCAAGAGGGTTCCCCTTTCACCACATCCTTGCCAACATCTGTTGTTAACTGAGTTGTTAATTTTAGCCATTCTGACAGGTGTGAGATATGTCATTGTGGTCTTGATTTGTATTTCCCTGATTATGAGTGGTGTTGAGCATCTTCTCACGTGTCTATTAGCCATCTGGATATCTTCTTTGGAAAAGTGTCTGTTCATGTCTTCTGCCCATTTCTTCATTGGATTATTTGGGGGGGTGTTGAATTTGATAAGTTCTTTATAGATTTTGGGTACTACCCTTTATCTGATAGGTCATTTGAAAATATCTTCTCCCATTCCATTAGTTGCCTTTTAGTATTGTTGATTGTTTCCTTCACTATGCAGAGAATTTTTATCTTGGTGAGGTCCCAATAGTTCATTTTTGCTTTTTATTTCCCTTGCCTCCAGAGACATGTCTAGTAAGACGTTGCTGCATCCAAGTTCAAGAGATTGCTGCCTGTTTTCTCCTCCAGGATTTTGATGGTTTTCTGTCTCACATTTAGGTATTTCATCAATTTTGAATTTATTTTTGTGTATGATGTAAGAAAGTGGTCCAGTTTCATTCTTCTGCATGTCACTGCCCAGTAGTTCTCCAAGCACCATTTACTGAAGAGACTGTATGTTTTCAATTGGATAACTCTTTCCTATTTTGTCAAAGATTAGTTGGCAATACATTTGTGGATGAATTTCTGGGTTCTCCATTCTGTTCCTTTGATCTATGTATCTGTTTTTGTGCCAATACCATACCTTTTTGATGATTACAGCTTTGTAAGACAGCTTCGAGTCTGGAATTGTGATACCTCCAGCGTTGGTTTTCTTTTTAACTCTACTTTGGCTAGTCAGAGTCTTTTCTAGTTCCATACAAATTTTAGGATTGTTTGTTTTAGCTCTGTGAAGAATACTGGTGTTATTTTTATAGGGATTGCATTGACTGTGTAACTTGCTTTGGGTAGTATCGACATTGTAGTAATATTTGTTCTTCCAGTCAATGAGCATGGAATGTTTTTCCACTTCTTTGTGTCTTCTTCAATTTCATTCATAAGCTTTCTATAGTTTTCAGCATACAGCTCTTTTGCCTCTTTAGGTTTATTCCTAGTTATCTTATGGTTTTTGGTGCAATTATAAATCAGACTGATTCCTTGATACCTCTTTCTGCTGCTTCCTTATTGGTGTATAGAAATGCAACTGATTTCTGTACATTAATTTTATATCCTGTAACTGCTGAATTCATGTATCAGCAGTTTTTTGGTGGAGTCCTTCGAGTTTTCCATGTCATTTGCAAAGAGTGAAAGTTTGACTTTTTCCTTGCCAATTTGGTTGTATTATATTTCTTTTTGTTTGACTGCTGAGGCTAGGACATCCAGTTCTATGTTGAACAGCAGTGGTGAGACTGGACATCCCTGCCATATTCCTGACCTTAGGGGAAAAACTCAATTTTTCCTCACTGAGGATGATTTTAGCTGTGGGCCTTTCATATATGGCTTTTGTGATGTTGAGGTATATTCCTTCTATCCATATTTTCTTGAAGGTTTTTATCAAGAAAGGATGCTGTATTTTGCCAAATGCTTTTCCTCCATCATATTGACAGAATCATATGGTTCTTTTTTTTTTTAATTTTTTTTTTCAACATTTATTTATTTTGGGGACAGAGAGAGACAGAGCATGAATGGGGGAGGGGCAGAGAGAGAGGGAGACACAGAATCGGAAACAGGCTCCAAGCTCCGAGCCATCAGCCCAGAGCCTGACGCGGGGCTCGAACTCACGGACCGCAAGATCGTGACCTGGCTGAAGTCGGACGCTTAACCGACTGCGCCACCCAGGCGCCCCGAATCATATGGTTCTTATCCTTTCTTTCATTAATGTGGTGTATAACATTGATTGATTTGCAAATATTGAACCATCCCTGAGACCAGGAATAAATCCCACTTGATCATGGTGAATAATTCTTCTACTGTTCTGTTGCATTCAATTTGCTAGTATCTTGTTGAGAATTTTTTTCATCCTGGTTCATCAGGGATATTGGCCTGTAATTCTCCTTTCTGGTGGGACCTTTGTCCAGTTTTTGAATCAAGTTAATGCTGGCTTCATACAATGAGTGTGGAAACTTTCCTTCCATTTCTATTTTTTTGGAACAGTTTGATGAGAATAGATATTAACTCTTCTTTAAATAGCTGGCAGAATTCCCCTGGGAAGCCATCTGGCCTAAGACTCTTATTTGTTGGGAGATTTTTGATAACTGATTAATTTCTTTGCTGGTTATGAGCCTGTTCAAATTTTCTGTTTCTTCCTGTTCGAGTTTTGGTAGTGTGTGAGTTTCTAATAATTTGTCCAGTTATTAGTTTCTAATAATTTGTCCAGTTTTTTCCAGATTGTCCAGTTAGTTTGCATATAATTTTTCATCATATTCTCTTATAATTGTTTGCGTTTCTGTGGTGTTGGTTGTGATCTATCCTCTTTCATTCATGATTTTATCTATTTGCATCCTCTCATTTTTTTCTTTTTGAGAAGTCTGGCTAGGACATTATCAATTTTGTTTATTCTTTCAAAAAACCAACTTTTAGTTTCATTGATTTTTTCTACCGGGTTGTTTTTTTATTTGTTTGTTTGTTTTTATAGTTTATTTATGCTCTCATCTTTAATATTTCCTTTCTTCTGCTGGCTTTGGCCTTTATTTGCTGCTCCTTTTCTAGCTCCTTTAGTTGCAAGGTGAGGTTGTGTATATAGGACCTTCCTTGCTTCTTGAGATAGGTCTGAATTGCAATGTAGTTTCCTCTTAGGACTTCCATTGCTGCATTCCAGAGTGTTTGGACTGTCTTGTTTTATTTTCATTTGCTTCCATGTTTTTTTTTATTTCTTCTTTAATTTCCTGGTGAATCCATTCATTCTTTAGTAGCATATTCATTAACTTCCGTGTCTGTGAGGGCTTTCCAAATTTTTTCTTGTGGTTGATTTCAAGTTTCATAGTATTGTGATCTGAAAATATGCATGGTATGATCTCAATCCTTGTGTACCTGTTGAGGGATGATTTGTGACCCAGTATGTGATTTATTCTGGGGCATGTTCCATGTGCATTGCACTCAAGAAGAATGTGTATTTTGCTGCTTTAGGATGAAATGTTCTGAATATATCAGTTAAGTCCATCTGTCCAGTGTGTCATTCAAAGCCTTTGTTTCCTTGTTGATTTTATGCTTAGATGATATGTTCATTGCTGTAAGTAAGGTAGTAAAGTCTCCTACTATTGTGGTATTATTATTCATTTTCTTTATGTTTATGATTAATTGGTATATATATTTGAGTGCTTTCAAAATGGGGGCATAAATATTTACAATTATTAGATCTTGATGGATACACCCCTTAAAAATGATATAATGCCCTTCTTCGTCTCTTATTATAGTCTTTGTTTTAAAAAAAGTTTCTCCCAGGGGCGCCTGTGTGGCTCAGTTGGTTGAGCATTTGACTTCAGCTCAGGTCATGATCTCACAGTTCATGGGTTCAGGCCCCACATCAGGCCCTGGGCTGACAGCTTGGAGCCTGGAGCCTGCTTCAGATCCTGTGTCTCCCTCTCTCTCTGCCCCTCCCCTGCTCGTGCTCTTTCTCTGTCTCTCAAAAATAAATAAATATTAAAAAAAATTTAAGTAAACTAAAATATAGTTTGTCTGGGGTGCCTGGGTGGCTTTGTTAAGTGTCTGACTTCAGCTCAGGTCATCATCTTACAGTTGATGGATTCAAGCCCCAAATTGGGCTCTATGATGACAGCTCAGAGCCTACAGCTCTCTCTGCCCATCCCCCACTTGTACTCTTTCTCTCTCTTTCAAAAAAATAATCAACATTAAAAAATTTTTTAAAAATATGTCTGATGTAAGTATGGCTACTCCAGATTTCTTTTGATGTCCATTAGTAGGGTAGATGATGGTTCTCCATCCCCTCACTTTCAATCTGCAGGTTTCTTTAGGTCTAAAATGAGTCTCTTATAGGCAGCATATAGATGGATCTTATTTTTTTATCCTTTCTGATACCCTATATTTTGATTGGAGCATTTAGTCCATTTGCATTCAGATCGATTATTGAAAGATATGAATTTAGTGTCATTGTGTTACCTGTAGAGTTGGTGTTTCTGGTGATGTTCTCTGATACTTTGTAATGTTTGTTGCTTTGCTCTTCTTTTTTTTTTCTTCCACTTAGAGTCCCCCTTAAAAGTTCTTGCAGGGTTTGTTTAGTTGTCATGAACTCCTGGAGTTTTTGTTTGGGAACCTCTTTATCTTTCATTCTATTCTGAATGACAGCTTTGTTGAATAAAGGATTCTAGGATGCATATTTTTCCTAGTCAGCACATTGAATGTTTCCTGCACTTCCTTTCTGGCCTGCCAAATTTCTGTGGACAGGTTTGCTGCTAACCTTATGTGTTTACCCTTGTAGGTTAAAGATGTGTTCTCCCTAGCTTCTCTAATAATTATTTATCTTTGTATTTTGCAAGTTTCTTTATGATATGTCATGGTTTTGATCTGTTTTTATTGATTTTGAAGAGAATTCCCTGTGCCTCTGGACTAGGATGCCTGTTTCCTTCCCCCAGATTAGGGAAGTTCTCAGCTAGACATTGTTCAAATAAACCTTCTGCCCCTTTTTCCCCGCTCTTCTTCTTCTGGGATTCCTATGATACAGATATTGTTTCATTTCATGAAATAACTCCGTTCTCTAAGTCTCCCCTCATACTTTAGTAATTTCCTTTCCCTCTTTTTTTCAGCTTCATTATTTTCCATAATTTTATCTTCTATTTCACCTATTCTCCCTTCTGCTTCTTCAATCCTTGCTTTCATTGTATGCAACTTATTTTGCATCTCAGTTATAGCATTTTTTATTTCATCATGACTAGTTCTTAGGTCTTTGATCTCTACCACAAGGTTTCTCTGGCGTCTTCTATGCTTTTCTTCAAGCCCAGATATTAGTCTTATGACTGTTGCTCAAAATTCTTGTTTAGATATATTGGTTATATCTGTTTTGAGCAAGTCCCTGGCTGAGACTTTTTCTTGGCTTTTCTCTTGGGTAGAATTTCTCCATCTTGTCATTTTGTCTAAGTTTCTGCCTTTTGCATGTTTTAAAAGCTTATTATGTTTCATGCACCTAAGAATACTATTATATTAAAAAGGATTCATACACTGCCCAGGGCCTGGCACATCAGAAAGTGTTTCTGGTATATGCTGTGTGCACTCTACTTTTGCATTTTGGCTGCTCTTTCCCACTGGTCCGTCCTTTGGAGAGCTCCTCCCTGCTTCCAGTGGTGGAATGTTTGGACCTTTAACTAGGTGTGCTCTGATTTGTTTGTTGAAACAATCCTGGGGAAAAAGGGAGGGGGAACCTGATCCCATAAAAAGAGAAAAGGAAAGGGAAACAAAAACAAACAAAAACAGAATAAAAAACTGTAGGGCTGATTCCAAACAAGCAAACAATAAGAATGGGGGGAAAAAGCAGAAGAAAATGGAAAAGAAGTAAAAAGCAAAGAATAAAAAAGCCTGATCAAAAAAAAAATAGATGAAATGACAAAAAACAAATAAACTATGAGCCCAATTCCAAAAGAAAAAAAGAGCTCTCTGTGGTTGCATGGAGGGTGCTGGCTGTGCTTGTCTGGAGGAGAGTCAGAGTCAGTATTGCCCCAGTAAATAAGCAGTTGCCAGGCACCAAGGGGCAGGGTTTCATGTAAGCCAGTTCTGCTTCCAATGGGGGCTGCTGTGTTGCTCCCTGAAGTCCCACCATGTTGGTGTTTGGGGGTAAATGGTGCCACCCCAATCTCGAATGCCTGGACCAGGAATCACAACCCCCACTATTCAGGTAGCTCTCACAGAATAGCGAGGGCAGTAGCTCACCCTGAGCCACAGCTCTCCTGCATTTTTTCTTTGGCACATGGCTAGGTTCCACAACCCAAAGTCTTAAAGGACCTAGCGTGGTGTGGATCCCTTCCTCCAAAGTAGAGCCTCTCCACCCTGCTGATAAAAGGCCTTTGGCTGGCACCTAGAAGGTCTTTTGTCCTCAGAGAGGCAATCAACTCTCTTCCAAAAGTACTCCAGGAAGGGGATCGTTCTCTCCCAGTGCACCCCAGAGATCTCTACACCCCACTATGCACTCCAGGGCTAGCTCCCTCCTCCCCAGGAACACACACCACAGCTCTTATCTAGAAAAAGTCACACACTTCCAAAACCTCAGAGTTTGAGCTCCAAAAGCTGTTTGCAAAAATGAACTGGGACACTTAGTACTTCTCGCTCCCTAGTCCATGTTCCAGAGAGGTTTTCCTCTTGTGCTAATATCAATGCCACACTATCTCAATGCCTCTCTCTTTCTCTCCACAGAAAGGGTTCCCTCCCTTCCACAGCACCATCATTTTTCTCTTCCCCAGTTCACATCCACACACCTCTCCCTTGCCAAGCTGTCACCCTCCAACAGTGGAGATCCTTCTGCCACTCTGCAGATCGATTTTCTGGGTGTTCCAAGTAATCTGACCTCAATACAGCTGTGTCTGAGAGACGAGGAAAGCCCAGTGTCCCCCTACTTCTCTGCCATCTTAACTCCTCCTTCACAAAAACACTATTTATTAAGTTAACTGAGGCAAACAATTAAAAGAAGTCAAAATGGTCTCTAAGACCTTTTCCCCCTTCCCCTGTCTTCTTTTTCTACAGACACTTGGCAGCCACCTTGTGCTCAGACTCCACCTCTATCCTCTCTGCCAAACTTAACTTTTGCTCTAAACCTCTCCCCACACCCTCCTTTCTTGAACATATTAAAACCTGACTCTTTAAAGTTAAGTCTTCTGAGGATCTAAATAAACCCCAAATTTCTTATGTTCCTTGGACTATGGCTGAACTTCAAGGCATAAAGAGCCTTCTAAACTAATTGAGGGCCTCCGTAGGTTTGCTGAAGTGCTTCAAACTTACCAACCCAGTTTCTCAGATTTATATCAATTACTCCACATGCTTTTTAGTAAGGTCAAGGCTAAACTCTGGATGAAACTAGTCAAATAACATCCTGGGAAGAATTTAGAGAAACAGCCCCTTAATTTTTGGCAAGATGCTAGAACACTTGCTGAAAATCTCCAGTGAGAAATTACAGTAGCTTTTCCCAAGCCTGTTGACTAGAACAAACTTCAGTCTTGTCCTCAAAAGCCTGATGAACCTGTCCATGACCATTACAACTGAGTATAAATTGTTTTTAAAGGAAATTCTTGTTTTCATTTATACACTGAATCCACCAAGATAGGACTTTGGCAAACCAGCTCACTTGCATCCTGTATTACTCACCTGAAAGAAAGACCACAACAATTCTCAGTTTTCAGCCCCAGAAAATGAAGGGCCCTAAGCAGAACTTAAAACCTCCTAGTTTCTGTTATTATTGCAAAGCACCAGAACATTGAGCAAAAGGTTGTTACAAACATGAGCATTCCATAAACCTTCAGGCCTCTACTCAGTCTTTCCAGTGTCCTCTTAGTTCCTAATGATGGGTTTCCAAGGAGCTAGAGGGGTGCTTCCCAAATCTCCCTCTTAAATGGCTGAGAAATTGAATGAATTTGTCTCCAGGTAGAGAATGAATTTGTCTCTGTCCTCATTGACACTGAAGCTATGCTCTTCGGGGCTCAACCCCATTCCTATAAAGCAGCCCCAGTCTCAGAGTGCTAAAACAGTTAAGATAGTAAGGTTCTGTAATAAACCTCAACAGGTTCCTGTCTCTGAACCTATTCCCTTTTATCTAGGCCCTTTGAGATATACCCACACTTTTCTCCTTAGTTCCTCTACCCCTATTCATTTATTGGGCTGAGATTTCTTAGAAAAGTTATCATGCCAGAATATCTTTCAAAAGGGGGAAATAATCCTGGAATTTGACAGTAGTAATCAAAATAGCCAACCAGGAGAGTTAAGTGACATTTTAACATCTTTTGTTTGCTCCATCTCTGATGGCACTAGAGCTGGGGACAATGATTATGTGTTCCTATTGGATCAGCTACCATCCCCTCTATGGGAAAAATCTACAACTGATACTGGAAGAATCAACACTACATCTCCCATAAAGATTCATATATATCCCTCAAAACCTCTCCCCAGAATTAATCAATACCCTATAAATAAAGAAGCCTTTCAAGGCATTAAGCCCATAATAGAAGATTATGAGAATTAAGGCCTGATTATTCCCTGCACTGGTCTCTGCAGTGCCCCTATTTTCCTGTGAGAAAAGCCAGTGACTTGGGATGGAAGTTTTTCCAGGATCTTCAAGCAATACGTGGCACTATTATCCCTTGGTACCCTGTTGATCCTAACCTCCGTGTGCCACTAACATCCATTCCCACTGAAAGAACTTTTCACTGTAATCAGTCTATGCAACACATTTTTAGCATTCCAGTTGAGAAGGATAGCCACTGTCTTTTTGCTTTCACATGGGAAGAATGGAAATACACCAGGACAGTAATGCCCCAGGGTTTCACAGAGTCCTTCTTACTTTTTACAAACCTTAGAAGCTGATTTGGATGATAGAACATTTTCTTCAGGCTCTACTTTGTTAAAAATACTTAGACAGTGTGTTTCAATACTCCCCTTCTCACACCTCTTCACAGGAAGATAGCATCCACCTGTTAAAATCTTTGGCCTTAAAAAGACATAAAAGCTCTAGAGAAAATTGCACTTTGCTCAAATTCAGGTTCAATACTTAGGGCATTTGACCTCAGAGCAAGGAATGCATTTGGATCTAAACAAAACCCTTCACAACTGCTTGATGCTGACATATTACTTTTTGACTCCCCATGACAATGTATACGAATCTCCTCTACCAATTGCGGATTCTTCATGGCTTACTGATGGTTTTTATTTCAAGTATGAAAATGATAAAAATTGTGATTGGTATGCTATTGCAACTTCTTTTTGAAGTCTTTCAGGCAGTACCTTTACCTTTGGCTATTTTGACCCAACAGGCTGAGTTATATGCCTTTGTTTGAGCTTGTTACCTTAGTCATGGGTAAAGCACAAACATTTATACCAATAGTTAGTATGTCTTTGAGGTAGTTCATGACTTTGGAATATTATGAAAACAATGAGGTATTCTTACCTCCAATTGGGGATAAAATTTAAAATGGCTCCTCCGCCCAATATTTATTAGATACCATACATTTGCTGGCTGCTCTGGGTATTATTAAGGTTCCTGGGCATTCCAGGCTCAATCCCTAGAAGCAAAAGTAAACCACCTCACTGATACTTCCACCAAAAACTCTGCTGTCAAGGAAACCAATAGCCAAACCTCTGTCATATCCAAAGGAATATTCCCCCAAATGATAATTTGAAAAAATTGACAAGAGATACCCAACAGTTGGCCCCAGAAAGGGAAAAGCAATATTGGAAATCTAATAACTGTTGGCTTGATAAAAACTCTAGTTTGTACGAAATAACAGTCCAGCCCTACCAGAAATTCTAAAATTCTCACTACTTACCATTGTACATACATTAAACCATTAGTCTACTGAAAAAATGATAACGTTCATGATCCAGTATTTGTGTGGAGATATTAAGACCATAAAAAGCATTAATAAGACCTCTCTTGTCCCACCTGTTCAAAGTATAATCCAGTTAAACCTGTTTGCACAAATAGATTTCATACAGCTTTCCCCATCTTGTGGATGTAAAGATGTTTTAGTCATGGTTTGTATGTTTTTTCACTGGACTGAAGTTTTCCCTTATAGACAGGACAGTGCTTCTTTTGTAGCTCAAATTCTGCAAGAAAATGTTGTCCCTACCTGGGGAACCACCCTCAAACTCCATAACGATTGGGGAACCCATTTTACTGATTGGGTGCCTTGACAAATTTGTGCTGTCTGGAGAGTTTTCACAAGACTTTTATTGTGCATGCCATCCTTAATCCTCAGGGTTAGTCAGACACATAAACATCACTATTAAGACTCATTTGGCAAAATGTGTAGAGACTTTCAACCATCTTGCCAAAAGCACTGCTATTAGTCCTTCTAAATCTCAGATCCATCCCTGTTGATACTCATGGACTCATCCCTTGAGCTAGTCACAGGATGTTGAATGCACTTGGCCCCTGCCTCCTTTGTCCCACAATAATCATGCTTTGGTAGAACAGTCTTTTCATAGTGTACTCCCAGATGTTGACCTTAGGCATCATACCTTGCAACCTGGATATTTTGTCTATTGGAAAGGACACCTCCAGAAAGACTCTTTATCTTTGCTGGAAAGGTTCTTATCAGGAACTGCTAACCAACCCTTGTGCTGCCAAACTCCAGGAATAGATTCTTGGATTCATATGACACATATAAAGAAAGCACCAAACCTGACTGGACCTGTACTTATTCTGGTGATGAGAAAGTAAGGATTTTCTAGAGTTGAAGCAGATGACATCTGACAAGACAGCTTTCCCAAGATGTCTGGACCAGCCTTTATTCTCACTGTTGTTTCTTCTATCTCTTTTCTGGGGTGGGGGCGGGGGGACCCTTATATTCCTTTCCATAACTCTTGCAAAAGGGAGACTACTCTTCCATGATTATAGTCTTTTAGAAACAGCCTTATCATGATCCTATAACAAATAACTCTTCCACCTGCTTTTTCTGAAGGGTTAGAAGGTTCAGAATTCACAAAAGTCTTTTCTTTATCTGAACTATGAACTGACCCTGGACTCTTATCCAAATTCATGATTTCTGAATTTACAATTTTACAGACTGTATTACTGACAATACATTTGATTGTAAACAGTTCTTTTGAGAGAAATATTGTTTTTAAACATTTTTGAAGTTTTGCTATTCTTGCAAAAAGTTCATTAGTTATTGCTTTATGTTTATACCTGCACCGTATCTTCCCAAATGCACTCAGTTTTTTTCAGTATATTCTGCAGTGTTCACTATTCCATTTTCATGGCTGCTGTAAACAGAAACTTCCAGGAAGCATACATGACTTTGGGTTAGCCTTCATAGGAAAAACTTTCCTCCCCTAAGTCAGAATAAGTGCCAATAAATGTTTCAGTTGGTGGCTTGCAGACCTAGAGTGGAGTCCTGGCTTAGAACCATAATGCAATTTGGAATTGTCACATTACTTTTTATTCTTTACTTGTCTGTCAGACTTTGTATAGATGACATATCCCATAAGGTGATGCTGACGCAACACTTAAAAAATTTTTTTAATGTTTATGTATTTTTGAGAGTGAGAGAGAGAGAGCACAATAAGGGGAGGGGCAGACAGAGAGAGAGGAAGACACAGAATCTGAAGCAGGCTCCAGGCTCCAAGCAGTCAGCACAGAGCTCAAAGTCACCAACTGCAAGATCATGACCTGAGCTGATGTCAGACACTCAACTGACTGGCTAGCTCAACACTTTGAGATGATTTCCAACACTTATGACATTGAGAAGACACAGATTTTATTTTCTTTTAATATTTATTTATTTTTGAGAGAGAGGAAGAGAGAGAGAGAGAGAGAGAGCACAAGTGGAAAAGAGGCAGAGAGAGAAGGGGACAGAGGATCTAAAGTAGGCCCTGCACTGACAGTGCAGAGTCTGATTCAAGGCTCAAACTCACGAACTGGGAAATAATGCCCAATGCATGACTCAAACTCAGGAACCATGAGATCATGACCTGAGCCAAACTTTAATGCCAAACAGACTAAGCCACCCAGATGCCTTGAGAAGACATAGACTTTATATGGGAAGTGTCTGAGAGCTCTTGTTGCTTAAATGTGTTTGTAAGTGGTTCCTCTGATGTAGGACATAATAACCAGGTAAGGTCTTTCCTGGCATTGAGGGAAAAAACCAGTAAATGTGGAAAACCTGACTCTTACTCAGTGATGCTTGAAAAGATTTTGATCAAAAGGGGGAAATGTGGAAATTAATAAAAGGAAACCTTACTAAAATGGAGTTAGGAGGCCAGCAGGAGGAGCTCTTGTGCCCTACCGCCCATCATGAATTGCAAACCCAAGAGAAGATGAACCTTGTAAGTCCATAGTATTTTAGCTACTACTTTACTACCCCAGCAGGAGGTAGAAAAGCTTTTCTCCACTCTTGGCAACAGCCCAGCCAGTGAGTCTATTTCAACTTAACCAATGAACTCACTATACTTTGAACCTCTAGTTTACTTCAATAGATGTTTTGTTTAAAGCAGCCCTCCCAAATTCCCCTTTTCCTCTATAAAAGAACATTTCTCTCCTTTGTTCTCAGAACTTGCCTATGGTTTTGCTGTAGCTTACTTGTCCCAAATTGCAATTCTCTGCTATTCCTGAATAACCCCATTTTTGCTGATAAAATGTCTGACAGTTTTACTTTTAAGGTTAACACCATCAAAAAAGCAAATAGAATACTAGATATGAAGAATACAATGACTGTACTAAAGAATACAATAGAAATCTTCAACAGCAAAGCAAATGTGACCAAGCAAAAGAAAGAATCAATGAACTAAAAGGTCATTTGAAATTATCCCATCAAAGGAACAAAAAGAAAATGAAATAAGAGTAAAGAAAGACTTAATTATGAGACAGTATCAGCAGAACTATGAACTGTAAGAATACCAGAATGAGAAGATAAGGAGAATGGGAAAATATTTGTAAACCATAGGGGTTGAAAAGTAACCAAATGTGGAACAAGAAATGGACATCCAGCTTTATGAGGCCCAAAGGACCCAGATAAGTTGAACCAAAAAAAAACAAAAACAAAAACAAAAACACTACACTGAGACACATTCTAAGTAAATTGACCAAAGTTAAAGAATGAATTTTGAAAGCAGCAAGCAAAACAAGTTACCACAAACACAGAAGCCCCATCAGACCTAGGTTGGATTCCTCAACAGAAACTTTGTAGGCCAGGAGAAAGAAGGATGATATATTCAAATATTAAAAAAAAAAAACCTGTCAATTAAAAATACTTTACCCAGCAAAGCTGTACTCTAGAAATGAAGAAGAGATGAAAAATACTCCCAATGAACAAAAGCTGAAGGAGATCATCACCAGGAGACCTGCCTTACAGGAAATGTTAGAGGATGGTCATCAAGCATAAATAAAGAAAAATTAACATCATGAAAACATAAGAATATATTTGTAAAACTCACTAGTAATTTCAAAAATACTGTGGAAGTCAGAACCTCTAATATTGTAATGGTAGTGCATAATTCATGTAGAACACTAGTTTAAAGTTTAGAAAGTATTAACCAAAGGGGAGGAGCCAAGATGGCGGAACAGCATGGAAGTGTTTTGTGTCTCGCATCCATGAATACAGCCAGAACAACACTAAGCCATCCTGCACACCTAGAAAACTTATCTGAGGATTAACACAACAATCTGTACAACCTGAACCAGAGAAATCAGCAGAAAGAGAAAAAATTCATTTTTATTTTCAATTTTGATTAAAAATATTTTCTTTAATTTTTTCTACTATATTTTTTACTTTTGTGTAAATTTTTTCAAATTCTATTTTACTTCCATCATTTCATTTTAGTCTCCTTCTGTGTATTCATTTTTTTCAAATTTTCAAACGATTTCCTTTTTCTTTCTTCCTTTCCCCTTTTTTCTCTAATCTATCAAGCCTCTTTCAACACCCAGACCAAAACACATTTAGAATCTATCATCATTTATTCGATTTTTTTGTGTGTTTATTTTAAATTTTTTTAAAAATTAATATTTTTTATTTTAATTTTTATTTTAATTTTAATTTTTTTATCTCATTAATTCCTTTTCTCCCTCCAAAATGATGAAACAAAGGAATTCACCTCAAAAGAAAGAGCAGGAAGAAACGACAGCCAGGGACTTAACCAACACTGATACAAGCAAGATGTCTGAACAAGAATTTAGAATCACGATAATAAGAATACTAGCTGGAGTCAAAAATAGATTAGAATCCCTTTCTGCGGAGATAAAAGAAGTAAAAACTAGTCAGGATGAAATAAAAATTGCTATAACTGAGCTGCAATCTCAAATGGATGCCACGACAGCAAGGATGGATGAGGCAGAACAGAGAATCACTGATATTGAGGACAAACTTATGGAGAATAATGAAACAGAAAAAAAAGAGAGAGATTAATGCAAAAGAGCAGGATAGGGGGCGCCTGGGTGGCGCAGTCGGTTAAGCGTCCGACTTCAGCCAGGTCACGATCTCACGGTCGGTGAGTTCGAGCCCCGCGTCGGGCTCTGGGCTGATGGCTCAGAGCCTGGAGCCTGTTTCCGATTCTGTGTCTCCCTCTCTCTCTGCCCCTCCCCCATTCATGCTCTGTCTCTCTCTGTCCCAAAAATAAATAAACGTTGAAAAAAAAAATTAAAAAAAAAAAAAGCAGGATACAACAATTAGAGAAATCAGTGACTCATTAAAAAGGAACAACATCAGAATCCTAGGGGTCCCACAAGAGGAAGAGAGAAAAATGGGGGTAGAAGGGTTATGTGAGCAAATCATAGTGGAAAACTTTTCTAACCTGGGAAAAGATACAGACATCAAAATCCAGGAAGCACAGAGGATTCCCATTAGATTCAACAAAAACTGACCATCAACAAGGCATATCATAGTATAATTCACAAAATACTCAGGCAAGGAGAGAATCATGAAAACAGCAAGTGAAAAGAAGTCCTTAGCCTACAAGGGAAGAAAGATCAGGTTTGCAGCAGACCTATCCACAGAAACTTGGAAGGCCAGAAAGGAGTGGCAGGATATATTCAATATGCTAAATCAGACAAATATGCAGCCAAGAATTCTTTATCCAGCAAGGTTGTCATTCAAAATAGGAGAGATAAAAAGTTTCCCAGACAAACAAAAATTAAAGGAGTTTGTGACCACTAAACCAGCCCTGCAAGGAATTTTAAGGGGGACTCTCTGAGGGGAGAAAAGATGAAAAAAAAAACCCAAATAAATAAAGAACAAAAGCAACAAAGACTAGAAAGGGCCAGAGAACACCACCAGAAACTCCAACTCTACAAGAAACATAATGGCAATAAATTCATATCTTTCAGTACTCACTCTAAATGTCAATGAACTAAATGCTCCAATCAAAAGACATAGGGTAACAGCATGGATAAGAAAACAAGATCCATCAAAATGCTGTTTACTAGAGACACACTTTAGACCTAAAGACACCTTCAGATTGAAAGTAAAGGGATGGAGAACAATCCAGCATGCTAATGGTCAACAAAAGAAAGCGAGGGTAGCCATACTTATATAAGACAATCTAGACTTTAAAATAAAGACTGTATCAAGAGATGAAGAAGGGAGTCATATCATAATTAAGGGGTCTATCCACCAAGAAGACCTAATAATTGTAAACATTTATGCTCCAAATTTTAGAACACCCAAACATATAAATCAATTAATCACAAACATAAATAAACTCATTGATAGTAATACCATAATAGTAGGGGACTTCAACACCCTACTCACAGCAATGGACAGATCATCTAATCAAAATACCAGCAAGAAAAACAATGGCTTTGAATGACACATTGGACCAGATGGACTTAACACGTATATTCAGAACATTTCATCCTAAAGCAGCAGAATATACATTCTTCTCCAGTGCACATAGAATGTTCTCCAGAATAGACCACATACTGGGATACAAATCAGCCCTCAGCAAGTACAAAAAGATTGAGGTCATACCGTGCATATTTTCAGACCACAATGCTATGAAACTCGAAATCAACCACAAGAAAAATTTGCAAAGGTAACAAATACTTGGAGACTAAAGAACATCCTACTAAAGAATGAATGGGATAACCAAGAAGTTAAAGAGGAAATTAAAAAGTTCATGGAAGCCAATGAAAATGATAACACCACAACCCAAAACCTCTGGGATGCATCAAAGACAATCATAAGAGGAAAGTACATAGCAATCCAGGCCTTCCTAAAGAAGGAAGAAAGATCTCAGATACACAACCTAACCTTACGCCTTAAAGAGCTGGAAAAAGAACAGCAAATAAAACCCCAAACCAGCAGAAGACAGGAAATAATAAAGATCAGAGCAGAAATTAATGCTATCAAAACCAAAAAAACAGTAGAACAGATCAGTGAAATCAGAAACTGGTTCTTTGAAAGAATTGACCAAATTGATAACCCCCTAGCCAGTTTGATCAACAAGAAAAAGGAAAGGATCCAAATAAATAAAATCAAGAATGGAAGAGGAGAGATCACAACCAACACAGCAAAAATAAAAACAATAATAAGAGACAATTATGAGCAATTTTATGCCAATAAAATGGGCAGCGTGGGAGAAATGGACAAATTCCTAGAAACATATACACTCCCAAAACTGAAACAGGAAGAAATAGGAAATTTGGACAGACCCATAACCAGTAAGGAAATTGAATTAGTAGTCAAAAATCTGCCAAAAAACAAGAGTCCAGGGCCAGATGGTTTTCCAGGGGAATTCTACCAAACATTTAAGGAAGTATTAACACCTATTTTCTTGAAGCTGTTTCAAAAAATAAAAATGGAAGGAAAACTTCCAAACTCTTTCTATGAGGCCAGCATTACCTTGATTCCACAACCAGACAGAGACCCAACTAAAAAGGAGAACTATAGACAAATTTCTCTGATGAACATTGAAACAAAAATCCTCAACAAGGTATTAGCCAACAAGATCCAACAATACATTAAAAAAATTATTCACCACAACCCAGTGGGATTTATACCTGGGATTCAGGGCTGGTTCAATACCCGCAAAACAATCAATGTGATTCTTCACATCAATAAAAGAAAGGACAAGAACCATATGATCCTCTCAATAGATGCAGAGAAAGCATTTAACAAAATTCAGCATCCTTTCTTGACAAAAACCCTCAAGAAAGTAGGGATAGAAGGAGCATACCTCAAGATCATAAAAGCCATATATGAATGACCCAACGCTAATATCATCCTCAATCGGGAAAAACTGAGAGCTTTCCCCCTAAGGTCAGGAACAAGACAGGGATGTCCACTGTTGCCACTGTTATTCAACATAGTATTGGAAGTCTTAGCCTCTGCAATCAGACAACGCAAAGAACTAAAGGGCATCCAAATCGGCCAGGAGGAAGTTAAACTTTCACTCTTCGTAGATGACATGGTACTCTATGTGGAAAACCCAAAAGATTCCACCAAAAAACTGCTATGACTGATTCATGAGTTCAGCAAAATGTGGCAGGATATAAAATCAATGCACAAAAATCAGTTGCATTCCTATACACCAACAATGAAGCAACAGACAGAGATATCAAGGAATTGATCCCATTTACAATTGTGCCCCAAACCATAAAATACTTAGGAATAAATCTAGCCAAATAGGTGAAAAATCTATACACTGAAAACTATAGAAAGTTTATGAAAGAAATTGAATAAGACACAAAAAAAATGTAAAAAGATTCCATGCTCCTGCATAGGAAGAACAAATATTGCTAAAATGTCGATACTACCCAAAGCAATCTACATATTCAATGCAATCCCTATGAAAATAACACCAGCATTCTTCAGAGAGCTAGAACAAATAATCCTAAAATTTGTATGGAACCAGAAAAGACCCCGAATAGCCAAAGCCATCTTGAGAAAGAAAACCAAAGCAGGAGGCATCACAATCCCACACTTCAAGCTATACTACAAAGCTGTAATCATCAAGACAGTATGGTACTGGCACAAGAACAGAGACTCAGATCAATGCAACAGAATAGAGAGCCCAGAAATGGACCCACAAACATATGGCCAACTAATCTTTAACAAAGCAGGAAAGAATATCCAATGGAATAAGGACAGTCTCTTCAACAAGTGGTGCTGGGAAAACTGGACAGCGACATGCAGAAGAATGAACCTGGACCACTTTCTTACACCATACACAAAAATAAACTCAAAATGGATGAAAGACCTAAATGTAAGCCATCAAAATCCTCAAGGAGGAAGCAGGCAAAAACCTTTTTGATCTTGGCTGCATCAACTTCTTACTCAACACATCTCTGGAGGCAAGGGAAACAAAGCAAAAATGAACTACTGAGACCTCATCAAAATAAGAAGCTTCTGCACAGCAAAGGAAATAATCAGCAAAACTAAAGGGTAACCAACAGAATGGGAGAAGATATTTGCAAACGACATATCAGATAAGGGGTTAGTATACAAAATCTATAAAGAATTTATCAAACTCAACACCCAAAAAAGCAAATAATCCAGTGAAGAAATGGGCAAAAGACATGAATAGACTCTTCTCCAAAGAAGACATCCATATGGACAGCCGACACAGGAAAAAATGCTCAATATCACTCATCATCAGGGAAATACAAATCAAAACCACAATGAGATACGACCTCACACCTGTCAGAATGGATAACATTAACAACTCAGGCAACCATGATGTTGGCAAGAATGTGGAGGAAGAGGATCTCATTTGCACTGCTGGTGGGAATGCAAACTGGTGCAGCCACTCTGGAAAACACTATAGACGTTCCTCAAAAAATTAAAAATAAAACTGCCCTATGACCCAGCAATTGCACTACTAGGTATTTATCCAGGGGATGCAGGTATGCTGTTTCGAAGGGACACATGCACCCCAATGTATAGCAGCACTATCAACAATAGCCAAAGTATAGAAAGAGCCCAAATGTCCGTCGAGGGATGAATGGATAAAGAAGAGGTGGTATATATATACAATGGAGTATTACTCAGCAATCAAAAAGAATGAAATCTTGCATTTGCAACAACTTGGATGGAACTGGAGGGTATTATGCTATGGGAAATTAGTCAGAGAAAGACAAATATCATATGACTTCACTCAAAAGAGGACTTTAAGACACAGAACAGTTGAACATAAGGGAAGGGAAGCAAAAATAATATAAAAACAGGGAGGGGGACAAAACATAAGAGACTCTTAAATATGGAAAACAAACAGAGGGTTACTGGAGGTGTTGTGGGAGGAGGGGATGGGCTAAATGGGTAGGGGGCATTAAGTAACTTACTCCTGAAATTATTGTTGTACTATATGCTAACTAATTTGGATGTAAATTTAAAAAATAAAATTAAAAAAATAAAAATAAAAAAGTATTAACCATAAATAAATAAATAAATATTTAAAGAAATTATTAACTATAACTACAGCAATTTCTTATTGAATACACAATATAAAAGTATATTAATTATAACTTTGATAACCTAAAATGTGAGGGTCAGTGAAGTAAAAGAATAAAGTTTATATAGGGCATCAACATTAAGTTGTCAGCTTCAAGTAGGATTTTGTAAATATGAAGTAAGTCAGAGAAAGATAAAAGCCATATGATTTCACTTATATGTGGAATCTGTGAAACAAAGCAGAGAGACAAAAAAACAAACAATACACTTTTAAATACAAAGAACAGACTGGTGTTTGCCAGAAGGGAAGTGAGTGGGGGGTGGACGAAATAGGTAAAGAAGATTAAGAAGTACAGACCTCCAGTTATGAAAGGAATAAGTCATGGAGATGAAAATTTCAGCATAAGGAATTTAGTCAATAATATTGTATTGACATTGTTTAGTGACAGATGGTGACTGAGCATCATTTATCATGGTGAACACTGAGTAATGTACAGAATTGTTGAATCATGTGAATTATGTTTTACACTTGAAACTAATAGAACACTGTATGTTAATTATGCTTCAAAGAAAGATATTTTATGTAAGCATCCTGATAACCACAAACGAAAAACTTTATAGTAGATACACAAAGATTATGAAAAAGAAACCAAAGACCTGCAAAATGTCACCAAATAACAAAACAACAGCAAGATAAGAAGCAAGAGACAATGGACCTACAAAACAGTCAAAAACAATTTTAAAAATCACAATAGTAAGTCCTTACCTGTCAATAATTAATGAGAAAAAAAATTAAATTCTTCAATCAAGAGACATATAATGACTGGATGGATAAAAACAAAAAAAGATCTAATTGTACTCTGTCTACAAGAGATTCACTTTGCCCTAAAGAAACACATAGCTTGACAATGAAGGGAAGGAAAAATATATTTAAAGCAAATGGTACCCAAAGATAGCAGTGATAGCTATACTTAAGTCAAATAAAATATACTTTATGTAAAAAAGTGATCAAGAGACAAAGAAAGTACTTATATAATGATAAAGAGGTCAAACCATCAGGAAGATATAACCATTTTAAACATTTATGCACCCAACATCACAGAACTTAAATATATAAATAAATTGCTAGCAGAACAGAAGAAGAGATAAATAGCAATACAATAACAGTTGGAAACTTTAATATCCCAGTATCAACAATAGGAAGACCATCCAAACAGAATTGAAAACAAAACAGTAGATTTGAACAATGCTACAGACCAAATAAGACCTAAGATATATATATGTTACATTTCATCCAACAACAGCAGAATACACAATTTTTTCAAGAACCAATGAAACATTTTCTAAAATAGATCATGTGATGGGCCACAAAACAAGTCTTAGAAAATTTGAGAAGATTGAAATACCGAGTATCTTTTGTAACTACAAAGGTATGGAATTATGGAATTAGAAATAAATAACATGAGGAAACCTAGAAAATATCAAAAACATAAACAGCATACTCTTGAACAATCGGTGGATCAGGAGTAAATAAAATGGAAAATGAAAATTTTTTTTAAAATGAAAATGGAATCAAAGCATACCAAATGTATAGGATGCGGGAAAACAACAGACTAAGAGGAAAGCTTATAACAATAAACACATGAAGAAAAAAATCTCAAATAAACAACCTTACTTTACATCTCAATAAACTAGCAAAAATAATCGAAGCATAAAATTAACAGAAGGAAGCAAATAATAAATATTGGAACAGAAATAAATCAAAAACAAAAAAACACAAAGATTAACAAAAGTTAATAGCTGGTTCTTTAAAAACATAAACAAAATTGATACACTTTACTTAGACTAATCAAGAAAAAAAAAAAGAGGACCCAAATCGATAAAATTATAAATGAAAGAGAAGACATTAAAACTGATACTACAAAAATCCAAAGGTTCATAAAAATCTACTGTGAACAATTATACACCAACAAATTGGATGATTTGGAAGAAATAGAAAATTCCTAGAAAATACAGCCTACCAATATTGAATCATGAATAAAAAATCAGAACACAGTGATCGTGAGTAAGGACATTCAATCAATAATCAAAAACCTCCCAAAAAAGAAAAGCCCAGAACCAGAAGGTTTTACTGGCAAATTCTACCAAACATTTGAAAAATTTATACCAGTCCTTAAGCTCTTCCAAAACCTTGAAGAGGACTCCAAAATTCATTTCACAAGGCAATATTGCCCTGATGCCAGAGGTAGATAAAGAAACCACAAGAAAGGACACTACCAGCCAATATCACTGATGATTATCATGCCAAAATCACCCCCACCCCAAAATGCTAGCAAGCCAAATTCAGCAGCACATTAAAAAGATCATACACCATAATCAAGTGGGATTCATGCTTGGTATGCAAGGATGGTTTAACAAACACAAATAAATAAATGTGATACATCCCATTAATAGAATGAAAGAAGAAAATCTTATGATCATGTTAATTGATTCAGAAAAATCGTTGACAAAATCAATATCCATTCATGATTTAAAAAAACTCTCAGAAAATTGTATATGGAAGGACTGTACCTTAACATAATAAAGGCTTTATATGACAGTCCCCCAGTCAATGTCATACTATGAGCAAAGATTGAAAGGTTTTCTTTTAAGATCAGGAATAAGACAAGGTAACCCACCATCATTATTTTTACTAAACACGGTACTGAAAGTCCTAGCCAGAGCAATAATACAGGAGAAATAAAAGGCCTCCGAATCAGAAAGGAAAAGGTAAAATATTCTGTTTGCAGATGACATTTTTTACATAGGAAATCCAAAGAATCCAAATGCTATTAAAATTTATTAAATTCAGTAAAGTAGCAGAATACAAAATCAACATATAAAAATTACTAGTATTTCTATACACTAACAATGAATTGTCTGAAAAAGTAGAAATGAAAGCAATCCCATTCACAATAAGATTAAAAACAATAAAGTATTTAGAAATAAATGTAACCAAGGAGGTAAAAAATATCAGCATACTGAAACTGTGAGTCATTGATGAAGGATTATATATAAATGGAAAGATATCCTGTGTTCATGGATCAGAAGAAATAATACTATTAAAATGTCCATACTCCTTAAAGCCATCTATAGATTCAATGCAATATCTATCAAGATCCCAGTGGTGGGGCACCTCGATGGCTTGGTTGGTTGAGCATCCAACTCTTGATTTCAGCTCAGGTCATGATCCCAGGGACATGGGATCAAACCCCACATCAGGCTGTGCACTAAGTGTGGAGCCTGCTACAAATTCTCTCTCTCTCCGTCTTCCCCTCTCCTCTTCTTGTGCTTGCTCTCTCTCTCTTAAAAAAAAAAAAAAAATCCCGGGGCGCCTGGGTGGCGCAGTCGGTTAAGCGTCCGACTTCAGCCAGGTCACGATCTCGCAGTCTGTGAGTTCGAGCCCCGCATCGGGCTCTGGGCTGATGGCTCAGAGCCTGGAGCCTGTTTCTGATTCTGTGTCTCCCTCTCTCTCTGCCCTTCCCCCGTTCATGCTTTGTCTCTCTCTGTCCCAAAAATAAATAAACGTTGAAAAAAAAAATTAAAAAAAAAATCCCAATGGCATTTTTTATATAAATAGGAATAAAACCTCTAAAATTCATGTGGAACTACAAATGATAGTAATCTATACTGTCCCTCTCCCTTTCTGCCTTTGGTGATCCTCCTGAGTTGTGAAATGGGATGATTGTACCAGGTAACAGTGAGTTCTATGACCTGACAGAATGCAAATGTACCTGGGAACCTAACTACCTATTGAGGGTGGAATAGATAAGGGCTAAGAAGGTGGGAACTGATGGGAATGGCTTCTGAGTAGGTGTTCATTGTGCCAAGGCTTGAACAACCTAGAGCTTTGCCCTGTAGTGACGTGACAGGTGAGAGGAGACGGAAGAAGCGACTCAGGTAACTGAATTGTTGGTGCAATGACAACAGGTGGAGTGCGGAACAGATTAGAGAAGAAAGTTACCACATCGTCTTCCTCTCTGCCTTTGATGACCCTCCTCAGTTGTGAAATGGGATGATTGTACCAGATAACAGTGAGTACCCAGATTATGTTTTCATTGTAAACTCTGCCAAGAGCTTTTTAAAAATTTTTTTTAACGTTTATTTTTGAGACAGAGAGAGACAGAGTGTGAATGGGGGGAGAGTCAGAGAGAGAGGGAGACACAGAATCAGAAGCAGGCTCCAGGCTCCGAGCTGTCAGCACAGAGCCCAACTCGGGGCTCGACTCGTGAACCACGAGATCGTGACCTGAGCCGAAGTCGGACACTTAACTGACTGAGCCACCCAGGCGCCCCTGCCAAGAGCTTTTTTAAACAAATTTTTTCCTTATAACCTCCCATGAAATGTTAATACTGCAGATTTACTCTATTCCCTAATGTACTGTGCCTTATAATTAAAAACAGATGAATTTCCACCCCCTTGGGGAGCAATATCCTCTCTGTTGTGAATGCATAGAGTAAGAAAAGACATAATTAACTTACAGTAGGAATTACAAAGAAAATATAACTGTAGGTAGAGCAGAAATATAAAAGTCAAACATATTCTGAACAACTTTATATGAATATATGTGAATAGGTGTTCAAATTCTTAGAAAAATATAATAGCTAAATGACTTACAAAAGAAATAGCACTAAATAATCCAGTGTGTTAGTTGGCTCTGGCTGGCATAACACAGTACCCCAGCTGGGTGGCTTAAACAACAGAAATGTATTTTCTCACAGTTCTGAAGGCTGCAAGTCCAAGGTGCCAGTATGGTTGGTCTCTGAAAAGACCTCTCTTCCTGAATTGCAGACAGCTGCCTTCTTGCTCTGTGCTCACTTGGCCTTTTCTCTGTGGAAGGAGAGCTCTGGTGTTTCTTCCTCTTCTTAGAAGGACACCAGACGGTAGGATTAGAGCCCCAAATTCATGACCTCATTTAACCTTAATCACCTCCTTAAAGGCTCTATCATCTCCAAAAGCAGTCACATTGCAGGTTAGGGTTCAAAAAATGAATTTGGGGATGGAGGCTACAATTCAGTCCATAACATTCAGTAAATATTAAATAAGTTGTATTGGTAACTTCAAGACTTCCCACAGAGAAAACAGGCACAGATGATATCATACCAAATATTCAAGAAGCAGATTATTGTGATCATATTCAAAGTCTTTCCAAGAGGAAAGAAAGTAAAACCACTCCCAAGTGCATTTTATGAGGCTAGTATTACATAATATCAAAACCAGATAAAGACAGCACTGAAATAGAAAATTATAGGCCGGCTTCTCTCATAATCATAGGTAAATTATAAACTAATGGTAAATTTAATCCAGCAGTGTTTTAACCATATTTTCATGGCCAAGCTGTTTTCTTTTTTATTTTTTTATTGTTTATTATTTTTGAGAGAGAGACTGAGAGCAAGCAGGGAAGTGGCAGAGAGAGAGGGAGACACAGAATCGGAAGCAGGCTCTAGGCTCTGAGTGCTCAGGACAGAGCCTGACGTGGGGCTCAACTTCACAGACCATGCATGAAATCATGACCTGAGCTATAGTCGGCCGCCCAACCAACTGAGCCACCCAGGTGCTCATGGTTTTTTTAAATAAAATGTTAAAATTGGTTTTACAGGTATTAATATTTATAGATCACTGAAGAAAATATATATTCCTCACAAAATATGCAGAAAAATAATTTAGATAAAATGCAACACTATTCATGATTTGTTACAAACAAAGAGTAGTAGAAAAATGCCCTAATCTCATAAAGGATTTCTATCAAAAGCCTTCAATATAGATAATTCCTAATGCTAATGTGTAAGAAGCATTCTCTTTAAAATCAAGAATTCCTCCATCACAGCTACTAGATAGCATTTAACTGGAGAAGTACTGTAATATGGTGGGAAAACCCAAATGATTCTACAGATATGTTTTAGAATAAGTTGAGCCAGAAACTTGGGGAATAATTAATAGATTAATATATTTCTCCACACCACCAATAAACAGTTTAAAAATGGCAAAAGAGATCAAGGTCTTCATAGGGAATTTTATATTAAAGGCATTGAAAAGACCTAAATAAATGTTACTCGAGAAAAGGCCAGGTTCACTGATATGGGGAGTCCAGATGGCAGATTCAAATCTCCCCAAGTATATCTATATATTTAATGTTGTCATCAAATATTAAGAGGCTTTTGGGAGGAGATGCCTGTGTGACTCTTGTCAGTTAAGCATCCAACTCATGATTTGGGTCTAGGTCATGATCTCACAGTTGGTGGATCCAAGCCCCGCATCCAGCTCTGCACTAACAACGCAGAGCCTGCTTGGGATTCTTTCTCTCTAACTCTGTTTCTGCTCCTCCCCACCTCTCTCTCTCAAAATAAAAAAAAAAGCGATCATTAAAAAAAGAGGGTTTGGGGGAGTGGAGAATTAATGAACTGATTCTAAAATGTACATCAAAAACCAAATAGTGAACAATTACCATAAGAAAAATAAGGTGGATGATTTACCTTACCCTGCTAAGGCTTGCGTTGAACTCTGTATGTTAGATTATGTAACCGATGCTCTGTGTGTATTCAATTTGGCTGGATTATCTTCTGTTAACAACACTCAAATCTGATAGGCTTGAAAACACAAACTTTATTTTCCACTCATATTTCTCACTCTCCTGCATATACATATCTGCCTCAGGTTCCCAGGAGGGCATTGCACAACACAGTTGCTCAGGTACCAGGCTGTTGGGTCTACCTTTATCATACCTAGATTCTTAAAGTTTCTGTCCAGAAGTGGCACATGTACTTCTGTTAACATTTCATTGGTGGGATCAAGTCCAAGCCTGCTATGAATGTGGCAGGGAAGCACAATCCTTCCCTACCAGACGAAGGGACAGCAAGGAGAACTAATGAACTCATCCAGACTATAATAATTAAGATAGTGTAGTATTGACACTACAAACATAAGCCAATAGATGGATAAATGGAATGGATAAGAGAGTACATCAACACCTACATGGGACTTGGAGCACATCGGAGGTGACAAGCAAATCATTTAGAAGATGGAATAGTCAACAAATCAAAAAGGATAGTGCTGAGACACATTGCTCTATATGATAAAACATGAAGTTAAATTCCTGGCACAAATCACACTTATTATTTAATTATGGGTTGATTAAATACTTCAGTGTGAAATCAAATCTTTAAAACTTTAATATAAAATGTGTTCCACTTTAACAAGGAAGAATTTTTTTTTCCAAAAAAAAATTTTAATGTTTATTTCTTTTTGAGAGACAGCAAGAAGCAGGGCACGAGCAGGGGAAGGACAGGAAGAGGGAGACACAGAATCCAAAGCAGGCTCCAGGCTCTGAGCTCTTCAGCACAGAGCCCAACACAGGGCTGGAACCCACAAACCGTGTGAGATCATAACTTGAGCCAAAGTCAGACACTTAACTGACTGAACCACCCAGGCACCCCAACGAGGAAGAATTTTTTAAATAAGATACAAAAACAGTTCAAATCTTAAAAGTTTTTAAAAATGACATCAACTCCATTAAAATCAAGAACTTCTGGTTTATTAAAAGGCAATAAATAGAGTGAACAGCTACATTCTCGGAAAAGTTATTCACAACAATTGATAAAAGATTAGTATGCAGATTATGTAAGAAATGCTGAGGAATTGGTATGAAAAAGCTAAACACCCAAATCATGAAATGGGTACAGGTAAGAAACAGTGCTTCACAAATGAAGAAAAATGAGTGACCCAAAATCTCTTGAACAAAAAACCAATCCTACCAGAAATCATGAAAATGCCAGTTAAGCCCACAATGAGATGTCTAATCAATAGATAAATATAAAAATGTGATAATACCAAGTCTTACAAAGGATGTGAAGCAAAGAAAAGCTAATATGCTAATGAGAGATGTATACTCATTCCATTAATTCCAAAATATCATTTATTTAAGATATCCTATGTTTTTAAGTACCATTCAAAAAAAATCACACCTACACCATGCTTTTCATCACTTGTAATTTTTATGTAATGTGTATTGAAAGGTCTATTTTAGGCTTAGAATGATTTTTATGGTGTATCACTCTTCCTTTGTGCATACAAAATAAAGAAAACAAAACAGAATAAGTTGATTGATGAATTTCTAAATACTTTTTTACATCACAGTCTAAGTAACAGAATCAGACTCAGAGGTGTCTATGCCCATGATTTTCCATGGGGCACAGAGAAGCCATCCCCACTCAGCCCTCTCTGCATGTCTGATCCATAGAACCTGTGCACATATAAAATGGTTCTTGTGTATGTCACTACATTTGGGTGGTTTGTTACACAGCAGTAGATAACCAGAATGTCCCTTATTCACAAAGAACTTTGAATGTTTACACAAACCTTCTAGGCCTTTTAGATTCTTCCATGTCCATGGGTGACTTCAGTGTTCACACCAATGACCATTTATTACTGTACTCTAGTCTCCCAGTTCCTCAACCTCCTGGACACTCACAGGGATGTCTTCATCTAAACCACCTCAGCTGCCTTCTTTGATATACAAAAAGAAGAGTCTTGAGGATTTTAGTGGCCACCTGTGAGGGTTTAGGGTAAGAGACAAATGGAGGCCTCACCTTATCCCCCATCTAAAGATCCCATGACTCCTGCCTGGGGTTGTCAACAGGCAGGACACTGAGCAGAGCTGCAGGTCACAAAGTCACCATGCCAACCTTCCTGTCCATCATAAGGGACATCACAGGGAATTCTGTCTCTGTGGGGCAGGGAAGGGCCACTCAGGTAGTGGGACGACTGCCCCAGATCCAGCTGTTTGCCTCTTCCGCCCAAAGGGCAGGTACCAGGTGGAGGCTCTAAGAGCACCTTGGAGAAAGAGCTTGAGAGAACAAGGCTCCAGGACACAGGGTTGAAGGGTAGACAGCAGATGAGGCAGAAGCCTGTGGTGGCCGGGCATGGCCAGCGCTGATCCCCCTGCTCCAGGAGAGAGTGGGGCCTCAGGGACAACTAAGAAAATGGGGAGCAGTAGCCTCTGGGTGCCAGGCCCTGCACTCTCCCTGCTCCTGCTCCTTTTCCTGCTGCTGCCACCTCCATTGCTGAGCACAGGGAGCTTCCTGCACCGCCTCCCAGCCTGGACACCCTTCCACCAGGGCACCAGGCACTACAGGAGCAAGATAGAGAAGCCAAAAACCTGTGAGGGTTATTTTAATGTCTACTTCTCCTGGACATGTGAGCAGCCCTCCCATGCTGGCCCTGGGTGTCCCTCAAGGCACCTCTGACCTCAGGTCATAAAGGGGCTCAAGGGGACCCCAGCCTTGGGAAAAGGGAGGTGGGGATAGTCTTACCAACACCCAAGATAAAAGCCCCTTATTCTGTGTCCCCCTTGATCCTGAGGCAGAAGGAATGCAACAAGAATTTGTCCCCTGGAGCTTTTGGGAAGGTAAAAAAAAGCCACCATTGGGTTTCTGGGTGGCTCTCAGTCCCTCCTCTGACAAGGCCTAGATCTGTGATCTGCATATCCGTTTACAGGTGGAGAGGCAGGTGATTGCTAGGAGCTCCTTCTCAATTATTAGAAGCTTGATGTGTTTCAGTTTCCATCTGTGAGGTTTTTTGTTTGTGTTGTTTTTTTGTCCAAGTGGATTCTATTTTTACTGGGCCCCAGAGAGATTGCTTTATTGCTTCTGTTGGACATTCTCATAGTGTCACTACTTACAAAGTCCTTTGACCTCCTGCTGCTAAGTGTTTTGCTTCTTTCTTCAGTCAGTTGGAGACCACATTACAGTTTGTGTGCACTTTCAGAACAGTTAAATCTGACTGAGTGTTGTCCTGGGAAGGTGACCTGTGCATTAGGCAGCTTGGCCCACAAAGGGGTCGGATCTTCATGCTTGGAGAGTTTGGAGACATTGCCTTGGTTCCATTTGCAACTTATCTGTTGGGCTGAGAATTATGACTAATAGCATAATACCAAGACATATTGATTTCTAGGAATTCCATACAATTTCTGGAACACATATTAATAATATATATCCAAACAAATATAACCTAAAAAGGGTTTAACATCTTTTCTTATTTGACAATGCTTCCATTGTAATTCAACATGTCAAACTAGCCTAATTAGTATAACATGTCTCTTTTATAAGGAGAGACGAAAAATATTTTGAGATGTTCCAGGGACTCTCTTAAATATCCCAAAGTTATCTTGAGGTCAAAAAGACTTCATTTCAAAATTGACAAAGAGAAGTTTCTAAAAAAAGAAAAATCAAAAGGTATCAACACTTGATTAAATACATTCTGGGTTATCTATTAAAGCAAAGTGACAAGAGATTTCTAAGGCAAACACAGGAAGTTACCTAGTCGTGAAAAACCATAGCTCTTGTAAAAAGGCTTAGGTCTTTGAATAGAGATGACTCAATTCTCCCAAGTAATCAAAGACTTGCTAATGACAACATGAGATGCAGGAAAATATTTTGGTAAGACACAAAATATTTCTTTGAAGACAGATTACAAAAAGGGTAAAGAACAACTTTTCATAATCTCTTATTAAGAGCACACCAATAGTCCAAGAAAACTTTGTTCAACAAATGAAAGAGAATTATGTTTTAATTTTGATAGACATAGTATTGGTATCAAAGCTTATTTTTTAAATTCTTATAATGAATTAATTCCATTTTAACCACTTGGACCACATAAGATTTTTTTCTCTCTTCCTTTTTTTAGTTCCATTTATTTAATTTTTAGCCATTATTCCTCCTTTTTTCATTCTGAAATGACTATTCTCCTTTAAACAATTTTACTTTTCCCCTTAACAAAAGCACATTTCCATGCCTCATACCTTATCTTACCAGAAACACATCCTATTCTCCCCGTACAAACTCATTTTCTTTATTAGTTCTAGTGGTTTTAATTACATATATTGATTAGAATTATTAACTTTTAGAAACCTTAAATTCTTGCAAAAACCAAGAAGTAAGCATGTATAGACTTATCCCAGCAATCTGTAGATTGGCAAATTTTTTAATGCATTTCATAATTTCTGCTAGTATATTCTTCCTCATAGGAATTTTTTCAGTGTGGCACATATTTATTAACAAGCCCAAATATTTTTAGTTCCTCTATAATAAGCCAAAATTAGATAAACCTGTTAACAAATTGTTTAAGTATTTTATACCTTATTTGGAAATTGTTTATAAAGACAGTCTCATGCATGCAGGCTTTTCACCCCCCATTCAGCCACATGAGAATAGAGCTTGGGTATGGAGTGCTTCCTGATACAAAGAGAAAGAGCCTATATATCATGTGTCAGGCTTATCACTTTGGATATGTTGCTCCTTGTTTAACTTTCTGAATGTTCTTTTGTCTCTGCTTAAAGGATATGCATCACATGGTACCTGACCAATCCACTGTTATACCTGTCTTATGTGGAAGGGGACAAGGTTCCTTCCACTGTGGCAGGAGAGGTGTACTTAGGCCAATTGCCATGACTCAGCCACCAGAATACACCCACTGGGCCTGGGGACCAATGCCCACTAGTGAAGTTGATTTTGTTCTGTCACTTTATGTCAGTAAAGCATTGTTCCATCCAGTGCTCAACCACTGTGATTTCGTTGGTGACTCCAATACCATGATGCACTGATCAGAAGTGTTCCTTTGGTACTGTACTCCCTTGGGACTGGTAAAAAGGATAGGTGGGCTTTGAATCACTTCTATAGATCCTTTATGTTCTTATAAAGACTCAATTTGTAAGATGAGTGCAGTTGTTTTTATTACTCAAAGAACTGGATTGCAGTCTGAATGATATCAAGGGACTGACCCACCCTCTAATACACTATCTTCAATTTGCTTCTTTATATAAGGGGGAAGATTTTCTCCACATTTTCACCTGCATTTGTTATGTCTGCTCTTTCTTATGATAGCCATTCTAATAGATGTACACAATAATTTGTAAGTAAGGTTCTCACTGCTCCCTCTGATTCAAGGAGAACTTGGAACTAGACTACCAATCAAGACCAAAACTGCCACCAGCTAGAAAGAGAGTGGGAGAAGGGTGATTAAAAATGCCACCAAACTACCATTTGGGGTTTTTTTTTTTACTTTAAATTTAAGTTAATATACAGTGCAATATTAGTTTCAGAAGTAGAAACTAATTCAGAAGTAGATTTCATCACTTACATACAACACCCAGTGCTCATCACAAATGCCCTCCTTAATACCCATCACCCATCTAGCCCAGCCTCTATCCACCTCCCTCCATCAAACCTCAGTTTTTTCTCTATCATTAAGAGTCTCTTGTGGTTTGTTTCCCTTTCTTCTCTTTTCCTCCTCTTCCCATATGCTCATCTGTTTTGTTTCTTAAATTCCACATATGAGTGAAATCATGATACTTGTCTTTCTCTGGTTGACTTACTTCACTTGGCATAATATATTCTAGCTCCATCCGTGTCATTGCAAATGGCAAGATCTCATTCTTTTTGATAGCTGAGCAATATTCCCATATATATACATATATCTCCCACATATTATTATATTATTTATTCGTTCATTAGTCAATGGACATTTGGGCTCCCTCCATAGTTTGGCTATTGTTAATAATGCTGCTATAAACATTGGGATACATGTGCCCCTTTGAATCTGTATTTTTGTATCCTTTGGGTAAATAGTGAATAGTGCAATTGCTGGTTCATAGTGTAGTTCTATTTTTAGTTTTTTGAGGAAATTCCATACTGTTCTCCAGAGTGGCTGCACCAGTTTGCATTCCCACCAGCAATGCAAGAGGGTTCCCCTTTTCTACATCCTCACCAACACCTGTTGTTTCTTGCATTATTAAGTTTAGACATTCTGACAGGTGTGAGGTGGCATCTCATCATGGGTTTGATTTGGATTTCCCTGATGATGAGTGATGTTGAGCATCTTTTCATGTGTCTGTTAGCCATCTGGATGTCTTCTTTAGAAAAGTATCTATTCATGACTTCTATCCACTTCTTCTCTGGATTGTTTGTTTGTTTTTTGAGGGTTTTTTTTGAGTGTTGACTTTGATAAGTAATTTACAGATTTTGGATACTACAACTTTTTCTTATATGTTGTTTACAAATATCTTCTCCCATTCCTTAGGCGGTGTTTTAGTTTTGTTGATTGTTATCTTCACTGTGCAGAAGCTTTTTGATGAAGTCCCAGTAGTTCATTTTTGCTTTTGTTCCTCTTGCCTTCAGAGACACAACTAGTAAAAAAAGTTGCTACAGCAAAGTCAAAGATGTTTCTGCCTGTGTTCTCTAGGATTCTTATGGTTTCCTCTCTCACATTTAGGTCTTTCATATATTTTGAATTTATTTTTGTGTATGATGTAATAAAGTGGTCCAGTTTCATTCTTCTGCATGTCACTGTCCAGTTCTCCCAGCACCATTCTCTGAAGAGACAGTCTTTTTTTCCATTCGATACTCTTTCCTGCTTTGTCAAAGATGAGCTGACCATATAGTTATAGGTCCGTTCCTGGGTTTTCTATTATGTTCTATTGATCTATGTGTCTGTTTTTGTGCTAGTACCATAGTGTCTTGATAACTACATCTTTGTAATACAGCTTGAAACCTAGGATTGTGATACCTCTAGTTTTGTTTTACTTTTTCAGGATTGCTTTGGTTATTTGGGGTCTTTTGTGGTTCCATGCAAATTTTAGGATTGTTTGATCTATCTCTGTGAAAAATGCTGGTGGTATTTTGATAGGGATTGTATTAAATGTGTAGATTGCTTTGGGTAGTATAGACATTTTAACAATGATCTTCTGATCCATGAGCATGGGATGTCTTTCCATTTCTTTGTGTCCTCTTCAAAATCTTTCATAAGTATTCTATAGTTTTCAGAGTACAGATATTTTACCTCTTTATTTAGGTGTTTGGCTAGGTATCTTATTGGTTTTGGTGCAGTTATAAATGGGATTGATTTCTTTTTCTGTTGCTTTGTTATTGATGTGTGAAATGCAACCAATTTCTGCATGTTGATTTTATATCCTGTGACTCTCCTAAATTCGTATATTAGTTCTAGAATTCATACATTAGTTTTTTGGTGGAGTCTTTTGGGTTGTCTACATACAGTATCAGGTCACCTGCAAATAGTGAAAGTTTGATATCTCCTTGCTTATGTGTCTGACCTTTATTTCTTTTTGTTGTCTGATTGCGGAGGCTAAGGCTTCCAGTATTATGTTAAATAGTAATAATGAGAGTGGGCATTCTTGTCATGTTCCTGACCACAGGGGAAAGGCTCTCAGGTTTTCCCCACTGAAGATGATTTTAGCTGTGAGTCTTTCAAATATGGAATTTTTTTATGTTGAGGTATGTTCCATCTATCCCTAGTTTGTTGACGGTTTTTATCAAGAATGGATGCTATATTTTGTCAAATGCTCTTTCTGCATCTACTGACAGGATCATATGGTCCTTATCCTTTTTATATTAATGTGGTGTATTGCGTTGTTTGATTTGCAAATATTGAACCAGCCCTGCAGCCCAGGAATAAATCCCACTTGACCATGGTGAATAATTCTTTTACTGTTATGTTTAATTCGATTTGCTAGTATCTTGTTGAGAATTTTTTCATCCTGATTCATCAGGGATATTGACCTGTAATTCTCCTTTTTAATGGGGTCTTTTGTCTGGTTTTAGACACAAGGTAATGCTAGCTTCATAGTATGAGTGTAGAAGCTTTCCTTCCGTTTCTATTTTTTGAAAGAGTTTGAGATGAATAGGTATTAACTCCTCTTTAAATGTCTGGTAGAACTCCCCTAGGAAATGATCTGGCCCAAGACTCCTGTTTCTTGGGAGATTTTTTATTACTAATTGTGTTTCTTTGCTGGTTATGGGTCTGTTCTAATTTTCTATTTCTTATGGTTTCAGTGTTGGTAGTTTGTGAGTTCCTAGGAATTTGTCCATTTCTTCCAGATTGTCCAGTTTGTTGGAATATAATTTTTCATACTATTCTCCTATAATTGTTTGTATTTCTGTGGTGTTGGTTGTTATCTCTCCTCTTTCATTTGTGATCTTATCTATTTGTGTCTTTTTTCTTTTTGAAAGTCTGGCTGGGGGGTTATCAATTTTGTTTATTCTTTCAAAAAGCCAGCTTTTACTTTCATTGATCTGTTCTACTGTTTGTTTGTTTGTTTGTTTGTTTCTGTATTATTTATCTCTACTCTAATCTTCTTCTGGCTGGCTTTAGACTTTATTTGCTGTTCCTTTTCTAGCTCCTTTAGGTATAAGGTAAATTGTGTATTTGGTACCTGTATTGCTTCTTGAGATAGGCCTAAATTGCAATGTAGTTTCCTTTTAGGACTTCCTTTCCTGCAATCCAAATGGTTTGGACTATCAGGTTTTCATTTTCATTTTCTTCCATGTATTTTTAAATTTCTTCTTTAATTTTCTGGTTAACCCTTCATTCTTTAATAGGATATTCTTTAACCTCCATGTATTTGAGGGCTTTCCAAATTTTTTCTTCACGTTTCATAGCATTGTGATCTGAAAATATGCATAGTATGATCTCGATCTTTTTGTGCCTATTGAGGGATGATTTATGACCCAGTAGTGATCTATTCTGGAGAATGTTCCATGTGCATTCTCCATGAGAAGAATGTGTTTTCCTGCTTTAGGATGAAATGTTCTGAATATATTTGGGTCTTTCAAGTTGGAAGCATTAAATGTTTACAAATGTTAGATCTTCCTGATGGATAGACCCCCCAATTATGATATAATACCCTTCCTCATCTCTTGTTACAGTCTTTATTTTAAAATCTAGTTTGTCTGATATATGTATGGCTACTCTGGCTTTCTTTTGATGTCCATTAGCATGATAGATGGTTCTCCATCCCCTCACTTTCAATCTGAAGGTTTCTTTAGGTAGGTCTAAAATGAGTTTCTTTTAGGTAGCATGTAGATGGATCTTGTTTTTTATCCATTCTGATACCCTACTTTTTAATAGAATTTATTGTCAAATTGGCTAACATACAGCGTATAAAGTGTGCTCTTGGTTTTGGGGGTAGATTCCCATGGTTCATCACTTACATACAACACCCAGTGCTCATCCCAACAGGTGCACTCCTCAATGTCCATCACCCATTTTCCCCTCTCCCCGCCCCCATCAACCCTCAGTTTGTTCTCTGTATTTGAGTCTCTTATGGTTTGCATCCCTCCCTCTCTGTTTGTAACTATATTTTCCCCCTTCCCTTCCCCCATGGTGTTCTGTTAAGTTTCTCAAGATCCACATATGAGTGAAAATATATGATATCTGTCTTTCTCTGACTGATTTATTTCACTTAGCATAATACCTTCCAATTCCATCCATGTTGTTGCAAATGGCATGATCTCATCCTTTCTCATTTCCAAATAGTATTCCATTGTATATATAAACCATATCTTCTTTATCCATTTATCAGTTGATGGACATTTAGGCTCTTTCCATAATTTGGCTATTGTTGAAAGCACTGCTATAAACATTGGGGTACATGTGCCCCTATGCATCAGCACCCCTGTATCCTTTGAATAAATTCCTAGTAGTTCTATTTCTGGATCATAGGGTAGTTCTATTTTTAATGTTTTGAGGGACCTCCACACTGTTGTCTAGAGCAGCTGCACCAGGTTGCATTCCCACCAACAAACAGTGCAAGAGGGTTCCCGTTTCTCCACATCCAAGCCAGTATCTGTTGTTTCCTGAGTTCTTAATTTTAGCCACTCTTACCAGTGTGAGGTGTTATCTCAGTGTGGTTTTGACTTGTATTTCCCTGATGATATCCTATGTTTTGATTGGAGCATTTAGTCCATTTACATTTAGAATGATTATTGAAAGATATGAATTTAGTGCCATTGTGTTACCTGTAGAGTTGGTGTTTCTGGTGATGTTCTCTGGTCCTTTCTAGTCTTTGTCACTTTGGGTTCTTTTGTTTGTTTGTCTCCACTCAAAGAGTCCCCCTTAAAATTTCTTGCAGGGTTGGTTTAGTGGTCACAAACTCCTTCAGTTTTTGTTTGGGAAACTCTTTATCTTTCCTTCTATTCTGCATGACAGCCTTGCTGGATAAAGAATTCTTGGCTGTGTATTTTTCCAATTCAACACATTGAATATTTCCTGCCACTCCCTTCTGGCCAGCCAAGTTTTAGTGGACAGGTCTGCTGCTAACCTTATGTGACTACCTTTGTAGGTTAAGGACATGTGTCCTAGCTGCTTTCAGAATTCTCTCTTGGGGCACTTGGGCGATTCAGCCGGTTAAGCATCTGACTCTTGATTTCAGCTCAGGTTATGATCTCATGGTTTGTGAATTCAAGCCCTACTTTGGGTTCTGCACTGACAGCATGGAGCCTGCTTGGGATTCTCCCCTCCCTCTCTCTCTGCCCCTACCCTACTCTCTCTCTCTTTCAAAATAGATAAATAAAAGCTTTTTTAAAAAAAATTCTCTCTTTATCTTTGTAGTTTGCAAGTTTAAAATTGATATGTCATGGTGTTTATCTGTTCTTATTCATTTTAATGGGAGTTCCCTGTGCCTCTTGATCTTGGATGCCTGTTTCCTTCCCCAGATTAGGGAAGTTCTCAGCCAAAATTTGTTCAAATAAACCTTCTGCCCTTTTTTCCTGCTTCTCTTCTTCTGGGACTCCTATGATATGAATGTTGTTTCATTTTATGGAATCACTAAATTCCCTAAGTCTCCTCTCATGATCTAATAGTTTTCTTTCCTTATTCCTCTCAGCTTTATTATTTTCCATAATTTTATTCTTCTATATCACCTATTCTCTCCTCTGCTTCTTCAGTCCTCATTTTGACTATATCCAGTTGGTTTTGCATCTCAGTTATAGCCTTTTTTATTTCATCCTGACTAGTTCTTAGGTCTTTGATCTCTATAGCAAGGGTTTCTCTGGTGTCTTCTATGCTTTTTTCAAGCCCAGTTAGTAGTCTTATGACTGTTGTTCAAACTTCTTACTCAGATATATTGGTTATATCTGTTTTGAGTAAATCCCTGGCTGTGATTTCTTCTTGACCTTTCTTTTGAGGAGAATACTTCCATCTTGTCATTTTGGCTAAGTTTCTGTCTTTTGCATGTTTTGAAAGCTTGTTATGTTTCCTGTACCCGAGAGTGCTGCTCTATTAAAAAGGGGTCACACACTGTTCAGAGCCTGACACTTCAGGAAGTGTTTCTGGTATAGGCTGTGTGCACTCTGCTATTGCATTTTGACTGCTCTTTCCACTAGTCAGTCCTCTGCAGATCTCCTCCTTGCTTGCAGTGGTGGAGTGTCTGGACCTTTGTCTAGATATGCTTAGATTAGTTTGTTAAACCTGGAAACAAGGGGGAAAATCATGATTCCAAAAAAGAGAAAATGAAAAGGAATGAAAAAAAAACCAGACAATCAAAAAACTATAAGCCTGATCCCAAAGAAAAGGAAAGAAAAAGAAAATAACAGAAGAATTCTGACCAAAGAGAGAGAGAGAGAGAGAGAGAGAGAGAGAAGGAAATGAAAACAAACAAAAAACTTTGAGCCTAATTTCAAAAGAAAAAAAAAGAAGAAAGAAAAAAAGTAGGCCTGGTTCTATTTCCACCAGAATTGCAGGTGTCATTTTGAAGCACTTATTTTCAGTACGCTTGGTGTGGGCAGGGACCTGGCTGTGCTGGTCTCCTGGAGGAGAGGCCCATTCCATTCATTCAGAGTCAGTCTTGCCCCAATAAATAAGCAGTTCCCAGGCAAAGGGGGACAGTGCTTGGCGTAAGAAGGAATATGAGGAATATGGTGCCACCCCAATATCTCATCCCCAGACAGGGGATCTCAGAGCTCTGTTGTTCAGGCAGCCTTCACAGAATAGTGAGGGTGCAGTGAGGACACTGTGGCTTGCCCTGTGCCACAGCTCTCCTGCATTTTTTCTTTGGCATGTGCCTGGGATTCAAAACTGAAAATCTTACAGGACCTGGCACCATGTATACCTGCCCCCTCCTCCAGAATGGAGCCTCTCTACGCTTTGTCTGATGTCCTTTATTCTAGAAAAACAATCTCAAGTCTGCACAGTGTGCAGAACCTATGGTGTAACACCACTAAAAGTAGCAAAGGTTATATTCTCTCTGGGCACACCTTTGTCCCCTGCTGATGAAAGACCTTTTGCTGGCACCTATAGGGTCTTTTGTCTTTGGAGAGGCAATATTCCCTCTTCCAAAAGTACTCCAGGAAGGGGACTATTCTCTCCCAATGTGCCCTGACAATCCCTATACCATGCTATGTACTCTGAGGCCAGCTCCTTCCTTATCCCCAGGAGTGCATACCATAGCTCCACTCTAGGGAAAGTCAAACACTTCCAAAACCTCAGAGTTTGAGCTCCACATGCTGTTTGCAAAAACGTGCAACACTCGGTACTTCTCCTTCCCCAGTCCATGGTTGGGAGATGTTTTCCTCTTCTGCATACCTGATGCCACACTTTCTCAACCCCTCTCCCTTTCTCTCCCTTTTGTCTCCCTGCAGGAAGTGTTCCCTCCCCTCCACAGCACCACAATTTTCTCTCCCCCAGTTCACTTCCATGCACCTCACACCTGCCTCATTGTCTCCTTCCAACCATGGATGTCCTCCTGCCAGTCCACAGATTGATTTCCTAGGTGTTCCGAGTGATCTGACCTCAATACAGCTGTGTTTGAGGGACAAGGAAAGCCCAGCGTCCCCCTAATTCACCACCATCTTAACCTCTCTATTTTTGAAGATGGCTGTTTCTTGATTGCACATTCGCTTTACTGTGATAAACTTTTCATTGTTTTCTGAAGCTCCTACAAAGCTAATGCAGAAATCGTCTTTTTTTTTAATGCTTATTTTTGAGAGAGACAGAAACAGAGAATGAATAGGGGAGGGACAGAGAGAGAGGGAGACATGGAATTCTAAGCAGGCTCCAGGCTCTGAGCTGTCAGCACAGAACCCAACACAAGTCTCGAGCTCACGAACTGCGAGATCATGACCTGAGCTGAAGCTGGGCACTCAACCGAGGCACCAGGCACCCCTCTAATTCCTTTTTTTACATTTAGGAAGAAATGTTTGACCATAAATTTAAATTTAAACACATTACAAACTTGACAATAAAGAACTTGGGGCTCCTGCACCACTTCTCATTTCCTCTCATCTCGTTCCCCAGGGACAGGCACTTACAAATCTTCCAGATTTTTTCTGGTATTTTTTCTGGTATTATAACTTTGTTTCTAAGAACATGCTAGTACTGATACTGTTTCTTGTTGTTTGATGTTTACTCATTCTCTATTGACTTCTGCCTAGGAATGAAGAGAATTTAGTTTTCTTATAGTTCATGTAGGCTCTCCTACATGGACCTTGCCCACCCTTTCCATTCACCCAGAGTAGTTACATCGCTAAGATATTTTGGACTCAAGTTACAACAGTAGAGATGCCCCCAAATGTCTGGTGATCCCCATCTCTCCATTCTCATTTTGGTATGGGGTGCTAAAATATGATTGGAGCTCAGTGTGCTGGAACTCTATGTGGTTGCTCTGTTCCATACTGCCTCTCTCCTAGACACTTATATCCTTGTGGTTTTTCCCACTACATAAGAGCACTCACATTCTTCCATGTTCTAGATGCTAGACCTTCCTTCAAAACCACCACAAACTTTCCCAGGGCTGGTAGATGGGTTGAAGACTCATCCTGTGAATCTTCTTTGGAAGATCTTCCTCATTCTGGGGAAAAACAGGGGAGAGTAATAATGAGAAGAAAAGTGGGAAGAGTTATAATTACTTAGGAAAGGAATTGCCTTCCTTGTACTTTAGCATGGAGCTTCCATGAGAAAGTCTATATTATGGGTAAGTTGTTGGAGTCCACTGCTATGCTCCCAGCAATTATTGGCACAGCAGTGTCACCCCAGTCTCCCAAGTCCAATGGCAAGAACAAGGCTTTTACAGCTATATCTGAGTTCATATCCATTGTGCCAAATTCTTTGACCTATGAGAGCCTCAGTTTTCTCATCTGTAAAGTGGGAATAATTTTGACATCACAGAGTTGTTCTGGAATTGGAAAGCATGCATGTAAAGTGCTTCATATATATGTGCTTCATGATGATCATCCTGACATGGTTAGAATCATCTATTCTTAGTTCCCTCACCATCTATCAACAGTTTTAGAAGCATCTTAGAGGAGGCAGAAGGAATGGCAGAGAGGATAAGGATGCTTTTGGATGTGTGGGAATAACACATGTAAACATGACATTCAGGATGTTAATGAATATAGGGATAATTGGAGGTGAAAGGAAGAGCCTCCTTGTGGGTTTCTCTGACTCCTATGATATGGGAAAGACACGAAACATCACAGATCCAAGGAAAGAGTCCAGGTATTGGCATCAGCGTGTTTTGCTCTCACCATCTACAGAACCCTGACCAAAACATTTAATAAGCCTCCACAATTTGGAATTGTACAGACATAGAGAGATGTAGCATTGCAAAGACTTTTTGAACCCTTGGCACCTAGGGCACACTTAAGTACTTCCCACCTAGGCAGAGGGGTCATCATGACACAAACATTCTTTATATACTCCTACTCTCCATCCAGGGAGTAAAGTGGGAGCCAATGGGAGTAAGAAACTGAAAGTAGGAATAGGAGGTACCTGTGGCTTTCCCTGATGGTTGGATCATGATGACACTAGAACAGCACTGTCCTGGGCCTGTTCCAACACCTTCCATGGCAGTGAGGCTGGAAAAGGCATACTGTATCCAGAGTGGTTCAGCTTTGTAGGCTGACAGGAAAGAGGGAAATAAAATATTCTGAGTATCACATCCTTCCTGGCTGAGGCCAGGGCTCCTACTGATGTGTTGGTAAGTGGGGGAGCCAAAAGAACAACGTATCAGAATCACTGGGGGCTCTTCCATCCTCCTTCCTTCTTGTCTAACAAAGCCATTTTCATGACCACCCATCCAGGTTTGCACCAGAAGTCCCCCATCTTCAAGCACAGGTCTACATGGGCATCCTCCCCACCACTTACACTGATGAGAATCACCACCAAGGTGACCCACTAAGGCCACTGAGGGGGTGTAGCAGACATCAGCTATGTGGGCTGTGGAGGGAGTGCTCAAGGGATTATGGGAGGTAGAAATGCTGCCCACCCAGGGGAGGCATGCAATCCCTCTGTTCAATGTCTTCTTGGTTTTTCAGGTCAGAAAGTGCAAAGAAGTCCTGGAAGGACATTCACAAATTTGTGGAGGAAGTGGTGAAGAGGTTCACAAAGTAGGTGTGTGTTTTCCTCTGCCAGGCAGAGTACACAGCTCTTTAGCTTAGTGGGCATGAGTGTCCCTTAGGTCAGGAGCACAGAGCCCAGGGCAGTGCTGTGACACAGGAAAAAAGGACAGACTAGAGTCATTCCATTAGGTCGTGACAGCTTTAAATGGCTTCTGCCTGAGAGTCAGGCCACACTTCTGGGGACACAGGCTGCCCTTGAGGACCTGACAGGTTAGGAAACAGGCAAACCAGTAACACAGTAATTAAGCACCTGGTTAAAAGGTATCAGGGTTCAAAAGAAAAAGCACAAGACTTACATGCAACCTTAAGGAAAAATTAAGAATTCACAGAAAAAAATCAAGAATGTCTTCCCAGCGGGTGTGGAAATTTGATCTATTTCTTGAAGTATGGAAAAGACAGGGTAACAGGAACAAGGAGACTTCTTATGGACCGAGTAGTCTGTTTGGGTACAGAATAGAGTTAACTCAGGGAGGGGTTGGGAGATTAAGCCAGATGGGTCAGCTTGGAGCCAAAACATAGTCACTCAAGCCAGGCCATGGGGCTTGAATTTCCTGCTGTGAGCTATAGGAAGCCACAGATGATTCTTGTTCAGGGGTGTGATAATATCAAAGTTGTGCTCCAAGAAGAAAAGCCGGATAGTAGTGGTAAAATGAGTTGTAAAAGAACCAAAATAGTTTAGATAAAAGATAATGAGAGTCAGCAGACCAGAAAACAGTAACCAAGGGGAAGAAAGGGAGGGATATATATGAATGGCTACCAAAAGGGAGAATAACTTTTTGAGGAGAAAGGGAGGTAGAGGAGGAGTTAGAAGGAGGGAAGTGGGGGAGGAAGGTCCAAAATAGGTTGCAGAAGAGAAGAGGCCATTTGGGAGGTCCTCATTCAGAAGTGAGAAGGTGTCTATCTCTTTGTGATGCACTGTACTCATGATCGTGTGTGTGTGTGTGTGTGTGTGTGTGTGTGTGTGTGTTGGAATGCTGTAAGTATAAGGATGGATCAGGATGCCATTCGGGCACACTCTTCCAGGAAGTCTGCCCAGGCCACAGTCCTCAGAATTCTTTACTGAAGTTACAGGGAGTTCTGGGGGTTGAAAAGTGTGTCCAAAAATAGAAAAGTTGAGGTGGGAGCTGTGTCCCCAGTAGTGTGGCCTGCTCTCTGGCTTCATTTTGAGACTGCATTAATGACTTCTCATAAGTATGTGCTTCTCCCCAGCATAAACCTGCGGATCTCCATAATCACCTATGCCTCATATGGCTTCACCCATATATGACTCAACAAAGACAGGTAAGTGTCACATTGACCCTAAGGCAGTCCTAGTGGGCAAGACCCCAGAAAAAGCCAAGGAGCTAAGAGGTTCTCTGAGACACAGTGGGCACCCACTGGTGTGCAACATGGGCTGGACTGGCATTCCCTCATTGTGCACCGTGACCCCAAGCTCCAACTCTCCTGATTCCTCTGATCCTTGGCTGCTCTGACAATGGCCAACCATGTACTTCTAGACCACCCTCACCCCTCTAAGGCCTCTAAGGGTGCTACTGCTGGGCTGGGCAGCACCCAGTTTGGTCTCCACTGGCCATGGGTGCCAGGCCTCATGTGTTCTGTATCCTTCTGCCTATGCTTTTCCCTGTCTTTAGAAGAGACCAGCTGTGTGGACTTCCCAAATGGGATAAGTCAGATGTGCAGCTTATTTATGAACACTGGCCAAAGTTGGGCACCTGTTGTTGTGTGTCACTCTCTGCCCTAGGCCATTGGTGAGGAGGGATAGGCAGCATTGAAGTGTTGATTCATCACAAGGAAACAGATCTTTGCCCTTTGGTGTGTCTGAGGCAGGGGAGCCCATGAGTGGGGTCCTGAACACAAAGCTAGGATAAGGTGCTTGAGGTGGAACATGGTGGGGCAAACAGTTTGCCCAAAAACCTGGAAATAGGAAATAATGGAACTTCTGAGTAGTTGAGATGTTGATTCTCATGGACACAAATGACTGGAACCCAATTTAGAGACAGTGAAGGACCAAAGAGAAGTTGAGCACCCTTAGAACTGAATGGGCCCCAGTATTTGTGGCAGAGCCACCATTCAGGACCATGGAGAGAAGCCAGGAATAGCAGAGTGGTGATGTCAATGCATGGAGGTGGCACTCTTCTGCCTGACTCAAGGACAAGCAGGGAGAAAGGGCTGGCTGTCCCAAGCACTAGGAGAGGCATAAATTTGTGCATAGGTGGGGTTTTGCATTTAGGACAGAGAGACCTGAATAGGTTCAAAGTGGAAGGAAGCAAGTCCATTGGGAGAGACGCTGGCAGGTGGCAGAGAGATGCAGGGCTGCTGGGCAGGGAGGCTCTGGAGAAGCTGCTGCCCGCTGGGGAGGGTAAGACCTCTGCCTCCTCCGTGGTAGGGGACTCAGAGCCCAGATGTGAGAAGCTGTGGGAGAGCCCAGGTAGGGTCTTCATGGTCATCTCTGGAGAGTGAACAAAGTAACATCTCCCCCAAGCCAGGGTTCAGGAGTGGGAGTGAGGCCTAAGGGAGTGGAAATGAGGTGAAATAAGGGTAAGGGGGAAAGATGTGCAGCTGGGAAGACAGCTCACACTCAGATCAGGGCCCTAAAGCTGCCAGCTCCCAAACCCCCATAGGACCTTGACTGGAACTGAGCTCAGCCTGGGATTGGCCTTCCTAAACATGCCCCACTGCCTAGGAGTTGAGGAGGTTTGTGGCAGAGAGCCTGGGAAGGACCTCATGCAGAGAGAATCCAGGAGGGGACACTAGAGCCTGATATAGGTGTGACTCTTGAGGGTCTGCAGAGAATGTGGGAGCAGGGATGGAACCCTGCTTAATGCTTTCTGAGCCCTTTCTGCTAAGAGAGAGTAGGCTGAGGAGACACAGTTGAAAGGGGGCTTGTTCTGGGCACTAGAAAACCCAGGGGCCCAGAGGATAGGAAGCCCCCAGGGTTGATGGCGAGGAGGGTGACAACAGGGAAGAGATGGAGGGGATCCAAGGGGTTGAGACAGGTGTTAAAGAGTAAGAAGGACTACTAGAGGACAAGGAGCTGGTATCCCCTCCGTGGACATAGCTGGGGGCAGGGTTAGAGGGGCAACACTCCCTGGGGAGAGCCTGCTTGGGCAAGAAAAAGCCTGGGGGCTCCTGGGCCAGACACTGAGAAGGGGTAGAAGAAAATCTGGTATGTGGTGAGGGAGGGAGAGGGCTTCTGCTGAGTGGAGCAGCACCTGGTTTCACCTCCACTGGTCATGGGTGCCAGGCCTCACCTCCTGGGCTTGGCAGGGCTAGATCACACCTGTATTAGGCACTAGTGTCCCCTCCTGGATTCTCTCTGCATGAGGTCCCTCCCAGGCACCCCACCACAGGCCTCCTCAAATCCTAGGCAGTGGGGCATGTTAGGAAAGCCAATCCCAGGCTGATCCCAGCTCCAATCAAGGCTCTCAGGTCTCACCCCACAGAAACACCTCCACTCCCCACAGTGAGAACCCCTCTCAGGGTCCCAGTTCTCCTAGCCTTGCTGTGCTAACTCGGCTTGTCACATGGGATTAGCCTGAATCTAGGGCCCCAGTCCCACCCGTGAAATCCCCCTTAACAGCAGCCAACTGGCCACATACCCTTGTCATCCAGGGGAGCACTGCCCCTCCATGGGTAGCCCTCAAGGCACTTCCCCAGCTTTTGGCCTTTTTCTTCAGGAGTATGTGAACCCAGGAGCCCTAGTTCTCTCATTAAGGAGCTTTCTCCTTCCTTTGGTGCCAATCCAGAAGGGGAAGAGGCTTGGGGCAGGTGCTAGTCAATCTCAGGATTCTGTGACAGGGGAGGATGGGACAGAGCAGAGCTATCAGCCGGATGACCTTTTCCAAACTCAGCCTTACCTGCTGAAGGAAGAGTGTGCCTTCCCAAGGGACCCAGTAGGTGCTAGAAGCCCTTCCAGTTACACTGTGAGTACAGATTCACAGTGGCACATCCATGGGTGTGCCCCACATTCACCACGGATGGTCAAGGCAGGGCTCTTGAGGGTCCCCCAGGTAGTGTGCCTGAGACAGTGGTGAGTGCAGAGAAAGCCAGGCCATACCCATGGGAGCAGCAAAGCAGCCTCCCCCCACACCATGCTCACCAGATAGGGGACAGAGAAGGCCTGAGCAAGACCTGTCCATATCAAGGACACAGAGCATAAGGTCACAACCAGGCTACTTGACTGGTGTCCTGTCCTGACTAGGCAAGTCTGCACAGTGCACAGTGGCTCCAGGACGGCTTGGGCTGCTTGTAAATTCAACCCCAAATTAGACCTCAAAATCTTTTCTAATTTTTTTTTTTCAGGGAGAAAGTAGGAAACATTCTTAAAGACCTTAAGAATCTAGAGCCTTCAGGAGAGACAAACATAGAGTATGCATTTATGGAGGTACCGAATCTAGAGCTCTGAGGATCTCTGCTTTCTGGAGTTCTTAGAGTATCCTGGGTCCTCCCACTGCCCCCGCCAACACTCCTTCATATCCTAGCAGTCAAATGAGCAGATTAATAATCAGTGGCACAAATGTAAGCTTCCTGGTGACTTCATTATGGGCAGGTGTGGGGACAGAGCCAGGCCTGGGCCTCAGCAAGGTGCAGACCCTCCTCAGCCCCTTTCCTATTGCTGACTCTTGGAGCATAGTGCTTGGCTTCTCTGTGTCACAGGTTCCTCCTCTATGCAGTGAGGATGAAAACCACCCCCAGTGATGAGTCTCAGAACCACATGGGATCATGTGTGTACCATCTAGGCTCTTGGTAACTGTGAGGTGCTTGACCAACACTTGGGCTGCCTGAACAAGAAAAGCCAAGGGAACCAGGAGCAGACAGGATTCTGTTTTCAGAAAAAAAGACCTGGATTTCCCCCTTGCCCACACTTTGTCTCCATCACCTCTCTGGCCCTGATGCCTTTTCCCTGCGGTTCCTTCCCTTTGGTTGATGTCGTCCTGTGACTGTGCCTCCAACACTGGAAACGGCTGTGCTCTGCCCGGAATCATGTTCATCTAGGTTAGGGCCCCAGACCTTGCCAGGAAAGAAACATGGGCCTGGTGGGGAAAGGCACTGAGCTGGGCACAGCATCCTCAGCCCGAGAGCCTCTGACCTTACCTTCTGGATCCCTGGGCCTACGGATACAACAGGTCTTTCTGTATGTGCTGCCCTGATCCAGAGCCCCACCTTCCACCGAGCTGTAGGACACCTTGTACAATCGAGTCTGGCTGTCACTCCCTTTGCTTATCTAAAACGCTGACGCTTGTCCAGTGAAGTCAATAGAGTTGCCTTTCAGAGCAAAGGTTGTGCGTCTGGTCGTAGTGACAGTTCAGTAGGAAGGGCCGTTCAGGAAGGACAGTTCAGTAGTAGGAGCAGGGCTCAGTGCCGTCTATAATGTGGTTCCTGTCTAAGGCCCCTCCTCCCTCCAGGATTGGGCTTCTAGTCCTCTAGGCCCTTCTGATAGTGGGTGCTCGGGTTGGGTGCCTGTCCTCTGGAGGATGAGGTGTGAGGAGAAGTGCTGTGGACCCAGCAGCCTGCAGAGTGTCACTTGGGTGCCTTTACTGACCAGACCACTCTCTGCCTCCTCTGCAGCCCCTGTGCCTAGCCTGATTATCGCTACGACCACCACACCACTATCAACAACATCACTTCAGAAGACTAAGATCCAAGTGAGTCCCGCCCATCATTACCAGTATTTTGTTGCATACATTTGGGTATTTTGTACTGAAAGCCTTATTTCTCTTAGGTTAGAAAAGCTGTGAGAAAGCAGTCCCTAGTTTACTTTGTGGCATTCGACAAATATGACAGAAACCAGGTAATTCTGAATAGGTAACCAGAGGATTCTTCTCTAACCCACCCCTAGTGTCTGGGCAGCAGGTAGCCACTCCACACCCATGTGCAGGTGTAAGGGCTTTCCCTTCCTTAATGGTGGGCTGCTGGCCAAGGTCAGGGTCTGGCCCTTGGAGTCTAACATGGCATAAGACAAGCCACTGTCTAGTATCTTGCTCTCTCTCTCTCTCTCTCTCCATCAATTCATATTAATTTTTGTCACATTTTAAGGTAAATTACATGCATCAGCCTACTCTGCTACCAAACCCTTCATATGCATATCTTGAACTAGGGACCTATATTTGTTAAGAGTTATTTTTATGAAATAGGACAAATGTAAGTGTATCATTTGATGAGTTCTGACAAATGTGCACAACCGATGTGTGACTACACCCCCATGAAAACACAGACCATTACACTTGCTTCTAGAAAATTCACTCTATACCCTTGTTTGGCAAAACTTCCTCCTGAAACCTAAAGGCACTTAATGTTCTGATTGTCCATCCATTGGCTGCTCTATAAAAACCTCTCTTTAATGGGTCCATGTGGTATTAACACTGTGTTTTGTCGATGCACTTAGCATGGTGATTTGGAGATTTATCCCTCCTGTGTGTCTGCTGGGTATACTCGAGGCTTTTTCACCACTGTGGCAGGCTGTGGCTGGCACGCTGTCATTCTTTTTCCTCCACGTGATGGCCCAGAGAGATGGCCCTAATATGTGCCATCATTGATGTGTCCTGTCTGCAAAGAACCCCAATATCCAGGGCACATCAGTGGGGGTACACAGTAGGACACAGGGCAGAGGAAGACTTTCTTCCGAGATCCGGTGGACAGGTCCCACAGGGTGGCCAAGAGACTCACTGTGTGCAGAGGGTAGAGCGGACTCTGGGGCATTAGGACCCAAAGGGCGAAGGCAGGACCCACTATGCAGTGCAAAGACACAACTTTCACCAATGTGGATAGCTACTGTCCCTCTATGATCATAAAGTTACCCTTTTTCTACTATTACTGCCTCCCAGAAATAGCTACCATATATAATTGATCATATAGATGCAAATAGCTATTTATATATGCTTTTCAAGGTATTTTTACATTAATGGGATCATGCAGTTCATAACATTTTCCAGCCATCTGCACATACTCCATTACATGGATGGAGGAAACTTCTTTCATTAGTCTCCCCTGGTCGATATTGTGGTGGTTCCTAATATGTGGCTACAGCAGGCTGTGCACGCCCTGAGGCTCACCTCTCTGTGGGCGTGGGTCAGGATTCCCCGGATCAATTCCAGAAGTAGAATTGCATCATTAAGAGGACACACAGCTTAAACGTTGGTCAGTAGAGTTGAATTTCTCCCAAAGAGCCGGTGCTGAGCAGCAGGTGGTGTCCCAGAGCCTGACCCTCCCAGGGCAGGTCACTTCCACCCGGTGCCCTTGTCAGTCTCATGGTTGGTTGGTTGTCCTTCCTCACTGCTTGGCTTCCTCCTGACCTTGTCAGCGGGCTGTCTGCCTTCCCAGCTCCTCTCTCTGGAGCCCCAGGAGGCCTGATGTAGAACTCTTCCTCCAGAAAGAAAGCTCTCATAAAGAAGGATCGGTTTCCCTGCCAGGGACTGGATGGTCCCTGTGCCACCTGAGAGCGGGTACACAGTGGGAGTCTACCTAGGAGACACAGCTCCCTGAAAGCCAGTGTTCATCCATCCTTGGCTTCATTCTCCTCCTGTGTGTGTTACCGTTGGAGAAATTGGGTGAGGGGTGTTGGAGCAGAAGGAGAAACTACTAGACAAAGCAAAATCCTTTAACTCCACATGTCTTTTGCTTGAAAGTCTGACACCATCACCCTGCTTCCATGTACCAACACTTGCCAGAGTGACAAGACCCTCTGAGAGCAGCAGTGCCTAGGGACACAGGAGGTCCTGCTGTGAGGAGAAGTGGTGACTGAGCAGGGCCTGAAGGCTGCAGGGAGTGCACGGTGGGAAGGGAGTCACAGGCATATGGAGAGCATGTGCTCTTCCCGAAAAGTGCAGGCGCTGCGGGGCCATCCCTCTGAAGCAGCCTCATGATAGCTGCTCAGAACTAAGACAAGAGCAAAGGGGGCAGAAGTGGGTCCTGGAATGGGTACTTGAAGTCAGATCCTGGCCCTGTACCTGCCAGGGGTACAGGAGGCCACCTGCTCTCTCTTAGCCTCAGGTTCTCTCTCTGTAAGCTTGGGTAGGAATGCCTAGCTCACGGGTATTAGAGGTTAAGGAAAGTGTAGATCTGCCCATAGTATATGCTCAGTTAGTGAGGAGTGTCATTTTGGATGAACACCAGTGTTACATGGCTTGGCCTGGCACAGATTTGCCCACTTCCGGTTCCTTCTGTCTGTGTGCTTGTGGCAGGAAGGATCTACTCACTATTTTTGCCTCCTCTGGAGCCTGATCTGTCCACATGCAGCTGGCTGTTCCCTTCTCTGCCTGTATCTAGTTACAGTGTGGGCTGTCAATTTACAGTTCTGTCTTGCAAGGAAATGCTTCTTTGCAATAAAAAATCCTGGAATATAAATTGCAGATGACACTTCCTTGAGACTGAGAGCCAAAGCTCTGCTCAGGGTGGCCCTAGCCCGGCTGGCGAAAGGGTGCACAGGAGATGAGCCCAACTGCTCCTTCCAAGCCAATCACAGAGCCCTGTGTCATGGTGGGAAGGGTCCTTATGAAGTGTGAGCCTTGAGCAGGCAGCCTGGCACAACTGAGTTCAAAGCAGCATTGTACTGTTGGTTACTGTGTGTGGGAGAGGACGTGTCACTTACAGACATCAAGCCTCCGCTGGGTGGACCACTGCCATCAGTGCCCTCGGGGGCCAGGCTGGTGCCGTGAGCAGGAAGCATGTGTCAGGCCAAGCCAAGGATGGTTGACTGCATGTGGGGTGTAGTGCAGTAAGGAAGGCGCTGGCCCCTGAGGAGCTCCCCTGATGTGAACAGGGCCCAGACAATGGTTGACATGCAGAAGTATGAACCCACCATTTCCAGGTGTTCCCATTTTTGAAGAATGCTAGTGATCTGGGTTATTAGGGAAAATGTGCAGGCTTTTTTTGGAAGACACTTGAATGCCTAACAAACCACAACAGCAGCCAGCATTGGGCCACAGGCTCAGAATCTATTTTCTTCAAAGCAGAGAATTTGCAAACACTGCCCTGATCAATGGGAGTTGCAGGGAGACCTGAAGCAGGAGAAATAAGGGCAGCCAGGTCCAAGGTTGTGCTATAATAAAGGTTGTGTAAATAAATAAATTGCGCTAGGGCAAACCAAGCTTCCAGAATTGGAATGACCCAGTCTGGGACAGGAGGCAGTGATGGAGGCTAATGACCTTGGGCTTGCAGTTAAAGACCCACATGCTATCCTGGCTAAATCCTTAGGGATCCAGTCTACCAGCTGTCTTCTCTACCCCTGGTGTTTGCTTCAGGGGAGGCTCAGCAGCCTGGGGAAGGTCTAGGGTCTAGACCTGCACCTCACATATTAGTGTCTCCACACTGAAAGAGGAAGTGCTTGTTGAATCCCGGGTGGGTTGTGTGTAGTCCATGAAGCCTCAGGCAAAGGCAGGGGAAGAACAATCATGTGAGACTTCCAGAACCACAGCTAAGACAGAACTTACCTTTACTTTAACTTATCTTTACTTCTGTGCAGGGTCCTGGGCTCTTTGTCTGCCTCATCTGAGTCCCAGCCCTGTTCCTGGGGTCTCCAGCTTCATTGTCCTGGGTCTTCTCTCATTAATGTGGGAGACCCCATGGAGAGGACTGTCTGCACACTTCAGCATGTACTTGGGCATTTCAGGGTCAGAAATTTATGGCTGGCATTGCCCCTATGCAAGACTGAGGCTGAATGCCTTTAATGGTGTCCCAGAGTCAGGAGTGGAGAGTGGCCCTGAATACTCAAGGCCCCTTTTCTCTCAGAATGGACCCTCAGAGTGAGACTGGGTGAAGATCGGGCCCCAGGGAGTCCCGCATCTAGGTTTCGACATGTTTGCTTTCTCCCAGGAGTCACTGGGAAGAATCAGAGGGAAGGCAGCCCTCAGCACTACCTCACAAGATCTTTGGATGTTTCGTTTGCAGAACCACATATGCACAATTTTTCGTAATTGGCGTGGATCTAACCAATAATAAACAACTTCTTTGCAAATATGTTAAGAACAACATCACTGTCTTCAGGAAGTATACCCCTTGGTGTCTCCAAGTGACAAATGCCCTACAAAAGGCTGCCTTCCCCTCAGCCACCTAGGCCTTCAATGCCCTTGCTGGCCATTCACTGTGGGCACTGTGAGGATAGATCAGCATGGACACGTAGAAGGAGGGACCTGACTGGGAAGCCTGGTCACCTACACCTCAAAGCTGGGAAGTCATCAACCCCCAACACCACAAGAGCCTCTCAGAGCAGGGCTTTAACCCCTGCCAAGAATGGCTGTGCTGTGCTGGGTTTGCCCCAGAGCTGTATTCCCCCTCCCTTGGCTCAGCTCTCACTCACCTTGAGAGACAAGGACCCAAATCCATTGAGTCTGCTGAAGAGAAACACAGGCAGCCCTAGGACTTCGAGTCTGGGCCAGGTTCACTGGTAGCCTCCCAGGAGAATGCGTGCATCTGGGATTGAGAGAGGATGCCAGCTGCCAGAACAGGACCCTGGAATCCTGGCACAGGCACACATCACATGTGTGACCTTGACCAAACGAGGGGTCTGTTCTCAACCTCTTTTTCCTCTACTGTAAAATGAAGCCAATATGGTAGCTGGGCTGACTAAGTCATATCACGTATGTAGGCCTATAATTGGGAAATGCTCAGGCATCAGGTGTTCTTCCATGGTGGGTGAGCGGTCAGAGGAAGCACACAGTTGGGCAGACAGATGTGCCCTCACCACTGAGGTGGGTGTGATTCTCCCCAGAGAGCAGGGTGATACAGTAGGACTGTCTCCCACTGAGCCCCCAGTGCATCCATTGGACCTGATGAGATTATATGCAGTGAAGTCTTACTGCAAGGCCATCTGGTAAACCCATAGCAAATCCTCTCCCCCAGAGCATCTCTAGCCCCTCTCCTTTCCATGGGTACACAGAATGGGGCAGGGAACTGTTGCCACATTTCCACACTTGCAGTGTGTAGATGTCCTCAGGAAATGAGTTTTCTTTGTTCTGTACTTCCTCGGGAGTGGCTTAGGGACTGAGTATGACTTACATGGAGAACCAATATTGATAGTGCACTCACTACATCAGGTAATGTGCTAAGTACCTTGCGTATGCTATCCCCAAAATTCTCAAATAGACCTACTGTCATTTCTCTGTAGAGCTGTGGAATGAGGCACAGGGGCAATTAATGATTTTGCTCAAGGCCAGGAGCCAGTGTAGGAAGAGCCAGAAAATAGATAGGTGATCTGATTGCCTAGTCTGGGCCTTTGCCTTGCTGAGTTGATAGTTCTTGGGGAACATTAGACACAACCTGTCTCCTAGGAAATGTGCACAGATACTTCCCCTGTGGTCTGTGACTGTACTGGTTCCCACTCTGGAGATCACCAGTGTTTCTCTTCAGTGTGGACCTGTGCCAGGGCCTCACGTGGGAGAATCCAGCATAAATTCCTGTGCATCTCAGCTGATGGCCAGTCTGAATCCATTCAGAGGCTGGTCGGAAGTGGCCCAGCAGGATTTTTTTTTTATTGCCAAGACCTCTGATGCACTGATGAGGAGTGATTTGATTTTTTTTCTAATTACATTTTTCTGAGATTTACACATCTGAGAAAACATTTTAGAAAATATAGAGAAGCTTATAGAAAGTGTTAAAATTAACATTTCTTTGTGTTTTATCTTTTCTGTCTTTAGTGTATAATGTTTTTATGTTTTAAGCAATTCTGTAACATGGCAAATTAAGTATTCAATTTAATCAGTTAATAGTGGTTTGAAAACTTTACACTCTGGCAAGCTTCTGGGCCTTAGTATGCTGGCTGCCTGCCATCAGCTATTCTCTGCTGGGAACACCCTACTGTCAAGTAAACTGCATTTCTTAGGGATTTTTTCCCCACTAACCCCAACCATCCTACCTCGCCGATACAACTCTTTTCCCATAACCATACGTGGCGATGAACTTTTGTTATCATCCCAGTGAAAGGGTCAGGAGCTTATAGCTAATCTGATGGGTGAGTTAGGGCCAAAGCTCACCCACAAGAAAATGAACCATTCTGAGGGAATATACATGACTTGTGACCAAAGTTCGGGGTATGAAAAGAGTTAGGCCTCAGGAGAGAGAGAGTGCCACAGCTACAAGAGACAGAATTGTTCTGGGCCTCTTGAGTGCCACCTCCCAGCTCCCGCTTAAGCACAAAACAAAACAAAGCCCCTCTTCCTTCCTCAGGCTTTGCTATCTCATTAAATGGTACCACCATCCCAGTCGTTCCAGCCAAACCCTGCCCATCAACTGTAGTTCCTCTTTGCTCTCACTCCGTATCTAGTCCACCAACGAGTCCTGCTGCCCCAGTGGATCTGGGGCAGCCCCTTGTCAGAGCCATCATTCTTAGAATAAAACCCAAACCCCTTCTGAGGGCCCACAATGCCCTGCACACCTCTCCTCACTCACGTCTTTCCTCAATAAGCTCAGCTAGCTCTGCCCCAGGCCCTTGGCACATGCCACTCAACAGGTTGGACACTCTTCCCTTGAATATTTCCTCAGATTTCCCCTCACCTGGTTTCCCCTTCTGGATCTCCTCCTCAAAGGTACTTTATTTTTCATGGAAATTTTCAACCATATACAAAAGTAGCAAAAATGGTATCATGAACTTGACACAGCTTCACCTACTTTCAATAATCAACACTGCCTAGTCTGTTTTTGTTGATGCCTTCATCAGGAATTACTTTGAAGCAAATCCCAACCATCACATCATTGTGGGATAAATGTTTCAGTTCCCCTAAGGGAAACGGTTTCTCTAAAGGACAGGACAGGCCCTGCATTCCTAAGTAGCTGTCCCTTCCCTTCTGTTCTCTATGCCTTCTGTGGCTTATGATTGTCTCATGACTTGTCACTCTCTGCATTTATTTTGTTCTTTGTTAGTTATTTCATTGTCTGTCTCCCTCCCATCCCTCAAACATAGGGCCCTTGAGGGCAGGAACTCAGCCTGCCTTTTCCATTCCAACCAGGCATTGCACAGGGCCTGGTGCGTAGCAGGGACTCAGAGGAAGGCAGCAAAGGGAAGCTCACATCTACCAGAATGTTGTTAGTCTGCTTGTCAGGGACCAGCTGAGGGGAGATGGATGGATGGACATGCTCATTGACATTATTCTCTTGTGGTTTTCTCTTAGCTAATAAACCTTACCCTCCAAAAGGAGACTCAGTACTTTGCCCTGGCCATGAATTTAAGACAGATGGAGAGTAAGTACCCCAGGTTGGGGGTCAGATGGGCATTTTTGCCACCATGAGGTGTACAGAGTGTGGGATGCCATGTCATGGGCAGTACGTGCCTAACTTAGGGAGGACTCAAGGCATCCTGGCCACCTGCCCTGGTGGTGGTTCCCAGAGGCACTCAAGGATTCTCTCAGCCCAGGCTCTGCTGGGAAAGGTAGGATTGGGAGGATGATGTCCCTGGGGATGGTAACTGTGCTGCAGACAGCCATTCAAGAGCCAAGTCGACATGCACTGTAAATAGAAAAGAGTCAGTGTTGGTGATACCAAGCCACCCTCCCTGGAAAGGCATCTGTCTCCATGCAGGGCTCCTTGTGCCTGGACACACTTCAGTGCAGAGGTTGATCTTGTAGGAATTGGGGTGAGTCCTCCTTACTCATGCCATGTGCCCACTGATGGACCCAATGCCTGGTGATCAAAATCATTGCAATATAGAAAGCTGCTGATTACAGCTGAGCCTACTGCAAGAACTATACCTATCTATATTGGTGGTTACCATATTCCTTTTCTATGCTTTAGGACCCTCGTCGTGCAATACAGCCTGGAAAGTGGCAAAACATTCAGAGGCAACATGATTTTCATTGGCACCGACTGTGTGAGGGCAAGGGTGGGGCTTCGGCCTCCCTCCTGGACTGTCCAGGACCACTGTACGGGAGGAGCTGACACCAAGGGAGGCAAAAGAAGGGGAAATGTCCCAGGCAGTCCGAGCAACTACTTTGTGCAGACAGGCAGCTGGGACAACTTCTCACAGCCAGCTTGGGGCCCTCAGCCGATCATCAGAAAGCTGTCCACACATCGGGCTTGTGAGGTGCCCTGGGAGTGCTTCCACAAGAGCACCTGCCATGTAGCCTCCTGTCCAGGTCCTGCAGAACCTCTGCTGTCTCTCTCTGGGAACCAGGTGTCCCTGAAGGCACAGGAAAGGGAATGGTTAGAGCTCTAAGCAGAGTCCAGAAATGGTGCTGGGGCTCTGCCACCCCGCCTCGCCCCTTGCCACCTCCGCTGGCCCAAGAATAGTGGTGGGGAGCTCAGGGCTCCATCCTGCATTCCAGCTGGGCAAGTGGGAGAGGCTGGGAGGCTAGTGTGTTAGGAGCCTGAGTCCAGGACATCTGGGGACAGCGGGGTGCTCCAAACCCAGGCCCCAGACACAGGGGATCTCTGTGAAGGTGGGACCCACTGTGGCCCTGTGCAATCAGGGTGTTTCAGCAGCTGCTGACACAGCTGAACCCACACACGCCCATCACTGCCCGCAAGCCCAAGCCCACTTGAGGAACACCCCTGTCATTTTGCAGAGGGTATCAGCCTCCCCTCTGCCTCTGCTGCTTTCTTGTGCTCCTCAGCCATCCCTCTCCGCTAACTCTCTGACCTCTGCTGGACTTTGCTCTCCGGCACTTGGTGGGAAGCTGCCAGGGCTGTGGGGAGGGCCTGGGACTCAGCTCAGGGATGGGCATGTGGGAAAGAGGGTGCTGCTCCCAGGTGCCCACTTCTCGGAGCTCCACATCACCCGGGCACCTGGGGCGGGGCAGCATGACATGGGCGACAGAGCACGTTAGGCACAGGAAGAGGGCTGCCTGGGAGGAGCGATGCCCGTGCCTGATTGCCACCAGCCTAGTGTCCAGTCCCAGCTGGGAGGGTTCCAGGAGCACGGACAGCCCTCTGACTGTGTGTTCGCTTGTGCCAGGACAGGCACTCACCGACCAGCAGACCACACTCAGCCATTTGTCCCTCAGGAGCCTAACTGACAGGCTGCCCTCAGCAGGCACATTTAGGAAAGAACTCAGGAGGAGCCTGAGTTCATGGGCCCCCACCCTGCTTCCCCCTCCTGGGCACAGACTCCGTCCCCTGTAGCTCCCCTGCCTCAGGGAAAGCCGTGCATTTGGTTTAGGGCAGGACTGTACCGCGTGCGGCTGAGGCGTGCAGTGAGGGCTGGCATGTCACACATGGGGATTCTGGTCCTTGTCAGGGCTCTGGGCCAGAGCCTCGGAACGAAGCCAGTGGTGGGCTCTGTGGCCCAGGGCTCTACAGCGGCTCTTTGAGTGCAGTCTTGTCCTCCAGGCCTTCAGTGCTCCCTGGAGGTGGGGAAATCTGAGGTGAGTGGGAACACGCTGATGTGCGGGTGTTGTGTAAGGTGCTGGGGGGAGGCACCCAGTGAGGGCCATCCAGACCCACCCAGGACTCTGACTTTGGTGCTTCTTGCAGGGCAATACATCGGAGCCCACAGATGCCCCAAAGGAGGAGACTTCAGTCCCCACAGTTGTCACACAGAAGACAACAGTGCCCACAGTTGTCACACAGGAGGCACCAGCACCCATGGCTGTCACAGAAAAGCCTACCCTTGACTACCTATTCCCATTGTTCGTCCCAACCCTGATCATTATCGTGGTGGTGATCTGCTGTCTCTGTTGCTGCAGGAAGGTGAGTGACCCCTGTGAGTGATCCACACGGCCCTATGACACAAACTGTCCCCAGGCCACAAGGTAACCAAGCCCGACTCACCCCCTGATCCTGCCAGTGGGCAGGTTCCCATCAGCTCCCAGTTCATCACATGAGCAAACGCAGGCACAGACTGTGTCTACCATTCCTGGGCAGAGACTCAGCTTGCATCTCAGGGACCCCCTGCTTCATGCTTGTGTCCAGAAGTGGCCTATGAGCTACCCTGTCCTCTGGGGAGAAGTCACCCCAGTACCTAGTGACAAGGGAGGCATCACAGCAGCCAGGCTTCTGAAGGACTCAGGGAGACCAAGCACCAGAGGAGGCCTCTGATGCTGAGGGAAGATTATTACAATACACAGGTGACCATTCAGAAAAGGAGCCTTCGCTTTCAGAACTTGGTCCCTGCCCAGGCTCTGATGTATGTTGGGCTGCATTTTGTTGATCTCCATCCCTGTCACCCGCCAGGGCAAGAGGTTTGGCCACAATTATATTTTAGTGACTACAGGCTGGGGAGGTTGGAGGAGAGTGTGTTACTTGGCATTAAGCTGTGAGGCAGGCCCGGCCCAGATGAGCACAAGGAGCCAGGGCCAGTGAGCTGTCTGTGGATCCTCAGGGTAGAAGCCTAAAAGAGATCCAGAGGAAGTAGTTATAGCAGGACACTATGTCAGAGGAAGGGGACCGGGCCTGGGTTTGGGTAGGAAAAAGACCCCACTGGCCAGCGCTGTACTGACTGATGGCACTGTTGCCTGAGGAGGCTGGATCTGCCAGGGGCAAATGAATGCAGCCCGGGCCCCTGCAAATGCTCCCACCCTGACAGCCCTCCTGTCCACTGCACAGCCCTAAGACCAGGATTTTCCACCAAAGGCAGACCCCGGGACCAAAGGGACAGGAGAGACTTTGTCAGCCTTTGGGGAAAAGGTCATATTTACAAATAAATTGTATTTCCTGGTTTTTACCATGTGGGACACTGCCATAGTGTAGGATGCTACTGATGTGTCCTTAAAATCTCCCAATGCACCATTGCTGAGTGGCCATTAAGAGGTGCGGGAGCGACAGATGTTATATGTTTGCACCAGAAGCTCCCAGACAAAACGGCAGAATGTGCTTTCTCTTCCTAGAAGCCAGAGACATGTATACAGACATGTACCCCGGTGATAGTCCCTTCTTGTATGTACCAGGAAGACACTATAAGACGGATAGAGGTGAGAAGGGCCTTTAGGTGGGGCTGAGGGACAAGGGAGGGCAGCCAGTCCATGGCCCCACATGAACCGTGGCTTGGGTGGAGATGACCTTTGTGGGCACTACATCGATCCCTGGGCATGGGAAAAACTGCAGAGGCCATCCGATCCCGGGTCCCAGGAGAGGGCAAAGAGTGTGAGGACTCTTGCTGTCACCAACACCACTTGGAGCCCGGCACCAGGCTTGGAAGGGGCCCAGGTTTTCAGATGTTCGTGGCTGGCCACAGCCCGCCAGTCCCAGGCTGTCTGAGGTTGTCAGTGGCTCCAACAATGGCTTCCATTTTCCTGGCCACCAGGCAGAGGAGTAAAACACAAGCTCAATCACAAACAGTCTCCCACAGGTCAGAAAAAGAATCCTTTAAGGAAAATTCTGAGCAAAGTTTGTTCCATGAGTCAGCTCAGCAGAGTGAGGGACTAAACTAACTACATTGTCCTTGGACGCACTGACATGGGGACAAGGGCCTCAAGGAGGAGGAGGCTGTGAGGAAACATCCTCACAGGAAGTGCTAGGGCCGCACCCTGGGTGGGAGCTCCAGGCCCTGCAGGGGGGCATGAAGACAGGGTGGGGAGGCCCCAGGCAGCCCTGGCTGAGAAAGGAAGTACCCCATATTCTTCCTTTATGGGCTATGCCCTCCTCCTGGTCCTGCATCTCAGGTGATGCACCTGTTGGAACCATTCTACCAGGGCCCGGGCATGTTAGTCCTAGTCCGGCTGTCTCCCTATTGACCCTGCAAGGAGCCCCAGATGGCAACAGGACAGCCTGCAGACAGTCAGCTGGGGATTCAAAGAAGCCAAACCACCTCCAGACAGGGCAGAGGTCATGGGGCTTGTTCCTGCTCACAAGACACAGCCCCACCTGCCCCCTCAGTAGCGTCCAGAGAGGCCTGAAGTCCTGAGGCCACCTGTCCCTAGGTCCAGGGCCTCTTGCCGGTGCCCTCCCTTCCTGTCTCCCCAGCAACCCCGGGATCAGCCCTCTTCCCCTTCTGCCTATGGTGTGCCCCACTTCAGGTTCTTGTCGCCTTCTCCCAGCTCCTGCCCAGCTCCCTGATGCCCACATCACCTTCCCCTGCAAGACCTCTCCTTGCGACCCTGCATGTCCCCCACCTTAGACCCTTCCTCTCAAAGTAGCCCCTGCCTTCTCCTCCTACACCAGAAATACAGACTCATTTCGGGTTCCAAAACAATCTGTGACCTACAGTGACACTGCCTTCCCTGAAACACGCAAGGCCACCAGGCCCCTTCCCCAGGCAGAGACTACAGAGCGGCCTCAGTGTGTTCCTGGGGACAGAGCCCTCTGGAGCCATTTCAGGCAGAAGGCCCTCTACCCCTCTGGAGGTGACGGCCAGGCCCTGGACCCTCCTCACAGCCACATCTGCTTTTCAGGGCGAACTGGACACCTTGTGTGACTTTGTGCAAAGCTGCAACCAGATCCCATTGATGTGGTGTCAGCCCAGGAACGCGGTAAGCAGGAGCACAGGGATGTTCCCTGGGCAGGCGCCCTTTTCTCTTTGTCCTTGGCAGCTGAGCTCAGGGACTATGGGTCAGAGAGCCCTGTCCAGGCATCTTCCGGGAGGATGCCCCAGACGAGGAGACGCGGTGCTCATGAGCCTCCCGTGTGGATTCTGGATGGGGCGCCTGCATTTCCTTCCTGGTCCCCATCAGAAGGACTAGAAGCTTTCTTGGGGAGAGTGTTACCCAGTGCCTCCAAGCTTAAGTGAAAGAGGCTGGAGAAGGAGGCAGGCCAGCAAGTTCTCCTGACCCCCAGCCATCATCCCTCCCCACCGAGCTCCCCAACCTGTGTCTGCTGGATCCACACCCTCATCCTCTGAGACTCTCCTGGGCGGCTCCCTCATGTGCCAGGAATGCTGGAGGGCATGGTGACACCCCCATGTTGTTGGCCAACATTGCATGCTTTTGCCAGCCAATAGAGTCCCTCCACGTGCCACTGCCTGTGACAACGGGGAGAAGCCTGCATGTTACAGGTGTCCCCTGGAATTTAATGGTTGTGACAGCTAATTGTTAGAGTTCCTCCTATGCCAGCTGCCAGTCTAAGAACTTTCCATAATTTCACATTCAATCCTGCCAGTAACTGTACGTGCAGGTACTACTAATATGCCAGTTTTACCAAGGAGGGACCAAGGCACAGAGAAATCAAGCAACTTGCCCCAGGTCACAGAACTTGGGAGTGGCAGAGCTGGCCTTGAACCCCAGGGCCTGCCTCCACCCTTCTCACTGCCCTGCCCCCACCAGGTCAGCACTCATGAAACCATAATGGTTTCCCCAAAACCAATGCAGGGCTCAGAATTAGGGCCCATGAAGAGCATGCTCCTGGCTTGCCTGGGAATCATGTGCCTAAGCTTCCCCATGATCAGAACCTCAGACTGGGCCAGGTGCCTGGAGGACGTGGTGTCCCCAGTATCTATAGTGAGGGCTGCATTAGTCATTTCTTAGTTCAGGCAAGCATGACTGTCCCTGGTGGCCAGGTGAGCATTAGGAGTCCTGGGCACGCCTGGGGGTGGGGACCCTGCTGAGGAGACACATGGATGTGTGTTGACACCCAGCAGGGCCATGTCTGCTGTCAGAGGTTTCAAGGCTCCTCAGGAGACCACTGGGCTCCTGGCTCTGAGTCTGAACAGAGCTCGCGGTCTCAGCCATGTTTGCACAGATGCCCATTCTGCATCTGGATCTCCTGGAGCCTCTTCCAGGGGCACAGCCCCATTATGGTCACTAGCACCACACCGGCCTTGTGCCCTGAACCCACCCAGCCACGTCCACTCCGGGCAGAGGGACAGAGCAAGACATGGAGGGAGGTCCAAGACCAGAGGGAAGACAAGGGAGAGATACCAGAAAGGGCCATCCTACCCCATCGAGGGGAGAGCAGGGGCACTGGGCACCCTCTGATATGGTCCCTTTCCCAAGACCCCACTGGGAATGTCACGGATTGTGGGGCACTTGCAGCTGCCCAGAGCTCTGCCATGCCCCTACCGTGCCAGCTCTGGAGTCAGCCCAGTATTCTTTCAAGCTGGGAGTCACAGTGACCCTGTTTGTTTGCTGATGGGAAAACAGTCCTGAGAGGCCAGCAAAGTCACAGAGGCCCCCCAGAGAGCAAGTGGCAACACCCGGGGCCATCTAAAGTAACCCCCTTCATCCTGAGCAGAGCTGAGAGCCCATAAGTAGGCCCTTTGGGTGTGGGCTCCCTTCCCACTCCTGGGTCCCTCCTATGTGACTTTGTCCCTCTGACCATCTTCCTGGAGACTCGAGTGTGGCTGTTTTCTTCAAGACCGTCTCTCCCTACACACATATACAGAATGACCCAACAAGACTCAGTCTAGTTTCTTAATCTTGAGTCAAACCCTGGCTTCCATCCAAGGTCCTTATTCTTTTCCTTTGTTGCTTTATCCCAGGGAAGCCCTTTAGCTCACCGACTGGTGAGCTAGGAAAGCCCTTTAGCTCACCGACTGGTCCGCCAGGAAATCAGGCCAACAGTGGCCAACCTTACCCTCCCCCACTGCACGTGATGCACGGTCACAGTGCTGTGTCCCAGTGCACATACCCTGTGTGTCCCCCACACAACGCCCTGTGCACAGCGTCTCCTTTCCTCCTCACAGCCACCCCGCAGGGATCACACCTGCCCGTGACAGAGCTTCCCAAGGCCAGACACTGTTCTAAGTGTTTAATACAACACTCCCCCCACAATTCCATGGGGAGAAAGCTGAGGCCCCGCACAGTTAAGTCTCCTGCCCAGAAGCCCTAGGGCCAACATCAGGAGCTGACGCCTCACTGCCAGCCTGGCTCCTTCTCTTCTAGCAAGGTGGTCACTTCTCTGCATGTCACAGCTGTGGAAACTGAGTGCATGAATTTTCGTGATGGACTCAATGTGACGGGGCTGCGGAGAGGTGCGGCAGGGCAGGTGATGACCCCCGGAAGGTTCACGTACAAGTCTAGGCTCCAACACCCATATCATGCTGCCAGAGTCATAGGGAAATATCTGGGCTCTGTCCACAGAGTCCACAGAGTCCATCTGTCCACAGCGCAGTGTGTTATATATGCAAACAATTGTGAATGTCACTGTTATTTTGATAGTATGCTGATAACAGACCTCCTTCTAAATATGAGCTCATGTATGTTTGCTGGGAAAGTGTTCTTCCATGGAACAATTAGAACCTGGGTACAGATCGGCCTTATGATGTATTCATGCCAAGGAGTTCTTGAGTCCTCTGTCCTTGCCCATCGTCACCCATCCTTGCAGCACGGAGGGAGCTCCATCAGGGAGGGGGGTGTGACAAAGCTGGGATGTAGTTTCCCCTCTCCAGGAAGACTGAACTTGATAGCTGTCTGTCAAGCCAGTGAACTTTGAGAAGATCTCAGATCATAACCTTGGGATTGTGATGCAGCTGGCTCTCCTGTGTTCTGCAACCCTCTCCTCCCCCTGACCCGAAACTCAAACACACACACATGCTCACACACACACACACACACACACAGGCAACCCAAGCATGTGCAAGGACATGCTGACACATGCACACATTCCCCATGAAGTAGCAGGAAATGAGGTAATGGAGCCCATGCCCCAAAGCATGGAGATTCAGGCTAGCAGTGACCCATTTGCCAGTGGATCCAAGATTAATCCCTTCACTGTGCAGCACTGAACTGATGTAAACAGTAATTGGTCACTGCCTTAGGTCATCAAATGGTAGGAAGGCAGAGAGGAAGGAGACTCCCCTCTACCCTCAGACCCCTCCACCACTCCCCATGACACTTGCAACACAGTCTCAGGGTCTCTCTGGCCCTCCGCGTTCCCCCTGCCACGTAGGGCCCCTCTTTTCTCCCAGCAGTCCATGGGAAGATGCAGCCTGCAGCTCCCGGAGATGGACTCAGGCGTGGGAGACAGGACGGGCTCAGCACAGGTGCCCCACAGTCATCCCTTGATGAAATCAGAGAGATCCCACAGCGGTTACTAGGTCTAGATAATCTGTTTATGCTCAGGAGTAAATAAGCAGAAATAAAAGAGCCTGAAATAAAGATAAAGATTCTGCTGTTCTCAGTAGCAGCACACCCATGCACACGTGTAACACAAGTGTACTGACCTATAATGAAATCACAAACCTTCACTCACTGCTATAACAGAAGATTTGAATATGTGAAAACCTAGACCACATCGTCAGCTTTTCCCAGAGGAACTCATGGTCTTAGCTCTCCTTTAGTGTAATTGTAATGAACATGCTTAGGGAATTTGATCAAACTCGTTTAAAATTCTCCTCTAAAAATAGACATTTAAGAATTTTTGGAAAAGTAAACAATGCAATATTTACCTTATCATATACTAAAACATTAAGCTCCAGCAATTTAAAGAATAAATATAATGATCCTATAGAATAATGGCCTCAATTCAACTAAACACTTATACACTGGAAGCGATTGTATAAATAAGGAATGGCCCCAGTTGGTGAGAGTATGTGTGTTTGCACATCTGTGTGAGCACGTGAACTTGAGAGTACTCACATATGTTTAATTATTGACATGATATTTTTTTGGTTTTATCTTTTTTTGTTATGTTTTTTTCATTTATATACAAGTTATATAACATGTAGTGTAATAATGGTTTCAGGAGTAAAGTTTAGTGATTCATCACTTACATATAACACCCACTGCTCATCCCAAAATGTGTCCTTCTTACTGCCTCTTGCCCATTTAGCCCAACCCCCCACCCAGAACCCCTCCAACAACCCTCAGTTTGGTCTCTGTATTTAAGAGTCTCTTATGGTTTGTCTCCCTGTTTTTATATTATTTTTGCTTTCCCTTCCCTTGTGTTCATCTGTTTTGTATCTTACATTCCACATATGATTGAAGTCATATTTTTGTCTTTCTCTGATGAATCTCCCTTAGCATAATACATTCTAGTTCCATCCACATTTTTGTAAATGATAAAGTTTCATTCTTTTTATTGCCAAGTAATAGTCCAGTGTGTGTGTGTGTGTGTGTGTGTGTGTGTGTGTGTGTGTATACATATATATACATACTACATCTTTATCCATTCATCAGTTGAACGACATGTGGGCTCTTTCCATAATTTGGCTATTGTTGATGGTGCTGCTGTAAACATTGGGGTGCGTGTACCCACTTTGAATCAGCAATTTTGTATTCTTTGGATAAATACCTAGTGGTGCAATTGCTGGGTCATAGGGTAGTTCTATTTTTAACTTTTTGAAGAACCTCCATACTGTTTTCCAGAGTGGCTACACCCATTTGCATTCCCACCAGCAGTGCAAAAGGGTTCCTCTTTCTCCACACCCTTGCCAACATCTGTTCATCTGTTGTTTCCTAAATTGTTAATTCTAGCCATTCTGTGATGTGTGAAGTGGTATCTCATTGTGGTTTTGATTGTATTTCCCTGATGATGAGTGATGTTGAGCATTTTTTCATGTGTCAGTTAGCCATATGGATGTCTTCTTTGGAAAATTGTCTATTCATGTCTTTTGCCCATTTCTTACTGGATTATTTGTTTTTTGGGTGTTGAGTTTGATAAGGTCTTTATAGATTTTAGATACTAACCCTTTATCTGATATGTCATTTGAAAATGTCTTCTCCAATTCTGTCAGTTGCCTTTTAGTTTTGCTGATTATTTCCTATTCTGTGCAGAAGCTTTTTACCTTGATGAGGTCCCAATAGTTCGTTTTTGCTTCTGTTTCCCTTACCTCTAGAGACATGTCCGGTAAAAAGTTGCTGCGGCCAAGGTCAAAGAGGTTGTTGCCTTTTTCTCCTGTGGGAATTTGATGGCTTCCTGTCTTACATTTAGGTCTTTCATCCATTTTGAGTTTATTTTTGTGTATGGTGTAAGAAAGTGGTCCAGATTCATTCTTCTGAATGTCGCTGTCCAGTTTTCCCAGCACCGTTTGCTGAAGAGAATCTTTTTTCCATCGGCTATTCTTTCCTGTTTTTTTCAAAGATTAGTTGGCCATATGTTTGTGGGTCCATTTCTGGGCTCTCTATTCTGTTCCATTGATCTGAGTCTCTGTTCTTCTGCCAGTACCATACTGTCTTGACGACGATAGCTTTGTAATACAGCTTAAAATGAGGGATTGTGATGCCTCCAGCTTTGGTTTTCTTTTTCAAGATTGCTTTGCTATTTGGAGTCTTTTCTGTAACATGATTTTTTTTAATTTGGCAAGCTCTTGGGGAAAAATACAAATTAAAGCACATTTAACAACATAACATAAATTCCAAGTACCTTTGAAAGTTAAATATTTAAAAAGCTTTAACTCATAGTAATAGAATAAAATGCAAACAAATATTTATTTAAGGTTAGGTGTCTAGGTAAGCATTAAACCAGAGGAAGGAAATCACAAAAGTTCGTATTCACAGATTGAACTGTATCCATTAATTCAACAAAGATTTATTGCATGTCAGCTGCTGGGAGACAGAGGTTAGCCAGAAAAAAAGCTATCTCCTGTCAGGAAGAGGGAGTAGGAGCCATGTCATGCATTTCTTTTGAAGAGTATCAGGTGGTGAAAAACACTGTCTAGAGACTTGAAAGTCATGAGTATGCCTAGTGCCTGGTTGCCAGAGCAGAATCTCAGTGACAGTACATTTAAGCTGAGAGCCAATTGATAAGAAGTCCATAGAGTGAAAATCAGAAGTCCTTCCAAGAAGAGAAAAGAGCCAAGCAATTCATCAGGGCTTTGGGTCTTGGAACATGGAAAGGCTGAAAAGTCAGTCTTGAAAGGTGGTTAGGAATCCCCTAGGCAGGCCAGATAAAAAAGGCACTCCACAGAGACAGAACAACCTGAGCAAAAACTGATAAATGGGAACTTAGTGGTTCTGAGAAAGACTTTTATCAGATTGCTTGCATCCTAAGCTCCAGAGCATAGCCTTTTGAGAAACCTACCTAATCTTTAATAGTCCAGGATCTCTATTTGCCTTCATGCTTACAAGATTGCTTCTGGAGCTCCAGCTATCACATCCACATTCCAGGGAGAAAGATGGAGGAAAGGCACAGGGGCTTTCTACAAATCACTACCCAACAACCCCATCTTCCTTCCATTGGCCAGAGTTGATTTACATGGCCATCTTGATCAGCAAAGGAGACTTGGAAATGTCATTTTACAGCTGAGTGCATTGCCTCCCCCAACAAAATCAGGTCTTTGTTACCAAGGAATACAGGAAGAATGGACATGGCCATTCCCCACTCACCACATTAAAGATTTTAGCCCCATATTAAGGATGGGAAAATAGTTACCAAGATACCGAGTGACTTGCCTGTGGTCAGAGACACAATAGGAACCAGCTCTTTCCCCTTCACATAGAGTGTGCAACATTTAGTGCTTTTCCAAATCAACTTTTCACAGAAAGACATAATAACCCAGAGAAACTTGGAGAGAAAACTGTGTGTCTTGCAGCTGTTGTGTGAGGTACGGATGGCCTTTGTTGATGTGTGCCCATGGGCCAGGGATGGGCCTGAAGCTGTCCAGAGCATAGAGGGATGGGGACCTCTGAAGACAGGCATCCAGTGCATCAGGAACCACTTTTTTCCTGTCTTTCTTCACACCTGTCAGCCCCCTCCCCCACCAGCTTTCTTTGAAGTAAAGTCTTTTCTGTGCAGCCTGTTCTGGGTGGAACAGAGCACACTTACTACCAGATTAGCATCAGCACACTGGCAAAGGGGAGAACAGGTATTTGGGGAAAAATAAATCCTATGGCAGTGCAGTCATTCTTGTATATGGCCCATGAGCACTTACAGCATCCACACTGAATAGAGGCCTGAATAAACCCATGTTAAAAATGACAAAGAGCTGTAGCATCCAGCATTCCCGAGGCCCCTGTATCCTTCTCCATTCCCAGGAGACTCCAGATCAGGAACATAGCATGGACATGAAGCCTCCCCATTCTGTTCTCTTTGGCTTCTCTTCAGTTCCACTGTGAGTCTGGCTGTGACATTATTGGCTTGACAGCTGCTCAGACACAGCATCTCACTCAGCCACAAGTTTGTGCCAGAGGACATGCATTCTCTCATCCAGGAAAAGCCTTTTCTCCTTGTGCTGGAGCCTGTGAGTCTTCATGTGCAGGCTGCCCTAACAGCTGGTTGTGGCCACTGGAAGTCAAGGCAAAAGACCATAGGGAAGAGTGAGACAGGCCACAAATGGGGACATGTAAGGACCGTGACAGCAGACATCAGAATTGGGGGGCAGGGGTGCTACAGAAGCCAGGACAAGGGGCCCAGCCCAGGTGGGGCACAGAAGCACCTGTATGTCATAGCAACAGCTCTCTCCCTATCCTTAGGTCACTCCGTATGTACAGTATTGTCATTAACTGGCCTGTCACCACACGTGTCATTAACACAGCTCTTTCACGTCTGCTGCCTTAATCTCATCCCTGCTGTATCCCTGGCAGCATGATCTGTATTTTCCAGAGAAAAACACTGAGGGTCAAAGCCTACCCAGGCCCCCTCAGGCAAAAGACAGCTGGGCCAGAACTGGTACCCCCCTCTCCTGCTTCCTGAGTCTGCCCGCCTCCTCTGTGGATGAAACCCTACTCGTGGCCTGAGCCACTCATAATACATGCACACCACAAGTGGGAGCTGGCAGGGGAATGGTGTGCACAACTCCAAAGATTCAGCATGAATCCTAAACGGGGTGTGCTCTCCAGGCTAAGTCTGCTCTTTCCTCCAGCACTTTGCATGACTGCTCGCATTGTGAGTCCTCAGTTGAGCAAGTGCACTACTTTCCTGTGCTGCTCTAACAAAGTGTCACCAACTTAGTAGCAGAAAGCAATAGGTTTTCAGTTCCAGAGTTCTCACAGTCCTGGAGCCTGGCAGCGTGAAATGGGTTTTCCTGAGCAGAAATCCAGTTCTCGCCAGAACTGCTCTCGTTTTGGAGGGTCTGGGAATAATCCCCTTCCTGCCTTTTCTACTTTTGGAGCTGCATTCCCAGGGTTCCCTGGCTCCTGGCCCTTTTCTCCATTTATATGTCAGCAGAGCAGCACCTTAAATCTCCCTTCCTCTCACCCCTCCCAACACCTTCTCCTCTTCGGTGGTTAAATCACCTTCTCACAGGAACCCTGTGGTCGCCTGCAGGCCACCCAGATAACCCGGGATAACCTCCTCATCTCAAGATCCTTAACTTAATCACACAAAGGCCCTTTTCCAGTGTAACCCAAAACAGCTACAGGTTCCAAGGACCAGGACCTGGGTATCTTTCAGGGCCATTGTTCAAGTGACCACAGCAAGCCAATGAACTAGAAGCTCCTTTGAGAGCAGGGACTGTCCAATTTGGCACTTTGCACCTTGTGCAGCACAGAATGAGCAGTGGGTCATAAGGACCTGAAGGTGCAAGTGTACATGTTGTGGAGGGGGGTGTGCAAAGACCACACTAAGGAAGGGCCATGCCCAGAGACTTTGCCCAGTCAGTGTTCCTAAAGGTCTGACTACCTTGGTGTGCTGGTAGGTTTGTTTGAGTTAAAAGCAGACCCTGTGGCCCTAGAGGAACTACTTGCTAGAAGGGAGCTAGAGGTCTGGGAAAAGCCAACATGGTCTCCCTCCTCTCAGGTGTGCTGCCTATGGAAGATGCAGGCCCTTTCTTATCCACTGTCTAGAGTGGCCAGAGATACTGGCAGATGGCCAGTGTGCCCAGGCCACCCTCTCTGGCTTATCTGAGCCTTTCACCCAGGAGTCCTCAGCTGATTCAGAGCTAGGGACAAGGAGGAGATGACAGTAAACTAGGGGCAAAGTTTACTGTCCTGAAGCATCTATGTTGTTCTCTTCCCAAACCAAGGGGTTCATGTTTGCTGCTGCCTCCACAGCCCATCTCCAATCCAAGGATGCCCCTAGCTGCCCTTGTCCTGGGAGCCCAGAGCCTGGCCTGAGAGTTGTAGTGAGGACTTAACCCTTCAGCACACATTCGGTGAGGGAGGGAAGTCTGGGCAAGGCTCATGCTGCTGCGGCAGTCAGGCTTTGTTCTTGTTCCTGAGTCTCCCAGTCCAGGGAGGAGCAGACAAGTTCAATACCAGAACAGAAGGAGTCCAGGGTCAGAATACTGGGGCTGCCTGGAGGAGGCAGGGCAGACTCCAACTGAGCCTTGAAATAACAGCCCAGCCTGGAGGCCAGCACCCAGGAAGAGGAAGAGCATCATGAAGGTCCTACCATGTGGGTCCTGATGGGTCATGAGCCTGAACCTCTTGAGCCAAGGGCACCACAGCTTTCTGGTTCTAGCTCCAATGTATTCGCAGTGACTTCTCTCTTCTCTTCCCTGCAGGGTCGATGCCTCAACTTTACTTTAGTGAATCTCCTCTGCAGGCAGTTGCCCTGTGGCTCAAACATCTGCCTTACAGCCAGCCAGGAATGCTTCTCTCTCCATAACTGCTGCTCATGGTGCCAACACCCCTCTCCCATATGCTCCCGGCCACCCTCCAGGATGCTGCCACTGCTGCCTCCCCCTGCCCACGCGCTCTCCAGAACTACTTTGCCACTCCTAGCCCCATAGCCCAGCCTCTAAAACCCCCAAGACCCAAGAATGTTAAGAGCTCTTTGTGTACCAAATTGGACAGAGAAATTGAGTCTTGGTTTACGGTCTAAAGGAGTTAAAATTGTTGCTTATCAACAAGAGAGTTTGTTACTTTTTGAGCATTGTGCCACTGTAGGAAATGTATCTATACTCTTTCTGCCAGGACAAAGCACCTTGGTATGTATGGATACAGACATGGATGTGCCCCACTCCCCACAGCTTGGTCTTCATCTGTCATGAAGGGCTTGGATGCATGGGGTCTGAGTCAAATGTTGTTCTTTGTGAAAAGCCCAAAAGATCTTTGAAATGTGAATGCAACCCATTTCTCCACTCACTGGCTGTTACTTATCTCTGCTTTAATTTCCTCATTGAAAAGATGGGAATAATGGTGTCTCCTTTACAGAAGTCACCATTTATTGACTACATAAGTGTCTACATGCTGAAGGCTTAATTCTCTTTATTGCATGTAATTTTTCTAACAACCACACATAGGAAGCCACATGTGCATCATCTCCAACCCACCAAATGCCACGTTCCTAAACACAGCCTCCCAGATTCTTGAGACCATTGTGTGTCTAGATTCTGCCAATTGCAGTGTTAGATATCCATAGTTCCAGCTCCATCTATGGTATCACCCAAGTCTTACTAATGGGAACAAGAGGAGGAGGAAGAAATCGTATGATGAATATATAATAATAGTAATAAGAAGGGGGAGATGAAAATGAGATGATGTAATAATAATAATAATAATAACTATTATACAAGGAGGAGGAGGAAAAAAAGATGAAAATAGAAGATGAAAAAGAAAATAGAGGAAGAAAAAGAGATGAAAATAGAAGAACAAGGAGGAGGAAGAAGATGAAAAGGAGGAGAGTACTGAACTGGCTGGAGACCTTTGGTATCACCAAGCTCCCGGAGGGTCACCTCTGTCTCATGCATCAGCACTGCTGAGGTAAGGTCACTCAGGCAAGTGCAAACAATGTCCTACAAAACTCTGTCTGGGGCTCCCTCTTACTGGTCCACTCTTGGGGCACCCGGGTAGCTCAGTGGGTTGAGCGTCCGACTTCAGGTCAGGTCATGATCTCACAGCTCGTGAGTTCGAGCCCCTTGTTGGGCTTTGTGCTGACAGCTCAGAGCCTGGAGTGTGCTTCTGATTCTGTGTCTCCCTCTCTCTCTGCCCCTAACCCACTCTCATTCTGTCTCGGTCTCTCTCAAAAATAAATAAACATTAAAACAAATTTAACTGGTCCACTGTCTATGACATTACCAGATTGAAACCTCTCACAGCCGAAAATGACATGTGCCTGGCGTGGCCTGTCCCCAGTGAGCCTGTGCTAGCTCCTGATGCTCGTCTCTTCTTGTTGAAGGACTCACAGGCCCTTTCCCAGGGTCAGCATCAGACTCTGGGTCTCATCCAGCTCCAGGCTCCATGCACCTCCCCTGTGATCCAGCACTCAGATGACCTGTGATCCAGCACTCAGGTGACCTGTGCAGATGCGTGATGTCACCTCTGGGATCACATCATGCCCTGGCCAGTGAGTTCTGAGTCAGGAGATCACAGGCACAGCAGCTTGGTGCTGCCTTGCTCCTTCTTCCTACGTGGACCTACCCATGCCCTTTGCCACTAGAGACGGTTCCCAGCCAGACATTCCAGTGGATGTATGCAGCCCTTGTTCTCCTTGTTCCTATGCAATCTTAAGGAGCCCTTTGCTGTCCCTCCACTGTGCTCAATAGCCTCAGTTCATTCTGGGCTGTCACCCCCTGACACTATTTACTCATCTTCGTGTCTCTGTTATGTGTCCTGAAAAAGGCTTTTCTTGTTTTTGGTTCTTTTCAGTCTGAGCTCGGCAAGACAACCCCCTGAGCCACACAGACATATTTCAGTACTACACCATGTTTTACAATGAAAGAAACTACAAAATAATCCCAGACTGTCCAACCTTTTATGAGCCCTAGGGCATGGGATCATGAAGTAATGATTTTTGAAACTCTGAAACTGAACTCCCCATGTTAACAGGACCTTTGACCACTTTCACCCTTCCCTATCAAAGGGGATACTTCTCCCTCAGGTCCCACCCTTCTTGGGCTGCCAACCAGGGTTCTACTAACCAACCTAGGAAGTGCTTCATTGTGAAGAATGAACCATCACACACCCCATGATATGAAAAGCACGTGTTTTTGTTGTTGTTGTTGTTGTCGTTGTTTATTACCCATTCAAAGGCTCTAGAGCTGTCCTGCCTCTCTGCCTTTTCCAAGCCTCCTCAGTTGTGAAATGGCAGCACTGTGCCATATACTGATGAGGTCTGTGACCTCACAGAATTCAAAGACTTCAGGGAACTTAACTCCCCATGGAGGGTTCGACTAGCAAAGATAGAAATCCTAGAGATTAAACAGAATGGCTTCTGAGTATGCAACCTTTGTGCCAGGCTTGAAAAACCTAGAATTGTCCCCTATAGTGAATGAAAAGAAAATGGAAGTAGAGTCTCACATAACTGAAATTATTGGTGCAATTGCACCAGTTGGGTTATTGTTGGAGCTGAGCCAGGGATGCAGAGCAGATGAGAATTAAGGAAGAGAAAATTCTGGAGGAACTTAAAGGGAAACCAGCCCTGAGTCCCTGCTCCTTCTATAATCATTCAATAAATGTTCTTGGTGGCCCTGGAGCCAGGTCTACTCCTACCCCGGCATGGGAGCTGAGTCATAGACCAGGACAGTGCTGAGTGTAGCTCCTAGACTCACTTGGCCAGAAAGCCTGTCCAAAACACCTGGCAGCTGCACAGCCCAACAACACTTGAGCAGAGAGTAAAGCAGGCAGAGCTGGTCATCTGCAGAGCAAAGCCAGAGGCACCATTCAACCAGAAAACTTGGGGAGCAAGTTGGCTTGTTGTAATACCACAAAGATCTTTTCTGGCCTTGGAGCTATATCCTTTCCATGCTCTTCTTAGGAACTAATCCATAGTCCCTCCCCACGTCCCACCCAACACACTCTGCTGAGCATAGCTCCCAGTTCCTCTGACCGGAAAGCCTGACCAGGAACACCTGGAAGACGGTTTGGAGCTGGCCCTCCTATTCTGTCCAGGCAGGGGAGTTAATTCATAGCCCCACCCACTGCTGAGCATAGCTCCTTGCCCACCTAACCAGAAAGCCTAGCTAGAACACCAGAAAACGTCCTAGCCCAGCAACACTTGAGCAAATATTCTGGCATGCAAAGCCGATCATCTGCAGAGCAAAGCTACAGACATGATTTGCCAGGGAACTTAGGATTGAGTTGGATTGAGTCACGAGCACATATAAAGAGCACAAATAAAAAGCACAAATAAAGCCTTATGGGTCTTGGGGCTGGTTCCACTGCTCTACCCAGATAAGGAAATTCATCCACAGCCCCACAAATTGCTGAATACAACTTTCAGCCTTCCCTAGCAGGGAACCTAACCAGAGCACACAGGAGACTTCGTATGCCATCTATCAGCCCTCATGATAGTGGCACTTGAACAGAGAACACAGCCCATGGATTTCCCCATCTGTGTAGCAAAACCAGTGACCCTGTCTGGCCAGGGAATTTAGTGCATAGTCTTTCTCAATTCAGCCCCAAACAGTGAGCCATGCTGGCCCTGAGGCCCATTCTGCTGCCATACCAGGGCAGGGAAACTAATTTAGAGCCCCACCTACTACTGCATATAGTATCAGTTCTAACCAGAGTAAGCCTGACCAGAGAACCCAGGCAATTGCAGACCCATCCCACAGTCTCACTTGGTGAAATAACTAAGCCAACAGTCCTATCCAACTGTTCTCAGCCACTAGCACTGACACCCTGAACTCAGATCTCAGTCAGCGGCCTTGCCCTAAAATGGACTGATGGCAAGCTTTACCTGTCCAAGGATATGACCAGCAGATACGTCCAGAAACCCAAACTGAGCTGGCTGGTGAAGAACTGTCTCTGCCAAAATGAACCAGTAAAGTCTGGAAGAGGAGATCACTTACTCCAGCATGAAGATACCAACATAAAAAAATCAAGAATCACAAAAAATCAAAGTTACCAAAGGTAACTAACAAAACTTCAATAACTGATACTAAAGAAATTGGGAGCTATGAATGTCAGAAAAAGAATTCAGAATAATCTTGTTAAAGAAGTGAACTACAAGAACGCACAGACAACTAAATAAACTTAAGGCAACAATACATGAACAAGGTAAGAAATTCAATGAGAAATAGCAACCATCAAAAGAGATAAAATAAAAACCCTAGAGCTGAAAAATATGATGACTGAAATGAAGAATTCAATAGGGACCTTTGAAAGAAAACTCAGCCACGCAGAAGAAAGAATCGATGACCTAGAAGACAAGATATTTGAAATTATCCAGCCAGTGGAGCAAAAATTACAAAGAATGGAAAAGAGTAAAGAAAGCCTATGGGACTTATGGGACACAATTAAAAGGAACAATATCCACACTATGGTAATTCCAACATGAGAAGAGAAACAGAAAGAGAAGAGAAACAGAGAACATATACTTAAAGGAATAATGGCTGAAAGATTCCCAAATCTTGGAAAAATTGACATCAAGATCCATAAAATCCAAAAGACTTCTAAACAGGTTAAATCTCAGCAGGGCTACACTGAGATACATTATAATTAAATTGTAGAAGTCAAAGACAATGAAAATTTTGAAAGCAGTTACAGAGGGGAAAGAAGTTACATATAAAAGAAACTTAATAAGACTTTTGGGAGATTTTTCAACAGAAACATTTCAAGCCAGAAGAGAAAGGAGTGACATATTCAAAATATTGTAAGGAAAAAAAACCTGTCAACCAAGAATTTTGTATCTGGCAAAGCTATCCTTCAGAAATAAAAGAGAAATACTTTCCCAAACAAATAAAAACTGAGAGAGTTCATCATTAACAGACTTGACTTACAAGAAATACAAAAGAGAGTTCTTTGAGAAGTAAAAAGATGTTAATTAATATTATAAAAACATAAGAAGGTAGTGTAAAACTCACTTGTAATGGTAAATATATAATCAAAGTTAGATTCTGTAATATAGTAATGATGGTGCACAAATCACTTCCTACTTTAAAAGTTAAAAAGTAAACATAGTAAAAGTAACCATAACTACAATAGTCTGTTATTGGATACACAACATTATAAATTACAAATATAAATTTAAATTTAAATTTAAATTTAAATTTAAATATATATGTAACATGAACCTAAAATGTGAGGAAAAAGAGAAGCAAAAGTGTGAAGTTTAGGAATGTTGTCAATGTTAAGTTGCTACCAGTTTAAAATAGGATGCTACAATTTTAATAAGCTTCATGGTAACCACAAGGGAAAAACCTATAATAATTACACAAAATAACGTGATAAAGAAGTCAAAGTATACTGATATCAAAATACATCAAAACATTTTTAAAATTTTTTTAATGTTTATTTATTTTTGAGAGAGAAAGAGATAGAGCATGAGCAAGGATGGGGCAGAGAAAGAGAGAAACACACACAGAATCCAAAGCAGGCTCCAGGCTCTCAGGTGTCAACACAGAGCCTGACATGGAGCTTGAAATCATGAACAGCGAGATCATGACCTGAGCCAAAGTCCGATGCTTAACCGATTAAGCCACCCAGGCACCCCTCAAACCATTTTTTAAAAGACAGCAGGATAAGAAGCAAGGGAAAGTGTATCTACAAAACAGTCAGAAAACAATTGACACAATGACATTAGTAAGTCCTTATTTATCAATAATTACTTTAAACATAAATTGATTGAATTTTCCAATCAAAACACATAGAATCACTGAACTGATTTAAAAAAATACCCAAGATCCAATGATATGCTACCGACAAGAGACTCACTTTAGCCTTTAAGACACACATATAGATAGAGGAAGGGGATGGTAAAAGATATTTCTAGCAAATTGTAACAAACAAACAAAAAAACCAGAGGTAGCTATACTTATATTAGATTAAACAATCTTCAACCTAAAAATGGTAAAAAGGGATGGAGAAGGTCATTATATAATGATAAAGGGGTCATAAATCAAGAAAATATAATAATTGTAAATATTTAGGCACCCAACTTTGAAACACCTAAATATATAAAGCAAAAATTAACAGAACTAAAAGGAAAAATAAATATCAATGCAATAATATTTTGGAACTTTAATACCCCACTCTCAACACTGGCTAGATCCTCCAGACAGAGAATCAATATGGAGACAGTGAATGTGAACAAGACTATAGACCAAATGGACCTAACAGATATATACAGAGCATTCTATCTGAAAACAACAGAATACAATTCTTCTCAAGAGCCCTTGGAACATTTTCTAGGATAGACCATATTTTAGGCCACAAAGTAAATCTTAGCAAATTCAAGAAGACTGTAGTCATACCAAGTGTCTTCTCTCACCACAATGGTGAGAAACTAAAAAAGAATGGCAGGAGGAAAACTAGAAAATTCACAAATACATAGAAACTAACTACTGTCCTGAATAATCCAATAGATGAAGGAAGACATTAAAAGGAGAATTTAACGGGTACCTGGGTGGCTCAGTTAGTTAAGTGTCTGACTCTTGGTTTCAGCTCAGGTTAAGTATAGAAGGAATCATCTGTGAATTTGAGCTCCACATCAGGCTCCATGCTGACAGCACAGAACCTGACTGGTATTCTCTCTCTCCCTCTCTTTCTACCCCTCCCCTGCTTGCTCTCTCTGTTTCTCTCTCAAAATAAATAAATAAACTTAATTTTTTTTAAAAAAGGAGAATTTAAGAGTATGTTGAGACAAGTGAAAATGGAAACACAACAAACCAAAACTTATAGGATGCAGCAAAAGCAGCTCTAAACAAGAACTTTATAGCAATAAATGTCTACATTAAGAAACAAGAAAGATCTCAAATAAACAACATAACTGTTCAGTTCAAGGAACTAGAAAAAGAAGAACAAATTGAGCCCAACGTTAGCAGAAGAAAAATAAATAAATAAAGACTGGAACAGAAATAAATGAAATAGAGAAGAGGAAAACAATAGAAAAATTAACATACCTAGGAGTTGGTTCTTTGAAAAGATGAACTGACAAACATATAACTAGACTAACTAAGGAAAAAAGATAAAGGACCCAAATCAATAAAATTATAAATGAAAAAATAGACATTGCAACTGATACCACAGAAATACAAAGGATCCTAAGAGTCTACTATGACTCTTATATATATATATAAGAGTATATATATATATATATATATATATATATATATATATCAACAAACTGTACAACCTAGAAGAAATGCAAAAATTCTTATAAACATACAAGCTACCCAGATTAAATCAGAAAAGTTAGAAAAGCTGAACAGACCAATTACTAATAAGCAGATTGAATCAGTAATCAAAAATCTCCCAGCAAAGAAAAGCCCAGAACCAGATGAATTCTCTGGTGGATTTTACCAAATATTTAAAAAGGATTTCATACGAATATTTCTCCAAATGTTCCAAAAAATCAAAGATTAGAAAATACTCACAAACTCATTTTATGAGGTCAGCATTACCCTGATACCAAAGCCAGAAAGGATACTACCAAGAAAGAAAACTACAAGTCAATATCCTTGATGCAAATACAGAATATAGATTCAAAATTCTCAGTAAAACACTAGCAAACCAAATTGAGCAGTACATTAAAAGGGTCATTAACCATGATCAGGTTGGATTTATCCACAGAATGCAAGGATGGGTTCACCACACACAAATAAATATATGTGATACATCATATTAATGAAACAAATCATCTGATCATCTTAGCAGATGAAGAAAAAAAGCATTTGACAAAATTCAACACCTATTCATTATAAAAATTCTTAACAAATTAAGTATAGAAGGAACCTACCTCAACATAATAAAGGCTATATATGACAAGCCCATAGCTACCAGATGCAATAGGAAAGAAAGGTTGAAATATTTTCCTTTAAGATCAGAAGCAAATGAGGGTATCCACTCCCACCACTCCTACTCAACATAGTAGGAAGTCCTAGACAAAGCAATAAGCTAAGGGGGGAGGGGGAAAGCATCAGAATTGGAAAAGAAGTTAAATTGGCCCCATTTCTGTTGACATGAATTTATATGTAGGAAATCCTAATGACTCCACTAAAAAAAAATGTTATACCTAATCAATGAATCCAGTAAAGTTGCAGAATACAAAATTAACATATAAAAATTAGTAACATTTCTATACGAATGCAAGCATTTAACAACAAATTATCCAAAACGGAATAAAAAAGCAATCCCATTTATAATAACATCAAAGCAATAAAATACTTAGGGATAAATTTAACCAAGGAAATGAAACGTCTCTACACTAAAAACTTAAAGACATTAATGAAAGAAATGGAAGGCACAAATAAATGGAAAGGCATTACGTTCATCGGTTGGAAATCTTAATATTGCTAAAATATCCATACTCCCCAAAGTCATCTATAAGTCCAAGGCAATCCCTATTAGTATTCCAACTGCAGTTTTACAAGAATACAAAACACAATCCTAAAATTTATACAGAACCACAAAAAGACTCCAAGTAGCCAAAACAATCATGAAAAAGAAGAACAAAGTGAGAGGCATCACACTTCCTGAATTCAAGGTATACTATAAAAGCTATAGTATTCAAAATAGTATGTTACTATCATGAAAACAGGCACATAGACCAATGGAATAGAATCAAGAGTCCAGAAATAAACCCACGCATTTAGGGTCAAATAATATTTGACAAGAGAGCTAAGTATACTCAATGCAGAAATGACAGTCTCTCCAATAAATGGTGCTGGGAAAATTGGATATTCACATGTAAAAGGATGAAAGTACACCCCTATCTTATAACACAAGAATTAACTCAAAATGGATTAAAAACTTATAAATATAAGACCTTAAAGCATAAAACTCCTAGAAGCAAACATAGGAAAAGTCTCCTTGACATCAGTCTTGGTGAGGATTTTTTGGATATAACACCTAAAGCACAGGAAACAAAAGCAAAAATAAACAAGTCAGAGTACACCAGACTAATAGGCTTCCACACAACAAAAGAAACAATAAACAAAATGAAAAACACTTACAGAATGGGAAAAAATTTTGCAAACCATATATATGATAAGAAGCAGTTAACAACACATAGTCCAAAAAGAAATAAAAAAAGCAATCCTATTTGCAATAGCATCAAAACAAAGTACTTAGGAATAAATTTAACTAAGAGGCAAAAGATCTCTACACTGAAAATTTAAAGACATTAATGAAAGAAATTGAAGAAGATACAAATAAATGGAAAGGTATCCCATGTTCATGGATTGAAAGAATTAATATTGTTAAAATGTCCAAAATATATAAAGAACACATATGACTCAATAGCAAAGAAATTAATAATCCTATTAAAAAATAAGCAAAGAACCTGAAGGACATTTTTCCAAAGAAGATATATAAATTACCAACAGATACAGGATAGGTGCTCAACATCTCTAATCAAAAGGGAAATTCAATCAAAACCACAATGATATTTCACCTCATGCCTGTTAGAATAGCTATCATCAAAAAAAAATAAGAGGTTAACAAATCCTGGCAAAGATGTGGAAAAAGGGTAATCCTTGTGCACTATTGGTGGGATTGGAAATTTGTATAGCCAATATGTAAAACAGTATGGAGGTTCTTCAAAAATTTTAAAGTCGGACTACAATATGATCCAGCAATCCCACCTCTAGGAATACATGTGAAGGAAACAAAAATGCTATGTCAAAAATGTATCTGCATCCCCATGTTTAGTGCTCCATTATTTACAATAACCAAAGTATGCAAGCAACCTAAGTGGCCATTAACTGATGAATGAATAAAGAAGTTGTAACATATATAAACAATAAGAATATTATTCAGCCATAAATAAAGGATGTCCTGCCATTTGCAACAACATGGATGGAACTTGAGAGCATTGTGGTAAATGAAATAAATCAGGAAAAGAAAAATACTGTATGATATCTCTTAATATGTGAAATCTAAATCAAATTTTAGAAACATAGGAAAAGAAATCATATTTGTGGTTACCAGAGGCAGGGGTGGGAGGAGGAATTGGATGAAGCTGGTCAAAAGGTACAAACTTCCAGTTATAAGATAAATAAGGAATAGAGGTGTAATGCACATGATGAATATAGTTAACACTGCTTTATGGTATATTCGAACACTGTTAGGAGAGGAGATTCTAAGAACTCTCATCACAGGAAAAAAAAATTTTTTCTGCATCTGTATGAGATGATGGATGCTAACTAAATTTATTGTGGTATTAATTTCACAATATATGTCAAATTATTTTGCTGTACACTTTAAACTTACACAGTGCTATATGTCAATTATATCTAAATAAAACTGGGAAAAGGGGAATCTCGGTTAATAAATGCAGAAGAAATAAGAAAATTAGAAATCACCATTTTTGCAATTGAAATAATAGATTCAGACAGCTATTGAATCTATTAAAATAATAGGTTCAGACATCTACCAATAACTGTTTTAACCATCAGATAAAATGTCAGGGGATATAGGGGTGCTATAGTTGGTTAAGCCTCCAACGCGGCTCAAGTCATGATCTTGTGGGCACGTGGATTTGACCCCTGCATCGGGCTCTGTGCTGACATCTCGGAACCTGGAGCCTGCTTCAGATTCTGTGTCTCCCTCTCTCTCTCTCTTTGCCCCTCCCCTGCTCATGCTCTGTCTTCCTCTCTCTCTCTCTCTCAAAAATAAATAAACATTAAAAAAAAATTTTAGTGTCAGGGGATATAACCATAAGTAGAAATCTTGTTTCATGTTTAATGGTGGTAGCAGACTCACAAACCTGATCCCACTGACCAATTTAGCATCACTAGAAGTGCAACTGTTAAACAACATGTGTCTCCTGATGTAATGCAGGAAAAATAACACCATCAACAACAACAAAAATGAACCTGGAATTCACCAAGCTTCTAGCTTCTAACTACTGGCTTACAGGAAATTTGACGATAGGATAAAAGTTAATTAGACTATTAGAAAACAATCAACCAAATCTGAAATGTGGGAAATTCTACAAAAAAAAATTTTAACATAAATTGGATGATATAAAAGAAGGTCAAACTAATAACAACAACAACAATAATAATGGAATACCACAGATATAATCTGTATCTCTTTATGTGCTGTGCTTCATACTTTTAAAAGGTAAGACTAATTTTCATCTCCTTGAGGGCAGTATCTTCCCTGTTGTCAATGTATAGCGTTTAGAAAAGACATAAGTAAATTACAGTAGGAATTATAAAGAAGATATAACTGCAGATAGAGCAGAAATATAAAAATCAAACATACTGTAAACAACTTTATACCAATATATGCGAATAAATGTTCAAATTCCTGGAAATTGTGATACCTAAAATGACTTATAAAAGACATACAAGCACTAAATAATCCAGTGTTAGTCTGCTTGGTCTGTCATAACAAAGTACCATGGGCGAGTGGCTTAAACAACAGAAATTTATTTTCTCACAGTTCTAGAGGCTGGAAGTCCAAGATCAAAGTGCCATCAAGGTTAAGCTTCTGGTGCGGATTGTCTTCCTGGATTATAAATAGCCACTTTCTTGGTGTGCCCTCACATGGCCCCTTTATCTGTGTGTGCACAGGAAAAGATTCTGGTGTTTCTTTTCTTATGAGGACCCCTCTCCTGTGGTATTAGGCGACTACACTTAGGATCTCATTTTAACCTTAATCACCTTCTTAAAGACCCTATCTCCAAGTACAGTCAAATTACAGTTAGGACTTCAAAGTATAAACAGAGGAAGGGGCAGAATTCAGTCCATGATATTCAGCATATACTAAATAAATTGTATCTTTCATATTCAAAGTTTTTCCAGGAGAAAAGAAAATAAAACCACTCCCAAGTGCATTTTATGAGGCTAATATTACATAATATCAAAACCAGATACGGACAGGACAAAAAAAGGAAATTATAAGCCAACTTCTCTCATGATTGTGATCTAAACTAGTGGGAAACTCAATTCAGCAATGTTTTAAAAAATTACCATGCCCAGGACACCTGGGTAGCTCAGTCAGATAAGTAAATCCAACTTTTGATTTAGAGCTCAGGTATGATCTCACAGTTCATGGGATCAACCCTATGTGAGACTCTGCAAGCCTGCTCGGGATTCTCACTGCCTCTCTCTCTGCCTCTCCCCCACTCACACTTTCTTTCTCTCTCTCAAAATAAATAAACATTTTTTTAAAAAATTACTATGGCCATGTTAGGTTTTATTTGTAAAATGTTAAAATTAGTTTTACATGCATTGATGTAATTAAATATTAATAGATTACTGGTGAAAATATATATTAATACAAAATATGCAGAAAAACAATCTGGATAAAATTCATCCCTTATTCATAATTTGTAGAAAACCAAGAAGAGCAAGGAAATTCCATAATTTGATAAAGAATTTCTACCAAAAGCCTTCCATAAATATTATTCTTAATAGTGATATATTAGAAGTATTCTCTTTTTGTTTCCTTTAAAAATTGATATACTTTCCTTTTTTAAATTATATTTTTTTAATTTACATCCGATTTAGTTAGCATATAGTGCCACAATGATTTCAGGAGTAGGTTCCTTATGCCCCCTATCCATTTAGCCCATCCCCTCTCCCACAACACCTCCAGTAACCCTCTGTTTGTTCTTTATATTTAAGAGTCTCTTATGTTTTGTCCCCCTCCCTGTTTTTATATTATTTTTGCTTCCCTTCCCATATGTTCATCTGTTTTGTATCTTAAATTCCTCATATGAGTGAAGTCATATGGTATTAGTCTTTCTCTGACTGACTTATTTCGCTTAGCATAATACCCTTTAGTTCCACCCACATAGTTGCAAATGGCAAGATTTCATTTTTTGATTGCCTAGTAAAACTCCATTGTATATATATACCACTTCTTCTTTATCCATTCATCCATCGATGGACATTTGAGCTCTTTCCATACTTTGGCTATTGTTGATAGTGCTGCTATAAACATGGGGGTGCATGTGTCCCTTCGAAACAGCATACCTGCATCCCCTGGATAAATACCTAGTAGTGCAATTGCTGGGTCATAGAGTAGTTCCATTTTTAATTTTTTGAGGAACGTCCATAGTGTTTTCCAGAGTGGCTGCACCAGTTTGCATTCCCACCAGCAGTGCAAAAGAGATCCTCTTTCTCTGCATCCTCACCAACATCTGTGGTTGCCTGTGTTGTTAATGTTATCCATTCTGACAGGTGTGAGGTGGTATCTCATTGTGGTTTTGATTTGTACTTCTCTGTTGATGAGTGATGTTGAGCATTTTTTCATGTGTCGGCTGGCCAGCTGGATGTCTTCTTTGGAGAAGTAACTAGTCCTTTTTCTCATTTCTTTACTGGATTATTTGTTTTTTGGGTGTTGAGTTTGATAAGGTCTTTATAGATTTTGGATACTAACCCTTTATGTGATATTTCGTTTGCAAATATCTTCTCCCATTCTGTCGGTTGCCTTTTAGTTTTGCTGATTGTTTTTTTCACTGTGCAGAAGCTTCTTATTTTTATGAGGTCCCAGTAGTTCATTTTTGCTTTTGTTTCCCTTGCCTCTGGAGACATGTTGAATAAGAAGTTGCTGCAGCCAAGATCAAAGAGGTTTTTGCCTGATTCCTCCTTGAGGATTTTGATGGCTTCCTGTCTTACATTTAGGTCGTTCATCAATTTTGAGTTTATTTTTGTGTATGGTGTAAGAAAGTGGCCCAGGTTCATTTTTCTGCATGTCGCTGTCCAGATTTCCCATCACCACTTGTTGAAGAGACTGTCTTTATTCCATTGGAAATTCTTTCCTGCTTTGTCAAAGATTAGTTGGCCATATGTTTGTGGATCCATTTCTGGGTTCTCTATTCTGTTCCATTGAACTGAGTGTCTGTTTTTGTGCCAGTACCATATTGTCTTGATGATTGCAGCTTTGTAGTACAGCTTGAAGTGTGGGATTGTGATGCCTCCTGCTTTGGTTTTCTTTCTCAAGATGGCTTTGGCTATTCGGGATCTTTTCTGGTTCCATACAAATTCTAGGATTATTTGTTCTAGCTCTCTGAAGAATGCTGGTGTTATTTTCATAGGGATTGCATTGAATATGTAGATTGCTTTGGGTAGTATCGACATTTTAGCAATATTTGTTCTTCCTATCCAGGAGCATGGAAACTTTTTCCATTTTTTTTGCATCTTATTCAATTTCTTTCATAAACTTTCTATAGTTTTCAGTGTATAGATTTTTCACCTCTTTGGTTAGATTTATACCTAGGTATTTTATGGTTTGGGGTGCAATTGTAAATGGGATCAATTCCTTGATTTCTCTGTCTGTCGCTTCATTGTTGGTGTATAGGAATGCAACTGATTTCTGTGCATTGATTTTACATGCACAGAACTTTGCTGAACTCATGAATCAGTCATAGCAGTTTTTTGTGGAATCTTTTGGATTTTCCATATAGAGTAACATGTCATCTACGAAGAGTGAAAGTTTGACTTCCTCCTGGCCGATTTGGATGCCTTTTAGTTCTTTGCGTTGTCTGATTGCAGAGGCTAAGACTTCCAATACTATGTTGAATAACAGTGGCAACAGTGGACATCCCTGTCTTATTCCTGACCTTAGGGGGAAAGCTCTCAGTTTTTCCCCATTGAGGATGATATTACCGTTGGGTCATTCATATATGGCTTTTATGATCTTGAGGTATGCTCCTTCTATCCCTACTTTCTTGAGGGCTTTTGCCAAGAAAGGATGCTGAATTTTGTCAAATGCTTTCTCTGCATCTATTGAGAGGATCATATGGCTCTTGTCCTTTCCTTTATTGATGTGAAGAATCACATTGATTGTTTTGCGGGTATTGAACCAGCCCTGAATCCCAGGTATAAATCCCACTGGGTTGTGGTGAATAATTTTTTTAATGTTTTGTTGGATCTGGTTGGCTAGTACCTTGTTGAGGATTTTGCATCCATGTTCATCAGAGAAATTGGTCTATAGTTCTCCTTTTTAGTGAGGTCTGTGTCTGGTTTGGAATCAAGGTAATGCTGGCCTCATAGAAAGAGTTTGGAAGTTTTCCTTCCATTTTTATTTTTTGTAAAAGCTTCAAGAAAATAGGTGTTAACACTTCCTTAAATGTTTGGTAGAATTCCCCTGGAAAGCCATCTGGCCCTGGACTCTTGTTTTTTGGCAGATTTTTGACTACTAATTCAATTTCCTTACTGGTTATGGGTCTGTCCAAATTTCCTATTTCTTCCTGTTTCAGTTTTGGGAGTGTATATGTTTCTAGGAATTTGTCCATTTCTCCCACGCTGCCCATTTTATTGGCATAAAATTGCTCATAATTGTCTCTTATTATTGTTTTTATTTTTGCTGTGTTGGTTGTGATCTCTCCTCTTCCATTCCTGATTTTATTTATTTGGATCCTTTCCTTTTTCTTGTTGATCAAACTGGCTAGGGGGTATCAATTTGGTCAATTCTTTCAAAGAACCAGTTTCTGATTTCACTGATCTGTTCTACTGGGTTTTTTTGGGTTTTGATAGCATTAATTTCTGCTCTGATCTTTATTATTTCCTGTCTTCTGCTGGTTTGGGGTTTTATTTGCTGTTCTTTTTCCAGCTCTTTAAGGCGTAAGGTTAGGTTGTGTATCTGAGATCTTTCTTCCTTCTTTAGGAAGGCCTGGATTGCTATGTACTTTCCTCTTATGATTGTCTTTGATGCATCCCAGAGGTTTTGGGTTGTGGTGTTATCATTTTCATTGGCTTCCATGAACTTTTTAATTTCCTCTTTAACTTCTTGGTTAGCCCATTCATTATTTAGTAGGATTTTCTTTTGTCTCCAAGTATTTGTTACTTTTCCAGATTTTTTCTTGTGGTTGATTTCGAGTTTCATAGCGTTGTGATCTGAAAATATGCACGGTATGACCTCAATCTTTTTGTACTTGCTTAGGGCTGATTTGTATCCCAGTATGTGGTCTATTCTGGAGAACATTCCATGTGCACTGAAGAAGAATGTATTTTCTGCTGCTTTAGGATGAAATGTTCTGAATATACCTGTTAAGTCCATCTGGTCTAATGTGTCATTCAAAGCCATTGTTTTTCTTGCTGATATTTTGATTAGGTGATCTGTCCATTGCTGTGAGTAGGGTGTTGAAGTCCCCTACTCTTATGGTATTACTATCAATGAGTTTATTTATGTTTGTGATTAATTGATTTATATGTTTGGGTGCTCTCACATTTGGCACATAAATGTTTACAATTGTTAGGTCTTCTTCGTGGATAGACCCCTTAATTATGATGTAACGCCCTTCTTCATCTCTTGATACAGTCTTTATTTTAAAGTCTAGATTTTCTGATATAAGTATGGCTACTCTGGCTTTCTTTTGTTGACCATTAGCATGATAGATTGTTCTCCATCCCTTTACTTTCAATCTGAAGGTGTCTTTAGGTCTAAAGTGGATCTCTTGTAAACAGCATATAGATGGGTCTTGTTTTCTTATCCATTCTGTTACCCTATGTCTTTTGGTTGGGGCATTTAGCCCATTGACATAGAGCGAGTACTGAAAGATATGAATTTATTGCCATTATGTTGCTTGTAGAGTTGGAGTTTCTGGTGGTGTTCTCTGGCCCTTTCTAGTCTTTGTTGCTTTTGGTCTTTATTTATTTGTGTTTTCTTTTTCATCTTCTCTCCCCTCAGGGAGTCCCCCTTAAAATTCCTTGCAGGGATGGTTTAGTGGTCACAAACCCCTTTAATTTTTGTTTGGGAAACTTTTTATCTCTCCTTCTATTTTGAATGACAGCCTTGCTGGATAAAGAATTCTTGGCTGCATATTTCTCTGATTCAGCACATTGAATATATCCTGTCACTCCTTTCTGGCCTGCCAAGTTTCTGTGGATAGGTCTGCTGCAAACCTGATCTGTCTTCTCTTGTAGGCTAAGGACTTTTTTTTCTCTTACTGCTTTCATGATTCTCTCCTTGCCTGAGTATTTTGTGACTTTGACTGTGATATGCCTTGTTGATGGTCCGTTTTTGTTGAAATCTACTGGGAGTCCTCTGTGCTTCCTGGATTTTGATGTCTATGTCTTTCCCCAGGTTAGGAAAGTTTTCCACTATGATTTGCTCACATAAACCTTCTACCCCTATTTCTCTCTCTTCCTCTTTTGGGACCCCTATGATTCTGATGCTGTTCCTTTTTAATGAGTCACTGATTTCTCTAATTGTTGTATCCTGCTCTTTTGCCTTAATCTCCCTCTTTTTTTCTGCTTCATTATTCTCCATGGGTTTGTCCTCTATATCACTGATTCTCTGCTCTGCCTCATCCATCCTTGCCACCATGGCATCCATTTGAGATTGCAGCTCAGTTATAGCATTTTTTATTTCATCCTTACTAGCTTTTACTTTTTTTATCTCTGCAGAAAGGGATTCTAATCTATTTTCAACTCCAGCTAGTATTCTTATTATCCTGATTCTAAAATCTGGTTCAGACATCTTGCTTGTATCTGTGTTGGTTATGTCCCTGGCTGTTGTTTCTTCTTGATCTTTATTTTGGGGTGAATTCCTTCATTTCATCATTTTGAAGGAAGAAAAAGAATTAATGGGGTAAAACAAATTAAAATTTTAAAAATATTAAAATTGAAAAAATATTAAAATTAAAAAAATTAAAAATAAACACATTCACACAACAAAATTGAATAAATGATCCAAGGTGTGTTTTGGTCTGGGTGTTGAAAGGAGCTTTGTAGATTAGAGAAAAAAAGGGAAAGAAAAAAAAAAGGAAATCATTTGAAAATTTGAAAAAATGAATACACAGAAGGAGACTAAACTGAAATGATGGAAGTAAAATAGAATTTGAAAAAATTTACACAAAAGTAAAAAATATAGTAGAAAAAAATTAAAGAAACATATTTAATAAAAATTGAAAATAAAAATGAATTTCTTCTCTTTCTGTATTCAAGAAAAAGAAAATAAATGAAAAAGAAAAAAAAGAAAAAGAAGAAGAAAAAAGAAAGAAAGAAAGTTTTTAGATGGACCAGTGAACAGACTGAAATATGTCTGAAATTACTTCATTTTCCCCTAGAAGTCAAACTATGAAGCGCTTTATAGTCCATAAACTAAGCAGGAGGAGAGACTTGTGGTCCTGAAGAGCAAGGTTGGCCCAGTTTGGTGGGGCTTAGTGTAACAGCTCCATTCTCCACTAGATAGCGCTGCTTAGCTTACTGGGGTGGATTGTTGTGGCGCTTGTAGGTGCATATGCACATGACCAGGAGTGGTGAAAATGGCATCACCTAACTACCCCGTCTCTAGTATCAGAACTCTCTTCTCCCCAATCAACAATCGCACACCCATCCTTTGTCTTCAGCTTTCATCCACTCCCCACTTTTACACTGTTGTGACCAAGTCCCAGGAAGCACTTCCCTCCTGAGTTTTGTCTGATATGTGGCTGTTTTTCCTGACTCCTTACTTCTGAGGGACAGCGGCTTTGACCTGTTCTGTCCTTCTGTGGAGGGTCTCACAAAGCAATGGCTGGGTGCTGGCTGCACCCAGGAACATTTGCAGAACCATGCTGCTGCCAGTATCCAGAAACTGTGGCTAGGTGCCAGCCTGCCCCAGAAAAAGTTTGTGAGATAGTGTACCAGCAGCGTTTCAGGGATTAGGGAAAATCACAATACACATCTGGCACCAGGCTTCACCCTTAACGACCTTGTTCCAGCACCAGCAAATGTGGTTGTTCTCCTAGGTCCACTGGGGCCTTGCCTATGGGGAACCCACACAACCTCTACCAGGTGTCCTGTCAGCAAGGGAACTGCCTCTCCCCATGTGGCCTGAAGAACCCCGGACTCCACTCTGCTCCTGGGGATTCACCCTTCCCACCAGAGCTCCTCCAGGTATCAAGCTTCAGAGTTTCAGTCTCTGAGCTCCCCCTGTTTATAATCTTAATGGAACTTAAGCCCTCTCCTTTCTCCTTTATCCCTTTTTAGTTCAGTCCCTGCGGCTATTTCCACTTTCCCACTTTCTCTCCAGCTGCTTTTGGGGAGGGGGGTGCTTTTCCCATATTCTCCCCTCCCCCCATCTCTGTCCTCTCTCCGCATGCAAAACAGCTCCCTGCCCTCCGTGGCTTCTCTCTCCCCAAGTTCACCTTTCCACACTGTGTATCTGCTGAGTTCTGTGGTTCAGTTTGTGCAGATTGTTGTGTTAATCCTCAGATCAGTTTTCTGGGTGTGCAGGATGGCTTAGAGTTGGTCTGGCTGTATCTCATGGACGCAAGACACACAAAAAACATCCATGCTGTTCCGCCATCTTTGCTCTTCCCCAGAAGTATTCTCTTTAAAATCAATAATACCTCCATCACACCTTCCAGCCAACATGTCATTGGAGAACTCGTCAGAGCAATGTTTTTTGGGTTTTGTTTTTATAGAAAAACCAAAACCATTCTACAGATATATTTTAGAATAAAGAAGCTTAACAAGCTGTGTGAATAATCAAGAAATTAATATATTTGTCCACAACACCAATAAACAGTTTAAAAGCTTTATTTTTAAAATGCCATTTACAATAACAGCAAAAATATAAGGTATTTAGGGAAGGCACTTGAGAAAAAAAGTGAAGATCTTCATAGGAAAGTTTGTTTGAAAGGTGCTGGAAAATGAGTAGATAAATGAAACATTGCCAGGTTCACTGATAGGGGAGTCTAGAGGGCAGATTCAAATGCATCCAAGTGTATCTATATATTTAATGTTACTGTAATCAAGGAGTAAGAAGATTGGGGGAGCACTGAGGATGTGCTGCTTCTAAAATTTATATGAAAGACCAAATGGGTTTTCCATGTTTTTCCATGAAGCAGAGACAACCATCCCCACTCAGCCCTCTTTGCATTTCTGATCCACAGAAACTGTGCGCATATAAAATGTTTTATGTCATTAATTTGGGGGTAGTTTGTTACACAGGAGTGGTAACAGGAATGTCCCTCATTCACAAAGGACTATGGTAACACTGCACTGCCTTCTTCTCCTTCTAGATCCTTCCATGTCCACAGGTGACTTCAGTATTCACCAATGACCATTAATTACTGTACTCCAGTCTCCCAGTTCCTTGACCTCGTGAACACTCACAGGGATGTCCTCATCTAAGCCACCTCAGCTGCCCTCTTTGAATTATAAAAAAAGAGAGTCTTGGAGATTTTAATGGCCACCTGTGAGGGTTTAGGATAAGAGACAAATGGAGGCCTCATCTTACCCCCCCCCCCATCTAAAGATCCCATGACTCCTGCCTGGGGTTGTCAACAGGCAGGACACTGAGCAGAGATGCAGGTCACAAAGTCACCATGCCAACCCCCCTGTCCATCATAACAAGGCCTTCTGCCCCAGCTGCGTGGGGGAAGGGCCAGCAGGTACTGGACCCATCGCCCCAGAGCCAGCTGTTTGCCTCTTCCGCCCAAAGGGCAGATAGCAGGTGCAGGCTTGAAGTGCGCCTTGGGAAAGTGCTGGTGGGAGCCTAAGCCCCAGGGCACAGGCGGAGTCTCCAGAGGCAGCCGCCTGAGGTGACCTGAAGCAGCCAGCAGCCAGCAGCTCCAAGAAGGTGGCCAGGAAAATGGGGAGCTACGGCCTGGGTGTGCCGGGCCCCGCACTGTTTCTGCTGCTGGTGCTGCAGCCTCCGCTGCTGAAAGCCGGAAGTTTGCGGCACAGTGTCTGGGGCTCCAGAGACTTGCATGGCCTCCTTCTAAGTGGGAAAAGCCTCCATAACTACCTCCGCCCAAAGGGGGAAAGTGTCCACCACCTCCGCAGCCACTATTCCCGGGATAACCCGGAAAAAGATACAAGGCAATCCTGCCAGAGCGCATATGACCTTTACTTCATCTTGGATAAGTGAGTGGTCCTCCTGCCCTACCCAGCGCCCCAGGGTGGTGTGGTCCCTGAAGTCAATATGGGCAGGTGGTGGCCAAAGGGGATGCCAGCTTCTGTGAGTGGAGGGGCCAGGGAGTAACCTTGGTCAGAGCCAAGGAACCTCTGTGTCTCCCCTTGTTCCTGAGGGAGAAGGAATGCCCCCAAAATTTGTTCTCTGGGACTTTTCCTTTTTGAGAGAATAAAAGGCCACCATAAGGTTTCTGAATGGCTCTCAGTCCTCCCACCAGCATGGACTGGATCTGTGGCCTGCATGCCCCTTAAATAGCTGGATAGGCAGGAGACTGCTAGAAGCTCCTTCTCAGCAGTTGTTAGAAGCTCGCTGGATTTCAGTTTCTACTTTGTGAGGTGTTTTGCTTATGTTGTTTTCCACCCAAGTGAGTGAAAAGTTTTATTTTTACTGGCCCCAGAGAGATTATGTGTTGCTTCTACTGGGCATTCTCATAGTGTCACAGTTTGGAAATTCCTTTGTTTTCCCGGAGCACCTGGGTGGTTCAGTCATGCATCTCTCTCCTTTTTTTAATGTTTTATTATTTGTTTATTTTTGAGAGAGAGAGACACACACAGAATCTGAAGCAGGCAGCAGGCTCTGAGCTGTCAGCACAGAGCCTGACGTGGAGCTCGAGTGGGGCTCGAGTGGGGCTTGAGTGGGGCTCAAACTCACAAACTGTGAGATCATGACCTGAGCTGAAGTCAGATGCTTAACCGACTGAGCCACCTAGGCGCCCCAAACGACTGACCCTCAATTTTGGCTTAGGTCACCATCTCACAGTGATCAAGCACCTCAGTGGGCTCTGCCCTGACAACCGGGAGCCTGCTTGGAATTCTTTCTCCTTCTCTCTTTCTGCCCCAACCCCATCAAAATAGATAAATAAACTTTAAAGAGAAAGAAAGAAAGAAAGAAAGAAAGAAAGAAAGAAAGAAAGAAAGAAAGAAAGAAAAGGAAAAAAGAAAAGAAAAGAAAAGAAAAGAGAAAAAAAAGAAAAGAAAAGAAAAAAAAGCCCTTTGTTTTCCTGCCAATGGTTTTGCTTTCTTCTTCAATTGCTTGGAGACTAGTTACAGTTTGTTTGCACTTTGAGAACAGTTATGTCTGACCTGGTATTGTCCTGGGAAGCAGGGCACCTTGTGATCCTCAAAAGGGGACGGATCTTCATGCTTGGAGAGATTGGAGACATTGCTTTGGTTCCATTTGCAACTTGTCTGTTGGATTGAGAATGAACTTTAGTGAGTCAATACTATCAGTGATATGATTGTTGATAATATTGTTGAAGCACATTTTGGTCTCCAAAGCCCTTCTACTGCACTTCTGTAATCCACAAAACCACCGTGGAATGTAGAGTAGAGAGGCATTTGCATTTGCGATCTCATGGAAAGAGGGTGGCATTTAAAGGCTGGATGAAGTAGCCCCAAAGCTGATGGGCGTGGCAATACTCAGCTTCCTGTGTCCTGATGGCAGCATCCCAGGCTGTACTGCCTCTGAGTCCTTCTATTCTCCATGGAGGCTGATGACTAGGGGGATGTGTGTTCAACCACCAGCTTCTAAGCAAAGCCATCAGAGATGGGAGCCACCCTGCCCACTGGAATAAGTCCTTCCTCATTGTCCTGTGGAGGGACTTCTGAGTTGCCTTGGGCAGGTCTTGCCTCAGTGATACTTGGCACGGCCAAGGGGGATGGAGGTTTCTCTCTTAGGCATTAGGGCTGGAGGTAGAAAGGCAGTAAGGGGGTTGACAGCCTTTCTCTGGGTCATTCAGTTTGACAAGCCAGAAGAACAAGTGTCAGGACTGAATCCTGCTGGATTGTGTGGATTGGAGAGGAGCTGAGGGTGTCCATGAAAGAGCCCTTACACACCCCTTTCCCAGCCCCAGGTCATCAGTGAGGAGTCCAGCTAGATCCTGCCTATGGTTTACCAGGCCAGGCTTGTCTGAAACCATAGCAAACTCCTCAGCCCCAGGGAAATAACACCATCTCCCCAGGACCTGCGCACACCCAGTCTGGTTGAAGAAGGCTTTACACTTCCTTTGAGGGCCAGCTTGATGAGAAATTCCTGGAGGGTGAGGACAGACTCCATCAGGCACTTCTCCCTGTGGCTCTTGGGGAAAGGGGAGTAATGACCACTGAGGGGGCAGCCCCAAGTGTGCAAGTCAGGCAGACGGCACTCACCAGTCACGAACCCCTGAACAAACTGTTTCACCTCTCTGTGCCTCAGGGTCCCCGTATGTATGATGGGGATCTTCATACCCACCTCACCAGGTTGTGATGAGGATGAAGGCGAGTTTGGAGGCAGTTTTCCCAGCACAGCAGCAGATACAATTGTGGAAGATGAGTATAAAATGCTACTAGAGAAGGCAGAGTCATGCACACTGGGACTGGGAACTCCCCAGCACTGCAGGGCACCCCTGTCCTCCCTGGATCAGCTCTCTTCTGAACTGCCCTTTGGGGTGCCAGGGTAGAGGTCAAATGCCTCTGCTTGTTGACTCTGCCAAGGCTCTCTGGGACCTCTCACCCATGTGATGAGCAGTTCTATTCGTTCATTCATTCCCTTAACAATTCGTCCACTCACAAATAATGACTGAGCAACTGAGTATGTTAGTCACTGTTTGGGCATGGGGATAAGGCATCAAACACTTCCTGGAGTTTCCATGAGGAGAGAGGAAATAAATAAAAGAGGAGAGGAAGTAGTGTGTCAGATGGGATTAGCACAGGCTGGAGGTGGGGGCCAGAATCAGGGCAGAAGGATGGGAAGTGCTGAGGGAGGGCCTGTTCTGAAGAGGTGGTCTGGGAAGGTGGGGCTGACAGACTAGAACACGAAGGGGGATAAGAGGGTGTTTTTGAGCAGAGAGGGCATGCTATTGGGTCTTGGCTGAAAATATCACAAATGAAGGGCCCAAGGGCAGACCAGTGTGGTGGTGGTGGTGGTGAGTGGGGGGGTAGGCTAATGCAGGGATTCAGGGAGGAGATAATGGGAGTATGGACCAGTAGGGCAGGGGTGGAGGTGCTGAGTGGACAGATTCTGGATCTATTTTGAAGAATCTGTACATATTGAATGAGGGAGTTGCTCATGACTGGGGCATTTCTCTGGACTGGGGACAAGGGTAAAGGGGGAAGCAGCTTCATCGCTGAGTCTTCTGTAGGTAAATGTTATTACCCCTATTTCACAGATGAGGGAAGGAACCCACGCAGGGCCAAGGAATGACCCCCTAAAGCCCTCAGATGGGAAGACATGGAACAGGAGTTGAAACTCTGGAATGTCTCCCTCCAAAGCCCATTCCAAAGTCCCTGAGGCTGAGTGGGTCCCTGCGGTGGTTTTGGAAGCAAACATAGTCTGTCACCTGCAGGAAAGCCTTGAGTGGTTCACTCCAACCTTATTCACTAGATTCATTATTTATTTGGTCATACACTAGATTGAACTGGATGAAAATTAGTGAGTCCTGCTGTGTGCCTGCACTATTTTCTCAGGCACCAGGGAGGTGGTGGGCCAGGGAGCTCCAGGCTGAGGGAGTGGCCAGTGAAAAGGCCTGAGAAGTGAGGCCCTCAGAGGATCCTGGGGGCGGGGGGAGAAGGGGGAGAAGGGAAGGGGACAGGCCAGTAGTGAGGCCTTGCGCACATGTAGAGGTGTGTTTTTCACTCCAAGGGCATCTGGACATTATTGAAAGAATCACTTTTATCAAAGGAGAGAAGGATCAGAACTGTGTTTTCAAAAATACCTCTTGGCTGCCTTGGGAAGGATAGATTGGAAGGGGGAAGGATGATAGCATCGCTGGAGTGGAAAGGGGAAGGGCCTAGAAGGTCCCAGGAGGACTGTGAGGCTGGAGAAAAAATTAGGAGCTCAGAACAGGTGTGTCTACTGAGAGGAGAAAGTGAAGACATAATTTAGGGAGCACCCACATGTGTGGCACTGGTGGAGGAAGAGGGGTTTCCATAGAGGAGAGAGGGAGAGCTTCAGGACCCATCCAGGCAAAGGACGAAGCCTGTGCAGGATGCTCATTAGGGAATGCCTTGACATTAATATCTGTGCAAGGGAACAGGCAAAAATAGGATTCAGTGGAGCTTCAATGCAGACATGACAGCCTCACCTGATTCATGGGGAGCTTTGGAGCTAAAAGGTGCCGTCAGGGCTATGCCAAGTTGGGCCAAACGATTGGGCCATCAGTCACTTCAGGTGGGAACCTCAGGAAAGGCATGCTCTTAGGTAAGGCAACTCTGCAGGTGAAAGGATCTTAGAGGGGATGACAGCTGAAGGAGCATCCTTGAAAGAGCATCCGTACTCAGCATGTTTGTGGTCTCACAGCTTCTCCGTCAGCTCAGGTGAACAGAACAGGACTATGCAGAGACAGTCTGTTGATCTGTGTACCACTTTTGGTGAACTATCCCATGCCTTTTATTTTTTTCCTTCTCAGGACCCCTCACAACCCCTCAAGCTAGCCATGGCTTATGTGCTTTGATGAGGACAGAAGTCATTGGAATCTGTATACATTAAACACTATTTCCCCATTCATCCTTCCCCAAACCGTGGGAACCTCTATTCTATTTTCTATATCTATGAATTTGCCTATTCTAGGTAACTCATATAAGTGGAATCATGCAATAGTTTTTAATTTTGATGAAGTTTGATCTGTTTTTTCTTTTATTACCTGTGCTTTTGTTGCCATATCCAAAATACCATTACCAAATCCAACAGCATGAAGGTTTCCCCTATATTTTCTTCTAAAAAATTTAATATTTTTAGTTCTTACATTTAGGTTTTGATTCATTTGAATTAATTTTTGTGGATGACATAAGAGCCTAACTACATTGTTTTGCATGTGAACATCCAGTTTTCCTAGCACCATTTGTTGAAAATATTGTCCCTTCCCACATTGAATGGCCTTGGCTTCCTTGTCAAAAATCAACTGAACATATATATGAGGGGTTATTTCTGTGCTCTTTATTCTATTCCATTAGTCTATATGTCTGTCTTTATGCCAGTACTACACTATTTCGATTATTGTAGCTTTGTAATAAATTTTGAAACCAGAAAATGTGAGTCCACAACCTTTGCTCTTATTCAAGATTTTTTAAAACTATGTAAGGTCTCTTAAGATTCAATATGAATTTTGGGATGGATTGTTCAGTTTCTGCAAGAAAAAAGTCATTGACTTTTAAAAAAATTTTTTTTAATTTTTTTTAACGTTTATTTATTTTTGAGACAGAGAGAGGCAGAGCATGAACGGGGGAGGGTCAGAGAGAGAGGGAGACACAGAATCTGAAACAGGCTCCAGGCTCTGAGCGGTCAGCACAGAGCCCGACGCGGGGCTCGAACTCACGGACCGTGAGATCATGACCTGAGCCAAAGTCGGCCGCTCAACCGACTGAGCCACCCAGGCGCCCCGTAAAAAAAAAAATGTTTTTAATCTTTATTTATTTTTGAGAGAGAGACAGACAGACAGAGCATGAGAAGGGCAGGGACAGAGAGAGGGGGAGACACAGAATCTGAAGCAGGCTTCAGGCTCTGAGCTGTCAACACAGAGCCCAACGTGGGGCTCAAACTCACAGACTGCAAGATCATGACCTGAGCCAAAGTTGGACACCAGGCACCCTGTCATTGACATTTTAATAAAGATTGCATTGAAACTGTAGATAGCCTTGGCTAGTATTGCCAGCTTGAACATGTGATGTTCTTCCAGTGATTTGTGTCTTTTAAATTTCTTTCAGCCATAGGGTCTAAGGGGTGGCTCAGTCAGTGGAGCATCTGACTCTTGATTTCAGCTCCAAACATGGTCTCATTGTCGTGAGATCAAGCCCCATGTTGGGCTTTGTGCTGAGTGTGAAGCCTACTTGGGATTCTCTCTCTCCCCCCACCTCTCTCTCTCTCTTTCTCTCTCTCTCTCTCTCTCAAAATAAATAAACATTAAACAAATATAAAGTTCCTTCAGCCATATGTTGTAGTTTTCAGTGTACTAGTCTTCTGCCTCTGGTTAAATTTATTCATAAATATTTTGTTCTGTTTGATAATATTATAAATGGATTTATTTTCTTAATTTCCTTTTTGGAATGTTCATTGTTAGTGTATATCGAAATGCAACTGATTTTTATATGTTAATTTTGTATCCTGAAATTTTGCTGAATTCTTTTATTAGCTCAAATAGTTTTTTGTGTGTGGAATCTATGGGGTTTTTTACAGGTAAGATCATATCTAAGAAGAGAGATCATTTTACATCTTCCTTTTCAATTTGGATGCCTTTTTTTTCCCTTGCCTAATTGATCTGGCTAGACTTCCAATACTACAATGAATTGAAATTATGAAACTGGGCGTTTTTGTATTACTTTTGATCTTGGGAAAAGCTCTGGTCTTTCACCATCAATATGTTAACTGTGGGTTTTTCATGTATGGCCCTTATTATGTTTGTCATACAACATTTCTCTATTCCTAGTGGGAGTATTTTTGTGAAGGAAGTATGTTGGATTTTATCAAATCCTTTTTCTACATCAATTGAAATGATCATGTAGTTGGGTTTTTTTTTCCAATCTATTCTGCTAATTCTCTTCTATTCTGTTAATTACATTGTTTGATTTTTGCATGTTGAAACATGTTTCCATTGTGTAAATAAATCCTACTTGGTCATGGAATAAAAATCTTCTAATATGTTGCTAAATTCAGTTTGCTAGATTTTTGTTGCTGTTGAAGATTTTTGCATCCGTATTCCTATAGGATATTGGTCTGTACTTGTAGTATTTGTCAGGCTTTGATATCAAGGTAATTCAGGCCTCATTGAATGAGTTTGGAAGTGTTCCCTCTTCTCCATTTTTTGAAAGAATTTGGAAGGGATTGGTGTTAACTCTTCATTAAATGTTTGGTGACAGTAACCTACAAAACCATCTGGCCCCAGGGTTTTCTCTTTGGGAAGATTTGTGTTTTCTGATTCAATCTCTTTACTAGACATAGGTCTATTCAAATTTTATATTTCTTCACGTTTCAGTTTTGGCAGGTTTGTGTGTTTCTAGGAATTTATCCATTTGTTCTAGATTTTCTAACTTGTTGGTATGTAATTATTCAGAGTAGTTTCTTATGATCCTGTATTTCTATAGTGTCAATTGCAATGTCTCCTCTTCTATTTCTAATTTAAGTTAAATTTATGTATTTCAGCACCTTTGTTATTTTGTTTCTTGTGCTAACTTTGGACTTAATCTGTTCTCTTTTTTTCCAGTTCCTTGACATGTAAAGTAAGGGTTTTTTTTTTTTATATTTTGCTATATCCTTAATATATGCATTTATCACTATAAATTTTCCTCTCAGAACTGCGCTTGCAACATTCTGTAGGTTTTGCTATTTGTTTCCATTTCCATTACTTTTAAGGTTTTATTTTCCCATTTGTTTTTTTTCTTTCATGCATTGGTTGTTCAAAAGTATGTTGTTCAATTTTCATATAAATGTAGACTTTACATATTTCCTCTTGCTTTTTAAATGTTTATTTATTTATTTTGAGAGAGAGCACATGCAGGGAAGGGGCAGAGAGACAGAGAGAGAGAAAGAGAGAATCCCAAGTAGGCTCTGTGCTGTCAGTGCAGAGCCCGATGCAGGACTTGATCTCATTAACCATGAGACCATGACCTGAGCTGAAACCAAGAGTTGGATGCTCAACCAACAGAGCAACCCAGGTGCTCCTTCCTCTTGTTTTTTATTCCATGTAGTTGGAAAAGATATCTGGTATGATTTAAGTATTTTTAAATTTGCTAAAATTTGTTTTGTGTCCTGTCATATGATCTATCCTGGAGAATAATCTGTGTGGACCAGAAAAGAATGTGCATTCTGAAAAAGTTGGATGAAATATTCTATATATGTCTATTAAGTCCATTTGACCATGATATGGTTCAATTCCAATGTTTTCTTGTTGATTTTCTGCCTAGATGATCTATCCATTGCTGAAACTGGGGCATTGAAGTTGCCTGTTATTATTGTATTGTTATCTTTTCTCCAGATTTGTTAGTATTGCTTAATATATTTAGGTGCTCAGATGCTGAGTACATATGTATTTATGATTGTTATATCTTCTTGATGTATTGACCATTTTATCATTATGTAGTAACTTTCTTTGACTCTTGTTACCATTTTTGGCTTAAAGTCTATTTTGTCTGATATAAGTATAACTATCTAATTTCTTTTGGTTTCACTTGGATGGAATATCTTGAGTTCCTTCACATTGAACCTACATGTGTCTTTAAAGCTTAATGAGTCTCTGGCAGGAAGCAATTAGTTGGGACTTGTGTTTTTATCCATCATTTTGCAGATTTTTCTTCTGGTAATATGACCCTGTTTCTAATAACATGTTAGTACTGATGCTGCTTTTTGCTGTTCGAGATTTACTCATTCTCTATTGACTTCTTATTATGAGGAAATGGAATTAAGCTTTCTTGTAGCTCAGCTCCCCTATCTGATTTTTCCCCATCTTTTCCATTCTCCCAGCATAGTTGTATCACTAGGGTGTTTTGGCCGCAAGCTTCAATGATAGCAATATCTTCAAATACCTGCTAATCATCTCCATTCTCATTTAAGAGTGAGTCACTAGAACATGACTGGAGCTCTCTGTACTAGAAGCCCACATAGTTGTTTTCCATACTGCCTCCTTCCTAGGGATCTATAAGTCCTGTGGTATTTTCTATGGCCAATGAATACTCATGTTTGTCTATGTTCTAGAGTCTAAACCTTTCTTCAAAATCATCACAAACTGGAAACTTCCCCAGAGTAAGTAGGTGAGTTGCAGACTCTTGTTTCCTATAAATCTTCTTTGGAAGATCCTTTTCACACAGGGGGAAAACAGGAAAGAAAAGTAATAAGAAGGAGCATGGAAAGGGTTACCATTAATTAAGGAAGTTGTCCTGCACTTTAGCATGGAAGCTTCTGAGATAAAGTCTGTGTCATAGGTTGGTTGTCAGAGTCTAGTAATTTGCTACCCAACAATTGTCCAACTCACCCTGATCTGCCTAGTGCGATGGGTAGAGCATGGGTTTTGAAGCTAGATCTGGGTTCAGATCCATGCTAACTATGGAAATTGTGGCAAATGTCATGACCTGTGAATCTCATGTGTAAAATGGGAATAATGCTGATATCATAGGGTTGCTCTGGAATTGGAAATCATGCATGTAAAGCGTCTGGTATGTATGTGTCCATGAATAATAATCCTGACATCATTAGAAACGTCTATCCTTAGTTTCCTCATCATCTACTGGCAGTTTTAGATATAGCCTAGAAGAGCCAGAAGAAATAATAGAAAGGAAAAGCCAAGAGTACTTTGTAGGGATGTGGTGCCAAAGAGCTCTGCCTCACACCAAACCACCCACACCTTCAACGGGCAGGGAGGAGCATTCATCTGGGAGACAATGGCAACCAGGAGAGCCAACAGATCAGAACTGGTGGAGGCTTTGCCAACCAATGCATCCCCCTTGTTTCTTGTCCAACAGTCTCACCTAGCATGACCAAATATCCTGGTTTGCCACCAGAAGTCCTTCAACCTCAGAGGTCCCTCAGTCCCAAGCACACAGGTCTCCCATAACTCACACTGATAAAAGTCACCACCAGGGTGACCCGCTGAAGTCACTGAAGGTGTGTGGTAGACTTTAGCTATGTGGAAGAGAGTAGGGATGAGGAGGTTGCTGAAGAGCCTGCAGGAGGGCAGAGAAGGCAGAAACTATTCCTACACGACAGATGTAACTCATCCCTCTCGTGTTTCTTCATTTTCAGGTCAGGCAGTGTGAACAACAACTGGATGGACATTTACAACCTTGTCGAAGATTTTGTCAAAAAGTTCAAAAAGTATGGCTTCTCTGTGTTAATAGTGTGATTTCCTCTGCTAAACCCAGCACAGAGCTGTTTGGACTCAGTGAGCATTGGAGTCCCTTCATGCAGGAGCACAGAGCCCACAGTGAGGAAAAGACAAATCGCAGTGATTCCAAGGGCCCCAACAACTTTACTTGGCTCCTGACTGAGAAGCTATACGACTGAGGACACAGTCTGCCTTTGAGGACCTAATAGATTAAGAAACAGGCAAACCAGTACATAGTAATTAAACACCTGGTTTAAAGGTGTCAGGAGTCAAAAGAAAAGGCAAAGGGCTTATATGATGAGCTTAAGGAAAAAGCAAGAATTTTAATTCAAGGATAACTTCCAGAAGATGTGGCAATATTAACTAGGCTTTGATGGATGGAAAAGACAGGGTAACAGGAACCATCAGGGAGACTTCTTGTGGAGCGAGTAGTCTGTTTGGCAGCAGAGTAGGTTTAACTCAAGGAAGGGCCAGGAGATGAGGCTGCACATGTCAGCTTGGGTCCATGGCCATAGCAGCTCATAATGCCAGCACGCAGGACCTAGATCTCCTGCTGTGAGCAATAGGGAGCAACAGATGATTCATGATTAGAGGTCTGACATGAGTAAGGTAGTGTGTTAAGAAGAAAAGTTTGGCATAAGTGGGTAAAATGAATGGGAACAAGAGCTAAAAGCAGTAGGGAATTCAGCTGGGGACCTATGGTACCAATTTAGCCAAGGGATAATGAGGGTCAACAAACCAGAAGACAGTGGACAGGAGCAGGAAAGAGAGGGATGTATATGAATGGCTGGCAAGGGGGAAGATAATTTCTTTGAGATGAGAAGAGTTGAGCTGGGGAAGACAGGCAAGGAAGGAAGGGCAGTGAAGCTCCAAAAAATGTTACAGAAGAGAGGCCAGGTGGAAGTCCCTCCTGCAGGAGTGTGTAGATGTCTATCTCCTTTTGCATGCAGCTGTCTGTGTGAGCAACTATCTGTGTGAGTGCCTGTGTGTGTGCGTGCACATGCATGTGCACATGAGAGAGAGAGACAAACAGGCAAACAGACAAACACTACTGGGGTGTTGTGAGTGTAAGGATGGACACTCCTCCCTTCCTAGAAGGCCACACATCTTACAGACCTCAGAATTCCTTACTAAGGTTATAGGAAGCTCTGGGGTTTGGGAAATGGACCCCAAAGCAGAAGAATTGGGATGGGGCAGGGAAACTGTCATGCACCTCTCCCTGGCTGCTCATTCATCATTTGCAACCTGTGTTGGTGACTTCTCACAAGCATGTGCTTTCTCCCCAGCCCGAAACTGCGGATATCCTTCATCACCTACTCCACAGAGGGCCACACCCTCATGAAACTCACCTCAGATAAGTAAGTGCCACATTGACCCCCAAAACAGGCCCAGTGGGTGAGACTGATGAAACAGCCAGGGGGAAAATGGGTTCCCTGAGATCACAGTAGGGAGCCCACTGGTGTGCAGACTACTGGGCAGGCCTGAACTCCACTGTATACCCTGATGCCCAGGTCTAGCTCCCCTCCCCTCTCAGACCCCCGGCTGCTCTGACAATGGCCAACCCTGTGCAGCTTGACTATCTCCACCCCCTCTAAGCTTTGCCTTTCACCTGCCTGAGTCCTATCTTCATTCTTCCCTGTTCTTAGAACAGGCTGGCTGTGAGGACTCCCAGAATTTTTTGGAGCAGGTGTATGTTTTCTTTATAAATGGTGACCTGCATTAAGAACCCGCTGTTGTGTGTCACTCTCTACCTTGGGCCAGTGGGAATTCCAGTGAGAAAAAGTCATAACCAGGGAGGAAAGGTTGAGCAGCATCAAAGTTTTGATGGTCTCAGTGAAGGGATCTTGTTCCTTAAGTGGGTCGGAGACATGGGACCCCAAGAGTGGGGTCCTAAGCATCAGGCTGGGAGAGGGTGCTTGAGAAAGTCATGACCACCATCCTAGGTTGGCCATGGTGGGACCAGCAGTTTTCCCAAAGTCTGTAAACTGGGAATTATGGAGCTTTGAGTAGCTGGGTAAGGAGGTTAAGATTCTCAAAACACAAATGACTGGAGCCCAATTCAGAGAAAGTTAAGCATCACGGAGAGGTTGAGCACCCTTAGGACTAGATGGGCCCCAGTATTTGTGACACAGAGCCACATTCAGGACCATGGGAAGAAGCCAAGAGCAACAGAGTGAACAGCCATCCTGCAGAGGAGGGGTGTGGTGGTGTCAGTGCATGGAGACAGCACTCTCCTGCCTGACTCCAGGACAAGCAGAAAGAGAGGGCTGACTGCTCCAAGCACTAGTGGAGGCACAAATTTGTGTGTAGGTGGGGTTTTGCATTAGGACAGAGAGACCTGAGTGGGGTTGAGGTGGAAGGAAGCAAGTCCATTAAGAGAGACGCTGGCAGGTGGCAGAGAGATACAGGGCTGCTGGGCAGGGGGCTCTGGAGGAAGAGCTGCCCACTGGGGAGGGTAAGACCTCTGCCTCCTCCAAGGTGGGGGGGGGCTCAGGGCCCAGATGTGGGAAGCTGTGGGGGGGCTCAGGGAGGGTCTCCCTGGTCATCTCTGGAGAGTGAACAAAGTAACATCTTCCCCAAGCCAGGGTTCAGGAGTGGGAGTGAGGCCTAGGGGAGTGGAAATGAGGTGAAATTGGTGGGAAGGGGCAAGATGTGCATCTGGGAAGACAGCTCACACTCAGATCAGGGCCCTAAAGCTGCCAGCTCCTAAACCCCCACAGGACCTTGACTGGAACTGGGCTCAGCCTGGGATTGGCCTTCCTAAACATGCCCCACTGCCTAGGAGTTGAGGAGGTTTGTGGCAGGGAGCCTGGGAAGGACCTCATGCAGAGAGAATCCAGGAGGGGACACTAGAGCCTGATATAGGTGTGACTCTTGAGGGTCTGCAGAGAATGTGGGAGCAGGGATGGGACCCTGCTTAATGCTTCCTGAGCCCTTTCTGCTAGGAGAGAGTAGGCTGAGGAGACACAGTTGAAAGGGGGCTTGTTCTGGGTACTAGAAAAGCCAGGGGCCCAGAGGCTAGAAAGCCCCCAGGGTTGATGGCGAGGAGGGTGACAACAGGGAAGAGATGGAGGGGATCCAAGGGGTTGAGACAGGTGTTAAAGAGTAAGAAGGACTTCTAGGAGACAAAGAGCTGGTATCCCCTCCGTGGACATAGCTAGGAGCAAGGTTAGAGGAGCAACACTCCCTGGGGAGAGCCTGCTTGGGCAAGAAAAAGCCTGGGGGCTCCTGGGCTAGACACTGGGAAGGGGTGGAAGAAAATCTGGTATGTGGTGAGGGAGGGAGAGGGCTTCTGCTGAGTGCAGTAGCACCTGGTTTGGCCTCCACTGTCCATGGGTGCCAGGCCTCACCTCCTGGGCTGGGTGGGACTGGACCTGGGGCTCTCAGATCTCACCCCACAGCAACATCTCCACTTCCTGCAGTGAGAAGCCCTCTCAGGGTCCCAACTCTCCTAGCCTTGCTGTCCCAGCTCGGCGTGTCACATGGGATTATCCTGAACCTAGGGCCCCAGTCCCACCTGTGAAATCCCCCTTAACAGCAGCCGCCTGGCCACATACCCATGGCAGCAAGGGGAGCACTGCCCCTCCACCTGTATGGGCAGCCCTCGAGGCACTTCCCCAGATTTTGGCCTTTTTCTTCAGGAGTACGTGAACCCAGGAGCCCTAGTTCTCTCATTAAGCAGCTTGCTTCTTCCTTTGGTGTCAATCCAGAAGGGGAAGTGGTTTTTTTGGGGTGGTGGGAGGGCAACGAGCCAACCTCAGGATCCTGTGAGAGGGTAAGATGGGACAGGGCAGGGCTATCAGCAGGATGACCTTTTCCAAACTCAGCCTTACCTGCTGAAGGAAGAGTGTGCCTTCCCAAGGGACCCGGTAGGTGCTAGCAGCCCTGCCAGTCACACTGTGAGTGCAGATTCACAGTGGCACATCCATGAGTGTGCCCCACCTTCACCACGGATGGTCAAGGCAGGGCTCTTGAGGGTCCCCCAGGTAGTGTGCCTGAGACAGTGGTGAGTGCAGAGAAAGCCAGGCCATACCCATGGGAGCAGCAGAGCAGCCTCCCCCCACCCCATGCTCACCAGATGGAGGACAGAGGAGGCCTGAGCAAGGCCTGTTCATATCAAGGACACAGAGCATAAGGTCATGACCAGGCTACTTGATTTGTATCGTGTCCCGACTAGACTGGTCTGCACAGTGCACAGTGGCTCCAGGACAGCTTGGAGATGTTTTGTTTTGTTTTTTGTTTTTATTGAAGTATAGCTGACACACATTAGTTTTACATTAGTTATAGGCGTGTAACATAGTGACTTGACTCTTCTATACATTATGCTGTGCTCACCACAAGTGTAGCTACCATTTGTCACCTACGACATTATTACAACATCCTTGACTATATTCCCTTTGCTGTAGCTTTCATTTATGTGACTTTTTCATTCCATAACCGGAAGCCTGTATCTCCCACTGCCCTTCATCCCTTCTGCCCGTCCCCACCGTCCCCTCCCCTCTGCAACCATCAGATAGTGCTCTGTATTTATGAGTCTGTTTCTGATTTTTGTCTGTTTTCTTCTTTGTTTTGTTTTTTGGATTTCACATATAAGCGAAATCATATAGTATTTTATCGTTCTGTCTGACTTAATCATTCGACATAACATCGTCTAGATCCATCCATGTTGTTGGAAATGGCAAGATCTGTTAATTTTCATGACTGGCTAATGTTCCATTGAATATATACACCACATCTTCTGTATCCATTCATCTATCATTGGACACTTGAGTTGCTTCCAGACCTTGGTCATTGTAAATATTGCTGCAATGAACGTAGGGGTGCCTGTATCTTTTCAAATTAGCATTTTCATTTTCTTTGGGTAAATACCCAGTACTGGATCATATGGCATTTCCATTTTTAATTTTTTGAGGAACCTCCATAATTTTACCCACAGTGGCTGCACCAGTTTGCATTCCCACCAGCAGTGCACAAAGGTTAGCTTTGGGCTCTTTTTAATAGTCAATACCTCATACCACCACAATCCCTTTTCTGATTTTTTTTTCAGAAATGAAATAAGTGATGGTCTTAATAAACTTCAGAATACAGTCCCTACTGGAGCCACAAACATGCATGAAGGATTTAAAAAGGTACCGAATCTAGAGCTCTGAGGATCTCTGCTTTTTGGAGTTCTTAGAGTATCCTGGGTCCTCCCACCCAGGACTCCAACACTCCTTCATTTCCTTGCAGGCAAATGAGCAGATTGAAAAAGCAAACTCTGGAGGTAAGCTTCCTGGTGACTTCATTACGGGCAGGTGTGGGGACAGAGCCAGGCCTGGACCTCAACGAGGTGCAGATCCTCCTTGGCCCCTTCCTAGCGCTGATTCTTGGAGCAAGGTGCTTGCCCTCTCTGTGCCACAGGTTCCTCCTCTGTGCAGTGAGGATGAAAACCACCCCCAGTGATGAGTCTCAGAACCACATGGGATCATGTGTGTACCATCTAGGCTCTTGGTAACTGTGAGGTGCATGACCAACACTTGGGCTGCCTGAACAAGAAAAGCCAAGGGAACCAGGAGCAGACAGGATTCTGTTTTCAGAAAAAAAGACCTGGATTTCCCCCTTGCCCACACTTTGTCTCCATCACATCTCTGGCCCTGATGCCTTTTCCCTGCGGTTCCTTCCCTTTGGTTGATGTCGTCCTGTGACTGTGCCTCCAGCACTGGAAATGGCTGTGCTCTGCACGGAACCATGTTCATCTAGGTTAGGGCTCCAGCTCTTGCCAGGAGAGAAGCATTGGCCTGGTGGGGAAAGGCACTGAGCTGGGCACGGCATCCTCAGCCCTAGAGCCTTTGACCTCACCTTCTGGATCCCTGGTTCCTGTGGATACAGCAGGTCTTTCTGCACGTGCTTGCCTGAGCCAGAGTCCCTCCTTCCACTGAGCTGTGGGACACCTTGTACAGTCGAGTCTGGCTGTCACTCCCTTTGTTCATCTAAAAGGCTGACGCTTGTCCAGTGAAGTCAATGGAATTGCCTTTCAGGGCAAAGGTTGTGCGTCTGGTCATAGTGACTGTAGTAGGAAGGGCGGGAGCAGGGCTCAGTGCCGTCTGTAATGTGGGTCCTGTCTAAGTCCCCTCCTCCTTCCAGGACTGGGCTTCTAGTCCTCCAGGCACTTCTGATACTGGGTGCTAAGGTTGGGTGCCTGTCCTCTGGAGGAGGAGATGTGAGGAGCAGTGCTGTGGACCCAGCAGCCTACAGAGTGTCACTTGGGTGCCTTTACTGACCAGGCCACTTGCTTTTTCTGCAGAAAACAAAGTTCCTTCCATGATTATCTCCTTGACGGATGGAACACTGCTACCAGAGTCCTTTGATGAGACTAAGTACGAAGTGAGTCCAGTCCATCATTACCAATATTTTGTTCCACATATTTATTGATTTATACTCACCACTTTCCTTCTCTTAGGCTGCAAAGGCTCGGAAAATGGGGTCAACCATTTATGCCATTGGTGTAAAAGACTATAAGAAAGACCAGGTAATTCCAAACAGGTAACCAGGTGCCACCTGTAATCCTAGATGAGGAACTTTCAAAGACAGCTTTCCCAGGGTTGCCCAAGGATGCTCCTCGGCAGAGGAGAATAATGGCCAACAAGGAAGAAATGAATAACAAGTGTCGTGTCAAATCTCCACACCCAAAGTGCGGAGTAAAGTAAAGTAAGGGCTTTCCCTTCCCTAACGGTGTGCTGCTGGCCAAGGCCAGGGTCTGGGCCTCAGAGTCTAACATGGCATGAGGCAAGAGACTGCTTCCTGGGATGGGGACTTCTGTGTCCTAATCCCCTACCTATGCTCCCAAGTCACCTCCTTTCCCTTATAGCTGTTGGAAATTGCAGACAGCCCAGAACACATGATTGGAGTGGACAATGGATTTAAGGAACTGAGAAGCATCGTGGAACCAGTGAGTAAGGGATGTGAGAAAGGGGATGGGGTGACATCTCGCCACAACCTCCCGTGCACTGTCCCTGACCTGCCACCCCTCTTTCTATTCCAGCTCACAAGTAAGGCGTGTATTGAAATTACAAAAGTGGAGCCTTTGCATTTGTGTGCAGGAGGTAAGAGCTAGAGTCACTGTTGTAAACACAAGGATGTATGTTGTGAGTATGTGGTGGGTGTGTGGTGGGTGTGATGTGAGCATGCAGTTTCAGTGTGTGGTGTGTGTATGCATGCGTAGTTGTATAGACGTATGCATTGGATATGTAAGCAACTGTATCATTTTGTGAGGTGTTCATGCCAGGAATGATATGTGGGTATGTGTGTAATTCTTTTGTTTTTCTCTTTGACATAATTTGTATATTCCTCTCTGTATAAGTTTAAAATATACCGTGATTTCACATACACATATTGCAAAACGAGTACCACAATACGTTTAGTGTTATAACTTTTTTTTTTAACTTTTATTTATTTTTGAGACAGAGAGAGACAGAGCATGAACAGGGGAGGGGCAGAGAGGGAGGGAGACACAGAATCTGAAATGGGCTCCAGGCTCTGAGCTGTCAGGACAGAGCCCGACGCGGGGCTCAAACTCACGGACCGCAAGATCATGACCTGAGCTGAAGTCGGACGTTTAACCGACTAAGCCACCCAGGTGCCCCCTGTTATAACTTCTTAAAATATCAGAACCAAAAGTTTAATTAAGAAATAAGAAAAAGTATATTTTGAAAGCCCTCAACAAAATGCCAACAAATGGAATCTGAATCTGACAACATGTAAAAAGAAGAGTCCATCAATAATAATTAGGAATCACCCCAGCAATGCAAGTCAATTCAGTATTTGAAATATCAGTGTAACTTACCACATCAGCAACATGAAGAAAGAAAAACATGATTATCTCAAAGGACGAATAAAAGAATTGGAACAGTTCAATGGCCAGCATCATACTAGAAACACAGTCCGACAAAAGGTATCCACACAAATACAACTAAACACACCTTGTTCTGTGGGGAACGCCTCTCCCCGACGTCTGGAACTTCACAAGCGTGCCCTTTCCCCCCCTACAAAGGTCCCTGAGTCAGTCTGGTGAGGACATCCTGTGCAGTGACTTTTGTGATAGAAGCCCCCTCCCTGCGATGAGCTCTGTGTGTACAGGCTTATATGTCTCATCATGGAGACTGGTACTGAGGAGGGTGCATGAGCACACTTACTCCCCTGGTAACAGCACCCACACCTGGATCTGGCCAAACGCAGACCCAGAGACCGGGTCGGCCTCTGTGCTCTTAACTGTAAGGCTATCGTGCAGTAGACCGTGGGGTCAGACACAGCTGTGTTCAGATCTGGCTCTGCTGCAACCTGGAGCAAATTACCAAACATCTGTGAGCTCCCCTTTCGTCTCCAACAACACCCACTAGCACATCTCTCGTAAGACGTAAGGCCGGGCGATCTTACAAGGACCGGCACAGGATCTAGAAGCTGGGAAGCCCTAACCAATAGTAGTGGTACTAATAGTCCCACCATCCTTGACGCCTCCATCCCAAGGCTGAGCTCATGTGGCCGGGGGGGGGGGCGGGGGTAACATCACCAGTATGAAAGCATCTCCCACTGAGCCAGCTGTTGGCAGCAGCTCTCCGACTCTTCCTGTCTTCTTAACCAACTCGCAGTGAGAGGTTGGAGGCGGGCAGGAGACTCCCACACAAGTAGGCTTTTGCCCTGCTTCTGCTTTAAAGCACCCTGCCGTGCAGCCGACCTGACAGCTTCATTCCTCTGATTATGTCCCCTGCACACACGCAGGTCATGGCGTCTGAGCAGCATGTCAAACTGCAGGTGCAAACATCAGTCGTTGTCCATCCCCCATGGCGGCCTGGCCAGGGTTACAGGTGCCTGCCACACACCCGCTGACAGCTCAACTCAGCATTTCCTGCTCTGACCTTTAAGATTGTCTCCCTCTTGACGAAAGCTGCCACACGACATGACAGTCACTTGGAGGCAAAACTCAAGGCAGGAACCTGGACCCCAAATGAAATAGAAAGAGGCATTTCATCAGGCTGTCATTTGAAATAAATCAGTGGGTCAGGGTGCCTTGGGAAGCAGACAGGGCATGAGCACGAGACTCCTGACCTCTTCAGTCTCTCAGGGTGCTCTCCAGGATGAGGCAGAGAGGCCTCTGCTGGCCTTCCTGCCTCTAGGCCTGTGCTCCAGGCCATCCTCTGCACAGGACCTCAGGGCACTGAGAAAGCCCCTTCCCTAACCCCAGCCTGGCCTGGAAGTCTGAGGCCCCTAGCCCCACAGCAGGGCCAGTCAGGTCTTCCCTCAGCTCTCAGGCTGGGGTGTCACTAGGCTTCCTACAAGACCCTACTTCCCCCCACTTTACAGGGTCCAGCCCATCCATCCTTTGACGCCACACTCACAGGAGGTTCATCCTTGTCCCTTTCTTGGTTCACTGGCCCCTCTGGATTCCCACAGCCCTTGGTCTGTCCTTCTCAGTCACTTCTCACCTTGAATGTGCCATGACTTCTGCTTGGCTGTGTCACGGTTGATTCTTCTCATTCAGTTCTTTGATGTGTTACCAACCTTTTATGAAGGAAATTTTCAAACCTACAGCAAAGTGGAAACAACTGTGCAATGAACACCCCTGTCTCCACTACCTGGATTTTGCAGTTAATATTTAATATCTCACCATATTTCTTTAACATTTATCTAATCAGTGTGCTTGGTCTCTCTCTCTCTCTCTCTTTCTCTCTCTCTCTCTCTCTCTCTCTCTCTCACACACACACACACACACACACACAACCACACACAGTGCATCTTATTTTTTTATGTGTTTCTTTTTTTTTTTAATTTTTTTTTCAACGTTTATTTATTTTTGGGACAGAGAGAGACAGAGCATGAACAGAGCATGAACAGAGGGGCAGAGAGAGAGGGAGACACAGAATCGGAAACAGGCTCCAGGCTCTGAGCCATCAGCCCAGAGTCTGACGCGGGGCTCGAACTCACGGACCGCGAGATCGTGACCTGGCTGAAGTCGGACGCTTAACCGACTGCGCCACCCAGGCGCCCCTATGTGTTTCAAGTCAATTACAGACATCAGGCTACCTCACTTCTAAAGCCCATCATTCTGCATATCTTTATTTATAGAAATATTACTTAAGAGCTCTCCTTAAATTGCAGCAAACTTCAGTGTATTTTTTAACAACTTCTGAAAAATGCACACTCCAGGAAGACAGAATTTACCATTGTCCCTGGAAAATCCCCTCAGATCACTTGCCAGACAATCCTTGTCCCCAACCTCTGAAGGCAATTCTTCTCAGTTTTTCCTCCATAGGCTGTTTGATCCTTTAAAATATCTTCTCAGTAGACTCATGTAATATGAACATTCTATTTAAACATTCTGTTTGGCCAGGTACTCTGGGCACAGTGGTTTGGAGAATCATCACTCCTGTGTGTTTGCTGGATATGCTTCGATATTTGTGTCTAGGAGGACAGCTGGAGGTGGCACCTTCTCATTCTTTTTCCTGTGTGTGGCTGGCCCAGAGCGAGTGTCTACAAAGCCCAACAGCCATGGCACATCAGTGGTGGCACATAGTAGGACACAGGGCAGAGGTGGGCTTTTCTCTGAGAGCTGGGGAACAGGTCCTGCAGGGTGGCCAGGAGACTCACTGTGTGCAGAAGGCAAGGCAGAATGTGGGGCAGTAGGACCCAGAAGGCAAAAGCAGTGCAAAAACACCATTGCCACCAGTTTGGATAGCTACTGTCCCTCTACAATGAGATTCCCCTTTTTCTACTACTACTGCCTCCCAGAAATAGCTACCATATATAATTGATCATACAGATGCAAATAGCTATTTATATATGCTTTTCAAGGTATTTTTACATTAATGGGATCATGCAGTTCATAACATTTTCCAGCCATCTGCACATACTCCATTACATGGATGGAGGAAACTTCTTTCATTAGTCTCCCCTGGTCGATATTGTGGTGGTTCCTAATATGTGGCTACAGCAGGCTGTGCACACCCTGAGGTTCACCTCTCTGTGGGCGTGGGTCAGGATTCCCCGGATCAATTCCAGAAGTAGAATTGCATCATTAAGAGGACACACAGCCTGGGGCGCCTGGGTGGCGTAGTCGGTTAAGCGTCCGACTTCAGCCAGGTCACGATCTCGCGGTCCGTGAGTTCGAGCCCCGCGTCGGGCTCTGGGCTGATGGCTCGGAGCCTGGAGCCTGTTTCCGATTCTGTGTCTCCCTCTCTCTCTGCCCCTCCCCCGTTCATGCTCTGTCTCTCTCTGTCCCAAAAATAAATAAACGTTGAAAAAAAAAAATTTAAAAAAAAAAAAAAAAGAGGACACACAGCTTAAACGTTGGTCAGTAGAGTCGAATTTCTCCCAAAGAGCCTGTGCTGGGCAACAGATAGTGTTCCCAGAGCCCAACCCTCCCAGGACAGGTCACTTCCACCTGGTGCCCTTGTCAGTCTCATGGTTGGTTGGTTGTCCTTCCTCACTGCTTGGCTTCCTCCTGACCTTGTCAGCGGGCTGTCTGCCTTCCCAGCTCCTCTCTCTGGAGCCCCAGGAGGCCTGATGTAGAACTCTTCCTCCAGAAAGAAAGCTCTCATAAAGAAGGATCGGTCTCCCTGCCAGGGACTGGATGGTCCCTGTGCCACCCGAGAGCAGGTACACAGTGGGACTCTACCTAGGAGACACAGCTCCCTGAAAGCCAATGTTCATCCATCCTTGGCTTCATTCTCCTCCTGTGTGTGTTACTGTTGGAGGAATTGGGTGAGGGGTGTTGGAACCAAGGAGCAGCTACTAGACAAAGCAAAATCCTTTAAGTCCACATCTCTTCTGCTGAAAAGTCTGACACATCACCCTGCCTTCCACTTACCGAGACTTGCCAGAGTGACAAGACCCTCTAAAGGGGCAGTGCCTTGGGGACACAGAGAGTGCTGCTGCGGAGAAGTGGTGACTGAGCAGGGCCTGAAGGCTGCAGGGTGCACACTTTGGGAAGGGGGTCACAAGCATATGGACAGCACGTGCTCTTCCTGAGAAGTGCAGGCACTATGGGGCCATCCCTCTGAAGCAGCCTCATGAGAGCTGCTCAGAACTAAGACAAGAGCAAAGGGGGCAGAAGTGGGTCCTGGAATGGGTACTTGAACTCAGATCCTGGCCCTGTACCTGCCAGGGGTCTGGAGGAGGCCACCTGCCCTCTCTTAGCCTCAGGTTCCCTCTCTGAAAGCTTGGGTAGGAATGCCTAGCTCACGGGTATTAGAGGTTAAGGAAAGTGTAGATCGGCCCATAGTATACGCTCAGTTAGTGAGGAGTGTCATTTTGGATGAACACCGGTGTTACATGGCTTGGCCTGGCACAGATTTGCCCACTTCCGGTTCCTTCTGCCTGTGTGCTTGTGGCAGGAAGGATCTACTCACTATTTTTGCCTCCTCTGGAGCCTGATCTGTCCACATGCAGCCAGCTGACTGTTCCCTTCTCTGCCTGTATCTAATTACAGTGTGGGCTGTCAATTTACAGTTCTGTCTTGCAAGGAAATGCTTCTTTGCAATAAAAAATCCTGGAATATAAATTGCAGATGACACTTCCTTGAGACTGAGAGCCAAAGCTCTGCTCAGGGTGGCCCTAGCCCGGCTGGCTAAAGGGTGCACAGGAGATAAGCCCAACTGCTCCTTCCAGGCCAATCACAGAGCCCCGTGTCATGGTGGGAAGGGTCCTTATGAAGTGTGAGCCTTGAGCAGGCAGCCTGGCACAACTGAGTTCAAAGCAGCATTGTACTGTTGGTTACTGTGTGTGGGAGAGGACGTGTCACTTACAGACATCAAGCCTCCGCTGGGTGGACCACTGCCATCAGTGCCCTCGGGGGCCAGGCTGGTGCCATGAACAGGAGGCATGTGTCAGGCCAAGCCAAGGATGGTTGACTGCATGTGGGGTGTAGTGCAGTAAGGCAGGCGCTGGCCCCTGAGGAGCTCCCCTGATGTGAACAGGGCCCAGACAATGGTTGACATGCAGAAATATGAACCCACCATTTCCAGGTGTTCCCATTTTTGAAGAATGCTAGTGATCTGGGTTATTAGGGAAAATGTGCAGGCTTTAAGTGTTGATACCCATTTTTGGAAGACACTTGAATGCCTAACAAACCACAACAGCAGCCAGCATTGGGCCATAGGCCCAGAATCTATTTTCTTCAAAGCAGAGAATTTGCAAACACTGCCCTGATCAATGGGAGCTGCAGGGAGACCTGAAGCAGGAGAAATAAGGGCAGCCAGGTCCAAGGTTGTGCTATAATAAAGGTTGTGTAAATAAATAAATTGCGCTAGGGCAAACCAAGCTTCCAGGATTGGAATGACCCAGTCTGGGACAGGAGACAGTGATGGAGGCTAATGACCTTGGGCTTGCAGTTAAAGACCCACATGTTATCCTGGCTAAATCCTTAGGGATCCAGTCTACCAGCTGTCTTCTCTATCCCCTGGTGTTTGCTTCAGGGGAGGCTCAGCAGCCTGGTGAAGGTCTAGGGTCTAGACCTGCACCTCACATATTAGTGTCTCCACACTGAAAGAGGAAGTGCTTGTTGAATGCCGGGTGGGTTGTGTGTAGTCCATGAAGCCTCAGGCAAAGGCAGGGGAAGAACAATCATGTGAGACTTCCAGAACCACAGCTAAGACAGGACTTCTTCCATGGGGGATTCTTTGTGCAGGGTCCCAGAATCTTAGCATATACAGAGGATGAGGTTGGGTCCCTTTAATGGACTCCAAGTATCAGGGGTGAAGATGAGAGGCCCCCCTACAGCCTAAATCTCCCCTGTTACTCAGAGTGGACCCTCCATTACACTGGGTCAGGATCTGGACTCCAGAGGTCAGCCTTGTTTGTTACAACATGTTTCCTTCCTGAGAATTCCATTTTGTGGGGGGACATGCCTTGTAAGACAGAGGGAAGGCAGCCCTCAGCCCCACCTTACACAGACCTTTGAATGTTGCTTTGCAGAAGACTATGAAATTATGATTTCTGGAAAAGGATTTAATAATGCAATAAACAAGGAAGAAGTTATTTGTAGATTCCGCTTCAGCAATGATAAATTCTTCGGTAAGTAGCTCTCTTGGTGCCTCCAAGTGACAAACTCCCTACAACAGGCTGCCTTCCCCTCAGCCAGCCAAGTTTTCAAAGCCCTTGCTTACCATTCACTGTGGGTCCTGTGAGGATAGATCAAGTAGAAGGAGTTACCTGGCTGGGAAGCCTGGTGACCTATACCTCAAAGCTGGGAAGTCATCAACCACAAGAGCCTCTCCTAGCAGGGCTTTAACCCTTGCCAAGAATGGCTGTGGTGTGCTGGGTGTGCCCCAGAGCTGTACTCCCCCTCCCTTGGCTCAGCTCTCACTGGCCTTGAGAGACAAGGACCCGAATCCGTTGAGTCTGCTGGCAAGAAACACAGGCAGCCCTGGGCCAGGCACACTGGGAGCTTCACAAGAGAATGTGTGCATCTGGGATTGAGACAGGATGCCAGCTTCCAGGCCCAGGCCCAGGAATCCTGGCACAGGCACACATTACTTGTCTGACCTTGACCAAATGAGGGTTCTATTCTCAGCTTCTTTTTCCTCTACTGCAAAACGAAGCCAATATGATAGTCGAGCTAAACCATATCACCTATGTAAGCCTATAATGTAAGGAAATACTCAGGCATCAGGTATTCATCCATGATGGGTGAGTGGCCAGTAGAAGCACATAGATGTGCCCCCACACTGAGATGGGTATGATCCTCCCCAGAGAGCAGGGTGGTACAGTAGGACTATCTCCCACTGAGCCCCCAGTGCATTCATTGGACCTGAGATTATGTGCAGTGATGTCTTACTGCAGGGCCATCTGGTAAACCCAGAGCTACCTCCAGACATCACAACATCACACGGTAAATGTTTCAGTCCCTTAAGGGAAATGGTGTCTCTTAGGAACAGGACAGGCCCCACATTCCTAAGCAGCTGTCCCTTCCCCTCTATTCGCTGTGCCTTCTGTTGTTTATTGTGGTCTCAAGAAGTGTCCCTCTCCACATTTATTTTCTTCTTTGTTATTTCATTGTCTCCCTCCCATCCCTCAAATGTAGGGCCTTTGAGAGCAGGGACTCAACCTTTTGCATTCCAACCAGGCATTGCACAGAGCCTGGTGTATAGCCAGGGCTCAGAGGAAGGCAGCAAAGAGAAGCTGGCATCTTCCAGTGTTAGTCTGCTTGCCAGGGGCCAGCTGAGGGGAGATGGATGGATGGACATGCTCCTTGACATTATTCTCTTGTGGTTTTCTCCTAGATAAAAAAGCCACCACTGTGGATGATAACACCATAACATGCTCAGGAGTAATGATACAAAAACCAGACCAGTAAGTGCCCAGGTCAAGGGCCACAGGTGCAGTTTTTGCCACTATGAGGTATATAGGATGTGGGATGTCACCTCTGCTGGGGCAGCACATGTGTATCTCCCAAAGTCTCAGGGCATACTCTCCACTTCTCCTTGTTGGTGGTCACCTGAGATGCTCAGGGATATGCTATAGCCCAGTCTCTGCCAAGGAGGGAGACTACTGGAGATGATGTCCCCAGGGAAAGTCTTTGCTCCAGGTAGCCATCAGAGCTAAGCCAACATACTCTGCAAATTGAGAAAAGTCAGGATGGTGACACCCATCTACCCTCCTTGGAAACCTAGCCCATGGCCAGGAGGGCATCTGACCCCAGGCAGGACTCCTCATGCCTGGCCAGTCTTCACTGCAGAGATTGATCTCAAGGGCTTGGTGTGAGCTCTCCTTACCCATGCCATGTGCTCACTGGTGGCCCCAATCCCTGATGATCAGTTACAATGAGAAGAAATGGGGGATGTGGTTTGATCCACATGCAAGAACTATGTCTGTTGGGGCTATTTCTGTCTATCCACAATTTCTATGCTGCAGGTTGGTCCATGTGAAAGTTAGCCTGAATAATGCCATCAGCTTCATCAGGAGTGATGCTAACATCACCAGCGACAACTGTATGAGTTCCAGGGTAAGGTGGCAGGTTCCCTCCTGGGGCTGTCCAGAGCACTTACACTTAAGGAGCACATGCCCTGGGAGGCAGGAGAAGGGACACAGTGCCAATGGCCCAAGAAAGTAGCTTGTGCAGACAGGGGGCTGGGATGACTTCTCAGAGCCAGCTTGGGGCCCTCAGCCCTTCATTGGCAAGCTGCCCGCACGTGGGGCTTGTGAGGTGCCCTGGGAGTGCTTCCACAAGAGCACCTGCCATGTAGCCTTCTGTCCAGGTCCTGCAGAACCTCTGTTCTCTCTGGGAACCAGGTGTCCCTGAAGGCACAGGAAAGGGAACGGTTAGAGCTCTAAGCAGAGTCCAGAAATGGTGCTGGGGCTCTGCCACCCTGCCTTGCCCCTTGCCACCTCTGCTGACCCAAGAATAGCAGTGGGGAGCTCGGGGTTCCATCCTGCATTCCAGCTGGGCAGGTGGGAGAGGCTGGGAGGCTAGTGTGTTAGGAGCCTGAGTCCAGAACCTCTGGGGCAGCGAGGTGCTCCAAACCCGGGCCCCAGACAGAGGGGATCTGGAGAGCAGGACCCACTGTGGCCCTGTCCAGTCAGGGTGTTTCAGCAGTTGCTGGCAGAGCTGAACCCACACACGCCCATCACTGCTCGCAAGACCAAGCCCACTTGGGGAACACCCCTGTCATTTTGCAGAGGGCATCAGCCTCCCCCTCTGCTTCTGCTGCTTTCTCATGCTCCATCTCCACTAACTCTCTGACCTCTGCTGGACTTTGCTCTCCAGCACTTGGTGGGAAGCTGCCAGGGCTGTGGGGAGGGCCTGGGACTCAGCTCAGGGACGGGCACATGGGAAAGAGGGTGCTGCTCCCAGGTGCCCACTTCTCGGAGCTCCACGTCACCCGGGCACCTGGGGCGGGGCAGCATGACATGGGCGACAGAGCACGTTAGGCACAAGAAGAGGGCTGCCTGGGAGGAGCAATGCCCGTGCCTGATTGCCACCAGCCTAGTGTCCAGTCCCAGCTGGGAGGGTTCCAGCGGCATGGACAGTCCTCTGACTGTATGTTCGCTTGTGCCAGGACAGGCACTCACTGACCAGCAGACCGCACTCGGCCATTTGTCCCTCAGGAGTCTGACAGGCCGCCCTCAGCAGGCACATTTAGGAAAGAACTCAGGAGGAGCCTGAGTTCATGGGCCCCCACCCTGCTTCCCCCTCCTGGGCACAGACTCTGTCCCCTGTAGCTCCCCTGCCTCAGGGAAAGCCGTGCATTTGGTTTAGGGCAGGACTGTACCGCGTGCGGCTGAGGCGTGCAGTGAGGGCTGGCATGTCACACATGGGGATTCCGGTCCTTGTCAGGGCTCTGGGCCAGAGCCTCAGAACGAAGCCAGTGGTGGGCTCTGTGGCCCAGGGTTCCACAGCAGCTCTTTGAGTGCAGTCTTGTCCTCCAGGCCTTCAGTGCTCCCTGGAGGTGGGGAAATCTGAGGTGAGTGGGAACACGCGATGTGCAGGTGTAGTGTGCTGGGGGGAGGCACCCAGTGAGGACCATCCAGATCTCCCCTAGACTTTTGACATGTGCTTTCTGCAGAATATGCCATCAGAAGGTGATGAACCACCCTCTCCAGCTCCTCCTTCTCCAGAAGTCATGACTCCCCCGGAAAACCTGGCATCATTTATGCCACCTATCCAACCTATCTACTTGGTTGTGCTCCTCGCAGCCGTGCTCACAGTCCTGTGTCTTTCCTGCTGCTTCTGGCTATGCTGTTGCAAAAAGGTATGTGATATCTTGAACATAGTACCATTCCCCAGGCCCATGCCAACAACTTGAGGGATACAGCCCCTACCCCTGCCCCATGATCCTGCCTCTGGGTGGGTTCCCATAAACTCCCAGGCCATCAGATGAGTAAACAAAGGCACAGACTGTGTCTACAATTCCTGGGCAGAAACTCAGCCTGCATCTCAGGGACCCCCTGCTTCATGCTTGTTTCCAGAGGCATCCTATGAGCTGCCCTGTCCTCTGGGGATAAGCCACCCCAGTACCCAGTGACAAGGGAGGCATCACAGCAGCCAGGCTTCTGGAGAACTCAGGGAGACCAAGCACCAGAAGAGGCCTCTGATGCTGAGAGAGGAAAGCGGGTCCCATAGAAGGCACTGGGGCCCACAAAAGAGAATCTGCTGGAAGGGATGATTCCTAGCCTCTGGGGCAACTGAGCCTTGGAAACCAGTACAGATTTCTGCACACAACCAGTGCATCCCTCCTTCCTTCCTCAGTCATTACTAAGGGCCAGGACATGATGGGCCCCATACTTGGCACACAGGGACGGGAAAGGAGCTGCCACCATCTTGCACACAGGAGCTCACAGTCTGGTGTCTGCTCTGGTATTGGTACCTGGGGGTGGCGGGTAAAATGTCAGCCTCATAGGCTGTGGCATCAGGGCCCTAGCAAAGGAGAGACACTAGCCCCCGGGGAGGGAGAAGGGCAGACGTACTGGCTCTGCTGGGTTTGCAAGGACCCGGGACAGAGCTGGGTGAAGGAAGAGGAAACCACAGAGGTGGGAAAGGACAGAGCAAAGCAGCAAGACAGAAGCAGGCCGGATTGCTGTGGAGGGGGAGCTGTGAGGACAGAAAGCGGGAGTGGGGGCTGTCAGCACAGAGTGGGGACTAGGGAAGGCTGTGGGCTGTGGGAGGTGAGGGGAGAGGAGGAAGGGAATTGGATGTGTTCTCTTGTCTTCATGTCATGGAAGGGCTCCAAATGAAAACTACTGCGTGGACACCTCCGCCAGGGACCAGGCACCCTAGTCTGGCTGTCTCCCTGTCCACCGCCAGGGAGGTCCGATATCCCTTTGATAACCCAGGAGCCTGAGCCTCGGGATGCTGGAGCCGGTTGGCCACATCCCATAGACAGTGGGCTCGCAGACTGACACCCAAAGCCCACGTTCTGTCCCACTGCTGCTGAGTAGGGTCCCCTTCTGTCTGCATGGCTGAGCCAGTGCCCTTCATGCTCCTCCAGCCGATGTTCATGTCTCTTTAACATTCTAGCCCTGTAAGGAGCCACCAGTGCAGAAGATAGTAATGGTAAGTCCTGATTTTTGTCCTCATGTCAGTGTGCCTGGTGCCCACGCTGACCTTCACACAAGGGGTCCTGCTGCCTGTGGGATATTTCCACCTGCTGCCCCACCGCCTCCCACCTACCTGGGTAGAGAGAGCTGGACGAAAGAAGAGGGTGATAGAGGGACAGGGAGGGCCCTCGGGAGGACTTACGACTCAAAACACCTTTCCCGAGTGTGCAACTCAGCCTGATCAAGAGCTGCGCCACTCACTTAGCAACTTGGGGTAGCCTATTTCAGCAATGGCTGTGGACCCAAAAATATTGGAACTTCTGCCAGTTCCCAAAGGACAGTTCATAGCTGTACCTTCACCCGGTCTCAGGTGAGTTCTTGGAAAAAGAGCTTCAGGTATCAGGACCAGGTCGCCTCCTTCAGGCTCTAATGAATATTGGGCTGAATTTCACTGATCTTTATCCCTGTCACCTGGCAGGCAAGAGGCTTGACCGGGCTGGTACTGTGGGGAGTGCAGAGCTGGTGAGGTTGGAAGAGGTCTTCCCCGGCATGGAGTCTGAGTAAGGCCCATGCCGGGTGAGCACAGAGAGCAGGGATCTGAGGAGCGGGTATGGCTCACTCAGGGGCAGGGACACAGTGTCCCAAACAGGGGGACCTGAGTCTGAGAGCTGGTAGGAAACAGCCCTCAGTGTCTGGGGCTGTACAGTAGCAGGTTACATTGTCACCTGAGGAGACTGGATGTGCCAGGGTCAGGTGAATGCAGCCCTGTCCTCCACCAATTCTTTACCCTGATGGCCCTCCTATGCACTGATAGCCGCAGGACCAGGCTTCTCCACCAAGGGCGGCACCAGGGCACAGAGGGACAGGATAGAGTTTGTTGGCCTTTTGGGGAAAAGCCATATCTGCAAACCAAAAGAGTTTGCTTGTTTTCACAAGGAGGACACTGTCACAGTACAGAGTGCTCCTCATTTGTCCTTGGTATCTCCAAATTCCCCTTGTCGAGTGGCCAGTGCTTGACACTGCTGGGGCAACAGACAGATGTCATGTGTCTGCACCCGGGAGCTGCCAGACCAGGAAGCAAACTGTACTTTCTCTTCCTAGGCACCCGTGAGGGAATGTATACGGCCCCGCCCAGTGGTGGTCCCTTGTAGGTGCCGAGGAGGCGGGATAAGACGGATAGAGGTGAGAAGGGCCTTTAGGTGGGGCTGAGGGACAAGGGAAGGCAGCCAGTCCATGGCCCCACATGAACCATGGCTTGGGTGGAGATGAGCTTTGTGGGCACTACATCGATCCCTGGGCACGGGAAAAACTGCAGAGGCCATCCCGATCCCGGGCCCCAGGAGAGGGCAAAGACTGTGAGGGCTCTTGACATCACCAACACCACTTGGAGCCCGGCACCAGGCTTGGAAGGGGCCCAGGTTTTCAGATGTTGGTGGCTGGCCACAGCCTGCCAGTCCCAGGCTGTCTGAGGTCATCAGCGGCTCCAACAATGGCTTCCATTTTCTTGGCCACCAGGCAGAGGAGTAAAACACAAGCTCAATCACAAACAGTCTCCCACAGGTCAGAAAAAGAATCGTTTAAGGAAAATTCTGAGCAAAGTTTGTTCCATGAGTCAGCTCAGCAAACTGAGGGACTAAGCTAACTACGTTGTCCTTGGACGCACTGACATGGGGACAAGGGCCTCAAAGAGGAGGAGGCTGTGAGGAAACATCCTCACAGGAAGTGCTAGGGCCGCACCCTGGGTGGGAGCTCCAGGCCCTGCAGGGGGGCATGAAGACAGGGTGGGGAGGCCCCTGGTGGCCCTGGCTGAGGAAGGAAGAACCCCATAATCTTCCTTCGTGAGCTTTGGCCTCCTCCTGGTCCTGCATCTGCGGCGATGAACCCGTTGGAACCACTGTACCAGGGCCTGGGCACGTTAGTCCTAGTCCGGCTGTCTCCCTGTTGACCCCTCAAGGAACCTCAGATGGCAGCTGGAAAGCCTGTGGACATTCAGCCTGGGGGCTCAAAGAAGCCAAACCGCCTCCAGACAGGGCAAAGGTCATGGCCTGGGGCTTGTTCCTGCTCACAAGGCACAGCCCCACCTGCCCCCTCAGTAGGGCCCAGAGAGGCCTGAACTACAGGTCCTGAAGTCGGGAGGCCACCTGCCCCTGGGTCCAGGGCCTCTCACTGGTGTCCTCCCCTCCTCTCTCTGGAGCAGCCCCAGAATCAGCCCTCATCCCCACCTGCTCCTGGTGTGCCCCCTGTAGGCCCTTGTCCCCTTCTCCCAGCTCCTGCCCAGCTCCCTGATGCCCACATCACATTCCCCTGCAAGACCTCTCCTTGTGACCCTGCATGTCCCCCACCTTAGACCCTTCCTCTCAAAGTAGCCCCTGCCTTCTCCTCCTACACCAGAAATACAGACTCATTTCGGGTTCCAAAACAATCTGTGACCTACAGTGACACTGCCTGCCCTGAAACACACAAGGCCACCAGGCCCCTGCCCCAGGCGGAGACTACAGAGCGGCCTCGGTGTGTTCCTGGGGACAGAGCCCTCTGGAGCCATCTCAGGCAGAGGGGCTGCTACCCCTCTGGAGGTGACGGCAAGGCCCTGGAGCTTCCTCACAGCCACATCTGCTTTTCAGGGCAAACTGGACACCTTGTGTGACTTTGTGCAAAGCTGCAACCAGATCCCATTGATGTGGTGTCAGCCCAGGAACGCGGTAAGCAGGGGCACAGGGATGTTCCCTGGGCAGGCGCCCTTTTCTCTTTGCCCTTGGCCGCTGAGCTCATGGACTATGGGTCAGAGAGCCCTGTCCATGCATCTTCCGGGAGGATGCCCCAGACGAGGAGACGCGGTGCTCATGAGCCTCCCATGTGGATTCTGGATGGGGCGCCTGCATTTCCTTGCTGGTCCCCATCAGAAGGACAAGAAACTTTCTTGGGGAGAGTGTTACCCAGTGCCTCCAAGCTTAAGTGAAAGAGGCTGGAGAAGGAGGCAGGCCAGCAAGTTCTCCTGACCCCCAGCCATCATCCCTCCCCACCGAGCTCCCCAACCTGTGTCTGCTGGATCCACACCCTCATCCTCTGAGACTCTCCTGGGCAGCTCCCTCATGTGCCAGGAATGCTGGAGGGCATGGTGACACCCCCATGTTGTTGACCAACATTGCGTGCTTTTGCCAGCTAGTAGAGTCCCTCCACATTCCACTGCCTGTGACAATGGGGAGAAGCCTGCATGTTACAGGTGTTCCCCTTGGAATTTAATAGTTGTGATGGCTAATTGTTAGAGTTCCTCCTATGCCAGCTGCCAGTCTAAGAACTTTCCATAATTTCACATTCAATCCTGCCAGTAACTGTACGTGCAGGTACTACTAATATGCCAGTTTTACCAAGGAGGGACCAAGGCACAGAGAAATCAAGCAACTTGCCCCAGGTCACAGAGCCTAGGAGTGGCAGAGCTGGACTTGAACCCCAGGGCCTGCCTCCACCCTTCTCACTGCCCTGCCCCCACCAGGTCAGCACTCATGAAACCATAATGGTTTCCCCAAAACCAATGCAGAGCTCAGAATTAGGGCCCATGAAGAGCATGCTCCTGGCTTGCCTGGGAATCATGTGCCTAAGCTTCCCCATGATCAGAACCTCAGACTGGGCCAGGTGCCTGGAGGACGTGGTGTCCCCAGTATCTATAGTGAGGGCTGCATTAGTCATTTTCTTAGTTCAGGCAAGCATGACTGTCCCTGGTGGCCAGGTGAGCATTAGGAGTCCTGGGCACGCCTGGGGGTGGGGACCCTGCTGAGGAGACACATGGATGTGTGCTGACACCCAGCAGGGCCAAGTCTGCTGTCGGAGGTTTCAAGGCTCCTCAGGAGACCACTGGGCTCCTGGCTCTGGGTCTAAACAGAGCTCGCGGTCCCAGCCATGTTTGCACAGATGCCCATTCTGCATCTGGATCTCCTGAAGCCTCTTCCAGGGCCACAACCCCATTATGGTCACTAGCACCACACCGGCCTTGTGCCAGGAACCCACCCAGCCACATCCACTCTGGGCAGAGGGAGAGAGCAAGACATGGAGGGAGGCCCACGACCAGAGGGAGAACAAGGGAGAGATACCAGAAAGGGCCATTTTACCCCATCAAGGGGAGGGCAGGGGCACTGGGCACCCTCTGATATGGTCCCTTTCCCAAGACCCTACTGGGAGTGTCATGGATTGTGGGGCACTTGTAGCTGCCCAGCACTTTCCCAGGCCCCTACCATGCCAGTTCTGGAGTCAGCCCAGTACTCTTTCAAGCTGGGAGTGAAAGTGACCCCATTTGTTTACTGATGGGAAAACAGTCCTGAGAGGCCAGCAAAGTCACAGAGGCCACCCAGAGAGCAAGTGGCAACACCCAGGGCCATCTAAAGTAACCCCCTTCATCCTGAGCAGAGCTGGGAGCCCATAAGTAGGCCCTTTGGGTGTGAGTTCCCTTCCCACTCCTGGGTCCCTCCCATGTGACTTTGTCCCTCTGACCATCCTCCTGGAGACCTGAGTGTGGCTGTTTTCTTCAGGACCGTTTCTCCCTATGCACATACACAGAATGACCCAAGAAGACTCAGTCTAGTTTCTTAATCTTGAGTCAAACCCTGGCTTCCATCCAAGGTCCTGATTCCCTTCCTTTGTTGCTTTATCCCAGGGAAGCCCATTAACCCACCAACAGGACCACTGCTAGGTCCGCCAGGAAATCAGGCCAACAGTGGCCAACCTTACCCTCCCCCACTGCACGTAGTTCATGGTCACAGAGCTGTGTCCCAGTGCACATACCCTGCGTGTCCCCCACACAACGCCCTATGCACAGCGTCTCCTTTCCTCCTCACAGCCACCCCTCAGGGACCACACCTGCCCGTGACAGAGCTTCCCGAGGCCAGACACTGTTCTAACTGTTTAATACAACTAACTCTTTCATCCCCCACAATTCCATGGGGAGAAAGCCAAGGCCCCGCACAGTTAAGTCTCCTGCCCAGAAGCCCTAGGGCCAGCATCAGGAGCTGACGCCTCACTGCCAGCCTGGCTCCTTCTCTTCTACCAAGGCGGTCACTTCTCTGCATGTCACAGCTGTGGAAACTGAGTGCATGAATTTTCGTGATGGACTCAATGTGATGGGGCTGTGGAGAGGTGCGGCAGGGCAGGTGATGACCTCCGGAAGGTTCACGTACAAGTCTAGGCTCCAACACCCATATCATGCTGCCAGGGTCATAGGGAAATATCTGGGCTCTGTCCACAGAGTCCACAGAGTCCATCTGTCCACAGCGCAGTGTGTTATATATGCAAACAATTGTGAATGTCACTGTTATTTTGATAGTATGCTGATAACAGACCTCCTTCTAAATATGAGCTCATGTATGTTTGCTGGGAAAGTGTTCTTCCATGGAACAATTAGAACCTGGGTACAGATCGGCCTTATGATGTATTCATGCCAAGGAGCTCCTGAGTCCTCTGTCCTTGCCCATGGCACAGAGGGAGCTTCATCAGGGAGGGGGGTGTGACAAAGCTGGTACGTAGCTTCCCCTCTCCAGGAAGACTGAACTTGATAGCTGTCTGTCAAGCCGGTGAACTTTGAGAAGATCTCAGATCATAACCTTGGGATTGTGATGCAGCTGGCTCTCCTGTGTTCTGCAACCCTCTCCTCCCCCTGACCTGAAACTCAAACACACACACACACACAGAGGCAACCCAAGCATGTGCAAGGACATGCTGACACATGCACACATTCCCCATGAAGTAGCAGGAAACGAGGTAATGGAGCCCATGTCCCAAAGCATGGAGATTCGGGCTAGCAGTGACCCATTTGCCAGTGGATCCAAGATTAGTCCCTTCACTGTGCAGCACTGAACTGATGTAAACAGTAATTGGTCACTGCCTTAGGTCATCAAATGGTAGGAAGGCAGAGAGGAAGGAGACTCCCCTCCACCCCCAGACCCCTCCACTCAGCCCATGACACTTGCAACACAGTCTCAGGGTCTCTCTGGCCCTCCGCGTTCCCCCTGCCACGTAGGGCCCCTCTTTTCTCCCAGCAGTCCATGGGAAGATGCAGCCTGCAGCTCCCGGAGACGGACTCAGGCGTGGGAGAGAGGACGGGCTCAGCACAGGTGCCCTACAGTCATCCCTTGATGAAATCAGAGCAATCCCACAGCAGTTGCTAGGTCTAGATAATCTGTTTATGCTCGGGAGTAAATAAGCAGAAATAAAGGAGCCTGAGATAAAGATAAAGTTTCCAATCTGTTCTCAGTAGCAGCACACCCATGCACACGTGTAACACAAGTGTACTGACCTATAATGAAACCACAAACCTTCACTCACTGCTATAACAGAAGATTTGGATATGTGAAAACCTAGACCACATTGCCAGCTTTTCCCAGAGGAATCGTGCGCTTAGCTCTGCTTTAGTGTAATTGTAATGAACATGCTTAGGGAATTTGATCAAACTGATTTAAGGATGAATTGAAAAAAATTACAGTTGAGTGTAGTTTGGGAGTTTTTGATGTGATCCTGGGGCAGGGATGGTGAACGTCCTGCCAGATGACCGAGACTCTGCCCATGGGCCCAAAACAGTCTATGGTATTGAGAAGAGACCCAGCTGCAGTGCTCTGGGCTATGGACTAGAGGGTCCCCTATTCGGCCCTGGAATGTGGTTGTGCAAAGGCGGCATTAGAGAATGGGATTGGGAAATAAACAACTTTTGTTTCCTCGTGCATGTCTGTCTGTATTGTCTGGGCTCTCTACAATATCTCTGTTATGATCAAGAGAAGCAGAAATGTTTATCTGTAAAAGGTAACAATATTAACTTGATAAAGCCTAAGGTGATATTACATAGAAAGTTGCCTAGAAAGTGACATTTTACAAAGTATGTCAGTCTTGCTGTCCTGCTGGGAAAGTCACAGCCAGGAATCCCTACCCATCTCTGGGCTTGGCTCCACTCTGCACACAGGCATGCGGGTCCCCAAGGGTGTGTGTCTTTCTTGAACTTTTCATTGGATCAATATCCTTGTGGATATGGGAAAGGACAAGGTCTGCCTCTAGGTGACCCAGATTCATTAATAACATACTTATAAATTCAAGGGGGTTTAGGTGTGTTGTTTTTCTAATGTGGCTACTGTTAGGAGGGAAAACCAAGATTATTCGAAAGGGTTAGTAAGGATTTTTAACAGTAGGGTGATGACAATGAAAGTCTCAGTAAAAGAAAGCAGTGGTCATACCCTTTGTCACTCTCAGGCACTCAAGCATAACACTATGAGGGAATTATGGGTTCACAGAAGCCCAAAGTTTGCCCACTACATGGAGCACCTGTGGGGACTGGTGGGACCTTCTGGGGACCGACAGGCCCAGACAGATTCAGCAGGGGATCATTGGGGATCTGGGCAGTAGGAAGAGCACAGGTGTGATTAGAGAAGGAGCTTGACAGGCCCCAGCAGCCAGAGAAACCACAGCTTTCTGGACCCAATTCCACTGGTTTCTCAGTGACCTTCTCTCTCTTCTCTTCCCTACAGAGGAGGTGCCTCAACTTTGCCCGATTGAGGCCCCCCTGCATGAAGTATCCCTGTACCCCAAAGATCTGCCTTCTACCCTGCACCCCAAAGATCTGCTTTCCACCCAGCCAGGAGTGCTTCCCCATCAGCAACTGCTACTCATGCTGCCAATGCCCATCACGCAAGTGTTCCCGGCTTCCCTCCAGGATGCTGCCACTGATGGCCCCCTCTTCCCCGGCACTCTGCGGAACCACTCTGTCACTCCCACCCCCATAGCCCAGCCTCCATCTCACCAAAACCCCAAGGTTATTAAGAGCCCTTTGTGCACTGAATTAGACATACGTTTTGAGTGTTGGTTTACAGTCAAAGGGAGTTGGAATTAGTTGCTGATCAGCAAGAGAATTTGGTGGGCTTTGCTCCACTGTATGAGACTATCTATACTGCTTCCTTCCAGGACAAAGCACCCTGGTGTCCTGTGGATGCAGACATGGATGTGCCCCAGTCCCCACGGCCCACTCTTCTTCTGTCCCCAAGGGCTGGGACACCTGGGATTTTGGCCAAATTCCGCTCTTTGAAAAAAGCCCAACATGTCTTTGAAATAGGAATCCAATCCTGTGTCTCCTTCCCTAATTTTGTGTAGAGAGAAAGACTTGAGTTTCTCACCCTCCTTGACTCCACGTTCTTGGTTTTCATTTTTTTCACTACCCACACTCTGAATGTGTCCTAGAAAGAGACAAGCCTCCCCCAAGGTCACCAGCTGCCAGGGTAACTTCTCTTTCCAGATACCCCAAACCGTCCCCAGGCCCAGAAGAATTTTAGAGAATCCTCTCCGTTTCCCTAGGGAATGTAAACCTCCCCTATTTGTCATTTGCCATTTGCAAGACCACAACCAGTTATCTCTAATCCATGTCGATAGTAAATTAAAGTACTCTGCACCCTCAGCCTCTTGTCCTTGAATGTCATAATTATGCTTTTCAGTAGAATTTCTGTAAGACAAGTATAGGTAAAAAAAATACATCAGGTTTGGGTTTTTAGTCTGTATTGATTAAAGTGGCTGCATAGCAATGCCCATAATTAAAAGAAAGAAAGAAAGAAAGAAAGAAAGAAAGAAAAAGAAAAGGTTTTCCTGGGGGCGCCTGGGTGGCTCAGTTGGTTAAGTGACCAACTTCGGCTCGGGTCATGATCTCACAGTTTGTGAGTTCAAGCCCCGCGTTGGGCTCTGTGCTGACAGCTCAGAGCCTGGAGCCTACTTCAGATTCTGTGTTTCCCCCTCTCTTTACCCCTCCCCTGCTCATGCTCTGTGTCTCTCTGTCTCTTAATAATAAACGTTAAAATAAATAAATAAATAAATAAACAAACAAATAAATAACGGTTTTCCTGGAATGGCTATGAATGTGGAAAATGTTTGCAGGGTAACTCTCCAAAGCCTTTTTACCTGGAGTTGCTCTTTCTTGTGGACCCCTCCCCCACTTGTCTGCCCTGTCCCAGCCTGGGTCGCAGATCAGTGTCCTGCCAGGACAGGAACGGTGACAGAGAACATGTCCACCCGCATGGTGGGCCTTTTCCACCTCTGCCAGTACATCTGTCTTGCAAGCTATTTATGGGAAGCCTTTTCCTGGCACGAAATGCCAGGCACGGGTGTCTCAGAGAAATAAGCCAACTCAAGACGGAGGAAATAGAGGAGGGGGCTTAGCCCCTGTGGCATGGGACTCAGTAGTTTCACTGGGACTCCATTCAGTGACTCATTCCAGAGCAGTGAGTGATAGGTGCTTGAAGACCACAAGCAACCCCTCCATGCCTCACTTCCTGAAGTCCTTCATGGACTGTGAGGCCTTAGCCAACATTCTGGTTTGGTTTAGTGTTGCAAGAGTGAAAATCACCGGCTGTGTAAGCACAGAGCATGTTAACAAGGCTGGCAGGTGACACAGGGCTGGCCCCACGGGGAAAGGTCCGGTGGGTCTCAGATGCCTGTCTAGTGCGGGATGGGTCCCACTGGTTCTAGACTGCCTCCACTGAGCTGCAGGTACTTATGGGTCATATACAAATGAGCCAAGAACAGCCACATCCAGCTTTAAAAAGGTGGCTAGGACCATGGGTCTTTTGAGAATCTGGGGGGAAAATGTTTACTGTACTTATAATACCAAGAAAAGTGTGTGAAACATTTTTTTTATTGGAAAGAAAGAGAATGAAACAGCATGAAAGTGTAGACAGAGATTTTGATCTCTTCTCAAGAAGTAGAATATTTTGTTTTGTCTGTAACTGGTGTGAAAGCACTGTCCTGGCCTGAGAGGTTCAAGGACACTTTTCTTTTTTTTTTTTTTTTTTTTTTAATTTTTTTTAAGTGTTTATTTATTTCTGAGACAGAGAGAGACAGAGCATGAACAGGGGAGGGTCAGAGAGAGAGAGATACAGACTCCGAAGCAGGCTCCAGGCTCAGAGCTGTTAGCACAGAGCCTGACACGGGGCTCGAACTCACGGACCGTGAGATCATGACCTGAGCCGAAGTCGGCCGCTTAACCGACTGAGCCACCCAGGCGCCCCTCAAGGACACTTTTCTGAAAGTAGCTCTGTGCCTCTGCATCATATCCAAGTATGACCGTAAGACAGTGCAGGCCCATCTCGCAGCCTCTGTGACCCTATATGGAGAAATGTATCTGTGATTCAATAAAAGGGCTTAATGTGACTGCGAATGAAATCTGTTCATTAATGGACCTCGAGAGCCTTCTTATTTTTAGCCGATAATAACTAGGTCTCATCACACCTTCTTCATCCCTGAGCTGAAGAGGGAGGTAGACGTGGACATCTTAGAGGAACATCGGCCTGCCCTTGGCCATCCACAGCCACCGACCCTGGCCTCGCTTCTAGGAGTGACAGTATCAGGAGGTAGCAGCAAAAGGGAATTTCACTGGAGATCCCTCCTTGGGCCCGGGCTCCTGCCCTGCTTTCCCCAGTTCTAGCTCAGCAGAGCCTCTGGCTTGTCATAAGCAGGGGGCTCCTCACCTTAGTGAAGAGAGAAAGGGGCATAGCCCGCTGCTGACAGCTGACTCAGAGGTGGGCTGCCTTTGGTCTCCCACCTCCCCCTCCTACCTGGGGCAAGCTATCTTTATAACAAGTCTGACATCTGAGCCGTCCCAAGCTGACATGTCTACAAAACAGAATACGCTGGGCAATGCTTATTCCTCATTTTAGACATTTTCTGAAGGCCTGTTGGTGTCTTGCGAAGCAGCCCATGTGGACCTCCAAGCCTGGGCCAAAGCCTGTGCTTCTGGAAGCCAGGATCCTCTCCCAGACCCCACCCGGCTCAGACATAAACCTCCTTCACAAGCACGCAAACAGAAACCCATGCATACCCACCGCCATATTGGAGCATGCACACTTAAAGCTGTCGCCTTAACGGTTCCCCCACCTCCTTGTCATGCACCAGGATTCCCAGAGCAGGCCCAGGAAGTAGACGAGGTCAGGGTGGAAGAAGGGTACTATCTCGGGCACTGCCTGGTGTTCCAACTGCGCTGCGCTCGGCGATCTGCTCACATGATGAAGCAATCTGCAGAAATGTCCATTCAGTTCCGCTCGCTCTCTCTGCTTTCCATTCCACATTCCAAGTAGGCACCCAGGCCCTGGATGTTGCCTGGTTGGTCTCAGTGGGAGACAAGTGGTCTGAAGGCCACCTGCCTCCCACCTTGTGTCAAGACTGAAGCTTCTCAGGGGCAGTGCTTTAGCATCTCAGAATGAGGGGGTAGAATGGACAAGGAATGAGCACATGAAAACTACATTCTGAAATTTGAAGAGTTGCATTGTTAAATCATGAATCTTTCAGATGAACCACGAAGCTCGCAAAAGTTTCACATACCGCTTAGGGTGTACCCCCACCCTGTTCACGCCTTCCGTCAGTTGAGAATTTCCATGGAAAAGTTTAAGAAATCCTGCCATCAGGGTTCTCCAGACAGGAGAGCCCAGCCTGACCCGACCCGACCCTGCCTCCGGGCGGTGCAGAGGCAGAGCCCACGGCAGACGCCAGAAGGACAGAACAACAGTGGCTGTAGGTCCTGACCTGGGGTCAGACAGGCAGCCAAGCCCCAGCAGCATTGGAAAGCCCATGGAACAATGCTTGGCCTTCTGTTTCAGGCTCTCCTGCTCTCCGGGCCATGTGACCTCTGTCCGTCCCCCTCTCTCTGCATCTGCTTCTTTCGCCCCCATCTCCGCCTCCCTGTGCACTTAGCTGCCCAGCCCCCCACAGCCCCCGGTTGCTGGTCTGCTGCTCAGGTTGACTGGCTGCTCCCCAGTGCCACACTGATGGGGGAAAGACATCCACGTGGGCACATGGCTGCTGTCAGTCCCAGCTTGGGGTGTGGGAACAGCGTTGACGGTGTGACTGCAGGCCGAGCAGGTGCCTCCAGTGTGGTCTGCAACACGCTGAGGAGCCTGACCCATCTGTCCCTCCACGAGTGGCCCTGGTCGCCCCACCCCCTTCACTCCCACTCATTTCTCTCACCTACTTTGTCTTCCTGATGCCCCAGGAAGCCGTGTGAACACGTAAGAGCCCCTCAACGTCTGCTCTCACCTGCCCCCAGCACCTGCCCCTTCTACCAGTGTCCCACACCTGCCTGCTGCCTCCAACCTACAGACGGGGCCCGTGCCAGCTGGGAGAGAAGGGCTTGGGCAAGTGTGAGGAGAGAGAAGTCTGGTCCCTTACGTGCAGTCTGGGCTCAGTTAACAGCAAATAGTACAAGCAGTGTATGCACATCCAATGGCACTTGTTTGCATGGGTTACCGTAACAATGTAGCCGAGTCTTGGGGCCATAAACAGCAGGAACTTCTTTCCTTTTTTTTTTCTAGAGATTTACTTTCTTGGGGCACCTGGGGGGCACCTGGGGGGCTCAGTCAGTTGAGCATCCGGCTTCGGCTCAGTCATGATCTCATGGTCTGTGGGTTCGAGCCCCGCATCGGGCTCTTTGCTGACAGCTCAGAGCCTGGAGCTTGTTTCGGATTCTGTGTCTTCCTCTCTCTGCCCCTCCCCAGCTCACGCTCTGTCTCTCAAACATCAATAAACAGAAAAAAAATTAAAAACAAAAAACGTTTGTTCAGAGGGGTCACATATTACACACTCACCTTTAATCAGCAAAAAAGGAATTTACATGGCAGAACCTGATGTCAGTGAGAGTAAAAAAAATTTTTTTTTAATTTTAAAAAAGAAATTTATTTTCTTGGGGTTCCTGGGTGGCTCGGTCCACTGAGCGTCTGGCTCAGGTCATGATATTGCTGTTTATGTGTTCAAGCCTGCGTCAGTGTGGAGGCTGCTTGGGATTCTCTGTCTCCCTCTCTCTCTGCCTCTCTCTCTCTCTCTCAAATAAATAAATATTTTTTTAAATCTTTAAAAAAATAAATTTATTTTCTTAATTCCAAGATCAAGGTGTCTGCAGGTTTCATTCCTTCCGAGGCCTCTCCTTGGTTTGTAAATAAATGGCCATCTCCTCCCTGTGTCCTCACAGGTGTCTGCTCTGTGTGTATCCGTGTCCTAACCTCTCCATTCAGGACAGTGGTCATATTGGAATAGGGCCCACCCTAATGACCTCACTTAATTTTATTATCACTTTAACGGCCCCATCTCCAAATAGTCACATTCTGAGGTACTAGGGGATGAGGACGTCAACAGATTAATTTGGGGAGGACACGATTCAGCCCCTAATAGCTATTTATCAGCTGATGCTTTTTGAAGTGGGGGGTTCTGGGGGAGATGGGGGAGGTCCTGTGAAAAAGCTCCATGGTTAAGGACAAGCTGGGGGAGCACAGGCAGGTGACTTTTGCCTCTGTAGAGACTACAGCCATGTGAGGATTGAGTGTGCTGATGCGCAAAGCTCCCTGACCTCACACACAGAGTGGGGGCTCCAAAGTGGCAGATCCTGTGACGCTCTCTTGGGAATTTGAGGCGATGCTGGGTCAGGACCCACCTGCTCAGGTCAGACTGCAAGATCGGGAAGGGACCTTGGGGGCTCATCACCTCCTTTGACGAATGAGGAGCTGAAGATGAGAGTGTTGGTGCCTCATCATTCTGGGGGCCACGGCCCCGTGTCCATGATCCTTGCGGAAGTTCTGGGGCTCCAATGACATACAGAATGCCCAGCATTGCAGTCCTTAAGCCCAAAGGTGACCTGGGATGCTCAAACCCAAAAATGCAGGTCCTTGTAACTGGAAACCCTGAACCTTTCTGTTTTCTTTTCCTCTACCCATGGGTGGTGGACATCCCTGGGAAGCAAACTCTGGCTCAGACAGCAGATGGCTGGTGGCGAAAGGTGTTTGCCACACAGACAGGAGGCCATAAAGGGGAAGGAGGATAAGAGCAGGGGCCCTGCTTTAGGTGAGCCAGGGCCAGGAGCTGGGCCGAGATGGGACGGGGCTAAATCAGCAGAAGTTTCCTGGGGTTCAGGAGGCAGAAGACAGAGATGGATGGGCATCTCCTGTAGTGTTCCCCCATGTCCCCGGCCCAGGAGCCTTCCTGCCTGTAACCTCGGGCAGTAGGTACCCAGGTGCCTCATTAGGGATGGGATGAGGATGACCGGAGGCCAGTATGATGTGATAGATCGTTCCAGGAGATGGCGCTCAGAGCTTACATTCATTTACTAGCCCAACTTAAAGATCCATGTTAAAATGTCCGTGTTAAACAGAGCCATGGAACAAACATGATGGAGGCTTCTGTCTCGCCACTTAGTTAACTGCGCGTCCATTATGCGTCACACATATTTTTCCTTTTTCTGGAGACAGTAGATATGTCTTTAAAACCTGGAGAAATGGGAGAGTATTGGCAGGGCTGGGGGGGCCTGAAATGCCCTAAACCCTCAGCACACACTTTTCCAACCCACAGGCCTCTCACCAAACACATAGCCTCCTGTTTAACAGCAGACTCATGGCTGGGGCGGCTAGATCTGTGCCAGGGGGCCCACTCCAGCCTCTGTACCCCAGCCCAGTGTGCCCAAGTGCATGGGCTCTGCACACTGCCAAGGACTCAGGGAAGACCCACTCTGCTGTACCACCCTCTTCCCTTCTCCCCCCAGTCGCCCATCTCCTCCCCTTTGACTGCACACGTGGGCACCTGGCTGACACGGCCATGCAGTCCGACGCCTGCTGTTATCCCAGGGAACCTCAACACTCGTGGTATGTCCCATCCAATGCCGTGACCTCTTAATCCTTGACCTCTTGGCCACCTTCCTGCACTGAACTTCCATCTCCCTACCCCTGAATGCACCCTGAGCCCTGTAATCCCTTAACTGCACAATTCAGACCTCTCCCTCTCGCCAACACCATGTATGCTCCCAGTTTACTGACTCGTTCCTCCCACCCCATTGTTTTTTAACCTTATCAGGATGCCCCATCCATAGTCATTCCCCTTCTGTTTACAGCACAGGCCCCAGGGCCCAGCATCTAGACCAACCTCACTCCAATATGATGCACTTCTCTGGTCCCATTTCTTTGTGTCACACGCTCAGCGTAAAACTTCTGACTCACATGGATGGAACCAGTTCTTTGCCTTTTCTGTGCCTGCCCTGGGCTACTGAATACTACTGGGGGAAACCTATGCCACTGAGGCCTCAGTGCTGAACACAACTGTCAACACAAGTTCTGGCTAAACATAAGAGAGGCCATTTTATTTTATTTTTTTTTTAATTTTTTTTAACGTTTATTTATTTTTGAGACAGAGAAAGACAGAGCATGAACGGGGGAGGGTCAGAGAAAGAGGGAGACACAGAATCTGAAACAGGATCCAGGCTCTGAGCTGTCAGCACAGCGCCCGACGCGGGGCTCGAACTCACAGACCGCGAGATCATGACCTGAGCCGAAGTCGGACGCTCAACCGACTGAGCCACCCAGGCACCCCAAGAGAGGCCATTTTCTGATTGCCAGAAATTTAAGAAGAAGAAGAGGAGGAGGAGGAGGAGGAAGAAACTTGAAGTTAAGTCGATTCACAACAGTGTGTGGCTATTAGGCCTTGAAGACTTGAGCACGATATTTACATCTGGTCAGAGCAAAGGCCCTCTGGCCAGATGCGTTGAGAGGTGAAGCCTCAGCCCTCAGGCACGTAGAGATTGGATCTGCTCCCTTTTAGGTCAGAGCTGCAGAAGGTAATGGTCCCCATAAAACAGAACCAGAATCCTCAACCCCAGCCCAAGCCAGTGCCCAGATGAGGGGAAATTAGGGCCCTAAGTCCCCAGTGTGGTATGAGAGGGTGTGGAAAATATGAGCTGAAAACCTAGCGTTAAAGTCCTTCTGGACCTAACAGAATCTATCAGGTGTCAGCAAAACCAACCATGACCCTCTCCCTCTGGAGATGCCTTCCCCATCCAGGGCATAGGGGTCTCTTGGAGAACATTTGCTGCTGACAAGGAGCTCAAGGGGAAAAAGTTCTAGGTGTCTAACCAAAGAGAGCCAGCAGATAAAAGAAACGATAAGACTCAGGGCCCAGAAAGTAGAGATAATAGAGAAGTCTAAACGGGACATTAAAATAGGATTGTGCGAAAGGTTCAAACAAAAGAAAGAAAGAAAGAAAGAAAGAAAAGCTGTAAGACAAGAACAACTAATTATGAAAATGCCAGAGCTTACCAAAGATCAAAGTTTTAAAATGGCATTAACTTAGAAATTTACTACAACTGGACATAATTGAAGAGAAAAAAAAAATGGAAGAATTTGAGAGATGGATCTGCAGATGCTATCCCTGTTTTTTCCCTGAGATGGAAACCAGAAAAGGGAAATTAATAAATGAGGAGAGAATGAGACACTACAGCCATAGCAGCTCATTCTTTCATCCCCAGTGATCAAAGGATAAAACAAAGGCCCTGGAACTCAAACACACAAAGGAACAAATCCACGTTTGCTGACTCACCAGGCCAGAGAGCAAACACCACAGAGAAACCCACTGAGAGGTCTGCTGAGAGGGAGAGGCAGCAGACTCTCCAGAAGGCTCTAGAAGGGCTCGTGGGGCTGATCAAAGATGCAGAACTAGCTCTCTGGATGGGACAGAACGCGTTCCCGGGTCTGTACACAGTTGGTTAAAACAAATCCCATGTTCGTATGGACCAGGGAGGTCTTCACTCAAGCTTGGCACGTCAGGGTGATTCAACGTCTACGACCAATATTCAAGTTGGATATCCGCCATAGGTTCATTTTTTACCACAATGACAATTTCAAACTTCGGCCAACCTCCGACCTCACTGCTTCACCCCACACTCGGCATTTTCTATCACCTCCTGCTAAACAGACTAAAACAACCTGAGAACACTTGGAGGAATGCCTTCTCTTTACTGACATGCCCCCATTCTCTGCCCATCTCCTTTACAGATCACGACAAAGAGGGTTGGGGTTGGGGTTGGGGTTGGGGTTTTCCTTCCTAACTAATGTCAAAGTCTCTGGCTGTGCCCTGGCTCCCACTTCTTAGGGAACTGGTGTCACTGTTCTGTTTTCTCTCTATGTCTTCACTTCTCCTTCTCGACATTCCAAGAGCATTTAAACACGCTCAATGCCCTCCTGCCTTAAAAACGCCTTCCTTGGCCCACACGGCCTTCCTGGTAAGGCCGCTCTCTGCTCGTGTTGCCTTCATACCAACCGCATTGCTCCATGGCACCCACTGCTCTCCAGCACCCTCCCACTCCCCCGCACAGCTGGGTGTCAGGAACACAGCAGCATCCATCATTCTTTGTGCCATGAGTGACATGTGTGGCTGGAGATCTTGGCACCCCACAGGAAGCTCCTAACACTGCTCACGAGAAGTCTAGCTTAGCCTGGGTAGGTACTGAGCACCCCCAGGCCCTGGGCCAGGTTCTGCCAGCCTTGTTGTTGGGTGTGGCCCTCACACTGTCTGCCTGAGCTGCGGGAAGGACAGACTGCAGTGATTTCCCGCATGAGGAGCCTACACAAAGTGTTCAGACAGGCACCCCAGAGGTGGCCAGCTATCTGTTCTGTCTGACACCCAGACCAGAGCTCACTTAGCAGGGCTCAGGCACTGTGCTCAGGCACTCAACGTGGCCTCAGGCAACTTCTGCCTGCCTGACTCAGTGACCCAGTAATCCAGGGACAAATTGTCACTCCAGATGGGGTGGAGGCCCATAGCCAAGGCCAGGAAGCTGCCCACATCTACCCAAAAGTGAAGAAAGGCCATCAGGAGGAGGAAATAGGCACAAAGGCAGAATGTGGGCACAAGGGGGCAGGTGAGAGACTCCAGAATGGACATGGTGACAACACATGATGTCAGAGGCCCACAGGAATGTGGGGCCCAATGGATGATCTAGGGATGGAGCTACTGAGTCAAGGGACCCTGCAAGAGGGGGAATGGGGGTCGGGGAAGGCTCAGGGCTTTTGTCCCTGGGGTAGGAGGTGACCAAGCAATCCCAAAGGACGGCCAAGGTTCAGAACCTCTGATGAGGAGGGGGAAGAACAGAGGGCCCAGGAAGGAGACCCAGGGGTCAGTTAGGGTAGTAATAAAGAGACTAAGAAGGATGGCCCCTCAGAGGGCCAGATCGTGTCTGTACCAAACTCTGTGGCCTGTCCTGGTCTCAGGGTCCAGCATTTCTCTCTGGGCTCTGCCAGGGCCCATCACACTAGTCCTGTCTAAGGTCATCCTCATAACTAGACTTCAACCGCAGCCTCCTGGAGGGGACCCACTCACTAGACACTCATACTCATGCCACAGCATGGGCACGCCCCCACATGCACATGGCCATGGGCAGCTGAAGTCCTGAGAAGCCCCACCATTGAGGGCACCTCGCTTCTGACCCAAAGGGCTCCCGAGGAGCCTGGGAGTGTGGGTCCCCAAAGTCCATGTGACTTTCTGACGGCACCGCACAGCGCTATGCAATAGTGATGCCCAGTCTTCAGGCAGCTCTGGGTGGTGGCTGCCTCCCTCAGCCTATGCATCCAGCTCTGTCCCCACCCACCCCAGCCCACACTTCCAGAAAGAACAGCCTGGGACACCATGCGTGTGGAGCAAAGAGTATTGGACTCAGGGTCAGGAAACCAGAGGATTTTTGCATCAAGGGATCACTCTTATCTGTTACCCTGAGAGGTTTCACTAAATATGAAACAATCACACCACTGTGGGGCTATTTTTCCCTCAGGGATTCTGGAAGCCCTGGGAGAGCCTCCCCAGGATGGAGGGGCCTCACCGTAACCCTGAGCCACTGTGTTTACCCTGAAGGGCGGGTTAAGAGTTGGGTAGAAAGAGTGTGCTGTGGAACATTCTAGTCAGGGGACCCAGGGAAATCAAGCTCCAGAGAGGAAAAAAATGAACCTCTTCCCTGGGGAGCTGGCTCCCTCCTTCGGCTGGCGTCCTACGAGGCCCAGCACAGAGCAGGCGCAGAGCAAGTCAGAGAGACCTGGTGGGTGACAGCTCAAGAAGCAGGATTTGTGCAAAGGATCTGAACACTGGAGCCTCTTTCTCACTGTAGCACATGGCGCCCACACCTGCTTTTGGGGTTGAGGCAAAGAATAAGGGGGACAGAATGCACGCAGTGATTAAAGAGGTGTCCAGACTTAGAGACACCCCAATAAATGGAGGCCGCCAGTGCCCATGTCCTTTGCTGGGCTCCCCACTGCCCTGTTAATGGCGTAGAAACTGCGCCATAAAAGAAAGGGAGATGTGGTTTCCTTCTTTTTTTTATATAGATCGGATCTAGTAAAGATAGTATGAAACTACAGCCATGTTTGCTAAGTGGGGACTTCAAAGGTCGAGACTCAGAATTTCCAGTCTGCGTAACAGCCACAGCCCAGACGTCTGGCAGCGAGTGGCAGAATTCCACAGGCAGGCCGGGGCGGTGCCTGGGTGCGGCCTGGGAGCCACAGGAGGGACCCAGAGCCAGGCAGAGCCCAGAGGGAAAGGGAGGGGGGCGGGGGCGGCGCAGGGTGGGGCCTGGGGCCTGCTTGCACCACCACACCCAACCCCAAACAACCCAGCCTCTCCTCTGGAGGGCCAGTCCTGTGCCTCTCGGAGTGGAGGGAAGGTGGACCGGTCCTACTTCGTCTCCCTGGGGAAAGACGATCGAGAGGCGAACAAGATGGCCTGGTGGAAAGCCTGGGTAAGTGTGGAGCAAGCAGAGGTGGAAGGCTGGGTGCCTGCAGGGTGTCGGTAGACAGAAGTCAGCTCAGTCAACAATCACGCTGCCTGCCGGCCATGCACCAGACTGCCCACTGAGGAGGCAAGAGAGAAGAGACTGTCCCAGCCCTAGAGGCGCTCACAGTTACGAGAGAAGTTGTGTGTGTATAGTGGGGGGCGGGGGGCAGACAGATAAAGGAACCCTGAAATGCACTGAGGGGAACTGAGAGGCTGGGGAAGCCCAGAGGACAAGCCCCGGCAGGGAGGGGTCAGGCTGCTCGAAGCTACGGGTTATCATGTGTGAGTCATATGTGCATGCGTGTGGTATGTGTGCACATCCGTGTGTTTGAGGAGAATCAAGCAGATGGTTCCTTGCAGAGGGAACACACACTCAAAAGCCCAGAAGGGTGGGCAGCTTGGCTTTGGAGAGAAGTGGCTCCAGAGAGGGTCCTGGGTGAGAGGAGAGAGGAATGGGGGCAGAGAGACCTAAAGAAGCAGGCAGGGCAGGTCCTAAAAGGCCTCGTGTGGCAGGCCACGGGGCTTGGGCTTTACCTTAAGAGTAATGGGGAGCCACTGAAGACCCTTGAGATGATGAGCAACATGATCAAATTGGCTGATGGAGGATCCATCAATGCCTACACCTTAGGGCATGGGAAGGCAGGCAGTCCTCTGGGGATCAGTGGTGTTTATTCGTCAAGATTGAAGAAAGAGAAGAGAGGGCAGGAGGACCTGGCCCACAGGGGCCTTGAGTGGCTAAAATCCATGCTTTATAGAGTCATGGAGGACTGAGGCGGGGAAGACAGCACAGCCTGTCCCCAGGTCTCCTGCGTCCGAGCTGAATTAACAGATTCTTGGGAGTGTTTCGCCTGGCTTTGAGTCTGAGGCCATCTCATGCAAAGGAGTTGAAAACACAAGACGGGGACAAAGAGGGCAAGCAGATGACACCTGCGGGTGACATTGTGCCCAGGCACGACTCCTGCATTTCACCCCCAGGCACCCCAGGACATCAGGGCTGCTCTTTCCATTTTACAGATGAGAAAACTGAGTCTCAGAGACACTGGGTGACTTGCTCAGTCCCACAGCTAGCAGGCAGGGATCTAGCTAGAATTCAGGTCTCTCTCCACCCCCGTCCCCAAGCTGTCTGTGAGGGGCAGTGGGTGACCCAGGCTTATCCCGCTTCAGGAAATCTCTTTGCCACAAATGTCTCAACCCAGGAGTTGTTGGGTTCAGACAAACCAGGCCTGGACAGAGAGGAAGCTAGTGGCAATGGTGGGGCATTTGTCTGGGCCCCGGCGAAGCAGCTGGGACAGGTCAAGGGGCTACAGTGGCCTCCAGTTTTGGCCTGGCCTGGCCTGGCCTGACGCAGACGTGGCAGGGAGAGCCCGGTGTTAGGCACTTTTCCACTGTCAGCTGCTGGCCTATCCAGCCTAGCTCTGGGCCTTGCTCTCAGTGTGGCAGGAACCCCAGGTGGGTGAAGCCTCCTTGCGGGGACCTGCCAACCTGGCAGGATAATGATGACCTTCTCTGAGCACCTATCGTGTGCCAGACATCCCTTTAAGCATCTCACATTCAATATCTCCCTTGAGCCTCGTCCCACCTCTACAATGTAGATGCCAGTGTCCTTATCCACAGATAAAGAAACTGAGGCACAGGAGGCTCAGCGGGTACCCAAGGTGGCCATGCTAGTAAGTGCTAGAGTCTGGGTTAGACTCTGAGAAACCCATTTCCAGAGCCCAAACGGTGGACCTTGGCTACCCCAAAACCAGTGGGGGGAACTGGTTTGGGTCAGCAAGATCGCAGGTAGACCCTACCTGGGACAGCTTGAGCTGCCAGGGAAGACCAGGCCCAGGACTGGGGTGGGGGTGGGGGTGGGGGTGGCTTGTGAAAGATCAGCTAGAGGGCACCTGTCTGTGCCTGTCTCACTGAGATGAAGTCCTGTCTCCCAGAGCAGCCTCATGACGAGGGAGGGTAAAGGTGTGGCGGCTTCCCTGAACAGAGCTCTTACAGATAGAGTCTCAGGCAGGGCGGTCATCCTTTCGGTGAAAATGTCCTTGTCTGGACAAGCTCACTCCAGGCAGGGGGCCCAGACAGACTCTTCCTCCAACAGCGTGGTGTTTCAGATAGGAAGATCTGGAGTTCTATCCCTCCCTGCTTATATCCGAGGGTCTGATTCCAGATAATTGTACTTTTTATCCCCTAAAACCTCGGAGTGGGCAGAGAGGCTGAGGCTTCTTAATGCAGCAAAATCACCACCCCCCCGGGAGCGGCTGACTAACACCCCCGCCCGAGCTGACCTCAGACCTGCTGAATGGGCTGCTCCCCAGTGACTCGGTCACTGCACATTTACTGCCAGTTTGGGGGCAGGGAGAAAGCCCCTCACGGGTGGCACCCAGAGCTTAAGCCCCCAGACACCCTGTGGGCAAGGCTTCCTTCAGTGAAGGGTTCTAGGGAAGTTCACTGTCTCAAAAAGGTGGAGTCATCAATAGTCATCATCGAAAGAGGGAAGTACACAGAGCTCAACTTCTGAGTCAGATTCTGGGACCAGTGCCGACACCACCACCTACTAGCTGTGCCACCTTGCCAAGTGCTCTGAGCCCAACTCCCTGTCCTGTAAAATGGGGCATTCATACCTACCTGGTGCAAGTATTGGAGAAGTCAAGGAGTTGTGCAGCATTGCGCTGACAACACCTACAGCATCTTGCACAGAGGGCCTGGCCCAAAGGAGATGATCAAATGGCTACGGGTAGTAACAGCAGCTCAGACTCCATAAACAAGGGATACAATGTATTCATGCACACAATTGGGCAACCTCTGCGACCACACAGGCTCTTCTGGATGGACTTTGAGCAAGGAAATGTTTCTTGTGCATGGTGCTAAGAAATGAGATAGGAAAATTTGTTACCAGACATTGGAAATTCAACCAAAGGGTATAGAAAGCCTTTTTACCTCTTACTGAAAAGGAATATCCTCATATATACCCCACAGATGGCAATCTGCCCTGTATCTAATCAGGACAAGGAAGGAAGGAAGGAAGGAAGGAAGGAAGGAAGGGAAAGGAGGGAGGGAGGGAGGAAGGAAGGATGGATGTGGTGATTAAATGGGTGGATGGATGGGTGGATGGATGAGTGGATGTGGCTGTTGAATGGGTGGAGAATGGATGAATAGATGAATGAATGAGTGGGCTGGTGGGTGGGTAGGTGGGAAAGTAGATGAGTGGATGAGGGGCAGATAGAAGAAGTAGGTGTATAAGTGCACGAGAGACCAAACACAATGGGACTAAACTCCTTTCCGTTGAAGGATATCTTGAGTCTTCTTCAGATTCCAATGTCCAATCTCCCTTCACTCCTCTACGATCCCTTTCCCGCAAATACATACTTAAAAAAGATCATTCATTTGCATCTGTGAAATTCTACAGGGCACAAATCTAAAGAGCCTTCGGGCAAGCCCTGAATTAAAGATTTGGCCCAGGTCAAGGGCCCAAGTACTTTGGTTATCTTGTTTATATCACAATTTTCAGAGCACCATGCAGCTCTTTCTAAACCTAACCTTCTGTCCTCCATGAGCCTGGGGACTTGCAAAGGCCCTAAGCTGTCAGGATGCTCAGCTGGGTGCCCTGACTCTCTACCTTCTTCTAAGTACTCGCTTCTCAGAAAGGAGGCAGCTTGAGCTCAGACCATGCCTCTCTTCCCAGCCTTGTCTGCCCACTCTCCAGGTAGCGCGTTCAACTCCATGAAGCTTGCTCATTGTGCTTGTGGTTTGGGGTGCGTTGTCCTTTCCCACTGCCTGTCAACCATGCTGGAGGGAGCTGGGGGGTGTGGTGGGTGGGGCCTGCTCCCTGCCCTCAGATGGCACTAGCTGGGAGAGGCCTGGCCTGATCGGAGCCCACACCCCAGGGCAGGGGCAGGGGCAGGAGAGGTTATGTGGCTCCCTCCCACAAGCTGTGGTTCTGGGTGGTGCCAGCCTATTAACCAAAGAGCGGTTCTGTGGAGGTGACCTGGCAGTCCCACAGAGCCCAGAGGAGAACCACTGACTCCTCACAACCAGGCCAGGCAGGCTGTGGTCTCTCAGGGAACCCTCACTTAATAGTAGCTTCCCCACACAGCTGACTCCTGGGCGGCTGGCCTGAGTCAGAGACCCCCCAGGAGATCTAACCCCAAGCTACACATCATAGGATATACTGCCATTCGTGTTCCTTTGTACACACACCCTGCAGCCCCCCCCCCCCCTTCTCCTCCCAAGCTCCCATCATCTCAGGTAAACCTCCTCCCCAGCCTCAGGATTCTTCTCACAAAAGATCCAAGAACAGGTCTGGTGAGAACGTTGAGGCAGGGAAACTGTAAGCTTCTTCCGAAGGCAGCCAGGTGGGCAGGAGCACGTCGTGGTTAATTGCCGCTGTCATCCCGATAGAACAATTGCTGGACTCTGAAGGAGGTCCCCCCAAGCCCCTGCTCCTCCTTTCTCAGGCCAGCCCCCCATCCTAGGACCTCCTTCTGGTTCTCCTCTCCTCCCGACACCAGAGGCTGGGCCGCGGCTCTGAAAGTGGCCACAGTGCCAGCCACCTTCACGAGTCTGCGTCCCCAAACTCCCCAGGGCTGGCGCTGGCACCGAAAGCTGAGATCCTCCACCAGTGCCCCGCAGAAGCCGAACTGTGTGCTCGCCCTGCAGGGGCAGCCTGCGAGGTGGGCTGGCAGTCTGCTCTGCCTTCCCTGCCTTCCCACTTTGAACAGGCCTGGGTTCTTTTACAGATTGAACAGGAGGGTATTACCGTCAAGGGCAGTCCCCACTTTAACCCAGACCCCGACGCGGAGACCCTCTACAAAGCCATGAAGGGGATTGGTGAGTGGACGTCCTCCGCCTTCCCTCGGGAGCGCCTGCCCGCTCTGCTCAAGACTGCTGCACTCACGGCTCTGCAAAGGGGATGTCAGGGGACAGCCTGGGAGTCTGGGACTGACTCCTGGCACCCAGAGAAGCACACAGGCCCCCTCCCCCAGCCCTGGTCTACGTGCACCCCCACCCCCCAAGGCAGGAGAAGGGGAAGGGTGGTTGTGCCTCCCTGGGCGGGAAGAGGAGGCCATCTGCTGTGCGTGCCTACGCGTCCCTTGGTGGGCAACTTTACCCAGCTCGGTCTGAGGCTTCTCACAGAATGGCCTCAGGAACTCTGGACCCGCCTGTCACTGTAAGTTTTGGAAGGGATGAAGCTGAAGGTTCTGTAGGGCTGAACTGGGACACTCAGCTTCCCCCCTCTGGTTGGGCTGGGCACAGGGGGCCTCCTTCCTTGTCTCCGGTGTGCGCATTCCTGAATCCAGCCAGGGCCTGGAACCGCCGTTTCTAGGTGAACCTTGACAGCATGCTCATGACCTCTACTTCCTGTGAGATCTCTGCCGTCATCTCCACTTCCCAAAGGAGGAAAGGGATGCTCGGGGAGATGAGGCTGCTTGCCCACGGGCTGCTGGGATGGGACTAAGATCCAGTTTGCCAGGCCCTCGGTCTTATTTCCCCCCACTGCCATTAGCACAAGAGAAGACAGGATGGGAGGTCTCACTGTCCAAGCTCTAAAGGCCCCAGGCGACGTCCAGAGCAGACCAGATGACCAGAGGGTCCTCAGATTCTATCACCCTGAGACTGGCCCCAGGCAGCACCCCAACACTGTGTGGGTAGGAGGTGGGGAAAGGACAGAAGGATTTCTGGCCTACGTGTCTTATCAACACCATGAAATTGTCAGGTTTTGGAGCTATCTAGGAGGTGTGTGCCCACTTCTTGGCCACCAGGCAGCTTCCCTCCTTCCTGCTCAGCCCCCAGCCTCCCTGGGAGCAGTGGGGGTGCTCACACTGTGCCCCCCTGCAGGGACCAACGAGCAGGCCATCATCGATGTGCTCACAAAGAGAAGCAACGCACAGCGGCAACAGATCGCCAAGTCCTTCAAGGCACAGTTTGGCAAGGTAAGGGTGGGACGGGAGTCCGGTTTCCTCGGGGTGGGGGTGGGCGGGCACTGCTGTGGCAGGAGACAGCCTGGGGGGGGCATCTCTGTTCTGGGTGAGGCCCTTGTCTCGAGGCCAGCTTCTAGAACCATGGGGCGGATAGGGCACGCTTACACCAAAAATATTATTAACTGCTTATCTGAAGTTAGAATTCCACTAGCCATCCTGCGTTTTATTGGGAAAAGCTACCTATGGCTCCTCACACCCCTGGCTTGGTGTCAGACATTCTACAGTCCAGCCTGCCCGCCTCCTCCTCTCCACCCCCGTCTCTCTCACCGAGCTCACCCCCATCTCTCTCACCGAGCTCCTTGACATTGGCTCCACAGCCCCCTCCTTGAGCTGTTTCCCGGCCTCTGTACCTTGCTCACCCTGTTCCGACGGCCTGGAACGCCCTTCTCTTGCCCACGCACAGAGGTGCAGGCCAAGCTCCGCTCCGTTCTATGGCACAGGACTCTCCCTTCATCTTGGAGCTTCTTGTGCCCCGTGCCTCCTCCCTCTGCCTCGAGGGAGCTCCAGGGAGCACACAGGCTGGACCCTTCATCTCTCCCTTTTCCTTCCACCAGCCCGGGTCAGAGCCAGGCACTGGGGCACTAGCCAAACACAGGAGCAAAGGCACACATAGCTGTGGCTGGAGGAAGCCTCCACCAACGCATGTCATGAGTTGGAAGATTTGACACAGGAAAGTGAATGATGAAGTCTAAATACTCCAGGGGGCACCAGTGTCCTTTTTAACTTTTTTTTTTTAATTTCTTTCTCTTAATCTTCACAACTGGCATTATTCTCTGCATTCAGCATTAGGGGAAACTGATGTTTTAAGAAGTGGAATAAGTTACCCAAGATCCCAGAGCCTATAGGCAACAAGGTTGGGATTTAAATCCAGGTCTGACAAGGTCCTTGGTCCTTTGCTGTGTCGTGCAGATCAGCTGGGTGTGGTCTCGTGGCTTCTTCTGGAGACCAGTGTCCCTAGAAGGAGACACACATGAGACAGATTCCTTAATTCAATCATGCATCTATTCAGTGCCCATGGGCTGTGACGGGATTTGATGATGAGCAATGATAAATGTGTATTTCGGCCCAGCACTGCACTGAGAGCTGAGTCGAGCCACACACATCTCTTGGCCAGTCCCCTAAGCAATGGTATAAAGCAGGAGCATCTCTGTCTCCATTTCACAGGTAAGGGTGATGATGCTCAGAGAGGCAAAGCGGTTGGCCCAAGAAACCCCAGCCAGCACCAGCGCGTGGCAGAGCCCACAGGGGAGTCCAGCCAGAGCCCCCAGGACTGGCTGGCACCCTGCTGTCCACACTCAGGTGGGCAGGACACCCAGAACATTGTCCTTCCTTCTCTTGCATTAGGATCTCACCGAGACCTTGAAGTCGGAGCTGAGTGGCAAGTTTGAGAGGCTCATCGTGGCCCTCATGTACCCACCATACAGATACGAAGCCAAGGAGCTGCACGACGCCATGAAGGTAACTAAGCAGGTGGGGTGGGGGAGGGGCAGAAACACCTAGGAGGACTGGGTGGGGGCGCTGCCTGGGACACATTTCCCAAGAGAGCCTGGCACTGGGAGCTCCGAACTCCCCTTGAGCCACCTTTTGAAATGACCAGGCCGGCTGAGCCTGCAGCCTGCTGCCCAGACTGCCCCCACACCCAGACTGGCTGGCCTCTGCCGTCCCCCCGCCACAAAGAAGCCAAACTCAGCACTTCTCAGGACAGCGCCAGACCAGGTGTGCAAGAAATAGAGAGCTACGTCTGCGGTCTCTGCCTGGTCTCTCGGATTTCCTATTACTCCCACTGCTCCTTCCGCCCTCGCAGATGATCAAGGAGGGAATCAGGGTCCGGCTAGAAGAATCATCTCCATAGAAAGGACACTCACTGGGTGTGCGGCCCCAGCGTTTGACATCTGTTATCTCTAATCCTCCTTCGGGGCGGGCAGCTTTTTATCCCGAGGAGAGAAGCCTTAGGCTCAGAGAGGTGGAGTGACCTGGCTGGAGACCAACCAGCATGGAGGGCGGAGCCAAAACAGAACTTTCCCATCGCCTCACCTGCCCACAGGATCCACCACTGGAGACAAACACGTGCGACTTCCTCCAGAAACACCCCCCCCCCCCCAGTGAAGGCCCCCATCGGAGGGGGCAGAGCAGTGACCGGTTCTGCCTCTAGTTAAGAGGGTGTGGACAGAGCAGGAGGGCACAGGCAGAGCTCTCCAGCAGACAGAGGTTTTTATCCACAGGGCTTGGGAACCAAAGAGGGCGTCATCATCGAAATCCTGGCTTCTCGGACCAAGAACCAGCTGCAGGAGATAATGAAGGCTTACGAGGAAGGTGAGGGAAGGTGCGAGGCCTGAGGTCGAGGCTCACTTGGAAATGGCCACAGGCTTTGGCAGCCTGGCAGGGGATGAGGGACAAGTGGTGCACTGAGCCACGCTGGAAGAGACCCTTTCTGGGCCTTTCCACACATGGGTGCTAAGCACCTACTGTATGCCCAGTCCTGTGCCTGATGGTCTCTAAGCCCCCTGAAGCCCACGGGCTGCTGGGGGAGAGGGGCACGCACCCTAAACTCTCTGCCCCTTGAGGGCATGGCAGTGCGGTGGGCCCCAGGCTGTGTCCATGCTGGATGGGGCTGGCTCCTTCCTGGCTGGACACAGGCTGACCCTGGGGACCGTGCGGGGGCCCCATTGCAATGGGGGGTGTAGACCCCAGGCCAGCTATCGTGGAGTCTGCAGGATGCAAGGCAAACGGAGGCCAGCATGTCCTCCCCGTGGTCTGCCCAGTGGGCAATGTGCCTGAAAGTTCTGGCTTTGCCAAACTGCACATGAAGCAGAGCTCAGGAGGCAGCCCCTGGAGGGGCTCTCTGGCCTGACCTACCTTTGCGATCGGAGCTGGGCTGGCAGTCTGTGTTGCTTCCTCGTTCTGAGTGACCACCAGGAGGTGGGACCTCTGCCATTCAGACACCTGGGGAGTATGTCCACTCCACGTGACTCGTTCTTACCAGAAGGCTTTAACTGGGGGAAGCGTGGGGAATGGGGGTGGGAGGAGGAAAGCAGGTCTGTGCCTCACGGTCCTGTCTCCCCTGCAGACTATGGGGCCAGCCTGGAGGAAGACATCCAGGCAGACACCAGCGGCTACCTGGAGAGGATCCTCGTGTGCCTCCTGCAGGTATCACAGCCCAGGCTGCTGGGAGTCCCTTGCCTGGAGGACCCCATCAGCTGGGCCCCGGGGAGCAGTTCTTGGGCAGAGCTGCTGGGGTGGGGTGGAGCGAGGGCCGAGGTACAGCCCCAGCAGCCTGGGCTCATTGGGTACCTACCTCCCTGCGTGGTTGGAGGATTCTCACACCTGCAGCTCCCTGATAGCCACATGGGGGCGCCGTAGAACTGGGAGGAAAGTGCCCTGTCCCCTAGGGGGTGCTTCACACACACACAGCCCTTGCCAGGCACTCTGCTTACCTTAGCTCACTGATTCCCCCAGCTCCCTCGGAGGCAGCCCTTACTACTCTTATTTTACAGATGAGAAAACCTGGCCCCGGGCAGGGTAACTGGCCTGCTGAAGTGCCCATGGCCAGAAAGCTGTAGAGCCCTGCCTCCCCTCCTGCCCAGCTCTCCCCTCTGCCTCAGCTGCTCTGCTGGGCTAGCCTGCCTTACATCGTCACCTTTTCTGTTCCTAGGGCAGCAGGGATGATGTGAGCGGCTTTGTGGACCCAGGACTGGCCGTCCAAGATGCACAGGTGAGGCTACATACACCCTCAGCTGCTTCTGCCCTGCGGGCCTCCTGCCCCACCCTCTGCCATCTAGACTCCTGGGGCTGATGCCTGGAAGCCTCACTCAGCCCCTCTGCCCATCCGGGTTCTCTTTGGCACTAAGCTAGGCCAGGACCCAGCCCCGCTCTCTGCAGACCTTTATCTCCTTGGTGTCCCAGGAGGAAAGTGAGGGTGTCGGAGACACTCAGAAAGCAAGAAGGGGAGTGACTTGGGAGGGGTCCACTGGAGCTCTGTCCTGGAACAGCCCAACCTGGGGACTCTAGGCCTCTGAGGACCCACTGGGCACATTCAGATCGCCATAGTTCTGCCTGCTGGCAGAGTGCTTGGAGATGCCCAGAGGCAGAGCAAAGCCCCAGGGGGAGGCAGGGGAGCTGGCAGAGTGGCTTCTGGCCCGGTATCCAGAAAGGATTTTAATCGACCTGGTGGGTGGGTCGGGGGGGGACCTCACCTCCTTGCTCCCCTTCACTGGCTTGTTGCGGCTGTCCCAATGCTAGGATCTGTACGCCGCGGGCGAGAAGATTCACGGGACTGACGAGATGAAATTCATCACCATCCTGTGCACACGCAGTGCCACGCACCTGATGAGAGGTACCGGGGAAGGAAGGAGGCAATGTAAGGCGGCGCAGGGCGTCCTGGCCACAGAGCCTCTCCCTTCACGCTGACTATCCAGTGTGCATCCTTGTCTAGTCATGCACCTGGGGTGAGAGCCAGGGAAAGGGACCCTTTCCCCGGTAAACAGGTGGAAGTCAGGGGCGGCACATGGGTATGCAGTCTCTGATCTGAGACGCCGGGGGTGTCGCACTGAGACCGCATATCCCTTAAGAGAGGATGTCTCTCTACAGTGTTTGAGGAATATGAGAAAATCGCCAGCAAGAGCATTGAGGACAGCATCAAGAGTGAGACCCACGGCTCCCTGGAGGAGGCCATGCTCACAGTGGGTAAGAGATGGGGCTCGGTGCTCAGACACGCGGGTGTCCACAGTCACGGGGCTCGGCAGTGGGGCAGTGCCCGGGGTGGCAATAGCAAGCAACTGGGTCCCTACGTCCACCTTCAAGGGACCACCGCTGGCCACCTCCAGGCCACACACATGTACCCTTCAGCCCAGGACACTGGAATTATTCTACCCCCTGTGTCTTCCGTGTCGCGTGTCCCACCAAGGACTATTCTCGGTACTGCCCACGTAATCCCTGTGCTATGTGAGTGTGAGTGTGAGTGTTAGTATGAGCAGGAGGCATGTGAGAATAAGTGAGTATGTGAATGTGTGTGTGCATTTGCAGGATTATGTCAGACCCAGGGCCTGTGCTCCCCTCCAACAGCCACACAGGGAATATTCTGGATCTGGCTGTGAAGCCCTGAAGAAAGCCACCTGTCTAGACCTGAGCCAGCAGCCTGGTCTCTTCCTTGGTTGCTCATCGAAGAAATGATGATGCATAGTTGGAGTCCAAACTGAGTGATTGATGGGCTGATGCTGGGGAGCACTGAGAACCTTCCCTAAAGCTTGACCACATCTTGGGGGCCAGAACTGAGATCACAGGGAGGGGAACCATGGCACAGCAAAGAGCTGAGGCCCAGGGGCAGAGGGACTTTTCCTCTCCTCCCTGCCATGATGGAGCCAACGTCAGGGCCCCGGGGCTAGGACACTCACCTCCACACCAGGCTGTCCCCGTCCGGTGCTGGGCAGTCAGGGGAGCTCCACGGTGTGCCTGGGTCTTGCAGGGTGGCCCGGGGCATCTGACACTCCCCAGCAGGCTTTGACCGCTGTGATAAAAACCCGTCTATGTCGGAGCATCTCAGCATACCCCCCGCTCCAATCTCAGTGAGTCAGCCCCTGCATGGAGTTTGAACGACCTCCTGGTAAATCTTCGGACAGGGAAAAGCAGGGTGTGCAGTTCCCTCCTGTGCTGGCCACTTCCTATTCTCCTTGAAGACTCCCATCATCCCCCTCGCAGATGAGGACTGGGTAAGGCAGGCAGGTCAGACAATGAAGTCATGCCAGGCCATCAGCAGGCTGTTGAACACCAGCCTACCTCAAGCAAAGCCCACACTCTTTCTGCTGCCCTGGGCTAGAGTGCCAACTTCCCTGACCCAGATGCCGAGTCTCTGCAGCAGCATCTATGAAAGCGAGTGTGGGGCCCGCTCTCTGATGCCCTTAGTGCTCTGGGGCTGGGCCCCATATGTCACATGGAAATTCAAATGCAGGGACCTTACTGATAAGCGACAGGTAAAGTGGACATTCCGAGGCGGTGGTCACTATAACCATGGCTCTTCTGTGGAGCTGAGTGGCCGGATTCTTGGCAAAGCTGGCTCTGGAGTGTAAGAGCCTAGGGGCTTCCCTGGACAGAGCCAGGCTCCCAAGGGCCAGCCCTGTGGACCCCAGTGCATTTACACCTCATGCTTTGCCTGCTTGCTCTGTGCCTTTGGACCTGTGCCCAGTGCCCCAGGCTTCCTTCCCTGTCCCACCCCACCCAACGCAAAGCCTCTTGTTTTTGAACAAGGCAAAGCATAAATAAATAGGCCAAGAATTGCATAATGCTGGCCCTTAAGACCCAAGGCAGGACGTAAATAAATAAACATGTACACAATGCCACCTACAACCTCTAGTGTTAACAGAGCTTTCTTGTTTGTCAGTGAAATGCACCCGGAACCTCCACAGCTACTTTGCAGAGCGACTTTACTACGCCTTGAAGGTAACTATTCTGCCTTTTGTGCCCTTTATTGTCAGCCCTACTCGGCACCAACTACAAAGCCAAGGTGTTCAGAGCCACTACCGTCTTCAACCCTGTGTCTTCTCTTATTCCAACCTCTTGTGATCAGAATGCTGTAGTTCTCAAAGGGCAAACTGAGTCCAGAGAAGGGAATCCACACCTCGTGAGGGTGAATCTGAGCAGGTGTTTTCGCAAGTGTTCATTGCACTCATCTTCTATCACAATCTTGTGAGACCTGTGTCACAGCTGCCATCCTAGAGATGGTGAAAGTAGGGCTTGTGGTCAAGGTCACACAGTTGGTAAGTGGCAGAGCCTTGATTTGAACCCAAGCCAGTCCACCTGTCCTTTTTATCCCACCATGTGACCTCCTTGAGAGAGCAGGAAGTCAAGGCGCCCTTTGAATGGAAGTTCAGAGGGAGATTGTCACACGCGGCACTCAACTTTCACGTACATCCAAGATATGCCAATCTGGGTTTGTCTATTGTCCAAGAGGCTGCACTAGCCATTCAAACAGACATCCAAGCCACTTGTATCAGGTGAAGTTTCCGGCACCTGGAACCAAACTGGAAGATAGACATTCAAAGTGATTCCCTGAGACTGAAGTCAGTGGCCACCTTCTCTGATCTGTGCTTGTTGGTATCACCTGCAATTAGAGTCCTAAGTTCTATGGCCAGGAAGTGAGAGAGGGCATGGGGTTCCCTTGGCCATCTGACATGAGACTAGTCAAAGATGAAAGTAAGCAGGAAGGTCCTGCTTGTAACTTGGCCAGTTGAGCCAAGCTTCATGATGTCGCTACCCTAGGAAAACATCGTATTCCTGTAGTGGTGAGTATTCTGTGCCTAGAATCTGACGTGGCAAAGCCAACACACAGTGTACTTTGGGACATTTGGCTCCCAATAGGGGTTGATATGTGGGCCAGTGAGGGAGAAGAGATTGAGGGAATGGAGATCCTGAGCTACGAAAGTACCCCTCTCAGTGCTTCACCCGATGAAGCAGAGGCTCATTCCTGCATCTCCATCCCCCCGTAAAGCCCCCTGCACCCAAAGCACAGATGCGTCCCTCATCACAGAGATGGACCAGAAGGGCCAGCAGTGATTGTTGATTGCTGCATCTTGTCCAGGGAGCAGGGACGCGTGATGGAACCCTGATAAGAAACATCGTTTCAAGAAGTGAAATTGACTTAAATCTTATCAAGTGTCAGTTCACGAAGATGTACGGCAAGACCCTCAGCAGCATGATCATGGTAAGCCATGAGTTCCTGATTCTACCACTAGTTTGAAACGGAGGCATTACTGGGAGGCCTGGATGCTGTGACCAAAGTTCTAAGTCACATGTGTCCATCCCTTCCCAGTGGGTGTCACACTCGAGCATTCATTGCCATGCAGTGTGTACAGGGATTGGCAAGGGGGTGAGTGTGGCTAGGGCTGGGAGGGGACTTGGGCAGGTGCACACAGACCAGATCATGGAGGTCCGTGTACATCACACCCAGAATTGGCTTTGCGTTCGAGCTATGGTCATCCCTTTGAAAATGACACACTGAATCCTTTCAGAGGGAGGAAGCCACGTCCGAATGTCAATGACAGTATATAGTTTGGTAGGAATTGCGGCAGTAGCTTTCAAATCTAGACTTCACATCTAGTCCTAGAAGCATGATTTTAAGGAGATAAGTCAGATGGGCTCCAGCACACTACGAAACCAGATGCTGGTCAGTAAACCTTCTGGACCTGAGAAAATGCAGTGATAATCACACCACTGTAATTTTGTAATAGCTCTTCTAGTTATTAATGCAAATGAGGTCTTGACAGTTTCATGAACAAAAGTCAAACCTCGAGAAGTATACCCCTAAGTCTCCATTGGGTCAAGTCAAGTCTCTAGTTATTCTACAAATATTTGTTGTCAGCCACTCTTTCCAAGAAACACATAGCTCACAGTATGGTAAAAAGACATTTCTACTTTAAAATGTCTCAGGATGGGCCAGCGGGCAGGTGGGGGTGAAGGACCGTGGGATTATTCTTTGTTTTGTTTTTGGCTTTCCAGCCAGTGTTGTCAAAAGACAGGAGGGCTGCCCAAAACCCAGCCCTGGCTCCTGACGTGTCACCTGCAGCAATGGCTTTCCCAGCCTCCAGTCCCAGGAGAGTGTTAGGAAAATTTTCAACCATACATGGTTTCAATGGCATCGGGGAAATGTCTCTACCTTCTCACCATCACAGTTAGATTGAGCCACGGGCAGACTTCAGAAGAACAAAAACACTGAGCGAAAATGATCACTTTGATGCATCCGGTGTGTAGACTTCATGATGGAGACTTAGCAGGCTAATTAGCGCCTGAAAAATATCATTGATGATCTAGTCCCCCGTCTAGACATACAAGAAAGCCCGCCCTCGTTAGGTTTTGCCTACTGTTGTCACTTACGAAAATTTACTTGGAATTGCCAAATATTTTCTTTTTAATATAGACCACTCTCTGTAGTTGTCATCAAAGCAAAAATGATGCCCAAATGGTGATACCAGCATTAAAAACTTCTGTATAGAAATTAATAGAAAAATTAAAAAAAAAACCATGGATAACTTTATACCCACACATTTAAAAAGATAGACACCATGAATAGTTTTCTGAAAAAAAGGAAAATAACACAGAAACAAAAATGCTAAATTAAAAAAATTGTTTTGTGAATAGTAAAAGAGGAAGGAAGGAAGGAAGGAAGGAAGGAAGGGAGGAAAGGAGGGAGGGAAGGGGAGGAAGGAAGGGAGGGAGGGAGGGAGGAAGGACAGGAGGGAGGGCGAAAGGAAGGAAGGAATTTTAAATGTGGTTAAAAATCTACAAGAAAATTTCACGCCCAAATGATTGCACAAGCAAAGCTGACTAAACCAATAAGGACTCGGTGATTCCCATGAGGCATAAACTGCTGTAGTGCATAGGAAAGGGGAACTGGCCCACCTTTATCACTTATATCCTCACCCTCCCCTTTTCCTCAACTGCATAAAAAGGGAGTTGGTGATATGCCCTCCCCTGTTCTCCCTGGCTCTGTGTGCAGATCCTGGACCAGCCAGACCTATCAGGACCCGCCTCATAGCTAAGGGGGACTGGTAGACCACACATATGGGGTTCAGCCATTGGCCTTGTGGGGTCTATCCTATTGGGAGACAGCTGCTGCACCCCTATGTGAGCCACCTGCTATGCAGGCAAGCCCACGTTTCCCCTGCTAGTCACTCCTCAGCACATTTTAGCAACGCTCATATCAGCATCAATGTCAGCTGACAGATGAGCAGGAGTCTCAGGGTGGAGACAGGACTTGCCTCAGCCACAGGGTCAGTGAGTGACAGAGCTGTGGTCTGGGTTCTGCGTGGACCCAAAGCCGGGGCTCTCACCACCTCCCCCACTGCCTCTAGGTATGTGGGTATGGGTATATGGCCCTGGGGGCCCTACTTCCAACCTCGGTTCCCTGATCTGCAGTAGGAGGTGTTGAATAAATGATGGGTCAGGTCAAATAAATGAGTGGTGGGGCCTGCCCAGGTCCTGACATGGGGAAGAGTCCTGGGACAGCTGACGGGGGTAGGGGACCATCGAAATGCCTTCCTTGCTCCAGAGCAGAACTGTGTGATTCGTTTTCTACATTAAGCTCCCCTGTACTCATAAGAGAATCAAAAGGCGATACAAAGAAATAGCCTGAAATGGAAAACAAGAAAAAGTGGGTGACATAGCGTGGGCCTGTGTCATGGGAACCCACAGGGGATGTGCCAGGTCTCTTCCCGAAGACCATGACTTGTAGTAATAACCGCAGCTGACAGATACCCCTGTGACTCTCTTGTCCCTCCTGTCCTCAGGGAGACACCAGTGGTGACTACAAGAACGCCCTGCTGAACCTGGTGGGCAGTGATTCCTGAAGGCTCAGAGTGGGGCAAAGGCCAAGAAGCCGGAGCCACAGGGCCTTGCCTGCTCAACCTTGGCCATGGATTGGGGGGGTGGGGGGGGGGGGCCCAACTTGCCTTTCAGTCTTCTGTCTCCCAGCTTCTAGTGCTTTCCAGCCAGCTTCTCTGCCTGGGGCTCCTCCCTCCACTGCCCCCTCCCCCAGTCAGTTCCGGGTGTGAGCACATTGCCAACCTGAGTATAATCTGGCCTGACAGACACCTTGGTGTGAAGGGGTTGTTTCTTCCTCCACACAAGGAGCTTCCCAAGCTGTGCCAGAGTCACCTGTGCCCAGGTCGCGCAGGTACACCCCGTGTACTAAATCAAGATCTGCGAAGACCAGAGAATATGGAATATGCATAAGCGTCTCAGCTGATACGCCTGTCTGAAAGGCCACCAGGGAGGCCAGAAGAACCCATGTGTTTCAGAGCCCATGCATGTGAGCCGCTGAGAGAGAAACACACACATTCGGGCCCACTGGGAGGTCCCTCACATTCATTCACGAGCCTCCTCTAAAAACCCTTCACAACTTGAGGCTGTAGGTAGAATAAAAATTCCCTTGCTGTCTAACTAATAGAGAAAGCTGCAAATCGATGTCCCACCCCAGGGACGCTGTGTTCTGAGGGGCCCGGGTTTATCCAATCCTTGATCAAAGGAGCTCTTCTTTCCTCCCCTGACATGAGCAGGGAGCATCTCTCATTCCAACCAAATGGCAATGGCAGCTAAAGCTGAGATGTCTGGGTTGTGCTTTTCAGAATAATAAAGACTTGTACGTTCAAATCTAAGTGCCTTTGGATTTTTATCAGTGGCCAGACCAGGCCCGACTTAATTTGTCCGCGTTCATAAAAGAAATGTGATCTTTAAAAGCTTGTCATGGGGGTGGGGGGGCACTGAAACAAACCTGAGCACACAGGTGGGAAAGGGGACATGGCCAGGGCACTGAAAGTGTCCTCTGCACCTCCAAATCATTTTTGCTAGAATAACCTTTTGGGCACTTCTGATAAAACAGACATAGTCCTAAAGTACTTTTACAGTTGCTCTGGGATTTTTTTCTTTTTTCCTTTTTCTTTTTAATGCATCTGTATTCTTAAAAATAATTTGGTGTCAGAATGGCTAACATTAACAACTCAGGCAACAACAGATGTTGGTGAGGATGCAGAGAAAGAGGATCTCTTTCCATTGCTGGTGGGAATGCAAGCTGGCGAAGCCACTTTGGAAAAACAGTATAGAGGTTCCTCAAAAAATTAAAAATAGAACCACCCTATGACCCAGCAATTGCACTACTAGGTATTTATCCAAGGGATACAGGTATGCTGTTTCAAACGGACACATGCACCCCAATGTTTATAGCAGCACTATCAACAATGGCCAAAGGATGGGAAGAGCCCAAATGTCCATCGATGGATGAATGGATAAAGAAGATGTGGGATATATCTACAATGGAGTATTACTCCGCAATGAAAAAGAATGAAGTCTTGCCATTTGCAACTACGTGGATGGAACTAGAGGGTATTATGCTAAGCAAAATCTGTCAGTCAGAGAAAGACAAATACCATATGACTTCACTCATATGAGGACTTTAAGACACAGAACAGATGAACATAAGGAAAGAGAAGCAAAAATAATATAAAAACAGGGAGGGGACAAAACATAAGAGACTCAAATATGGAGAACAAACATATGGATGGGTTGAGGGGGAGGGGATGGGCTAAATGGGCAAGGGGCATTAAGGAATCTACTCCTGAAATCATTGTTGCACTATATGCTAACTAATTTGGATGTAAATGTAAAAACTGAAATTAAAAAATAATTTAAAAAATAATATTTTGGGGTCTGATCGGTTTGAGTTCAGCAAAGGAGGAAAAGGAGAAGCTAGGTGCTCCCTGATTGTAGCCTTGCCATAACTCTATAATGAAAACTGTTATCTGTACCTCTCTACAGGAAATCGTATGTTAATAAACCCCCTCTCAATCCTCAGATCCAAGCTTCCTTATCCTCAGAAGCTGGACCTGGTCTCTTCCTCTGTAATCAGGGAAGGAGGACCTGATCTAGTAAACTGAGTTCAGCTTTGTCTCATGGCATGATCTGAGACATCATTTTCATTTGGCACAGGATTCTGTGAGCTGTCCTGTGGCTTTTCATAAATTCCTTTTCAGCTTAAACTGTCCAGAGTGGCTGCTCTTGTGAGCAACTAATAAGTCTCTCTGTTCTGAAGAATCCATGCCCTTATGGCATCAGAGGATAATTACCTGTTTATGTGTGTCCCTCAAAAAGGCTAGGAGCCCCAGCAGGGCAGGAACTTGGTTTTATCCATTCCTGAACATTCCGTGCCTATCATATAGCAGGCATTTGATGAATGTTTTTGAATGAACAAAAACAAACAAGAGTACAGGCTTTGGGGACAGGAGACCCAATTAGTCACGGGAATTAATCCTTCATCACCTCTGAGTCTAAGAAGACACCCTGGGCCTCTTAGACTCTGGGAGGAGGGAAACCTACTCACCAGCCCTAATGAAAATAGTCCTAAAAGATCTGATGGAGAAGACAGCTTCTCTCAACTCCTGTGGCACCTGCTTAGCACCAGGCCCTGCTTCAGATTTTGACCATGCAATGACGAACAAGCCCAGCAGGATCTGTCCCTGTCTGAGTCCCTTTGGAAGAGCTCAGCCCTCCCCACCCACCAACCACCAGTCCAGTGGGCCATGCAGACACGGCCAGAACCATATTGGGCTTGGCCTCTTCCATGTTTATCCTTGACCAGGGGAAGGGTCACCTTGCTGAGGACTGAATACTTGGGCAAAATCAGGATTGTCTTGGCAAGGAGTAGAGGGGGGAACAGATTTGTGCTCAGCACCCTGTACTTTTGTTCCATGGCCAAGCATTCTACTTGCAGCCAAGTTGGAGCTGACCAGGTAAGGCTTTGTAAGAAAGGTGATGCCTGAGAAGAATCTTTTTTTTCCCCCTTAAATGTGTATTTATTTTTGAGACAGTGAATACAGGGGAAGGGCAGAGAGAGGGGGACAGAGGATCTGAAGCGGGCTCTGTGCTGGCAGCAGAGAGCCCAATGTGGGGCTCGAACTCATAAACCGTGAGATCATGACCTGGGCTGAAGTAGGACACTCAACTGACTGAGACACCCAGGTGCCCCTTGAGCAGAGTCTTAAAGGATGACTCAGGCTTATCAGGTAGACAAGATAGAGGAAGACATTCCAGGCAGAGGGAGGAATGCAAACACAGCAGGGCAGATCTGGGCTCCATCAGATTACAGGAACCGTGTGTTCAGGCCTCCCAAGGTGGGTGAGTCAAAAGATAAAGGTGTTTTCAGGAGTCAAGTCAGGGAGGATTCAAGCTATCAGACTGAGAAGCTCAAAGGACAATGGGAGCTTTTAAGGGATCAGGAAAGGGAGCATCTGGGATGGATTTGGGTACGATTTCTGGCAACCCCACAGATGACGAGTTCACCTGCATGAGTCTGGAGCGGGCCCAGTGCTGTGGCTGCTGCAACTACAAACAGTGATTCCCTCCAACCTCCCAGCCTAGTACCCTGTGGTCCTGAAGCTACTTCCCTAGGAGGAGACTGGTCTTGGCCACCTTCTGTCCCGGTGTGGGAAAATCTTTTACATGGTGTTGATGTAGCCCCAGGCCACTGCATCTTTGACCCTGTGGTGAGGAGCAGCGCTGACCTTCCATAGCTCCCCTTTCAGCACATTAACAGCTGAAATAGCTTGGTGGCTCTGGGCATGAGAGTGAGGGTCCAGGGACTTTCATGGCCCCATGTTGGTATCCAAGTTTCCTCATGGTATTGGACCAAAGTGGGCCCTGTCTGATGATGGCCCAGTGGCCTCTACCTTCGTTCCTCCACCAGCTCCTTCCTGGCCCTTGGGCTGTGATATGGCACCACCTTGAGGCTTCCAGCTTGGAGGGGTCACATTGGCTGGGCCTTCTACATCACCGGTAAAGGCACTGCTCTGCCCTCCTCTCCACCTCTCCGTGTGACCACACATGACTTATAAAGCCTCCCGCTGCCGCTGGAAAGCCAATACACCACCACCTTTGCTATCTGGACCCAGCACCGAATCCGTGCTGCAAGACAGCGCCCAGCTGGCCTAGAAACCTGCTCGCACAGTGCCCTCTTGTGGCTGAAAGGCTGTCAGCCAGGAGCTGACCCCCCCACTGCCCAGCAGAGAAGGCTGAGGGACTGTGGAGGGGAAGCCCTGGCCCTCTTCTTCATCACTATGTGGGGGACGTTCTGTGTTTTCTTGGACGCCAGCTCTAGTGGGCTGTGTGTCCTCACCGCTGAGCCGCACCCTTCTCCAATTAGGTTTCAAAACCACTTACCTATACGGACCCTCAGTGGGCCATTGCTATACTCTTTGGCCCATTTTGTTCCCTGGGGAGTGATCTGCCCAAGGCCACCTGGCTGGACACAACCAAGTTACATCTTGGGCTTCAAAACCCAAGTGCAGCTCCCACTGACTCTCTTACATGTTTCCCTTTAATTAGTTATTTTTTAAATATTAAATGTAACGTACACATCTGGTTTTTCAAACATCGGAAATAAAGCAAAGACATAAACTTAAAAGTTTAAAGGATAAAACAGAATATCTTAACCACCTTAGGGAAAGAAAATGTTTCTTAGACAAGACACAGAAAGCAGAAACTACAATGCAAAAACACTGATAAATCAGACCTTATCAAAAATTTTAAACTTTGCCGATAAGAAAATAAATAGACAAGTCAAAGACTGGAGGAAGTATTCACAAAACATACCAACTAAGGGACTTCATGCCAGAATGTTTAAGAATTCCTACTTTGTTATATACCTGAAAGTTGCTAAGATAGTGGATGTTAAATGTTCTCACCACAAGAAAGAAACGGTAACTACGTGGCGAGATGCAGGTGTTAGCTAGTCCTATGTGGCAATCATTTTGCAATATATCAGGGTATCAAATCAACACATTGTTCACCTCAAACTTACACGGTGTTATATGCCAATTACATCTCAATAAAGCTGGAGGAAAAAAATTTTTCACAACTCAATAATAAAAAGCCCAATTCAAAAATGGACGAAAGACTTGAGCAAACACTTCCACAGAGGAATATATGCAAATGGCCAACACGCACATGAAAACTGCATGCTTGTTAAAAATTTCAAATAGGCCCATCTATTTGGCTGGTGAGAAAGTAAATGATGCAATGGGTTAGAAAAAAAAATGTGGTCGTTTCTCATAAATGTAAACATATGCCTTACTGGGTGCCTGGGTGGCTCAGAAAAGGAAGTGAGCTATCAATGCACATTACAGCACAGAAGAATCTCAGATACATGTTCCTGAACAAATACAGCCCAACATAAAGGAACATACAGTGTATGATTCCATTTATATGAAAACTGATCTATAGTGAAAGAAATCAGGCTAGTACTTGCCCTGAGATTTGAGGGTGAGTTGAGGGGACAGAGATGAAATGGAAAGGGCACAAAAGAACTTTATGGGGTATTGGAAATGTTTTAAACACCATAAAAGGGTGGGCTGCAGGCAAGTGTGAATTTGCCAAAACATATAGAATTGTAAACCTTAAGAATGGTACGTGTCATTGTATGTAAAGTAGCCATCGATACAAATCTTATAGATGAAGCTGCTATGAATACTTGTATGCAGATTTTTGGGTGGACTTACATTAAAGTCTCTGAGAAATGCCCAGAAATGTGATTGCCGAATAACCCAGTAAATGCAAGTCTTTGCTCAGTGGACATTTATTTAGGGTGTTTGGGGGCTTTTGCTATTGGAAATAATACTCCAATGCATATTCTCGTAAGACTTGTTACCCTGCAGTCAGGCAATAGACTCCTAAAATATAGTGCATGGATCAAAGGTCATGTGGAGTTGTAATTGAGAGGAATTTTGCCAAATTACCCCCAAAATGACATTTGCATCATTTAAAAAAGAAAAGAAAAGAAAAGAACCAGTTTCCTAATCCTCTCACTAACACAGTAAATTTTCACAATCTGATCACTGTCAATCTGATGGGTAAAGCGTAATCTTCCTATGATGACAAACGGTTTTAAACATATGGTGCTTTTTATATATTTAAAAGCCCTTTGTATTGGTTTTTCTGTGAATTGCCAGCTCAGATCCTTCCTTTTAGTGGAGCTTAGTGAGTCAGCCATGTTTTCCTCATCAATCCTCCCCCACTCCTGGAAGGGAATACCACATTTGTCTGCCCATTTACCAGCTGATGGACATTAGGATTGTTTCTACTTCGAGGCTGTTATAAACAAAACTGCTACGAATATATGATGAAAGATTTTGCATGTACATACATTTTCAAATTATTGGGTATATACTAGGAGTAGAATTGCTTGGTCATAACTTTTGATAGTTTGACTCTGATGTACCTAGGTGTGGATCTCTTTGGGTTTATCCTACATGGAGTACAAGAGGTGTTGATTAACATTTTTCATCAAATTTGAAAACCTAATGGCAATTATTTCTTCAAATATTTGCTCTGCCATTTTTTAAATCTATCTCTCTTCTCCTTCTAGGACTCCCATTATGCATACGTTGGTATGTTTGACGATGTACCACAGGTCTCTGAGGTTCATTTTTCTTTTTTCTGTTCCTCAGAATGTATAATCTCAATTGACCTTTCTTCAAGTGACCAACCTTCGCTAAATTCTCTCCTCTTCATGCTTAAATCTGTCTTGAGACCATTTAGTGAATTTTTCATTTCTAATTGTACTTTGCAACTCCAGAATTTCTATTTGGCTCTTTTCTATAATTTCTATAGAAAAGTTTATTATAGTCTCTGTTTGGTGAGATATCACCATACTTTCTTTTAGTTCTTTAGACACGGTTTCGTTTAGTTCTTTAAAGATGTTTATAACAGTTGGTCAAAAAGTCTTTAACAATAATTCCAATGTCAGAGCTTTCCCAGTGGTACTTTCTAAAGACTATTTTTTTTTTCTGTGAATAGACCATTAGTTTCTGGGTTGTTTTTGTTTGTTTGTTTGTTTGTTTTGCATCTCTCATAATTTTTTCTTGAAAATTGGACATTTTTAATTATATAATGTGGCCAGTCTGGAAATCAAAACTCTTCCAGGGTTCTTCTTGTTGTTCTGCTGGTGTCTTTTCTGTTGGTTTGTTTGTTTTGTGATTTTGCTGGACTAATTATCTAAATTCTATATTCTTTCTCACACGTGGCTACTGATGTCTCTCACTGGTTAATTTAATGGTCACCTAATGACTGGACAGAGATTTCCTCTAGTACCTGAACCACTAAGACTCCCTACTTTTGCTATGAAAGTGTGTGTGTGTGTGTGTGTGTGTGTGTGTTGAGGTATGTCTTCAACACACCAGTAAGCAACTTCCAACTCTCAGTCTTTATTCCCTGCCTTCTCAGAGCCTCAAGGTCAATAATAGGTTAAGCCTTACACAGGATTTTCTTGGGTATATGTACAAACCAGCACACACATGTGGCCTTCTAGAATTCCAGGAACGTGCCAGAGCTTTTCCAAGTCCCTATGGACATTTCATTCTCCAGTTTTGCCTTTTTAGTGCTTTGATCAGCCCCCTGTTAGCTCCAACTGGTATTGCTACCCCAAGCTGCTGATTGTTTTTGACAAATGCCCTCAGGATAGGGCTGTTTGCACAGAGTAAGCACTGATCCATGTCAAAGAAAGATAATCCCTGAGAAGGGAGCTTTTCCAGGGAGCTGTCAGATCAAATAGTGACAATTCTCTGGGAATGGGGTTTTTTGGAAAGCTCCAAACCCATTCTGTCCTCTCCAGTGGCTGCCAGGCTGCTGGCTCTCCTTACCACGGCTGTGAGAATTTTGGTTTTCAAATGCACCATGGCCCTTGAAAGGAGGATGGGAGTAAGGCAAGTTAAAACACCACAAAACTTGCTATTCTTACCACAATTCATCCATTTTTCTTCAATTATACCCAGATTGTTGAAAGCCTTTGGTTAATTTCCAGAGCTCTGAAAAAGTTGACTTGGACAACTTTCACTAGTGTTCTCATTGCTTTTATGAAGATGTATATTTTCAGAGGTCATTATTCTGCCACTCTGGAAGTGCTTTTCTTGGTCTGAGATTTTGTGTGATTGTTCTTTAGGAGTTTTGAGGGGGTTTTTACCTGGTTTTTGAAGGGATGGTTTTTCACTGGAATTTTTTTTCTTTGAAGTCAAACATTCATTTCTTAGCCTCTGTTTCAGTGTTGACGACTCTATATCAATTTTCCTTTCAGCCAATAAATTCAAGTCTTCTTTTATTTCAGGAAAGTTGCTTTGAGTTTTAACGCTAAAATTTTTTTTATATTCCATAGTTCAAGTTTCCCTAACCAAGAAGTAGAATGTCCTCCTCTGTTTGAATGGTCTCTGTCTTCTATTGAAGGATGCCTGTGTACCGCTTGCAATTCAAAAGAAGGCATCTTGTGGAGACTTCTCTGTACCCAAGACAAAATTTAGAGACCTGTCTGTGTTTCCAAACCAATGATAATTATAATAGTAATCATTAACATAAGGTAAGCACCTTATACTTCAAAATCTGATGCCATTTAATGACAACTCTCTTGTGAGATAGGTATTCATTTTACATTTGAAGATACAGCAAGTGGCTCAGAGCACTTAGATAACTAGCCCACTGCCCTCCCCCTGCCCATGAAGTGCCAGAAACAGGATTTGTACTAAGGAACATCCAACTCCAAAGTCCATGTGCTTCGACAAGATGGCTTAGTGATACTTACATCTGCCTCGACCAGGGCACCACCGATTGATCTGGGAACACTTGGGCTAATCATCCCTAAGATGAGAGACACTGGGAACAAGGTGAGGGCCAGGTCTATTCATCTTATTTAACAGGGCCCCTCTCAGAGCTTAGAATGGCTCAGTGCAAAGATAGCAAATGATGTGACATACAATGCCATTTCTCACCCTCTGGCAGGCATGGAGAGCTTTGCTAATTGAACATGGCATTCTTCCCCTCTGTGCTCAGTTAGGTCAGAATCTTTTAGACCCAGTTTTTAGAGCAGCCACTACCGATCTATTGGAGCTGACATGCAAGTTGAAAGTTATTTGCTGTCACTTATCTAAATAGTTCATTAAATGAAGAGGCTGAATGAATACTGAGGGAGGAGGCAATGTAGTGGAACAAGTGAAGTTCTCATAAAATGAGGAGGCTGAGTCCATGGGATCAATGTAGTCCACCAGAAATTTCTGGGGGAAAAAAATCCTCAATAGTCCTAGAATCTGGGAGCTGAGTATGAATCTCAGAAAAATCCAGAAACTTCTGGTTATGGCCTGTGGCCCAGTCATGTAACCCTTATCTAATGGCACTTTTATATGAGTGCAACCAATTAAACCTATTTGGGGTCTGCTTTCTGTGTTATTAAAACCCTCACGTCTGATTTTCTAACGGTCTCTGCTTCAACATTTGTTGCCAATAACTAATGCTCACAGCCTCAAACAAATGGCTCTCTGGTGAGTGGGCTTTGAAAATACCCAGGACCTCCAAGACTACGTGGGATCGAGGTAATGAAATACCTTTAACCACCAAAAGCCTGGGATTGTCCTGAGAGGCCCAGGCCCAGGGAACAAGAAGAGCCTGTCCCCTCAAGCTTTGGTTCCAATACCCGCAGCTGCTGTGAAGATGAGAAGAGCAGCCAAGGCCCCTGATGGGAGGGTCAGAGGTTGGCCCTGCAGACCTCAGGGAGCCTTCAACCATGAAAGACGAATGGCCGAGGGCTGTGGAAGGCAGTGAGGGATGAGAAATGATGCAGCCCTTAGCCCTAATTGGATTCCGGGTTTCCGTAGAATGTGCTATCACTGCTTACAAATGTGACCCAGCCACCGAATTGAGTTATCAACGAAGCAGATTCCTGAGTCACGGATCATCCTGTCCTCCGCAACATGATTAAAGACTGAACACTGCTCAGGAAGATTGCAGCTGTGGGCTTGGAGGAATGTCTTTTTCTACTAAAGCATGAGAAAAAAAAAAAAAAGAGGCCAGCAAATATAATCTTAGACCTGGCTATGTTCCTCACTAATCCCCAAAGCTTGTATGTGTGTGTGCACGCGTGTGTGTATGCACACACGTGCACAGGTACACAGGTGCAGGCAGGATCATATAATTGGGGGAGAGGAAATGAAAGTCGATTCCCTCTACACCTTCCCCCCAGGAGGTGTATAAATAGCGTCCTTTGAGTATAAGTGGGAAGGAGCCCATCTCCACACCTCAGCATTCATGCTGTCAATGAGCAAACTTCAGTAGAGTGCCAACCACGTGCAAGGTTCTGAGCTCTGACATCACGTCCCAAACCAGGTGATGAAAGAGAGGGAAGCAATCACTCGTGGAGAGCTTACCATGTGCCAGGCACATGCTAGTTTCACATTACGTTATTAGTACACTGGGTCTGTGCCACACACACCCCTCGCTCCCACATTCCGTGAAATTACATCATTAGTGATGCATTCCTTGGGGTCCCTATAAGTTCGCTGGGAGGGAAGATAACCATGGCAGTGGAAAGAGTACTAGGGGACTCCTGGGGAGACTACTCTAGGTCAGCTGTGTGACCTTAGGCAAATCACTCACCCCCTCTGTACCTGTTTTCTCCATCCTAGAATTCTCCAAGTTCTCCTTTACAATCTGACTTCTCCTCAGTCACGTGTTGCAAAGGGTGGGCCTCACTCCTGAGCCCACTGGAGCAGAGCCAGGAAAAGTCAAGGGTCATGGGAAAGAGGACAGGACACTGGACTCTGAGTTATTCCTTTGAAGGCTGAGCCTGACAGCCTGCCTGAAGCCCTTCACCATCTCCACACCCTACTGCCATAGTTTCTGTCCTGGCTCAGACCCTGTCCCAGTGGGTAGACATACTGAGGAGGGCAAAGCGAGAGGGAAAGCCCACTAGCCCTGCTATGACCAGCAGGTGGCCGTGGGTGAGTAACTTCACTTCTCTGAGCCTCAGCTTCCTCCTCCCCACTCCTCAGCAGAGACTACTCCTCCTTTCCTTTTCTGAACTCTAACCTAACCCTACCACCATTATTTTCTCTCCATCTCTTGGCTTTTCTCTTCAGGAAGTACTACATTTTGCACTTGCCTGATTATTAGGGGACGGGATGTCTGTCTCCCCTGGAATGTGAGCCTCATCAGAGAGAGACTTTGTCATTCATGTTTAATGTCCCATGCCCACCACAAGGAAGCTCAACGTGTGTTTCCAACACCAGCAATAATATAACAGCAATAAGAACTGAAATAGTTTCACGCTCTCCCATCCTGACCCTATACCTGGACCTCACTGTCAGAAGAGAAATAATTCCTGGCTTGGACCCACCCTTGCTGGGAAGGGCACCAGGCCATGGCCATCCTGTGACCCTAGATTTTGGCCTGTGGCTCTTGCACCAGCCTGGCTTTTCTCCTGGACTGAGTAATGGCAGCCTAGATATGTTCCCAGAGACAGCCCCATCTTCTCGGGCATGGCCCTCCTCCCAAACCCTGACTTGGCCGGCCCAGAGCAAACACAGGCAGAAGCTTTCAGGCCCACCTCAGCTGCCCACCTGGGTTTCATGAAGCACCTGCTGATGGTGCCTGCTCTTTTCAAGACCCACAGTGGGATGCTGGGTAAGTTTCAACTGGCCTTTCCTTTCCCTTCACCCGAGAAATATCTCAGTCTCCTTCACTCCCAACAGCATGGAGAGCATTTGTCAGGCCGACCTGGAGGCTTCAGGCCTTAGCAATTCAGGAGTTGCAACAGGGGAGATAAAGAACCCAGGAATGTCTCCACTCCAAGAAATTCATTCTCTATAAATGAATTATTTATTCATTCTCTATAAATCCAGCACCTTATCCCCTCTCTCCCCTTCCATTTGCCAATAAAACAAAGGCAGTTCCAGGGGCGCCTGGGTGGTTCAGTCAGTTAGGCGTCCAACTTCAACTCCGGTCCTGATCTCACAGTTTGTGAGTTCAAGCCCTGCATCGGGCTCTGTGCTGACAGTTCGGAGCCTGGAGCCTGCTTTGGATTCTGTGTCTTCCTCTCTCTCCGCCTCTCTCTCACTCACACTCTGTCTCTCTCAAAAATAAACGTTAAAAAATTAAAAACAAAAAAAAAGACAAAGGCATTTCCAGTGCAAGTACCCCCATTCCTTCTGCACGGTGGGTTTCCTCATGGTCTCAGCATAAGAACAGTACACAGAAATACCCCTTTTAAGTACACTCAACCACCCATATTTGAGAAAAAGAGTAAATAAGGGGCAGCGACCAACAAATCAGAACCTCATGGCCATTCTTGTCCTAGAGGTTTTAGAGGTAGAAGGACTTTAGAGCATTTGAGGCTCAGAGTGGGCAATAAGTTGACTGAAGTCACACAGCCAGAAGGCAACAGAGCCAGGATTTCACCTGCTGGTCCCCCAGATGTCTTTCCTGCTGTGCCCTGCTCACCAGCCAGTTGCTGCAGGTTCCGTGGGATCCGTCCTGCTGAAGGTGCGTTACGCAACCTGATCGTGGTGGCACAAAGCTCTGCCTCTGGTGCGTTGAGCGTCCCGGCCGAGGCTTCCGTCAGCGGACCGGGCCCTCACCACCCTCCCGAGAACACTGTGCAGGGCTGCTTCATTCATTGTGAGCTGAGAATGCAAGCCTTCAGGGCTTTTCCAGGGCTTGTAAAAATGTTTCAGGCGTGGGGAACTATCGGGACCTCTGAAATACTCAAATAAAACTGCAAAAAATGTGTCATTAATGAAAGGTCTTATGATATGCAGCATTATGTCACCTGGTGAACGTGTTTTAGAGTAGTTCAATACTGGGTCCCCTGGCTGGCACAGTTGGAAGAGCATACAACTCTCAGCCTCAGGGTGGTGAGTTCAAGCCCCATGTTGGGCATGGAGCCTACTGAAAAATATATGTGTACTATATATATAGTAGTTATAGATAACTTATATCATTATATATATACACTGCATTTAATGATGTTGGATGTGGTGGTTTTGGGGGGGGTGGTCTCCCAAAGACAGTGTGTAGTGGCCAGTGACTTTCTTAAAGTGGCCCTAACCCACTCCTTTGCTCTCAGGTCAGCCACCAGTCCGCTGTCCCCTCCAAGGGGGACACTCCTCCTTTTCTGGGACATTCCTTGATACCAAAAGTGGCTAAGTCAACCCCGTTTCAGGAGCCAGGGAAAGAGGCCGGTGGTGGCCCCACAGAGACGAGCCGCACCCTCCCAGCCCCCCGCTTTGGACCACCGTGCAGGCACACAGATAGCAAGGGCCCTTTACTGAGCTGCTCTGTGCCAGGCTCTGAACCAGACTCCCCACACTCGCTCATCTTCCAGCAACACTGTGTGCCGCCCGGGAGGACGCGCGGGCTCAGTGTGATCACACACTCACGCGGGCCACGCTTGGAGCGAGTGAGCAGCGCTTAGCTCTTGATTCACCAGCTTTGCCCAGAGCCCAAGTCCAGGCTCTTCCTACAGTATGTTTTTAAAAGGGCCCTTGGGGTTTTCCATTCCTTTGTTCCTTCATCTCCTGTTTTTCTGAAGGCATCACTGAAATCGAAGCTTGTAGATTTAAAATGGAATAATAATGATAACAAAAATAAGGCAGAAGTGAAAGGAGAGGGGGGACATTAATAAGTGACAGAGTGGAAGACAGAAGGTTCACGAAGTGTAGAGAGAAAGAATTGGGGGGCAGGGTCTGCAGTGCCAAATATATTGTTAAGGATCCCAGGAGAGGCAGGAGAAGCTCTTTTCACTCAACAGGCCTGACAGTGGCTGCTAACAGACAGAGTTTTAACACTTCACTCAAAGTGGTAAAATCCAGTTTGGGTATGACTTTGACAAGACATACAAGCGTACTGTGATGTCCGAGGCAACCGCTAGGAAATCTGTACAAAGAGATACACTCTTAAGCATGATAAATAAATCAAGATGAAATCCTAAACAGTGTTCAAGTAACCCACAAGAAGACCCGAAAAAGGAGCAACAGAGGAACAAGAATCACACTAAACAAACATAAAGCAAATAATAAAATGGCAGATTTAAGCCCTAACGTATCAATAATTGCCCTACTATCAATGGTCTAAGTGTGCCGAGCAGGACAGAGCCTGGCAGGGTGGATTTAAACAACAATTCTATGATGCTTACAAAAAGTCTCACTTCAACTTCCGTGACAGAGATAGACTGCAAATAAAATGATGGGAAAAAATACACAATGCACACATGAACCTTAAAAATTAGTTGCAGCTATATTAATATCTTTATCAATATTAATAAAGAAATTACCAGAAACAAAGAGGAGCATTACAAAATGATAAAAGGATTCATTCAGGGGGAAGACATAATGACCCTATATGTATACACACCAAACAACAAATCCTTCAAAAAAAATGAAGGAAAAACTGATGAAGCTCGAAGGAAAAGCACACAAATCCAAAATTGTATTTGGGGATTTCAACATCTGTCTCAGAAACCCATAGAACTGCTACCCAGAAAATCAGCAAGGATGTAGAAGATCAGAACTCCACAACCAGCCAAAAGAATTTAATTGCCCTTTGTAGAACAATCCATCCAACGATAGAAAAATATAATTTTTTCATGTGTCCCTGGACTGTTTGCCAAGATAGACCATATCCTGGGCCATATAAAACAAACCTCAACAAATTTCAAGGAATTAAAATCTTAGAGCGTATTCTCTTAACCACAATGGACTCAAACAAGAAATCAAAAACAAAGACAACAGGAAAATCTTTAAACACTTGGCGATTGGACAACACACTTCTAAATAATCCATAAGTGAAAGAGGAAGCCTCTAAAGAAATTTTTTAAATATACAGAACTGAAAGAAAGTTAAAATACAGTATATCAAAATATCAAAAAACATAGATTACAACATGTCTTAAACAGTAAAGAGAGGGAAATGTATAGCACTAAACTTTATTGCAAATGAAGAAAGTTTTCAAATCAACATAAGTCCCCACCTCATGAACATAGAAGAGAAAAATAAAGCCACAGTAAGCAGAAAGAAGGAAATAAAAATGATACAGGAGATGTCAGTACAGATCCTTCAGCCCCTTAAAAGACATAAAAGAATGATATAAACAACTTATGACATTCATAGATTTGAAACTTAGAACAAATAGACCAATTCCTCAAAAATCAGAAACTTCAAAAACCAAGCCAACTTGTTAAGAAACAATCTGACTAGCCCTATAACAACTAAAGACATTTTATTAATAATTAAAAAGCTCCAGTAAAATAAATCTCCAGGCCGAGACAGTTCCCTTTGAGTGTTCTATCAAACATTTAAGGAAGAATTAACACTGATTTTACACAAGCTTTTCCAAGAAAGAGAAGAAGAGAGAACACTTCCTAACTCGTCTTGTGAGGCCTGTATTACCCAGATACAAACCAAAGACAGAAAAAGAAACAACACATGAATATCTCTTGTGAACTTACACCCAAAAGTCCTCCACAAAGTGTCAGCAAATCCAACCGAGCCATGTGAAAAAGAATTAGACACCACAGCAAGGTAGGATTTATTCTAGGGTATGCCAAGCAAGTTCAGCATTTGAAAATCCATCGAGGATATTGACAACATCAGCAGGCTTAAGAAGAAAAACCCTATGACCCTACAAATTGATGCAGAAACAGCATTTGGCAAAATCCAACACCCGTTCATAATAAAAGCTCTCAGGAAGTTAGGAATAGAAGGGGTACTACTTCGAATTGACCAAGATCATCTACAAAAAAAGCTACAACTAACATCATATTTAATGGCCCAATGGAATATTTTCCTCTAAGACTGGGAACAAAACAAAGATGTCCACTCTCAGCACTGTATTCAAGGTAGAACTAGAAATGTTATGACTGCAACAACTCGGGAAAGAAAAGAAATACACATTGGTAAGAGGAAATAAAACTGTTTCTATTGCAGATGACATGATTGTCTATGTAGAAAATAACAAAGAACCTAAAAAACAAATGAAAACAAACAAAGAACTTCCCAGAACTAATTTAAAAATTTGGCAAGGTTATAGGATACAGGATCAACAAAAAACCAATCTCAAAACTCAACAATAAAAAAACAACTCAATTAAAAGTGACCAAAGATTTGGACAGAAGAGAAGGCATACGGATGGGAAATCAGTACACGAGAAGATACTCAATGTCATTGGTCATTAGGGAAAAGCAAGTTAAAACCATGCGGTTTTCATGTCTAAAATTTAAAAATCTGACATTATGGGGCACCTGAGGGGCTCAGTCGTTAAGCATCTAACTCTTGATTTCGGCTCAGGTTATGTATGATCTCTCGGTTTGTGGGATTGAGCCCTGCGATGGGCTCTTTACTGCCAGTACGGCGCCTGCTTGGGATTTTCACTCTCTCTCTCTCCTCTGCCCCTCCCCCTCCTCTCAAAATAAATAAATAAACATTTAAAAAAGTAAAAATCTGACGTGGTTGCTGGTAAGCATGTAGGGCAACTGGGGCTCTCCTACGTTTAACACAGGAGTTTAACAACTAACATAGGAATGCAAAATGGTACGGTCATTCTGGAAAATGGTTTGTCAGTTTCTTATAGAATTCAACATATACTTCCATATACCCAGAAATTCCCTTCCTCGGTATTCACCATAGAGAAATAAAATTTTCTTTCATTCAAACCCTGTATACCGATGATTAGAGAAGACGATTATGGATGATCCATAATTGCCTAAAGCTGGAACCCCCCCCGCCCAGTGTCCTTCAGCAGAGAAGTGAATAAGCTGAACCACATCTACACATGCAATTCTACCCGGTTAAAAAGGAACAAAAAATTGATACATGTTATGACATGGATGAATTTCAAAGGCATTATGAAAGAAGCCAGTCTCAAAAAGTTACATACTGTATACTTTCATTTATATGACAGTCTAAAAAGGGCAAAACTGGGGTGCCTGGGTGGCTCTGTCAGTTGAGCAACTGACTCTTGATTTCGGCTCAGGTCATGATCTCACAGTTCACGAGCTCCAGCCCCATGTCAAGATCTGCACTGACAGCACAGAGCCTGCTTAAGATTCTCTCTCTCCCTCTCTCTCTGCCTTCCCCTGCACTCCCCCCTACTCAAAAAAAAATGTTTTAAATAAAAATAAAGGGGCACCTGGGTAGCTCGGTTAAGCATCCGACTTCGGCTCAGGTGATGATCTCACAGGCTTGGGAGTTCAAGCCCCGCATCGGGCTCTGTGCTGACGGCTCAGACCCTGGAGCCTGCTTTGGATCACGTGTCTCCCTCTCTCTCTGCCCCTCTCCCATTCATGCTCTGTCTCTCTCTCCTTCAAAAATAAGTAAACATTAAAAAAAATTTTTTAATAAAAATAAAAAAGGCAAAACTATAGGGACAGGAAGTAGATCAAGAGTTTCACAGGGGAGGTTCTGCAGACAAAAAGGCAGCACAAGGGAGCTCTGGGTAATCAAAGTGTTCGACATCCTGATGGTGGTGCTTTAAATCTCATGGAACTATAACCATCCCAAAAGTGAATTTGACTGTAACTAAAACAAACTTAAATAAATAAATAAATAAATAAATAGTTAATCATGTGCCTTCTGATGCCATGCGATGCAAAATCCATGGCAACATCTATGAAGGAAAAGAAAGTTAAATAGACACCTATCACATGATTTTATCATTTCGTTCCTAGGTATTTTCCCAAGAGAGATGAAACTACATGTCCACATAACTGGAACAATTCAACATTTATCAAGAGCATTCACCTTATTCAGAGCGTTCTCAATTTTAAAATATCCATACGCTGGAACACTACTGAGCCATAAAAAAAAAAAAAATATGTGCAACAACATGGAATGAATCTCAAAATAATCATGCTTACTTAAAAGACAAAAAGACCAGAAAAACAGGCATGCATATGGTATGATTCCATTTATAAATGTCTTTGAACTTCTAAAAAAAAATCCCTGACGATAGGGATGGGAAAGGGGGGAGAAATGGATTACACATGGGCACAAGGACACTTTGGGGGACAATGTTCATTTTCGTGATTGTGGCAATGGTTTTATGGGTGTATGCTAACATTCATCAGATTAAATATGTGCCATTTATTGTATATCAATTTTATACCCCCATGAGCTGTTTAAATTTAAAAACAAAAGAAAGGTAAATGCGTACCGAATGGGAGTTGAGCTATGAAATTTCATTTAAGATATGAAGTCTGGTAGGTAGAATAATGGCACCAAGTTGGTGTCAGAGAACCAGAGATTTAGGGTTGATATTGGAAAATTGGAGAATTGATTGGTGTTGGAAAAGACACCACACATTGGATGTCAGAAGCAGTGTCAGAAAGAACATCACAGCGGCAAAGGGAAATTAGAGTAGCAGATGGAATTAGGTTGCTAATGAACCGACTTTAAAACAGAAAGAGCATCCTGGGTTGTCCAGGTGGGTCCAGCGTAATCCTGACGGTCTTTGAATGGGGAAGATGGAGGCAAAAGAGGAGGTCAGAGTGATGCCAGGTCAGAAGGACCCCACTCACTACTGCCAGTGGTGGACATGGAGGGAGAAGCCGACAAACCAAGGAAGCAGGCAGCCTCCCAAAGCTGGCAAAAACCAGATTCTCCACCTAGAGCCTCCAGAAGGAACACAGCCCTGTAGACACCTTGACTTTAGCCCAGGGAGACCCATTTCGGATTTCTGACCTCCAGAACTGCAAGATTTATAAAGTTGTAAGCCACTATGTTCGCAGTAATTTGTTATAGCAGCCATAGGAAAATAATGCTAGAAGCAGAATTGCTGATTCTCATTTCATCTTATACACGATGGGGTGTTTGCTATGCCGTGATTAGCGCTGTAGTAGTCTGAAAGCAAATACAACTGGTTGAAGCTAATAATGAAATGTTCAGGCTCATGCAGTTGTGAAGGTCAAGAGGTGAACGAGGCTCCAGGACAGATGGACTACCAGTCTTTGTCATCATTGAAACTCATCTCTATCTCAGTAGCTCCCTCTCTCACTGCTGTTGGCCTCTGGATTGGTCCTCTCAGGCAGGATCTCTGTACACAGTGGTCCAGAGGGCCATTACCAGCAAGAATGTTCCATTTGCCTGCTGGAGGTAATCCCAGAGAAGATTTTAGTAATGAAAGTAAGAGGGAGGATTCTTTTCTTCTAATTAACTTTTTTAATTCCAATGTAATTAACACACACAGGTATATTATTTTCAGATGTACAATATAGTGATTCAACAATTTCATACATTACTCAGTGCTCGTCACAAACGTCCTCTTAATCCCTTTTACCTCTTTCACCCACAGCCCCACCCGCCTCCCGTCTGGTAACCATCAATTTGTTCTCTGTAGTTAAGAGTCTGTTTCTCGGTTTGTCTCTCTTTTTTTCTTCGTTTGTTTTGTTTCTTAAATTCCACAAATTAGTGAAATCATATAGTATTTGTCTTTCTCTGATTGACTTATTTCATTTAACATTATACATTCTGGATTCTTAATGGCCTGCATTGGGAAACATGCCCAGGGTTCAAGCAGTTGCCACCTGCGGGGGCGGGGCGGGGGTGACAGGCGGTGGTGTGCACTTGATGGACCAGGTGTGTGTTCCCACGCACCCCTGGGAAAGAAAGGAAGAGTCCTTCCCAAAAGAAAGTGGGGTGGTAAATATGGGAACAGGCCAAAACCGCTTGCCACGGTCCGTTACCCTAACTGAGGTTGACAAAATACAGAATTAAGGTATAATTACACAGTGTAAAGTTATTAGACTAATGGAAGAACTAAAAATAATTGTGAGGAAACTTGGGATAATGAAGGGAGAAAAAAAAGGCATATACAGGGAGCAATTTCTCATGTTCAACTATAAGGGATCCATAAACTTTCTACAGATAATAAGTCAAGAACTAAGAGTACATATGCATGCTATTGAGAGTTATGGAGGTACCCACCAGAAGTACTAAAAATGAAATGTTTAAAAGAAGTTTACTGGAGAGTGAGGGTGGAATCTGCTTTCCCTAATCATAAACCCTTCCCTCCTGTTTGATTTGTTCCTATTTGTATGTATCACGTCAATGACCAGACACACTGTGATAGTGAAATATTTTTAAATATTTGGACCAACAACGTAAGCTTTGAAAAGGATTTGATCAATATCAAGTATGGTGACTCCATTTGAGATGAAACTTTAAGGAAAAAATATATAATTTGGACTTATCTTTATTAATATTTGAGTTATGCCTTTTAAGAGGGGAAACTACTTAATTTCGTATCTACTAGGCTGAACCTCTAGGAATTTGATCTGTTGTATCACAGGTCAATAAAAAAATATGTTCCAAGTCTGGAGGGGGGGTGTGAAACCTTCCCCTACTTTAATTTTTAAAAACCTATCACAAACGGATGAGTAAATGGACTGCTTATCCACACCTTCTCTCCAGGAGATAGGAAAATGTTTCTGTTCTCACAAGAAGATTTGCCCCTCCCCATTTATCTGCTTCCCAGGCCATGTGGCTCATCTGCCTCCAGTGTCTGTCCAGAACACTGACTGTGCTTGTACATTTCTCAGTCCCCACTGGCTCTGGCCCTAGGGGATGGCCGGAAGCCACCTGAGCAGCTGGCCAGGCTCCCAACAGCCTTTGCTTCTCTGGGGCCTGACCTGGCGCTCAGACTCTTAGCCTAGAGCCCCACCTCCACTTGCCCAGAATCCCGGTCTGGCTTCCTTGAACCCGAACCCAAATTTCCTATTGACTCACAGGTCACAGCTCCTTGAAGCCCCAAGCTCATTTAAGTCACAAAGGTTATCTGCATTCCTTCTTCATCAACTCCAAGCTTCCAGATGGTCTTGAGTATCTGCAGTGACAAGGACACCATCCCTCCTGGGTGGTGGCTCCTTCTCCAAATAACTCAACAATCACTGCCAAGCTTCCCTTCAACACAAAGGGTAGCACTAGGACCAAGATGTGCAAGCCACTGAGGCAGAACTTGGCCTGCCCTGCCTGCTGACCCCGAGGCAGCCAGACTACAGCCCTAGGATGCTCATACACCATGACTTAGGTGTGATACTGACTTGCAGCTCCCTTCTGGGTCCCTGCTCACCCACACAGGGCTCCTGGACCAGACATTCAGAGAGGCACTCTCCACCCCCCTCCAGGGCCCAGGTCATTTACTTACACTGATGCTGGGCACCATATAGAACCCTAGTTGATCCTACCTCTGTAATCTTTGGTCACCATCCCAAAGGCAAGCCCCTGGCCACTCACCATCTCCCTCTCTCCCTCCCTCCTGCTCTGGGATTCCTCTCCATCAGTCTCTTCCCTCATGACTGACTCCAAGTCCTGGTCACTATGCCCTTGGGAACCCCATTTCAGAGCAAACAAACCCTCTGTCATCAGCCCTTTTGCAGAGCTCCCTCCCTCCGGGGATACATGCCCTTCGCCTTCAGGCCAGGGCTCTCACTCCCCCACATCCAACTGGGTCAGGGATGGAGTGGGGCCTGGAGCCTTCCCCTCTTTCCTCTGTCCTGTGCCTTTGGGAACCCCATTTCAGAGCAAACAAACCCTCTGTCATCAGCCCTTTTGCAGAGTTCCCTCCCTCCCTGAGGATACATGCCCTTCGCCTTCAGGCCAGGGCTCTCACTCCCCCACATCCAACTGGGTCAGGGATGGAGTGGGGCCTGGAGCCTTCCCCTCTTTCCTCTGTCCTTCTGAGGCATCATCTGCTCTACGAGGACTGAGAGAGACAACCTTCCCCAAACAACCATCTCCTAGGTCCTCCCAGGTCACCCTGTGCTCTCCACCCGAGGGTGGACACTGCCCATGGAGACAGCCTCTCCTGTGCTCCATCTGGAAGCTCCTGGGCTTCCCTGGCTTCATGCCAGCCTCCCAAACCAGGACCCCCCACTTTCATCTGGGCAGCAGTTTGGAGGACCCTTCCCCATGGGAAACCTCAATCAAAAGTGGATTTCTCATCTGCATTATTTAGAGTCATGGAATGAAGTGGAATTCATCCCAGATGATTCAAATCCTGAGACTTTAATGGCAATACTCCCTAAAGAAAGATGGGCAGGGCACAGAGAAAAAGTAAAGGGTGTAGAGAACATGGCAGCAGCTGTGACTACCCATGGGACTAAAGAGACAAAGAGGCCACAGTGCCGTGGCTGCCATGAAAGCTGGAGATGCAAAGGACGCTGCTGGCTGGAGTGGGGTGTTGGAGAGACACAGCCCTGACCCCTCTCTCTTCCTATCCTTTTACCCTCCAACCAAAGTCTCCCATTGGCTGAGTCCAACCTATGCCCAGCAAGAGAGCCCTGGCTAGGCAGCCTGAGGAGATGTGGTTCCCAAGCCAAATGGACCAGCAAGAGGTTCTGGGTGGGCAGCTGGGAACAAAAGGAGAAGAGTAGAAACCAGGGTCATCAAAACTGTTCTTGGAGTCCAGCCCCCTGGTTTTACAAATGAGGGAACCGAGGCTGGGAAAGGTCGGTTGTACAGAGTCCTAGTTGCACAGTTTGTGGCCAGGCTAAGCCCAGACCTTGGGTCATCCTGTCCCCTGTCGCCTGTCACATGACAAAGTCCATGACTCCAGCACTCCTTCTATGTAGTCTTTTGAAGTGTTTATGCACTAAAAATAATTTTTAAACCATTTTAATCGGGTACATTGCTTTGAATCCCTTCCCCAACAGGAAATATGCTGGCTGGCTGGTGGGATGCTTGGCAGCTGGCCTTGAACTCCCTTGACCTCCCCACACCCAGGCTGAGGTTTTCCATCCACCACTGTTGCCCGAGCCCAAGCTGAACAGTGGGGGCTGGGATTCAACAATAGCCCTTCTAGTTATTGTTCTATAGCCAGCAGCTGGATTAATATTCGGAGAGGGTTGGAGGAGAAATCTAATTGAATTCGAAACATAATAAATTGAAGCAAACTCATTCGATTTATGGCAGTGTCTTCTGGCATCTTTTAATTCTGGGTCACATTCATTTGGAGCCAATCAAATTAGGGCGCTCATTAGCGGCTGAGGTGGGCGAGGCTGGAGCCACGCTCCCTGCTCCCAGCAGTAATGAGATCTGTGCAGCAGAAAAATAGAAGAGTCAGTGGGGGGGGGGGGGGGGGGGGGCAGGAATGGGAGGTCATGAGGGCACAGTGGTCACTGACTGATTATCAGGAAAATTGACTTGGAGAGGGGGTGAGCGTGGACTCTAGATCTGTCTACTTGCTTACAAGATGGCCTTGGCCTCTTCACCTGACACAGCTTTGCCTCCTCCTTAGGATAAGAACATCAGCTCCTACCTCTGAATCCTGCGTATGAAATGAGGTCAAGATGTAGTAAACATCTCCTCCTCCAGTTCCTCAGACTCTGACCTCTGGTCCCTCCTCCCAAGGTGCCTGGAGGAGCACCATCCATGGGCTAGCTTGGCGCCTGCACACAGGCCTCTTGCACACAGGCCTCTGACTTAGGTGACCACCCTGGATTCACCCCACCTCTCAAGAGGAGCTCTGTCAAAGATTTTGTGGCCATCCTTAATCTTCCACAAAGACGCACTACTTAAAACAACCTTGTTGGCTTGTCTAACTGGGAAGTCCACAACCAGAATTTTGAGGTATGGTTGGGCCCAGGAATATAAGCAAGGTCCTCAGACCTTCATTCTTCACTTCTAGACTCTGCAGGCCTCTGCACGGCTTCAGTTTCAGACACACTGTCTCCATGAGCCAACAAGATGGTGAGCAGAAGCCCCAAGCTCACATAGCCCACAGGGTGCATATAGAAGGACAGAGAACTCCTCTTTTCCAGAATTCATTCTCAGTTCCTAAAGATGGCCTCTGGCTGGCCCTGCTGTGTTACATGCCATGCACAAGAGAATAAGCATGTCTGATGTTATGAGGCACTGACTGACCACCTGACTCCCTGTGTGTGTGTGTGTGTGTGTGGGTATACATAGAACCACAATAAAAAAAAATATGGGTGGGAGGGGATATAGGGATATGTCACGCAATCCTCAGGCACCTGACAGAATTCAGCAGCTAGTTGAGGTCTTATCTTCAGAGCCCCAATTGACAAAGCATGTTAGCCCATCCTTGGCCTGACAGCCCTGAAATCCCTCTCTTGTGAAAAAACAAGTTCAGGGCACAAGGAGACTCATGAATATTCATAAGCTGATGTCAATGGTCCCTCACTGAAGACATTGTTCCTCTGCCCACCACCAGACCCTAAAGCATGTAAAATCCATGAATCTACAGTAAGAGCATATCCATGGCCTGAGGCACCAAGCTCTGCATCCATAAAGTGCCTCTCTGGGGACAGTCACTGAGACACCAGGGCAGGGTAAGGTGTGGAGACTCTGGAAAGATGGTTATAGCTGTGCCAGGAAATTCAAGGAGTCACAGGGGGTGGAACAGAGGGCTTGAGGCAGTCTTGGGTGTCCCAGAGGGAGTGACATGAAAGCTATCCATTCCAGGTTAGTTGGGGATGTGGAGGGTGCGGGGAATGAAAAACATTCCGCACAGAGGGAGCCATGTATCTAAAATTCTGGAGGCAGAAGGGAGCAGGGAGTGTTTAAGGAAGAAAGAGGCCCATGTGGAGTCAGAATGGGGGTGAGGGAGACAGAAACCCAGGCAAGAAGAGATGGAGAAGAGGGTCCCAAGCTATCAAGACATTTGGTGGGACCTTCCAGCCCAGCCTCTCCAGGACTCAGATGGGAACAGAGTTCAGAGGCTAGGGTGGGGTTGGGAGCAAGCTGTGAAGTATGGGGTTCCCATGGAGAAAGGGAATGTCTACAGCAGGGGTTTGGGGCCCAGCACTGTCCCCCATGGGAGGCCTCCAGCCCTGGCCAGTATTGAAAGAGCTAGACTCACGGGTACAAAGTGGCATGGTATACTGCCTCAGGGTAAGCAAGAGCACCCCCATTTTCACAGCAGACAAGTACAGATGCTGGGGCTGGTTACACAGCAGAGCAGGGCCTTCAGCCCACGTCCAAAGCCCTGTCTTTCCACTATACCAAGTTGCATCCCAAGCCCATTTTGTGGTTCAAGTGCAATTCAAGAACAGACAGCAAGGCTGGGAGATCTGCCTTCCCACTCAGGCGGCCAACTTGCTAGAAAGTTAAGGAGAGAAATCTATTGCCATTCCCCCTACCCACAGCCCCACTGTGACCCCCCCAGGAGCTGCGTCATAGTGGCTTCATGGGCCTCCATAACCAGGCTCAAAGGGAACACAGCCCATTCCTGTCCCTCCCTCTCTCCCTAACCCCCACGCTGTGAATAGTCCTGGCCTTCCGCTAAGGGTCTGGCAGGGCCTGAGAGGGGACAGTCCCCTTCTTTCCTTTCCGATACAGTCCTGGGTTTCTCCTTAGTGGCTTTTAACCCCCCAGCCTCTACACAAACACTTTGAAACAGAAAGCATTTTGCTTCACTGGGCCTACCTCGGCCTCATATGGACAGCATGCTGGTCAGCAAACGCGCGAGGAAATCGTGCTCAAAAGTCCTAGCTTGCTCTGCTCCTCCCTGAGGGGCAAGATCAGACAAGATGTTTCAGGGAAGCAAGGTGATGTGAGGGGCTCCATATGGTCAAGGGAGCCTAGGGTTTCCTCTCAGCTAGCCTCCAAATGACCATGGAGTTTCAGGCAAGCCTCTCCATCCTTCTAGGTCTCAATTTCCTCATCTGTAACTGGAGAGTCCTAACCCAGCCAGATTTCAACCCTAACTCTCTGAGTTCAAGCAATTCTTGATCTCAGGTCCAGAGTGGAACCCTTAAATGACACGAAGCAAACTCACCGAGGAGCTTATCTGGGCACTGTCTGGAAAATTTACCTGGCATCTCCTTATACCAGAGCATGCAGAATGGCTGGATATTTAAGCAGGAAGAACATTAGAATGCATGTCACAGGTGAGGAAGCTGTGGCCCAGGACAGGACAGTCACCTGCCCGGGGTCAACAGCTGTCTCACGCCCACTCCGGGCTGTCTCTGCTCTGCCCCTTTGCTTCCTGCCTCCTGTATTCTGAGCACCATCTTAGCGACAGACAGCCCAGCCAGCAGATCTAGCCTCCTGCAAACTTGATGTTGTCTCTCCAGAGGTAACAGATCATTCAGGCAGACCCTGACACTTCCGACTGAGGCAGTGGAAAGTCCATAGCAACAGCAGGACAAGTTTGCTCCAGGAGATAGTACTGCTGGAAGCCAACTGAAGTGTGCTCCAGCCTTTTGTCAAAACTCATGTATTTCTGATCTCTTAACCAGGCCTGGATGTTTGGAGACAAGATGGGATATAAGCAGGAGTGTTGGTGGCTAGATCAGTAAGTGTCTTATGGGAGGTAAGTGAGCCTGCCACCAAATGTCACCAGACAAAGCACCTGTCCCCGCAGGACCAAGGTGTCTGCTCCAAAACCTTGTAGTTCTCACAGGGGCTGTTGGAGAAGGCGAATCAGCACGGCCTTGCTAGAAAGTAGTTTTGCAGACATATCAGAAGCTTGGAAATGGGCGTAACCTTTGCCCTTCATTTTACTTTTAGGTAACTCTCCTAAGCGAATTATTAGAACCTGGCTTTCCTGATAGAAGAGCAGACCCGAAAGACCCTAAGAAGCTTCATAAACAGTCTTTTACAGCCAGGCATGAAGTCTTTTAAAAATAGCTTTTTCTGATTACAAATACAACGGCTGCTTATCGTAGAAAATTTGGAAAATGTGAAAAATATAAACAGAACAAACAAAAATATCACTACAATGTCATAATCACTGTAGTCTTTCTCTCCAGGGTTACAGTTTGTTTGTTTGTTTGTTTTTTCTATGAACGTGTAAGCACACTTGACAAATAGTGGGGAGTATACTCCATGGATCAACATCGCAATTTGAAAATATTTCACAGATCAGGGCACCTGGGTGGCTCAGTCGGTTAAGCGTCTGACTCTTGATCTCAGCTCAGGTCATGATCTTGTGGTTCATGAGATTGAGCCCCACATCAGGCTCTGTGCTGTCAGTGCCGGGCCTGTTTGGGATTCCTTCTCTTCCTCTCTCTCTGCCCCTCATTCATATTCTCTCTCTCTCTCTCTCTCTGAAAATAAATAAACAAACATAAAATATTTAAGCATCCTCAACCCTACTAAAAAGTCTTCACTGGGGCGCCTGGGTGGCTCAGTCGGTTGAGTGTCGACTTCAGCTCAGGTCATAATCTCACAGTCTGTGAGTTCGAGCCCCGCGTCAGGCTCTGTGATGACCGCTCGGAGCCTGGAACCTGCTTTGGATTCTGTGTCTCCCTCTCTCTCTGCCCATCCCCTGCTCATGCTCTGTCTCTCTCTCTCACTGTCAAAAATAAACATTAAAAAAAATTAAAAAAAAAAAAGTCTTCACTAGCAGCCCCATAGCCCATCATACTGTGTTATTAAGCCTTTTCTGATTGTTGGACATTTATTTGTTCCCCATATATGATACAGTACCCAGAAAGGCCTTTTTGTCCATGAATCTTACCATCAAATATAGCTTTCCCTTATGAGCTCTGAGTTCCTCCAGGCCGCCTTATGCACCTTTGCAGTCCCGCCTTCCTCAGCCCCAGGGCCTGGCATGTGCCTAGGCATTTGATGAGGTTGGCTGAATGACCCTCATTCATTGATGACTCACCCATAGTCGATTCCTTCCACTGTTAAGTGAGAGAGTACATGCCTCTGGCACACCCACTAAAGAACGTGCTAGCTTCAAGGAAGCTGACAATGACCACGGAAATGCTTAGAGCGACACAAGGGGAGACTGATAAAAACAGGTGGGTCTATTTTTTTAATCGACTTTTTACATTAGTTTCAGGTGTACAATATGGTGATTCAGCAAGTATGTACATTATGGAATGCTCACCACAATAAAGTATAGTTACCACCTGTCACCCAAGTTAGCACAATACTATTGACTATATTCTCTGTGCTGTGCTTTTATCCCCATGACTTATCACTAGAGTTTTGTGCCTCTTGGTCCCCTTCACCTATTTCGTCCCTTCTTCCCCCGCCCCCCGCCTTCCCTTCAGCAACCACTGGTTCTTTATGTTTATGAGATTGTTCCTCTTTTTTGTTGTTGCTATTGCTGTTTGTTCATTTGTTTTGGTTTTTAGATTCCACATATAAGTGAGATCATGTGGGATTTGTCTTTCTCTGTCTGTCTTATTTCACTTAGCATAATAGGTTCTAGGTCCATTTAAAAAAAATTAAATTAATTAAATACATTAAAAAATACAATAAAAGAAGAATGTTATAAAGGATAATGTCTAGGATAAGTTAATTTTAAAATCTGTGTGAATAAATAAATAGAATTTAAAAGGGACTATGTGTATAAACTAAAATGTTAACGGGCATGATCTGTGGTTTAGGTTTCTTTGGGTTTATCTGTATTTCCTAATTTTTGTTTAAATTAGACAAAGGCAAATTTGGTTTTTGTTTATGAATAACTATAAATCACTCGTATAGCATTTGTTTCAAGAAAAGTTCACTGGGGCGCCTGGGTGGCACAGTCGGTTAAGCGTCCGACTTCAGCCAGGTCACGATCTCGCGGTCCGTGAGTTCGAGCCCCGCGTCAGGCTCTGGGCTGATGGCTCGGAGCCTGGAGCCTGTTTCCGATTCTGTGTCTCCCTCTCTCTCTGCCCCTTCCCCGTTCATGCTCTGTCTCTCTCTGTCCCAAAAATAAATAAACGTTGAAAAAAAAAAAATTTTAAAAAAAAAAAAAAGAAAAGTTCACTTACCAGAAAACCCAAAGGAGTCTAGGCACCTGGCCGCCCAGAGGAGAGTGGAGCAGCGGACATCTCGTCTGCCAATCTCTAATTCGTTCAATATTTCTAAACACCAAATATTTCCAGGCCAAGTGTCCGCTTACCCCTGTCAGCATAAGGAAGTTTCCATGTTTACACAGGAACGCATGCATTTGCTATTGGTCTCTGTTGATACATACAAATGTTGTAGATTCCTGTGTCAACAGCTGTGCCTGAGGAAACGTGGAAGAAGTAGGATCAGGTGATAAAATACAGAGTCCAAGATCCCGAACCCGCTTCCATCATGCCCAAGAAATTACAGAGAACAGTGCTCTGCCTCGGTTCCTCTCTCCCTTCTCTCTGTCTCTCTTTCTCCCTCTTGATCTATCTCTCTCATTTAATTTATATTATACTGTCCTGATTACTTAAATACAAAAAAATAGGCAAGCCCCTGGGCCCCAAAGCCTAGTTTAAATGCTCCGTATGGAGAGTTGTCTTGTGCATGCTGGAGCTGGAGGTGACCGAATCTCAATCAGCTGCACCATATGGGAAAAGAGGTTGCCAGCCCATTTCTTCCTGGTCTCCTCCCTGAGGCCTAGCTCACCTCCGAGCTTCAAAGTTCATTTGTCCGTTCTTTGCGATGGACAACAGCATACTGCCCTTTCATGGGGCATTTACTCAAGGCCAGGCAGTATGTTGGGTACCCAGAAAATAAAGGCTTAGTCTTTTTGCTTCAGGAGGCTACAGCCAGGTGGAAAGACAAAGAAACATTCTTTCTTCCATCCAGTTCTAAGACTCTCTAAGTGGCCAACTGAGACATTGCAAAGTATTCTGAGCATACAGACACTGAAACAAAGGAGACAGAAAAAGTTTTCAAAGAAGGAAAACTTAGTGTGCAGGGATTCAACATATGTCAATCTGGGCAAAGTGTGGCATGTTTGAGGAACAGAAAAGAAGCAGGGTGGTGGACCGCAGCAGAGGGTGGGTGGGTGGGTGGATGTCAGAACATAAAATGAGAAGGCCAGCTACAGGTGGACCACAAATGGGCCAAGGGCCACGTAAAAGCACTGGGACTCCATCCTATAGATGGTGGGAACTGCCACATGATAAAGTCAAGGTCAAACTCCAAGGACTAGAGTAAGATTAATCCACTGGATAGCAAGACTGGACGTGGAGATACCTAGAGGTGCCTCCTAGATACATAGAGGGAGGTTCCTGCACTAGTCCAAAGGAACAGAAATGAATCCAATGCTGGGGTTTAGGCAATCAGATGGTTGGTGTTAGGAGTAATTGTGAAGGGAAACCCAGCAGGAATGCAAGAGCAGGGTTGTTTGCTTTGGATGTGCACTTCAGGGGGCGGGGGATGTCAAGCAGCAAGTAGATGAAGTTTGGGGTGGTGTAATTTGGGCACTGTCATCTTTGAAGTAGCAGCTGAAGCCAAAGGAACACAAGGCAATTGCTCATGGGAAGCATGTTGGGTGGGACACGAAAGTCGAGGCAGAACCAGAAAAAGCCTGACATTTGAGGGGCAGAGGAACCTGAGAAGGAACAGCCAGATTTAAGAGAACAGAGGTGGAGTCCTGTCATGGAAGCAAACAGTAGAGGGGATTTCAGGGATGTGAGATCAAGAATGAAATGCTACGAAGATCAAGTAGGGTGAGGACCCAAACGTGTGGCGATTAGTATGCCATCTGGGATTTTATGGATAGCAACTTCAGCAGCTGTGGATATAAAACACTCATCAGCTGAAAAGCAAGGAGGTGAGGAAGTGGTGGTCAAGAGTGTAGAATACTCAGGGCGCCTGGGTGGCTCAGTCGGTTGGGTGTCCGACTTTGGCTCAGGTCATGATCTCGCGGTTTGTGAGTTTGAGCCCCGTGTCGGGCTCTGTGCTGACAGCTCAGAGCCTGGGGCCTGCTTCAGATTCTGCACCTCCCTCTCTCTCTCTCTTCCCCTCCTCTCTTTCTCTCTCTCTCCAAAATAAATAAACATTAAAAAAAATTTTTTTAAAGAGTATAGAATACTCTCAGAAGAACTTGGCTTTGGAAAGAAGAAGGTCCAAAAAAGGGTTGGCAAAGTGTTGGGAGGAATTGTTCCAATGTGACACTGCACAGGATTGTAGGTCAGAATGACAGAGCTTATAGAGAAAGAGTATGAGGATGGCTTAGATGGTGCTAAGCTGGAAGACTAGACACCTATGATGTCATTAATTCTGGAATAAACTTTCCCAAAAGGAGTAATCCTCACATGCTTTGGAACTGTCACCCTCTTACAGGCTCTGATACTTTGACACTCGCCAGTGCCAGACTTCGTGTCAGTTCAGGCCAAGCAGTGGGGGGAGGAGAAGGCTTGGGACCCCATGGAGAAGCCTCCTGGCCAGGCTCAAGCGCTGACATTCTGAGTCCCAGGAGTGTCACAGAATGCGATGCTGGACACAGGCCTGCGTGTGGAGACTGGCAAGGCAAGTTGGCAATAGTGTGATGTGGGAGTCTCCCACCCCACTCATCCCACATTTTTTCTCAACATTTTGGACATTTATGGCTCGCTATCTAGCACCATGTGTCAGTCAGTGCTCAGTAATAATTCAGATTGATGATACTGTTGTCTGGCTTTTAATGGCCAACTGCACAGCTCTGACATGGCTAATGTTAATTTAAATGACGAAATTAACTAACCGAGCCATGGAATCGAGCTCTGGCCTGCAGATGCCAGGCCAAATAAATAAATAAATAAGGACAGTCCTCATGAAAATGAGACCACAAATTTAGTACGATTCGGGCAACTCCCACCATGTACTGGGAATTCTATTCATTGGTCCTGATGCTGGCCCTGGTGAGGGCTCCTGCTTCATTCCACGAAGATGTCGGAGGGCTACAGATGGAGAAATAATGGACTCTTCTAAAAGAGCACAGAATCCCGAAAATATTCTAGTCCAAACCCCTCATTTAACTCATATGGAAACTGAGACTCAGTGTTAGCAATTTCCAGAACTTTCTCAGTGAGTTGGTGACACAGAATCCACAATGAGAAGATGGCTACCATGATGTGAGAAGGCTTCTATGACATCCAGTCACCCCTTCTGGACAGTAAATCATACCCTGTGCGGTTCGGAACCGGACACAGAGCCCTCATATCTTCTAAGCGGGAGGGCAGGCGTGGGGGGTGTGATGTGGGAGGGGATCTGGGAAGTGGGGAGAAGGGCCGAAGAGGAGGTCGGGGATCACAGAAGTACACGCCCCCATCCTCAAGAGGCCCTACACAGCCGCATCCCCCTCCCCCGTGCCTGCGTTCATCAGGGACTCCGCGCTTGTGAGAGTGGCCTCCCTTTAGCAGGCTGAACCAAAAGGCTATGTAAATGGCCCCAGGGCCCAAACTCCTTATACAAACAAGGGAAAATTACCTGGCGGCCCACACACTGCCTGCCGAGCAGGGTTCAGTCGGGGGAAACCCACAGAGATAAGCTCAGGAACAAATGTGTTGACCCTTTCCAGGGCAGTGCATAGGGATCCAGCTGGCCAATGTCAGACTCCAGGAAAGGGACCCCAGACCTTGCCCTTTCATGATTAGGGAAGCACCAGCCCCTCTTCTGGTGGGATCAGGGCTTGGGATCTGATCGTAGCATGGTATGGCAGAACTCTGGTCATCTGCCCTGTTCTTCCAGCTCAGCATGCATGGTTGGGGAGCAGCGGCCCCACTTCGGCATGGGGGAGGGTGGGGTTCCAGCTTAGGACACAGCAGCGTTTCACCAAGATTGGCCTTTTTCAGGGTGCAGCTGGAGCCAGCCTCCTTAGAGCTTTGTGTGAGGCCAGCCCCAAAGGAAAAGCTAAACCAGAAAGGAGCTGAGTACATTAGTTATCACTCCCGGCTCTTCTCTTCACTGCAGTCAAAGGCAGCTTTCCCAACCTTCAACCTAATCATGGTACCCCCAGCTAAGACACCTAAGTGTCCTCTCCTCACCAGCCTGATAGCATCAAACCGCTCGGCCTGGGATGCAAGCTTTCAGCACCGGATCTCACCTCTCCATGCAACCTGGCCCCCAGGGCCCCCATCCCTAAATGCGATGGATCTGCTACCTCCTGCTGTTGCTCCCTCCAATGTTAGCCTTTTCCCACCTTGCCCACACTGTGAACTTAAAGGCACATCCTCCCAAATGCCCTCGAGGAGAATGACGGGCTCATCCCCTGTGCCCTGACTCTATGAATGCATTTATCATTGCACATGGTACTTGTTTTCCTACCTGCCTGTCTGAAAGTGTCTCAATCGTGCCATCTGCAGAGAAGATGCCAATGAAGAGGGATGAAATGCACCGGCTGCATATGCTTCTCCCCAGACTTCAGGCTCCCGGCCTCTCTGCTCTGCCCACAGCCCTAGACCCCAGATTTCATAGATGGTGAAACACCCACCGTCTTATATAAACTATGCTATATTTAACTGCTTTAAAGTTGTGTGCTGGGGGGAGAGGTGGTGCAGGCCATTACCTCTGAATTTTTAAACGTACTGATAAGAGACCTCAATGTTCCTTCCGCCAGGGTGTGACTGACGTCTTGCCACCAACTGGCAGTACAGTCTGACAGTACCCAGGAACCTGGGGAAAAGACCAATGCTCACACCTGCCCAGGTAAGGTACAAGTCTCCCACATGTCCCAGCTCTGTGTGTTGAAGAAGCTAAAAGAAAAAGTAGGAAAAGGGGTCTCTATTTGGCAAATCTTTTGTAGCCCTGCCCTGCACCTTGAAGTCATAAAGGGGCTGCAAGCGACATTTACAAGGTGGCAACAGGCTGCTGGCTGTTGCAAAGCACACTATCTGGGGAAGGAGATAGGCTATCACAGGGTTTTCGCCTGTGAGTTGGGTTTCTTTGTTCTGAATGTGTGCCCTACTTTCAGTATGGTTTCCTTGGCAGTCAAGAGAAAGACTAATCAAATGCCTACACAGCTTTATGAATGAAAGGAAACATATTTTAAGGGAGCTTTGTGCTGACACACAATTGCACTGATAAATTTTTCAAAGTCTGACGGGAACCAATTTCAAATAAATGGTGACATTTAAACAACTAGAAACCTCAAGGGCCATGATTACATAGCCACATTCATAAGAACCCCTCTGCTCTGTGGGTCATTGGCAAGTTCACCCTGCTGATGCCTTCTCAGCTGCCCAGGGTAGGAAGCACTTGGTTGCTGCTCAGCAAAGAGAGCGTCCTAATATGCTCTGCAAACCCCTTCCAGTGTCTTCTCAGGACCCAGGAGCTCCAGTCTGGTCCATGTCTGTATTTGCAGCAGTCTTGTAAAAATGTATCAGAACCTTGAAGAGTTACTCTGGGAGGAAGCCTCACCACCAGACAAGGCCAAACCAAGAACTTTGTCACCAAAGGATGTCTGTCCCAAGTCAGCATGACCCAGTTGAAGAGAGACAACAGCTGTGCTCATTCCTCGACCACCAGACCATCCCTCAACACGCTGTAGAAGTCAAAGATTTCTTCTATGAGAAACTTCCAGATCTTCTCAGCACTTTTTCAGGCATTATTGCATCCCTGCAAAGCACTAAGTAACAGCAACAATGCCCAACTACCAGCCAAGAAACTTGACCTTGAAGCTGTCCTTGATTCCCTAAAGGGAGGCCATAGAAAAACTTAACCTGGTAAGGACAACTTGCCTGATATCATCTCTGGGCTCAGCTCTGGGAAATAGCTCCTGCATCTGACTTACTCTGTCCTGTCCACCAGGGCCTCCTTGCTGGGCACTCCCTTACTCCATGTCCCAGGACCCCAACCAGATTCAGTTCCAGGTAATAGAATTCCTTTGACCCATGCCCAGCTTCCAATCAGCCCCACTCCCCAATCTCATACCTATCTGCATGGCTTGGTCAGGCCTTGACCCAAGCTTTCCTTAGAGCTCCAGACTCTAGTATCTGACCATCCATCTGCCTGTCCAAGTGTGCCTCAAACAATATATCCAAAAATAAACTACCCACCTACCCCCCCCCAAATTCTGCTAAATGCGCCAACTTACACCTACTTGCCCACGTGTGGAACCTGGGAATCTTCCTTCTCTCCGCCACACCCAAGTCATCCTGTCCATTCAACACCTAAATATCTTTCCACTCCATCTCTCATCTCTAAGCCCACTTCTGCTTGTGTGTTTTGCCTGCCTGGCATCACTTTCTTTAGTAGACTACTTCTAGCCCTTGCTATAGTAATCCTATCACATCCATGTGATTCGAGTGAGCCTGGCCCCACTACCCTGATCCAGCGGTAGTCAAGGGACCCAGGTCTGGCTAAAGAGAGTGTGCAGAAACTTGGCCATAGCCATCTGTTCAGGACTGAGCCATTGGAATCCTCCCCAGACTTCTGACTGGGCACGGGGGAAGCTATGCTCCTTCTCTCTGGGCTCATGAGTACCAAGGGTAGGAGCTATGGAGACTCTTATTGTCACATGTAGAGAGTGTGGGGCCATGAAGAGACCAGTAGAATTAAGGGATCAGAAAAAGCAGTGGAGACAAAGGGGCAAGGAAAGGAGAGCCCTGATATAATTGTTTGAACCCTGAATGCAGCCTAAAACCAAAGAACTTCCTTTGGTAGAACTACCCCATTACATGGGTCTATAAATCCCTATTTCAGCATAACCAGTTTGAGTTGGGGTCTGTCTCCAGCAACTGAACACGAGGCTGACACAGCTCACGTGGATGGATCTCTCTGCCTTCAATCTTACCCTCCTGTATTAGCCTGCTAGGTTGCCATAGCAATATATCACAAACTGGTGGCTGAAAAAACAGAAATGTATTGTCTCAATGTTCTGGAGGCTGGGAGTCCAAAATCAAGGTGTCAGTTGGTTCCTTTGAAGGTTGTGAGGAATAATGTGTCCATGCCTCTCTCCTGGCCTCTGATGGTTTGCTGGCAATCTCTGACCTCCCTTGGCTTGTAGAAGCATCACCCTGACGTCTGCCTTCATCCTCACGTGGTATTCTTCCTGTGTGTGTGTCTCTGTATCCAAATTTCCTCCTTTTATAAGGACACCAGTCATATTGGATTAGGGGTCCACCCTACTCCAGCATGGCTTCATCTTAACTAATGTCTGCAATACCCCCACTTCCAAATAAGGTCACATTCTGAGGTGCTGGGGTCTAAAACTTCAACACGTGAATTGGGGAGCGGGGGATACAACTCAACTGATAACACCAGCCATCCCACCTCTAGCTCTGCCCTGCATCAGAACCGCTTATGTGGTTCCTCTCATCTTCACCTGCTGCTTGGTCCAGTGGCCACTACATCATCCAGTTCTGCAAGGCTCTGACCGAATTCCTGCAGGTGTGACCTGATGCCACCTCACCTTATACCCTCGCAGCACATCTTCTCACCTCTCCCTGGAGCTGTTCTGTTCACATGGGAGTGTTTTCAGTGTCTACGAATGCACAGCTTCATGGGGCAAACCTCTGACAAGTGAAACAACAGGGATCAGTGGTTAAAATTCTTACTTTTCTCTTTCCAGACAGATTGTCCTGAGAGTTACACAATACATCGAGTGTTTAGTTGCCTTTGAAAAATAGCCAATTCAATAACACATCTTCAAATTGGCTTTCTCTCCTTTCCTGTCTCATTCCCTGTGTCCCTCACTTTGTTCCCTGGGATTACATTCTCAAATAAAGGAAAAGCCCATAAGCCTCTGCCTCAGCTTCTGCTTTAGCAGAACCCAGACCAATTCAGCCTCACTGATCTAACTATAACCTGACCATGCCATTCCTCTGCTTAAAGCCCTTCATGATCTCTCCATTACCCATAAAGTTCAAACTCTCTAGCTTAAAGCTGGAAGGCAGCTCAGAGGTCATCTGGTCAACCTTCTTCCCTACTGTAACAGTCCAAGTCATGGACTTTGGAATCCATAAGATCAGGTTTCAAATCTGGCTCTTTTTGAAAACTTGGATGAAGTTTTTTACCCCTATACCCATTTCTTCATCTACCCAATCTCAGGGTTGAGCAGAAACAATGCCTGTAGAGTGTCTAGCACAGCCTTTGGAACACTAAATGTACAGCAACCAGTGTCATTACAGGTGAAGAGTCAGAAACCAAGATGCAGAGGGGGGTCTATCAGAGTCACATAGTCAGCTAGCACATTTGGGACCAAAATCCTACAAAATCAAATGCCTGCATTCCACCATTAAGAGGTAGAATATGTAATATATAATATATATAATAATATATAACATATAATATATAATTTTATTGTAATATATAATTAATATATATATGTAATATATAATATGTGATCATATGTAATATATAATATCCCTGCCATCATGGGGTTTACATCCTAAAGGGAAAGTGAGGTATTCAACAATGAAGCAATAAATGTGTGTAAGCATATCACAGGGTGCTAAGTCCTGTGGCATAAAGTAGGAATACAGAGTGAGGAGGTTGTATTTTCTTAGCGTGGTGGAGGAAGTAATCTTCTGATAAAGGTTCACTTAAAGTGAAGGAAGCAAGGGAGTGAAAAATGTTGATATCAGAGGGCAGCAGCAAGAGTAGGAAGTACAAGGGACTGAGGTAGGAGCAATTTTAGAGTATTCAAGAGACAGCAAGGAGGTTAGCACTGCTGAAGGGGGTGGGAGAGGGGAGGAGCCATAACAAGTGAGGTCAGAGACAAGCAGATGGCCAGTTTAGGCAGGCCATGGACTGTGAATTTGGCTCTGAGCGTGAGAGAAAGCCAGGGAAGGGTTTTGACTTCGGCTTGAAAGCATCACTCTGCCTAAGCGAGAGCAGACAGAAGGCCACCACAGTCCCCCTGGTAGAGATGGTGATGGCTTGGACCAGGTGGCAGAGCCAGCAGAGGTGAGAAGTGGTCATTCTGAATACATTTTGAAGGCACAGCTTACAGAACTCACTGGTGGATTGGATGTGGGCTGTGAACGGAAGGTTGATCCCAGGACGGTGACCCAAGCAAATGAAATGAGAGAGTTGCCATTTAATGAAGGGTGGGAGGGAAACTGAGGGAGAAGAGGCAAGACAGCAAATCAGAAGTCTGCTTTTGAACATGCCAAGTTTGATCTAGTAAACACAAAGCAGTGGCTGGATATACAAATCCAAGAGCAGAGAGAAGTCCAGACTGGAGATTCACATTTGGGAGCATTAGACATGTAAACATTCACTGGTGTTGAAAGCCAGGAGACTGAGTGAGCCCACCTAAGGAATCAGAAGTGGGCCTCCATGTCTCCTTGGGGACACACCAATACTCTGAGGGCAGGAAGACAGAGTCCAGGAAGGAGCCTGAGAAGGAGTGCCCAGCGAGGCAAGGCAGAACCGTGAGTGAGGTGTCCTTAAAAAGCCACACACAGAAAGAGATTCAAGGAGAAGAGATTGATCAATTGCCAAATGCTGCTAATTGGTCACAAAAGACAAAACTGAGAATTGACCCTGGGATCTGGCAACATGGGGGTCACTAGTGACCCTGGCAAGAGCTATTTGGATGGACAGGTGAGTACAAAAGAGCATGGAAGGAGAAGAAGCAGAGACTTCAAGATTAGACAAGCCTTTGGAGGAGTTCTATGTAAAGGAGAGCCCAGAAAATGACGGATGCTGGAGTCACGTTCAGGAGGTGAGTGGGGACAGGATCTAGTGAACAATGGAGGTCTGCTCATTAATGGTAACCCCCCAACAGTGGCCGGGATACAGTAAAACAAGCACTAGTCACAGAGCACAGATCATTTCAGACTCTTTGGAAACCAGTTTAGCAGTACACATCATAAGCCTTGAAAAACGTCCATGCCCTTTGACCCACTAATTCCACTTCTGGAAATCCCCCCTAAGAAAATAATTCCAAATACAGAAAAGGTTCTCTGCATAGAAGTTCATCACAGAATTATAACCAATAGGTCTAGAAACATCTAAATATGCCACAACAGATAACGATTAAGGATGCAGGATGGACCTTGTCATTGGACTACAAACTCCATAAGAATAGGGAAAATGTCTATTCTTGCTGGTGTATCTCCAGCATCTACCATGTGTCTGACATATCTGTTGAATGAATGAATAAAACTTCTTAAACCCAACAGAATCCATGGAGGAAGGGAAGAGGGGAAAAATAGTTACAGAGAGGGAGGGAGGCAAACCATAAGAGACTCTTAAATACAGAGAACAAACTGAGGCTTATTGGGAGGAAAGGGGGAGGGGAAAATGTGTGATGAGCAGAGGAGGGCACTCGTTGGGATGAGCACTGGATGTTGTATGTAAGCCAGTTTGACAATAAATTATATTTAAAAAAACTTCTTATAATGTTAAGCAAAAAATATTGTAAAAAATATCTTTATAGATAAATACGCATATACTTACAGTACGATCTCTACCATGTTTTTCAAAAAAAACCTAACACTCTATATAAAAACTAAAGAAATGATTCCCCAAAATGAAAACATTGAGTATTTTGGGTGGTGGCATGTGATCTCCTTTTCATTTTGTTGCATATTTTGCATATTTTTGAGAATTTATATAATTCACTTTTTATAATGGGAAAAAAACAAGCCAATGTCATTTCTGGAAAAAGGAAATGTTAGAGTGAGGGAGGATCTACATTCCCACCACCAGGGTTCAGTAATCCTTTGTGCCCTCTAAGGGTCCCCTGGTGGTATTCATGAGTATGAGTCTCCAATTCCAGCCCTGATGCTCCTCTGAAGAAGGGTCCCCCCACTACAATCAGGGACATGCCGATTAGCAGGGACAGAGAAAGGCCCTTCCAGGAGCTAAAGAGAGATATAGCTCGGAGGTACCAGCTTTCACTGGCACATTTTCTAAATCCTTAATCAGCTGTCAAAAATGATATATAGCAACATAAAGAATGGTTGACAATATAGCTTGAAGGGAAACAGAGCAGAATACAGAGGGGCACATTCACTGAGAATTTAACTACACAAACTGTTCATTTTGCAAATATTTATTTAAGGAATGAGCAAGTCTCACAAGAAATATGTCCACATGCAGTCAGAGAAGAGACAAACAACCACAGTGGAATAACCCACCTTTTCAGCCATACCATCTTAAAGCCTTATTTCCAGAACAAGGATTCCTAGAACTCTAGTCGAGATCCCAGAGTGGGTGCCCACAGGTGCTCACCGAGCAGCTCCAGGCTCCAGGCACTCTGTTTCCTAGAGCAGAGCTTCTCCAACTTGAACATGTACACCATTAACTTAAAGGTTCTGATCAAATGCAGATTCTGATTCAATAGCTCTCAGGTGGGAATAGGGATTCCACATATCTAATGAGTTCTAAGTGCTGCTAAGGCTGCTGGTCTTCTGAGCATACTTTGAGCAAGGTCCCAGGGTACACTGGGGAACAGACAACTCCAAGGGTCATTAGGAACTGGGAGCAGGAGACAGCCATCCAGGTAAGTTGTGTCAACCCAAGCAAGGTGAAGACAGCATAGAAGATGCTCAACAAAGCTTTCACCCACTACCCCAATTCCTAATGCCAAGCACCTCTGCCAGATGCCCAACCCAGTTCCCCTGTCCTCAGTCATGTGGGCACCCTAAAGCATCCTTGTCCCCAAGCATCTTGGCACCACTGATACAAGTGATGAGGTGTAAACCCCAGGCAATTGCATGGGCTCTGGAGGTGTCTGAGGCCCCCACATTCTTTGGGAAGCTTGCTCAATGACATCTTGCTGGGATGGGCCCCAAGGTCTGGGCTTTGCTGGCAGGTGGTTACCGGGAGCAGCCAGCAGCAGATGGCACCAGAGGACAAGCACAAGCTGCACCCAATACAGTGGCTCAAAATCTATTCCAAAAGCCAGGGTAAAAGTCAATAAAGAAACAGAATGAGAGATATGACCAAAACCTGGGAAGAAATAAACAGCTCCAGGAAGGGGGCTGGTGGCTCACAGATTACTTGTGTTGGGTGTCGGCTGCACAAGTTCTCGGTCAGGGGCCAGGTCAGAGAGACAGTCAGACGTGATTGTTCAATCTTCTGTTGCCTGGCCCTCTGCCACATATCCTGTGAACAGCGGTCCTAGCAGCCTCCCAGTGAGATACTTGAGGGCTCTGGGCACCTGAATACCCTGCCCCTGGAGGCCATGGTGGGTCTAGCCACTGCCCACTCTGCCAGAGGGTAGGTGAAACTGAGCAAGCAGAGCCAGACCTGGGTCTCCCATTGAAAGTGGCCCAGAGGCAAGCTTGACCTGTCTGGTCCACACAGAGATAAAGCCTTGGATCTGGCTCAGCAGCCAGAAGACTGGGGCAAGACCTCCATGGGTGAGATATTCACATTCATTGTAGCCATTTCTCCATTTTCCCTGGTGGGCTAGAGGAAGGAGGACTCCTACTCCTTTCAGCCAGTGTCCTGTTAAGCCAAATTCACGAACCCCCTGCCCCTGCCCCTACTGAAGGCCTGGGGAGGCTTTAGAACAACAATGCACATCACCTAGAGCAAGTCAGCTTAGTGGTCAGAGTGTGGAACAGAGGCCGGAGTCACAACCTTGAGTGCTGTCAGCCTTGGCAGTGGGTCAACATGGGGTAAGGTCACAGAGTCCCTGGCCTGCTGCCTTGTCTGGCAAGAGAGGTCCTAAAGGCCAGGAAAGGCAGGTAAGAGCATGGCTGCAGCAACCTGGCTCTTCCCATGCTGGACCGTGGCACAGGGCGCCCGTGCTCAGCCGGGCCCTCAGCAGGGGCATGTTTACACCATCAGCCTACCATGGCAAACCTTGCTGGAGCCCTCTCCCTGCACCAGGTCCTGTCCTAGGCATGGAGGACAAGCTCTATGGTGATGCAGATGTCCCCCTCAAGGTGTTTATCAAGGGGAGATACTTGCAGCCTCATTTCCACATGAGGTGCAGAGGCAGTGAAAGAGGAATATGGAGCAGGATATGAATCATGGGATTCCTGCTGCTCAGGACTGACTTTCCTCCTGCATTGGAGCATGAGGACCCAAGGTAAGCATGATCCATTCTCTGCACCTGGATGTGCTAACTTGCCTTCATAGACTTCTTTACCACTTACAAAGCCTGTCCACCAACATCACCTCTCCAAGAGGTGAGGGCCTGACCAAGGTCCAGAGCTTTGACCCCCGTGCTCCCTCCCTGACTCCACAGTGACCTCACAGTCTCACTGGAGGAGGTGAAACCCTTGGGCTCCCAGGCTGAGCATCTGTTTCTGAATTGCCAGAATGAACTCTGCCTGCAACGAGCAGACCATCTCTGGCTCTGGCACCTGCTCAGGCTACAAGACATACTGTGACCCGCAGAATCCATGCTCAGAATTCTCCCAGGAACAAATGGCTGAACCAACTGAATGTCAGTCTTCACAATGCAAATGGTTGCAAAAATGGGTTCTTTCCAGCCTCTCTGGACTCCAGAAAGCCCGTAAGGATGGTGTCCACCAGAATGCCAATAATGATGCCAGTAATGATGCAGTTGGCCCACTTGGCTAAGTAAAGGAACTTGACAATGACCATGGCAGGGAGAAGGCCTACACCTGGCTAAATGGGGTTGGACCTGCCACTGAGCCTCAGAGACCCTTTGGAGACTTCCGTGTGCACTGTGGATAGGGGCAGATGCTCATACTCTTCCACGGGGGCACTCTGCTGACATGTCAGCACCAAGGCCTTGATCTCCTTCTTGAAGTTGGTGTTGAGAAAGCCATAAATGAAAGGGTTGACACAGGTAGAGGCCATGGCAAGCAGATGGCACACCAAGAAGATAAAGTTGCCATAACAGATGGGGATGGCCTCATGGTACCAGTCCTCCAGACTGTTGAACACATGCAGCGGCAGCCAGAGCATGGCGAAGGCAACCACCATCGCCAAGAGGATGCCATTGATCCTCTTCATCTGCCAAGCCCGCGAGCTGTAGGTGCCCTTGCGGAACACCCGCTTCCTCTTCCGCAGGTGCCGGTAGATGCGGACGTAGCAGACCAGGATGAAGGCCAGGGGCATGCAGTACTGGAAGAGCAGCAGGGAGGTGGTGTAGATGATGCGGTGGTGGTACAGCGGCCAGGACTCTGTACAGACCACCTTATCTAACAGAAACTCCACAGCCTTGGAGTGGTTCTTGTGAAAGACATTCTCTAGGACACTGTTGACCAGGAAGGGCAGGGAGAGGAGGCAGGCGATGAGCCAGATGACCACAATCCCCAGATAGGCCTGGGAGATGCTGGGCTTCCAGCCTGTTGGGTTGATGATGAGCTGATGCCTCTCCAGGGCCACAAGGACAAGCGAAAGGATGGAGACTGTCACCGACATACACTGGATGAATGCTGACATCTTGCAAAGGGCCTCCCCAAAGACCCAGTAGTCCATAATAGTGTATATGGCTGTGAGTGGTTGGCAGATGAGGCACATGAGAAAGTCAGAGAAAGCCAGGTTGGCAATGAGCAGGTTGGTCACATTGGTCTTCTCTTTCTGCCTAATGGTCACACATATCAAGCAGAGGTTGCCCAGGACCCCCACAATAGTCTCGATGCTGTAAGAGACAACAATAAAGACCATCGGGTCCAGAGAATCCTGGCAGTGGTCAGAGAAGTTGTATGGAATGCTCCTTGACCTGCTCCTGTTTTGACCCTGTGGGGATCCTGGGAGCAGCAAGGCCAGGAAATGAGAGATGTTCATGGTGCAGGTGAAAAGATTACAGAAGATTCAGTGACAGTGCCTACAAAGCAAACAGACAAATGGTACTCAGTGATCATGCCTCCTGTGTGGACCCCAGGGAGAAGTGGGGGTCAGGTAGAGAGGGTCATGGCTTCTTCCATCCCAAGGCTGCTGGGACCTCGAGGACCTGAGACTCAGAGATGTAAGCAACTTGCCCACAGTCACACAGCTAATCAGTAACAGGGCTCAGATACGAACCCGGGTCTGATGCCAGAAGTTGTTATACAAATTCCTTCTGACCTCAGGCTTCCAAGTCTGCTTTAATGGTAGAGAAACTAGATTTTCATAAGCAGAGTTCAAAGACAGAACTGCTTAAGGAGTATGGGTAGAAATCCTCTTGTCACATCTTATCCAAATAGAAATGCAGTAAATGCCACTTGGCACTCAGGTCCTTCTACAGCACCCCACGCCCTTGAGAATAGAACTAAACCTCAGGGCTCGAAACACAGTACACCCTCCAGGTCTCAGCCCCTACCTGCCCTGTCAGCCCTGTTTCTCAGGTGACACATGACCGAGTTGATGACTGCTAGGTACAAAAAATACTGGGTCATCGGCACACTGGCTCTCTCCCCACGCCCATCATGCTACACATGGGTAGGGCCAAGGTTATGGTTGCCTACTGACCTGCCTATGCTTAAGTCACCCAAAACAGTTTGCAGTTTCCAAACTCAGCAGTCTGGTCCACATCTCTGTGCCCTGGCACAGCCCATCTCTTTTCCCCTGGTGTCTCCTCAACACAAGGGACCCTCTGCCAAGACCACATTGGGATTTCGACTCCAGAATCTCCAGGTGGTAATGCCAGTGACAGATATGCTGACAGAGAAAGCCACCAGATCATTCCACACACCACCGTGATACACCTTCTCCATGGGATCTCTGGCTGTCACTAAACTCTCAGGCAGTCCCCAGCCCTCAGAAAGCATCAGACCCATTCCAGGGGCATGTCAAAAGTGCAGACTCCAGAGCCCTTCACCAGGACAGGCAGTTAAGTGAGTCTAAGATAGCGCCCAGGGGTCCATATATTTCAACATACGGCCCATGTGATTCTTGTGCATTTCGTCCTTGAGTCCCATTCTGATAAATACTATTCAGAGAGGAAGACCCTATTTCAGATATTCTTTAAGTCCTACATAACGGTCATGTCCATTTGTGAACACATACATGTTCTTCATCATCAAGTGCTAATTTAAAGGCAGTTTTTATAGAGTATGGCCAAAATTAACCAGAGAGCAGTAAACTCTATTTGTCAGCTCTCACGAACATCACTCACCATGCATTTAATTTGGCTTATAAAGATGAGGTACATTTGGCCATTTATAAGACCAAGTCGTGAATTCAACTAACAGTTTACAGTCTGGTTATTTTGACTACTGAATCTCAGAGGCAGGAGTATTATTCTGACACCACAGTCTTCTGGCAGAACAGAACCTGACAAAATGAAACCTAGCAAGGCCAAATGCAAGGCCCAGTATTCAACTCCAAAAGCAGCCAAAGCTGCATAGAAATGTGGTGGATACACTGTGCTCAGAAGCAGCAAATGTGACGCAAACCCGAGGCTCTGGATAACCACCAGCCAGGGATGAGTCAACGGTGGGAGGCAATACCAGCAGCTCCAAACTGGCCAAAAGCAGCACGATCACAGCAGAGTTCATGGAAACTCCAGAAAACTGTCACTCAACTCATTCACTCAATAAACATGTGCCAAGCCCCATGCTAGAAACAAAGGCCAAGATGACATACAGCCACAGGAACTGACCACCAGGAATACAGGTGAACCTCAAGGCCATATTGCCATGGCCCAAACCAGTAGGAATGGGATGCCTGTGAGTGGGGAGATCAGAGAAGAAGCAGGAAGATGAGAGAGAAAGTTACATTGATCCACGGCCTCAAAGTTGAAGAGGAGTCAACCACCCAATGGGCAAGATAGAGGAGGGAATTCAAGGTGCAGGGAACAGCATGGGCAAAGATGGGGGGGTGGGGCGCGGGCAGGAAAGAGCAGAGCCTCCTCAGAGAACAGCGAGCAGTTCAGAACAACTGGATCCCCGAGTTGGTGGAAGGCAATGGTAAGCAATGAGGCCGGAGAGGTGGGGCAGAGCAGGAATGCTGGGAGAGGCATGCAATCTGGCCAGCAAGGCCGAATCCGTTCCAGAAAGATCACTTGGATGTAGAGAATAGACTGAGTATGAGGGCCAGGGCAGGAGGAAAGGGAGGGCCAAAGAAGATGGCACTGGGGGTCTGCCAGGCTTGCAGACCCCTTCTTAGAGAACCAGTGAAGAGCTAACACAAGGGATGGTCACAGTGGTCCAGGACACCCCATACCAGCCCCTGCTGACTAGACCACATGGATGTCTGAACCCAAACCAGCCCTTTCCCAGCAGCTTGTGGGACCGGCGAAGGAGGAAAGTGCTGGCACTGGGAGAAGAGCAAGGCAAGAAAGTGTCATGGGGAGCCAGGGGGCCGGGAGACCCAGAAAGGAGCAAAATTGCCAGCAGGCCCTTGCATGTTTCTGCAGAGGCTGGGAGGGGCCCGCCGGGAGGACTCCATGAACCTCCACCCCAGAAGGGCCCTCTGCATGCAAGGACTGAGGATTTCCAGAAGCCACTCCAGGGGCAAGGTAGCAGTAATTCAAATCCAACAGCCGGGTCAGCAGGAAGGCCAGATTCCTTCTATAGAACCTGCTGAGAGGTGGGGACCCCCCGGAACAGAGGATCCCTCGGAACAGGTGCTCCTGAGCAGAATCAAGGAAGGAGACTGGACTTGGATGCCACCAGGGCCTGGTGCAAAGGGGTCAAGATCCAGCCACAGCTCCACCAACTGGGACTTCAGGGTTCAGGGTTAAGAATGGTCAGAGTGAAACCATTGGTTGCGGGCAGTGGGTCACCTGGCTGCTGGGAGCGGGATTCACCCAAAAGCAGGCCGTAGGCCTGTCTCTTGGGTTGTCTGAGTGCCCCTGGGGTCAAGAACAGTGTCCTTTGTTGCACAGATAGAGCCACCACAGGCATCTAGGAAAACAACAGAGAAACCTATCAGGAACCTAGGGGGGCCAGCAGGCCGCGGGTTTGTCCTGGGTTCAAATTCCTTGCCCTGCCACCTATCTGTAGAGTGGCCTTGGGAGAGTCGCTGAACCTTTCTGAGCCTCAGTTTCCACAGTTGTATGAGGCAGGGTGTGACACCTGTAGGACAGCCTGGTTCCCCAAAGTCAGGGGGTGAAATAGGGAAGAGGGAGGTCTGAAAGGTAGGACCCTGGAGCTCCCCTTCCCTTAGACTCTTTCAGTTCAGTCCCCATCTTGTCCCTTGGACAAAGAACATAATTCGATGGACCAGGTCCTGGTCAGGAGCTCTCTCTGCCACCTCCTGGGAAGCTGAGCTGCCCATTTTACAACAAGACCAGCCTGGCATGAGCAGTGCTCATCGAACATTTCTTCCCACACATCCCACCAACCCCACCGGAGGGGACCCTGCTTCCTTCCACCAGAAGAACTGGCCACAGCGATCCTACCAACCCAGGCACAGGCCCCTGAGTGCACCTGGCTCCAGCTCTGACCCAAAGCCTCTTTAGAAAGTCCTGCGGGAGGGCACAGCGCTGGGACGAATCCCCTACTCCAATCCTCTGCCCAGTGCCCGGCCTCAAAAGGGCACGAGCCTGCTTCAGCGCCCTCCTACTCTGAACCCTGCCCCACAGCCGAGTAGCCAACTCTATCCAGGGCTGGAAAGGGCCACACTCCCACCACGTGCATTTCAAAGCGGAAGACCACCCAGTCCACAGGCCAGTGACTAGCCTGAGAGACACTCACTACAGGCCTCATGCAGGTGAGTCAGTGCCTCACCTGCACTGACCTGTCTGTAGATGAGGGCCCCAGGATGCTGAGGGACAAGTTTGGTCCCTGGACATCCTGGGAGATGCCCAAACAGCCCGAGAGGCTGCACCTGGGGAGGGGCAGGATCTGAGCCTAGTGCAGCCAGGGGAGCAGGAAGAGGACTTGGAAGGGCAGGCAGGAGAGGGCGTGTGGGAGCCCAGTCTTGGAGGAGAGACCCCAAGGAGGGAGGGGGCTCGCCTCACTCTGGAGAGCACACGCTTTCCTGGAGACAGAGGGCAGAAGGACATCAGCTTTCACTGAGCTTCAGGTGACTGATACTCCACTGAGCATTGATCCACACCACAGCCCTGGGAGGAAGGCATTCCTAGACTGAAACATGTGAAATTCCCAGTATCCAACCATTGTTGACCTGCAAACATGGCAGATAAATATCCCTGACAAAGCCTGACGGAGCCCAGGGCCCCAGGGAGCGCCCAGGGGTGCCGGTAGGCAGTTCAGCCAAATAAGAAGGTACCCCAGGGACCTCCGTTGGTCACGCTGAGAGCTTTGGACTTTGGCTCTAGCATGCTGGCTCAGAACGCCCACCTTCCCAGCAGCTCCAAAGACCACCCAGCCTCTTCAGGCTCTTGTCCTCCCCAAGCTGACCTGGGTTTGGAATCTCTAATGCAATGACACTCTTAGAGTTGCCACCTTACTGATACAATTTGGAGCCTCAGAGACCTCGCTGTGGCAGAGCATGAGAGCAACAGCTCCCCATGGAGGAGACACGACTGGGCAGGTACCGGTCCCTTCCGAGTGACCAGGTGTCCAATGCTGTCCCTTGCAGCCTCCAGCAGTGCAATGACCCCCTCAGGTGATCACATCCACTGCCCGGGGTTGCTGAGCAGCGAGCAGCGGCCACAGGGACCACTTCAGACCATTCTGGGAGACTGGGGCCCCCCACATGGGACCTCATACAAAGATTGTCCCTCACTTCCCATATGCACCGCAAAGATGCCCAGTGAAGACCAGATCTTATGTCCTTCAGGTACTCCGCAGGGGATGGCCAGTCTGGGAGGAAGGAGGGGATTATTGTGCAATGGCAGTAAAATGATGCCTTCAGATGTATTTCCCAGGCAGCTGGCTAGTCAAGGGGGATGGGGGAACACCTGAACCCCTGAAGGAGGTCTCCCCTGCAGCCTGCGTCTCCCCCACTCAGAGAAAAATTAAGAACTAATATAAATCCTATCAATCTCCCAAGGAAGTGAGAATGGAAAGGACATCTATTTTGTTTCCTGAAATTTCAGCCAATAGCTCCTGGTCTCCGAATGCCCCAGGCGCCCAGACACTTGCCATGCACCCCTTACCCCTCTCCTCGCAGCCCACAAGATGAGGCAGAGAGCCACCAACGTTTCAGGGGAGGACCCGGAGGCTACAGGAGCCCAAGGCCACACGAGGAGCTGGGGCTGCCCCCCTGCCCACCCCGCCCTCCACCCGTGACCGTGGTAGCGTGTCTCTGAGCCCTGGGCTCTTTGAAGCACCCCCCCCCCACCGACGCCCCCTCCCCAGGCTCCCAGATGCAGCAGCGCGCAGGGCTTCCCGGAGGACCCCTCGCACTGGGCCCCGCGCGCCCCCGCCCCTGCACCCGCGGGGCCCGTCTCGGGGCTGAGCCCGCCTACCCGCTCCGGCGGCCCTGGCGCTCTCTGCCTGCGGAGCGGAGCCTCTCTGCCGCTCTGCCGCTGGCCCGCTGGGCTCCCTCCTCCGCCACCCCGCGCTCCCGCGCCCGCCCAGTCTGCCGCCAGTGACCGCCCACGGGGACGCTCCCGCCGCCCTGAGACCCAGGCGCCCGCTGCGGGAGCCGCGCCTTGGGCCCCACCGCCCTCCCTGCACGCGGGTCTCCCCCACGCCCACCCCGGCTCCGCTCCGCACGGCACAGACTGGAGCTGCGCTGCTCTCTCCCTGCCTGGGCCTCAGTTTCCTCATGTATGAAATGGGCCTAAGAAGACCTGCTTTTCATAAACTCGTTCACGAATATTAATTGCAGGCTTCCTATGAGCCTGACTCTCCTGGTGGGCACACAGAACTGAAGAAGACGGGGTGCCTGTCCTGGGTCATCCTGGAGCTCCCAGTCCTGAGAGGGAAGACAAACAAGGGACAAGTCAATGAGTTAGTGTGGAGTGACATGCTGTGGGGAAATAGGTCAGCTCAAGATGGGTGGTCCGGGCAGAGGGCACAGCAAGAGCAAAGGCCCTGAGGCTGCAGGCATTTGGCCCCTGGAGACCACAGGAGGCAGTGTGGCTGGAGAATGTTAGCAAGGAGGCTTCCAGAGAGGCACAGGTGATCAGTCGGGAGGGACTTCTAGGTCCTGAAAGAGCCTCCAAGGTTGTTGCAACGAGAATGAACAGAGAAAGTGCTTTTCCGTCAGAACCCAGGTGACACAAGACTTGGCCAAAATGGAACAGGATTTGTTATAAGGGTTGTTCCTGTTTTAAATACACTAGCTTACACTTTTCTTTCCCAAGGAGGCCACATGGTAAAATTAAGTATGTGCTTGGAGAATCTCCTGAGAGTTAGCAGATCTGCTTCAAGATTTTGGACATGGACCACTCTCCTATAACATGACACACGCCTCCCAGCCACTCTTCCCAAGTAACCCCAGAGGTACTATTCATCTGTGGATATGGCCCTGGAGTTGTGGGCAGTGGCCCTTTCTGGAATGGCAGCTGCCACTTAAGGCACATGTGGACTCTGCAAACACTACCTTATTTGATCGTCACAATAGCTTCAAGAGGTGGGCATTTGTATCCCTGCTTTACTGATGAAGCCAAGTGAGACTCAAAGATTGAGCACCTCCCCCCCCCCCAGTCACTCAGCCAAGCAACAGACCCAGACCCACGCCTCTGCTCGCAAGGACCCTGCAATGACCCTTCTGCTATGATCCATTCCTGCAGCCCTCTGTGCTCTGCGGCAGAGGCAGATGACGCTTGTGGCCCCATCCCCCATCACTAAGTCACCAGTGTCTCCAAAGGAAGGCAGGTATGCATTTAATGGGACCTGATCATAATAGTGGCTTCCTGGAGTCTAAAGCAAAGAATATTGTCTATGCAGAAACTACCTAACTGGCAGGAAGCCCTAGAGACACCTGTTCTCTGTAGAGGCAAGAATTCAGATGCTGTCACCGCCTTCTCGTGGAGCAGCTGTGTAGGCCTTGCTGGTGAGCCCTTTCAGGCAGGCTGCCACACGGCCGCATTTGAGAACCACTGCCCCGTGGGTCAGACAAGGGCCGAGGAGCTGAGACAGCAGGCCAGGCAGTGGCTCCTCTGAGAGGGGGAGGGAGTGCCTCAGAGCAGAATTCCTAGTTAGACGGACACTAAGGGAGCTGGCAGTCAGACCCTGCACCTCTGCTGGAGAAGGAAACAGCACCCTCTGGCGGCAGAGCTGGGCACCCAGCAGAGCGGGAGCATCTGAAGCTCCCCTCCGAGAAAGCGGAGGCCTCAAGCAAGAAGCTGGCCACTGTACCTCCCCTCTCGTGGGAGCCTGGGGCCAGGACCCCAGACTGGGAGGTCTGGCCGGCCGGGCAGGCTACATTCTGCAGTTTCTGAGGAAGGGGCTCGGTAAGGTTCTCCCTGTGCCACAAAAGTGGCTGGCTTTTGGTCTGACCTCCTAGACGTGGAGTCTCCTTAACAGCCTGGTGATGGACCTCACTTCCTGCTCCCTGAGGCATGTTCCACGTGAGTCACCCTGGAGATGAGCGCAAGCACTAATCCATCAGGCGTGAATGGCCCTCAACAGCTTGCAGATTGACCCCTTGGTCCACTGCAAGCTCTCCTTGGTCTGATGAGAAAGCTGAGGGTCAGGAAGGCGGGGGAAGGATCCCCACTACTTCCTTGCTGGCAATGCGCTGAGACTTGAAATCAGGTCCATTTCACTGTTACTGTCACCACCTTAAGATCCAGTGTGGCAGGTGGTCAAAAGCTGGGCGCAGGAGCCAACTCTCCAAGCCTCAAATTCTCTTCTGTAAAATGGAGCAATAAAATCCACCTCTAGGGCTGTTGCTAGCGCAAACGCAAACGAGATGAGATGTGACCGGCTCCTAGCACAGGAAACATGCCCTAGAGATCTGTGGCTGCCGTTATTCCGCCCCGGGCTTCTGTGCGCTCGTCCACCTCCCTGAGCGCCGCCCCCACCCCTCTCCAACCCATCAGTCTCCAGACCCACACTCCCACCAGAATTAATCCGACATGGTGCTGACAGGCCCCATGCACATCCATGGGCAGCTTTTCACGCCAGTCTGTTTCTCCTTAAACCCTTCTAGGGTGTCTCCCCCAGACTCCTTCTCCACTCACTCTTCATTTTTAGAGAATATCATGCATTTGACATATCCAGGCTTGTGTCGATGTTACTTCCACAGCCGGGACACACTGGGCTCACTTTTCACCTGGAAAACTCCCACTCGTTCTTGGAGACTGAGCCCATACGGCCAGGCCTCTGTGAAATGTTCCTGCCCCACCACGTGCTCATTCTTTTTTTTTTTTTTTTTAATTTTTTAAATGTCCTTTTTATTTATTTTGAAAGACAAAGAGAGAGCACGCAAGCAGGGGAAGGGCAGAGGGAGAGGGAGACAGAGAATCTGATAGTGCGGAGCCTGATGTGGGGCTCGAACTCGCGAACCGTGACATCATGACCCGAGCTGAAATCAAGATTTGGAGAGCCTTAACCGACTGAGCCACCCAGGCGTCCCCACCGCGTGCTCATTCTAATGGCAAGCTGACACAGAGAGCTCCTGGGCAGCTGTCCTGCTTTGCTCCTGGAAGAGCTATAGCAAAAGAAAGCCACATCAGCTATCCAGGAAAATCTGCTTGTTTTCCCATTCTTGTGACAGAAAACCAAAGAATCCCATACATTTAGGAAATCAATAGCACAGAGGAGACAGGTCAAGATAAATAAACAAAATAACTGACCCCAAATAAAACTGAAGTAACTAAGGGACCAGAAAAGAACTTTAAGAGATCAAACACTTTCATTAATCCTTAGAGAGATTAAAAAAGTTGCTGTAGGGGCGCCTGGGTGGCTCAGTCGGTTAAGCGTCTGACTTCGGCTCAGGTCATGATCCCACCGTTGGTGGGTTCGAGTCCCGCATCGGGCTCTGTGCTGACAGCTCAGAGCCTGGAGCCTGCTTTCCGTTCTGTGTCTCTCTCTCTGTCCCTTCTCCACTCAAGCTCTCTGTCACTCTCTCAAAAGAAATAAATAAACATGGAAAAATTTAAAAAAAAAAAGTTGCTGGAGTTGTAAAACAGGAGCAGATTGCCAGGAAACAAAAGCGATCTAAAAAGCAAGAAAGAACCGTTAGAAATGAACTATATGATGGCTGAAGTTAAAAAAAAAAACAAAAACATTTGATTGGAAGGGATGGTTGGGACAAGGTAGGGAAATGTCTCATAATATGGAGCCAAAACCACAAAAAGATGGAAAACCTAAGAGCAAAAACAAGAGACGTAGATGATTAATGCAGACGATCTATTATCCAATTAATAAAATTTCCAGAAGGGAGAACCAAGAAAATGAAAGCACATCAGTGATAGACTCAGTGGGAAGCCGAATTCACTCCCAGATAGTCAAATGAAGAGACATTATTCGAAAAGCAACTTCTAGAGGTGTGGACAGGGGTAAGGGGAAATACAAGAAGTGGTGAGGCACTCAAAGGTTAGCAAAGGCAGTTACCACCCTCCAGCTAAAAGAATGAGGGGAAGAAAATCGTGTCATCAGAGCCAGGGGACTGTGGAAGAAAGGCCACCCAATGAGCTGCTGTAGTCTGGAAGCATGCCACTGTCACCAGAGACTCAGCATTGACACAAAAGGAAGTGGGGCAGAAGTATACCAACTTGTCTCGGTCCACTTCTGGTCTCCTGTGGGTTCCTGTCATTGATCAAAGCCACCTGGAATCCAGCCTCTCTGGGCACAAAGAAGGCCAGAACAATGGTGGAGAATGGACCTGGGTGGAGTGTAAACAGAGAGTACCCAGCACAGGGAATTCTCAGTAATAAAAGAAACTTTCCCAGAGATGCAAATTGAAAAGATTTCCTGGGTGCTGCTCAAAAAAAAATTGGGAGGGGGGGCGGGGAGGCCCCCGGGTGGCTCAGTCTGTTGGGTGTCCGACTTCAGCTCAGGACATGATCTCACGGTCTGTGGGTTCCAGCCCCACGGGCACTGTGCTGACAGCTCAGAGCCTGGAGCCTGCTTCAGATTCTCTCTTTCTCTCTCTGCCCCTCCCCTGCTCACCCTCTGTCTCCCTCTCTCTCTCAAAAATAAATAAATAAGCAATAAAAAAAATTTTTTTTAGTAATTTTGAAGCACGTGTGTTGTTCTTCTTCCATTCCCTTCCCTTCCAAACACCCATATCCATATCCAAAATTAGTTCCAAATGCCTGAGTGTGGTCCAAAAGCCATTAGGTAGGGCTGAGCAAGATGGTGTCCCATGAGGGAAGGTGAGGCCAGGGTTATGGAGACTGGTGGCCAAGAACAGGGAGTTGGAGCCCAAGCAGAGTGCGAAGATGCCCCCACCCCCCCAACCAAGGGACATACCAGTGGGTGTTGGAACCTGGCAGGGGAGGAGTATATCTGCAGAGGGCAGGACAGCAGCCCCAACAGCCCAGCACTGTGGGAGCCAAGCCCATGGAGGGGCCTGGCATAGGGTGTCAGGACAGGACAAAGAGAGTGTCCACGTGGGGAGGCGGGGAACCGGCAGCCCAACACAGGGCATCAGAGCTCAAATACAAGGTGAGAGAAGAGGACAGCTGAGGTGGAGTGCCAGAGCCCAAGTAGAGTGAAGTGCTGGTGGGAGGGAGTTCTGCTACGGGAGCCTGGCTCCACATAGGGGGTCAACCAAGTAAAGGAAGTGTATCAAAGATAATGGAGCCGGGTTTCTCACCGATGGAGAAGGTAGTTACAAACACAGAAGGGGAAAAATAGAATGAGCCCTGTGGCTTGAAATTAGAATTGAAGGTAGCATATCATCTCACGGCTTTCAACATACAGGTGGTCCCCAACTTACAATGGTTCATCTTAAACGAATTTTCAACCTTACGGTGGTGTGGAAGCCACACACATTCAGTAGAAACAGTACTTCAGATTCTGAATTTTGATCTTTTCCCGGGCTAACAATATGTGGTACCGTACTCTCTTGTGATGCTGAGTGGTGGGCAGCTCCCGGTCCGTGACACAATCACAAAACTGAACAACTGATACCCATACAGCCATTCTGTTTTCACTTTCCGCACAGTGTCCAATGAATTACATGATAGTCCCTTTATTATATCCCTTTATTATAAAATAGGCTTTGTGTCAGATGGTTTTGCCTAACTGTAGACAAATGTTAAGGGTTGTGAGCGTGTAAGCGTCGATGTTTGATTTAGGTGTTAGTTAAATGTATTTTCAATTTACGTTATTTTTTTAACATTTACTTATTTTTGAGAGAGAGAAAGCGTGCGAGTGGGGAAGGGACAGAGAGAGAAGGAGACCCAGAATCTGAAGCAGGCTCCAGGCTCTGAGCTGTCTGACAGCCCACAAACTGCAAAATCATGACCTGAGTCGAAGTCGGACACTTAACCATCTGAGCCACCCAGGTGCCCCAATTTATGTTATTTTTAAATTACAGTGGGTTTATCAGGACATAGAACCATTGTAAGTCAAGGAAGATCTGTATATATAAACATGAATGTAGTTGTGAGATACACACACACACACACACACACTCTCTCATCTCCTTGCTCTGTCCACTGACAGAGCCTTGGAGTGGTGACACCAATAACAATGAGCACTCCTAGCACCCATGCATGGCTTCCAATGTCATTCTCCATTAAAAGAATCCAAAGGACAGGGAACGTACAAGAGGAGCCCGAGAGATCCTTGGAGGCTAGAAAGTAACAGAGTGCTCTAAGAATGATGGGGCATGTTAAAAGGACCCAGAATCCAGCCGGAAGGGACCTTCACTGGCCAAATGTGGGACACTGTGAGGAGTAAAATAAATAACAATTGTGATAGATAATAGCCCATGGAATAAAATAGGAACCAGTGAGTCCACTCCAATATAAATAATTAAATGAATAAAGTGAAAGTTTGATGAATGACAGGATATTTGCACGGCTTCAGTGTCCCTCAGCATAAAATGATCATTAATTGCAAAGAGAAAATTAGTTGCTTTTCAGTGGAGAAGCCCAGAAGACACCACTCTAATCAAAGCGATCAAAACAACCACCTCACTAATGCTACAAATTGAAATCATGTGCCCACGATAGGACACAAAAAGAGCACATCATTGCCTATGATACTCCTGCCAACGGTGCATAAAAATGACCCTAATCCTGAGGAAACATCAGACTAGCACAAAGCCAGGGATGGGCTACCAGTAACTGGCCTCGTAGTCTGGAACATGTCTCGACCATGAAACTCAAGGAAAGACTGTTCCAGACTGAAGGAGGCCAGATTCAGGAGACCTAAATCTGAACACTTTGGGACCACTGATAGAAAAAGCCTAGGGATGAGAGGGTAGTTATATGTCAATGCTAATCTCCTGAATCACAAGGGTTGTGTTTTGGTAAGTAGGAGAATGTCCTTCTCTGTAAGAAATATACAGGGGGCGTCCAGTTGGTTAAGCATCCCACGTTAGCTCCGGTCATGATCTTAGTCTGTGAGTTCAAGCCCCGCGTCGGGCTCTGTGCTGACAGCTCAGAGCCTGGAGCCTGCTTTGGATTCTGCATCTCCCTCTCTCTCTCTGCCCCTCCCCAGCTCACACTCTATTTCCTTCTCTCTCAAAAATAAAAAACATTTTTAAAATTTTTAAAGAAATCTACAATTAAACCAATCTTTGTGGGAGACGCATCTTGTCACAGCTTACTTTCACATGGTTCAGAATTTTTTTTAATGTTCTTTATCCTCACTTGTAACTTTTCTCTAGGTTTTAGATTGTTTAAATCAGAAAGTTTTAAAATAATAAAAGAATCTTGCACCTTCATGGAATAAGACAAAAATAAAAGTTTAAAGTAGTAACCTCTAGAAATAATGGGGGGGGGGGAGTGTTAACATCAGTTATCTAAGCAATAGGAATATAGCCCATTTGTTTGTTGCCGTCTCTCTTTTAAAGAAGAATAATTATAGGTATTGAAGAAAAGAATAAATCAAAGAAATGAAATAGCATTCCACAGCACAGAGGGTAAAGAAGCTTGGTAACAACCATCCCAGCCTCAGTTTCATCATCTGTAAAACGCAGCCAAGACTGGTTTCCAGCTCATGACAAGCTGGCAAGGATGCAAAGGTTTAAGGGATGGGGATACATTCAAAGCCACCTGAAAGGGAGATATAAACGAGGGACCTCAAGGTCAGGCAGCCCCTAAGGCCTGGTTTTCCACAAAGTGCTTCAGGTAGCAGGCAGGGCTGCTAAAGAAAGCACATCTGCTGTGGGAGGTGGCTCCCTAGACCCTGCAGGATCACTCCTTCTTTGTTTGCCTTTGCTCCCTACTGAGGCCATAAAGAGGCTAGGCTGTAAAATAACCTATACTGGCCGCAGGAAAGAAAGATAAGGGATGTCAGCTGGCAGCCAACACCTTCCCCGTGACCCACCCCAGGCAGCTGGCCTTTCCCTGGCTCTCTCCAGGTTAGGCTGGATGTCCGCTGCCTTTTCCCTGCCTCTCCTTAGCAATGCTTCGCTCCTTCTCTACTCCATCTCCAAGAGAGGCAATGCGAGACATGCCCACCAGCCAGAGAGAAAGGAGGAAAAGGGCACAGTTGCCCCCTGTCGCTAAAGCTCCATTTCCCCAATACAATCCATGATCTTGAAGATGACCAGTTCAGAACAGCATTTTTTCCTCCTTAGCAGAGATTAAGAAAAAGACAAGGGAAAGGGACATCATTCCCCTAGAGGCTTGTAGTCCTTGCCTTTTGCTACCCCAATGGACTTACTAGCCCACAGTGCATCGACTGCCCCTCTGTGGAAGACAGGGGAGAAATATCAAAGCAGTCCATCCTACACTGTTTACATCAGCCCCCCAATCCCCATCCCTGCCTTCTGGGACCTTCTGGGATTCATTCAAACAGTCCACAGTTATTCAACAAGTATTTTTAAGTAGTTCTACATGTGCTGTATGCTGGACATACAGTTAGCTCCCCAAGACATGTTACAAAAGGGATTTTGAGGGGCGCCTGGGTGGCTCAGTCGGTTGAGCATCCGACTTCAGCTCAGGTCACGATCTCGCGGTCCGTGAGTTCGAGCCCCGCGTCGGGCTCTGGGCTGATGGCTCGGAGCCTGGAGCCTGCTTCCGATTCTGTGTCTCCCTCTCTCTCTGCCCCTCCCCCGTTCATGCTCTGTCTCTCTCTGTCTCAAAAATAAATAAACGTAAAAAAAAAAATTTTTTTTTAAAAAGGGGGATTTTGATCCAGAAACTCCCAAAATGGATACAGATGGGATTTTAAGTATAATATCCACCAGATTACCATATGTCTTGAATGAAGAATCCACTCTCTTATCTGAAATTGTGCTCAGCTGTGCTGTCCTAACATGTTTACTTGATACAATGATGTATGGGTCAGCTATTGCTGAGTAACAAATAACCACAAAACTCTCAGTGGCATACAAACTACTACAGGTCACCTGGGGTTTAGCTGACCTAAGCTGGGCTCGATGGGGAAGCTCTGCTTTGAGCTGCAGGTCTGACAGGACTTGGATCCTCACTGAGGTTAAGGCTCCTCCATCTGTGTTCATTCTGGGCCTTCAAGAGATGGGCAAGTTCAAAAGCTTCACTCATGGAGACCACAGAAGGGCAAGGGGATAAGCCCAACTATGCAAGTTCATCTCCAGCCCTATTTGAGTCACATTTGCTAACATCCTTTGGCCAAAGCAAGCTGCATGGCTGAGCACAAAGTCAGGGGACAAGGAACTGTATTCCACCCACTCTAAAGCCAAAACAAGTCACAGAGCTGCCGCCAACATTAACAGAACCAGGAACTCTTCTCATGAGATGTGGGGGGAAAGAGTAAAATATATGAACAATAATTTATATCCCACCCAAACAAGAAGAGAACCATAATGCCAAAGATAAAATTCTTAACTGGGTTATATGTATAGAAATTCTCAGAAGCACATTTTTAATTGAAACTTATTTGAGGGGCACCTGGGTGGCTCAGTCAGTTAAGCATCTGACTCTTGATTTCAGCTCAGGTCATGATCTCATGGTTTGTGAGTTCGAGCCCCACAAGGGGCTCTGTACCGACAGCGTGGAACCTGCTTTGGGATTCTTTCTCTCTCCCTCTCTGTCTGCCCCTCACCTGCTCACTCTTGCTCTCTCTCTCAAAATAAACAAATAAACTTTTTTTTTAAAAAAAGAGGGGCGCCTGGGTGGCGCAGTCGGTTAAGCGTCCGACTTCAGCCAGGTCACGATCTCGCGGTCCGTGAGTTCGAGCCCCGCGTCGGGCTCTGGGCTGATGGCTCAGAGCCTGGAGGCTGTTTCCGATTCTGTGTCTCCCGCTCTCTCTGCCCCTCCCCCGTTCATGCTCTGTCTCTCTCTGTCCCAAAAATAAATAAAAAACGTTGAAAAAAAAAAAAAGCAATTTAAAAAAATTTGTCCTTAAAAAAAAATAATAATAAAAAATATATAAAAAAAGAAACTTTCATTTGAGATAATTATAGAGTCACATGCAGTTCTAAGATACAACACAGAGATCCCTATGCCCTTTATTTCCATCCATCATGGTGAAACCACAATGTAATAGCACAACCAGAATATCGCCATTGAAGCAGTCAAGGTACAAAATATTTCCACCACCACAAAGATCCCTCTGTTGACCTTTGATAGCCACACCCACTTGTTCCCACCCTCTGCTCCCACCACCTCCTTAACCTCCGACAAGCACTATAGTTCTCCATGTCTATAATTGTGTCATTTCATGAATGCTATATAAATGGAATCATGCAACAGATAACCTTTTAGGATTGGCTTTTTCATTCAGCATAATTCTCTGGAGATTCACCCAAGTTGTTGCACGTAGCCATAGTTTGTTTCTTTTTATTGCTGAGAAGTATTCCATAGTAAGGATGTACCATGTAACTAACCGTTGACTTGTTGAAGGACATGTGGGTTGGTACCAATAGTTTGGGTCTACTACAAATAAAGCCACTATAAACATTTGTGTTGCATTTTGGGGTGAAAATGTTTTTATTTCTGGGGTGAATGTACAGGAGTACAGTCCTGGTCCAAATAGTAGTTGCAAGTCTAGCTTGCTTGTTTGTTTGTTTGTTTATTTGTTTGTTAAGAAACTGCCAACCTGTTTTCCAGAGTGGCTGCACCATTGTATGTTCCCACCAGCAATGCATGAGTAATCCAGTTTTTCCACATCCTTGCCAACATCTAACATTGACACTACTTTAAAAATTTTTTTCTTTAATGTTTATTTATTTTTGAGAGTGAGAGACAAAATGTGAGAGGGAGAGGGGCAGAGAGAGAGGTGGAGACACAGAATCCGAAGCAGGCTCCAGGCTCTGAACTGTCAGCACAGAGCTCAACGTCGGGCTCGAACTCACGGACTGTGAGATCATGACCTGAGCCAAAGTTGGACGCTCAACTGACTGAGCCACCCAGGAGCCCCAACACTACTTTTTTTTATTTTGCATTTGTTTTTAACTCAAGTTTATATTAAATATGTATAGCCAGGAGAACTAGCAGAAAAAACTATTGCAACTCCCAGCAATAACACCGTAGGAAAACAAAACGTTGAGTGCTAACCTGGAAGGAAGGAAAGAAAGTGAGTCAATTACGTCTGGAGTGATTAACATTAGGTACAATTTTTGAATAACCACTGTCTCCTCTGGTGGTCATGTGTTACAAAATTGACTAAAATGTTTCAAAAGCTTGAAGGGCATACCATTTGTAAGTTAAGAAATTACACTTTTGATGAGTAAAGACATGCTCAGTAGAAAAACAAGTAGATAACAAGGGACAACTTTATAACGAAGATAATTGTTATATCTTTATATTGAACATCAGGAAACACAGCAGGGAGGATCCATGACTTGTGATAAAGTTAGAGCAGAATAAAATTTCATTTGACTTGAGACCTTGCCATCAATCAGATTTGTCAGCAAATTGATTCCATGCTTTAGTTCACCGAGTCATAAATATACTACATCCTTCCATTTTCATAGTAGCACAGAGAAGGCAACTTACAATATATTGAAGTGATCTGCTTCATAGTTTCCCTTTAATTAAATATGACTCCTCTCTTAAAAAGAGACTTGTGTTTCTGATCTCATATTTTTTCCTTTTTGAAAAAAGGGGGATTACTACTTCCTTTTTTTTTTTTTTTTTTTTTTTAGTTTTACTTATTTATTTTGAGAGAGCAGGCAGAGAAACAGAGAGAGAGGAGAGAGACAATCCAAAGCAGGTTCTGTGCTGACAGCACAGATACAGCCCCAGTGGGGCTCAATCTCACAAACCCCGAGATCATGACCTAAGCCGAAATCAAGAGTCAGACGCTTAACCGACTGAGCCATCCTGGAGCCTCCTATTATAGCCATTTTTAACATGTTTTTATTTTCCTCATCACTTCCCCCCAATGTTGAGGTTATTTAGAATCTTTGTTCCAGATTATTATAATCATAAGCAATATAATCAATTCGTTATACTGACAGTATCATCAATGATTTGGAATTATTGAGTTTTACTGGTAGCTTTATTCATATATTTCTTGTAATACATTATCTTTTTCTTGGGTTCATACCTCATTTTGCTGAAGTATATCTTGCAGCAATTCTTTCAAATAAATTCACAGATAATAAGATCAGTGGTAAACAGAACTTTCTCCCTTCAGATATCCTTACTTCACCCTTGCACTTGACTTACCAGACTGGCTGGGTATAGAGAACCTTATAAATTCGAAGCAGTTTTCCCCAGAATTTCAAATATACTGCTCCAAAACTTTTGTATTCAGTTTTGCCAAGTGAGAAAATTGACGTTAGTTTAATCCTCATTTCTTAAGTTTATTTATTAATTCCTTCCCCTTCTTGGGATGTTCTCTCTATCCTTTGTGTTTTGAAATTTCACAACAAAGATTTAAGTCAGCATTTCTTTCTCTTTTTCTTTCCTTTCATCCTGCTTGACCCTTAATGGGTCCTTAAATTTAGTCTTGCCTTTCTTCACGTCTTGGATATTTTCTTTCATTTTCTACTTGATTATTTCTCCCTTCCCCCCTCCCCAGGGGGACCAGCAGCAAGGAGCAGACCCTTAGCCCAGAAGGGGCCCAGCCCCTCCTCTTGCGTCCATTGGACAGAATTTAGTCACATGGCCACATCTACCCGCTGTGAGTACTGGGAAACCGTCCAACCTGAGCTCTGGAAAAGGGGAGGCTGGAATGCGGTAGACCTCCAATGGTCTCTCTGTGATGTTTGCCCTGGGTTCTGGAAATACTCCCTGTCTTGTTCTTCCAGCTAACTAACTCCCTCTTCACTACTGTGGCTAGGAGTCCCTCCCTTTCATTTTTTAAATGTACTTTGACAATCATATTTTTCATTGCCCAAACCTCATTACTTACTTTCAAAATAAAATTGCTTGCTCTCATTTAATGGGTTAGATAAACCCATCCCTCTTAAAATTTTTTTTTCTTTTAAATCTCCTGCTTGCTCATTTAACTCGATTTCCTTGGTGTCTCTATTCAATTGTCATTTTTTCCCCACAAATATTTGGAGGGTGTTGTTTGACGGCCCATCTTAGACTTAGACTAGAAGCCTGCAGTGAGCATTATCAGCTCTGTTGCCTGAAGGGAATGAAGGCGTCCTCCAGGGCTGGGGGCTTATAGAGAGTGTTGTTGGACTGGATGTGCCAACAGTTAGCCTTCTGGGGGGGGTGCTCCCCACTCCTCCTGGGTGCTGCCCTCGTGCTCCCACCCTAGTATCCACTGCCTGCGGGTTAGGGAGGGAGGTCAGAGCCAACAGTCCCAACTCTGGTTCCCAGGCAGCCTGCCTGCTGCTGCTCTAGGGCCCGCTGTTCCCTCCATGAATGTCCTCCAGCTGGAAGCCGCCCAACAGCCGCTCCTGCCTCTCAGCTGTCCCCCACGACACACAGTGGGTGGTGATTTCTGCTACTCACCAAATCCCACGTTTCACAATTCAGGCAGCCCTCGTCCGTTCTGGGCCATCAAAGGTAACATGACATAATTACATCTGGGGACATAGGTGACGAGTCCAGGATGCCCCCGATTCAATCTCATCCCCACCCCATCATAATGTTTAGACCAGCATTCCACCGCCCCGCCAGAGACCTTGGTGAATATTTGGTGCCATTTTGGTAAGAGGTCAGACAGAGGCAATGAAAACAGCTCCTTGGTATCAGCTTCACCAGGGTGCCAGTCAATGCACGACAATTGCCAGGAGCCCACCCACCCTCTGTGAGCCTAAAGCTCCAGTGGAAGAAATGTCCTATCGGGAGGAAAACGGTGACACTTTGCCTTTCTTCTGGAGATCACTGTCTCCACTCTTAAAGAGAGTATCTGAAAGGCTCCATTCATGTTAAACAATTTAGAAAAAACAATAGCTCAGAGAAGGTAACTACTTGCTCAGAGTCATGTAGCTGCAATGAGACAGAACCCAGACTCAAACCTCAGCCTCTTCTGGTTCCTGAGGTAGTGCTCTCTCCACTCGCTCTGTCCTCTACGTTCAACATCCCATAACAAGACCACAGTGGACCACAGTGCTGGTCACACTCAGGCATCGTCCATCTGTGGTATCTCCTCCAGGGGTGCAGGCCGAGAACACATAACGACGGCCTCCATCTTGGGTCTGTAAGGTGCCAAGCGCTTCATACTGTATCTCTCACTTAATCTTCACATCATCCCGGGAGTTGATGTTATTACCCCCATTTTACAGGTGAGGAAACAGACTCAGTGAACAGAAGTGATGTGTCCAAGCGCGGTCAGTAAGCGACAGCCTGGAGCTATGGCACTCGGGCCCCCCCCCCTCCCCGGTCGACAACGCCAATAGTGTGCAACCCCCTGCTGCCTGGACCTCTGCAAACAGCAGAAGCACCCTCCCCTCTCCAAGGTCACTGCTGTTGCTCTCTCTTCTCACCTGGCAGGGATAATGCTTTGGAAACAGCCAGCATCTCTGCATCTGGCTGTGAGGAGGAAGAGGAGAAGGATGCCGGGAGGGACCCTCAGGGTGATACAAAGAGGAAAGACGGGAGCCCTTCACTCCCACCTACAAGCGTTGATCTCCATGCCCCTGGGGTGCTCCCTTTTCCTTCTCCCTCCCGCCCTTGGCAAGGCACCCTGGCGCTCCTGTCCAGCACTGTGCCCGGCACTGAGGACTCAGAGGGGAGAGGGGGCTCCTAGACGACTCATCCTCTCAAGGCAGAGACCTAGTAATGGACGGTTCACTCTAGAAGGTTTTAAGTGCCCCAGGAGAGGGGCACGAGGCCCTCTGGGAACAGAGCCAAGGCTGCTCACAGCCTGGAGAGGCGAGAGGCAGCCTCTGGGAGGAAGACACATTTGTGCAGGGCAGTTAACTCAAGTAGATGCAGGGGGACAACTGCTCAAAAGAGGGACAGCTAACGAGCAGTTAACGTATCTGTCAAATGAGCCTCCATGATGTTCAAACCTGCAGACAAAAGGGATTCCTCCTGTTCTGCAGCTCTGTCAGCACGGACAGGTAAGAACTTCCTTCTGTCCTACACAAACCCTGGGAATACACCACGTCTGCCACCTTCTGTCACCGCAGCGGAGGGCGGCCCGGCCCCCTCGCCCCTGGCTTCAGTCGCTCCTCCCTCCCACTCTTGCTGCCTCTTTCCTCTCCCAAGCCCCAGCCCGCCTCACCGCCTCACCGCACAAAGGCTTCTTTCCTGCATTCCTCTCATTTCCCCTATTAAGTAGCATTTTCTCTGCAAGTAAACTACACTACAGAGGAGCCAGGGGAAGACCAGTCTGACTCTCAGAATGTGTGTGTATAGAAACACTGAAATCCAACCCCTCGCTCAGAAACCACAGCTTTGGGAGGGTCCCAAAGAGACTGCTCCAATCAATAGATGGTGATGTGCTTTAATCGCCACCTAGGACTTTCCACCCCACATGATTTCTCCGCTGTGGCCATGAGCTCCTTGTGGGTGAGGCCTGCTCTGAGTCATTTCCAGGTGGCCAGGCACACAATAAATGTTTGCTGAATGAGTAGTTCACAAATAGGTCAATTGATTATTTTATGAATAAATGTTTTGGAAATAGAAGCTGTCATCAGCTTCCTCATGTTCCACTTTTTTATTTATTTCTTTTAATGTTTATTTATTTTTGAGAGAGAGAGACAGATCAAGAGCAGAGGAGGGGCAGGGAGAGGGGGAGACACAGAATCCAAAGCAGGCTCCAGGCTCTGACCTGTCAGCACAGAGCCCAACGCGGGGCTTGAACTCACGAACAGGGAGATCATGACCTGAGCCGAAGTCGGACACTTAACCGACTGAGGCACCCAGGCGCCCTGTCACATGGAAATTCAAATGCAGGGACTTTACTGATAAGTGACAGGTAAAGTGGACATTCCGAGGCCAGTGGTCACTATAACCATGGCTCTTCTGTGGAGCTGAGTGGCCGGATTCTTGGCAAAGCTGGCTCTGGAGTGTAAAACCCAGGGGCTTCCCTGGACAGAGCCAGGCTCCCAAGGGCCAGCCCTGTGGACCCCAGTGCATTTACACCTCATGCTTTGCCTGCTTGCTCTGTGCCTTTGGACCTGTGCCCAGTGCCCCAGGCTTCCTTCCCTGTCCCACCCCACCCAACACAAAGCCTCTCGTTTTTGAACTAGGCCCCACATGTTCTACTTTTAAACGACCTGCCCTTTAGTGTATCTGGTATATGGGCTTGACTCTGCCTGATTCAGACTTTCGCTCACAGCTGTGGGAGGGGATGGGGGTGTTGAGTTCTACTTGGCCCAGCCCATCCAGACTGAAGACCTGCACGTCTGTATAGCTGTATTTGTCCATTATTCCAGTGCTTTATTTCTTTTCCCCTGGTTTTATTAAAATAATGGAAAACTCTGGGGGCACCTGGGTGGCTCAGTTGGTTGAGTATCTGACTCTTGATTTTGGCTCAGGTCATAATCCAAGGGTCATGGGATCGAGCCTCATGTCAACACGGAGCCTGCTTAGGATTCTCTCTCTCTCTCTCTCTCTCTCTCTCTCTCTCTCTCCCTCGGCCCCTCTACCCCACTCACAGTCTCTCTCTCTCTCTCTCTCTCTCTCTCTGTCTCTCTCTCTCAAATAAAAAGATTTTAATAAAATATTAAAAATAAATAAATAATAAAGTAAAATAGTGGAAAACTCTAAATTAAAGTGCTCAGGACTCAGGAAGGATGCATTCAACTGAGATGAGAGTATAGGTCTTCAGGCATGCCAGAGCAGAAGTCCACAGGCCACACATGAAGGAAAAGAGTAAAATTAAACTGTACGTATGAAATGCTAGCAATGCAGCCGGGAGTCCTGTATGCAGATGTGGAGGAAGAAGCAGGGACTGTACCATCGTTCATCTCGTCCTTACCGCCCTGAAAGGGTCCCCCTCACCCCCACACACATTGGTCTGTTCTAGGCCTCCATGCATTCCACTCCCTGCCCACTCCATGTTTGAAGATTGCTCATGCCTAGGGAACACATTACACGTGGCTGGCTGTGGAGTACTGTATACATTCTTCAGTTACTCGGTAAACTCTTTGTTTCTGAGGAGCAAAGGTCATTGGCAGCCCAACCTCTGTCTGGACAAGCAGAAGGGCAGAGGCCGGAAGAGCCCAGGAAAATGTCTGTAGCGCGGAGTCCTGGCTCTGCCCCCAGGAGCTCGGGGATCTCGGGTGATATGTTCCAATTCTCCAAACCTAGGTTTTTTCCAGCCTACAAAATGATTACACAAATAACATCCTCTGTGGCTATTATAGGGATTAGATGAGATAACAAATGTGAAGCACTTTGGAACCCATAAAGTGTTGTATCAATATTAGTTGATCCTGCTGCTATTAGGGCTATCTTTCTATTAATAAACCATCGCCAATAACATATTTATGGAGAATGAGCTTGCACCTCCATTGGGCCAGCCGTTCTCCAGGTATGGAAGCCAGAATGATCTCATGGGGAAGCTGGCCCTCAAACATCCCTGGGCGCTGAGCATGGTCTGAGCAGGCCTCTCCCAGAGGGCACACAGCTCTCTCACGCTGCCCCCAGGCACGATGACCCCAAGAGCGGCCCTCAGAACCGGCAGCAGGCCTGGCCAGCTCAACCAGAGAGGGTCATGAGCTTGCCCATGGCCATTTCCCAGACTCCACTCTAGTGATTCTCATGTCTTGCACCCTGGCCATGCACTAAAACATGTGCACCAGTTTCTCCCAGCACCGACTTACTCACCGGTTATTAAATTATTAATTGCCACATGTTTACTGAGCACCTTTTCGACACCATGCACCACACCACCTGAGTACCTGCTGCATGTAAAACCCAGACAGGGGCGCCTGGGTGGCTCAGTCAGTTAAGCGTCCGACTTCGGCTCAGGTCACGATCTTGTGGTTTGTGAGTTCGAGCCCTACATGGGGCTCTGTACTGACAGCTGGGAGCCTGGGGCCTGCTTCAGATTCTGTGTCCTCCTCTCTCTCTCCCCCTCCCCCACTCATGCTGTTTTTCTCCCTCTCTCTCTCTCTCTCTCTCAAAAATAAATAAAACATTAACAACAAAAAGTAAAACTAAAATCCAGACAGACATGGAACCAGATCACCTCTTGAACAATCATGACCTGTGCCCTGGTCTCTACAAATGAGGAGGAGAAGGTGACCTGAAGTTGGGAGGGTGGGGGGACTAACCTGGTCTTGGCGGGGTCTCTCTCTCAATTTCCTTATGTTTATCCTGTTCAGCATCCTGTGCATGCTTTTACTCTGAAGTCATGTCTTTCTTAAATTATAGAAGATTCTCAGTCATTCCCTCTTCTACTCCTCTGTCACTTCCGCCCTACCTGCCTCTTAAATTCTTTCCCATCTTTTCATCTCCTTGTACCTGTGAGCGGTTTTCACTAATTCTATCTTTGACTCTTTCATCTTTTGATTTGATTAGCATGGCTTTTATACCCAGATTTCTAATCAGTTCTTTCCCAAAGCCAATCTGTTCTGGATTCATAGCTTTCTGGCTTCCTTTTATCAGTTCCTGTTATTTTTGTAAATACTCTCTCCTCTTTGAAGGTCTCAAAATGCTTTTTTTGTTGTTGTTGTTATTTTCCCCTATTTCCATTCCCCTGCAGTGAATTCATCTCCTCATTGTTGATTTTATTTCTCACTCTTCTTATGATTAGTTTTCCTGTGTGCTTTGGAATTTTAGTTGGCAATAGAAGTTCTGTTTTCTTTACTGTTCTCACTACATTCACCTCCCGTGCCCACACACATCTTCTCAGATCTTCTCATTGCTCCCATCTGGCCTTCCAGAGTATTCATCCCCAAACTAACTTTTGCAATGGCAAGTTGGAGCTTCCAAAATGCCAATATTGGAGGACAAGGCTGATCCAGCCATTGGGCCCAAGAGCTGTCTTCCCAGCTCCTCCTCTGGACCACTTGCCCTCTTACGGATGCAGGCTTTTCAAGCCTTAACCCCAAGTAGCAGTTCTAGTTTGTTCCAGACTCCCTGCACAGTCCAGACTCCCTGTCCAGTTCCTGACATCCCCACCACAAACAAGCTGCCTTTAGTTCCTGGTCCTGCCCATGTCAGAGCCCAGAGCCAGTAAATCCATGGTCTCACTGCTCATGCTGTGGAACCCCAGAGGACAGAACTGTCCAAGGGAGTCAAAAGGGGCAGAGGAGAGAAGACAGGTTAGTGTAAAGGTCCCTACTCTGAGCCATGATCAAAGCAGTTGTGACCTGTGGAATGGACCTATTAGAAGCCTATCAAGTGAAAAGATGTGAAAACCAGAAGCGCCTCTCCATCTTTGGGTGGGGAAACAGCATGAGCTGTTTGACACTCCAGAGTTGGAAGTGGGAGGGTTCATACAGGCTCCTTAGCCAGTCATCTGCCCTGAGGCAGGAAGACAAGAAAAAAACTATACTTTGTGAAAGCACCAGAAACCGACTGGTGACACTATGAGGCCAAACCACAGAACTGCACCCAGGAGGCTGCCCTGCTGCCAACCTGAGACCTCCCATCATCACCTGCCACATCATCTTGGGCAGGTCCCTTGTCCCAGGTATGTCATGACATCTGGGCTAGTCACCCAGGTCATTAAAATCTTTAACATGCATGTGTCATTGACCAGTTGACATTTGGATGAACACTTTTTCTGTAATACATGTGGGCCATCCCCCATTTGGGACAGATCTGAAGGATACACAGGAGCTCTTTGGGTTTGGGATGGTGCATTTCAGGAAGACAGAACACCAGGATTTGGAGTACTGGACAAATGATGGGATCAAAGAGGAGCAGTGCAGGGTAATGGGGCTGACACCAAAAAAGCAGACAAGATTCAGAATTCTAAGATTTATCCTGCATTGTTGAGAAGATTTGGAGCCTTTTTAGCAGAGAAGTAACCAGACAATATTTACATCTTAGAAATAAAACTGCAAGGTGCGTGGGTGAGCTGTCAGAGGTGGGCGGTGAGAGGCAGGGCAGTTGCTACAGTCTAGATGAAAGTTGATGAGAACCCCCCATTCTGGGGAGTTGGGGAGAGAAGGAAGAAAAGGAGGGAAGGGGAAGGAGAAGTAGGAAGAAGAGGAGGAGGAAGAGAAGGGAGGAGAGGAGAGACTTAGTAGGAAGTGTCTGATCCTACACCAACCCAAGCAGGAGACATCGTGTCTGCTTTCCCTTCCTAACCATGCCCTATTTCTCCCCATCATCTGTCTCTTGGCTCCTAGCCCAGCCCTCATCAGGAAGTGGCCTGTCACATGCCTCCCCCCAGAATCTGAATCTGGGTCACAGAGTCAGGGCTGGAAGGGGTTGGCTTTCTTCCAGCCACTCCTTCTAGCATCTTCACCTGCTGACAAGACTGCTCATGAATGAGGCCATTCCCCACATTGCCTTCCGTAGTGCCTTGGTTCAGACCCGGGGCCCAGTTGGCCCATCTCCCTGCTGAGTCTGTGAGCTAAATTCCTTCCTAAATTCATCAACATTTCCATGGCTTGAACTCAAAGTGGTCTAACAGACCCCATCCTTTATGTATATTATCCCCCTTAACTGTCACATCTTTACAAAGGGGGAACTGAAGCCGGAGAGAGGAAGTCGCTTGCCCAAGGACACCGCTGTCAGAGGGGTGTCTGGGATTGTGAATTGCTGCATTACTCCTCCCTCTTCCTGATGCAGATGCTGAGGACAGCAAGGGCGGGGGGGGGGGGGGGGGGTGGGCTTCAAGTGATGATGTGATACTCCTGCTGCAGCCTAAGGTCGGGTTCCCCTCCAGGTCCTGATGTTGATTCAAAACCTGGGACAACTAGAGAGGCCCTAGTCAGCGTCCTCTCCATCATGCCCTTCCAGTCCTGTGCCCCTCCCCTCCCCCAGCCCAGCCAGCAGTCACTGAGGCCACGTATCTCCATCCCTCCGCTTTGCTTGAGTCCCCTGTCTAGGCTGCCCTCCCCACGTATCTGCCTGGAGGACTCCTGGAGACACAACTTCTGTTTTCAGACTCCAGAGTGGGGAGGTAGATGCTACACGTGTGGCCTCCATCTGAATTGGGATCCTGGTTCAGCCTCCATCCAGGGAATGCGGTCATGGTCACGTGACTTCACCTCTCTGAACCTCAACTGTTTCATCTGTAAAAGGAGAACAGCAAAAGCTCTCCTAAAGTGGTTTTAAGCTGCTGCAAAGCGCTCTGCATTTGCTAAGAACTACTGGCATCTGCAAAGTCCTGAGTCAGGGTTAACAGCTTTGGTGAGCATTCATTGTTTGCGCACCCTCCCCCCATCCACCTGTGACTTCTTCGGAAATAGCAACCACGTTTGACTGACACTTGCGAGGCACACCCCAGATCTGCTCATTAAACAAATCAAGAAAGGCACGAATACATGATCAGAACTCTCTTTGCCAAACACATCACCAATGGAAGCACTGACAGCTATGCCCTTGGGAAAACTGATAGCAATATGGTGAGTTTCATCAGGCATAGGAACAAGTAGGCGTTGCTTCCTTCTGTGCTTTGGTGGGTGAAGAAAAAAACCAAGGCAGAGCAGGACAGTGAGGACCGCTCCAGTCCACAGGCTCCCCGTCAGGAGCCCTTCCTTCTCTCCTGACTAGAACTTTGGGAGCGTGCACTCTGAGAAGGTTCCAGGCTTCTCCTCCTCCCCAGCTGCTCCAGAGTGACCAGGCTCTGGGCTGACCCTCCCCCAGCTCCCACCTGTGGAGTTGTAACTGGCTCCCAACCAAGGTTGACTCTGAGGCGGGAGCATTGCCCAGGCTGGACCCTGACAGTCTCTGCCCTTGACCAAACTCTAGTCAGTCTCCCCTAAGCCCTCAGGGCCTGGACCTTGGCATGTGTCCTTCTGGCCTGCATTGCCCAGTTTCAGCCAAGAGCCTTGCCAAGTCAGCTCAGTGAGAATCCCCAACCCTTGATATCTGATCACCCTCAATATCTGATCAAATTCTTGCTGCCCCATGTTGCTATCTGCTCACCCTGGCTTGCCTTCAGCAGAATCCTGTCAGGTAGGTTTAGTGGAACCCCCATCCTCACCCCTAAGGCTTCCCCTCCATAACTTTCCATCCACTGACCCCCACCCTGCTCCTTGGCAGTAAATTCACTTGTCCATGCTGTATTTGCAAGTGAGCTCACTTCTATTTACTAAGTTCTCTTATCCCCAATTGCAATAGTTCATGAATCAAATCTATCTTTTTAACTGCTGTCCAGCTCTGGTTTTCTCTAACAGCCCCCACAAGCCCTGCCCAGGAGGACCTTCTGACAAAAGCACAACTCCCTCCTGGTGTGGGACACCCAGCTTATGGCCAGGGCAACTACGTTCCACTGAGGACCCAGGTGAAGGCAGCCCTACCCTGCGTACCAGGCACCCTGGTTCTTGCAGAAGGGGCTGGCCTCTCCATCAGGACAACTGAGCCATGTTCCCTACTTATCCAGTCACAAGTGCCCAGAGCAACACCCTCTTAGTGGCCCGCCTCCCACTCTGGCCCCATCTCCCAGCATCCATCCCTCCCCCAGGTGCCCAACAGCCCACATGTGTCTCCTTTTCACCCACCAGCCCACACCACCAACATGCTGCACCCTCACTGGCCCCCAAGACTTTGCATTTTCTAGGCTGTTACTCTGAAACTCTCCTCAGCCTGTCCCTTCAGTCTGCAAGCCTCCGTCTCCTCCTAAAAGCTCCCTTTCATCAGCAGGATCGGGACCTGCTTTCTATGGGTCACAGCCTCCCTGGCATTGTCAGAGCAGACACACATTTCAGTGTTCATCAGGTGAGACTTGTCACCTTGTCTTCCTCTCTGGAAGTCACCCATGGATTCAAACACCAGCAGCCTCCCTTTACCCCTGAGTGCCACAACTGTAGCCAGAGCACCGTGGAAAAGCCATAAAATATGTTTACACAGAGATTCCCTCTCTGCAATCTCAATAATCCTGTACATTCCCAGCCGGTGGGAGGTTGCCACAGCCCACAGGAGTCTGGACCTTCCTCTTAATCTTGGGGCTGTGACCATCACACCTGCTTCACCTAGGCATCCCACCTGAACAGGCCACCTGGATATCTCACCTAGACATCCCACCTGGGCTTGGCAGTCTTTTATGGAAAATGTTAGCCATTGCTGTCATTTGCAGGTGTCATTTGCATTGCATTGAAATGAGACCCCCTCTCATGCCTTCCATTTCTCTCTTCCCTCATCTAAATGATTAACCTCACAAACCAAGTGCCAGCAGGCCCAACCCCAAGCTGGCAAGGTGCCCCCTTCTGTGTCCTCCCAAACCCTGTTCACACCACATATATCACTCCTGCGTGTGATCAGTCACGTGCACAGCTGCCCACAGCTGTGAGACCATGCCTGACTCACCCCCAACGTCTTCAGCACCATCCCAGGGCCCAGCCACCAGAGGCACCGACAAACAGCTTTAAATAAGTAAAAGAATAACTTGAATGAACTTTTGCATAGTGCATCCATGCTCCCGGGCCTGACAACATAAAAACTCAGGGCCTGTCCCTGTGGAAAAATATCCATCTCCAGAGCTGAAAGTTGTGGGAGTTTCCTGTTGCTGCTGTAATAAAACTGTCACAGACTTAATGGCTTAAAACAGCACAAGTCCATTATCTTACAGTTCTTGAGGTCAGAATCTAAGATGGGTCTGCAGGGCTGCACCTCCATGAGGGGCTTGGGGGCACCCCAAGTTTCCTTGCCTTTCTCATATCCCCTGGCTCCTGACCCGTGGACCCATCTTCAACCCAGCAGTGCAGCATCTTCAAATCTCTGTTTCTCCCCCCTCTGTTTCTATCCTGGCATCTTCTCGCTCTGACCCTGACTCTCCTGCCTCCCTCTTATAAAGACCCTGGTGATCACATTGGACCCATCGGGATCATCCAGGATAATCTCCCCATTGTAAGATCTTTCACTGAACCACATCTGCAAAGTCCCTTTGCCAGGCATGGGAGGGGACCCTTCACGGAGTCTGGGGATTAGGAGATGAACACCTTCAGGGAGCCATTACTCAGCCTACCAGAAGTTCTGAGTCAGGAAGCCCTAAAGATGGCAAAGGAAGGTTGGCATGCTATCTTCTTGTGCTAGGAATGTCTTTGCATGGGGTTCCCTGCACCAGACTCTCCCCTCTGCCCCTACTCACCCACACGCTCCTAGGAGGGAATGGGGGAAAAAGCCCCAAGGGACTTCTACTTGGCAGGTGTGTTCATACGTGTTGCCCTCAAAACCACTGTCTGAAGAACCTGCCAGGAGCTCCCCTGACACCCCACCTGGCCCAACCTCAGCTGGCTTGCCTGAAACCAGCCCCCATGCACCCCAATAGGCCACCCATCAGCACCTGGCCTCCTCAGTGAACATCATACCCAAGAGTAGAAGAGGTACCAAAATGCCAAGCAAGCATGGGTGCCCTCATTAAGGACCTGCCCCACCCAACCCCACATAGGATGCCTGCCTCAACACCACAGTCCTAGGTTGTGCTTTCCAGCAGTCAGCATGGACTCCATTTTGCCCCCCACCCCAGACCCCATCTTCTGGGTGTTCTGGGCCTGAGAGCATCCATCATGGCCTGAAAGCCCCACCCGCAAGGGGTGTTCTGGCCTGAACCTGCTTTCCTGGCTTCTGGGAGCCCAAAACCAAGCCTGGCCACACCCTAGGAATAGCAGAGTCTGGAGCCCACAGAGACAGCACTTTGCTGAAGCCCGAGAACTTGGCTTTGAACCCAGCTCTAACTGGCATGTCACCTTGGGCAACTTGCTGAAGCTTTGAGAGGTTCAGTGTCCCTTTATCTAAAGTAGAAATAGTACGAGCTGCTGCTTTCTGGGCACTTATCATGTTTCAGGACAGCAGTCTCATTATTGCTAATCAGCCACACTGCCTTCTTCTTGAGCTCGGGTCCTGGGTTTTGGAGGATCCCTGAGCACAGGGAGCCCAGCCATGGAGGAAGAGCTGAAGAGAGAGACGAGAAGGGGGAAGGAAAGGAGGGATGGGGGCCACTGGGGTCTCTGACACAGAAACTTGATGGAGATTGGAGAGAAAGGATTTCACGTGGGCGGCAGAAGAGGGAGAAGAAATGGGCAAGTGGCAGGTGGTGAGGCAATTTCCATGGAGGGTGCGGCATAACCCACTCGGGCCCCTACAGCATCTTCAGCGAAGCCAAGGTTTCTCACCAGTGCTTTGGAGAGAGGAGCTCCTTCTGGAGACTGTGAGGAGGGGAAGAAGCTGATGCAGAGCCAGGCAGAAACTGCCCAGGGAGACATGGGGACCATGCTGCACTGGCTCCTTAATGTATCCTCAGCCCCTAGGAGGTACATGCATTTAGACCTATTTTACAGAATGGCAACTGAGGCTCACAGAGGCCCAGTGACTCATCCAGTTTTGCACAGCAGTTGCAGAAGTGGGGGAGGCAGGCAGGATCCAAGCCCAGGTCGATCGGGCTCCAAAGCCTATGTCCCCAGCCCTGCACGGTGCTGCCTGGCTGGACTGTTAGAAAAAATGTTTGTACAAACACATCTAGCAGGGCAGGTACAAAGCTTGGGACCCAGGGATCCCTGCACCCAGCTCTGCCATTGCCTTGGGCCCCCACCTACAGGCGTAAGGTCCCACCAGAATATATCCAGCCCTCAGGAGGCACCTCGGAGCCCCCAAACCAGCAGACACAGGACACCGGGGCCAGGTTGGGGACAACGGATCCTACAGTAGCCAGGGGGCTGTTTCAGAGGGTCGCCACACACCTGGACCACATCCTGGGCTAGACCCTGGGGATGGAAGTGAATGCTTTGTGGGGAGAGACAGTCAGAAAGCAGACAGTGACAAGAGGGCAAGAACCCGACTGAACTACAGGAGGGTAGGAAGCCCTTCCACCCAAGGTCACAGAAGAAACTCCACAGCAGTCCCTCCACCATTCCCTGAGAGAGGCAGCGGGAGCCCCTCAGGCAACATACTGACACAGGGGTGCTTGAGCCCCCCATTCCCCCCAGCCTTTGGGGAACTGGGGACTGGCCTCAAGAAGCCTTCATGTCAGCGGTGAGATGACCCATCCCGGAGAGGAAGTCAGAGGCGCCAGCAGACTGAGAGAGAACCCTGGACTCTCAGTCTGGTAAGCCAGGGTTTACCGGTGCCAGGATCTCCAGGGAGATGGCTGAGCTTGACACGGCATGGGCTCACAACCACTCGAATCACAGACCCCTGTGAACAGTCCCTGCCACCTCCATGTGCCAAGCATCAGGACCTACTCCCTCAGGCCTGGGCGTGGGACCCCAGATTTCAGCTGTGGGTGGGCTGGGCTCTTGCTGCCTGAGACCCCGCCTGGGCGGCCTCTTGGCTGCTGGCAGTGGTTCCACTGAAGCCCACAGGGGTCCCTTTGTCATGTCGACAGAAACACTACCCGCCAACCTCTATCTTACCAGCAGAATCCTCCCCACCCACAGTCAGCTCTAACTGGGCCCCAGGACTCCATCCGAGGCTGGAGTCACTGATCCACTTTCCTACCGAGACCCTAGCTCCCCGGGGGGCCAGCCCTTTCCTCGATGGTACCTGCCACCCCCATACCAAGGGCTGATCTTCCTGGCGGCCTGGTGTGGGCCCCAGCACCTCCACCTCAGGCTTGCTCCTTCTCCACCCCACTGCCAGAATGATCCTCCAAAGCCCAAACCTGACTGAGGTCCTCCTTTTCTTCATAGTCTTCGGTGACTCCCCATGTCCATGGAATGAAGCCCGGCATTCAAGACACCCCTGATCTGGCCCCTATCTACCTCCAAAGCTTCGGCCTCCAGAGATTCCTTATTCCACCTCCCGCACCCTGGCCCCACTAGACATCTCCCCGCTCCCTGGAATCCCCCGCATCGTCCGCACCTTTGCACATGCGATTCCTCAGCCTGGAATGTGTATTCTCCCCTCCCAACACACACCCCCAATCACCACCCATTCATTTTCTCTATGACCAACTCCCATTTATCTTTCAATGTCCTAGTCAAATGTCACCTCCTCTGAAACTTTCCCCAATAGCCTTAGAAATTTAGTGATTTTTCCCCCGCTCTGGGTTCCCACAGTATCCTGCTGGATTTACTGCTGTTGCAATGCTTTAGAGTACTGTTTCATTTTGTTTTCATTTCATCTCCTTCCTTACAAGACCTAAGACCTTCCCTGTCATATTACCAAAATATAGAGCATACTTGCTGAATGGATAAATGGAGAGCTGGGACAGATGGGACAGGATGGATGGTGGGGGGTGGGTGGGGGGATGGGAGGACAGTCAATGATGGATGGTGGGTGGAGATATAGATGAATGGATAGATGGATAATGGTAGTTACATGGGGATGGGTTGTTAAGTGATGAAGGTGTATAAATAAATGAATATCTGGATTGTGGTGAATGATGAAAAATGGATAGGTAGGAAGATGTATAGATGAATGATTAATGGATGGATTGTGAATAAATTAACATGTGGAGAGATAATGGATGGATGGATGGATGGATGGATGGATGAATGGATTATTGATGGATGGGAAGGTGGTGAATGATGGGTAATGGATATGCAAGTGGATGGATGAGAATATCCATGGATAAACTGAGTGGTTGGGAGAGAAAACAGCAATAACAAAGAGGGAGGAGACAACAGAGAAACTTTTGCCAGAGCCAGAGAATCCATCTATCGTTGCCAAGATCCCCAGGCTAAACGGAATGAAACTCAGCACTAAGGCTTGGTGTTAGACCAAACCCCACCTCGCAGCCAATAGTTCAGAAACTGACTGTAAGCACGCCGAGTACTCCCCAACACCTGTGAACAAAGTCAGAGAAGCTGCGCAAGACCTGTAGGTTGGAATGGTTTGTTTGTTTTGTTTTCTTTGGGATTACAAATCAGCTGGTAAGTGAATCCCAGCAGACAAGATTACATTGCCCATAACCCGACTAGGTCTGAAAGTGGGAGGTAGGGTGGGGGTGGAAATGACAAAAAGGTCGGACCACAAATGCCCTGAGAAGAATGAGATTCCAAGTCCGGTGGCCCAGGGGGATAGATGGTCCCTGGCGGCACCCCGTGGGATGGGGAGTAGCAGGCCTTGCCCAGGAGCAGTTCTGCAGGCCAGAGATGGCCGTGCAGGATGGCATGCCATAGCCCATGGGCTCAGAGAAGCTGCAGAGGGACAGAGGTGGCACTGAGGCTCTGCGGGGGCCACTACTCCTTGCACTTGGGAACTGGGGGTGGGACCATACCCCACGTGGAGTCTGCAATGCGATGACACAAGGCTCCGGGGAGGGCCCTGGGCTGGGATGGAGAGTGGAGGCAGGACATAACTGGGAGAGATATAGACTATGGACAGAAGCCAACTGTCAGGAGAAGAAACTGGTTGTGGTGGGTGAACACTCCCGGTCCTCGGTCCCCTCACTGTCACCCACCACTTTCCTCCCTCTGTGCCCCCTGGCCTCTGGGTGTCTCTCTCTGACTTCCCATCAGGTACAAGCTGAACTGTGTCCCCCAAATTCATTTGCTGAAGTCCTAGCCCCCAGTACCTCAGAATGCACCCTTCTATGGAGACAGGATCTTTACAGAGAAAATCAGGTTAAAGTGAGGTCATTAGGGTGGCTTCTAATCCAATTTGACTGGTGTCCTTACAAACGGGAAATCTGGGCTCGGAGACAGACATGCACAGAGGGAAGACGATGTGAGGACACAGGAAAAAGCCACCTACGAGCCAAGGAGAGAGGCCTGGAATAGATCCTTCCCTCCTGGTCCCCGGAACGAACCAGCCCAGCTGACACTTTGATCTTTAACCTCTCACCTCCAAAACTGTGAGATAGTAAGCGTCTGTTGTTTAAATCACTCAGTGTGTGGGGCTCAGTTACAGGAGCCCTAGCAGGGGGTGCACCATCTCTCCGCGTCTGTCTCTTTGCTCTCTGTTCCTCGTTCTGTCTCTCCCTCATTGTCCTCCTTTAGGGTGGCTAACAATTTCAGGTTCCCAAGCCTATAGGGCTCTCCAGGCCATGGGTCTTGGAGGCGAAAACCAGGAAAACCGGGACAAATTAACCATCCTTTCTCCTCCTCACTGTCTCTGTTTCTCCCTCTTTTTCCCTTTCTCTCTCTTCCTTCTCTCCAGTTCTCTTTCTCTCCCTGTCTCTCTGTGAGATCTGCCTTGTTCTATTAATGCCTCTCATAAACATTTGTTCTACACACAGTATCCAGGCCTGTGTGTGGTGTCTGGGATTATCAGTCAGGTGGGTGCACCTGGAAGGCAGCAAGCTGGCCAGGGCAGACGTCTTTATGCCCCGGTGACCGTAGCGCTGCTCCAAGTGGGCAGGGCCCCCAGTATGCCTGGACGGCCAACCCAAATCCCTGCCCAGGACAGGCCTCCTTCACGCCGCAACTCGTAAAATGCTCTCCAATGCTGGTATTAGCAAACACTGTCCTCAGCTGAAGGTGACAAGATGTGCCTGGTATCTTAAGCTGCTGCCACTGTTTGCAAGGCATGAGCCTGACATACCAAAAAGTGTTTATTGAATGAATGGATGAATGGGTCCAAGAGCTCACTGGATTAATTAAGAATGTGGGAATCTGGGTACTTTTTTCTCAATTTAGCTGTAAACCTAAAATTGCTCTCAACAATAAAGTCAATTAGAAGGCAAACAAAAATACTTGTAATACACGTAAAAGGAACATGTTACTGATATACAAAGAGCTCTGATAAATCAATAAGGAAAAAAGAATCCAATGAAAATGGAAAACAGATATGAATAGGCAAATCATAAGCAGACTCAAATTGTCGGTAAATATATGACATAATAATAATAATAATAATAATAATAATAATACCAAACATTTACTTAGCCCTTGTTTTGAGCTAGGAACTCTGCTAGCAATTTATATGTATGACACCATTAAATCCCGAAAACCAACTAATAAGGCTAGTACCATGACTGTCCCCGCTTTACAGATGAGGAAACTGAGGTTCAGAGAGGTACAGCAATTTGCCCAACATCACACAGCTTGAGAACACCGGAGAGGAATTCTCACCCAAGCCGCCTGGCTAAACACAACCTCACTCACAGTAAAGGAAGTGCAAATCAAAATAACCATTAAGATATTAGTTTTCCATTTATCAAATTAGCCAAAATATTAAAGTGTGGTAACATTCAAATTTGGCACAGGTATGAGAAAATAAGGATTTCCACGTGTTATTTGTACAATCTTTTTGGAGGACAGTTTGCCAATATCCATAGACATTTTGTATATACAATCTGATAAAAACTTCATCCAAAGATATTCTCACATATGGACACAAAACTATATATACGAGGAAATTTACTTTTCCATGGTTGTTATAAACACAAAAAATATGAGAAATGACATAAAGACCAGCAGAGGAGAACTGGGAACAATATCAGTAATAATTCTTGTATTCCATGCAATACAATACACCCAAGAGACGAAAGAGGTAGACTCTATTATATAGCAATATTACTAGTAAGATGTATTAATATTCTTTCATTTTCTAAATGTCTTATTTCTTTATTTTCAGAGAGAGACAGAGTGTGAACCAAGGAGGGACAGAGAGAGAAAGACGCAGAAGCCGAAGCAGGCTCCAGGCTCTGAGCCATCAGCACGGAGCCCGATGCAGGGCTCAAGCCCACGAACCGTGAGATCATGATCTGAGCCAAAGTTGGATGCTCAACCGACCGAGCCCAGGCACCTCGCAAGATGCACTAATTTTTAAAATGAGTGCAGAATAGTATCAGAGTTGATCTCATTTGTATAAAATATTTAGAAGTCTGAGCTTGTGACTACAGAGGAAATCTGGAAGATTCACTGAAATTACAGCGGGAACTACAAAGAGGGGCGAGAGGCAGATCTTCACTGTGCCCTTTACACTATTTGAAATTCTTATCATGAACATATACTGTTTCAAAGCAAAAAGCCAAGGTCTGCATTGTTTGAAATTCTTATCATAAATATGTATTTCTTTCATTTTTAAAGAGTCAAATGAAAAGCCAGGCCTAGAGTCACACAGACTGGAGTTTGAATTCCAGCACTGTCAGTTGCTGGCATAAAACAGAGCAAGTTACTGGTCTTCTCCAAACCTCGGTTGTCGTTGTGAAGTGAAGTAATCGTGAGCAGTGAAAAGATAATGTATGCAAAACATAGTCAGTGCTTCTGCCATTTGTTTAGTGTCAAACTGTGACAGCCTTCACTCATCTGCGAGCTATGAAAAGCTGACATTTTCAATCAGTTGACTATGTGCACCAATAACCTTTTGTGGCAGATTTTTGGTTTCTTCCTTCCCATCATAATGCGATATCTGGAGGTGCAGCAACCATTTTGTGACCATGAGGACAGCCCTCATTAATACTGTAAAGATGACAGAGCAGAATTAAGAGAAGAACCTGAATCCTTGATGTCTTCATTGAGCCACGGAGACTACTCTAAAAGTGACTCAGTCAACTCTGGAATGAAGTTAAGAATTAAGTGGGAAATTGTGGCGCTTGCGTGGGTCAGTCAGTTAAGCGTCCAATTCTTGATTTTGGCTCAGGTCATGATCTCATGTTTGTGGGTTCGAGCCCCAAATCAGGCTCTGTGCTGACAGTGTGGAGCCTGCTTGAGATTCTCTCTCTCTTTCTCTCTCTCTCTCACTGCCCCTCCCCTCCCTCCAAATAAATAAATAAACTTAAAAAAATTAAATGGGAAATTAAACATCTTAATTGTTCAGATACCTTTGGTTCATAATTCAGTTACTTGCAGCCAAAAATGTCCTAAGGGAGATACCACCTTGGAGAGGTTGTGTGGGCATGGAATGAGATAGGAACACCTGCCTGGCACAGCCACTTCCCTTCTCTCCCTCCCACCCTCGTGCCACCAAAGAAGAGAAGCATCCCCCCCCGCCCCTCAACTCCCTCTTTTAGTCCCAGGCACACCTCTCAGCCACACTTCACATGTCAGGTTCTCTCTCCAACCTCTCTCTTGGCTCGCATGACCTCTAACATGTTCAGCTGGCCTTGGGGACCACAGGGAGTCAGTGAAGACAAGGAATAACAGGAATAAAGGCTCTCAGGACAGCCCCCACCACAACAAACTTTAGACCCCAGTCCCTCTCTGACAGTTAACTCCAGCTCAGAAACCCCCTTCTCAGCCCGCTGCCTCCCATCCTCCCTCCGCCAACAAAGTCAGTGACTCATGAGGGAAGACACAATCCTGGCTGTCTACACCTTTCCCCAAGGCTCAGGAAGAGGACCCCCTTGGGGTGGGACCACCCCGCGTTTAAAGGCTCCAGGTAAATTTTAAGACAAAGGCAAGTCAAAGAAGGGTTATAAAAACACACCCAAGTTCACGGTGGAATGACAAAGGGTCCCACATCCAGCCCCTTGGGGAGTATAACTCACAATTGGAATCCAAAGCTTTGTAAAATGAGGCTGTATTCCCCTCAGGGCTTCGGGTGCCTCCCCACCTCCGCCTGGACTCCACTCCCTTCACCTTCTTCATCGCTATCCTCCCGTCGGAAATCTTCAGCCCCCGTAGTCCTGGAGCATCTGGAGGAGGAGAAGAGCCGGGAGCAGGGCGCAGGCACGGGGTGAGATGGCTGGAGGTAGCTTGAGGCTGCTGGGGAGGGGACAAAGTCATTGGTTCCCAGCCTGTGCCCCCAGGTGTCTCTGAAGGAGCGGCTCTGAGGCCACTAGGGGGCGACCGAGCTCCTCCCGCAGGCGGCACCTCAGGCTTTCCTTCCCCCGCACTGGAGTCCTGGGGAGGGGGGGAGGGGGGGAGGGGGGGAGGGGGGGCTGGGTACCCAGGGGACCTAAAGCTCTAGGAGAGGAGGGTGCCAGGCAGGGACAAGGCACAAAATGTAAGGGGATGGCAAAAGGCTCGGTAATCAAGATAAATAATGTTTTAGTGAATACTTTAAAATCAGAATAAATGCAAAAAAATGACAAAATATCAAAAAGCCAAATAAAGGCAGGATCCCACTTTGCACCTTCAGCAAGACTCAGGCAATGTTCCTGGTGCCTCCAGTAGTGCCCAGTTGCGTGTCCAAGCTCTCCTGGGCCCAGAGCCCTGCTGGTTCCTGCCCGCTCCCTCCCCAGCCCAGGTGTGTGACCTGGTAGGAGTCTGAACCACACCCTGAGTTGCACCAGGGCAGAAGGGAGTTTAGGGGTTGGAAACTTCTCAGGAAACCCCTTCCCCTCTCCCTGAACTGCCTCAACTCTGAAGGGAAAGAAAATCAGACCGTATAGTCTTCCTCAAGGGACACAGGCTGGGCTTACAAAGGCCACAAAGCCTGAATACAAAATGGCACCCTTGGCCAACACCTCCCCGGACCTTGACTGCTAACAATGAGAAGTGGACAGAGGGAGGGCAAAGCAGAAGGTTACAGGTAAGGGGCCGAGTGGACATGGGTGAGGTACTCCAGTCCTCCCCGGCAGGGCTCCAGCACCCCAAATTTAGTTCCACGATGAGTCACAGAAAATACGAGACCCAACAGAGGCTACCTACTTGGGCTTGCTCAGGCTTTCTCAGTGGGCATTTTCTCAGGTGCCTACTTGGTGTCAAAGACAGAAGTCTCGTCCCCCTGTCCCCAGCCCTGGCTCCTAGACACAAACCAGTCCCACACAGGAGAGAGGCACAGAGATGGGACAGCACGCTGTGTCCCCAATGAGGCCCAGGACATGCCCCAATCTCCCAATCTAATTACAAGCCAAGCAAGAAGAGTCTGAAAGCACAAAAGAGGAGATGGCCTGCCTAAAACTAGCAGATGGAGACCACACATCCAGTGTGCCCCTCAGGTGACCTAACCAGCCAGGCGCCAATAAGGGCCACCAAAACTGAAGATTGATGGGATACCAAAGTTCCTCCACTTACCCAGCAGGACAACTGATTTCCCTTTTGGAGGCAAAAAGGATGGAAACTTGACAATTTGATCCCAGGTTAGTCCAAGGAGGCCTCCTTCTCTAGGGAGATGCTCAGAAGCTCTTTGGCACGCTTAGATGTTTTGGTTTTTACCGAGACAGAGAACAGACAGGTGGATAGGAAGAGCCCAGACTTGTGAAAAGCAGGAATGCTGAAAACCAGACCCAGCCATGGCTGGGGGAGAAGTGGCCACGAGAAGAGCAAGCAGCTGCTTGCAGCAGGAGGATTAGGGCAAGGCAGACCCTTGGCAGCAGGGGCAAGGACTGCGGGACAGTGCAGAGACACAAGGCTTCTGGAGGGCACAGAGGACCAGATACAGAAGAGGAGAAGGGAAAGACTGAGATTAAAGAGAAACAGGGGTTGGGGAGAAAAACACCAAGAGCAGAGCCTTCCCACTGGGCCCTGTCTGGACATCCAGGGAAGCACTGCACTCCCATGACCACATTCTTGGGTGCCCGGTGTCTCTTCTCAGGAGTGTTTCAGAAATGGAAAGCTCCAGGCCAGGACAGACTGGGTGAAGCGTACATGGCTAAGAGCCACATACCTTAAAATGGGACACACTCACCAGCCCTGAGCCCCTCAGATGTGGACTGCCATGTTCGCTCAATTCCCACATTCCGTCCTATAAAGTGGGGCCATAAAACATGAATTCTAGGACACCCATTTGGGAGCACGTTTCAGGGTACAGACCTGCCTCCTTGCTGAGCTACCCCATGCTTGGAGAGGGAGAAATGACGAATGAGTCATGGAGGGTCACCACAGAAGGGAGCAAAGGCAATGTTTACCCAACTCTTGGAGAAAGAGAGTCAGACCCTACCTGTCCACCTCCAGTCCTAAAGGCCAATGCAACTCTGATTTGGTTTGGTTTTCTTTAACCAACATCGACTTTCCTGAGATATTTTTCATGACTTATTATCTTTACGTAACCACAGCAACAGAACTAGCCCCATGTCTATCCATTAGAGAGACCTCCACCCAGCTTCAGAAAGACTCTTATCAAAAAAGGGTGAGCAGCCCCACGGAAAGGCCCATTGAAGAAGGTGCTAGATAGAGGCCAGCTGTGATGAGTGTCATGCTCCTCACAGCCACCCCCCAGGAACCTCGAGGTGAGCCCTGATGTGCCCGGGGCGGGGGGGGGGGGGGAGGATGAAAACGAGGTGTGCCAGCACACAGTGGGGTGGCTTCCAATCTCCAAAAAGGTTACAAGGGAGATTCTGTGACTCTTAGCTTACTGCAGATCTCAAACTTCTAGAACAGCTTGTTAAACAGAAGTAAAATGTTAGAAAGGGAAGCAGCGATCACCAGAACCAGAACCGGCTATGTGGACAGCGAGGACTCCAGTCAAGCCCCTATCCCCCTTCCTTGTTTGGATGGGAGGGTCCCTGGGCCGGGACTTGGGTCAGAAGAGTGCTACTGATGTTGAAGACCCAGATTTGCACAAATTCACCTTAAACGGACTTGCCCATGATGACTGTTGATTCAAAGGGACCTGGGGACCAGTGCTGACCTATAAGATGACTCAGTGACAGGCCGTGGGCTCTGTGTGGCCCTGCTCTGCCTGACAAGTTGGTTGGAAACTGATAAAGGACTAGTCATAGCTTCAGATGACCAAACTAGGCCAGGCCAGAACAACCACCAAGAAGGAATTTAGCATCGGCAAACGTAAAGCTCTGCAGTTGAGTGACCAAGGTCATTCAGCATGAACACAAAGGAGACAACTGTTTCCGAGCTGCTCACGGAGAGAAGTTCTGGGCACTCTGCAGGCTGTGGACTCCATACACGTCTACTGGGTGAGAGGGCTGCTCAGGGCACGAGTGCAACCATTGATGAGTGTGCCCCCCAGACCCCACAGATGCCCTTGGTTTCTGTGCACACCTCCCCTGGGATAAGGGGCCTACAACGCCATGCAGAGAGCTTCCCCAGGGCTCCTGGAGCCTCATAGCCTGCCTGCCACAGCCAGGATGCCTGGAACTACCCACACACATGCACAGACCCCTGGCCCCCATGGCAGGCATGCCCCAGGTCTCTCCTACGGGACCAAGGCCAGGACTTTACCTGAAATCACACCCTTCTTGACTTGCACTCCCCACTCCCTTTTCCTTAGTCAATCCAGAATCCTCATCCTAGCATGAGCTTCTGGGAGCCCAGCCCCAGACTAGCCTCCTCAGCATGGCTCCAGGAATCACAATTTCAGAAAGCCAAGGCCAGAGTACATGTGACCTAAGCAGGGTATGAAGCACAGGGTAAAGGACCTTGAAGGAGGCTCTAAATGAGGAATGGCCAAGATGGGATGTGGACCTTGATCAGAGCCAAGTTGGCCAGGCAAGAGCTAGCCCCTGACTGTAGCCATGGAGGTAGGCCAAAGGAACACTGGCACACGTGGTGAATGCCAGCTCGGTGCCAAGCGCTTTACGTGGGTTATTCCATGTAATCCTCAGAGCAAGCCAAAGAAGGAGGCACAATTATCATATCATCGTGAGGAAGTCGAGGATCAGTGAGGTCAGTAACTTGCCCAACATGGCTACAGGTGAGATCCGGGATTCAAACTCAAATTTTAGACCACTAACCTGTAGTGCCCACCCTCCCCCACAATGCCCAAAGTGCCAGGATCTGCACTGGGAAGGCCCTTTGCACCTGTCAAATAAGAATCCAACACTTCTGGGGACAGAGACCCAATCTAGCTGACACAGGAGGTGATGTCACAGTGGGACAGGCCCATTCTCTGCTTTTCCAGCCCCACCCCATATACACATCGTGACCTCAGGCGGGTAGTAGCCTATACTCTGGGAGCAACACCTTCTCCCTTAGGGTGGACTAGTGATTCCCTGTGAAGGTATCAGCAGCCTGGGGCTTGGCAAAAGATGCCTGCTCTGTGACCTGGCCATGCCCAGAGGTGATAAGCTCCCAGAAGCCGGGCTTCAGCTGTTGGGGGCCCGGAAGGCTGCCAGAAAGGAGAGAACAGTGGACAGAAGGGAGGAGTCCCTGGAGAAGAAAGAGGGGGGCTGCTGCCTGGACACGGAAGCTCAGAATCTAGGGCGGATGTTCTGAAGGACAAAATCTGTCAGAAAAAAACAAGACCAGCCAGGACCATGGACCCTTCCCTAGCAAAGCTCTGACCTCCAATACTTTATTCCAAATTCAAAACAAAACAAATGTACAAATAATGAAATCCATCACCTGCCAGAGCAGGGCCTGAAGGGGACCTAGAAAGTCTGGTCAGAAATCTGGAATCTGAAGGGAGATCTGTAAACTAAGCTGGTGGCCATGTCTTGAGACCCTAAACCACTGCTGGTCAGGCCCAGCCAGGGAGGGGCCACAGCAACAGGATGGGGGCCAGGTGGACCCACTGGCCGAGGCTGTGCAGTCTGGCTAGTGGGGCCACGGCCAGGGCAGCAAGCTTAACCAGGAAGTTATGATGGGGTTCCCAGCCATGCACAGCCCAAGGCTGGACACAGGCCAGACTGGATTCCAGAACCACCTTGCAAACATTTATCTTGGTCACGATGAGTTGGGTGGAAGGACTGGCTAGGCCTTCCCACTTGGGGCCCAGCCCAGCCTGCCATCCTGGCCCACCAGGTAGAGCCAGGAAGGGGTACTGATTGGCACACAGCAGCCAAACAGAGAATGAACTCAAGGGAATTTGCATGTGACAGAGAAAGTCTCTAAGAGTTTCAGCCAAATATCCTGGCATGTGGCCCTTCACCTGCCTCTCCTTGTCCCAGGTAGTGGCCTCACCTCCTTTTGTTCAAACTGGAAACCAGCCTCCTAAAACTCTTCCTCCTTTCTGAAGCCACTGCAGGCCCTGTGTGCACCTGTGTGTGCACATGTGTGTGCATGTATGTGCATGAATGCCCAACCCCCAGCTCCCTTTCCATCTCCCCGACAGGCCCCTCCTTGGCTCACACACCTATATCCCCCTGGGCCCCAGCCTCCCACCTCTCCCACACTAATCTCTCCAATGGCAGCCAAAGGGATGTTTCCAAAATGAAATCTGGCCCCATCACCCTTTCCGCAGCTCCCCGAAGTCTGCTTCCTTAGTCACACAGGGATCCTCACCACGGGGACCCCTTGCCAGCCTCCCAACCCAACAAACACCCCAACCCAACGTGCATTGCAGTGACTCACCACGGCGCAGGCAGGACAGGGGCCTCCATGCCTCTGACCATGCTGTCCTGTCTGCCTGGTACGCCCCTTCCCACTGCCACCTGTCTACTCTCTCTGTGTCAAGACCCCGCTCAGTTGTGGCCTTGTGTGCTGGTGCCCTCCCCACTCTGTTTCATTACCTGTCACCTCATGGCCCCACAGCTGGGGCTCCCAGAGCCCTGGTGCAGCACCAGGCACGTGGGCAGCCTGGTACGCACGTGTCATCACCCAGAGTGTGATGGGCCTGCCTCGCAGAACACCCAGAGGCACAGACGCGCTGCACAGTAGCCAGAGCCTACACGTGCGTGAAAACTTGCTTGTGCACATTTTCACTGCTCACCACGCCAAACCCCTCTGCCCCAGCCCCACCCTCAGAAGCAGTTCTGATGTGCTGTCATTTTTTTTTTAAGCAGAGTGGGAAGGGTGTGTTTGGGGGTAAGAAAGCCCCACCTCAGGGCCATGGGAGGCATTCAGACCTCATGCATGCCTTCCTCACCTTGTTCCTTTGGCCCGTTAGAATGCCAGCCCTGCTTTCCAACTCAACCTGCTTTTGGAGGAGTCATTTCCACAACAGTGAGTACAGGGTCCTTGAGGTAGGGAAAACTAAGCCAGCTGCCAGGTCCCGGGTTCCTAAGTGCAGGAGGCCCAGGAACAGGGTCAGGTCACGGGCAGGGCTGCACATGGGCCCTTACTCCACCCTCCCAAGCCAGGGGACCCTGAGCAGCACACTGACCTGGCTCCCTCTTCAGGGCAGGCTGGCGGATTGTCCCAGGAGCTTAGGATCTTCAGCGCTAAGCCCCAGGATGAGAACACAGGCCCACTCCCAAACTCCACAGGTCTTGGGAGGTCCTTGGGCAATGAAGCCAGGCTGTGCCAAGCCTGTGCCCTGGGTTCCTCACCGCATGACCCCAGCCCCCCGTTCCTGTCCCACGTCAGCTCACACGGGCAGGGCTGGGAGGACAGGCTCACAGGCCTCCCAGCTCCCCACGGCCTCACAGCTCTGGCCATTTCCCACCAGGTGAAAAACCCCACCCCAGGATCCTTCCCTCCTCCTATCCATTTCTGCCTTCTCTCCTTCCAAGAACCACACTGGCTAGGAATAAGTCCTTAAGCCAAAGGAATGAGGTGATAATGGTGTCATTTCAGGCACTGCAACGTATTTGTGGACAAGTGGCCACCTTTTCTCCCCTTCCTGAGGCCAGCCCCTGGGCTTCCCCTTCCTGAGACCAACAAGGAGGGCTGGCTCTTAGCAGCAGCCCCGGGCCCTTCTGGGATGCCCGGTGCCCTGGTACGGATGTAGACCCCGCCTCCCCAACCCTGTCAGCTCAGTGAGGGTGCAGACAGCCCATCTCATTCCCCAAGGATTCCACAGAACCTAGCACAGGATACAGACTCAATAAATCCTTCTGGTTCATGACTACACTGCACTGACCACCAGTGTGCTGTGGGAAAGCAGCCCAGGCTTCAGCCAGCCCTGGCTCTGAATCTCGGCCCATCACCTCCAGCAGTCCAACGGGCATGTCAGCCACGGCCTTGCCAAATGCCTGTGGTTTCACCCATAAATCGGGGCAAAGAGGCAAAGACTCAACAAGGGAAGGTGACAAGCACAGTGTGTGGCACATAGGAGGTCTTAAACAGTGTCGGTGGCCATCCCCAAAGACCCAGCCAGTCCCTGTGTCATGTGGGGCCCCAACTTTCATGTCAGGAATTGGTTGTATCTGAGCCCTGCTTTAAACTACAGCCACCAAGAGTCCCAGGGGAAATCATGGCAGAGTTCTGAGGAGACACTAAACAGAACGTCGAGAATTTTTACAGAAAAATCAGGATCTCCCTTACGCACAGTGCTGAAAGTTTGTCCCAAAGTTCAGAGCCTGGATGTGCAGGGATGTGGCTCTCAGGAATGAAGCCCTTAAAAACCAGCCCAGCTGCAAGGAGCAGGAAGTCCCCAGGCTGCAGTCCTGTGCCCTGCGGTCAGCCAACAGCAGAGACACATCCACGGCTGCCAGGAGGTCCAAGGAGCCCGGGGCTCCCACTGTCCCTGGCCTGGGGCTGAGTCCATGGGCCCAGGATAGCTCTGAGGGCCACAGCTCCTCACTCGGGAGCTGCACTGGAGCAGCCGCAGCAGCTGGGGCGCCTCAAGGACTGCATGACAGCACGCAGAGGCCCCCTCCGGCCCTCCGCAGACAGGCTGTCCTCGCTGGTGGGTGCCCGCTGCAGCTGCTCAAACTGCATCTCCAGATGCTTCTGGATGGCCACGCCAAGTACCTCAGGGTCCACTGCAGCTCCATACACCTCCCAGGTCATGCCCTCGGCATCCCATCGCACATCCCGCACAGGGGATGGTGTCTCCTCCAGGCCAGACCCCAGAGTTACCTCCGGGAATGTGTGCAGGGCCACGGGGGCATCCAAGGGTGGGCTGGTGGCCACAGCCTTGCAAACCGCCATGGGGGCTGCCTGTACACCAGCATCCTGGGCTGACAGAGAGGATGCCAACACAGGGGCCAAGTCACTGGCTGAGGTCATGGTCCATACATCCTTGGTCCTGGTACCAGGCTCCGTGACCAACCCGGTGGGACCCCAAGGGTGGGCACAGCAGTGGGAATGCCCAGGGAGCCCCCCAGGCAACCTGCACTGGAACCGCACCCCATGCTGAGCCTGCAGCCCAGACTCACTTACCGATGCCACTAGTTTGGGAAAGGCCAGGATCCCCGGGGCTGGCAGGGCATGACAGCAGCCACCGGTCCCCACCTCTCTCATATTGCAGAGGAGAGTTGCTGGGGACAAGGCATGGCAGGAGGTCGTGGCTGGCTGCCCGGTGGCTTTGGGCCCAGCCTGGGGGCTGCTGCTGTGGGTGGTTGTCCCTCCCAGGTCTAGTGGCGCCACCCACACCTGACTGTCTCCCAGTGTCCAGGCTGAGTTCGAAGTCCCTTCCTCTGGAGCCAGGTCCCTCTCTAGGCCTGCAGGGGCCCGGCCTCCCTGGCCAGAAGTACTACTGGGCTGCAGCTGAGCCCTGTGGACCGGTGAGCTGCCAAGGGCCGAGCAGCTGAGGCTGGCTTTATGGGCACCACTGTGGCCCCGGGTCTGGGTGCTGCGCACCAGGTCCGAGTGGCTCCTCTGCATGGCAGCAGCACCGGGGGCCCTCAGGCGACCCAGGTCACCACCACCCACAGTAGACACATTGCCCACAGTGCTGCTCCGCCAGTGGCCCACAGCACGGGGCCGGGGCCGGGGGCTGGAGGCCTGCGTCTGCTCCGTGCTCTCAGCGTGGTCCTCCTCTTCCTCCGGGACCTGCGGACTGGCGCTGGCCTCGCCTGGCTGGGCCTGCCATACAGTGCTGCTGGCGCTCTTGCGGAGCTCTGGTCTCTGCCCCTGGCCTTCCAACAGGCTGGAAGAGCTCCGGGACAGGGGCTGCGGGCAGGGACACCGGGGTGGCCGGGCACCCTGGTCAGGGCGGCTGGTGCTCATGATGCCTGCAGGAGAGAGAGGGAGGGAAGGGAGTTGAATGGACTCTGCTCTGGGCTCACACGGTACAAGGCACACAGCAGGGCACAGCTTCAGCACTAGCCTGGATGATGGCTCGGAGCCAGGAGCCAAACAATGACAGGACACCAGACACTCCAAATCAAGATCATCACACATCATACACAATATGACACTGCAAATATCTAATAACCGGTACCAAGTGATTAGAACCAGCCCTAGGGTAGGGTCCTGTATTATGCGGAGGGAGGAGAATCCAGGGGAGAGGCCAAGGCTGCCAGGACACTGGGGGCGGGCGCTTTGGGACAATAACTCTTAGTCAACCAGCACAGGAGTATCGCAGTATTTTAATAACCAGTAAAGCTTGACTGGCAAATACTAGCTGGGTTCCTCCCAGAACTGTCCGTATCCATCTTGCTTTGGACTGGGGCCTCCCGGTACAGAGTTGTCGTTCAAAAGAGGTTTGTGAGATAAATGAACAATGAATAGAGGGCACACAGAGGACACGCCCTGGGTTCTCCCCTGGCCCCCTCCCCGCCCTCTCAGGCGGGGTGCCCTGGTTGGGCGATCATGTCTCTGGGACTCAGTCTTGGCAGCTGTGAAGGGGAAGGGGTTTTCTGACTCCCTTGTCTGGCTCCAGGGTAGGGAGAGACCCCACGCACCAGCCCTTTACACACAGGACACTTGGCAAATGCTCACTCATTCCACAGCCATCTTCAGAGCACACAATGCACGCCTGGCCCTGGAGTTAGGGGACATGGAACTAAGATCCTGTGCCTCCAAGAATGTGGTCTAATATCACCAATCGGAAACGCCCTCCATCAAATTTAAATGCCCTCTTGCCAAGTGTGCTTGCACCCACCTTGCCTCCCTCCTTCCCTGCCTTTCCTGTCTCTTCCCAGCCACACAGACCCCTCTGGACCTGCTCACTGACTCTGGCCCTTCAACATCAGCACCTCCTCCCAGAGAAGCTCTCCCAGGCTGGGCCGGCTCCATCTCCGGTTGAGCACTGTCTCGCCTGGATGCAATAACCTGGCCACCCCACCAATCCGAAGCTGTCAAAGCAGGCCTGCACCCTGTCCCCCTCTATCTGTCCAGCACCTAGCGCTGCCCTGACACACAGCTGGCCCTCAGAGAATGTCTGCCACGTGCCTGGCCGAGAGAACAAGAGAATACAAGAGTAAACCCACAGAGGAAAGTGCTGAGCACCAAAAACGGGGTCTGAGAAAGGGCATTTCCAGGAGAGCTCACTTTGTGTGACGGATCAGGAAAGGCCTCCTGGAGGTCGGGCCTGGAGAGAGAGGAAGGAGAGGTGCCGGGAGGGGAGGAACAGGATGAGCAGAAGGCAGGAGGCACATGAGGGGAGCAGGGGGCTGAAGGCCGGGCAGGGCCCGAGGGGGAGGAAGTGGGGTCAGGGCATGTGGGTCAGCCTGGCCCTGGCTGAAGCTGTGAATGAGGAATATCTCCCAGAGACTCCCTGCCAGGCAGGACCAGCTGCAGAAACAGGGTGGGGGAAGAAGCAACACCGCAGTTTGGGCAATCCCGGTCCTGCCCTCCCACCCCCGGGGCTGAGAAGAACCGCCAGGAAACAAGCCACCTTGACCAGGGGAGCAAGGCCACCTGAAAGGGAATTCGGAAAGGGCTCTCGGAAACTCTGTTTCTGTATAATGACAAACTTCTTCTGCCCCAGCACTCAGGAGACAGCTGCTGGCTATTCAAGCCAACAGTGAGGATGCTTCTGGAGCTGCAGTCCCCTGAGAGCTCGAGGCCTGCTGTGGAGTCCAGTTCAGCACAGCTTCTGGGCCGATGGAAAGATCTGCACTGTCCGATTAGATCAGCACTGGCCACATGTGGCTACTGAGCACCTGACAGACGGCAAGTGTGACTGAGAAACTGGCTTTCTAATTTTACTTAAATTGAAGCAATTTAAATGGAAATGGCCACATGTGCCTAATGACTACCATACTGGACCGTGCAGCTCTAGACACTAGACACAGCTCCTGCCTGGACAGGAGTGTCCCATCCCTGCTGCTCCTTGGGGCTGAAGCCAGACTGGTCCCTGGAACAGCCAAGAAAAGGATGAGTAGCCAAGAGAGGACTAGAACCCAGTCCCTATTCTCAAGGAGCTCTAAGATGGATGTATAAAGGGCAACAAAGCCATTAACCATCACAGTGATGATAATAACAGCTCCCAGTACCTACTCACCTTGTACCAGGCATGTGCCACATCCTTTGACACACTGTCTCATTTAAGTGTCAGAGCAGGCTCATGAGATACATCAACCCCATTCTACAGATGAAGAGGCCAAAGCTTAGAGAGGTTTACTGACTTGCCCATAGGCACAGTGAGTGCTAAGTCAGGAAGCAAACCCAGGAGTGCCTGAGGTTCTCTGTGCCCACTCTGAGCACTGTGCAGACCTGCACTGTGGCCATCTTTTTACTTGTCTGTTGCCCTGACTCAGCTGAAGCCCCAGCACCCAACACAGCATCTGGCACTTGCAGTGGCTTCCATGACATGCCAGTGGGACTGGCTGAGTCCCGACTCAGTCCATGACTGAATGAGTGGGAACAAAGCCTGGACCCCCACCCACCTGGAGTCAGGAGAGCAGGGGATATATCTGCTAGCTGGGAAAGCTGTGGTCACCAGCAGCTCCAGGCAGGCAACAAGCACCCAGCTACAGGTCCAAGAACACCAAGAAAGCCCTATCTGGACAGCCTACACAGCCGCTGGCTGAACCCCACCTACCCCAAACCCTCCTAGGGAGCAGGGCCATAAAGAGCCAGGCCAGGCCCTGCCCCCTGCCCTGAGGAAACAGGTGGGATGAGGCTGGGGGTGCCCTCAGACCCCCCCCCAGGGGCTAGTGAGAAGCCACCAGTGACAAGGGTCCCACTGTCCCTGCCTCACCAGATGGCTGTCCAGTGACCAGGACTAGCCATGACCCAGAGAGAGCAGTGATCACAGAGACCCCAGTCGGGTGGGTATCTGTGGCTTCCCCTCCTCACCTCACCTCCACAAGTGGCAGGTGACAAATCTGAGGCCCAGAGCAGCTCAGAAATTTCAGAGAGCCCACAGCTGAACCCCAATAGGATATTTCTCCTACCATCTGGCCTTCCCAGCTCTGAAGAAGGGAAGTACTCTGAGGAACGCCACTCAAGTCACCCCAGGGAAAGGAGGTTTCCCACACCCCCTATCACTAAGAACAGGGGCCTCCAGGGAGTGAGGGGAGCTGACCAAATGACCTTGGGAGTTGTGGGTAAGCAGGAGGGACAGGGGTCTGCTTCTAACGCTGACTCTTCCCCTTCCTGTGAAAGCACCTGCAGGTGCACACCTCCCTCCCTGAGCCTCAGTTCTCCAGTCTACAGAACGGAAGTAAGTCTCCACTGCAAGGTTGCTGTGAATCCTAATATGATGGAACAGCAATTGCTAATAATAACCTTCTCTTTCCTCCTCCCATCAGGAGTGGCCTGTGCTCAAGGTATCACAGAGACTAGTACTGGTGGACAGAAAGGCCTTTTTAGGAAGCCACTGAGACACCCAACAGGTTAGCCCAGTCTTGCTTCCCAACCCTTCCCGTCTTCGTCTCATCCTAGAACCCAGTCACCACCCGTATCCCCAGGTCTCCATCACCATACAAAGCTTCCCAAGCCTTACTTTGGGAGGATACACATGCACATGCTTACACATGCATGCACGCAGACACACACATGTGGAAACACACAAGTGTGGAGTCTGCCTTCCAACTGGCTTGAGTGGCATGCCTACCTGCCTTACAAATCATCTAAAAGGCTCTGGGTTCACCCCAAAGAGACCCTAGGAAGATGTTTTAGCACCAGATAAATGACAGGTACGTGGAGGTAGCCAAGACCCCTGGTGTTCTTTGACACCTTATTGTTCTCTCTCCTGCCCCATTTGATGCCAAAGTTGCAATGTGGCCGTGCCTTGTGGCCAATACAGGACTCTCCTGGTGCCTCAGTTCTGCTGGTCAGTAAATGGAAGAACAGCCAGTTTCACATGCAGCAATCAACCGATGTTATTTTGAGTAAAACTTCCCAGTTCTGCAGAAACTTTCAAACTGGCCCAACCAAAGAAACTGTTAGGTTGACTTGGTCAGAGATTCTAGCTCCCACCATATCACCCAGGCCTTTTGGGGTGTGCCCAGGGGGACCACCAAAGCCACTGCAAACAGGCCTTGTCTCAGACCGCACTGTGGCATCCATATACATCTCTTGTTAAGCGACAGGCATTTGGATGATGACTTCTGCTTCCAGCAAAACCAAAACCGGAAAAGCAAATCCAGGTGGTCAGGAGGGGAAAGGGCTCCAATGTTAAAATATGGACTTTAACCCTCAGGGACCAGGTAGGGCACCACACAAAATCCTCATTGGATAGTGGGGGCATGGCAACCTCCAGCAGGTGGTCTGGTCCATCCCAGCGGCAAAAGGGGGCCTGACGGGACCACTCAAGGCCAAAGTTGGGCAATGCAGCAAGAAGCATTCCTGAGCTACCAAGTGGGACTGTTTGAAGGGGACAAAATCTGCTCACCACAGAGAAGACGAAGGGGCCTTAAGTACAAAATGCCCAGGTCACAAGTTGTGCCAGTAAAGGGTTCTGGGATAACTGTGAGGCAAAGGCCCAAAGGACCCCGCTCTGCTCACTAGAGAGAGGCCAAGGCCCCCACCATCCCCAGAGCTTTCTCCCCTGAGGAGGATTTGCCCACACTTCCCAAGTGGTGTCTGGGGTGGAGAAGGTAAAGCTCCAGGCCCAGGTGCCCCAAAACAAAGGCAGCCCGGGGAAGCTAGTGTCTCCCTACCTGCATGCTCCCAGGCACCGGTGCACCCATGCACCAGCATGGGCCGGAGCCCCACCCGTGGCCACATCAGAGGCCGACGCACAGGCCCGTTTACTGTGGGAGCCGGCAGGAAACAGCATCTCCACGGCTGCACGCCAACCGTGCAGGCCGCCTCTGGCTGTGGGGCCAAAGGCCTGAACACACCACACCATACACTCTCTCCCAGGACAGGGTTCCCTTCCCCGCCCCTCCACACCAAGCCCACCCGACTCGGGGAGAAGGTCCTCAACACAATCCCCCAAACTCGGCTACAGATCTTCCCAGGAGCTAAGGCAATGACTGAGGGAAGATGAGGCTGGGGGGCAATGGGGTAGGGATGGAGGGCAGAAGGAAGGAGAGAGAAGGGAGGTCTGGGGCTGGGGGCAGCAGGGAAGGGTGGAGAGGGGTGGGGGTGGAAAAGGGAGGAGGAATGGGAGGGGACGGCGACAGCAGCGGGGGTGGAGGCAGAAGACGACGGGGTCCTAGGCAGAGGGCTGGAAATGGGAGGATGGGCAGATGAGACGTGGAAGAGGGGATGGGATAGGCAATGAGAGGAGCGATGAGAGGAGGGACGCGGCCATGGGGGGCGCTGAGCACTAGGCGGGGCCTGGGATGCGGAGGGTCTGAGCGCACAACAAGGTGAGGAGTGGGGTTCTGGGGCGCAGGAAAGGAAGGCGCCGCCCATCCCACCACCCTCCCCTACCCCCCACCGCAGGCACGCACACAGCCGGCCTCTCACCCACTCGCCCGCCCGGAGCCGCGCAGGCCGGCGGAAGCGCTGCTCCTGCGGCCGCCACAGGTGCCCGGCGCAGCGGCCCAAGATGGAGCCGGAGCCGGACCCGGCCCGGGCCGAAGACGCCACCCGCCGCCTCCCGCCTGGCCCGCGGAACCAGCGTCGGGGTGGCGCCCGGGGGCGGCTAGGGGACCCGGGAGGAGGGGCGGAGGGGGGGGGCGGTGGCCCTGCTCACCTGGGCCCGCCCCCGCGCTTCAACGCCCGCGTAGGCGTCCCGGCCCCGCCCCCTGCCCGCGGCCACGCCCCCGGACACGATCCACCCCGCCCCCACGGCCCCTCCGCTCCCCGCACTGCCCCTAGCCCACTACGCCGAAGCCCCACCCCTCTGTCCACGAGCCCCCGGTCCTCCCTCCCGTGCTCAGGACATGTCCCCACAGTCCCGTCTCTGCGGCCCCGCCCCCACCACGATCCCTTGTTTTACCGGGCTGCCCAACAAACCCCAAGATACCCATCTTCCCGACCTGCCCCCACCCCCCGAGTCTTACAGGCTTGGCTCCCCACAGCCCTCCAGCCCCCGACCCAGCCCCCAAGTACACTTCCTCATTGCCTCGCCCCCTCGATCTCTGTTTACCTTCACCACACCCCTCACCGAAGTCCACGGGTCCTCCGTGGACCCCCTTCCTCACGGCCCCGCCCCGTGTCCTTCGTCATCCTGGCCCCGCCCTTCACAAGTTTCCGGCCTCCGACCCCACCTTCGAAGCCCCATTGCTCCAGGGCCACCCACCCTCGGATACCAAGCCGGGTCCCCCATCGTCCCGCCGCTATGCACCCCGTTCTCCAAGACTGAACTCCACAGTCCCATCTTCCCAGATCCACATTCGCGGACTCCAAGACTGACCCCGGTCTTTTGAGCTCCGCCTGCACGGCTCCTCCACGCAGCCAGCCTTGTCCCCAGAGCCCACTGCCCAGCTCCCAGAAGCCCAGCCTGGTAGACTCCATTTCCAGAATTGCGTCCCTGGCCCCGTCCCCAAAGCCTGTATTTTCCCACCCTTTTCTCCCCGCCCGTGTCCCCATCCCCACCTTTGCCCCCCAACCCAACCTCACTCCAGGCATTCAGTCGCCAGCCCGGCCGCCATGGACCCCAACAGCTGGCATGTGCAATGACCATGAGTGAGAAGGTGAGTCAACCCCACCCAAGCCCACACCCCATCTTGCCGCTTCCTCTAGCTGGCAGTATGCCCTCCCACCGTCCCTCCCTCCCTCCCTCCCTCCCAGCCTCTCTGCCCCGCTCCAGAAAGCATCCAGGCCCTGGGAACACCTGGTTTTGCCTCCGTTCCCTCTATGTCCCCCAGTATCTGGACGAGCTTGGGGTTCACAGACTCACAACAGGTAGCCCCCCACACAGGCCTGCCCATGACACCTTCCGCTCTTGAGTGGTTCCTGCCACCCACCCCCAGAGCCACACAGTAAGAAGAGTGTGACCTGTCTCAGGGCCCCAGTCTCTGAGAATTGGGTCCCAATGTTGTATCCAACTCCAGGAACCCCTGATTTGCTTGCCCAACCTCTTGCTGAGGGGGTCTGCATCCCTTTGGTCCATTGCCCCCAGAAGCCAATGCCTCTCTGCTCCCCCTCCAGTTTGGGAAGACCCCGGACCCCAGCCTCACCTTTCCAGCCTCTCCCAGCCCTGCTCTGAGGCCAGAGCATCAGGAGAGGGTCAGCAGAAAGCCCCTCAGCCCCTGGATTGAGGTGGAGAGTGGAAAGCCGAGGCAGGAAGGTGCACCATTCACTATCCTTCCCCCAGTCCCTAGCCTGGCACCTAGTCCAGAACAGGGGTCTGCAGCTCTATGCAACAGGTGTGGCTGGTACCTCACACCCAGCCACCCCCACCCCACGCCACCCCGGGTATATTCCCTGCATGCGGGACCCCTCCCAGCCTCAGTATCCCTGTCTGTAGTTCTGAACTGCCCCTCATCAGATTATCTCATGGACCAAAGGAGACAACGATACCACCCTGTCACACACAGCCTTTGGGCCCACAGGTCATACCCTCACACTTTTCCACCGGGCTTTTAACGCAAGCATCCTTGCCTCCCCAGGCTCCTCCTCTCTGACCTGGAATCCTGCTGCTTAGGGCCTGGCTGGAAGCCTTGGCCCTACCTCCTCTGCTCCTCTCACCACGGTCAGTTACAGCTTCCAGTCAGGGCTCACTCACTGGTGGAGTCGGTGACATTCTGCTCAGGAAGACTCAGACTGCCCTAAGCACCCCTTTCCAGTGGGGTCTTAGAGCATTGACCCAGAGTCTCGCACAGAGCTATGGAGGGGGCAGTAAGCACTGAGGGGTAACAGGAATGTCCAAGTGGAGGCCCCAGGCCCTGTCCTCCCACCACACACAGATGGACAGAGGGATCTTGCCCAAAGGAGGCAAATGGGAGATTTGTTTGGTGAGGTCACCAACCCGCTCCTGCTCCCGCCTAGCAATTAGGGCACCTCCTTTCATATCTCAGGAATCTTACTCATATTCCCCATTTAGGGAAATAAGCTGAGCCCCAAGAAGGGATGAGCTGCCTGGGGTTACACTGAGAATTGGTGCCAGTCCCTGGGACTTCCTGCTCCCTGGTTATATGAGAGCCATCTGAGAACCTCAAGATGGATGTTTCAGGGAGGTGGCTCGGAGTTGGGTGTCCATCTGCAGATGCAACCTGGCTGGACCTGCCACCGGGGTCTCTGAGAATCACCCTGGCCTTGGCATCTTGGCCAGCTGGTCCCCTTCTCCCAATTGTGGCTTGGCCAAGAAGCTTCTCTGGCTGCGGTGGCTGCCCAGGGAGAGTCAGCCATGAATTGCAATCCTAACCGCCCCCACATATTCACTTGCTCTGCGATCCCACACCCAGGCAAAACTGTTCACCTTTCTGGGCATCGGTTTCCTCATCTGCACAGTGACAGTAATTGTACCTCCTCCCAGGGTTGTGGGAGAGACAGGGTTTGTGAAAGTATTCTGCAGAATGCTCTTGCTGTCGTCAATATTTATCAAGTTCCTCCTGTGTCAGGTTCAGGAGATAAAAAGCCAGGACTGCATGGTGTGGGACAGGAGTGGGGTTTGTTGACTACTTTAGTAGAGAGGGGAGGCTCTGGTTTAGGACCCCATGGGCCAAGTGCCATTTCCTGAGACTTGGAATCTGGCAGAAAAGAAGCAAGTATGGCGTATTCAGGAGTTCTGTGGGGGTATGGGCGACAACAGGTGGAGAGGCGAGTTGCACATGAGGAACTGGAGTCTCCCAGAAGGTCTGGGCATCATGGGCACAGGAGTCCCTGAAGTCACAGGAGTGGGTAAGGTCTTCAGGAAGAGTGTAGCAAGAGCACCTAGGACCCAGCTATGAGTAACCAGGTAGCAAAGAACTGAGAAGCAGCAGCCAGAAAGGAAAGAGGGAAACTGGGACACTGCTGTGACATGGGGCACTTAGAGCAAGCAGCTTCAGCAAGGTGCTGGAGGCAGAACCCAAGGAGTGCACTGAGGGAGGAGTCAGAGGGGAAAACTCTTTTCAGCAGAGCCATAAAAGGGAGAAGAAAAGAAAGGTATTACCTGGGAAGGGATATGGGGTCATGAGAGAGATTTGGGGGACTTGGTTATGGGGTTTTTTTTTCTGGTTTGCTTTTTAATACGCTGCATCATGGAATAGGATTCCTTGATTCCAAGCAACACGGAACAACTCAGGCTAAGTTGGACACAAAGGGAAGGTGTTGGGAGACTGCAGGGAGCTCAGAATGGAATCTAATGTGGAGAGCTAGCCTTGGTCCTTTAGGATGGGAGCGAAGTGACTCCAGACCTCAACAACAGGAGCCACGCCACAGTCTTGCCCTGTCATCACCACAGAAGGAAGGATTCTGGTTGTTTGTCCTTTGCCTCTCAGCTCAAGATTCAAAGTCTCAGGGAAGCAGGAGCTCTTTTGGGCGAGCCATGGCCATATGCCTTCTGTCCTTGGACGATAGAGGAATACCTGTCTGAGTGTATCTCTAGGAGTACCTACAGCCTAGCAGGATATTTTCCCCCAGACACCGCAATGGAGTCCAGGTCACCAGACAGACCCACTGCACGTTGTAACAAACTGAGCACGCTTGACAGTGGAGGGGGGGCAGGGTGGTGATGGTAAAGGAGCCATAAAGAGGGAGCAGATGAAGAGGTGGAAAAAGTGGGAGCCGCTGCTGGTATAAGGTCTCTATGTAACCGGAAAGCAAGCAGAAATGACAGGGGTAGTACCTAGGTAGGTTACTAGGCTTGGTTTCCATCTTCTCTGTGAAAGAACAGGCAAGCTCTTGTTCTGAGACAGAAAGGGGAAGATGGAAAGATCGGAAGGGGTGAGAAGAGCAGAGGAGGTATGAAATAGTGATTGCAGAGGGGGGACGAGCCTCTGTGGGCCAAAGAAATGCAGTAGAAGATTGCCAGGCAGTATTGGGGCCCAAGCAAGATTTGTGACCAGCACTAATATCCCCCAGAAAGAATCATCAAAGAAAAACAAATTCTAATCAGGACTCACAGTTGTAAGGGTGAAAAAGGGAGCCGAAGACCACAGCATTTTGGAAGCTGGTGGTCAGAAGGATACAGCTGAGCCGGGTGGCCCTTCTTCCATCAGTGGTGGAGACGTTGGCTTACCAAGAGTCAGCTGAGTTCATATCCAAGTTACTTACTCCAACTGTACATGCTGTCATTATGCAATTACATAAATAATTAAATCTAATTCAATTAAATAGCACATGAATGGATGGACTATGCATAGAAGAAGAAAGTTCTGTTCCTATGAAAACTAGGTTAAACGCTTTGGAAAGTGAGTCACAAAAATTGCTGTCAGTCGAGTGTGGGAAGGGCAACTTGAAACAGAACAGGAGGAAAACCATAACAATCTAGAAAATTCTTGAATCGGATTGCTTCCCAGGTGTCTTGAAGTTGACTGACTTGCCTATGAACCAATCATTTATTAGACCTGAACGCTGGATAAGAGGGCTAATACTGTACAGTTTAGGCAAATAAGAGAAATATTTGAATACAGCTTCAGGAAATTGCTGAAGTCAAAGACTCAAATGATGTGGGCAGGGCCCTCCATCACCTGCTCCTTCCCCTGATTCCCTCTGGATTAGATTCATTCCTTTTTTAAAATTTTTTTAAGTTTATTTATTTATTTAGAGAGAGAGAAAGACAGCACAAGCGAGGTAGGAGCAGAGAGAGAGAATCCCAAGCAGGCTCTGTACTGTCAGCACAGAGCCCAATGCAAGGTTCAAAACCACGAACTGCGAGATTTTGACCCAAGCTGAAATCCGTCGGACACTCACCCAACTGAGCCACCCAGGCACCCCACTCTGGGTTAGATTCATTCCTACATAGACTCTCTCCTCTTGTGAAACAAGAAAGCCAGCAGCCCCAAATCTACGTCCTCACATCTCTGGATCCACAAACCGAATCTTACTGACCCTGCCTGACAATCCCAGGCCAGAGGGCAAGAGCTCTTTGATTGGCCAGCCTGTGTCATGCACTCTTCCCAGGACAGTGGGGGCACTGTCCTACAACTGGCAGCCCCTCAAGGGTCACAGAGAGTGGTGGGCCGGCAAGATGCTGTTGCCAGACTACAGGGAAAGTGACACTGAGCTGTCCCAAAGCGCAGATGACCATGCGCAGCAGGGTCTCTGGGAGTCTCAGAAAAGGAGCCACTGGGAGCCCAAATGTGTCAGTGTGTCTTCATTGCCTAAGGAAGGGAGAGCGTTGACTAAATTCAACAGTGTCTGTTTTTCAAACAAGAAAATCCCTAGAGTATGAGAGACTCCTGTACCCTTAAGATCCGTGAGTGAAAAGACTGTGTCTTTTTGTCTGACAAAGGACACTGACTTCCCAGGACCTGTCATATAATAGATGCTGAAAGAAAGGGAGGGAGGGAAGAAGGAGGGGGGGGAGGAAGGGAGGGAGGGAGGAACTAGTTTACCAAGATATACCTATTACCTATTACCTATTACCTATTAATTACCACCTCAGTTTCATCCACAAACATTTTACTGAGTCCCTAGTAAGTGCCAGTCCTACATGATGAGCTGGGAAGGCAGGCTGTATCAGAGGTGCCTTGACCTCAGAGACTGTGTGATGGGGCATTCAGGGACAGCCCTGATAGACACACAGACAATTAGATCAGAGTGGTAAAAGGAGACAGATGGGGCTGGGGCACACAGAGAAGAGGCCCTGTGGTAGACATCTGTTACTTTTTAGCTCCCCACAGTCCGCAACCCCACTTCATTTAAGGGATCACCCACTACAGAGACTGCCAGTTGTCCCCCAGTACTTATTCTCCCCTTCTGTAGGCATAGAACTGCTCTAGCCGGGAACATGCCCGCCCAGAGTGGAGAGCACATTCGTCAGACACCGTGCAGCAAGGCATGCTGTGTGACTGACTGGGCTCTGTCCAGTGAGATGTTAGCAGAAGTGATGCATGAAGTTTCAGGGATGTGCCCCTCAGCAAGAATGTGCTTCGTTCTTTCTCTCTCCCCTGGTTGGCATGAAGTCAATATTGCTAGGCAATATTGGGTCCCATGCAAGATTTGTAACCAGCAGTAATATCCCCCAGAAAGAACCATCAAGGAAAACCAAGTTTTAATTCTGACTTACAGTTGCAAGAGAGAAAAAAAGAGAGTCAAAGGCCACAGTATTCTGGATGCTGGTGGCAAGAGGATACAGTCTAGGTGGCCAGGACTTCTGTTCTCAGGAGTCAAGTCAACTGGGGTTAGGCCAGTTTGGACCATTCAGATGAGGGCAAGGCCCCAGAGACATCACTACAACAGGATAGAAGGGCCTAAATCTCAACACTATACAGTTGTCTATCAGCCCGGGACCATTTATGACCGAGCTTTGCATGAAAGAGAAATTAGCCTGTAGTCTATTTTAAGCTGCCGTTTGGAGTGAGGCTCTCCTACCAAAGGAAAGCCTATATACTAATTCAGACAGAATTTTGTGCCTGGAAGAGAGGTACACGAGGTAACAAAACTTCAAATGTGTTCACAACACATAGATGTTGTAGGCTGGAAAGCTGGAAACCCTTGCTGTAACATGCTGAAACAGCTGATAAACTGATTCCCCGCGTACCCTGGAAAGTCGTCTGTAGCTGTAAGAACACAGTGGAATATTTTACGGTACTTGTGTCTGCTGCCTGCATCTTGCCACTCTCAGCAAAGCCCTACGTGAGCCAGAAGAAGTTGCCCAGAGCTAGCCAGCATGCTGGCAGAGATGGGAGGGAATGCAGGGGGGCTAGGAGGAGCTCTCTTTCTATGACCACAACTTAAGTCTCAAAGTTTTCTGCAGTTGGAAACTTCAACTGCTTCTATACCCCAAACTGAAGCAGGTATAGAAGATGTTTTTGAAGAAGTAGCATTAGCAGGAGACAAGACTATGGACACTAGTCTTTGTCAAGCACTTTGAGTTAAGAGTTCTCAGCCTGACAATGACAGCCAGCTCCACGGCAAAGACCAGACCAAGGATGTTGCCTTCCAATCTAAGCTGAACGTCTTTGCTGACGCAAGTTCAGAGGGAGGTGGTCAGGTGTCTGCTAAATGAAAGACCAGAGCTTTTAGGCTTAAATCTTAAATGTGTGCCCATGAGAACAGCGGGGAGCAAACAGGCAGAAAGCCAACTAAGATTTTGAGGGATGTATATTACCAAAGAAAGCATGAGCCTGGCCAGTACAAAGCCTTCATTGTTGACTCCATAAAACAACCAACCTCCACAGGGTAATGTATGGAACTGTTGAATTACTATATTGTACACCGAAATATAACACTGTATGTTAACTAAGTGGAATTAAAATAAAAACTATTAAAAAAAAACACCCAGCCACCAACCTCTTGCCACCAAACCCATACCAGGAGGAAGTGGGCTGCATAACTGAATAGCCCCAAGAGGTGTACATCTTCAATGCCAGCTTTGGATTTGGCCACAGACGGCAGTAGACAAAGAGGGGACCACCAGGGCCCAGAGGGACAGTCATAGAGAAAGGGCTGTCATTCAAGGAATTTGCTCTACTCCCTGCCTAATTTCTGCCCAGCAGGCAACGAGTGGCTTCAGTGGGTTCCCATTTTTCCTTCATCTGGACGGGGGTTCCTACTGTGTTACCCTATTCTTACCTGTTGTATATTGGGTATGATGGGACAGTTTGTATATGAGTTTACAGGACACTGCACTATGATGAACCATACCCATACCTGGCACTGTGTAGTCCATGCCCAGATGCTAGTCTAAGAGTTGTGTGCCTGCCCTGGATGCACTCGGGAGAGGGCATTCCAAACTTTGAAGAATGGGGGACACTGATATTTGGATGGCTAAAGGAATAGATTGCTATATAGACTGCTAACTGCCCCTAGTAGTCATGATCCCCTCATTTGTTTAAAGAATCCCTGCCTTTTACCTGGCAACAGGAAATCCAGGGGGAAAAGCTATATTTGGCCAAGTAACTGACCAGTAGACCTGAAGTGGGGAGAGGTGATGTCTTTAACCAGAAGTGGGGGGGGGAGTGCCCTCCTCTTTTCTCTTTTCTGTTTTCACTGGCTGGGTGGTAGAGATCGTGTAATATCTCAAACCACACAAATACACCATACTTGTGAGTACTGAATAAACAAGATAGGAAGAAATCTGGGCTCCCAGGCTGCTTACCTGCAGACAGGTGAGAGAGAAAGAAACTTCTGTCTTGCTTAAGCCAACCTTATGTGCAGTGTCTCTTCCAGCAGCTCAACCTATATTCTAAAAATTACTCACCCTCTCCTTTACGCCCATGTGCTTTGGGTGCGTCTCAGAAGAGGAGCATATGACTAGGCCCAAGCCAATCACTGTATCACATTACTCTGGCTCCAGAGATCGTTCAGGATAAGTATGTGTCCCACTTAGAGCCAATGATGTGCCATAAAGAATTTCTCTGGGAGTCCGAAGAAACTCACTCTTTTCCCTAAGGAGATGTGGGGACTGAAGCCACCACCTGACAAGGTAAAGATGTGAAGAAAAGCAATGTCCCAGGTGTATCATCTGAGCTTTGAATGCACTTTAGGCTAAGACTGGTCTCATTCCCTGACTTCTCAACTAAGGAAGCCAATAATTATCCTTTTTATTTAAACTAGTTTGGGTTAAATCTCCATCCTTTTCTACCAAAAGTAGCCTCAGTGATAGTCTTCAGCCAAGCCTTGGAGTATTATGGAGGCAACATGGAAGGCAGCTACCTGAGTTCAGTCTTATAAGGGAAGTCAGAGACCACTTGAAGTTTGCTTGGGAAAACACGGATCTGTTATAAGAATACATCTGAACTTTAATTGGGAAGTCTTTAGGAACTAGCAAGACAGATCCAGAAATATCCATTGTTGCATTGCTTTCTTCCTGGAGCCTGGGAGCACCATCTTCCTCCTGACTTTCCTCTGCTCCGTGCTCTCTGCCAACTAGTGCCCTCTACTGATGCAGAATTTCTGTTGCTTGAATACCTTGAATCACCAAGGCCCCAGCTCCTCCTGGTGGCATCTCTTAATGCATCCTTCTCACTCATCCTGCTAGCTGCCTCACTCCTGCCATTTCCCCCAACTCCCAGTTCAAACAAGAGAAAGCTGATAGACATAGGTCATCTTTCATGCCAAAGGAACACACAAGTCCTGGCCAGCTGATGGATTCAGCACCTAGGTCAGGGGCCTCCTCCCACCCAAAGGTCACATGGTCTAAAACACATCCACCTATTGGTTGTCCTCCCTGCTAGGGCTATGGGCATGGCAGGTACCACTACTGATGTGTCTTGCATATCTACACAGAAATATTGTATTAGCCAGTACTCTTTTGACTTTGAGAAGCAGGAAGCCAACTCAAATTGGCTGAACCACCCAAAGAACATTGCTTGGGCTCTTGTAAGTCAAGAGTCCAAGGCAGTGAGTTTGGCTGGATCTAGGTGTAAGGGATGTCATCAGAACCTGGCACCTCACCATCTCTTTTAGCCAGACTTCCCATACATATTTGGCTCTCAACAGCTCCTGGATTATATTCTCACACCTATAAGTCTATGGAAAAGAATTTAAAGAGTTGAGAACGATGCCAAGTTATTGTATTGCTATTATTGTTGTTATCCCTCCCTACAGTTCCCCCAAAATTCTAGGTTTGAGTTACAGTAAACTAATGTGAGTCACCACCCAGCTCTTAACCCATCACTGTAGCCTAAGAAATGTGAGGCTCTCTGACTGACCAGTTCCAGATCAAGTTGAACTCTGGAGTTAAGAAGTCAGCCCACCCTATCACATAGTCTGAGATTAGGTTGAATCGAGCACGAACTCATAAAGCTTCCATTAGAGAGTGATACATGTCACTTCTGCTCATATTTCATTGGCCAAAGTTAATCACACATCCATGTCTAAGCCCAAGGGGGACTTCGTACCACCTGCATGAAAAGAAGAAAGTCAGATACACACTGCACTAATGATAACCACTACCCAGTTTCTCTCTCTTCCTCCTTCCTAAAAGAGTCACAGTTTTGTCCAGGGTGACAGTGTCCCCAGCTAACTGTACCTTTCCAGACTCCCTTGTAACTAGAGATAGCCATGTGACCTCGTTCTGACCAATGAGATGTAAAAGGGAACCACTGGGAAAGAAAGATGCCATGATGCCTCTGAGATGCGGTGGCCATGCTGTGAACATAAGGACGGAAGCCACATGATAAGGAAGGTGAAGGAAGGGGATGGGGGAGCCTGGAATCTTGATGAAATCTCTGAGCAGCTGCCTTGTCCCGGGCTGCTAGTCTGTGGGCTGCTTGTTACATAAGAACAATAAACCCATATCTCTTTGATCCACTGATAGCAAGGTTGCATGGGATCTGCATTCCTTACTCTTTACCCTTTCTGTGTTTGAAATTTCTCAACATTTCAGTTTTGTTCAGTTAAAGACTGTGTGTTCAGTCTTTAACATTCAGATGGTTCACGGTGCAGTGGAAAGAACATGGGCTTTGGATCAGTCAGTGAAGGCTTCAATTCTAGGGCCAGCCAATTTCCAGTTATGTGTCCTTGAATGGATAACTAAGGACATATAACTAGGCTCTTTGAGCCTTACTTTCCTCATCTGTAAAACGGGAATAAAAATCCTGTGACATAGGCATTTCCCTTACTTACCTCCCACTGTAAGACTGAAAAGATCAGATGCCCACTTTCTTGACCCCCTTGAAACCAGCTTGGCTATGTGTGGGTCTAGCCAATGATGTATAAGAGTCAACGTGCCGGGAGCTTTCTTATGAAAGGAGAGAAGTGAGTGAGGAAAGCAGCACTATTCCCACCCAATGTTCCTTTCCTTCTTTTCTGCCTTTGAACTTGGTGCTAGAGGACACCAAGTTTGGTACTGTGGTAACTATCTTGCAACTTTAAGGTGTACATGTTGAGATGGCAGAGCAGAAAGACACAAGGAGCCTGGGTCTTGGATGATAACCTTCAGCTGCCCAACCAAATCTGAAGCCATCTAACTACAAATTTCTCGTTAATACTACATTTCACCAGTCCTAAGACTCACATTCTCTTTTACATTTAACACCTCTGAAATCAAGTCACATCTTACAGCTGATTTGATAGTAAGGTATTGCTTCATAGTTTCTTTTTTTAATGTTTATTTTTGAGAGAGAGAGAGAGAGAGAGAGAGAGAGAGAGAGAGAGAACAGGGGAGGGGCAGAGAGAGAGGGAGACACAGAATCCGAAGCAGGCTCCAGGCTCTGAGCTGTCAGCACAGAGCCCGATGCGGGACTCAAATCCACGAACCGTGAGATCATGATTTGAGCTGACGTCAGAAGCTTAACTAACTGAGCCACCCATGCGCCCCAAGAATTGCTTCATAGTTTGACATCATTTTTTTCTAATGCAAGGAAAGTGATACAATAGTGGTACATTTTACAATCAAAAGCATCTTAGAGTTAAGTATGATAATAAATCTCCTTATTGTTTAAGTCACATTAGGTCAGGTTTTATGTAAGCTGTAGCCAAAAGAATTCTTAACTGAGAAAAAAATGTCTACTATAGAGGGTGGTTGTGAAGAATGAATAAATAAAATAATCTAAGTAAAGTACTTGATGTAGATTATTTTAAAGGGATGGTATTTTTGTCAGAGGCTCAATATCTAGTTATATAAATTTTTTTTTTCTACCATGTCCAACTGTAAACACACACATACACACCTCTAAGAGAGGTATATATCCAAAAAAATAAGTCCAAGGCAAGCACTGAGTTACAAATCTGGGTAACAGAGAACTCAAAGCAAGTGGCACTCTTGTATCATTTGAGACTTTTGATTATGAATGATAGATATCTACTCAAACCTGCTTAAGTACAAATGTGAATTTGTTGACTCACCTAGGGGAAAAGTCTGGTCATGCTCTGGCTTCAGACACAGCCTGATTCATCTGTTACTAAGACCCAATAATTCCCTGCTTCCCTGGGCACCAACTGCCCTTAGCTGATGCTGATTCTGTTCTTAGTTAGGCATTTTTTTGGGGGGGGTTAATAAAATTTTATTGACACAAACCACACCTATTCATTTACATATCGACTATGGTTGTCTTGCACTAGAATAATAAGAGTGGCAACTAAGATAACTTGTGGCTCTCAAAGCTTAAAATATACATTATCTGACTCCTTACATGTAAAAGCTTGCCAACCACTGTAATAAGTCATGGTATTCTGTTCGGTTGTGCTCAGATCTATGAAAGACTTGCCTGCCATATTGGTACAGAAATTTAAGACAGCATCCCTTAGTACCACAACTAATTTTCTGAGGCTATTATAATTTGCAGTGGTAACTGCTTTTATATTTATTTGTTAGTCCTATCTGCCTTGGCTCACAGAAAGTACGTAATAAATATTACATTGATCTCAAGAAAATCTTATTAGGCTTACTTCTATCTACAGAATTAAGTTCAAAATTATTTCTGTGTCATACAAAGCTTTCCATGATTTGGGCCCAGACTTGAGTATCACCTACAGCTACTTTCATTCATATGGAGTCAGGCTCTTTTCTCATGCAAGGTTCCCTGGTGCAAGGCCCATGCAAGGCCCTCTGGGAGGCCTCTGGCCCAGCATTGTCAGGAAAACTGCCCCTGGTCAGTCCCTGTGTCTGTGTCTCCCTGGACCCATTACTACAGCAGGAGAAGGAGCTTCAGAGGAATCAAGGCAGAGGGATGAGTCAACCACACCTGAGCCATTGGCACTGACAGGAGAAAGGTGCTCTCCCAGAACACACTGGGGTACCATTCTACCAGAAGGACAAAGGATGCTGTGCTACAACAACCCCAGATGTCCTCCCCAAGCCCTCTTCTCTCTCTCCCCTAAGCCCACTACCACCACCCAGGCCTCAGCACTTTATCACTCCCTCGACAATGAAAGCTGATCCAGAGAAGACCAAAGTCAGCCAGTAAGGAGAAGTGGCAAGCCCATCCACCCCAGGGCCCCAACTTCAAGAACTGTGGAAGAGGAGATAGAGTATAGCCCTCCAGAAGTGAGCCCTGCTCAGCTCATCACTCTGGTTTCACTCTAGTAAACAAAAAGAGTGTGTTTCAGTCAACTTTTGCCACTTACAGAATCTCTATGGCAATCATCCATGAGCGTTTGTATCTCCCGCCCATGTCTGTGGGGTTGGCTGGGGTCAGCTGGTGTAGGGTGGGCCCACTGATTCCAGGCTCCCACTTGGGTTTGGATCCGCCCCACAGATCTTTCACTGGCCTGCAGCCAGCGGCTACCTGGGGCATGCTCTCCTTACCACAGTGCCAGAAGCTCAAGAGGACAAGGCATTTCCAGCCTTGCATCATCTCTGCTAACATTCTATCGGTCCAAGCTCGTCCCATGGCTAAGCTCAAAGTCAAGTGGTAGGGAAGTATGCTTCCCCACCATGTTGCAGGGATGGGGAAGTGCAACACTAGTAACCAGGAAGAGAGGGCCTGCGACCAACAATTTACTTTTTTTTAAGTTTATTTATTTTGAGAAAGAGAGATCGGGGGAGGGGCAGAGAGAGAGAGAGGGAGAGATAGAATCCCAAGCAGGCTCCAAGCTGTCAGCGCGGAGCCCCACACAGGGCTCAATCTCATGAACCGTGCGATCAGGACCTGAGCCGAAATCAGGAGTCGGACGCTTAACTGACTGAGCCACCCAGGGACCCTGGGACCAAAAATTTAATCTGCCACACAAGGTCGCCAAGGAACAGCCTTCCCCACAGGCTCAGCACTTTTAATTGATTTCTTTGTCATAGCGAAAGCTCAACTGCAAGCACTGAAGCCAAATAAAATGGCCTTGACCATGATCACATGATCTCTCTGCGAGAAGGGAGGAGGGGAGGGGGAGGATATAGGAGAGCCCTAAACTCCACACGGAGGTCACACCTGGAACGGAGCAACGTCCAACAGAGGTTACCCCTCCCCCACTCATTCTGTCCCTCAACAGTCTGGACCCAGTCCTCAGAAGGCCCAGCCCGGATAGTCATCATACCTGACAACTTGAGTTAGAGTTAAGTCTTCCTCCCTCCCACAGCAAAGGCCAGCTTCAGACAAGCCCCTGGTCTCTGACACAGCAGCATGGTCAGCACCTTCTCTCCTCCCGCACCTTGCCTACACGGACTCCTGAGGTCAGAGCACGTGGAGAGAGGAAAGGGAAGAAATATGGAAAGTTCTTTCTCGATGGTCCCATAAGATGGCTTTATGCTTTCTGGATCTCAAAGAGGCTTACTGCCATCATGGGCACTTTCAAAAGTCTCTTACAGACCGTCCCCTGCCACTGCCACTCCCCACCCCGCCGTCCCCACCCCCAGCTCCAGCTGTAGTCCCTGATCCCAGTATATGAATCCAAAGCCACCTGCTCCCTCTTCAGCCCCTAGAAAGCTCACCTCCTCCTCCCCTCTGCTGTGGTCCCATCAGCTCCGGGCAGGCATTGGGGCAGGGTCTGAGACAATGGCACAGTGGCTCTTTCGATCACATGGCTCACCTCTAGTCATGGGAATGTGCCATACATGGGGAATGTACCTGGATCAGGCTGATGGCAATTCCCCAGGCCCACACTCCCACCATGAGTGGCTGATCTGACCCCTAAGGTCAACAAGTCTTTGACCCGCGCCCCCCCCCCCCCAATCAGAGGGAGGGCACCTGCCTCCCAATACAGCAGCAACACACCTGTCACTCTGCCTGCACCACCTCAAGCCAAAAGCCACAAATGCCTGTGTGCATCAGCCGCCGGTCAGGCTCTTTTCTTTCAGACAGACTCCCTGGCAAGACTCAAGGCCCTCGGGAAGAGCCTCTGGCCCAACACTGTAGGAACACTGATGTTGCCACTCATTGGCCCTGGTCAGTCCCTGTGCCTGTGTCTCCCTGAACCCATCACTGCAGTGGGAGAGGAAGCTTCAGAGGAATCCCAAATTTCTGGGGACGCAAACCAAGCTCTCAGCGTGGTCCTGTTCAGGTACACGTTCTCTGGGCTTGCGGGGGATATGTCTACCCAGCCCGTCCCCCGTGCTGGGGTCCCCTTCTCAGCTCCAACCTTTGCCAAAGTCCTGTCTCTCCCCTCCACTCGCTCAGCTTGTCTTTCCCCCAGTGGGACAGCTGGGTGGCTGGTTCTCAGCCACCTTCGAAAACCTGCATCTCTATCACCCCTCTTTGGAGTTGATAGCAAGCTTCTTCGTATCTTCGCCAAAACATCAACTTAACACCTTGACACATCAAAATAAAAAAATTGTTTAAAGTATTTCCCAACAGCCCCCTGAAAGATGTCCTCACGTGTCTCATTGGCTAGAACACTGCCACGGGGCCACCCGTAGCTGCAACGATAGCTAATCGAGTCAGAACCCAGCAAAGGGGACCGAGAGCACTGTGAATATGGCCCAGACCATTCAGATTCTTCCCCGGGCCCCACTGTGTTGCTGCCCTGACAGAGTGTGGGTTCTGGTGTTAGCAACAAAGCTGGAGGAGGTGGGGGTGGGCACCGGGGGCTGAGGAATAAATTCACTGCTGTTGGCCACAACAGCCCTGACTGATTAGACCCCGCCCCCGAGAGGCCAACAATCCTTGGGACAGCGGCAGGGTCAGAGGTGACAATTCAGAAATGACAAGCCTTGCCTCCATCCCTGCCTTCTGCATCGTGTGAGGGGCAATGCTGGTGGTCAGGAGACAGAGCAGCTGGTGTCAAGACTGGCCAGTCACTTCCTAGCTCGGTGGCCTCAGGCAACTCATCACCCCCGAGTCTCACTTTCCACCTGACTGAGATGGGAATGAGCCTCACAGACCTTGCCCACCCATTCGTGGCCTGCCTCCGTTAACGATTAATTACGACTCTTAATTGCAAGTGGCAGAAATCACCTCATACGGGCTTAAGAAAAAAAATTTTTTTAATTTAATTTATTGAACCATCTGGGGAGAGATGGCCGCCAGGGTTCCAGGACCAGGGGTCAGACAGCATCATGAAACCTCCCACCCTACTCTGTGCTCCTGTGCTGACTCTGGTCTCACACACCCTCCTCCACACAAGTGCTCCCAACCACCCCCGACTTAGCTCCTCCAGCTCCACGGGGCCTGCGAAGAAGGAAGTGTCCACAAATGCTGATTCCACAAAAATTCCAGAGTGAAACATCTCATTGCACCAGGGAATGAAGCACACTGGGTGGCCTGGCCTGGGTCATGTGCAAGGCCCCGGAACAAGGGTGAGCCGGTGATGTGGGCAAAGGGAAGAGACCGTCTTCCCTCAGCTACCATGTGAGCAAAGAGGGGAGAGGGTATTTCCTGAGAAGAAAAGGCAGGCTATTGTTGCCAGTAGAGAGAAAAGCTGCCAAGCAGGGGCAGCAAGGAGGGAGAACCGTGCAGGGCAGCAGAGAAAACTCCCAGGAGGCAGGAGTGAGCCAGGGGTTCTGGGCCCCATTCTAGGACTCCGAGTGGTTGTCCACAGGATGGGACATATTTGAAACAAGCATGGTGGAATGGGGGACAAGGCGGGAGCTTATGACCCGATATGGGAAGTTATTTCCTCCAATCTCCTCAAAAATAGGAAAGTAAGGCCAATGTAGTGGAAACAGAGAAAATCTATGATGCTGGTGTGGGGAGAACACTTCCACACCTCACAGAGAGAGATCTGGGCTGACCAGGGTGGAATTTACATAACTGTGAGAAACACAGTCTTCCACATGCTTCTCGGAGTGGCCTTTATCCTGCTCTGGTCTCTCTCTCTGTTCCTAGGTGACAAGAGATGACACTTCCTCAGACGGGCTGATTCTTAAGGTTAATTGAAAGTGGCCTTTCTCTTGAATCATCCATTGCACTGAATTATTAATCACCTGCAGGCATTTGCAGGCCTTTAAACACTTGGACTTCCTGCAACCCTCCTTGGGAATGCTTTCACCAATTGAAATATGGCTTCCTTTTGGCCACGGCAAAGAGAAACCTTGTCTGCCACTGTTTCCAGATTTCCCAGCTCCCAGAGACCTAGGGAGGAGAAAGATCTGAAAACAGGAAGCAGGGCCACGGCTGCAGCTAGATCTGGAGGCCATTGTTATGTGAGCAGGCTCCAGGCCAGCAGGGCTCAGAGCCCCTGTGGGCCAGTGGAGAGAGGGGATACTGGCCATGGTGCCTGTGGCTTTTGGCCTAAGTTCACAGTCATCTCCACAGGAAGTAGTTTCCTGGGGCCTTGCTTGGGCCCCTCAGCTGGCCAGTGGGGGGAAAGGAATGAGGGGGTCCAGGAGCTGAGTCTAGCCTACCACTTACTGGGTAGTCCACGGAACCACTTTGATGTGGTTTCCTCATCTGAAGCAGTGGCCCCAGCTCTGCAGGGCTGACACAATGGAGGCCTCAACGGGTCATGTACGCTGAGCCTGCATTGTGATGCCCAAAACATAAGAAGCAGCAAAAGGGTGAGCTTCTCCCCTGACACTTGCTCTCATCTTCCTGTGGAGGAACAAAGACTCAAAATTCGGAGGGCTGGGTGCACACATAAGGTGCTTGCAGGCCAAGCTAGCAACGTGAGTGCAGGACCCAGCAGCTGGTTTCCAGGGCAAGGGAAAGAGATCCTGGTGGGCCCTTAAGTGTGGGCCCAGGGTGTGTGCGATGCACGGATAACACTGGCAGAAACCAGAAAGCAGCTCATCCTGAGGGTGCAAGCTTTTCATCCACCATTCAGCAGTTTGGCCCTGGAGGCAGATATTGGGATGCTGAGCTGAATAAGGCATGGCTCCCTGCCTTCATGAGGTCCTGGTCTGCTGGGGAGAGTGGGGTGGGGTAATCATCACAGGCTCTGAGCACTGCAGAGGGATGGCAGTGGGGAGGCATCCAGGTGGGTGAGACCAGGGAGGGGAGCCTGGAAGACATAAGCTGAGGAGAGGGTTTAGGGATGAGTCTGAAGAGCAGAGAGGAAGCTGGTGCAGTGCTCCAGGTCAGAGATGGCGGAGACCTAGAGAAGGTTTTGGTGTTGATGGAGACGGACTGAGGAAGAAGAGCTGGCAGGAGTGAGCCAAGGCTTGGAGGTAGGTGGTGAGGGAAGGAAACAGATAGGAAGCCAGGAGGCCTTGGAAAAGCACAGCATGGGGCTGGGGGGAGGATGGGCAGCTCCGGACCTGGCCAGAGTGGCCACAATGCATTCGCTTTTCCAGAAGTACCCACTCACACAGGTTGGGGCCAATCATGGAGGTGGTTGCGTGTGGATGGGTGCCATGCCCTGTCAGGGGTAACCAGGCCAGGCAAAGCAGCTAAGAAGAGGCTCGTGGCAACTGGAAAGTTACCACGCAAGGGGGTATGTGGGCTTTGCTAGCTGCCTGGTCCTAGCCTTTGGGCCCACTGAGAGCTTTAAGCAGCAGGGGGAGAAAGAATGTAAACCATCCCTTCCCAGAGGGCTCCATGGACACTCTGGCTCCAATGATGTCCATGTCCTCATTCTTGAAAGCTGGGAATGGGTTATCTTCCATGGCAAAGGGGGCTTTGCAGAGGCAATTAAGGTAAAGATCTTGAGATGGGATAATTATCCTGGATTATCAGGGTGGACCCCACAAAATCACAAAGGTCCTTATAAGATGGAGGCAGGGGGGTGCCTGGGTGGCTCAGTCGGTTAAGCGTCCAACTTCAGCTCAGGTCATGGTCTCGTGGTCCGTGGGTTCGAGCCCTGCGATGGGCTCTGGGCTGATGGCTCAGAGCCTGGAGCCTGCTTCAGATTCTGTGTCTCCCTCTCTCTCTGACCCTCCCCCATTCATGCTCTGTCTCTCTCTGTCTCAAAAATAAATACACGTTAAAAAAAAAAAAGATGGAGGCAGGAAAGTTGATGTGAACATGACTTGGATTCAGAGAGGTTAGAAAATGCTGCTGCTGGCTTTGAAGATAAAGGAAGCAGCCACATATAGGCAGCCTCTAGAAGCTGGGAAAGGATGCGAAGTGGATTTGCCTCCAGCCTCCAGAGGGAATACAGCCCTGCAGACCCATTTCAGCCTTCTGACTTCAGACTGTAAGAGACTACATTTGTGTTTTTATTTTAGCCACTACATTTGTGGTCATCTGTTACAGCAGCAACAGGAAACTAACAGACATTCAACTCAGAGGTGAGGGCAAAGATGAGGAGGTTTTGAGGCAGACCCAGACTCCATTTCCTGAGATATCATCAGCCCAGCAGAAGCAAAGGTCAGAGTCCCAGGTCTCCAGACACTCCAGCCAAAATGGTATGCAGGAGGGGGCAGGCTGGTGGAGGAGAATGCCCTGCCTCCACCAGGTTCCAGCAGACTCCCAGCAGGCTTCCGGGGTGGAGTGGAGAGGCATGCCCTACTGGACACAGATGCAGGGACCCACCTTCTCACCAGACCCCGGAAAGAAAAGAGCCACTCTTCCCCCTGCCCCTGCGAGATGAGGGGGACCCAGGCTCACCTCACCATCCCGCCTCGCCTGGGGTCAAGCAGTGCTTGGGCAGGGTGGAACTGCACACTGACAGCCTGGTGGGCTGTCCCTCTTGTCTAGTCAGCCTCCTCCCTACCGGGATGGGCACAGATGCCAGGCTGGAGCAGGGCCCAGAGGGGGTCTTTGGTCAAAACCTTCAAGGCTGTAAAACAAGACCGACCCTCCCCCCCGCCCCCACCTCACCAACACACACATATTCATCTCGGTCCCCATCTCCAGACGCCCCCTCAAGGTCTCAGATGCTCCCACCAGAGCACCCCACAGGGACACTCCATGGGACGCCAAGAGGTGCGCGTCCTCCAATGGGACGCACGCCGGGTGGAAGCTGGCAGAGGACCGGAGCCTCCGGTCAAGGCTCTGGCTGCCTTCACTAGTCTGGCACTGCCCCCGCGGTCTGATAATAAGCATTTCAGTAAGAGGGGCTGCGGGTGTCCAGGGGATCCAGGCGACGCCACCCTGAGTCAGATAATCACCATAGAGGTGGCTGGCACGCGCTGTGCACCACCCACTCCCCCTCCCCCCCCCCCCCCCCCCCCCCCCCCCCCCGCTCCGCGCACCGTGGGGCCAAGTCACCTCCGTTCTAAGCCGTGTCCATTACATACTTTAACCCCAGAGGGATTACTATTACTTACTAACCCAATTGAGGACAGGGAGCCCAGAGCGCTGAAGGAAATTGTCCCCAGTGTCACAACTGGCTAGTGGGAAGCCGGGGTAGGAACCCAGGTGGTCCCGCTGCAGAACCCGGGCTGTCCAACGCCTCATTACTTTGTGTGCTGCCAGGGCGGACCCATGAATTTCAGCCCCGCACCCCTCGCCCCCCGCGGTCAGGCAGGCGGCACGGGGGCCCGGGACCGCGCGCGGAGAGTCCAACCTGGAAGCCCGGCAGGCCTCGGGAGCAGGAGTGGGCGCAGGCCCGGGGTCGGGGGGGAGGGGGGAGGGATATGGGGGGAGCCGGGGAGGGGGCGGGGGGCGCAGCCACAGCCTGCAGAGGATCGCGGAAGATGGAGTGGCACTCCTAGACCCGCGTGTCGCGTGTCCAGGGGGCCGGGCGTGAAGGGCCAGGTGCCGAGCCCTCCTTCAGACGCGGCGGCCAAAGCGTTGGCGCTGCCCTCCCGGAGCGGGGCGCCCTCGCACCCCACCCCGCCCCAGCCGCGCAGCCCAGAGTCCTGCACTTTCCTGGCGCTCACCGGCGGCTCCCCCTTCGCCGGCGACCCGGGCCTGGCCGGGGCGGAGCTGCGGCCTCCGGGGGCGGGCTCCCTTCCCCCGCCGACTGCCGCCAGGACCCGACGAGGGACCGCCCCCGCGCCCGCCGACGGCACCGCCGCGCTTTAAAAGCCTGTCCCGCGGCGCGTGGAGGCGCGGAGACCAGTGCGCCCCAGCCCCGGCAGCCCGCCGAGCAGTGTCATGGCGGGTAAGTGCCCCTTCCCCACCCGCGCCCCCAGGGCGGCGTCGGGGGCCCTCGGCCCCCAATTCCCCCCGCCCCCCCTGCCCCGCTGGGGCGCCGCCCGCACCTGCCTGTGGCTCCTAGCACGGGAAGAGGTGGAGAGGGAGGCCTGCTCCTAGAGGACCTTTGGGGGTCAGGAAGGTGGGGGGGAGTGTCTCCTTCTCACCACTCCCCTCGTCCAGACCCCAGAGCCCCGGAAGCCCCGTGTCCTCACGTGACCCGAAGGAGGCCCCTTCTTTGTCAGAGGAAGGCAGCAGGCGCCTGGGAGCGAGCGTCCCAGAGAGGGCGCTGAAACGGGAGTGGATCCTGCCAGGTCCCCGCAATTGTACGGGTGCAGGCAGCAAAGGGTACTTGTGTCTCCGTTTCTCACGCCCACTGCCCTTTTCTTCATCCACACTCCCGTCGTCTCCAGCCGACTCCCCTAAGAGGGTTCATCTTGATAGAGGGTTGAACAAGGGATTGGGTTGTAGAGACAGTTACAGAATTCAAACGTGAGTTCGGCCTCTCAGCAGGTTCCAGGACCCCAAAGGATAGGGCCGGGAATGCAAACCAGGACATCACCCCTTCCTGGGCTTTCCTTATGTACATGATGCCCACACTCGGGTTTGCTCTCAAGCCTGAATAGGAGTCCAGGGAAGATAAAGGTTCTGGTAAGAGCAGATTTAATTTCTACTCAGAAGCACAAGAAAATGGTTCATTTCAACCAGAATCTCAAGTCCAGGGCCAGCTGCTTTCCAAAGGAACAGGAAGCCTGCTTCTGTGTCGCTCCTGGGGTCCAACTCAGGGCATGTGGTTGCTGCCCAAATCCTGCCCCCAGCAGGTCCGTGGTGTGAAGGGGAGTGGCTTTCTCCAGGCATCACAGTCCTAGTGGTCTTTGCCCCCAGAGCAGGTGGCCCTGGTAATCGGGGGCCTCGCTGGGGGGCTGCTACTGCTACTGCTATTGATCTGGGTGAGCTGCTGTCTGTGGAAGAGGCTTTGTGCCATGTTCACCTATGAGGAGTTGCCAGGGACCACAGCTGCGTCCAGCACACAAGGGGACAAGCTCTGCCCGCCATATGCCGCCAGGACCCAGACAAGCAGGTAAGGCAGGGTGTGGGGCCAAGCAAGCCCCTGGCCTTGCTTAGGGCCCTCCCTGTGGCATTGCCCTTGGAGTAGGGTGGGAAAGGAAAGGTCTGTTTATGGGGTGCCTCCTGTATGTGGTCATCATGCTGGGAGCGATCATGAAGAAACCCCAGAATTGTCACCACAAGCTATGAGGCAGGCATTATGAAGCTCGTTTTCCAGAATGAGCTTATTTCCTATAGGCTCAGAGGACATAGTAACGGGTCCAGGGAACACAACCAGTAAGTGGCTGAGGCAGTGCTGGCCCCACTGGCTGCAGACAGGCAGAGGTATTGGCTGCGGGTGGGGGTGGGGGGCAGGCGGGGGCAGGTGTGGGCCCAGAATATGGTGCTCTTGCCTCCTCCTGGCTCCTGCTGGCTTTTCCTCCCCCAGCCTCTGACACTCAACCCCTATGGGCTGTGGGAGCCACACCTTCCACCTGCCACCAACATGTCATCTTCCCGCCTCGGGACAGGCCACCAGGTGTGCCATTTGTGGTGCCCCCTTCCTTCCAAGACCGAGACTGGGTACCCCTGAACAGTGGAGAGTGGGCTCAGGTCCCACGGGACCCCTACCCAGCCCCGGAGCTCCTGCCCCACACCTCCAGCAGCAACCTTGGTGAGTGCTCCCGCCAGAGCCTGCCTGGGGTCGGGGTCTGCTCTGGCCGGGGTGGAACCATTTGGTTTCATGGGCCTGACCCTGGAAAACAGCCTGGACCAGCAGCCCTCCAGTGATGCCCCCAATTACCAGGTCCACTTGTTCTGGGGGCAGAGACCACCAGGACTGTGGTACCTGGGGAAAGCCCACACCACTGGCCTCCTGGGGGCAGAATTTAGGCAGCAGCCTCACCCCCTGGGTTGGACCCCAGGAGTGAAACAGAAACAGGGGTGCTGCTGGCTGGGCTCTGCTGAGTCTCAGCAGTAAAGCCATTTCCCTTGGGATCCTAGTGCTCTGGGCAGAATCTTCTGGTTTCCCTTGGGAAGAGTGGCCCAGTGACCATTCTTTCCAGGTACTTGGGTTTACGAAATGCCTGCTGCCCCCTAGCCTGTACCAGATATGGCCTCATGTGCCATTGTGGAGTAAGACATCACCCTGCCTGTTTGGGGGGAGAGATCCTCACCCCATTTTGCACATTCATAAACAGAGGTTCGGAAGGCTAACAGTGCCTTGCCCAAGGTCACAGAGGCTGTAGGCAACAGAGGGATTGGAACCCTGGTATGCGGGTGCAGAACATTTGATGGGTTCTTTCCTAGACTGATTGGTTGGCTGATCCAGAGTTCAGAAAAGTGGGAGCTGGGTGCTCAGCTTTCTGCCCATACCTTTGCTCCGAACACCTTCCAAGATACCTTCCCAGGAACCACTCAGTTATCAGCGAGGCCCTTCTAATTTCAACAGGAATAGAAGAGGCAAAGTTTTATCACTGAGACATCCTCTGAACACCATGGACAGGGGCCAGGTCAGGTCCTGGGCACTATGAACCCCCTGCCCAACAAGCAGGCCCCGACCTAAGGGGCGGGGATTAAATGAACACTGTTCACTCTGCTGGGAGCCACAGAGGGAAGCAGGCCTGGATATGCCCTGCCTTAGTGCTGGCAGGCTGCCTGAGGAGCTGTACTAGAGAGAGAGGTTGTGTTCAGTCTAGAGAAGGGCAGGGGGTGGATGTGGTCTGGAGAGGACAGTGAACTGCCTACTGGAGGCTCAGCCAAGAAGAGACGAGCAGGGGGCAGGGGTGGTGAAGCCCAGAGCTCGCTGTCCCCCATGGCCCTGCCTTCCTCTGGCCTGGCAGACCACCCCGCCCCTGTGTCATTGGAAATACAGGCATGGTGGGGACCATCAACCCAGAGCTATACAAGTTCCTAGAGGACACGAGTGAGACGGACTTCCCTGAGGGTTGCCTGGGGCGGCTGTGGTTCTCCTTGGAATACCAGCAGGAAGCCGAGCGGCTGTTGGTGGGCTTGATCAAGGCGCGGAGGCTGCAAGGCCCCTCAGAGACCTGCAGCCCCCTGGTGAAGCTTCATCTGCTGCCCGACGAGCGGCGCTTCCTCCAGTCCAAGACCAAACGCAAGACCTCCAACCCGCAGTTTGATGAGCACTTCATCTTCCAGGTAAGGCCTCTGGTGCAGACAGGGTCTGGCCTCCTGGGAAGGAGCAGACGTCGTGCAGGTGAGCTCCAGCCTTCTGTGCTAGCCAGGGCCCTGCAGCCCCCCAAGACCCCTGATGCCACCAGCTCTGCTTTCCCCCTGCCTGCCCTGTCCTGACCGCTGATGATGGGGGTAGGGCAGAGACTAGGGAGGTGAGGGGGTAGAGGGCTGGGCTCCTTCTGGCCAGGCTGCCTGGATGAGAGAACAAGAAAACACATTCTTGGAGCACCTACTGAATGCCTCGCTCTGGCCCATGGGGCTCTGGAGAAGTGCTCCAAGGCTTTGGAGCACTGTGAGGTTTCTGGCAAGGTTATCTAAAGAAGGCAGAGGGCAAGCCCCCCATGCCCCTTCGGGTGGGGGCAGGAACTTGCCTATCCCATCAGAGACCGGTGCAGGACCCTAGAGCCATCCTGCAGCAGGTGGTGCGTTTGCTGGCTTGTGGGCGGGCTGGCTCAGGGTCTGGAGGTGCAGAGGCTGTCTGGGCACTGAGCCAAGCTCACAGGTACCTGGGAGCCTGAGCAGGTGACTAGGGGCCCCTTATGGGAAACCAGCCATCAAGAGCTGCCTTGAAGCCTTGGGCAAACATTTTCAAGAGCGGACAGCAGGCTGGCTGGCAAGGTAAGGACAGTCCGGGCAGCATCCAGAAGAGGGTGATTGCTGAGCCAGAGCCCTGATTCTTGCCTTCTTCTGGGCCGAGAGCTGTAGCTGAGAAGAGGGGTGGCATGGGGCCCATCTCCCAGCCTCCTGCTGGGGACCAAGACTGTGGGAACTCACAGGTGACCTCGGGGCATGCCTTCTCGGGGCATGAAGCCTTGTGACATGAAGGCACGTAGCCTTGCTGACCAGCCTGGCCACACGTCACGCTCACAAACTGATTTTTGTTTAACCATCACTCTCCTGCCCCGTCCCAACTTGATTCTGCCTCTTTGTGCTTTAATGGGGGAGGGGAAGGAGAAGAGGAAGAGAAGCAAATCAGTATTAATTGACCATCTGCCAAACATCAGACCCCATGATTGCGTGGGGAACTCAGAGAGTAAGAACCACTATCCCCATTACAGATGAGGACACAGCCTCAGGGAGAGGGGTGCCCAACTCAGATGGCAGAGATGGGCAGGTTCCCTGGGCTCCGGTGTGAGACCTCCTATACATTTATGTGCAGGCAAATCACTTGGAGGTCCTGTTAAATGGTAGATTCCCTTCATGGGCCTGAGGTGGGGCCCAGGTCCTATATTTCTAGCAAAGTCCAGGCAAGTGGTGAACGCTGCTGGTCCTTGAAACATACCCTGCAAGGCAAGGCTGTGGCACACACTCCCACTTCCCAGGGGTACTGGGCTCGCTGCTGGAAAGGGCCCCCTGAGGATGCCTGGGTTTGGGGTATGCAGGTCCCTGGTTGAGTCACCTGTCACCAAAAGCTCCTGGGTCCAGAACAGCACGCCATCCTACCCCATCCCCTGTCTCCACACCTGACCCCAGCGCAGACCCTCATCTCCCCCAGGTGTCCAGCAAGAGCATCACTCAGAGGGTACTCAGGTTCTCCGTGTACCACGTGGACAGACAGAGGAAGCACCAGCTCCTGGGCCAGGTGTTCTTCCCCCTGAAAAACGAGACCCTGGCAGGTGACTGCCCGCGCCTCATCTGGAGAGACCTGGAGGCTGAGAGCTTGGAGGTAAAGGTCAAGGTCACCAGGCATATACCACTGTGTGTCAGACTACCGTGGGCAGGTGTGACCCAGCACCTGTCGGCCAGCGACAGCCCTCAGCCTACTGCCCACTGCCCCTACCGGTGTGACTCAGGGTTCTGGGCCTGGGCCGCAAGTGCATGGGACAAGGGGGCAGAGTGGAGCCTCTCCTGGGCAGGGAAGGGCCGCCTGAGGTTCTCTTGCCCTGGAGATCAGAGACTTGTAAAAAGTCCACACTTAAATTCCCACCCAGATCAGACAGCTGTGAAAGGTGACACCCCAAATGGTCCAACCGAGGAAAATATTTACCCTCTATCTTCCTGACCCCCGAGAGGATGGTGGCAGCTTGGAATAGGTTTTGGAATCCCCTAGACCTGGGTCTGTGTCCGAAGCTCTGCCCCTCACTACCGTGTGATCTTCAGCAAGTCCCTTCAGCTGGCCAGACCTCAGTTTCCCCATCCAAGCCCAAATGAGGGTGGGCTTAAAGGAGAAAAGTGCCACACAGTACCAGTGCCTGACTGCCGGGACCAAGGAGGAAGGCACTGCCGGGAAGGCACCGTGGCTCCTCCGGCACCTGCTAACTGACCCGGGTGCCTTCCTCTCGGTCTCGGCCTCCCAGCCTCCCTCTGAGTTTGGAGACCTGCAGTTCTGCCTTGGCTACAACGACTGCCTGCGCCGTCTGACTGTGGTCGTGCTGCGAGCCAAGGGCCTCCAGCTCCAGGAGGACACGAGTTTTGTCAGTAAGTTCTCCTCCCCCGGGCAGGTTCTGTCCTGTGAACTTGGGGCCGGGAGCTGGAGTCTGCCCCTTGCCCCTGGCCATGCAATTCCTGCCTGTGTCTGAGCCACCACGGGAGTGCTCACCACCCTCTGTGGACAACTGTGATGTGGGAAACCACTTCCTTAGATTGAACCCACCTTAGATTGATCCCGCCTCTACCTCTGCCCTTCTGTGAAGGACTCCAGTTCCTCCAGGGCCAGACCCCGCGTCCCCTTGTCCCCACGGAGGGTTCCCCTGCACACAAGGCATGGCACCCGACTGGAAGAAGAGGCATCCCGGGCCGACAGGCAGCATGGGGTGCTGCTTCCTCTAGCCCCCCAGAACCCAGCAGCTGGAGGAGCGAAGGCCCTGCTCTGGCTCAGCATAATGTCCTGCCCTTATGTGTTCCCCCCGCCCCCCCCCCCACCCCAGCAAGGTGGTGGCTGTCTGCCATTTGTGTGTCTCCGCATCTGGGTCACTGTAAGCAAGTTGTCATTCAACCTTCCACTGTGGATCCAAAACCCATATGAGCCCCACTCCAAAAATTCAGCCCTCTGAAGCAGAAGGTGTTTAAGGGGCCCCAGGGAGCCTGAGCAGTCAGCAGGCAGAGAGGGCCCCCCTCCACCAAAGGGAGGGATGGGCGTGTGGTGCCAGGCCCTGGTAAACAAGGGCCAGCCGAGCCGTGGGCACATTCAGGAGGCACAGAGGAAGGAAGAGGAAGGGAGCCCAGCGTTTCCTCTGGCGTGAGGCCATACGCTAATCAACCCTGGCTAATCAACCCTGTTTCCTCTCGTAACGCCCTCTGGCTATAGTGGCTGTGAGCAACGGGGGTCCTGGCGCCCAGGGTGGGCCACGCCCTCCTAGCCAGACCTCCCACAGGCCAGAGGCTGGACCCCGCCCGCTCCTCCCGGCCCACAAGGTCTGCACTGCCCCGCAGGTGTGTGTGTCAAAGTGTCTCTGATGAACCACAACAAGTTTGTCAAGTGCAAGAAGACTTCGGCTGTCCTGGGCTCCGCCAACCCCGTGTACAGCGAGACTTTCAGCTTCAAGGCCGACCCCGCTGAGCTGGACACTGCCAGCCTCAGCCTGACCGTGCTGCAGGGCGCCGAAGGAGAGAGTAAGGCTGCCCCCCCCCACCCCGGCCGGGCTGTTGGGGACACGGGCAAAGGAGGAGCGTTCAGGCAGCGTGAAGGTGATGGAAGAGGGCTTCTTTCCGGAGGGACCCCTTTCTCCCTCAGCTCTTTGGCGTGAGGCTGGCTTAAGATGTCTCATGAGGAGGGTGAGAGGCAGAGTAGGTGACCCCCTAGGGCTGGCTCTCCACCTGGGCTCCCTTTTCCATCTCCGACTCCAGTCCTTTGGGGGCTGTCAGCTCCTGCTTAGAGAGGGAGGGGGCTTGCTCCACCCTTCCAAAGGAGGAGTAAGTGAGAGAGAGAGAGAAGGCACGGGGATGTTGCTGAAGTGATGTGGTTTCTGTGGTCCAGAGAGTGAAGACGTTTTCCCTCCCCTGCAGAGAGCCACGCGCTGGGCCGGGTGGTGGTGGGCCCCTACATGTATGCCCGGGGCAAGCAGCTGGAGCACTGGAACGAGATGCTCAGCAAGCCCAAGGAGCTGGTGAAGCGCTGGCATGCCCTCTGTCGCACCACTGAGCCCTGACCCGGCTCGCGCCCTCGGGTCTGCGGGGGAGCCTGCTCTCCTCTCCCCTGTGGCAGCCGCAGGCCTGGATGCTCCAGCCAGCATCTTGCTGGGCCAGGCCGGCCGGAGCCAGGGCACTGTGAGTGCCACCACGCAGGAGAGAAGGGACGAGGGAGCCCCAGCCAGCTTGGCAGCGTGGCTGGCTGCCACCCGCCAGCCTCAGGTACCCTCCCGACTCACTCCATCCTCCTCTCCCCGTGGGGCTGCCTGGGCTCCGAATCCCAGGCACCACAGTCCCGATTTGGACCGGAATCTCAGGCATTCAGAAGAAATACTCTATTCAGCGATAGCAGAGCTGTGTGTGCTCACTGGAAACTTAGGCTCCACCATCCCAGAAAGCTGATGGCATGTTGATGCTAAACCTATATGGGCTCTGATTTCCCTGCCTCCCGTTTAGCAGAGAACACAGACTGCGCCGGGGGAATAATGGGGTGCAGGGGGCACCCAAAGCACTGATTTCAGTTGGTCCACTATAAATAGCACAGTCTGAGAGTTGGGTTGGGCAGTTCAGTGTGGAACAGCCCCAGGATTCCTGGGCAGCACGGTGTGCCCACAGCTCAGGAGAGAAAGCTCTCAGGGATCAAGACTCGCTGGCTTTAGGACCTGGGAAATAACATTGGGAACAGCCCACCCAGGTACCAAGTGGTGGACGTGTTCTCGGCATCCTGTCCCTGTGCCAGGGAGGAGGCCTTCACCTGTGTTAGGTCCCTCCCAGGGCTGGGTCAGATCCTGGCCCACATCATGCCACATCTTGCCCATAATCCAAGCCTCATGCCCCTGGTCTTACAGGTGTTCTAGTGGCTTCTGTGGTCTCCCTGGTTGACAGCATTCAGCTCCTTGGGGCTCTCACTTTAGGCAGGAAATGGTGAAAGCATGCGGTCAAAAGCGTAGCCCGCAGGGCTGAGAGCTTTTCCCATAAACCTAAGTGATTTCATTATGGGGACTGTGTTGTGGCAGGTGTCTGTGTGAAGTTCATTAAAATGGAAGTCCCCACAAACCACAGTCATCCGATCCCCGTGAAGTTGTACTCAAGGTAATGAGCAGCCATCGCGTCTGTCTCTGTTAACAGGCAACCTGCATTTTCACCCAAATGCTGTTGAACTTGCGGGGTCAACACACCGTATTGTGAAAATGGAACAAACTTTAAACTCGTGTTGTCTCTTTTCTTATGCAGTGAAGCAACTTCAGCAAAAGAAAGTAGCCATCATTATTCTCCGTTTGTGCCTCTTTAACTTCGCTTCTGATCTGATCTCTGTCAATGCACAAAGACTCACTTTACCTGGCAGTGGTCCAAACAGAATATCTTGTTTACTTTTTCTCATTTATTGTACACAACAATAAATTCCAACAAAGCCCACACTCCTGTAATTTCTTTGTTTTTAGTTTTTTTATGTTTTATTTTATTTTTGAGACAGTACAAGCAGGGGAGGCACAGAGAGAGGGGGACAAAGGATCTGAAGTGAGCTCTACACTGACTGCAGGACTGCAGCGAGCCGGATGTGGGGCTGGAACTCAGGAACTGTGAGATCATGGCCTGAGCCGAAGTTAGATGCTCAACTGACTGAGCCACCCAGGCGCCCCTCCAGTAATTTCTAATAACATCATAGCACACACGTGATAGGGGTTCTCTATATGTTTGAATAGCAGGCTACTAAACTGGGACTATTTCCATTTCACCTGGGGTCCTGAGACAAGAGGTGCCAGCCACCCTACTTTCAAGGCCTTTCCAGGGCCACTTGGAAAAGTTGTTAAGTATCCCCTTTGCAGGACAGAGTGAACTGGTGCAACTGACTCACAACTGAACATTCTCAATGGCAAGAGATTGGCAGGCTCTCTGGTCTGATGGGGAAGAAGAAGGGATTGCTGTATTGGGCTGGAATGTCTACAGACATGGTCAGGGCAAAAAACACACAAGTGCTTCCACTGGACGAGCGAGAGGTGACCTGAGTTGTCTCAATCCTGTCCTCCAGGTGATCCCTGCAGAATGAAGAAGGCCTTTGCATTTCCACAAAGCATTGTAGAATCAGCTTGTCAGTTTCCACACCAAAGAAATGCTAGAGTTTGACTGATTTCCATGGAGTATACAGACCAGTTTGGGGCCATTTTTTATCCCTACAATACTGAATCTTCAATCCATTAACATGGTATATCCCTCCGTTTCTTTTGGTCTTTTGCAAGTTTTCTTAAAACCATTTTGTGGTTTTCGGGAAAGTATTTTTGCGCATCTTTCACTAGATTCTTAGATGTTTTATATTTATGTTTGCTGGTATGTAGAGATTCTATTAACTTTATTATGTGGACTGTTTCTATTGAGTGGTCTCACTAAAATAACTTAAATTGTAATACTTGGTAGATTCTTTGTATTTTCTTTGCATATAGCTATGACCTCTGCAAACGGCAAACGACAGTTGTGTTTCTTCCTTCACAATCGTTATGGCTTCTTTATCTCGTCAAACTGCAGTGATTGGGCAACTGGGCAAGAAAAAGAAACAAAACCAACCAGATTGTAAAGGAAGAAGTAAAACTATATTTGCAATGACATGGTCTTGTCTATAGGGAATGCTAAGGAATTGTTAAAAACTGTTAGAGCTAATAAACGAGCTCGGCAACGTTACAGGGTACAAGATGAAAACCCAAATTGCACTGGCTGGGACCTCCAGAGAGTGCTGGCTGACAGCAGGGAGAGCATGCAGGTAGCCTTCTTAGTCTTAGGGGGGAAGCTTTCAATATTCACTACTACGTGGAATATTTGCTATTGGACCTTTAACCTACTCATGATTATGTATTCTCAATTTGTTAAGTTTTTTCTATGGGGCACCTGAGTGGCTCAGTCGGTTAAGCATCTGACTCTTGATCTTGGCTCAGGTCATGATCTCATGGTTCATGGGATTGAGCCCTTGTCAGGCTCTGTGCACTGAGCTTGGAGCCTGCTTAGGATTCCCTCTCTCCCTCTGCTCCTCCCCCGTGATCTCTCTCTCAAAATAAATAAAAATGTTTTTAAGTTTTTTTTATCATAGCGTTGTTTTATCAAATACTTTCTCTGCGTCTTTTCAGTTAATCATATTTTTCTCCTTTTTTTTAATGTGATGAATTGTACTGATTTCTGAATGTCAAACCAGGGGCACCTCGGTGGCTCAGCTGGTTAAGCAACCAACTTCAGCTCAGGTCACAATCTCGTGGTCCATGAGTTTGAGCCCCAAGTCAGGCTCTGTAATGATAGCTCAGAGCCTGGAGCCTGCTTCCGATTCTGTGTCTCCCTCTCTTTCTCTCTCTCTGCCCCTCCCCTCCTTGCACTGTGTCTTTCTCTCTCTCAAAAATAAACATTAAAAAAAATTGAATTTCAAACCAAACTTACATTCTTGTAATAGAAGCCAGTGGTGTTTGTGTTCCTCTGTCTGTCTGTATGTCTGTGTGGACACACACACACACACACACACACGGTAGTACTTGGACTTATTTCTTTAAAATCTAGATTTATTTGCTATTATGTTTTTAATTACTTTTTAATATCCTAACATACCAACATCATTTTTTAAATTATTTTTTTAGGACTTTACATTTTTAGAGCAGTTTTAGGTTCACAGCAAAATTGAGGGGAAAATACAGAGATTTTTTTCATACACATCCATAGCCTCCTCCCATTATCACCATCCCTCACTAGAGTGGTACCTTTGTTACAACTGATGAACCTATATTGATACATCATAATCACCTAAGAAACACAGTTCACATGCTGTTTCTATGGGTACGGACAATGTCTGGTGACATGTTATTCTATGGGTACGGACATTCTATGGGTACGGACAATGTCTGGTGACATGTTATTACATTTTTAAGTGTTCTTGCAGTTATGTTCATAAGAGATTTTTCTGTAATTTTTTTTATTGCAATGTCCTCGCGCTTGAAACAAATCTGTATTCTGTGTGAGCAGGTGTCCTGTGTTATTCTTAGGTCAAGTTTATGAATCAGATTGGTCAAATCATCTATTTTTACTGATTTGGGGGGAGGAAGGTATATTTTCTATTCATTATGGAGAGAGGTTAAAGTCTCCCACTGTGATTGTGGATTTGTTTGTTTCTTCTTTTAGTTTTATCAATTTTTGTTTTGTATATTTTGAGGCTGTGTTATTAGGCTTATATTCATTTTCAGTTGTTTTTTTCTGGTGGATTAGGCCATGTATTATTGTGAAACAGCTCTAACACTCCATTTTTCCCCATATTTTTCAACTTTCTTATGTTCTCATAATTATCTCTTGAATATAATCAAGTCTATCAACCTCTGTCTTTTGTGTATTTAGCTCATTTACATGTAATTACTGCTATTTATTCCCATTTGTCCTGTTTTGTTTTCTCTCCTTTGTTGCCTTCTTTTGTATTAATTCATATTGTAACTGCATTTTTTTTAATCTTAAAGTTTATTTACATATTTTGATGGGGGGAGGGCCAGAGTGAGAGGGAGAGAGAGAGAGAGAGAGAGAGAGAGAGAGGGAGAATCCCAAGCAGGCTCCTCACTGTCAGCACAGAGCCCAATGAGGGGCTCAATCTCATGAACCATGAGATCATGACCTGAGCCAAAATCAAGAGTTGGACACTTAACCCACTGAGCCACCCAGGTGCTCCTGCATTAATTCATTTTTTAATCCTGCCACTTCCCATCTGTATGTCGCTACTTACACAGTTCATTATTCCTTTAGTGGTTCCCCTAGAGATTACAACTTATATCTATTGTATATTATAGTCTAAGACAAATCTTACCTTTTAATCACTTCCCAGACAATGTTCTGATCTTAGGAAACTCAATCTCTATTTCCCCCTGTTTTTTAATGGTATTGATATGATTCATTTTAATTCCACATATATTCTACACCTAGCAAGACATTACTATTATTACTATGTTCAGTCAATATTCATTTATATTGACCCACATAGTTGTTCTTCCTTTTGCTTTTTATTCTTTCCTACATTTCTGGGATTCTACCCGAGATCATTTTCCTCCTACTTAAAGATTTCTTTTTAGTATTTCTTTTTGTGCAGATCTGCTCACAGCAAATTTTCTTAGTTTTGAGTAGAAATGTCTATTTCAAATTCATTTTTAAAGGATTTTTTGTGGAAGTAGAATTCTAGGCTGACATTGTCTTTCTGTCAGCAGTTTAAAAATGGTATGCATTGTCTTCTTGCTTCCATCGTTTCTGTTGACAAGTGAGTTATCAGTGCTATTGTTTCTCCTCTGAAACTAATGTATCTCCCTCTCCTCCCCACCCTTGGCTGTTTTTAATATTTTCTGTTGCTGGTTTTCAGCAGCTTGAGTCTGGTGTGCCTACAAGCAATTTTCTTTTTATTTACCCACCTTGGGAGTAATAAAGCTTCATCAGTTTTGGAAAATTCTCATCCCATATTTCTTCAAATATGATTTCTGCCCCATTCTTCCCCTCCTCTTCTTCTGAGACTCCAATTACACACATATTAGATCTTTCTGTCAGTTCCCACAGGACTCCTATGCACTCTGCTGTATTTTCCATTCTCTTTATGTCTCTGCTTCAGCTTAGAGTTTTTATACTGCCCTCCTACATTTCAATAAATTTTATTCCACTAAGTCTAATTGTAGTTAACCTATATGCTGAGTACTTAATTTCGATTACTGCACTTTTTTAGTTCTAAATTTCCATTTGATACTTTGTAGTAATTCCAGTTCTTTGATGAAAGTCTGTATTTTGTCAGTCACACCAATATCTGTGTCATTAGTGGGCCAGTTTTATTGTGTATGTTTTCTCCCTTTATTCCTGTTACTTGGTATGCCTGGCAATATACTGTCAAATACTGACCATTATGAGAAATTATAGTAGCCCCAGGAGACATTATTCCTCCAGAGAGGGTTTACTATATCCTCTGGCCACCAGAATGTGGAGAGGTCACCTTAATCCAGTCCTGTAATGAACTCACTGGAGTCTGGGTTACAGTTTTTGTAAGGCTCTATCACCACCTTTGGTTTTCCCACATTTCTAGAGGGTAGTCTTCCAAGGGTACTATTTGGATCACTAAAGGAGACTCTGTTGTGTTCAGTGGGCCCCTCTTCCTTGGTGGGTCCTGAACTCTAGTTTTTATCTCCTTAGTATCATGCTATTTTCAGGGAAGGAAGGAAGGAAGGAAGGAAGGAAGGAAGGAGGGAGGGAGGGAGGAAGTAAGGCAGGGGAAAGAAAAGAAAGAAAGAGAGAGAACAAAAAGAAAGAGAAGAAAAGAGAAAAGAAAAGAAAAGAGAAAAAAGAAAAGAAAAGAAAAAAGAACAACAGGAAAGGAAAGGGGAAGGGGAAGGGGAAAGGGAAGGGAAAGGAAAGAAAAGGAAAGGACCTGACGTCTTTCATAGGCTTTCTGCATAAATTAATTCACAGCTTCATAATTCAGCAAATGCCTCAAAGTGGAAAACCGTTAAGTGTCAGAATTACTTTTCTACCTCCTTTCTATTCAACATCTTGGCCCCTTCTGTCCTAGCTGCATTGGCGACCCCAATCTCCAATTTCTTGTCTCTCCAGCTCCAGACACTCAGCTGCCTTTTCTGTCTCATAGCCACAGCTCTCTGGCCAAATGCTCAGCCTCTTAACAGGAATCAGCACGTTTCCTGAAGGAAAAAGTGGATCACAGAATGTCAGCTCACCTCCTTGTGTTTTCCTTCTTATGAGATCATGGCCTGTCAAATGCTTGTCAACTGAGCAGCTCCCCGGTAACTAAAAAGAGGTTTTCTGTATTTTATTCAACTTTTCTAGGGGTTCTTGCCATGAACATCGTTCTGTCTCAAGCAGAAAAGTAATTTTTTTCCTCAGAATTCCCAGAAAATGAATGTTCTTCAAAGACTGATTTTATACAGGGAATTTCATTACACAATTCATGGGAAGGCTGGTGTAGCTAAAAGGAGAGAAGCTGCTTGTATCAGTTAGCTGTTTTTGCAGTAATGGTGCATAACAAACAATCACAACATCTCAATGGTTTGTACAGGGAACTTGATTACACAGTTCCTGGGATGGCTGGTGAAGCCAAAAGGAGAAACGCCACTCATGTCCTCTGTTTCTGCAGTAATGGCGCATAACAAACAATCATGACATCTCAGTGTCGCACTAGAATGAGCATTTACTTCTCATCCATCTATGGACAGCTGAGTGTGAGCCAATCTAGATTAGGCAACTCACTTTCAAACAATAGGTCTGCCTGGCTCCAGGTCCTCACCCAGGCCTGCTCTGTGTTTGTTCATTCTGAGCACAAGTCCAAGGGGCAGCAGCTACCCAGGAGAGGGTTCTTTTCCTGGAGAAGGCAGAAGGGCAAACACATCTCTACCTTCTGCTTGTGTTGTTACTTAATATCTTGTTGGCTGAGGCATGTTCAAAAGTTCAAAATCAAAGGGCAGGGAGGCAAACTATGCCTTTTTATGAGAGGAACTGTAAGCAACATAGCCTTGGACATAGCTGCCAAGAGGGGTCAAGAATTGGGGTGATAATTCAATGCACTTTGCTGATATGTTCTAGCAGTGGGGAACTCCAGGGGCCTGTGCTTGGCTGCACAGGTGCTCTCGGTGAAGGCGAGAACCTCAGATCCTCTATTTCGGCCGCTGTTGCCCACTCACTATCCTGTAGTGATGAGTGACGAGAATTTGCACAGCCATCTGCCAGTTACATTTTTTCTGATTTTTCACTGTAGCATTTTTTGCCCAAATTATTGCAGGAGCTTGGAGCATCTTGCTGGCCTAAGTTTCAGAGTCAAAGGAAGAAAAGGATGATTTTTACCCTCTTTCTGTTTTCTCTCTCTTTTTTTTTAACATTTATTTTTGAGACAGAGAGAGACAGAGCATGAACGGGGGAGGGTCAGAGACAGAGAGGGAGACACAGAATCTGAAGCAGGCTCCAGGCTCTGAGCTGTCAGCACAGAGCCTGACGCAGGGCTTGAACTCACGAACCGCAAGATCATGACCTGAGCCGAAGTCGGACGCTTAACTGACTGAGCCACCCAGGTGCCCGTTTCTTGTCTCACCCAATTATCTCACGTTTGGCAAATTCAACCTGGAACACTGTTCATAAGAGTGTCTGGGAAGTATAATTTCCAGACAATGTAATGAAGACCTTTAAAGGGGTTGGGGGTGGTACTGTGTGCCATCCCACACTCTGGGGCAAACCTGGGTCAAGGGGACCTTAGGTGAGGGATCCATAGGGCAAGGAGGCTCTTGAAGTCCCCACGTGAGTACTGCAGCTCATAACCGTACCAGTCACGGAGAACCTCTCTTGCCCCTTCAGTGGCCTCCTGGCCGTGCCCCTTCCCTGCCCCTGCTAGGACAGCCAGGAGCCTCTGTTAGTAGGTTGGGGAAGGTGTGAAAGCACAAGATGGAGAAAAGGAAAACAGTGCTACCTGCCCATTTCCTGTGGCAGCCTCCTGCAGGCAGGAGCCAGGGTGAGGGGAGGAGGGAAGGGGAAGCTCAAACTTTAAATGAAGTTGGGAATTCAGACTACATGAGATTGGACATTTTAAGCGCTGAACACAGCCTGTTTGGTTTTTTTTAAGTAGAAGTTACAGGAAAAATTTATTGTTATCTAAGAGTGATCAAAAAAGTCATGGGCCTCACCCCAGATTTTTGTCCAAAGGGCAGGGAGAAGCTACCTGCTGAGCAGGTTCGAATGGGTCACTGGGGAAAAAACAAAAAAAGGATGAAGTGGTTTGCAGATTACATCCCATAGTTTCAACATAATGGATATAAATAAATAAATAAATAAACTTTAAAAACAAGGATAAATGCAAGCATCAGGGAGGGGTTGCCATTTCTCAGGGCCCTATAGCCAGGAAGTGGTGAAGCTGATATTTCTATCAGATTCCAGTTGTCTGAAATGGTGTCACTGTTACACACTGCCAGAGAGACCCCAAAAAAGACCCAGGCAACACAAAGTGCCATCAAGTCCCACCGCCTGGGACGTGTTAAAGGACCTTTGTGTGCCTACTAGATAAGCCGTTTCTGTTTGTGCACCTTTAGCTGCTAGTGAGGCTGTGCATTTCTCCCTTTCCTTTTTCTCCCTTTCCTCTTCCTCCCCTCCCCCCCTTCTCTCCTCTCTCTCTTCCTCTCTTCTCTCTCCTTCCTTCCTCCTTTCTTCCCTCTCCCCCCTCCTTCCCTTCCATTTGTGTAAATTATGTGCTCATCTCCACTAATGTAAACTATAATCCTGCAAGTGACCAGATTTGATTCTTGTCTTCCCTTTGTTTCGATAACATGCTCTTACCAGTTTGCTGATTAACTAACCTGATGAGACAAATTTCCAGAAGGTGGAGAGAGGGCTGAAGCTCTGGTTTCGAGGTCAGGAGGGTCATGGGAACATGATTGACAGGCCAGACATGGGTTCAATGTGGCCTAAGGACCGCGAGCTCGGGCCGTGTGGCAGGCGCAGAGCGCCATCCAGTGTCCTCACACCCTTATCGTGACTGATGTACAGCTACTAGAACTAGCAAGAAAAGCGCTTGCCTCCCGCAGTGTGCCTCTCGCGCCCTCTACTGTTCAGCAGCGTACTCACTGCAGAGCATGTATTAAGGATGGATGTGGAGTGGTTAGGAAATTGGTAACTGGTAAACCAGCCTCCCCCAGAATCTTCCCTTGTGCCCCCGCCCAAACACACCTCTCCCGCCCCACCAAAATAACCACTAACTTAGTTTTTGTGGAAATCACTTCTTTGCTTTTACTACCTGACCACGCAGCCTTAAATGCTACAGGTTGTTTTGTTTTGTTTTGTTTTGTTTTGTTACAAAATTTATGTAAGGAATTGGAAAGGACGCATTCTTTTGTATTTGGCTTCTTTCGCTCCACATTATGTTTTGAATTCATTATGTATTTGGCGGGGGGGGGCATAAAATCAGAAGTCGAGTTGCCGGATCATAGGGTTTGCGTATCTTCCAATTTGATAGATAAAGCCAGACTGTTCTCCAAAGTCAATTCACATTCTCACCAACAGTGTGAGTTTCCATCGCTCCCACATCCTTGCCAACACTTGGTATCCTTGGTATTGTCAGTCTTTTTATTTTAGTCATTCCTTTTAGTATGTAGAGGTACCTCATTGTGGATTTAATTTGTACTCTGCTGATGGCGAAGGAGGCTGGACATGTTTTATATGTTACTTTGTCATTTCGAGTCTCCTCCTTTATGAAGTGCTGACTCATGGATCTTACCTGCTTTTCTACTGGGTTGTTTGTGGTTTTCTTATTGATTTGTAGGAATTCATTTTGATTAGATGTATTGCAAATTTTTTCTCCCATTCTGGTTTTTTTTTAATTACTAATATATTGGTGGTTGATTTCCTCCCATTTTATGGCTTTCTTTTGATAAATAGAAGTTTTTAATTTTAATGTAGTGAAATTAAACAATTTTTTTTGAGAGAGAGAGAGAGAGCAGGGGAGGGGCAGACGGGGAGAGAGAGAGAGAGAGAGAGACAGAGAATCTCAAGCAGGCCCCAAGTCCAGTGCAGAGCCTGATGCAGAGCTCGATTTCACAGTCATGACATCATGACCTGAGCCAAAACTGAGAGGCAGTTGCTTAACTGACTGAGCGACCCAGGCCCCCCTTGAAGCCATCTTTTATATTGATGGTTTTTGGTCCTCTTCTTAAGAAGTCTTTCTGTAGGAGTGCTGACAATTCTGACTCCACCTCGGCCCTCCATCCTGTCCACACAATGACCCCTCTCAGGCTACGTATTCAGCCCTTTGGAGGTTAAAGTATGCCCCGACCAGAATGTGGGAAGACTTGTTCTGGTCTTCCCTGAAGTTGTTTAGAAAACTAACAGAGATAACAGAGTTTCTAACCACCTCCTCCCACCCCACCCCGGCCCCTGCCTCATTCTAGCACAGATGGTGGTATGAGGTCTGTTAAGTGTTAGACCCTTTGTCCTCACCACAGTGCTCTCTGCACATCCTCTCACTCTAGAAAATTCGTGGACTAAGGTCTGGACCTTGGGGAGAATCGCTGTGCGGCTCTGATCATCACCCGCCCAATTCCCGCATCAGTAAGTTACCCTGAATAAAACTGTGTAAACTGTATGGAGCTGCCTGTTTCATTTTCTGGTCTCAAAGCGCCTTCTCAGTTTAGATGATACTTTACTGCCCCTCCTCCACCTTCTAACCCTTTTCCTACCTTGAGAACATGAAGATATTCTTCTATACTATTTTCAAGAAGCTTTTATTATTTTTCCTTTCCCATTTCGATATAGAATGTACCTGAAATAGATGTTTGCATAAGTTATAATTTGGGGTTCCATGTCTTTTTTTTTTTTTTTCCACAAGGATACCAAATTATCCCAGCACCATTTATCACAAAGACTATCCTTTTCCCCACTAGTCTGCAGTAGCACCTAGGGAATAAATCAAGCATCCATGTTATGTTTGGGTGTGTTCCTGGGCTCCTCCTGCTACATTAATGAATCTTTACCTTTATATTAATACCATCATGTCTTAATTACCCATTTTCAGTGCAGAGCCTGACGCGGGGCTCTATCCCACAAAATGTGAGGTCATGACCTGAGCCAAAACCAAGAGTCAGATGCTTAACCGACTGAGCCACCCAGACGCCCCTATGGTACCGTTTCCTAAGGTGATTTTTCACTTAATACACTGTACACACCAAAACCCTGGGTCTTTTTCATTGTTTTGCTTACTTTATTTTTGTTTGTTTTAGCTTTAAATTTTTTTCCTGCCTATTCTTTTCTTAACAGCTTTATAGAGATATAATTCACAAACCATACAATTCACCCATGTAAAGTGTACAATTCAATGGTTTTTAGAATGTTTACATTCCTTTTTATTCTTCTCAACTAATTTATAAATCAATTTATCAACTTCTATATGCCATCCCTCAGGGACTTTGGTTAATACTGAATCAACTCTGCATATCAGATCTTTTCAAACAGCAGGAATATGGTATAATGTTTCATGGATTCTTATCTCCCTTTTATTTTCTCCATGGTTTTTAAATCATTTCCTTTGAATAAATAAACGTTTCTGGCTTTATCTGTAAGCATGATTATTTTTACTATATTTAGAACTATATATTATTGTTATGTAGTAGTATATTGCTACATTTAAATTTTTTAAGTTCATGTTACATTTAATTAGTTTATGTTATATGTAATTAATATATTACCAATATATTTTTGGTTGGTTTCCTAAGGTTATTTTTCTGTGTATTCATTCCAGCCATTTAAAATAGTGACATTTTAATTTGTTCAAGACTTTCCGTTTTCCAAATATGCCATGTGATTTTATGCACAGCACCATTTTCGTGGTGAACACATCTCATATTTACAGATGCAGGTTAAATATTTTCCCTCTGAAGCCTTCTTGGATCTTCCATTGCAGCAACACGTCTGTATCTGCCTAGAACTCTCCTTCCATTAAGGAAAGGCTTCTTTCATCCTATGTGGTTCTAGCTCTTTCAAATCCAGTGTCCCACCCACCCCTGGTTACCGGGGGAGATTCAGAGTCCTTCCATGAAATTTGCTATGTGGATACTCACAAAAAGAAAGTCTCTCATTCTGTATTTTTTGTTAACATTTATTTATTTTTGAGAGACAGAGCGAGACATAGCATGAGTGGGGGAGGGGCAGAGGGGAGGTGGGAACACAGAATCCAAAGCAGGCTCCGGGCTCTGAGCTGTCAGCACAGAACCTGATATGGGACTCCAACTCGCAGATCAGGAGATCATGACGTGAGCAGAAGTCAGAAGCTTAACCGACTGAGCCATCCAGGCGCTCCTCTCATTCTGTAAAGAAGAAAGTTTGGGGCTTCCTACAGCCATCTTTTCTCCATGTGGATAGATAGGTAGGAAAGACAGAAGGGGCGCCTGGGTGGCTCAGTCAGTTAAGTGGCCAGCTCTTGATTTCGGCTCAGGTCATGATCTCAGTTTGTGAGTTTGAGCCCCACATCAGGCTCTGAGCTGACAGTGTGGAGCCTGTTTGGGATTCTCTCTCTGCCCTCCTCGTCTCCCTCTCTCTCTCAAAATACATAAATAAACTTCAAAGTAAAAAAAGATAGGAAGGAAGAGACAAAGAAGGGGAAGATGATAGGAGGGAAAGGACAGGAAAGGGAAAAGGAAATATGGGATGGGAGAGCAGGAGAGAACAGGGCAAGGAAAGAAACAATGGGAAAAACTGAAGGGAAGGAAAAGAAAGAATTAGTGGGTTGGGGTAACCAGATCACAAAATTTAAGCCAACGGATGCAACTGTGCTTGAAGCCAGTTATGTGAGCCAGTAAATCTTCCCCTTGTTTTTGCTCAAGCTAGTGTGAGTTGGGTTTTTATCATTTGCAACCAAGAGTCCAAATAAACCCATCCTTCTATGACTTCTTTTGCCTTTTCCACACTGATATACTTTTGTTTAAATATTTTTTTTTAATTTTTTTTAATTTTTATTTTTGAGAGAGAGACAGAGCATGAGCAGGGGAGGGGCAGAGAGAGAGGGAGACACAGAATCCAAACCAGGCTCCAGGCTCCGAGCTGTCAACACAGAGCCCGACACAGGGCTCGAACTCATGGACCACAAGATCATGACCTGAGCTGAAGTTGATCGCTTAACCGACAGAGCCACCCAGGCGCCCCTTGTTTAAATATTTCTTCACCAGCTTGCCTACGAACTCACTAAAAGCAGACCTTCTTATTTGTCTTTAAATTCCCAGTGCCGTGACCACAGTGAATTCTCAGTAAAAGTCTGCAGGGTGAATCACGTGTCCAATTTTGTTACACCTCTTGAAGATCAGAAACCCCACGCCTTAAAATACACCCCAAGATATAAAAGGAGATTTAGCACAGATGTCACTAGTGTGGAGAAAGGTGAGTGCTTCTCACAGCTGTTGGAGAAGCTGTCGGTTAATACCAAGTACGAATGGTTCTCGAAGACGGGAGAACTGTCCCTCTCAGCTGGACTGTCCAAAGATGAAAAATTAGATTTGCCTAAAATGTCTACAGTGGGGTTGCCAGATACAGATGCTAGACTGGCTGACATTCTTAGGCTACCCAAGTGAATGTTGTAAACATTTATGGAGTAGGTTAAATACAACTACTTGTACATCTCAGGTAAGGAATATACCTGGGAGCTGTGGCTCCCCTGATCCCAATTAAATAGATGATAATTTCCTCAGGACATAAGGAAGTCATTTTCAGCTTAAATAAGGGTTCATGGAAATATGTGTTAACCCATGAACTATGTACCCAACTCTGTGAAGGCAGATTAGTGTGACCTGCTGTTCTTGGTGTCACTTGAAATGGCTTAAAGACTTCTTCCCAACAAGGTGTGAAGAGCCATCTACTCCAGGGAGCTATGCTTTGGTTGATAAAAGGATTAGGCCGATTCTTGAGGACAAAGTGGGGAAGGGCAAGTTTAAGAGAATAGTGCTCTCGGTGGGCTTACACTGACTGGGCGCATTTTATATCGGAACTCTGGATTTGCTTCTACTGTGGTTATCACTGAAAGAGCATGGCTTAGAAGATATCAGCTCTGGGCTTGAGACTCATCCCCCATCACATGAATTATCCGGGAGAGCCAACTGTTTTGTTGTTTGAATTCCACTATCTCCAGGTACACACGGGGACAACTCTTTTTGTACCCACCTTACTGGGTGATGGATAAAACCTTAGCAATCATTTCATTTAATCCCTTTACTTCCCCAGGAATTAACTCACCAAGTAAAGTACCTGTTCCTCCCCTACCCCCCTCCCCCTTTTTTTTTGGTCAAGGCTCCCTCCGAGGATTTGTTGAAAACTACTGACCTCCTCCACAGAAAGATGTGCTTCTGTATGTGTGCACTCTCTCACACACATTTCTGCATTTTATTTCTGGGAGGATCACAAAAGCCCTGAGGTTCATTTTTAGAAAAGCCAAATTAAAAAAAAAAAAAAAAAATCTAACAAACCCTGAATTAGAGAAAACAATTTCAATGAACCAAAAGAATTTTTAAAAGTACATCTACGGAAAAACAAACTGGTTCATTTAATTATGAATTTAGTTATTTTCCAGCAGTATTATCGCTCTACTAACCCTCAGCGTACTGCAACCGTCCGGGTCGAGCACCATCTCCTCATCAGTGACGCCCACTTGACACGAGCTCCTTCTACAACCGTGAGAGCACAAACGGGTGTTTGTTACTATGTCAGTTCAGTAAGGTGATCGGATCCTAGAGATGAACTAGCAACGTGGCTCTCTTCCGCCGTTTATAAAACGAGTTGAAGCAGGATCTTGTTGCCTTCATTTTCAAATACTTCTTCTTAGACATGCTTGTCTTGAACTTGTCTAAACACAGGCTTAGGCAAACTAACCCATTATCATGTGTGGTTATAACCAAGGAAATCATTTCACATCGACAGTTTATTCAAGCAGGACTAAGGGAAAGCACGGAGAGTCTGTAAGCATGGCAGAAAAGCAACTCCCGAGGAAATGGCTTTCATCTGTGTCCTGTGGCCTTAGTATAGCTCTCGAATGGCGCAGGGACCGTAGAGCGAACCTTTAATTCCCAGGACACTGCTGCATGTTGCCCTTACTACTAGAGCCTTCCTCTAGAAGCAGGAAAGGAAATGGCCAAAAAACAAACAGAAAACCTCGCAGAATTCTCTTTGAAAAAAACTCTCAATTTATATATTGAACACAATTCTCTTTATTAAAAAAAAATTTTTTTTTTTTTCAAAACCCAAGGAAAAGCCCTTGCCAGACATTCATTTCAAGACACAAACCATTCCAGCGGTCCTCCTTGAAGTACCTGCGATTTCCTCACGTGGCCTCAGAGAAGGGCACTGGGCGCGGGCTTTATGCCGTCCGGATAGACATCCAGGAGGGAGAACTCTTGCTGCAAGGGGAAGCTGTTTTCATCCAGCACAAAGAGGCTCTGCAGCTTCACCGCACAAGGCGCCCCTCCGCCTGCCAGCAGCGCGTGGAACAGGTCCGCGGCGACCATGCCGTACGTGACCTCTGACGAAGGGGCTGCGGAACGAGGAAACGCGCACAGCCTCAGCGTCCCTTCCGGGCGACGGAAACGCACAGGGCTAAGGGTTCACTGTTCCCCTTGGTTTCTCAAGCCCCAAACCCACTTTCCAGTTAGTTCTCTTTCTACCCCTCCTCCTTCTAGACACGGGCGCTGAGGATACTCTAGAATTGATGACCCACAGTTCACGGACAGGCTGTTCAGACTGACGGCAGTTCCTACTCGGCACAGCTAAGGGCTTCTTAAAACAACAGTGGAAAGAGCGGACATTAACATCTTCTTAAGTCAAGTCTGAGACAAAAAGAGTGTGTCCGGGTCAGAAAAGAACTCTTATTTATCCAGTCTACAGCCCTTATCATATGTATAAATTTATATAACAGAACCCTGAAGCAGCTATGCAATGAGCATCAAATCTTCATAACACAAAAATACTGAAATTATAGATATAGCTATGTCACTCTATGTTTGCACTTGTCCTATAGGCTTCCTTTTATTTTTTTAGGACACCAAATCCAGTTATTGAGCGGGGTGCCTCCATACTAGACTGACCAGGCACACATCAAGCTACACTCGCTCCCTGACCAACACCACCAGCCTTTCTTGGATCGGGTCTACAGACTCCTGGGCAGCCAATCACAAACTTTTGGAAGTGAGAGAATTCTCTTAACGATATTTTTCTTTCTTTCTTTCTTTCTTTCTTTCTTTCTTTCTTTCTTTCTTTTTTGTTTTTTGTTTGTTTGTTTGTTTTGTATTTTCACTTGGATAAGCTTAAAAGAAGTCAAGATTAGGGATCATTTGAATGGTCTGATGACCACTTTAGAACTGGTACCCACATGTTCCCTTAGGGTTACAATTTAATTAATGCCAGGAAGGACAACTTTGACTCTGTGGGCAAAACAGACATATATTTGATCTGAGGATGATGGGGCTTCTGTGAGAAACGAAGACTAACTGGTATTGTGCCTAAAATGAAGGGACAAGACTGAAAATACAACAAACAACCTTGAGAGAAGGCCTGAAAGAGCCAAAAGAATGCAAGTTAATAAAGACAGTGAATAAAAAAAGAACACAGAGCCTTCCAGTTAGGATGTGAAAAGCTGGAAAGAACATGGCTCCAACCTTAACAATTATTAGGAAAACTGAAGAAACTACAAAATCACAATTTATTGAGACGCTAAGAAGGCAGAGGCAGTGAGACAGCCACACCCACTGAAGTGAGCGGGGACAGAACAGGAGTACAGGTGAGCCACAATTTTAATGACTTGCTAAAAGCCAAGTGTAGGCCAGTGCACAGGCGAGGGGAGTCCGTACCCTCAAGTGTGCTTCTCGTCCCTACCAGGTGCTCACAAGCCTGGACTGAGGGCAGGACAGAGAGAAAGCTTCCAACCTGGTGAGGCCAGGAGAAGGGGAGAAGCGGCCACAAGGAAAACACAAACCACCCCCCACCCAGGACCCCTCCACCCTCCTTTAAGGAACGAGAACCTTAAAGTGCTCCAGCAGGGACTGGCAAATCCTACTGCTCCAGTGCTGAAGATGGGAGAGAGGCGGGGAAGGTGAAAGAAAAATCCCCCCATTCCTGGGGGAGGAGCAGGAAACCGCCCAGGATCAAGACCATCAGGGGTGCCCTACTGCGGGGAGAGGGGCAGGTCTTATCTTCCAACTGACGTCCCCTTTGTTTCCTTTTTACGTGGATAGAAAAAAGACCTTAATTTACAGCATAGTGTTCTTTCTGCTCCAGTATACTGTGGACACCCCTGAAATGAATGGTCTCACCAACAGCAGCCCCTGGACAGCGTGTTGATACCTTACCAACAACTCTGCTGAGCCAGTCAGGAGAAATGTTGAGTAGCATCTTCTCAATCAGCTCTGATCCTACATGGACGCACACCTTATGTACTCCATCAGTGATGGTCATTAAAGCTGGCCTACAAAAGAGCAAATAACACACGACCCTCAACAAGGTTTTCAAATTAAAGAAATGCTTAAATACAAGGTCATTTCAAAGAGCACTGGGTTTTTATTGAGTCCATTTTAATTACTAAAATGACTCTAGGATGCTCTGAGACATCCTAGGAATAAGAGAAGGGCTTTTTTTTTTTTTAAGTTTCAAACAATAAATGGATAAATTTGATTTATTCCAGATTCATTTTAAGATTTCAGATACTAATATAAGAAAACATATTTTTACACCGTTGTGTAAATTATTTTTAGAAATAAAGATAATCACACATTTCAAAAATCACAATTTCAAGTCATTTTTCCCAACTGGGCTCTTTCCTGTCAGAACCAAACTATTAACCAAACTGTTCTGCATGTCACTAAACAGGGAACAAGATAAATCATTTCCAGTATGTCCTACAGCAGAATACTATGTGGGTGTTAAAAAGAGTGAGGAAGGGTTATAAGTGCTATTAGGGAAGGAATGCCAGTCCTTAGATGGACTATAAGGAACCAACGACATGAATAAAACAAAGTGAATATTATTCTATCTATGCATTTTTTTATTTATTTGAGAGAGAGAACATGCAGGTAGGAGCAGGGGAGGAGTCGTGGTGGGGGGAGGGAGGGAGGGAGGGAGAGAGAGGGAGAGAGAGAGAGAGAGAGAGAGAGAGAGAGAGAGAGAAAATCCCAAGCAGGATCCACGCTCAGCCTGGAGCCCAATGGAGGACTTGATCTCATGACCCTGAGATCATGACCTGAGCTGAAATCAAGAGTTGGATGCTCAGCCAACTGAGCCACCCAGATGCCCTATCTATGTATTTTTATTTTTATTTTTTTATTTTTTTTTTAATGTTTATTTATTTTTGAGACAGAGAGAGACAGAGCATGAACAGGGGAGGGGCAGAGAGAGAGGGAGACACAGAATCTGAAATGGGCTCCAGCCTCTGAGCTGTCAGCACAGAGCCCGATGCGGGGCTCGAACTCACAGACCGTGAGATCATGACCTGAGCCAAAGTCGGACGCTTAACCGACTGAGCCACCCAGGCGCCCCTGTGTTTTTAAAGAAAGGACCCAAACCCATAAAATACCTAGGAATAAACCTAACCAAAGAGGTGAAAAATCTATACGCTGAAAACTATAGAAATCTTGTAAAATTGAAAAAGACAAAAAAAAAATGGAAATACATTCCATGCTCATGGATTGGAAGAACAAATATTGTTAAAATGTCAATACTACCCAAAACAATCTACATATTCAATACAATCCCTATCAAAATAATATCAGCATTCTTCACAGAGCTAGAACAAACAATCCTAAAATGTGTATGGAACCAGAAAAGACCCTGAATAGCCAAAGCAATCCTGAAAAAGAAAACCAAAGCTGGAGGCATCACAATCCTGAACTTCAAGATGTATTACAAAGCTTCAAGATGTATTACCAAGACAGCATGGTACTGGCATAAAAACAGACACTTAGATCAATGGAACAGAATAGAGAACCCAGAAATGGACCCACAAACATATGGCCAACTAGTCTTTGACAAAGCAGGGAAGAATATCCAATGGAATACAGTCTCTTCAGCAAAAGGTGTTGGGAAAACTGGACGGCGACATGCAAAAAATGAACCTGGACCACTCTCTTACACCATACACAAAAATAAACTCAAAATGGATGAAAGATCTAAACCTAACACAGGAAGCCATCAAAATCCTAGAGTTTTGAGAAAGCAGGCAAAAACCTCTTTGACCTCAGGTGTAGTAACTTCTTACTAAACACGTCTCCGGAAGCGAGGGAAACAGAAGCAAAACTGAATTCTGGAACCTTGTCAAGATAAAAAGCTTCTGCACAGCAAAGGAAACAATCAGCAAAACTAAAAGGCAACCGATGGAATGGGAGAAGATATTTGCAAATGACATATCAGATAAAGGGCTAGTATCCAAAATCTATACAGAACTTATCAAACTCAACACCCAAAAACCAAATAATCCAGTGAAGAAATGGACAAAAGGCATGAATAGACACTTTTCCAAAGCAGACATCCAGATGGCTCACAGACCCGTGAAAAACTGCTCAATATCACTCATCATCACAGAAATGAAAATTAAAACCACCATGAGATACCACCTCACACCAGTCAGAATGGCTAAAATTAACAACTCGGGCAACAACAGACATTGGCAAGGATGAAGAGAAAGAGGATATCTTTTGCACTGCTGGTGGGAATGCAAGCTTGTGCAGTCACTCTGGAAAACACTATGGAGGTTCCTCAAAAAGTTACAATTAGAACTACCCTATGACTCAGCAATTGAACTACTAGATATTTATCTAAGGGATACAGGGATGCTGTTTTGAAGGGGCACATGCACCCCAATGTTTATAGCAGCACTCTCGACAATAGCCAAAGTATACAAAGAGCCCAAATTTCCATCGATGGACGAATGGATAAAGAAGATGTGGTATCTGTGTACAATGGAATATTATTCAGTGACCAAAAAGAATGAAATCTTGCCATTTGCAACAGCGTGGATGGAACTAGAGGGTATTGTGCTAAGCGAAATTAGTCAGAGAAAAGCAAATATTATATGACTTCACTTATATGTGGAATGTAAGTTACAAAACAGATGAACATAAGGGAAGGGAAGCAAAAATAATATAAAAACAAGGAGGGGGGGAAACATAAGAGACTTAAATACAGAGAACAAACTGAGGGTTGCTGGAGTGGTTGTGGGGAGGGGATGGGCTAAATGGGTAAGGGGCATTAAAGGGGAACACCTGTTGGGATGAGCACTGGGTGTTATACATAGGGGATGAATCACTGGAATCTACTCCTGAAATCATTATTGCACTATCTGCTAACTAACCTAGATAGAAATTAAAAAAAAAAAAAAGTGCTCATGTCCTTTAATAGAACGTTTCCTACAAGTATCCATAGGAAAATGGCAAAGGCCATGAGGACACAGAAAAAAAAAAGCTTTGCAGGAAAGCAAAAGCAATAGCTCTTAAACCACCAACAATAAAAGTTCAACCTTACTTCTCACTTGTAACGAGAGAAATACACTTAAAGGGCCACTGAGGTTCCATTTGCAACTACTAGATGGTCGAGGAGCATGATTCTTGTTGGCAAGGTTGTGGGGCGATGGGTACTCTCATACATTGTGCAGGAAGTATGGAATTGATCCGGTGTCGATGGAAGGCACTCTACCAGTATCTGCCAGCCCAGAAATTATCCTGCAGCCATATAATCACTCATAGGAGGGGCATTTGTCTCAGGACGTGCACTGCAATACTGTTAGCAGTTGCGTTACATTTGGACACATCATTGTCTACCCACAAGGCACCAATTAAATATATGCCGATCTATTCAGGTATGGAATATGAGGCAGCCAACTAAAAGTGTGAGGAAGCTCCCTAACTGCTGACATGCACTGATTTCCAAAGTGAAAATGATGAGATGGGGAGAGAGTGCTGTGTGTCGCAGGGGAGTGAAATCTGGGCAGGGACGCGCACAGCCTGTGTCTGGACAGAGGCCCAGGACACAGTGGGTGGGGGGAGGGAGGGAGGGGATATTGTCACAGTAAGGCTTTTGTATCTTTTAAACATTTCTATGTTGGTATTAGGAATGTCTTACAAATTAAATTTTACATATTAAAAACAATTTTTAAAAATTAAAAAAAAAGAAAGGGATATACATGTGCTGGTGTTAGCATAATAAATTACTAGACGAATATACAAAAAACTTTGACAAGCATGGAATCAGCACTGGTGGTGGATGGGGTGGGTGGGGAGGAACTTTCTGCTTTGTATCTTCCTCTACTGTTCGCATTTTTACCATGGCTATATTACCTTTTTTAAAAATAAATTGTGGGGCGCCTGGGTGGCGCAGTTGGTTAAGCGTCCGACTTCAGCCAGGTCACGATCTCGCGGTCCGTGAGTTCGAGCCCCGCGTCGGGCTCTGGGCTGATGGCTCAGAGCCTGGAGCCTGTTTCCGATTCTGTGTCTCCCTCTCTCTCTGCCCCTCCCCCGTTCATGCTCTGTCTCTCTCTGTCCCAAAAATAAGTAAACGTTGAAAAAAAAAATTTTTTTTTAAATAAATTGTAGGGGCACCTGGGTGGCTCAGTCGGTTAAGCGTCCGACTTTAGCTCAGGTCACAATCTCGCGGTCCGTGAGTTCAAGCCCCGTGTTGGGCTCTGGGCTGATGGCTCAGAGCCTGGAGCCTGCTTCCGATTCTGTGTCTCCCTCTCTCTCTGCCCCTCCCCCGTTCATACTCTGTCTCTCTCTGTCTCAAAAATAAATAAACGTTAAAAATAAATTGTAAAAAATAAATTGAGAACAGGTTTTAGAAACAGACTCATTAATATAGAGGAATTTAACATAACAGCTAAACCACACTCCTGATTTTCCCCCTTTACCCGCGTGATGATTCTAGGTCTTTCCTCTTTTTCACTCTACTCTTTCCCCCATGCTGTCTTTCCTCCTTCATTCTTTATTTCAGCAAATACACACTCAATATCTACTATGTGCCAAGTACCATGCTAAGCACTGGGTGCTTGCTAGGAAACAAGACAAATCTGGTTCCCTCACATGAGGAGTGTAAGAGTTTAGAGGGGCGAAAAGACAGTAAGCATTTTGACTGTGATGCCAAGATGATTCAACAGGGAGAGAATAGTCTCTGCAACAAATCATGCCGGGACAACCGGATATCCACATGTGAAAAAATGAAGTTGGACCCCTTCCTTATAATCCTTACAACTCAAAATACACTATGGACCTATATGTAAGAGTCAAAACCATAAAATTCTTACAAGTATAGGAGTAAATCTCCATGATCTCAGCTTAAGAATGATAGCTTTCTTAGCTACGATACCATTTAAAAGCACAAGCAACAAAAAGAAAAACACATAATTAAAAAATGTTGGCAAGGATGTGCAGAACTTCATATACTCTTGGTGAGAATGTAAAACTGGGCAACACCTTTGGAAAACAGTTTGGAAGTTCCTCAAAAAGTTAAACATAGAGTTACCATACAACCCAACAATTCTAAAACGTACATTCACATGAAAATGTGTACACAAATGTTCACAGCAGTACTATTTATAGCAGCCAAAAGGTGGGGAGCAGTCCAAACGTTGAGTTGGGGGGGGGGTGCCTGCTAATGGAAATGGGGCTACTGGGGGCAGGGATGATGAAAATGTCATAAAATTGACCATGGTGACAGCTGCATAACTCCGTGAATATACTAAAACCATGGATTGTATATCTTGGATGGGTTCATTCGATGCTACGTGAGTTCTACCCAATAAAGACGATTTTTAGAAAAGACAGAACACAACTAGACAAGTACAAATTGCAATGTGCACACGCCTGGTGCTGTAGCAGAAAATCGAGGGATTAGGAAGGCCTCCTGATGAAGTACCATTTGAACAGAGACGTGAGGGAGCCAGGCTGGTGGAATCAGGCAGAGGGAAGAACACGCAAGAAAGCCCACGGAGAAGAAGAACGAGTGTCCAAGAACTGCCCGAAGGCTGGGGTGGCTGGAACACAGCAAGCAGGGGGATGCGTGGCAGCAGACAAGGTTGCAGGCACGACACGGGCACAACAGTGTAAGGGGAAACTCCTGGAAGGTGTTTAAGTGAGGCAGCGATCACCCAGTCAGCTGCGTAGAGAATGGGCTGGAGTGGGCAAAGGCAGAAGGAGACCAACTGAGAGACGATGCTGCTCTGACAGTTTGAGCAAGACACAGCAGCGGCTTGGACCAGGCCCACGTGCTGCTGGACCAGGACGCACTGACTTCCCTTTCTGGTTTCACAATCACTGGGGTTTCAGCAAGGCCAGGTGAAAAGGATGCCACGTGCTCTGCAATGTGTGGGATCCCCTCTACAATTGGAAAGTGTCCTGCCTGAAATGTCAATAGTGCCCCTGAGTCTGAGGAACAGGACTAAGATGCCAGCAGTGGAGACGGAAAAAAGCAAGTGAATTTGTGATACAGTTTTGGATGAAAATTTGTAGGACTTGCCAGTAGATCAGACATGAGAGGTAAGGAAAAAGAAATGATTTAAAGGTTATGTGCAGGTTTCTAGGTTACGGGGGTAGACGGTGATGCCATTCACTGGGAAGTATAAAAATGGGAAGAATCCAGTTTGATACAGATGGGAAAAAATAAGAGAGTCAACCTCAGGCATTTTTAATGTGGGATACCTGACAAATATTCAAGTAGGGAATTCAGCATCTCAATACTTGAGCTTGGAGAAGAACACCAGGGTAAAGATGCAAATGAAAGTCACCAGCACATAGAAAATCCTTTGAAGGCAAGTATGAGACTCAAACCATGGTATCTAATGTTTCCACTGGAAAAGCAGCTCCAAGTTGCAAGTAACCAACATAAAATGTGATTGATCCACTCACAGTATGGGACTGTCCTGCCATAGGAATGTTCATTAAGTATTTCATAAAAGACTTTTAAGTACAAGAAGTATGCTTGTATCAATCGATATAACCTCCACAGCACTAAATATCAGGTGAACATACGTAGACACCTAATAACTGCCTAATTTATGGAGTCTTTGAAAAATAATCAGAGCTTTTTCTTCTTCAGTTTGCTGACTGAGTTATGTAAAGTCCTAAGTGATGACTTATGCGATGTTTTCTGAATCACGTATGTGATAATTTGAAAGAACCTGTCATTTAATACTCAAAGTTTTCTTTTAATCTGGATCCTAAACCTAAGAACAATATAAAGACTTTTAAATAAATTTTTTAAAAAACCCAACTCTTACTTTGTCTATCAAAATTCGAGTAACAAAAAGAATTAGCACTACCTCTTCAACGCAGTATTGTTTAGGATTAGACCTTATGTACCTCATCCTAGATTATACCATAATCGGGCGATATTGATCTGTGAGGTCCTTCTCTTGAACAGTTATTCTTTAGACTGAATATTCAAAGTCTCTCTTCTCTTTAAGGGATATTTATTGGTTAATGTTTTTGTCCAATAAACAATATATTGATTAGGAACATTAAGAATGGCATAAAATAACACATATACTCTGTAAGGAGCCTTAACTGTTGCTAAGAAATCAATTTTAATTAATTATGTTTCTTATATACCATGCATCTTAATTTAATTTTCTTTCCCATACAAGCAACCTTCAGAGTAAGAGCAAAATGTACTTACTTATTTATAAGGTTTATAGATTAAGCTTCTGAAAATGTTCTTAATGTATACCATGATAACATGCTGAACACATGTGCATTTAGTTTTTAGATACTGCAGTAGTTAGAAATAGAAAAGAGCATAAGACACTGATGGCTATTCTGTAAAGCCATATAATTTACAAGATAAAAAGAAAAAGATTATCCATGACTCTGAACATTTATTATTTGAAAAATGTGTTTTCCACTGAGCTGGTTTGCAATTTTACCAAAGAACATTTGCAATCCTTAATTTCTAATATAAAGTTGGAAAAACTAAGGCACAGAAAAGTTAAATATCTTATTAGCTTGCATAACTCAGAGGTTAGATCATAGAATACTTTTAACTTTTAAATTCCAATTATATGTTAAGGTAGGGAAATCAGTTTCTCATGAGCCATTTAGATCTTGGTTAAAAATATAAACCAAGTAAAAATTTTCTTCAATATAGCTGCTTGAAGACAATAAAAATCTCCCAATTACTGCTTTTAAAAATCCCTGTTATGAGTACTGGATAATTTTTGCTTTCATAAATAACCATTTGTCATTCAAGGGAAAAAAATGTATTCTCTTGGATTTAGCTCTAGTTAATTCTCATAGGGTGATGCGCGCTGAGGAGGGCACCTGTTGGGATGAGCACTGGGTGTTGTATGGAAACCAATTTGACGATAAATTTCATATATAAAAAAAAAGAAACTTAAAAAAAACCCCAAAAAACCAAAAAAAGAAAATGAGAATTGATATATACGATTTGTTGGTCATTTCCGGTCCTCTAATAATAAATATCTTCCGTCCCACTGGCTTGCCTGGCTGCCTCACCTGTAGTACAGCTTCTTCATCGTAAAGGGCAAGCAGCTGTAGCACTGTTTATAGATCTTATTCCCATCAGTTTCCAGTTCCGATCCGCACTTTGCACAGCCTGTATATACGATGTCAGGAAGGGAAGAGAGGATGCTCCTCAGGGAGCTGTGGTCACTCAGAGTTATCTTCTGAGCTGCTGTAACAGGTATCACTAGCTCTAAAATCTGGGCTTTGATTAGAATCACTCCTACAAGAGACCAACAAAAAGACGTATTTATAAATGATAGGACCAAAATTATAACTGCAGTTTACAAACATGGTTAATGATATGGTTGATTCAGTTGCTTTTACAGTGAAGGATATCCCTGAGGACTCGCTTTTGGTCTTCTCTTTTGTTCACTCTTTCCCTGGACAATCTCACCCACTTGCAACTTCAGTGTTTACTCTGGGAAGTGAGGGGTGAGCTGCCGGTAACTAAAAGTAAAGATTTATTTGGAGAGTTTGGTTGCAGAGGTGAGTGTTTTCTTCCTCTCTGTTCTCTAGCATCATGCAAAATAAGGTCTATCCTTCTTTCGGGGAAATTCCTTCAAACACTTGAAACCAGCTAATATACCCTCTTTCCCTGTCTTGTCTTTCTTCTGATCATTGCTAAAAGCCAAGTGGCAGGTCAGCTATTCTTTCAGTCTCTGCTTTATCCAAAATAATACACCACTAGCTTATCCTCTGTTTAAACTTTGTTTTTGTTTTTCAATTTCCTGCCCATCACCATCCATTCTCTGGGCATAGGTTACACAGCACATGAGCACCAAGAGTCTGCATTTACGAAATGTGTGACTCGCCAGGACATTGAGCATGTTCCTTGACTGCTCACTGGCTCATGCATTCACCTGTTAGACAAATACTGAGTATCTGGTATCTATCAGGCATTCCCTTTTCCTAATTCACTTTTGCCTTATTATATACTAGTGAGGTCTGTGAGTTCATCTGAGTTCATCTTCTCCCCTCCTCTCCAGATTCAGTTTAAAGCCTTTATTTAAGCCTTTGGATTTGTTCTTCTTCATCCTTTTAGCAGGGAGTATACTCCAGGTCAGGAACTCATCCTTCTGGCTACCTATGCTCTTTTTGGGTTATCTTCTTTAAGACTCCCACTAATGGTGACTTTCCTATTCCTAAGTCCTTCTGTTTGCTTTAGTCTTTTGGCACCCAAAGACTTTTCCAATCATGTCCTGTATCCCTACATGAATTGCAAGAATACGTAGTGGTCAGCATACTTAATAAACTACAGCAGACTCTACATCACACCTTTCCACAGACATGTTGAATCACTAAAACATTGATGAAAGAATTCAATAATTTTAGAAGAACACTAACATCACTCCTAACATTTTATAAATTTACACACCTCTATAAAAGAATTAAAAGTTCATTATTTCTGTTTCTGTTTCAAGGGGGCTTATAGCCTGCTGGGTACTGACATTCTGCTGATGGAAGGACCAGATGCTGAGTAAGCATCTTCATTTCTTTATAAGGAGCCAGGCACAGCCTCACCCCATCCAGCTTCTGTGAAGTTTTGTTAAGAGAACAGACTTTCTTAGGAAATTGTCCCATGTTAAGCTCCCTTTCTCCCTCCTTTTATTTAACTGAAACATGTCAGGAAAAAACTGCTTGTACTTCTATATACTCTATCCATTTCTGTCTTAAAAACACATAAACAATGAGAGAAACAATGAATTTAGCCCTCATAAGTGAACACAAAGAGAAGGAAAAATGGCTAAAAGGACCACTCTGAACACAGCCTAACCAGGGACTGACTGTACAGCACAAAGTCTCTGCATGGTTTAACAACGGGGAGTCCATCTCCAGAGTTTGCAAGGACATGCCCAATCCTCAGCCTCAGCCCCCAAACCAAATCTTCAGAGCTGTGAGCACCTATTTTGTTAGTGTTTATGATAGTCATTTTTATTTTAAAATCTATTTCTATGTCTTCAATTCCAGCAGGGAGCTGCTCTGTGTAAGCAGTAGATAATAGAGCTGACCTCTCCATGACACCAAGTTAAATGTAGCCCCTATTCTACCTGTGGCATACTTTCTTGCAGCAACCAGCTCCATAAGCCTATAGTGCTCTCGGAGGGCAGAGGAGGGGTGCATAAATATGAAGCAGTATAAAAATTTGCATATTCTATCATCTGTGTTCATCTTCCAGAAATGTTAATTTTTTAAGGTTTTACTTTTAAGTAATCTCTACACGCAACACGATGCTCGAACTCATGACCCCAAGATCAAGGGTTGCATGCTCTACTGACTGAGGCAGCCAGGCGCCCCCAGGAATATTAATTTAAATTAACTGTTAGTATTGGGGTGCCTGGGTGGCTCAGTCAGTTACGCATCCGACTTCAGCTCAGGTCATGATCTCTCGGTTCATGAGTTTGAGCCCTGCATTGGGCTCTGTGCTGACAGCTCAGAGCCTGGGAGCTGCTTTGAATTCTGTGTCTCCCTCTCTCTCTGCCCCTCGCCTGCTCACACTGTGTCTCTCTCAAAAATAAACATTAAAAATTAAAAAAAATTAATTAACTGTTAGTATTAATAAATGTTGCAATGTAGAACTAGGTATATGGAGTTCTTCTCTAAGAATAAGTCTCTGTATTCCATTAAAAGTTGGGTTTTTTGAGAGGTGTTACTGTTTTTGTTTTCCACTTGCATTCTCCTTAGACTTAATAATGGTCGTATCTTGGAGAACATATATGCATACATATGTGAATTAATACTACACAAGTCAGAAAATTTTAATCTGGCATTTGGCCAACGTAGAAAAAGGGACTGGATTTATGCTCCCATCTTATGATATAATAAAAAATAAATATTTGATCTTTGTCCCTAGTTCCTGGCACAGAGCTCTAAAAAATGCTTGGATCTCCAAGTGATGAGTGACTTCCGTATGCTAATAAGATGATGACGGGCGGCTGGGGGCCCATGGGCAGCTTCAGGTCTTGGTGGGGAAGGGGGCTGATGACCAGAAAGACCAAGGCATGGTTAGAGAGTTGGAACTTTCAGCTCCACCCCCCAAAACTCTGGGGAGTGGAAAGAGGTTGGAGACTGAATTAATCACAAACAGCCAGTGGTTTAATCAATCATGCCTACACAAGGAAACCTTGATAAAAACCTTTAAACAAAAGGGTTCAAGGAGCTTCTGGGTTAATGAACATGTTGAGGTACTGGGAGAACCTGAAAAGGGTGGAGGCTCTGTGCCCCTTCATCCATACCTTGCCCTGTGCATCTCTTCCATTTGGCTGTTCCTGAGTTGTATCCTTTATACCAAACCACTAAACGCAAATAAAGAGTGTTCCGGGGGCACCCAGGTGGCTCAGTTGATTAAGCAGCTGACTCTTGAGTTAGGCTCAGGTCATGATCTCACAGTTCAGTTTGTGAGATGGAGCCCTTGTGTCAGGCTCTGCATTGACAGCACCAGCGCAGAGCCTGCTTGGTCTTCTCTCTCTCCCTCTCTCTCTCTGCCCCTCCTCTGCTCACACGCGTCCTGCTCACACGCTCACACGCGTCCTGCTCACACGCGTCTCTCTCAAAATAATAATGTTTTTTTTAATGGATACATTGGAGTTCATCAAGATTCAAAACTTAGGGCCTTCAAAAGACCTGGTTAAAAGAACAAGTGAGAAGACAAGTGATAGACTAGGAGAACATCTTTGCAAAGCATATATCTAATAAATAATTTTTATTCAGAATATAAAGAACTCTCAAAATTCAATAATAAGAAAATAATCAGCCCTTTTTTTTTTAAATGGGCACAAGATTTCAGTTGACACTTCATCAAAGAAGACATATGGATGGCAATGAAGTACATGAAAAGATGCTCAATATCATTAGCCAATAGGGAAATGCAAATTAAAACCACAACCACCTATCATTACCTAAATTAAAAAGAATGCTCATACCAAGTGTTGACGTGGATGTGGGAAAAACAGAACTCCCACACACTGCTTGGTGGAAATGTAAAATGCTACAACTACTTTGGAAAACAGTTTGATGGTTTCTTAAAAAATTAAACACACATCTACCATACAATACAGCTATTTATTCAACTCCTAGGTACCTACCCACCAAAAAAGAAAGGACTATGTCCATCTAACACTTTATACATGAATGTTTATAGAAGCTTTACTTATAATAGCCAAGAACTGGAAACAACCCAGATGTCCATCAGCAGATGAACAGACAAATCGCAGTGCATTCATACAACAGAATAAAAAGGAATGAATTAGTGATATGCACAAAAGCAGAGATACATCTCAAAAGAATTTGCTTAAAGATGCCAAACAAAACAGTGTACATAATATATGATTCCATGTATAAAAAATCATAGAAAAGTCAAACTAATCTCTGGTGATAGAAAGCAGATTGATTGCCTAGAAGGATCAGGGGGCAGGCATGCGTGGAAGGGAGAGATTACAAAGGGGCAGACTGGTGATGGTTTAACGACTGTGGTGATGGTTTCATGGGTTTCGTGTCAAAACTCACCAGTGTGAATGTGTATACTTCAAATAAGGGCAGTTTACTGTATGAAAATTATGCTCTAAAAACTCAGTTAAAAACCTTTTTAAATCTGACACTCTGAGCCGTATTTGAAAAGCACTCTGATAGATCCTCTGCTCTGCCTATGATACAACTTACACGTTTCTGTGGATGTACCAAAAGGGGGTATAGCGTGCCAGCAAAAAGTCCCAGAAATAAACTTAAAAATCTTAGCATGTGATCTCTTAGGAGCTTCAACCCATTTCATTTTGGAACAGATTCTTTTTTATTAGAATTGCAAAAATAATCTTATTTCACTTAAACCACACCTAGCATTTAATAAAATCTAAAACCATCTATAAGAATTCAGAAAATTACTCATGCAAACAGGAGAATAAAATTAAAACTTACTATCAAGATCCAAAGTTCCTGAGATATTCTTAAAAACTTAACCTACAAAAGCACCAAAAATGGTAATCTTATATAAATTCTGAGAAAAAAAATTTGACCAAATATTTTCTTCTTCATTAGAAAATTTAAATTATGTAACAATAAACCTACAGATACATTCCATTTTTTTCAACCCTCATTTCCCCTCTAAAAACAATTGCTACAATAACAACTAGAAAACATTCTATTAGTTTCCAAGATTGATGATCACTGACATTTACTGATTATTGGCATTTAGCAACCTTAAATATAGCCTTGAATGCCGTCTAATTTGTTATACTTTTAACTAGGAGTTAGCATACTTTTAGCATCATCTCTGTACTTAGGAAGCCAATGCAATTTATGAGAAGTATTTTCCACTTGTATCACTTTATCTAGTTATTTTCACTATTTGACTCTCTTTATTCTGAAGTGTATAACATATTGAACCTAAAGCACATTCCTTTTACTACTGCACTCTAATTACTTTAATGGTATTAACTTCATGGAAAGCGTGTACATGAATAAAATCCATTTCCAAGCCATTCTTTCATGTAGTGTTTCTGAGGATTAATTTTATACCCATATATACACACACACATACAAATACGTGAGTTCAGAAAGTACATTATATTTTACTAAGCAGTAAGCAAATTGCGTGGATTCTATATCAATGCTAAATTTTAACAACCATGTACAGGTAGCAGCTTAGAAACTTGATAAAATGCTTATCTCAACAGTCACTCTGGTTAGGGTCATTTTTCTATTTCCGGTTTATTAAATGATGAACGGCTTGTATAAATATGCAAAAAATATTTTTAAGTAATTCTCTAATAATTACAACTTAACCTCAAAGGATTGGTAGACAGAAAGCTCAGAAGATGCAAATATCTGGTTCGGCTATTTATGATGATCTGTATTTCACTTTTATGTTCAATTGTACATTTTTCCCCACAAATGGCAGCTTAAACTAGCAGTGTCTTACATATATAGAGATCTTACCTGAACGCTTATCCTCTAAGTGTGTTGCCAAATCTGACATCTTCACAAAGGAGGGCATGCTTTTTTGGAATTTTGCTTTAAATTTAACCGCCCTTATATCATCATCAAACAGGCACTCACAGGATGACCAAAATGTTGTATGCAATTCTAAGCTTTCTAGGATGTAATTGCGCTGAACAAAAAGATATTTAAATTCCCAAATATAATCTTAAACAAACAAACAAACAAAAACAAAAAGTCACCAAAAAAGAAATAATCTAGGCTCAGAATCAAATTAAATAGATCAATCTGATTAAATCAGTTAAATGCAACATTTATCGCACTAAGGAATTTGGGTGTAAAGAGACAAAATGTGAACGCTGTTTTAAGGCAATAGGATAACGATGCTGGAGATAATTTTAATAAAAATGTTTTCTAAAGATTTCCTGGTCTCTTAAACAGTCATAATTTATCATAACCAACTGCTTTTCAGAGTAGCTATTTCCTGTTTTGGTATCTACAGGCAAAGATTTTTAAAAATAGTAAGGCATAGAAATGGACACATGTCTGCCATAAGTAATACCTCTCATTGATTTTCCAGCACCTTTGTTTTCTTATTTAGCTAATTTTTCCAGGACCAAAAAAAAGCATTGAGAGACAATTGCATGTATTTTTAGCTCCGTCAGTAATAATTTGAATCCTTAAAACCACAGTAGCACAGAGCTCCTTTTCAAATAATCACATTCTATATTAATAAATTCAACTTTATAATAAAACAAAAGATTTCTTAGCACTAAGTTTTCTAATAATAACAGCTATTTTTATAAAACAGTATTTTTAGTTTCCTTCAGGCAATAAATCTAATTCACACCCCTCCCCAACACTGCCTCCTTAGTTTTTTTCCTTAGTTTTGTTTGGAAAAATGGACAGTCTTAAAAACGGTAAATCTGTACAGACAGAGCATCGTTAGGAAGAGCTAAATCATATATATTGCAAGTTATTGCTTAAAAACAATAGCTATTTTTAAAATGGTTTGCTTGTCTTATTATAAAATACATGCTTAGAAATGAGAGAAGCTAAATAAGCAAATAAATAACACCTGTAACCTCAACATCCCCAAATCAACACAGTTAACACTTTTGTGGACATCCAGTTGTTTTCAATGTGATTTTTACTTAATATGTTAAATATATTTTGTATGTCCTTAAGTATTATTCTATATTAATTTTTTTAATGTTTATTTACTTTTGAGAGAGAGAGAGACAGAGAGACAGAGAGAGAGCAAGCAGGGGAGGGACAGAGACAGAAGGAGACACAGAATCCAAAGCAGGCTCCAGGATCCGAGTTGTCAGCACAGAGCCCAATGCAGGGCTCGAACCCATGAACCACGAGATCATGACCTAAGCCGAAGTCGGATGCCCAACTGACTGAGCCACCCAGGCGTCCCATTATTTTATATTATTTTAAAATACTACATAATATGTCAATACTTTGGCACAGATATTCCAAAATCTTAAAAATTATTATAGCAATTCCCTATTTAAAGCATGTTGGTTGTTTTTTCAATTCTTTACTATTATAACAATACTGTGATAAATATATTTTTAGCTACATCTCTATAGCCATGAGAAATTCCTAGAAGTATAATCATTAGGTGAAAGGTATTCCAAATTCTGAGATTTTCAAACACATTATCAGTTGTCCTCAAGAAAGGTTTTGCCAATTTACATTTCCAATAGTTTATGAGAGTAGCTGTTCCTCCACATATTCTCTATCAATTTCTCAGGAGAAAAATCATGGGCTGTCATTATCTTATTTGTGTGCCTTCAATTACTAGTAAGTAAATTTTTTTCATACATTCATTGGCCATTTTTATTTCTTCTTTGGGGGACTTTCTGTTCATATCTCTTGCCCATTTATCCTTACAGATATTTGTCTTTTGCTTATTGTGTTATTTTCTGACAAAATGCAGTATTTTTTTCTGGTTTTTCACTTTCTTTTTAATTTGGTATATGGTGATTTTTATGTACGGTTCTTGTTGCTGCATTTTTTTAACCTTCTAATCTTTTTTTTTTTTTTAATGTTTATTTATTTTTGAGAGAGAGAGAGAGACAGAGCATGAGTATGGGAGGGGCAAAGAGAGGGAGACACAGAATCCGAAGCAGACTCCAGGCTCTGAGCTGTCAGCACAGAGCCCGACGCGGGGCTCGAACTCACGGACCGCGAAATCATGACCTGAGCCGAAGTCAGCCGCTTAACCAACTGAGCCACCCAGGCGCCCCTAACCTTCTAATCTTTAGATACCAAATAAGTTTGCTTATATTTTCTTCTACTACTCACGGTTTCTTTTTTTAAAAGATATTTGAAACTTTAATGCATCTGGAATTTATTTTGGCACAAATATGAAGTATAAACTTAATTCTCCTTTTTCTCAAATTGTTAGCTCAATATTTCAAACATTATCTGCTCTTTTTCCAAAAGGAAAAAGTTTCCTTTATTTCTTAATTATAAATAAAATATATTTACTATAAAATATTTATACAATAAAAGAAAAGAGCAGTAATAGATAAGATTGGCCAATGTTTTAATATAGTAGATAATGGGTACTGTAGCTCATTATATTATTTTGTATATATTAAGTTTGAAGTTTTTACTAAAGGTTTAAAAAATAAATGTGGATTCACACATCCATATAATTCAAACTAGAGGCATAAAGAAAAAAAACACACATAGCATTTTAGTATCTCCAATTCTTTAGTATTTAGTATTTCCAATTCTTTTAATGTATACGCATACTTACATACCCGCTTTATTAAAATGGGATCCTATTGTACATGAAACTATATAATGTACTTATTTTTTTCCTTTTTCCATGTTTTTAGTTGCCATTATTGCACCAATACGGCATATGCTTTATATACATATATATTTCATTTTCAATTTTATCATGTACTGTTTAAACTAAATATTAACATCATTTCCATCTCTCCAGGCTAATGAACATACATATCTTTGGTAGTGAATACCTTTCTGTGTCCACCCAGACCACAAATGACCTTCTCAACTGCTCCTTCACCCTCTGAAATAAGCTAAGGCATTCCTATTGTACTTTCCCACCCTGTCCCTGAGGCCACAGTTGATTGAATAGAATTCAATCCGGGCAATCAGATTTTCTGTGCTAGGAATTTGGAAATGGCACTGGTCTAGGTTAAAAGGAAAAGTAAGAGCAGGAACTACAGAGTAACCATCTTCTGCTGCCTTCCCTATGGTTGAAAAGCAGAGGAAGTCTGCAAGGAGTGAATAAAGCAGACAGACAGAGAAGCTGCCTGGTACCCACAAAGCTTTTCAGCTCCCAGTCCCAAGAACCCCTGAACCCATCAGCGCTCTTGCTCTCTGCACCCTGAGACATTCATTCCTGTATACTTCAGATACATCCCCCTGAATTGCTGAAATTACCCAGAGAAGAGGTCCAGTTCTAACTACAAGCCCTCTGTGCCCAAGTTTAAATGTAATTTCTTAATACATTCCATGGATTGCAAAACCTCTGTGCACAGACATTTTCAAATGTGTGGGGTTTTTTTCCTTATCATTTTAAATGAAGTTACTTCCTCCTCAAACTTGAGTCTCTTACTTCTTAAAGACTGGGAATTTTGACTGGTTGCTTAATCTGTATTTTATTCTTAATTCATTTATTCATAAAGAAAACAGGGGCACGAGGGTGGCTCAGTCGGTTAAACGTCTGCCTTCAGCTCAGGTCATGATCTGGCAGTTTGTAGGTTCGGCCCCACATCTGGGCTCTGTGCTGACAGCTCAGAGCCTGGAGCCTGCTTTGGATTCTGTGTCTCCCTCTCTCTCTGCCCCTCCCCGCTCACACTTTGTCTCTCTCTCTCTCTCTCTCTCTCTCTCTCTCTCTCTCTCTCAAAAATAAATAAACATTAAAAAAAGAAGAAAACATCTATGAGGGCAGGCACAGTGCTGTGTAATGAGCATACAGTGGTGAACAAGCATGGCAGGATGCTTGTATTCATAGAAATTTTAATCTATGGAGAAAATCAGTTTTCAAGCAAGCAAATAAGGTGGATAATCCTGATTGTGTTCAGTGGCACAAATGGCCTTCAAAGAGTTGATCTGATAGAGAGTGGTTATGCATATGTGTGAGAGGTCCCTCTGAGAATATGAAATTGGGGCTGAGAAATGAAGGAGCCATCCACGCAGGGAGCTTCAGGGGAAAGCACTCTGGACAAAGGAAACATGTAAATTCAGGATCCAAGCCAAGAAAAAGATCAGCAAGTTCAAGTAACAGAGAGGAGTCATGTGCAGGTTGGACTAGTTAGTCTGAGGGAGACTGGTATTGAGACAATTTGTAATACATTTTTATATTGAATCATGAATTAAGGATGTGAATAGATTTCAAACTTCCATGCAGACCTAACTATGATTTTGCATGAAGTATAATCACAAATGTTGGGATCATTTGCATTACTCTGCCTATTTAGTAATATCACAAGAGTGATTTACTATAATTTGTTACATTTTTAAAGTATTAAATTTCTATTAAATACTTTCAGGTGAATATTGCATTAGAATGGCATTCACTTCTGAATAGCTTATTTTATGTACCCACACTCATTAGGACCTAGACTGTGATCAACACTTGCTACATATGAGGCATCCCAAATTCCCATGCATATTTCAAAAGAATGTGAATTTGGGATTTCTTATTATTCTTCCCCCAAAACATCACCTCTGTGATCTCCAGTATTCAGTAACAACTACCTGACGGTCATTTCTGATTATATCACCTACATGTGAGTTTGTTATCCTCAGGAACAAGTAAAACCAGTGCCCAGTGTGGAGGTTAATATAGAGAATGCCTCAAGAAGTCCTAAATGAATACATAAAATGCTAACAATTTCTGAAGGGAGAATCACTTACTTAGATGATCCTTCAAAATTGGTATTATCCTATTTTAAAAAGAATAATCTTGAGGTATTGAGGTGGATATCATAACTTAAAAGTGATGGTAATGAATAAAGTATGCTAAATGAATGAATGAACAAAGAACAACTGTATCTTAATTCCTGGACTCACAAATTTTCAATATTAACCTAAATACCATAGAGTTATCTAGAGACAACTGGAATGTCTCTTCTATTAACCAAAGAACTACTACTTTTCAAAGAATATCCACATTAAGCACAGAGCAGTGTGCTTGGCTACAGCTCCATTATCAATGGAATAACACCTTTGACCTACATTTTGTCCCGCATGCACTAGACTCATGTTCCCAGCTCTGACATAATGGTCAATAATGATGGCTGGTCTATCACTGACACGTGTTTGTCGGATTTCTCAACTGAACAAATATTTGTTGCTGTTTGATCCTAACATGAAAGTCAAAAGTCAGACTTATCTCAAATCTTGGTTATGGGCTATTAATGATTAAAAGAGAGAATGTGACAGATCGTATCCTTAGATAATTATTTTGTAGGTAGAAGTTTGGGAAGAGGCATTAACTCTTTGGGGTAAAAAAAAAAAGTCACACACCTAATCAATCTGTAGATTAATTTAGCAGGATAAAATGACTGGTAAGCCACTAATTAAACTATCTCTGACTGTTACAACTAAAGAATCTCACAATATCAAAATGAAGATACATCATTTTCTTGAAACATCAATTCCATTTAATTAAATACATCATAAATTATTATTAAGTCCTGCTTTAAAGAAAACGGAATCGTGGGTCATATTTTAAACACGAACATTCTATGGATGGCTAATAGTCCGCGCTTTTAGAACAACTGGTACAAAAGCCTGGAATGCGCTCATTTATTAAACAGTAACATTGAGACTTGAAAGGGTTAATGCAGCTCCCCTAACATCTGCCTTATAACCAGGGAGAAGTTTATTTATCAGGGTACTTTGGCTGAATAAAAACTGTAGAAGCTTCTCCAGAATTCAATTTTAAAGAACATTTCCTGAAGGAGATAAGACCTTCGCTAAAAAGGTAAAGTAGTATACCTGGGAATAAGTAGAAGCTTTTATTCTACCACCATTAATTATAGAGGACTTTTCAGATCACTAAACTGCTTACAGGAGGTATAAAATTATAACAGAAGAAATCTCAAGAATAGTCAATTATGACCACCTACTATTTCAAACACAGCCCTTCTTAATCTCTTAAGAAGTTCCTCATCTGAAGCTCATAAGCATTAATCATTTACCTAACTATAAATAAATTAAATGTTTTTTGGTGTATTTACCTTTTTTCCTTTGAAGTTGAGGGTACCAGGCTGCTCCAGGACCCCATAATACAAGCACATAATGTTGACCTTGGACCTGTTCCACTGTTAACATAACTTTCCTTTGCTTCTGTCCTCTATAACTGTATAATGCCTCTGGAAAAGAAATATTTTAGTTGGCATTACTCTCTCACAGGTGACACCATACTCTAATGTCTCATGATAAATACAACCGTGATACCCAAATGATATCCTAAGAAAGTCTTGTATCTTAATTATTTTATAACCTAAAATTGAGAAGGAGCCCCCAGTGTTTACCTGTCAGTATAGTGATATCAACAACCCTCAGCACCGCATGGACTAACATGTCCGGCTGCAGCTCCTCCAATTCTACAAATTCTATACTGCTCACTCTCTGAGGCTGCCTCTGAGGAAGATCTCGGAGATAGGAATGTTTTGAAGACACGTATGCCAGTAAGTCTTGAAGTACAGCATCACTGACTATCTTGGAATCTAAGAAAGAAAAACACACACATGCAGAAAAGATGGCAAAATTATATTTTCTTGAAAACACAGTATTTTCTTAGAAATGCATTTTATCTTGTAAAGTGTGATTAAGTGTAAAAACCACGCTTTCATTTCTACAAATATGTAACTTATTCTTAAATGTTTAGATGCAAAACATAAGCCTGATTATTTTTAACCAACGGAATTAGAATTATTTACTATCTCCAGAAATAACTTGCCCTGTTCCCTTCTCGGTTCCATTTTTCTACCAATTAACTAAGACCAGTATTTCTTTTTTTTTTTTTTTTACTCCTCCATTACCCTCTTATACCCAATCGGTCCCCTAATCCCTGCAGTCTGATTGGCTCACACCTTCCATGACCATCCCAACCACTGCTATTCTTCCTCAAGGCTCTTACATTTCTCACGTGAAATGCTCTTAAGGGTCACCTACCTGACCCTCCCTGAACATGTCTTCCTTTTCCCCACTTCTATGCCTCTGTCCTTACGATTGTCCCTGGCTACAATGCTGCCATCCTCTCAACCTATCCAAATACTACAAAGAATACACTATGGAGAGGCTCTCAGTGACTTCTTCCCCTGAACTTAGAGGGTTTTTATCTCCAGCTCCCGTGTGGCATGTGAGCATGTGCTACACTGGCATATTCCCTTGATTATTAGAACAGTTATTTAGTTCTTTGGTCATTATGCCATTTACATGTTTTTCTCCTATGTTTAAATTATTTGTCTCAATTTTTCTCATTTTTTGAGATACATTTACATATAATAAAATGCACACATTGATAAGTTTGCTGATTAAAATTTAATTTCCTTGAAGGAAAGGGAGGTGTATTTGAATATATGGTGGATTGTTGATCAAAATACAATCTTAGCAAAAGGCACTTACGTACTTTTTTAGAAGGTTGGGTCTATTTGCCGATTTCAGTAGAAAAAAAAAAAAACAAGAAATTCTTCTTTCCTTCTCCCTTTAACACCCTCCTCCTAATTTATTTCTTATGCCACACGAAAGCCTCATTATTCATTCACTCATCAGAAGACCATCCACTGTGTGCCAGGCATCATGCCAGGTTCTAGCGATACAAAGATATACCTTGTCTGTATACCTGCCATTATACCTGCACAGAAGAATTATCAACCTAGAGACAGTCAGTAACAAACACAGGGCTTAGAGTATAAGAGATACATGGAAGCATTCTAACAACACACAAAATCAACTGCCCAGGCAAGTGGAAAGAGGCTTTATTGAAGAAATATTTGAGCTGGATTTTGGAAAAATGTCCTGGAGTTTTCTAGGTAATAATTGGAGAAGGGGGTATATCTCCAGGTAAAGAGAAAGGGGTCTGTATTCCTTTATGTATTATAGATGCCTCTGGCAGTCTGATGAAGTATAAATCCATTATCAGAATAATATTTTTATAATAGCCTTATTGAGATATAACTCACATGCATAAAATTATCTTTATCAGAATAGTATTTTTATAACAGCCTTGTTGAGATATAATTCATGTGCATAAAATTCACCTTTTTAAAGTGTATAATTCAGGGCACCTGGCTGACTCAGTCAGTAGAACATTCAACTCTAAACCTCAAGGTCGTGAGTTCAAACCCCATGTTGGGTGTGAAGTCTACTCAAAAATAAAATTTTAAAAAATGAAATGAAATGAAATGAAATGAAAGAAAAGAAAAGAAAAGAAAAGAAAAGAAAAGAAAAAAGAAAAAATAATGGGGCACCTGGGTGGCTCAGTCAGTTAAGCATCCTACTTCAGCTCAGCTCATGATTTCACGGTTCATGGGTTCAAGCCCCAAATCGGGCTCTGTGCTGACAGCTCAGAGAATGATTCTGTCTCCCTCCCTGCCCCTCCCCACTCATGCTCTGTCTCCATCTCAAAACTGAATAAACGTTAAAAAGAATTTTTTTTTAAGGGGCACCTGGATGGCTCAGTCAGTTAAATACCTGACTTCGGTTCAGGTCACGATCTCACAGTTCATGGGTCCAAGCCCCTTGTCAGGCTCTGTGCTGACAGCTCAGAGCCTGGAGGCTGCTTCAGATTCTGTGTCTCCCTCTCTCTCTGCCCCTCCCCCGTTCATGCTCACTCTCTCTCTCAAAAATAAATAAATATTTTTTTAAAAAATTTTAATTTTTAAATAAAATATAATAATAAAAATAATTTAGTTATGCATAGTATTCCACTGTGGAAATGTAACACAATTTAATCAACCATTCTGCTATGTACAGGCATTCCAATTTTTCCCTCTTGCAATTACAAATACTGCCTCATGTTGTTATAATCGTATCTTTAGGACAGATTCCTACAAGTAGGCTTGCTGGGTTGAAAGCTGAGTACATACGTACTTTGTAATTTTGTATCACCAAATATCTCTCCAGAAACTGCAGCAATTCTCATTGCCTCCAGCAATGTGTCAGAGGGCCTGTTTTCCCACAGCCTCATCAACAGCATGTGTTACCATATTTTTAAATTTTTGCCAATCTGATAGTAAGAAATAAAATTTCTGTGTAGGTTTAATTTGAATGACTCAGGTCTTTTTCCCATTTTCCTATCAGGTCCTTTGTCACTCAATTTGTAAGAGTTCTCCCTATACTAGGAATATTAGCCTTTCGTCTAGGTGTATGTTGCAAATACTCTCTCCAAGTCTGCCGATTGTCCTTTGGCTTTGTTAATGGTGCTTCTGGGCATGCAAAATTTTATTTTTCCACAGTCAAATTTATCTGTCTTTTTTTTCTTTAACTGCTGCCGAATTCTGAGAAATAATAAGAAAGTGTTCCCTACATCAAGATGATAGAGAAATTCATCCATGTTTCCTTCTAGTAACTGAATGGTTATATTTTTTTATGTTTAGATTTTTAATCCACTTGGAGTTTATTCTTCTATTTTGTGTGAGATACTGTTCTAATTTTGTCTTTTTTCGAAATGGCTACCCAGTTGCCTCACCACCATTTATTAAAAAGTTTACCTTTACCTCAGTGATCTCAGATAACGTCTTTGTCATATACTAAAGTATATGTATACAGGTCTAATTCTGATCTTCCTGTTCTATTCCACGGGTCCATTTGTCTATTTATGTACCAGTATCACACTGTTTTAATTATAGAGGCTTTACAGTTTAATGCCTGTCTCATAAGCATGGTCCCTTGTGCTTTTTCTTTTTGAATGTTTTCCTGGATATTCCTGCATGTTTGTTTTTCCATACGAAGGTTAGTATCAAGTTGTATATGCCATAGCATGGCTTCCCAATATTGTTATAGAGACGGCCCTGAATTTATAAATTCACTTATGGAGACCGGATACCATTATAATGTTGAGTCACGTTATTCAGGAACAGGGAATGTTGTGCTTCCATTTCTTCTTGTCTTTCTTTCTTTCCGGAGTGTTTAAAATTTTTTCCTTATATAGGCTTTGAAAATGTCTTGTTACATGTATTCCGAAGTATCTTCTTTATTGCTTTCACCAATGACTTTTGCCCTACCATCATGTCCTCTGTTCAGTGTTTGTGTATGGAAGGCTAGTGACGGCTTCAACATTAATTTTAGTATCCTGTTGCACCACTGAATTCCTTTATCGTTTGAATTGATTCTTTCGTTCCCTGGAGTGTTTCTGATATGTTATCAAAAGCATTTGCACGTATAGTTTTTACTCTTCTTCACCCATCCAGATACCTCTGCTTGTCTACTTGTATTGGTTGATAACTCCAGTATCATGATAACGAGCAACGAGCAGCAGAAATAGTGTACATCCTTACCTTGTTCCGGATTTTAGTGGAAATGCCTCTAGTGTTTCTCCATTAAATAAGATACTGGCATTAGGACTAAATACATCTGTTTTAGTGACACAGTATCAACTGTATTGTAACTGTTACCACTGGATTGATATTATATTTATTGATCCTGAAGGAGAAAGTATCCCTCAACTCCATTTCCTGGAGAGCTTCTTATGATAAAGGGGTGCTCAATTTTGTCAATATTTATGGAGATAATCATACAATTTTTCTTTCCATTTATTAATATGGTATATGATAGTCATAGATCTTCTAATATTGAAACACATCTTTCCATTTCTGGAAAAAATCTCACTTGGTCATTATTTCTTTAAGGTAGTGTTAGATTTGGTTTGCTAATATTTTGTTTAGACTTTGTATGCGTGTACAATACTAGTCTGTATTCTTATTTGTAATGTCTTTCTTTGGTTTAGGTGTCAGTGTCTTACTTTATAAAAGGAATTAGGAAGTTTCCTTCTTCAATATTCTAGAAGAATTTTCAGAGCACTGGAACTATCTGGTCTCTTGGTAGAATTCTCCTATGAAACGATGTGAGCCTGGCAACATTTTTGTATAATTTTTAAACTAATTTTGAATAATTTTCTCTATTTCTTCTATAGAACTGGTCTAAGCTATATCTCAAATCCATCCATTTCTCATTATCTCTGCTGGCCACCCATTATCTCTCAACCTCGACTACTGCAGTTACTTCCTAACTCCCTAATTCAGCTCCATGAGCAGCCCTTCGCAGCCAGATCTATGGTATTCCCATCTCTGCCCTTTGTTAGTTTCCGTCATAGCATTCATGATCACCCTCATGTCGTAGGTTCTTCCTTATCGGCCCGCCACACAGGGACATTGGCGCCACGAAGGCTGGCACCAGGGGGACACTGTTCACCCCTGTACCCCCGGTGCACAGTGCCTCAAACAACGTCAACACTTCATACATATAAACCGGGTAGGTGAAGAACAAAACTTTAGTTATTTTCTGAGATCATGTCAGTGCTGATTGTCTGCTGACTAGTTTCCCTCGGAAACAGGGAAATCTTAACCCTTTCCAAACACCTTTGTTATTGTTCTAACTGTTGTTACTCTCTTCTACTTACCCTGCCTTCCTTTGAGAATACTTATTATTCACGGGTTGGAATATGCTGTACCTTCCATACATGTCACACAACTTTCTTGTTATTCTAATTAATCTCTTGTAAAATCAGTGTATTCTTATGTACTCATGGCTATCTTTCTATGACACTGTTTCAGTATTCCATCAGATACATTTTGCTTACTGTTTCTCCCATTAATATTTCTGTATTGTTATTATATATTACATGCAGGTTCAATACCTCATGGTTCAATATATTACATGCAGGTTCAATACCTCACATTTAATCTTCACAGCAACCCTATAAGCTACGTATGTATTTTAATTTCCATTTCACAGATGAGGAAACAAGGGTACAATGAGGTTAAGTAACTTGCCGGAAGACACAGACTGTGCAAGTGGTAGGGCCAGGATTCAAATCTTGCTCTGACTCCAGAGACTATAACTACCAGTTTATACTGTCTCCCTTACTTTGTTTTCTTTTCTTTTCTTTTCTTTTCTTTTTTTTTTTTTATTTCTTGGAGAAAAAGATAGCTTCTGGGCTCTTCAGTGCTGATTTTAAAGAAGAGAAAATGGATGTCAGAGAAGGAAGGTAGTCTTTCCTTGCAGTGCTGGACTGAAGAACAAGGATTCAAACCACAACTGTCTGACTGGGAGGCCCAGGCTTTTCTCACGACCTCAAGGGTTCCTAACCAGAGGCTGGGGAACCCCACAGAGAACTTTAGCCTGGCAACAGAGAACTTTAGAGGTCCAGGGAACCATTTGGAGTTATGTGCAAAATTCTGTGTCTATCTACCTAAGTCTATTTTTCTGGAGAAAGGGCACGTAGCTTCTCTAAGAGAGCTAGGACTCCCTAAAAGGTTAAGAACTACCACTATGTGGACATTCTAAGAAAAGTAAGAAAATGGAAACTGAACCCCAATATTTCTTAAAACAAATATGATTTACAATGTACAACTTTATTTTTATAAATTCTATTTTCAGTCTTACTAAAGAAAATAAACCAATACTGTCCAGCTAACCTGTTTAGAAAACATTTCGTAAAATTACTATTTTAACTTTTTTTTCTAATATGTATATATACTTTTGAATACTAAGAAATGATTACATTTAAAACGTGTCTTACATTCTTCAGACTGGACAGACGGGTAACTCCCAAGATTTAACAACTGACTGGTAAAAGTTGATTGTAGTACTGTCTCACCAACCCAATGATCTTCATGAACAGTAACATCTAGACAGGGGGAAACAAAAGTTCTGATCATGTCATAAATTCCTTCACACTGTGGTTAACTTGCCAATCATAGCAAAATATTATTAACATCTCTCACAGGCCAGGCAACTAAAGTTCAAGTGGGTTAAATCATCTGCCTAAAGCCACAAAATGATAAAATAGCAACAACAGAATTACTTCTGTATATTCGAACACTATCAATATGGAAGCTCACTGCTCCACAAAGAATGGTTTAATGGCTTTTGTTCATGTAAAAAAAAAAAAGTTATAGTGTCTATTTTGAGAAATTAAAAGGAAATCATTTAGGGGCAGGAAGCAAAGTAATGGTTCCAAAACAGTAGTGTCTAACAGAGTAAATAATATTAGTATGCATTTACCCCTTCTGCCACAAACACATATGAATATACGACATCCTTAAAGGACTTGGATTATTTTCCCCTCAATAGCATGGTAATCTTCATCTACAGATGTTAAAAGTGAAAGATTTTGGAGGTAAGGAACACTTTCCAATAGGAAAAAGAGAGCTCTATGATCTAAAATGGATACAGAAGAATCATAAAATGGAACTAAACATACCAACAGGTAGAAACAATTTCAAGTAGAGCAAAACTGTAAGTTAGAGACAGAGACATATCAATCTCTGGAAGAATATAAACAGTGCATAAAAGAATATAAACAGTGCATAAAATGCTAGAGGTATAAAGATATCCTAATAGTAGCCAATTTTTGAGATAATAAGGAAGAAAAACAAGGATGCACACATTCCAAGTAGTCACTTCCAAATTTACAGCCAGACACTTTCTCCAGCTTCAAACCCACTTACCCATTTATCCACAACTGCCTCACAGACATTCCTGACTGGATATTCTATTGGCTCTCCAAATGCAAAAATTGCTCAAACCTGCTTTTCTTCTCACATTACCCATCTCATTTGTTGGCACTGTGGAGCTAGCCAGGTAAATTAAAATGTGAAGTCATCCTGAACGTCTACCTCTCCCTCCCCACCTTCGTCTCCAAACCCCCACCTGCTGAACACTGCCCCGTGAGTCTCCCCGCCGGCCCTTGACAGTGCTATTTTATATCGTCCATTCCTTTCTCTCCTGGTAGGTCCCCTTCCCACCTCCAATCCATGTCCCCCAGGGCCAATGAGTAATTTTTCACGAACATTAATGTGATCCATTAACTAGTTTAAAAAACACTCAGCTCCCCTCTGCCTGGTCAGAAATAGCTAGGACAGCATTTTAGACTCTTCATAATCTGACCATCAGGATGCCTGCTCTTCAGGAAGGAACAAATAAGAAATTTCAAGGACAGGCTTTGGAAAACTAGGTTGTAAAACCTATGTTGGGTTAGTGACTTGCTAATCACTGGTGACAGGGTGGAGTGGAATCGATGGCCCAGCCCTTGCCTCCTGGCTGTCCTGATTCCCTCTCACTTATATGCCCTAGAGCCTCTCCTATTTGTTCTTAAAAATCTGTGGTTTCCCACAGATAGGGCCCAAGGTCCTCTTTGAATTCTGGTCAGCAGTCTCCCGTAGACCATCCTTACTTACAGCATCTCTTCATTCTATTGCTGAAAGTCTAACAGCAAAAGGTCAACTGTTACTGAATGGAACGTGATCTAGAATACATCTGCTGTGGGAAAATTTTCAGTTTTGGGGTGTATATCAGTAGATAGTATGAGATATCCAACATAGAGATATAATAATGTACAATTGGATGCTGTTAATTAAAATAGGATTTTACCTACAAATTTCCATGTAAATATAATTTTACTACCTAATTAGGAAAGTATAGGTTTCTCTGTTTTCCATGAAGTTTCCATCTGTCCGCACAAACAAAAGAAACTTATTCAGAAATTGATGAACTAGATTACTTTACTAAGGAAATAAGGTAAAAGAGGGGGGAAAAAAACCCTGATATTATTTTTAAAGGTGCTGATAGAAATCATCTAAATATCCTATAATGAGAAAATGGCTAAGTAAAGCGGTAAAGTCACTTAACAGGAGGTTACCTAGTTGCTAACAACCGTATGGACACTAGGGGAAAACACAGAGATGGCAGGTCTGAGTTTCCATCTGCCAGGAAAAGTCCTCCTATGGGGACCACACAGTGACAGTAATTGCCTTGGTAAAATAACCAGTCCAGGGCTCAGCTCTCTCTTTATAGTCTGGGGAATCTGATTTTGTCAGCATCCCCAAAATAGATTTCAGCTCTGCAACATAAGCTCACATTAAACAGGTTCATGAGACAAACAAAAAAAACCATAACACAATTTTTTTTTTTTTAATTTTCACTGAGGCATTAATTGCCACAGAAACAACATTGGCAGCCAATTCTTACCTTGTAGGCAGTTTCACACCTGGGAAGCCAGATCATAAGCAAAGGGCAGCTCAGTGAGCACTGAATCAGAACAGAGGGAGCTGGATGAACCGCCTTGCCAACAAATAAGATGACATTGCCAGTGGGACGGGACCGTGCTGGGCCTACAGGTTATAGCCCATGTTTATCTCCTTATTAGAGGCTGCACCTGATGTACAGCCTGATGCACCTAATGTACAATAGCCAAGGCTCTCATTCCCCCAGCAAGCCATTAGGTGGGAACCACTAATGATTGCCTTCATGTTTTCTTTTTCCAAGCTTCTAAGGCTCACCACTCTTCTTCTCTACCACATTCTTTCTTTAGACACGTTATTGAGCTTAATCAGTTTCCTCCCAGTCTGGGACTCATCCTTAAAATGACTGGTATCTCCGGTCTAATACAATGTGTATTTATTTTCAATTAATGAAGAACCTGTAACACAATGTTAGATTTCTTATGTCAGAAAAAGAAGCAAGGTAAAAACTGTTCCTTGGAAGGTATTATGCTAAGTGAAATAAGTCAGTCAGAGAAAGACAGATATCATATATTTTCACTCATATGTGGAACTTGAGGAACTTAACAGAAGACTGGAGGGGAAGGGAAGAGGGGGAAAAAATAGCTACAAACAGAGAGGGAGGGAGGCAAACCCTAAGAGACTCTTAAATACAGAGGACAAACTGAGGGTTGATGGTGGGGGAGAGGGGGAGGGCACCTGTTGGGATGAGCACTGGATGTTGTATGTAAGCGACGAATCATGAGAATCTACCCCCAAAACCAAGAGCACACTGTACACACTGTATGTTAGCCAATTTGACAATAAGTTATATTAAAAAAAAAAAAAGAATGTTCTTAATGATTACAAGTATATAGTAAGAGTATGGGTTCCAGAGTCTAGGTGAAATTCCGGCTTTGCCACTTCCTAGATGTGTGAAACTGGGTAAGTGGCTTTACTTTTCTGGGTCTCAGTTTCCTCAAAGTAAAAAATGGGGATAATAATCCATACCTTTTTCATACAGTTGTTGTAATGAGTTGACATACATGCAAAGTTTAAAACACAAAATAAGTTCCCAATAAACATCAACCATCCTCTGCGTACGAATACACATTCTAAGGAGCACAGGGAGAACAACAGGACGGTAACTCTCCGAAACATTACCAGTGGTGACATGAGGCTGGTTTACTATCAAAAGGTCTTCCTTTCCACATTTCCAAATGTGATTAATACAATTTTAGTAATTAAAAACACAATAGAAAATCTGTCTCTGATCCCTCACTAAGAATGCGATGTGCACAGCATTATCAGGGAGTAAGGAGTAGAAACACTCTCCTTTCATAAGACTGCTAATATAAAGAAAAGGCTTAAAAATAAGACACACGTAGACAAAGCCGTAAGAAAACAAAGAGCAAGCCTGATGATATGACCTGATTGCTAACAGAGCAAATGAAGGAGGGGTGCAACCAGGGAAGGCTTCGTAAAAGAGGAGTGGAAGGGAGGTTCAGAACAAAGCAGACTAGAGCACGGGCCCAGATACAGCAAAGCACAGGATACAGGGCAATGGTTAGGAGACCAAAGCAGATGCTGGAAGGGGCTGGACCACGTTGGCTCCCACAGAGGCAAACGGTAAAAAGGCGGGGTAAAAGTGGGAGTGCAGAAAAGCCTACAGCTTTAAGCTACCACTATCCCATGATGACCTTACCTGTGAGCAAAATTATATCTCCAAGAAACACTGTAAGTGCCCAAAATGCTGCAGTCCTCCACAGAACGACCTTCTTCTTAATTTCTGATTGGTCAGTTACCACAATCGTTGCTAAAGGCACTTGAGAGCCAGAATTTGGCCCAGACTTTATATTTATTTCTTTCACATGACATGGAGATAATACCATGACTAAACAATTATACTTCCGACCTTTAGAATCACAATTTTTTATTAATGATGTCTTTTTAATCCCCTTAAAACTAGACACATGCCTCTGGCCCACTGCTGCAGTAGGATCTCTTGCATCAGAAACCAACTTAATTTTCTTGGATGGTTGGAAGGCTTTAGACAGAGCTTTGGAATGGCCCAATTTATCTTCAGAGGTCCAATTTCTTTTAGTAGAACTTTTCTGGAAGGTATTTAGTTGGGAACACAGTATTCCTGAGCAATAGGACTCAATACATACATCACTGGGGGGCACTTTGTCTTCAAAATTGAAAAGTTCCTGAGATCCTATATTTTCTTCAAGACCTTTATCAGGCTTCACGTGAGTGTCACCACTTTTTGTTTCAGGACAAACAGGACTGAAGAGTTCAAGGGAATGTGCTTGGTTTTGTCCACTTTCATCTCCTGCAAAAGCATTATTAGGCTGAATCAAACTATCTTCAGTTATCCTTATTTCCCCATCACTTGCCTTTGGTTCAATCTCCACACTTACGGGCCCTTTATTTCTAGAATTTTGTCCTTTATACCTCCTCTGAGATAAAAGAACAACCTGGCTGGCAGTCATTATACTAAGAAATTCAGTATCAGTAGATATTTTAAGGTCTGAGACCCTTCTAACAGGTTCAGACCTTGGCTTATCTTCCGTCTTCAAGGAAAAGAACCCTAGACACTGGTTTTGTCCCTCATAATGTCCGGTTGGCACACATTCTGTTTCAACAGCTCCCGGCCCTGTATGAATGTGTTCTGTACCACAGACTAAATCCAGTGCAGCAGCATGCTTATGATCTAACTGAAAGACATTTTTGTGAAAGTTTTGACCACATGTATTTGACTGATCTTTGTGCTGTTCATCTGTGATTTTCTTATTGTCACTGAAAAGCTTTGGATACTTTTCACCTTCAGTTAAATGCTGAACTCTGCCCTTAAGTTCACGTATTTGCACATCAGAACTAGTTATATCACTCACCCTTAAGAGGTGACTCTTCTGGGATTTTCCAGTCTCCGTGTCAGAAATACAATGTGTAAAGTCTTCTTTCACATGAACAGGTTCATTCATCGCCTTTGTTAAAAAATGACCACGAGGGAGATCTGGAGGGCCAACAGCTTCTAGGACTTGATAGTCTTCAAGAGTTTCGTGCATGCCTTTTTCATCCCTCGGATGTAAAGAACGGTGATTGTATAAAAGTTGAATTTTTTTCCAGGGGTCATCATCGGATATTAAAGAAGTTCGCTCCTGTGACATTGTCATGTTCAGTGGACCACCTGGGGCACCCCAAAAAAATGTGGACTTGAGATCTTCCACTCATAGTTTCTGAAAAAAATTTAAATGAGTATTTTGTCAGATTTTTTATATATTAACTTATTATATGTCATCAAAAACATAATTAATAAAGGTTGTTTATTTTGGTATTCCATTAAATTACGAAAGGCATAAATATACAAGAAATCATAAAGGGAAATCAAAATAGCCAGAAAATATCCTCACATGAAGACTCTTTAATACATTAAAAGGGATACTTAAAAAAAGACTACAAAAAAAATAAAGCTAAGTACACTGACATCAAATGGTGTTTAATTACATTTAAATAACAAGTTAGTAGAGAAGGAAAAATAAAGCATTGGTTTAATTGTACTACAATCACCTTTAAATTTCCTGTTTTCTTCACTCCATAGACTATCTCAGTAACTTTGGGGCCTCCTTCCTTCAACTGTGAACTTAGTTCCTGAGACCAAAATAGAAGGTTCAAACGGGAAGCGAGAGAAAATTAAAAAACTGAGGCTTGAGGCTCTCTTCAAGATGTAGAAGTGACTGTCATCTATGCTCACTCCAATCTGTTAGCATAATAATTACTTCTGTATTTTTAAATCTTCTCTGAAATACAAAGAATTAAGAGTAGTCATTTTGTAATACATGGATAAAAGAAACTCGTTATAATTTAAACTTTTTTCATTAACTGTGGCACCTGATATAAGTACACCTAAGAAAGCATCTTATTCATTAAGGTAAAAATGAAGAATTTTACCATGATTTACTTGATCATAACTGACTTTCAAAGGGAACTTATTAAAGAGATCCAGTCCTAGAGTTTGTTGAGAACTCTTTCACAGTGCTCCAGGGACAAAAAGACAGATAAGGCTCTTGGCCTAAGGGAACTGTCAGCCTGGTTTTAAAAAAACAAAATGGAGGGGTGCCTGGGTGGCCTAGTAGGTTGAGTGACTGAGGGTTCAACTCTTGATTTCAGCTCAGGTCATGATCCCAGGGTTGTGGGACTGGCCCGTGTCAGGCTCCACACTCAGTGTAGAGATTCTTGAGATTCTCTCTCTCCCTCTGCCCCTCTTCCCCACTCACACACTCTCTTTCTCTAAAATAAAAAAGTTAAAATAAAATTAAAAAACAAAAACAAAAAGGAGGGAAAAATAGTGAGTGTAAATTAACATTCTCAAAATAATGTAATGGATACTATAGACTATAAACAGGAAACGACCATCAGCCAGGGAAGAACGCAGCTACGGAAAGCAAGCACTGTGGCTAAGAGCACTTAAACAAAGGAAACAGCATCAGTAACAGGCAGAGTTATGAAAAACCATGGTATGACTAAGGACTTTTGATTAGAGTATAGGGTCCTTTGTAAAAAGATAAGTTTTCAAATCGTGAAAAGTCCATATAGAAGTATGGAAGTATATAGGAAGGAGGAACCATCAAGAAATGACAACTATAATCTCCTGTCACTCTTATCCTTGAAGATTCACTCATTGTCACCTTTTCCAAATCTAATAATTTATCCAATTATAATTCTTATGATTTCAATATCAGTGTGGATGATCCCTGGCCTCTCGACTCCTTGACCTCTTCTCCTCCATTGACTGTATTCTCCACCTTCCCCCAGTTATCCATTCGTATAGTCACGTACCCTCTCATTATCAATAACTGCACACCCTTCCCTAAACTCAATTTTAAACCTTCAACTCTCTGACTAGCTTCTCCCATCTTCCTACTCACTCCCTCTAAATGCACAACTCCAACAACTTTCTGAACGTGCAGGATCTACAACTGATCATACATACCACATTTTTACAGCTTTATTCTTCACTTCCCTCCTTAACCAGCTCAGCTGCTATGGCCCATTATTATAATCACTCCCTAGCACACATCGCTAATTCTACTGCTCTCCTCACTAAGATATTTGCCCAGCTGAACTCAAACACTGGTTGAATCACCACCTACTCTGCACCTATAGCCCATGGGCTAGAAGTAACTAGGAAAAAAAAATTACACCTTCATCTGAAAATTAGTCTCATTTTAAGTTCATTACCACTAACCTCCAAGTGGTACCTAGGAATCTATCTTTCCCTATCTGCTCACTCACTAAGGAGCTCTTTCATACCTCTTCATTCTCTAAGTCTCCAGAATCTCTTCCCCAGTCCTCGAGTACAGCTGGTGACCATGCTACCACCATCTCCATTTACAAGCTCTCAACAACATTCCTACCAACCCACCCCTGTCATATTATATACTGTGCCCACCTTCCTGTTACTATGGATGGACCATCCATGCTTCGATGCAAGGCCATCTCTTCATCACTTAGACATTAGATCTTATTCCCTTGTGTTTCCTCAGGTTCCAACAATTCTCCCCTTTGCTCCTACGTTATTTTTTTGCTCCGTACTGGAGCATCTCCATCCACATAGAAACATGCTACCATTTCTTCTCATGTTGTTATTCCTCACCTTCTTTGCTGCTCCAACTGTTGTACCATTCTGCTCCCTTCTTCAGCAAAATTCCTTGAGAGAATTGTCTATACTCCCTCTTCTCTTGTTCTCTCTTAAACCTACTCCTCTCAAGCTTTGGTCCAAACCACTCCACTAAAACACCACATTTCGAGGCCCCCAATAACCTCCACATTGCCATGATAAGTCAACTCTCTATCTTCAGCTCACTCAGCCCATCAGCAGCATTTGACACTGCTGACCATGCCTTCCTTCTTGAACACTCTACTAATTTGGCTTTAGGGATACTACATTCTCTTGGTTCCCACTCCACTTCATTCTATTTCAGCAGTTGCTCCTTCTTAGTCTCCTCTGCTAGCTCCTCCTCATTGCCAAACTTCTTGCTCAGGGGCCCGTCCTTGGATCCCTCTCTGTGCTCACTCTTGAAGTGACTTCATTCAGCCTCAGGCTCTGAATACCTTCTATACACGAATGACTATCACAAGTTTACCGCCATCACAACCTTTCCTCTGAACTCCTGACTCTTCAACCCACTTTCTACATACTCCCCACCACCACAAAATGTCTAATAGTCAGCTGTGCAGAAAAGAGGTAACACAGTAAGGCCTGAGACTCCCGTCATTAAAGACGGCTTGCTTGCAAGGTGGGCCCAGGTTGGCATCTAGGAATTTAAATTCCAGGAGGGTTCCCACCATTCCTTGATAAGAATAGCTCAGCCTGCCTAAACTATCTATGTAAACAATGTTACAATGAGCTGGAAACATCAATGTGTGCGCTATGCAGATGGTAGCTACGTAACCAGCACTCCTTAGAGAAATGGCTGATTCCAGGTCTGCAGCAGAAAGAGTACAAAAGAAACCTGAAATATCTCATCACACCAGGCAGCAGTAAAACTAGCAAAGACTACTAGGATGGTGTCAAAATAACTCAGGAGCCAACTTAAAGAGGTTCCCACTGGCCAAAGTTGAGCAACCAATAAGAATAATTACCATAATAGGTTGAAACACACCAAATCACCAAATATGTTTAAGCCCATGAGTTCACAAAGCTAACTAAAACAAGCTCACTTAGTGATCACCTTGAGAGGATATTGGTGACTAAGCAATTGTTTTAAAAGCTGGTGAGTGAAAAGAAACTTTATCCTTTCTTTACTAACAGTATTGTAAGATGACCAACTATTTAAAGAGAAGAAATCTCTCTTTACAGAGGTATCCTGCTAATAAACCAACAAATAAAAAAGAAATGACAGAAACACACCACTTTGCCACTCCTGATGAAGTAGCAGATTTTCTAGGCAATAAGTATAAGTGACTGCTAACATCGCAAGGTAGATGTCATAAGGGAGAATGGAGGGAATCTGTAGACTGAGATCAATTATAATGTACAGACCTTATTCAGATTCTGACTTGAAGACACAAATGTAAAAATACCTGTATTACAAGACAGCTGGAGGAACTGAAACTCTAATGTTTAATAACATTAAGGGATTATTGTTAGTTTTTAGTGGAATAACAATACCGAGGCTATGTATGAAAGAGTTACGTGCTAGAGACGCAGGAGTATCTGCAGGCAAGACAGCGTGACATCTCAGATTCCTTTAGAACACTGGGAGGGAGAGGGAGGGTGGGTGTAGATGAAGCAAGATGGGCCGTGTGTGATCAGGATGACGAAACACACAGAGGCTCACTGCACTAGTCACTCTCCTTTTGTATGTTTCAAATATCCTGTAACACAAGTCTTCACTTCTGTGTTGGCTTTTTTTACTATTTTATTTTAGAGAGAGGGAGAGAGCACGCACATGGCGTGTGCACAAGCAAACACAAGGCAGAGAAAGGGGCAGAGGGAGAGAGAGAGAGGATCCCAAGCAGGCTCCATGCTCAGCACAGAGCCCAATGCACGGGGCTCTATCCAACGACCCTGAGATCATGACCTGAGCCAAAATCAAGAGTAGGCCACTCAACCCAGGTGGCCCTCTTTGTTGTTGCTCTTAAGAAATACTGTTTCATACCCACAGGACTGCAAAAAGGTTTATGCAGAGATACCTAAGATTGGGGAACTCTCACACTGCAGGTAGAACAGGAAATTAGCATTCTACCAAATAATTCCACTTCCAAGTTTCTGCCCTGGAGAACTCCGGTCATATATATGTATACAAGAAAACATGTATGAGAATGATCATGGGATACTTTATAAGCAAAAAAAGTTTGGAACCTAAAAGCCCTTGGAGAGGAGAATGGATACATCGTGGAATATCCAGAGAAATATTACTGTACTATATGGCAGTAAAAAGCAGTTACAGGTCAGCATGGATACATCTTACAAATATAATTTTAAATGAAGGAAACAATTAGAAAAATATGTAACTTTTGGTATCAATATATTGAATATTTTTTGTATTTTTTAAAATTTGAGTATAGTTGACACACAATGTTACATTAGTTTCAGATATGCAACTTAGTGATTTGACAAGTTTATACATTATGCTATGTTCACCACAAGTATAGCTACTCTCTGTATTGAATTAAAATATATTTATTTTTAAATATGCCTGAGTATAAAATATATTTATTTTTAAATATGCCTGAGTATATGCCTGAGGATTGTGGTTAACTTTGGGAGAGAGGAATGGGGATATAATAGGTAAAGAGTAAAGGGCTTGAACTGTTCTGAACATGTTTTTTGTTTTTTGTTTTTTGTTTTTTAGTGTGGTGTGGTTAAAGAGGTGTTCCTTATATTGTTCAAAAATATTTTAATATTAAAAAATCCTAGAAAGAAAAACATTGAGAAGCAATATTAAGGATTATTTTTAAATTTTTTCTATATTTTAAAAGTTTTATTGTGATGAATAATGAATATGCATTATTTTCATAATAATTAAATCCTTTTTGCTTGGTAATTCAGGTTTTTCTTTTACAATCTTCAAACTGAATATGATGTTCCAATAGTTGTAGAACAAAGGACCCAAATCTAACATTGCAGAGTAAGACTTGAGCACAATGATGGCAGTTATTAATGTATTAGCAGCTAAACAAAGATACACTGCAATTTTCAAGGTTCACAATAATGAATTATTACCATAGAAACAAAATTATAGTGTTTAGGTGTCAAGTTTTGACAAATAAAAGAGAAGTAAGCATCACTAATTACCATAACTACATATCCCACCCTTGTCTAATCCACAGAAAGAATAACCTGTGTAAGGAATAACTTATATGTTGGACCAATCAACAATTTACTACTTATATATCATTATCCAGATTGGCCACTAGGGGGCCCCCAAATAGCAGAGCAAAAACCTTCAAGTTGTGAAGATGTGTTCAAACCAAGCAGAAGGAGAAATAAAACAGACTGACAAGCAGGTGAGAATACTTATTTTCAAATAAAATGTATAAAATTACTATGATAATGACCTCCCTTCTCTTAAATCTTTGGGTTTCTCTCCAATGGTTTCTTCCCTTTAATCTCAAATCTTTAAAAAACAAAACAAAAAAGCAAACTTCTATTTTGTTTCTATGTTCTTATTTCCCATTTATTCTTCAACTCACTTAAATACAGCTCTTACTCCACGCATCTTGCTAGAACACTTTTTACTATGAAAACCAATGCCCTCTAATAGCTAAATCCAAAGGTCAGTATTTGATCCTTATCTTATTACTACTTGAAACTGTTTGTAAGTCCCTCTTTCCTGAAACATTCTTTTTTTTTTTTCTGTGAGAGCATCAAATTGGAATTACTTTGTGCTTAAGAGACAGATAATTGTTGGTTTCTTCATTCAGTCATTCACATAACAAATACCTATTCAATACTATGTGCCAGACATTATGCTAAGTAGTGGGAACTCAGCGATAACAACAGGGAGTTTTAATAGTCTGATGAGAGAGATAAAATGACAATTCACAATAGTGACATTGAACTGCCATGGGATTAAATGCAGGGGTGTGCCTAGAAAGCAGAAGGTGGGGGCTACCAACCAAAATAGGACTGCCTATTATCTGCATTGGACTACAGTTAACGACAAAATTTTGAAACTAAATTTAAATAAATACAGGAAAAAAAAAAGGAGTACAATACAGCCCCCAAGTCCCCTTGCCCCCACTCCAGCACAGGACCCAGGAAAGCAGCTTTAGTTGCCTTACCCAAGAGACACCAGCTACAGAACGTTTTTAATCTCCAGAACGTTTTTACAGACAGTTTAAGACACTCACTGCTTCTGTGTCCTTACTTAACCTTTTCTCCTAAATGTCCTGCAAACAGACTTCTATTTCTTATCTCTGTTAAGACAACAGTGAAGTCCAAATTGTCAAATAAGCACTCACAGTACAGGACTACTCCAATCATAAAACTCTCTTTCCTTCGTTTCTAGAATGCTATGCTTTCCTGTTTCTTCTACCTCTCTGGTTCTTCTTTCTTTTTCCTTGGACCATCTTCTTTTCACTCCACACAACTCTGCAGAATTTCATCCAATCTCCTTCATTTAACTACTAAATATCCAATTATGCTTTACCAATCTATATTTAACCAACCACTCTCCCTATTATCAGACACATTTCTAGTTTCACTATATTTGACACAATCACAGTAGATTAAAAAAAAAAAAAAGCAACGTTCTATTTAGCTTTCTTGAAGGGAAAATCTGACTAAATGACCTTATATCTAGCCTGGATTACACAGTCCTTGGACTCAACTCTAGTATGGTTTATGGTTACAGGGCCATGAGGCCATAAGTCCCCAAGATTTAGAGCTCTATGTGCCCTCTAGACAGGGGAGGATGGGGAAGTGCACAGAGGTGACACAGGGCATCTTGAGAGTTCAGAAAAGATCTGGGAAAAGAGATGTCTGAAATGAATCAGTTCTATAAAACACAAGTGTGGAACTTCCCACACACACACCAAAAAAAATGGACTAGAAAGTATGGTCCTGTTAATTTAAAAAACAGTAATTTTGGGGTGCCTGGGTGGCTCAGTCGGTTGGGCGTCCGACTTCAGCTCAGGTCATGATCTCGAGGTCCATGAGTTCGAGCCCCGCGTTGGGCTCTGTGCTGACAGCTCAGAGCCTGGAGCCTGTTTCAGATTCTGTGTCTCCCTCTCTCTCTGACCCTCCCCCATTCATGCTCTGTCTCTCCCTGTCTCAAAAATAAATAAACGTTAAAAAAAAATTAAAAAAAAACAGTAATTTTTTACAAAGTCTTTATACCTAAGGCTGCTGCTATGAAATCCAGTAATTTATAGGAGTTGTGAGTATGTGAATAGGGGAATGGGATGTGGGCATCCTAGGTGAGGGCAGGGGAAACAAAATATTTATCAAAGCAAAAATACACAGACTGGAGAGTTGTTATAGACAACCGATAAATTTCAATGATTCTAGGATATGTTTTGGGTGTACTCAGAGGGTTAAAGCTCATTAAGATACCAGATGAAACTTGCAAGTACATATCCATTACCGTAGTTAATAATTACACAATTTCTCAATCTGCAGAAGGCCACTTCAGTCAGAAAGACCAATACAACCATAATCCTTTATCTTTAGAGTGGTCAGAGTCTGATGAATGGGTCAAAGATTTATAAAGCAGGATGAACTGTATCAGCAAGTTTTGTCTTTGCAGAACACTTCAACTAAAAATGCTTATTACAAAATATATGTGGTTTAAAGAGAGTGCTTTCTCCATCTTATTACCAACCTATAAATTTCAGTTATAATGCCTTTCTACGTCTATTTTACCAAAACCACTAAGCATCATAGATATTCAATAGCACCAAATGACAAAATGAAGAGTCAAGACAGGACTGTAATGAGAAACATGGGTTTTAGAGTAGGGTATATGGGTTACAACCCTATTCTATGACTTTACTAAAAATGTAAACTTGAAATTGTAGAAGCTAGGTGATCGTTACACAGGGTTCATCTTGCTACTTTTATATATATTTGAAAACATCTATAACAAAAAGTTAAATTGCTTTATAGGTCACATGGGAATCAAGTTTCTTTACCTGTCAAATGAGAATAACATCAATCCCTGTCTTATAGTGTTATTGTGGGATGGACACGGTACTCACTCAGTAAATATTAGTCTTAAAACCTGGACACTCTATACACACACACTTGGTAACACAAACAAAAACCAAGCCATTGTATTTCCTCCAAGGTTTTGTTTTTTTATGTATATTTTTATATAGTTGTAACTATAAAATTGAAATAAGTTCGTATTCTGTTTCCACGGTTTTATATGGCCACCGTTGTATGTCAATCTATAATGTTCCTAATCATTTTTAATGCTAGCTTAATAATTCAGTGATGAATCTAATTTAGTTAACCATTAATCTCCAATTCATTAATTTGTTTCTAACTTGTCACTATTATAGTCATTGCTGCAATAAATGATTTGGGGCATTGACCATCACGTTTCAATTATTATCTTGTGGTAATCTCCCAGGTGCGGAATTATTGGGTCAAAGACATGTCCATTGTTACCGCTCTTAAAATGTATTATTGTGTCATTTGCAAAAGAACTGAACAGTTTATAAAGCCACACAGGACAGCTGAGGGTTCCAGCTTTACACAACTTTGTTAGCGGCTGAAAAAATAATTGTACTAGTAAGGGTATTGTGAGGTAGTTTACTGCTGTTTCATTTGCATTTCCCTAGATATATATAAATAGAAAAAAATAGTAAATTTTAAATTATATTTGGATGACTATCCTTAATTTATGAGGAGCTATGCAAGCATGTGTGCACTCAGGCACACAAAATAATAAGAAAATCAGATCAGAAGATGAGCAGATACATAGTACAGAAAAAATACGTGGTTAAAAACAAAGAAAACTTTTGTCCTCCTAATAACATGAACGAAAAATGTATAAATTAATGAGAAAACATTACTACCTATCAAACTAGCAGGGATTCATTTAAAGGATACAAAGGTACAGGGAAATGACTTCTACTGACGGGTTTAAACTAGTAAAGCCTTTCTGGAGGACAATACGGCAATATATGTTAAAAGTCTTAAAATTCTGCATCCCTTTGGCCCCACAATTGCACTCCTAGGAGTTTAACCCAAAGGGAAAAACATCAGATACACTCTCACGTATTTAGCTACAAGGATATTCATAGCAGCATTGTGTAAAATGTTAAAAAGGAGAAAGTGAGAGGGTGTCTGGGTGGCTCAGTAGGTTAAGCATCTGACTTCAGCTCAGGTCATGATCTCATGGTTCATGGGTTCGAGCCCCACGTTGAGCTCTGTGCTGACAGCTCAGAGCCTGGAGCCTGCTTTGGATTCGGTGTTTCCCTCTCTCTCTGTCCCCCACCCCCGTTTGCTCGCTCTCTCTCTTTCCCTCTCTCTCTCTCTCTCTCTCCCTCTCTCAAAAACAAACATTAAAAAAATTTAAAAAGAAATTAAAAGTGATGAAAATGTGCATCCATTGAGGTCTGTTAAATAAATTATGGCACAGCCATACAAAGGCAAACTCCACAGCCATACACAGCCATTAAAAATCACAAAGGGGGGTGCGCCTGGGTGGCTCAGCCGGTTAAGCATCTGACTTCAGCTCAGGTCATGATCTCATGGTTTGTGGATTCAAGACCTACACCGGGCTCTGTGCTGACAGCTCAGAGCCTAGAGCCTGCTTCAGATTCTGTGTCTTCCTCTCTCTCTGCCCCTCCCCTGCTCATGCTCTGTCTCTCTCTCTCTCAAAAATAAATAAACATTAAAAAAAAAAATCATGAAGAGGGAGTGCCCAGCTCTTCAGTGGAAAAGCATGCAACTCTTGATCTCAGGGTTGTGAGTTCAAGCCCCACATTGGGTATATATTACTTCACGGGCCCAGTACACTTCTGCTGCGCCACTCTGCTCAGCACAGGTATAGATTACTTTAAATAAATTGAGGAACCTGGGTGGCTCAGTCGGTTAAGTGGCCGATTTCGGCCCAGGTCATGATCTCATGGTTCATGATGAGTTCAAGTCCTGCATCGGGCTCTGTGCTGACAGCTCAGAGCTTGGAGCCTGCTTCAGATTCTGTGTCTCCCTCTCTCTCTGACCCTCTCCCTCTCTCTCTCCCTCTCAAAAATAAACATTAAAAAAAATTTTAATAAATAAAATTTTTAAAAATCATGAACACATGTAATATCATATTTTTCCTTAGTATACTGATATATAAAACAAGAAGACTATAGAAAATTGTATATGGAAGAATTTTATATTTAAAAAAAATTTTTTTGTTAATGTTTATTTGTTTTTGAGAGAGACAACATGAGCAGGGGAGGGACAGAGAGGGAGACACAGAATCAGAAGCAGGCTTCAGGCTCTGAGCTCTCAGCACAGAGCCCGACGCAGGGCTTGAACTCACGAACTATGAGATTATGACCTTAGTCAAATTCGGACACTTAACCTACTGACCCACCAGACACCCCTATATTTTAAAATACAGTACTCAATGTACCACCATGTACCTTGAAGTTAAAAACCATTTCCCCTCCTATGTCAGAAAAATATGTGTTCTCCATAGTAACTGATACAAGTGGTAGTAAAAAAAAAAAAAAAAAAAAGCTTTTCTACACTTTAACCTCATTTAATTAATCCAATTTGTTACCTATGTCATTGTGCTAAGAAGTGACATGGAGTACTAATAACCCATGTATTACGTACATTCATGCTGAACTCTACTCCAAACAATCATCAATAGCTACTAAATGCTAGTACCAGAATTTCCCATTTAAGATGACAGAACAGTACCACACTTTAGGTGACTTATGAAAGGTTAAAAGATACAGTATTTGTCCTAAAAAAAAAAAAAAAAAGCAGTTGAAGTTTAAAGCTATTACTCATTCTTTCTTTTTTTTTTTTTTAAAGCTATTACTCATTCTTGTAGCTAAACTAACAGCTACTAAAACAAACCTGTGAGCAGACAAGTGATTCCCTAAATCTCCTTGCATAACCTTGACTTAATTTGCAACACTCTGGTCTTCAAGTGAGGCGTCTGTCATGGGCCCATAGCCACGAAAGGTCCACACAGTGCAGGGAGCGTCCTTAGTCCTACGGCAACACTGCAGGACTTTCTCCTTCCCGCTCCCTATTCCAGGCATTCACCCTTCTCCCAGTCAAGTCCAAGAATTTAAACAGGAAGCAAACCTTAATCTAGCTGCTTTTTTACCATAAGAATGTGGTGGCCAGACATTTGGCTTTGCCCAGAAGAGTCCTAGGTTAAGCATGCTATCCTGGTGTCCTGTTCAGTTTCCCTTTTCACTGGTTTAGAGATAAATTATACAGTCACCAAGTTAAGAACCACACAACTACATGAATAAATGCTCTAGCAGTGAAGAGTGTGCTTCCTGATACATTTTATCAGAAACATTTTAATAATAGGAACAATTTAAGGGAGAAAGGAAACATTCTGTTCAGTTTTCCTTTATGACTTCTTAAGTAATGAAATACTAATGGAAATTAGGTTGAATAGTATCTAAAACTTATAATATGCATTTGAGAATCTCACAACAAAGAATTAAATGAGGTAGAGAAAAGAATTAATATGTTTGGTAACTAAGGGGAAAAAGGGGCCTATGGCTGTCAAGTTCTGGGTAATGAAGCAGCAGACAATGGTACTAAAACTTCTGGATCCAGTCTTCCCACAAAACATCTCAGACAGCAAGACGTTAACTTGTCCAAGGCTCATGCTTTCTCAGGAATTCCAGTCGAATGAGAAATCCTAAATATACCCTAAAATATCACACTTCACATCCCCCTCCCCCACAGCAAAAGGACTAAACTCTGAGAAAGGAAATCACAATCTCATACACATAAGGTGGGTCCCAGGGGTCTGCCTGCCAACCCCTGTGCTTGCTATCATCTCCACCCACTCCCTAAAAATATGAAAAACAAAACAAAATCAAGGGAAAAAACAAAACAAAACAAAAAACAAATTTGCAACTTAAGCCATGACCTTGCTTTATAAAACGTCACACTGAGCAAATGGCAACTTCATCCTTCCAGTTCCTCAAGCCAAAGAGCCTGGCATCCTCACTGATTGCTTTCTTTTTCTCATAACTTCCAGTTGGTCATCGAATGCTTTTAGCCCTCCCTTTAAAATTCATTCAGAATTTGGCCACTTTGCTCCACCTTCGCCTGCCACTGCCCTGGTTCAAACCACCATGGTCTGGATAATTGGCAATAATAGTCTAATTGGTTTCCCTTTTTCCCCTCCGGCTCACTCTGATCACATGCCCCGGGTCACACAATCTGAAGGTAGTGGAGCAGGGACTGGAATGCAGGAAGTAGGAGCCTATGTTCCTAACCACTGTTCTCGATGTCCCTTTTCTGTCTTCACACATCTGTGCACCTAGAATCCAAGCTAGGACCTTGCCATTGAATCATGAAATATCCTCACAAAGCACTGACTTATCTAAAGAGGTGTGAAAAAAACAAAACTTCAGTATAAAGATGCTTCACTATCAAAGGATTCCACTGAGAAAGTTCACTGTAACTTAATAATGAAGTAAATAATAAATGGCTTTTAAGAAAACATCTTTTTTTTTTATCCCTTCCTTCCTTCCTATCTGCCCCAATCCTCTCTCCCTGCCTCCCATCCCTTCCTCCCCCTACCCCTCACCTCTTCTATCTTCTCTCTCACTTTTTACTTTAACCACCTGGCAAGGAGATGATAAGCTTCCAAGAAATTAAATATTCAAAATTTTAAAACCTGTTGCTTAGCTGGTTGAAAAAAAGAGTTTCGGATGACAGAGCTACCTACCTGACCTAACCTTACACTTTCTCCCTTTTATCTTTAATATCCTTAAAGTATACCCCAGCACCCAAGCACACTTGCATTAATATTCTTCCCCCAGACTCTTGTTTATTATTTTTTAAAAGCTGAAGTATAGTTAAACATTCAATAATAGGCACAGAACTTACAGGTTCTGTTCAGTGACTATTGACAAGTGTCTACACCCATGTAACCATCACCTGAAACAAGATATGGCACATTTGCATGGACCTCAGGAAGTATTCTCCTGTCCTTTTTTTTTTCCCCAAGTAATCTCTGTACCCAACATGGGGCTCAAACTCATGACCTGAAGATCAATAGTCAGATGCTCTACTGACTAAGCCAGTCAGATGCCCCTTTCCTGTCCTTTTCTAAACAATTTCCCTCCCTCTCCAGTCTGTAATTATTTCCTGATCTCTATCAGTGTAGAATAGTTTTGTTTTTTCTTGGATTTCATATAAACCATATACTCTATGTTCATTAATGTCTAATTCCTTTCACTTCACACAATGGTTTTGAGATTCATCTGTGTTGCTGGGCCAATCTGTTGTTGGCTACTGTGAACACATCGCAATTTTTTTTCTCCATTTTGCTATAGACAGACATTTCAGTTGCTTTCAATTTTTTTAGCTATGGTGAATAAGGCTGCTATGAACAGTTTTGAATTCATAATTTCAAGGACATATTTTTCATTTCCCTTCATTAAATATCTAGGAGAACTGACAAATCATCAGATAGATATGTATTTAATTTCATCAGAAACTGCCAAACAGTTCTCCAAAGTAACTGTACCCTTTTGCACAACCACCAGCAATGTATGGTTCCAGTTATATCACATCATCCCCAGTGCTTAGTATACTTAGTCTTTCTTTTGTTAGTCATTCTAGATGGTGTGAAATGGTATCTCAGTGTGAGTTTACATTGCATTATTTCCCTGTTGACTAAGTGATGTTGACAGCCTTTGCAAATGTTTATTGGCCATTAGTATATCCTCCTTTGGGAAGTCTGTTCATGTCTTTTCCTCATTTTGTTACTGGACTATTCCTCTTTTGCTCATTTTGCTGTTGGGCTTTTGCAGTTCTTTATATGCCCCAAATACAAGTCCTTTGACACATAAAAGTGGTAGAAATTATTCTTCCATCACTGGACATTCTAATTGTTGGGTGTTGGCTGTATTCCTTTAAAGAGTGATGGATTTAGTTTGGGTACACGGTTGAGTTACTTGCAATTCATTTGACACTTTCCTAACTTGCTTCTGAGCTTTGTTAGGGTGAGTTTAGATAGGGCTGCAGTCTATGGCTAATTTAACCCCACTCCAAGATTTCCAGCCAGTGTCCATGTATGAAACAGTCCCTCCCTTCATGCCTACTAGAAACACACATTATTCCAATCTCTGTGTGAGCTCCTGGAAGTGTTTGGTGTACTGAGTTCCAGTGTGGCTTTCTCCAGCATTATGTGGTTTCATACTTTGCATATGCAGATGAGTATTCAACAAAAGATTCTAAAGGACCCTTCTATAGATCTCCAGAGATCTCCTAGTTCTATGAATTTCTGTGTAGTACTCTCTGCTCCAGTTTTTTTACCCCACAAATTCTAGTTGTCTTAACTTCTCTAATCTCTCCTGGGTTCTACTGGTGTTTCCTTACTCTGTGCTGCAATCTAGAAAGTGCCTACAGGCAGTATGCTGGGGCACCTATAGTGCTCATGTCATTTATTTCAAGGCTTGCCATCCTGCACTGAGTGTTTTCCAATGTCTAAAAATACTTGTTTCATATATTTTAATCCTGTTTTCTAGTTTACAATAGGAGGGCAATTTTCAAAGCAGTTGATCCTGCACAGGAAGATGTACCATTTTTATAATAACTCTCTCTGTGTTATTTTTTAGTGGTTGCTCTCCAGATTAAAATATGCACCTGCTGTAAGTTATTAAGGTCTACCTACAAATAAAAGTGTACTAATTCAGTGTATGAAATTTATGACAGCATAATTCCATTTCCCTCTTGTGGCATCCTCATGGTATTATACTCTATTTCTATATAAGTTGTAAACCCCACATATGTTAATATTTTTGCTTTAAATAGCCAATAGTCTGTGTGCATATATTATACATAGCCAATAGCCTATGTGTATACATTATCCAAAAAGGTACCAAAAAGTTTTTCTATGTATTTGTGCCACTATTTACCATTTCTGCTGTTCTTTGTTCTTTTCTGTATACCCAAGGTTCCATCTGGTCTCTTTCATCTTTACCTTGTAGAACATTTTTTAGCACTTTTTGGCAGTTCAGATCTACTAGAGACAAATTCTTTCATCTTTGTTTTAAGTTTATTTATTTTGAGAGAGAGAGTACACCATGGAGGCGCCATGCACGCCAGGGAGGTACAGAGAGAGAGGAAGAGAGGGGTTCCCAAGCAGGCTCCGCACTGTCAGTGCAAAACCCAACATGGGGCTCAATTCCACAAACTATGAGATCATGACCTCAGCTGAAATCAAGAGTCAGATGCTTAACCGACTGAGTCACCCAGATGACCCAAATTCTGTCACTTTTTAATCTGTGTGAAAATATCTTTGTGTTACCTTGATTTCTATAGACTATTTCTGCTCAACATAGAATTCTAGGTTGACAGGGGTTTTTTTTTTTCCCCCTTCAGCACATTTATGGCTATCATCCCATTGTCTTTAAGCCTCCAGTTTTTTCTTTTTTTCTTTTTCTTTTTTTTTTATGTTTTTACTTATTTTTGAGAGAGAGAGAGAGAGAGAGAGAGCGAGCAGGGGAGGGGCAGTGAAACAGGGAGACACAGAATCCAAAGTAGGTTCCAGGCTCTGATCTGTCAGCACAGAGTCTCACACAGGGCATGAACCTACAGACTGCGAGATCATGACCTGAGCCAAAGTCAGATGCTCAACCAACTGAGCCACCCAGGTGCCCCGCCTCCAGTTTTTTTTTGATGAGTAGTTAGCCATAACCCATACTGTTATTCCCATGTATATACTGTATCTTTTATTCGGCTGCTTGTGCAATCTGCTCTTTAGTTTTCAGTAGTTTATGATGTGCGTAGGTCTGGAATTTTGTTGTTGTTGGGTTTGCTTTTGTTTTGTTTTGCATTTAGACTACTTAGGGCTTGCTGAACTTCTTGATTCTGTCAACTAAAGTATTTCATCAATTTTAGAAGTTCTTGACCATGGTCTCTTCAAATATGTCTTCTGCCACTTCTCTCTTCTTTCTAAGATTCCAGTTATACACACATTAGACTGACATTATCCCATAGGTGGAAGAGTTCTTTCCTCCCTCTCCCCAACTCTCTGTTCTCTTGTTTATCAATTTGGATATATTCCATCAACAAGTCTTCACATTCACTGATCCTTTCTTCTGATATGTTAAGAAGATATTAAGCCCATGTGACACATTCTTCACTTCTAATATTGTATTTTTCATATCTGGAACTTTGTTGAGTTTATTTATTTTTTTTATTTATTTTGAGACAGAGATGGAGAGCAAGCAGAGGAGGAGCAGAGAGAGAGAGAAGGAGACACAGAATCCCAAGCAGACTCCTCACTGTCAACACAGAGCCTTATGTGGGGATTGAACCCATGAACCGTGAGATCATGAGCTGGACCAAAACCAAGAGTCGGATGCTTAACCAACTGAGCCACTCAGGTGCCCCTTTGTTTCTAGAATTTCTGTTTGGTTCCTTGGTAGAGTTTCCAAGACTCTGCTAAAAATCCCCATCTTTTCATGCATAATGTCCACCTTTACCATTAGATCCTCTAGCATTCTTTTTTTCATAGTTATCTTTAAATCCCTATCTGATAATTCCACCAGCTGGATTATCTTTGGGTCTCTTTCTACTGGCTATTTCCTCTCCTGATATTTGGCCACATTTTCTTGCCTTTTCTTGTGTCTTGTAATTTTTTATGATAAGACAGACATTCTGTATAAAAATACATTAATGATTGAGGTAAGTAATATTCTACTTCTAGAAAGAGACATTACCCTTCTGTCAGGCCACTAGAATGTCCTCATATGTAAGTAATCTGGGCCTGGGCTTGGATGCAGCATTAGATTGATACAGTCTACCACTGGCTTCAAATATTTAGAGGGTGGGAATCAGTACTTTCACTAGAGCAGGGCCTGGGATCCAAGCCCAGGTAGGATTTCAGAGATCTGCCTGTGCTTCACGGCTAAGCCCATGGGCTTTCAAAACTGTGGGAGTGCTTTTATGTGTACACTGTGATTGAACAATTTAAGTAAACAGATGGCAGATGGTGTGAACCAGGTTTCTCACTACTGGAGTAAGAATTTACAGATAAACAAGGGGAGGAATTTAGAATGATCTATGTGGCAATGGATTTGAGTTGGATATGTCAATATGAACTCATTTGTATATATACAGATTAGTATACTTCCTGGCTCTGTCAGCTGAGAGGGCCTACAGGCACAACATCTCAGTAGCAACAAGCACATCTAACACCTAGATCTTGGTTTCTCGATTCTCCAATTAAAGCAACCAGGGCTCCTTGGAGAAAAGGCTGACTCTAGGACCGTGGCACGAAATATAGAAGATAAACCTGGAGCATCAGCAGTGCCAAAAAGTAAAAAAAGTGGCCACACACACACACACACACACACTGATGGGGGTATGTCAAAGAGGCATAGGAGCCAATTGAACCAGCTCCCAATGGCCAGAAGTGGAACAATTTCACCAACAAAATACAGTAGTATTGGATTATAACCTCAAGTATAAAATAAATATCCATGAGTCCATACTGTTAAAAGAATGATTGAACAAATAAATAAATGAGGGGAAAAGAGACAAATTTCCCGCACAGGAGAACTCCAAATAATTTACACAGATACTCCACCCTTAAGGACAGGAAGCGTAACTACCCACTTCTTAAGTGTGGGCTTTGCACAAGTGACTTCCTTCCACAGAGTACAGCATGGAAAGAGAGGGAAAAGGAGAAACTTGAAAAACACTACCTCCATCACATCCTCAAGCTCAACATCAACGCCACTAAGTCATGTACCCTTACTACGATGTGTAGTAAATGACAATTAATCTCTGTGGTCTTCCTCCCCAAAACCTAAAACCCCATCCTAATTATGAGAAAAATATGAGCCAAATACTAATAGAGGGACATTCTACAAAATGCCTCAACAATACTCCTCAAAACTGTCAAGGTCATCAAAATCAAGGTAAGTTGAGAAATTGCCACAGCCCAGAGGAATCTAAAGAAACATGAAAACTAAATGTAACGTGGAACCCTGGATGGGATCTTAGAACAGAAAGAGGACATTAGGTAAAGTCAAAGAACATATGAATAAAGTATGGATATTAGTTAAAAATAACATATCAATATTAGTTCATTACTTATAGTACATATACCATACTACTATAGGTGTTAATAACAGGGGAAATTTGGTGTGGGGCATAAGGGAACTTTCTGTACTACCTTTGTGATTTTTCCATAAAACTAAAACTATTCCAAAAAATAAAGTTCATTTTAATTTTTTTTAAGTTTATTTATTTATTTTGAGAGAGAGAGAGAAAGTCAGAGAGCACAAGTGGGGAAGGTGCAGAGAGAAGGAGAGGCAGAATCCCAAGCAGGTTCCACACCAACAGCACAGAGCCTGATGCAGGGCTCGAACCCACAAACCACGAGATCAGGACCTGAGCCGAGATCAAGAGTCAGATGCTTAACCGACTGAGCCACCCAGGCACCTCTGAAGTTCATTTTTAAAAAAGAAAAAGACTGGGAACTCACTCTCTGCTTTAAGCATGACTGCCAGATTTTCCCATCTGTTAGGGAATTTTTTTTACTTTCCAGTCCCACACCTTGCTTTCCGCAGCACACGTGATCTCTCTCAACCCTGTTCTTCCTCCCCAGCCTTCCTTTTGGAGGGCAGCTTCCAACGTTGTGTGAAAGCCTGGAATGAATTAGAGGAGTTTCTCTCACCTCTCCTGCCCCGTCCCCATTCCTTGGGGACTGGAAGCATCGAGTTTTCCATTAGAGTAGTTCCAGACTCTTGGGGGGAGGTCATCTCCAGCTGTTTCCCTGCTTTCAGCCCTCCTCCATAACTGAAAACCTGGGGTGCTTCTGGGGAGTTTCTCTCATCTCTCCAGGTCAACCCCCTGCTTGCTGAGGGTGGTTGCTGTGCACTAGGGGGGAGTTCTGTGGGCCTCGGGTAGGGTCTCTGTCAGCTCCACTTACTTGGTCCAGGGGTGTGGTTCATTACCCCTGAGCATTCAGGGAAGACCTGTAGGTGAGAGCTGGGGCCAGGTGCAGACTTGCCCTTTGGTATAAGAGCAGCCGGGGCTCCTCAGGATCCTAGCCCGTCCACACTAGCCCATATACACCAGCCCGCACCAGCCCACCCTGCCAAAGTGTGGTTGGTTTCTCCTCTCCCCTCATCTGCTGCTGGAAGGTTCCTCCTCTGTGGGCTGTTCTATCCCAGAGCAGCGATGGGTTTCTTCTCTAGTGTGAAGCTTTCATTACTTTCTGGAGTTTGGTTCATTTAGGTTTCCTTGTATCTTCAATCTCTTCCAACTGAGCCAGCCAGGCACCTCCAAAACACAATGCTTTTTAAAAGAGACCTTGGGAGGGGCTCCTGGGTGGCTCGGTCGGTTAAGCGTCCGACTTCAGGTCATGATCTCACGGTCCGTGAGTTCGAGCGCCGCGTTGGGCTCTGTGCCGACAGCTCAGAACCTGGAGCCTGTTTCAGATTCTGTGTCTCCCTCTCTCTCTGCCTCTCCCCTGTTCATGCTCTGTCTCTCTCTGTCTCAAAAATAAATAAACATTAAAAAAAATTAATAAAATAAAAGAGACCTTGGGAATTAAACTTAGGGAAACTTATCAGAAAGAATAGAGAATAAAATAGATGATAATATAAATAAATAAATAAATAAATAAGGAAATTGGAAGTCCAGTCAAGATAATTTAATATCTGTATAGTAGAGGCTCTAGAGGAAAAAAAAGTCAATTAAATAATTCAAGAAAATGTCCCCAAGTTAACTAATGTAAGTTTGCTAACTGAAAATACAGAATGCCGTCTATGACCATACCACCCTGAATGCACCCGATCCCGTCTGAGAACACAGAATGCACAGCATAATGGATTACAAAAGTACACTTATACTAAAGCATATCTTTTTGAAATGTCAAAGCAGTAGAAACAAAGAGAAAATCCTACAAGCTTCCCAAGATGGAAAAATAGGTTACAATGGGTGAGGAGTTAAGGATTTCAAACTTTCAACAGCCACAGTATAAGCTAGAAGACAGTGGAATAAAATCATCAAAATTCTGAAAGAAAATGATTCCAGTCTGACAATAATACACAGCCAAACTATTAATCAAGGTTGAGAGAAAATTTAAGGCCCTTTCAGACATGCAACGTATCGAGTAATATGTTCCTATTCCCTTTCTTCAGTGAAATGTGGGAGTGAACCGGGAAAGAAGACAACTCAGGAGAGAAGAAATAGAAGATCCAACACAAAAGAAAAGAGAACCCCTGGAATGATAGCTGGGCTCTCAGAAAACAGAAGCTACCCCACACCAGAGCACCTTGCCCTGGGAGGCATTTCTTCAAGATGACGACGCTAACAGAATAAATGATGTGAGAGAAAACAGAACTTTGGGCAACTGGTAGAAATTTTTGAGTTGAGTTAGTGGTGATAATGACCCAGAAATTCCTATACACAAGTTATCCCCTCAACTGAAAAGTCAGGTAATGTCAATATGTCAACGATATTACTTAAAAACCCACAGGTAAATCCCAAACAGCTAAGAGTTGAGGATAGCTACCTCAGAGAAAGGGGAATGAAGGCAGGGACTGAGAATTCCTGTTTGAACAATCCCTGACAAACTATTTAACCTGCTGAACTGTATAAACTTGAAAAAATATATACATAGAAAAATATGGAAGATGGGGAAAGAGTATAGAAAATCCACCTTGACAACTAAATCTGACCTCTGGAAACAAAGAAGTCTGACAAAATTGTCCCATAAAGTAAAAAATGACAAGAATGAATGAGTTTGGGTGGGGTGGGGGAAGAGGAAGAAAGAAGTAACATTACTTCCATGCTACCAAAACTCTGGTCCAATGCTCAGCATCAACAACAGAAATCCGTAAGTTTCTGGGCTCCATGTCCCTAGCCAGTAAAGTGGGTGTAACAGTATCTCTCACAGGACCACTGGTAGGCTTAAATCAAGATAATGCACATGAAGTGCTTATAGTGATGTTAGATATAAATATTATTAACACAGTTAATAATTCACTCTTCTTTAAATAACCGAAATTCTTTTTTGATATCCAATCAGCCAATTCAACTATCACAATACTGAAGAGTTTACTTGAAGAGTTACCTTGTCTACTCAAACATCAAGGCTTCCAACCCTTTCACAGATGTCTCCTAAAAAAGAGGGAGGGAGATAAACTGACTATCCAAGAGAAAGAGAAATTGTTTTAAAAAATACTTATCACACTAAAGTATTGACTGTACCAGAAAAACTACCCAGGTCACCATGCTTTATCTTACAGGTTTTCGTTGATTATGATCAATCATTCACTCACTAAGCAAGTCAGCAATTAGAATTGAAAACTTTGTACCAACTGTACATTAATTCAGTAATCCTGAGGCAAGAATTTTTCTATTTCAAAATAAGCAAAGTCTCCAACTTATGCACAGATTGTCTTCTCCAAGTTCAATTATACGCTGTTAAAAAGCTTGAGAAGCATTTTTCCAAAGAAACAAAATTATGAAATAAAGTTGAGACCCTGAGCAATCACCATAGTAAGTCCATAAGTACCTAAAAACCATAGAAAAAGAAATAAAACCACTTCTTTTGTGCTCCCACAGCTAGTAAAAAAAGAAACAACAAATAGCTCTTATTTGAGATTAGACATTATATGCCACATCTGGTTTCATTCATCTTTGTATCCTTTTAAACATAAACCATATAAAGCAAAGTAGCCGCCTTCTCTCAGGAGCTTAAAATATTTACTTAATGAATGAATACCTAGAATTAAGAGTCCAGCTTGAACCATACTCTTTCCTATGGAGAAATGCATTACAATTCCCAACTGAAGGAACATCTTCCTTTATCCTGGCAACAAGCCCAGTTTGAACACCAAGAATAATACAGTGTCAGCAGATACTTCATCGACATAATAGTCATTCCTCTTTAGAAATCATATTTTGGTCAGAGATCACTCATATTATTGCTAAGTATATAAAAATCACTAAATTGGGTTTTCCGAATATAAAACTTGACCTTCAAAACTTCCCTGATTTCTTTCCCTTTTAATAGCAGCCATCAACATTTTATCTGGAAAGGTTTTTTTCCCTAGTTTTATTGGGATTTAATTGACATATAATATTGTATTAGTTTAAGGTATACAGCATAACAATTTATGTACATATAGTGCAAAATGATCATGATAATTCTAGTTAACACCCATCACCATACAGTTACAATTTTGTTTCATCACAAATGTGATGAGAACATTTAAGATCTATTCTTCTCTTAGCAACTTCCAAACATGCAATATAGTATTTTTTTTTTTTTTAAGAAAGAGAGCACATGTGAGCTGGGAAGGAACAGAGGGAGAGAGAATCTTAAGCAGGCTCCATGATGAGCACAGAGCCAGACACAGGCTCGCTAGATCTCACAACCCTGAGATCATGACCTGAGTTGAAATCAAGAGTTGGATGCTTAAGCGACTAAGCCACCCAAGGTGCCCCTCAATACGGTATTTTTAACTATAGTCACCATGTTGTACATTACATCCCCAGAACTAAGTTATGTTATAACTGGAAATTTGTACCTTTTGACCACCTTTACACATTTCCCCCATCCCCCACCTCTGGCAATCACAGATTGGTTCTGTGTCTGGGCCTTTGGTTTTTAAAATTTTTTTTTTCAACGTTTTTATTTATTTTTGGTACAGAGAGAGACAGAGCATGAACGGGGGAGGGGCAGAGAGAGAGGGAGACACAGAATCGGAAACAGGCTCCAGGCTCCGAGCCATCAGCCCAGAGCCTGACGCGGGGCTGGAACTCACGGACCACGAGATCGTGACCTGGCTGAAGTCGGACGCTTAACCGACTGCGCCACCCAGGCGCCCCTGGTTTTTTAGATTCCACATGTAAATGAGATCATACAGTATTTGTCTTTCACTTAGCATAATGCCTTCACGTTCCATTTTTTTTTTTGCAAACAGCAAGATTTCCTTATTTTTTATCACTGAATATTCCAATGTGTGTGTGTGTGTTTGTGTGTGTGTGTGTGTGTGTGTGTGTGTGCGTGTGTGTGACACACTTTCTTTATCCACTCAGCCACTGATGGACACTTAGGTTGTTTCCATGTCCTCAGTATTATAGATAATGCTGCAGTGAATAAGGGGGTACAGATGACTCTTTTAAGATAGTGATTTCATTTCTTTCAGATATATCCCCAGAAGCAGAATCACTGGATCAAATGGTCATCCTATTTTTAATTTTTTGAGGTAGATTTTTGATTTGCAGTTTCTGTACTACTTCAAGTTAGTACAGAAGCTTATCAACTGCAAACTTAATACCATGTTCCCCAAAAATACCAAAAAAAAAAAAAAAACCCACCCCGTATTAAACAATATTCAAACAAAAAGATCCGATTAAAACCCAGTATTTCTGTAGCTCAAATGGAACTACCTACTCTTTGATATTTCAGAAGCAAAATAGATAAAGTTACCCAACACAATAACAAATTATTTTAGGCACCAAAATAATTGCAAAAATAACTGAAAATTATGTTAAAATTATAGAATTTAGTAAACATATCCAATATGCACAATGATACTGATTTTCATAGTTTAAAACCTGAGAGAAATTTACCTTAAAAAGAACTCCTTTAATTTTTCATTACTCTAAAAAAAACAATTCAATCTCTATAATATACCCAAACAGGAATAAAGATTAATTTATGCTAGAGAGAGAGAGAGCTCACTTCAAGCTTTTTTGAATGACTGATCATCACGTTTCTTCTTCCAAACACAAAATTCACATAGATTGTCACCTTAAATGAGATAAAGCATGGAAACTGCTTAAGCTCCAATCTAGTATCATAAATTACTCCATCAATGTTATTTCTCTTGAGCACTCTTTCTGCTCTAAAATTCTAAACCCCCAATAAAACCAACTTACTTTATTTCTTTATAATGCTTTCATCATATGTAAATGTATGAAGGCTATCTAAATATTTGTTAGAACAAATGTAGGAGGCTGAAGACTACTTGATGATGACTACTGACAACAGAAGCAGAGACACAGGTCATGTCATCAGCTGAGGAGACAAAAGCATCCCTAGACCACCGACTACATGAACACAACTAAAGATTTTTAAGTGAGGTCTATATGTGATATTTTTGAAAAATATTTGTACATCCAAGAAAATTTAATCATAATTAATTAAATCTATGTTGACTTTCATTTCAAGAATGTTTTCTGTAAAAAGAGCAATGTGCAATGTCTCTGCATTGGTAACCTATGTAATAAAACATGAAACTCACTAAGGAAAAGCAGAGCAGGAACCATTAATGTATCACTTTTAGAGATCTATCCTTATGTGAAAAAAGTAAACATCATTAATTGCAAGCATATTCCAAACTTTTAGGAGAATTAAGTGGATTAAGAAATAAAGATTAAGAGGGCATAAAGAATTTGACACTCTTTCTATGATTTCAATATATTTTATAGGCAAATTGACACATCCATCTGGCTTGTCAGAAGGGCTGTCATAATATTCTCAGGTTAACATTTTAATAAAAGTTTTTCTCATTTTTCCAAGTATCTTAGACAGCATTAAAAACTTCATAACATGATGTCACTGCTTTGGAAAAAGTCTGGTCGTTCCTCAAAAAGTTAAACATAGAGTTGCCATATGACCCAGTAATTCCATTCTAGCTATATACCAAGAAAAACTGAAAACTTACGTCCACACAAAAACTTTCACAAATGTTCATAGTAGCATCATGCACAATAGCCAAAAAGTGGAAGCAACTCAAACATCCAACTGGATGGATAAATAAAATGTGGTATATCCATCCATACAATGGAGTATTATTCCACCCTAAAAAGGAATGAAGAATTCGATATGTACCACAACAAAGACAAAACCTGAAAACCTGCAAAGTGAAAGAAACCAGACACACCAGGCGGTATATGGTACAACTCCATTTACATGAAATATTCAGAATAGGCAAATCCATAGATACGTAAGCAGATTATTGGCTGCCACGGGCTGGGAGAAAGGGGAAATGGGGAGCGACTGCTTCATGGGTACAGAGTTTCCTTTGGGGGTGATGAACAAGGTCTGGAACTAGATGTGGGGTGGCTGCACAAGACTGTGAACATCTTAACACCACTGAAACTTTTCGTTATGTGAATTACATCTCAATTAATACAAGAAACTCTATGTCACAAAAAATAAGACATTGACATCCTATCAGAGAAACATGGATTATTTTGGCAGCCCTTTAAAAACCTTATGGCTGCAGGGGTGCCTGAGTGGCTCAGTCAGTTAAGCATCCGACTTTGCCTCAGGTCATGGTCTCACCATTTGCTCCAAATGGAGCCATTTGCTTTATATACATTATTACTTATTTCAACCTCATGATACTTTACAAGACAGGTTAACTAACTTATCTAAGTTCACAACAGTAAGTTGTAAAGCCAGAATTGAAACCAAGGTCTGTTGGGCATACAACTGTTTTTGCCAAAACATTTTGAGTGTTGACTACAAAAGAATATATTTTCAGTTTAATTGGCAAACATTCATATTCTCTCCTGAACACGGTTTCCAAGTGGTTAGGAAATGAGAAAGAAAAAAGCGATTGAAAAGAACATTATTAAAGAGTAAAGTGAGGTGTCTGGAAAAACATGCAATGCATTCTGTGCCCACTATATGCCACATGTGTGCTGGCATGACCATTGAACTGTTACAACAATCCTGGGACATAAATACCAGTATTTCATTTTTTACATAAGAGGAAGCTGAAGCTTAAGAAGTTCAAGAAGGTCCAAGTTTAAAGACATCACAAGGCACAGAACTAGGATTAGAAATCAAATTCAGTTCATCAATACATATTTACTCGGTGCTTACTAGATTTCAGGGCTAGAAGAGGCACTTAGAATAGAATATTAGAGATCCCCCCACATACAGCTCAAACCAAACCCATTTTCTTTTCACTTAAGGAGTGAGTCATTGTGAAATTGAAAAATCCCTGTATATTTTTTCCTTTAATAGCTTTGTTTTAAATAATTATTCATGCTGGGGCACCTGGGTGGCTCAGTCAGTTGAGCGTCCAACTTCGGCTCAAGTCATGATCTCACAGTTTGTGGGTTCGAGCCCCACATCAGGCTCTGTGCTGACAGCTTTCTTGGAGCCTGGAGGAGCCTGCTTCGGATTCTGTGTCTCCTCTCTCTTCCCCTCCCCCATTCACGCTTTGTTTCACTCTGTTTCTCAAAAATACATGAATGTAAAAAAAATTTTTTAAATAATTATTCATGCTTTGGTTAGATGTATTAAGTACTGCCCCCTCAACTCCAAAGCTGACTGCCAGGAAAACTGAACAAACCTCTAGTAGCAAATGTAAAAATAGAAGCAATTCTGTCCTACATGCATGATTTTGAACGTACTGCTGGATGGAGAAGACCACTTTGGAAAATACACTTCACGTGTTCTGAAAGATGAATTAAACCCTTTAGCATTCTATGAAGCTTCTAAAGGTCTATCAGATGTTAAGTGACAACAGTGAAATTTCAAAAAGAACAGGATAAGTCAGCACCAGAGCTGGTTTAACATTAATAATAAGTGATCTAATAAATAGGCCTATGTTTGCCCAGTCAGGCTTTGCTTATTATGTCAGTTGGAAAGCCGGAAGGAAACTGGTTTTAACTCCCATACAACCTGTATCAGGACAACATCACTTTATCAGAAATGGAGCTGATGTCAGCATAACATCGAGACAGTTCATATTTAAAACTGACCTTTCTTTTCTAATTGTTTTTGCAATTCAATCATAGTATAGAATTGAGGGCAAGCAACATTTACTGAGAGCTTTCTATGTACCAGACATGACATGAATCTTATTTAATTCTCACAGCCACCGTGCAAGATATTAACTTTGTCTTTTAGAGGAAGAAACAGAAGTTTTGAGAAGTGAAATAAGTTTTCTAAGGTCACACAGCTTTCAGAGAGGCAGAGCCAAAGCTCAAATTCAGATGTTATTTATCATCATGTTCCAGAGCACTAAAAAGCTATCAGTTTCTTACCTTGTAAAGAAAATTTTATAAAAATAATAATAATAATAATAATAATAATAATAATAGCAGAGAAAGCAGAGTAACATAGTGATTTGGATTATAAACTGATTTAGTACCTCAAAAGTAGTATAGGGTGATGCTGACCTATTAAAAATTCCTGGGAAGGTCACTGTGAAAGAGAATATATATAAAGTACCTTAAAGTTAAAATAATAGTCTTTTAATAACATTTAAAATTAACAAATAAATATAATACTGAATACTATCAACAGAGAATTAAGTTAAAAAAGAAAAAAAGGAAAAGGAAAAGTTCTATTCTAAAACAATGGTGTTTAAGAGACTGGACCAGTGTAGGCTGGCTTAAGGTAGCACTTCCCAGTTAACTCCATGAAAAACCAATCCCTATAAAAATATGGGAAGATAATGAGATAATATAAAGATACGGAAAGAAATGCCAGACTTAACACTAAGCCAGTCTTCTTTCCAGTTACAAATAGTACAACATAGTGCTTAAAAGTCTTCTGGAGTCAGTCTATCTGGGTTTGAGTCCTGGCTCTTCTACATACTAAGCCATGACAGTGACTTTGGGCATGTTATTGCACCAATCTGGACCTCAGTTTTCTCCTCTGTAAACAAAAGGAGGTAATTGCAGAAGACAGACTTGTTGTAAAGATTAATATATATGGGATTGTTAGAACAAAGCCTCAAAATACTAAGTACTCAATAAATGTTAAATTGTCAGTGGTAATATATCATTTCCCTGAGTCTTTACTAAGCTGCTGAAAATTGATGCTCATTATTAATCACTAAACGGGGAAGGGATATAGTATGCAGTTTCCTCTCAAAATTACATGATGGAACCCACTTTTTCGCAGCCCATCAAAAAGACTGGTTAATGTGGTTTTTTTTTTTAATTTTTTTTAATGGTTATTTATTTTTGAGAGAGAGAGAGAAAGTGAGCATGAGTAGGGGAGGGGCAAGACACAGAATCTGAAGCAGGTTCCAGGCTCCAAACTGTCAGCACAGAGCCTGATGCAGGGTCACATCCACAAACCAGGAGATCATGACCTGAGCCAAAGTGGGACGCTTAACTGACTGAGCCACCCAGACACCCTGGTTAATGTCTTTAAAACAAAAAACAAAAAACCATACTCTGAGAAATAATAGAGAATTCCATCACTTAAATAAAATGTTAAAAAAAAAAAAAAAAAAAAAAAAAAAACAAGAACAAAAACAAGATTGGTGCTTCCCAGTTGGTGAACACATCAAGGTGCTGGAAGGGTGACGTGTCCAGAATGGGCGTGGAAGTGCCATTTCCCCCATGCCCTGCCCTACCTGTCTCTTCCATTTGGCTGTCCTTAAAAATAAACTAGTAATACCTCCTTACAGATTCCAGCACATGGATTCAGTGCCCAGAACCTATACATGTAGTGGAATGAAATACCATTTTATTTTCCATTCCATAGCCTGCATTGGCTTCAATCTGTTAAATACTGCCCCCTAAACTCCAAAGTTAACTGCCAGGAAAACTGAATAAACCTTCAGTAGCAAATGTAAAAATATAAGCAATTGTGTTCTACATGTATGATTGTAAACATACTGCTGGATGGACTGATCATCAGATCATTCAATTATCCAAAATACTGTGTGTTATCTATTCAGTCATCATCCAGCCTGCAATCATCTAAATAAGAACAAAAAATGTTTCCCATCATCAAGATATGGCCATCTATGTAAGTCTCATATCCCCTGTATAGATTTAAAGTCAATATTCAGATGGTGTTCTTGCATTTGATGTTTACTGTGCCCATTTGTGAAATTTACAGTCATTGCTGGAAGTGCCAACCATGCCACCCTATCACTAAGAATTTTTCTAAGCAATATGTGTCAGGATCTTCAGAAATGCGTACAGCCTTTGATCAAACAAATCCATTTCCAAGAATCTATACTATGCAAATAAATAAAGAATACACAATAAAATTTTATGCAAATACACATATTGTAACATGGTTTAATATTCTAAAAAATTAGAAATACAGTTGACTCTTGGGGTGCCTTGGGTGGCTCAGCTGGTTGAGTGTCCAACTCTTGATTTTGGCTCAGGTCACGATCCCAGGGTCATGGGATCGAGCCCCATGTCAGGCTCCATGCTGAGTGTGGAGCTTAAGATTCTCTCTCCCTCTGCCCCTCTCCCCCACTTGCATGCTCGTTCTCTCTCTAAAAAAAAGAAAGAAAAGAAAAGAAATACAGCTGACCTTCAAACAAAGAAGAGGTTAGGGGCATCAACTCCCACACAGTCAAAATTCTGACCATAACTTTTAACACCCCAAAGACTTAACTGATAGCTATTGTTGAGCTGAAGCCTTACCAATAACATAAACAGGTGATTAAAACCTACTGGTAGGTATAAAAACAGGTGATAAAATACCTACTGGTATGTAGTATGTACTATATACTGTATCCTTAGAATCAGCAGGTTAGAGAAAAGAAAATGTTATTAAGAAAATCCTAAAAAAGATAAAATACATTTACAGTACTACATTGCATTTGTTGAAAAAAATCTGCATGGGCATGCCTGGGTGGCTCAGTTGGGTAAGTGTCGACTCCTGGTTTCGGCCCAGGTCAGGATGAACCCCACATTGGGCTCTGTGCTGACAGCATGGAGTCTGCTTGGGATTCTCTCTCTCCCTCTCTCTCTACCCACCACCCCGTCCCACCCCCCACCCTACCCCTACTAACATGTATATGAGCTTTCTCTCACTCTCAAAATAAATAGACAATTTTTTAATCTGCATATAAGTGGACCTGCGTAGCTCAAACTTGTTTTGTTCAAGGTCAACTATAGTCAGAAAGTCTAATTTTAGGGGAAGGGTTAAATACAGAGTGGTATATTCGTCATATTGTGCAATCATTACAAATGATGTTATGAAGGTTATGAATAATGCTATGTGAAAAAGCAGATTACTAGTTTAAGTTTACAGTATAAGCATAATTATTTACCTAAAACAAACAAACCAACAAAACACCAAATAATCAAAATTTAGAGAAAAACTCAATCTAAAAAGAAAGACACCAAAACACCAAGTGTGGTTGATTTGAGCCATGGGTAACCCTTCCTTCCTAACTTCCTACATTGTCCAAGTTTTCTTTACTGAGTATATCTTACTGTTAAAATATTTCTTGAAAACTCAAAAAAATAAAAGGTCCAATTGTTTTTTAAAGTTGAATTTTTCTCTCCAAAATTGTCATTAACTCCTACTTGCCACCACTTGCCTTTGAGCTAAAGTTCTAATATGACAAAAGAAACAATATGAGGCAAATCAGCCTAGTGGTTAAAAAGATTTTAAAAAATTGTGGCATGTGATTTCTTTTGAATATTATCTATTATTTTGTGAGAGGCAGAGATAGTTATACATCTAAAGAAATCATGTTTTCTGCTGGGAGAACTGTTCTTGGTTTGTATAGTGAAATCATACATACCAATTATTTCTTTTTTTAATTTATTTTCTTTCTTTTTTTAATTGAAGTATAATTAACATACAGTATTATACTAGCTTCAGATGTACAATACAATGATTCAACAATTCTATCTGTACATTACTCAGTGTTTATCAAGGTCAGTGCTCAAGAGCACACAAATATTCTTAGGGCTGCGCAAAAACACCATGCATCATGCTTCTAAGTATTCCTTGCCCCGAGGAAGTCTGAAAGCATATTTAAATATGCCAAAAATTGGGCGCCTGGGTAGCTCAGTCAGTTAAGCACCCGACTTCAGCTCGGGTCATGATCTCGTGGTTTGTGAGTTCCAGCCCCACATCGAGCTCTGTGCTGGCAGCTCAGAGCCTGGAGCCTGCTTCAGATTCTGCGTCTCCCTCTCTGACCCATCCCCTGCTTGTACTCTGTGTGTGTGTGTGTCTCTCTCTCTCAAACAGGAATAAACATTAAAAAAAAATTTTTTTTTAATATGCCAAAGATCAACATAAAACCTTTGGCTTCAAGAAAGGCATTTTGGGAGAGGTAAAATTTTGAGAGTATTATTTTGCAACTTTATAATTTGACACATTTTCTAATTTTAAAAATAGACATTTAATGTGTAGCATTTCAGGTTATACTTTTTAACTTAAATATGACTTAAATACTGCTGCAATAGTATTAAATTTTTAAGTCATGAAGAAGATCACTAATCATCCTTACTGCTAGTCCCTCCTTTTGGGACTCAGAATTTTTTACATACCCCATCAAGCTGGCATCAGGTTTTCCAAAGGACTGATGACCTATGATTTCTCACCCCAATTTGGACTCAGGATTATCTCTACCTACCCACCCCTTAGAGAGAAGTTTGTCCTGGTGAAAAGATCACGTGACCACCAATCGCTTCTGCCCTGCCATGCTCCTTACCAGGGCTAGGCCTTGCCAAAGAAGAAAACACCTCCATGCTAGGGTTCTTCATGACATGCTGAGCAAAGGCCACAGATTGCTAAACATTGCTAAGCAGACCTGAAAATAATGAAGTCATCCAGTTTTGTGCACAACCAGTATCTCAGTCTGTCAGCATAAATACATTTTCCCACAAAATCAATAAAAATTTTGAGACCAGCTAAGACTACCATGTTTTTCATCATTACCACAATCATCCAAACCTAAGCCCCTCCAATTTAATTCCTCTTTGTCGCTGCACTCTGATCTCATTTCTGGTGTGTACTCCCCCTCCTCGACTAGCGCACATGTCCAATAGCTATATTTCCTGATAACCCTTTAAATGTTCCACTGTAAACAAATACCCTAAACCTTGAACCAATTTGAATAACATTCCAGCAGTCTTTCTGTCTAAACTAAAATCTGAATGCAAGCTATTCTTTCTCCTGCTCAGCTAAGGTGAGGCATGGAGGTCATTCTTTATTCACCAATGCAGTTCTTTACCCTCATATAAAAGTAACTCTGTAGAGGTTTATGTCCTGTTCCTGCCTTTCTCTCCTTGTTTCTGTCATCGACTGACCTCTTGGTCACTCTCCCACGTTCACTAAAGACTTTGGAACAAAGTTCATAATCTTCCCAACCCTTGTCCTAGAACCATTCTGAGCAACTTACTTCCTCTGTAGCTGGCTCCTGTTAACACCCTAGCTTTACAGTTCCCTTATCTGTTCAACCCCCGTAACCTTCACTTTCTCTCTACTTCAGAAATCTGCTCCATAACCAGCTCTTGCAGTCAGTCATAACCAGCAACTGCTCCTCTTATTTAATCTGAAATTTAACTTAATCTTAAATTCCAATATCCAGTCTCGACACTTCATATCCCAGCTGCTTTCTGGTTTCAAAAGTTACCCCCTATTCAGCTTAGCCTCAATGGCCCATTGCTTTAAACCCTATCACTGCTGAAATCTCTGGCCTCCCTTTCTGCCACACTGGCCCATTAGACAGGGACTTGTTCAACTTGTCTGCTCACTCAGGTTGCTGAGCCCTGACATGGGGGGAGAAGATCACTCATACAACTATATACACCAGAGCCATGAAATATGTGTCATTACAATTCGTCTAAGTAATCCATTCCATTAGCCCTCTCATTTCCACCAATGGCCTTCTGAAAATGCTCCCTTCTCCTCAAACTCTCCCCTACAATCACTATTTTCTTACTCGATAAACTCAGCTAATGACTTTAACCTCCCCACACTTTACTGAGAAAATTAATCAAGTGTAAGGAGGCCCCAAATCCCTCACCTACCACCCAAACACTTTTCTTCCTCAACACCATCTCTCCTTCCGCTACTCCTATGTCAGTAGAAACTATACTCCTACTCCTACTCCAGCCCTATATCGTCCCTCCATTCCCGCTAATCCTGAGGATAACATTCAGTCTCACATACTTCCTTTTTCCTGTATCAACTTCTCCCTTTCTGCCAACTTCTGTGTAGTGCATAACCATGTTGAAGTCACTCTCATCTTGATACAGCATGCCCTCTACCTACTATCCTTCAAGTTTTTTTTAAAAGAATGTCTGCACTTACTGTCTCCACCTTCTCGCAACCTTTCACCCTTCATCATCAGCAATCTGGCATTTATCTCCACCACAGACGCTCCATCGATGCTCTTCTAAAGACCATCAATCAGCTCCTTGTTTGCTCAGTCCTTATGTCCGTTAACCTATTTGAGACATTTGACACTGCTGACCACTGTTCCTTAAGACTTCTCAGTTTTCATTTGACAACCGGAAACCTACTTTATGACCAGAACTGGGGATAAAATGAGAAACATGACAGAGTTAATCCCTCAAGGAGCTTAGAGTCAAGTGGGGAAACTTCTATGATAACTCGTACTCTTCTTTCAACCTTGCAGATCACTCCTTCCTTTCTCTACTCGGTGCTCAGAGACTGACATTCCCTCAGGACTCCTTCCTTTGCTCTTCTCACTTCCATCCTGGGATTACCATGTTCACACTGCCTACTCACTGATGACGACCAAATATATATCTCTAGTTTAGAATTCTATCTTGAATTGTGGGCTCACTCATTCTATGAAAAGATATTGGTACTTCAATATCTATATTGAGAGTACATAAGTTTTTAATTTTGATAAAGACAAATTTATCTACTTTTTGTGCTTCTGGTGTCATATTTAAGTGTTTTTTTAAGTTTCTTTATTTTGAGAAAGAGTGCACGTGCCTAAGCCAGGGAGGGGTGGAGAGAGAGGGAGAGAGAGATTCTCAAGCAGGCTCTACACTATCAGCACAGAGCCCGATGCCGGGCTCAGTTCCATGAACCATGAGATCACGACCTGAGCCGAAATCAGGAGTTGGATGCTTAACCCACTGAGCCACCCAGGCATCCCTGGTGTCATATTTAAGAAACTGTTGCCTAATATAAGATGAAGAATATTTACACTTACATTTTTTCTAAGAGTTTTATAGTTTTGGCTCTTACATTTAGGTCGTTAGTCCAATGAAACCACAATTCTTGAAAGTTAAGAATTTCACGTGCAAGATCTAAGGGTTTTTTTTAATTCTAAATTAAAAAAAAGTTTTTTTATGTTTTATTTTATATTTGAGAGAGACAGAGACAGAGCGCACGCAAGGGAGGGGCAGAGAGATGGAGACAGATTCTGAAGCAGGCTCCAGGCTCCAAGCTGTCAGCACCGAGCCCAACGTGGGGCTCAAACTCACAAGCAGTGAGATCATGACCTGAGCTGAAGTTGGATGCTTAACTAACTGAGCCACCCAGATGCCCCAGGTTTTTTTTTAAGTTCTAAAACCCTGACTTTCAGCACCACAGACCAAAGCAAGAAAACTTTCCTGGTAGAGTTTATACTGTAAACTACAGCATAGAGGAAGTAGGAGGTGCTGGCGTAAATGCAATTCTCCCACAACAATTGAGAGGACATAGTTGAAGGAGGAGTACGGAGAGAAAGGGGAGCTAGAAAATAGTTAAAAGTTTGGAATTTTTCCTATCCCATCTGCGACTATGTCTTGGGGCGAGAAAGGGTGAGAAAATGTTTCTGGGTAAGGACTCAGAAGATAACTGTCTTTCCCTTTTGCAAGTTATGGTCCAGGGAACTGTATGTCTTTTAGCAAAAACCTCGCACCTGCCACTATATTAATGTGGTAGGTCAGTAACAGCCAAGGACATGCTCATACTATATTCCTGAAAAGCTGCCTCAAAGACCCAAGCACACCAGCATGCTGTAGAAACCATTAAGAAGTTTGTTTGGGGCCACTGGGCCCAAAAGAGCCCGGAATTAGGGTGGGTCCAGCACACACAGACCTGATGACCAGAGGTCAGTAGTAGCAGGGACATCAGCTTCAGACACAGCACAGCAGGCAGTGCCAATCAAGACTAAGCCAGCCAAGGTACAGCTCAGCAATGGCCAAAGTCAGAAAATGGCACAAAGATGAGATGCCCCCTCCTCAATGCCAGGAAAAATTATAAAGCTTCTCTACCAGTAGCCCCAACCCAGAAGAAAAAAAGAAGAGCTATGTGGAAAACTGAATCCTTGTAGAATGAAGCACAAAAAATAAAAAGCTGAAAACACAAAAAGAGTAGATAAGAAACACAGAAGATAAAGTGAAGGAGGACAGAATGGGGTAGAGACAGTATTTGAAGAAGTACCAGTTGAAAATATTCTAGAACCTAAAGGGGCCCCTGGGTGGCTCGGTCAGTTAAGTGTCTGACTTTGGCTCAGGTCATGATCTCACGGTTCGGTTCTTGAGTTTGAGCCCTGCGTTGGGCTCTGTGCTGACAACTCAGAGCCTGGAGCCTGCTTCTGATTGTGTCTCCCTCTCTCTCTGCCCTTCCCCCACTTGTGCTCTGGCTCTCTCTCTCAAAAATAAACATTAAAAAAGAAAAAGAAAAAAGAAAAGAAAATGTTCTAGAACCTGAAAAGATTTGCATCTCCAGATTCAAAAATCGCAAAGACAAATATACAACAGAAGATATCAGTAAAGCCAATAAACTAGTCAAATGAAGAGACACGCTGTCTGGTAAGCTGCCTCCCTAATCTCTTGCCATTTCTTCTTCTGCCTCTCCCTCCCTCCCCAACAGACCTACACATACACACACTCTAGCCACAATGAACCAAGGTGCAGTTACCTAACGCATATCATTTTGATCAGGCTTTTTTGGTTTAAAAAGACATTTCGACCAGCTCTGTAAGTGGGGAGGATATTATTAAGAGACACATGGATTAGAAATAAAACTAAAATTGGAAAGCCATCCTTCTGACCAAGTCACATCACAGGTTTCTGGCCAGCATTTAGACTGGACATGGTTGGGTATCTGCCCAAAAGGCGGTCAGTCATCTGTAACCTGAGGAACAGGATGAAGGTCACAGGGTACCAAACGTGACCATCAGAAAGAGCTGAGCTAAGAACACAGATCACGAATAAGATCAATAGTACAGCTCCAGGTAATTCAGCAAAAAGCATGTTGGTCAATATGACAATTTGACTAACATGACAATTAAAAAAAAAATCAATCTGTACCAATGCTAATTTCTTAATTTTGATAAATGTATTCTGGCTATATAAGATGTTATCATTAGGGGAAAATGGGTGAAGGGAACTCTGCAGTATCTTTGCACCTCTTCTATATATCTAAAATTATTTCTAAAGAAAACTTATTTCAGAACAAATTATTATTAGCATAATCACTTCAAAATAAAAATAAAATTTAAGAAGTGGAAAAAATGAATATATCTAGTCATTGTTTTTTCAACTGTTAGTATCTTAAAATATATCCTGGAGTGCTTGTGCCTAGATACCGATTTTTAAGCATTCTTCTTTCCTATTTCAGAATTTTCAGGTCTTAATCTACTCTTTAAAATTCAAATTCAGGGGTGCCTGGATGGCTCAGTTGGTTAAGCGTCTGACTTCAGCTCAGGTCACGACCTCTCACGATTTGTGAGTTTGAGCCCCGCATCAGGCTCTGTGCTGACAGCTCAGAGCCTGGAGCCTGTTTCAGATTCTGTGTTTCCCTCTCTCTCAGCCCTTCCCCCCATTCACCTTGTCTCTTTCTCAAAAATAAACATTAAAAATTTTTTAAGTATATATATCTAAAAATAGTAATAATAAATAAAATAAAATAAAATTCAAATTCAGAGTCAGGCTGGGGGATTGGTGGGGGGCCAGGGGTAAAAACAGAAGAAAAAATAAATTAAAAATCAAATTCAGTTTTTGCCAGTTATTACTATTTTAACTAATAACTATAGAGACAAATTAGGAAGATTTAAGTGTTTCATCATGAGAACCAATATGAGAAAAAGTGACTTGGATTAGAAATGACATGAGTCTGCAGAAATAGGTTAGGAATAAATGTAACTATCCCTTGTTGTCCCATCTGTTATGTTTCTGAGTTCAGACAGCAGATCTTGGATCAGCGAGGAATGCCTGTAGTTGAAAACGCATAGTCATTGCAGACTGATGGGGCAGTCTTCCTATTATTTTCATAGGCACACTTTTAAATTTTTCTCTAAGAAAATGTTAAAATAAATGACAACCATAAGAGGTAAGGAACTGGACTTTCTCAAGGTTTTTGTTTTTTTTTTTTGCTTTTTTTTTTTGCTTTTTTTTTTTGCTTTTTTTTTTTGCTTTTTTTTTTTTCAATTTAATTTTTTTCTAGTTACTTTCAAGCCAAGTGTGATTATTTCTCTCATGTTTCCTTCACTTTTTTTGGTGTTTGTATTGCATAAGAAAAGAGGCATGGCAATATGAAATTACACAAGATAGTCAAAGTCTGTCATTCTTTAGAATACTTATTAAAATACACCAAACAATTGTTATTCAAAAATAATTCCATTTTATATCTGACCTAGAAAAAAACACATGAAGGTATGGATAAATACCTGCTTTCAAAAGAGCCTTTCAACACAACTTCCCTTGCTCTTGAAGTCCTGACACCTCTCCTGTCTCTGTATCAGCACTTTCGCACTGATACACTGCTACACGCTGATACTTCATTTTTTTTAGTTTTATTTATTTGCTTTGAGAGAGAGAGAGAGGGAGGAGCAGAGAGAGAAGGAGACAGAATCCCAAGCAGGCTTCATGCTGTCAGTGCAGAGCCCGATGACAGGCTTTGAATTCACAAACCGTGAGATCATGACCCGAGCTGAAGTCGGACGCTTTACCAACTGAGCCACTCAGGAGCACCAATACTTAATTTTTTTTTAAGTCTATTTATTTTTTTTTGAAAGAGAAAGAGAGCACAGGAGGGACAGAGAGAGAGGGAGAGACAGAATCCCAAGCAGGCTCCGCACTGTCAGCATAGAGCCCAACCTGGGTCTTGATCCCACAAACGGTGAAATCATGACTTGAGCCAAAATTGAGTCGAACGCTTAACAGACTGAGCTACCCAGTCACCCCAACACTTAATTTCTTTTTAAACAGCTGGCCAGAACTTCCACTGTGGGTGGCTGGTGATATCAATTTCTAGAATCTAGAAACCTTTGTGTTTCATTGGTTTTATGTGGCCCTCCAGGAATACAATGATAAAGATTCTGTCTCTGACAAGAAAATTGTGGAGGACAAATATATGTAAAGGGCATCTTTACATATCTGCCCCAAGTATCTTCAAAATAGTCTTATCCCAAACTGTGTTTCTGATAGTATGTCCTATAACATAGAGGCTCCAATGAAATGGTCACTTCCGCCCTTAGCACAACAAAAGAACTTCCAGTTTCAACATAAAGGCCAGATTAGCCCTCCTGTTGACTTAAGCCACTTGCCTGTGTGTTACACCATTGACAAAAATTGCTGGTGGCAGCTTAATTTGAAGAGCTCATGAAATCATCTGAGCATTTTATATTTCATTATATTTCCCATATTGTCCCCCAGAAGCTGAGGATGGGTTTCTGTTCTGTTCTCTTATCTGGCAACACAGTAAATATTGCCTTATAAGTGTCAATGGCAAAAAAAAAAAAAAAAAAAAAAATTGAGGCATAATCTTAAAACTATAATCATTATATAAAATCTCAAAGGGAACTAGACTCAGCAAATGTCTCAATGTAGAGAACATGAAACATAATGATAGTTTTCAAAGGGAACTAGAATCTGTAGATTTCTCAATGTAGAGACATGAAACCACAAGCATAATTCCCAGTATTATATTTAAGAATGTTTAACCCCTCTGAAACTGTGTTTAAGTTCTAAGGAAATATATTATCACAGTAAGAACACAGAGCGGGCGAGCTATTTTCTGAAGCAAATACAGCAAACACTGCTGGTTGCCAACTTCACAATTATTCCTCCTGCTCTTTCTTCCTTGCTGGCAGTGCCTATCTGTACCTTAGAAGTTCAAAGTGTCAGAAAGCCCTACTTCTGGCTTCCTTCACAGCAAGGGCATGGCATATAACCCATTCCTAGCTACTGAGGCCCACCTGAAAGAGCTGAAGCTGGCCGGCAGGCTTTTGGAAAAGATTTTCTTTTTCATGTTTATTTATTTTTGAGAGAGAGTGCATGAGCAGGAGAGGGGCAGAAAGAGAGAGAAGGACAGAGGATCCAAAGAGGGTTCTGTGCTGGCAGCAGAGAGCCGGATGCAGGACTTGAACTCATGAATCATGAGATTATAACCTGAGCCAGACGCTCAACTGACAGAGCCACCCAGGCACCCCTGGAAAAGATGGTTTTTTTTTTAATGTTTGTTTTGAGAGAGAGAGAGAGAGAGAGAGAGCGTGTGTGTGTGTGTGTGTGGAGGAAGGAGCAGAGAGAGAGGGAGACACAGAATTGTAAGCAGGCTCCAGTATCTGAGATGTCAGCACAGAGCCTGATGCGGGACTCAAACCCACCAACCGTGGGATCATGACCTGAGCTGAAGTCAGATGCTCAACTGACTGAGCCACCCAGGTGCCCCAAGATTTTCTGTTACCAACAAAGAAATATGTATGGGAGGAAACTGCTGTTCCTACATAGCATAGTGCTATGCTCTACATAGCACTTAGTTGTTAACTTGATGTGACCCCTGGAACTGATATAGCAAACTTACAACCATGAAGAAAGAGACCACCAACTTGCTGAATGTAACACAGAAAAGCTCTTGGTTCCCTGATAGAATCACTGAGCCCTATACCAATAACCTACGGGAATAGCCTTGCCCCCAGGCTTCTTGTTAGATTATAGTTATCTCATTTAGTTTGCAGCTTCAGTCTAAGGCACTTTTATTTGGATAATGTCCCAACTAATACAGCTAGCAAATATCTTGTTCACTTCAAGGCCAGGAAGTTAGGCCACTGCTACTTAGCTGACCCCAACCATTACCAGTGTCTCTTCCTAGATCCATACTGCCTCATTCATGTTTTTCTTTTCTACCTTTCAATAAGAGCAGACTCAGTGCCATTACACTCATAGCTATGCTTCACAATAAAGTCTCTTTCTTCCGTAACTCTTCCATGATAGTCAATGAGAAGGTACTTTTTGCTTCTCTGACCTGCTTTTCAGTTATGTCTGCTTTTTTTTTTTAATTTTTTTTTTCAACGTTTATTTATTTTTGGGACAGAGAGAGACAGAGCATGAACGGGGGAGGGGCAGAGAGAGAGGGAGACACAGAATCGGAAACAGGCTCCAGGCTCTGAGCCATCAGCCCAGAGCCTGACGCAGGGCTCGAACTCACGGACCGCGAGATCGTGATCTGGCTGAAGTCGGACGCTTAACCGACTGCGCCACCCAGGCGCCCCTTGTTATGTCTGCTTTTAACAGCATCACAGACATGTCTCAATTTTTAGTAAAAATTTTTACACTTTTTTCCTTACTATTCTAACTCCAATCCCATAGTAAGATCACAAGTGATCTAAAATTTCCAAAATGGAAATGCAAAACCTAGAATAAAGATTTGCTTTTATAATGGGTCATCTACATAGATCAATAAATAGAGCTGAGGGGTGAGGCACCCTTTTAACATACAAGGGAAACAAAAGATCTCAATTTAAAAACAAAGAAAAGACAGAGACATAATGAATTACGTACAGGTGAGTTCAGAATCCCTTCTTAGTACAGTTAATTTTTAAGAGACCTATTTGTTTCTTGCATACTATGCTTAAAGAGATAAAGTTCCTACAATGAGTTTTTATGTTTATCCACAACATGGAAAGAGCCCTTAAGCAAGAGTTGATAAAAACCTTTGTTGAATATTATTCACCTTAACCAAACTAGACAAGTAGATATAAGTGACATTTAATTTATTAGGAAAAAAGTTTTTTTAAGAGGAAAAAAGACTACAAACTCAGATCCTTTTCTTGGATTTTGTTTACTGTTTTTTGCTTACTAAAAAAACATGCTCACTAAAGGGGAAAAATGAAAATGACAAACTTTTCTGAAAATCAATTAGAAACACAAAAGCAAGTATCAGAAAAAATTTTCCTGAAAATTATAGCACAATGGCTTGAAAAACAATCCATGATGCACCCAAATTACCAATATTGGAAAAAAAAAAAAAAAACCAGAATTAGAGAATACTAATTTTCAACCAAATTGATGCTTAAGCCAGACTGTTATCATGATCAAACTGCTTTCACCCAGAGTGTATGCTACCCTATATTCTCAAATCATTGTCTCATTTACCTTCAGGCCTTTGCATTTGGTGTTCCCATAACACAAGGTTCTCTTCTCTCCTCACACTCAACTGGCTGATTAATGAAGTACTAATAAGCACTTGTGTAAAACCTCTTGAAACATAGGGCGCCTGGCTGGATCAGTCACTAGAGTATGCAACCCTTGATTTCACGGTCATGAGTTCAAGCCCCATGCTGGGCATAGAGCTTACTTTAAAATAAAATAAAAATAAAAATAAAAATAAAATAAAATAAAGTACAGTAAAGTAAAGTAAAATAAAATAAAATAGGAGTGCCTGGGTGGCTCAGTTGGTTAAGTGTCTGACTCCAGATTTCAGCTCAGGTCATGATCTCAGTTCATGAGCCCACATTGGGCTCTGCACTGACAGTGTGGAAACTGCTTGGGATTCTCTCTCTCCCTCTCTCTTTGCCCCTCCTACACATCCAGTGCACTCCCTACCCCTCAAAAAAATAAACATTTAAAAAATAAAATAAAATAAAATGTTGTCACAAAATAATCTTAAAAAAAACTATTAAAATTAGAAAGATAGTGACCTAATAAAAGAAACATCAAATTCTTTAGTTCCTTGTTTAGAAGCTCTTATTTAAACTTTTTTTTTAAGTTGTATTTATTTATTTTGAGAGAGAGAGACAGAGAGAGCAAGCAGGGGAGAGGCAGAGAGAGAGGGAGAGAGAGAGAATCCCAAGCAGGCTACTTACCACCAGCACAGAGCCCAATGCATGGCTTGAACTCACGAACTGTGAGATCATGACCTGAGCCGAATCAAGAGTCAGACGTTTAACTGAGCTACCCAGGCACCCCTAGAAACTCTTGTTTAAAAAATCAAATATTTGACTTTTCTACTTATGTCAAATGAGAAGTGAACAACTTCACAGGAAAACAAAATTCTGATGGCTATTAAATTCTTCCTAAGTTCAAAATCACTGCTCATACTTAGGAAGATAAAGTCATCCTGAGAGAAAAAAGTCTGAAAACAGATGTTCTATGTAATAGGTTATTCATGGTTGCACTGCTGTGACTTCAAGGTATTAGAAGCAACTTACATGCCCATCAATGAGAGACTAGCAAAAATAACTATGGCATGTACATACAACGAAATACTGGGCAGTAAAAGAAAAATAAGCAGCAATTAGGCAGTGAAATAAAATACATCTATTGGAAAAGAAGTAAAACTATCGCCCTTCGCAGATGAGCTTGTAAGTAGAAAATCCTAAGAAATCCACTAAAGTAACTAATCATAAGTAATAAGTGAGCTCAGTAAGGTGAAAGCATAAAAGATCAATATACAATAATCGGGGCACCTGGGTGGTTCAGTCAGTTATGTGTCCAACTCGTGGTTTCAGCTTAGGTCACAATCTCACAGTTGTTGAGATTGACCCCGGTGTTGGGCTCTGCACTGACAGTGCTGGAGATTCTCTCTCTCTCTCTCTCTCTCTCTCTCTCTCTCTCAAAATAAATAAATAAGCTTTAAAAATAAAAATATATAATAATCAATTATATTTCTATAACGTGAAGTGAACAACCTGAAAATGAAGAAAACAATTTGAGTTACAATAGCATCTAAAAGAATAAAAGGCTTAGTGATAAACTTAACAAAGGAAGTACAGAACTTCTACTCTGAAAAGACAAAACACTGCTGAGAGCAATTTTCAAAGACCTAAGCAAATGAAAAAACATCTTATGTTCATGAAGCCCAGATGGGATATTGTTAAAATGGTACAACTCCCAGGGCACCTGGGTGGCTCAGTCGGTTAAGCGTCCGACTTCGGCTCAGGTCATGATCTCACGGTCCGTGAGTTTGAGCCCCACGTCAGGCTCTGTGCTGACAGCTCAGAGCCTGGAGCCTGCTTCAGATTCTGTGTCTCCCTCTCTCTCTGACCCTCCCCCATTCATGCTCTGTCTCTCTCTGTCTCAAAAATAAATAAACATTAAAAAAAAATTTTTTTTTTAAATGGTACAACTCCCCAAACAGATCTACAGATTCAACACAATCTCAATCAAAATTCCAGCTGGAGTCTTGCAGAAACTGATCACTTGATCCTAAAATTCATATGAAAATTCAAGGCACCCAGAAAAATCAATCTTGAAAAAGAACAAAGTGAGAGGACTCACACTTCCCAATTTCAAAATTTACTACAAAGCTACAGTAATCAAGATAGTGTGGTACTAGTGTAAAAAAAAGACATATGGGCAAGCAAAAATGAACTGAAGAGTCCAGAAATAAATCCTCACATTTAGGTCAATTAATTTTTTTTTTTAATTTTTTTTTTCAACGTTTTTTATTTTTTATTTTTGGGACAGAGAGAGACAGAGCATGAACGGGGGAGGGGCAGAGAGAGAGGGAGACACAGAATCGGAAACAGGCTCCAGGCTCCGAGCCATCAGCCCAGAGCCCGACGCGGGGCTCGAACTCCCGGACCGCGAGATCGTGACCTGGCTGAAGTCGGACGTTTAACCGACTGCGCCACCCAGGCGCCCCAGGTCAATTAATTTTTGATAGAGTGTGTAGACAATTAAATGGGGGGAAGAAACAACCTTTTGAACAAATGGATATCCACCAACAGAAGAATGAAATTGGATTCCTTCCTCATTCCATGTACAAAAATCAACTCAAAGTCCATTTTGAGACCAAAATGGAAAAGAACTAAATGTAAAAAGACCTAATGTAAAAGCTAACACTATAAAACTCTTACAAGAAAACATAGGTGTAAATCTTCATGACCTCCAATTAGACAATGACTTCTTAGACATGACACCAAAAGCACAAGCAATAAAAGATAACATTTATAAATTGAACATCATCAAAGTTAAAAATGTTTGTGCTTCAAAGGACACCACCAAAGATGTGGAAAGGCAACAACAGAACAGTAGCAAACGCCTCCGAATCAGGCATCTTATAAAGGATTTGTATCTAGAATATATAAAGAACTGTTACAACTCAACAATAAAAAAGACAAATAATCCAGTTAAAAAATATGAAAAGGAGGAAGGCCTGGTGGCTGTCGGTTAAGTAACCAGGTCTACTCAGGTCATGACATGAGTTCAAGCCCCGCCTCGGGCTCTGCACTGACAGCTGTGAGCCTGTTGGGGATTCTCTCTCCCTCTCTGCCTCTTCCTGGCTCTCTCAGGCATGAGTGCTCCGCCTCACTCTCCCTCTCTGTCTCTCTCAAAACAAATAAACTTTAAAAAAAAAAAATAGGAAAAGGAAATGAACAGACATTTCTCCAAGAAAAGATATGCAAATGACCAATGAGCAGGTGAAAAGATGTTCAACATCATTACCCATCAAGGAATTGCAAATCAAAACCAAAATGAGCTACCACTTAACACCAGATAGTAACAAGTGTTGCAGACGATGCAGAGAAACTGAAACCCTAATATACAGCTAGTAAGAAAGAAAATGGTGCAGCTGCTGTGGAAAACAGCTTGGCAGTTTCTCAAGGTTAAGAAAGCTTTTTTTCCCCCAAAGGTTAACAGCAATTCCACTTCTAGGTATATACCCAAGAGTTCAGAAAAGCTATGTCCAAACAAAAACTTGTACAAGAATGTTCATAAGAGCATGATTCACAATAGCTAAAATGTCCATGATGAATGGATTTTAAAATGTGATACAGTAACACAATACATACTATTTAGCCATAAATATGAAATACTGATACATGCTACAACATAGATGAATCTTTAAAACACTGTCCTAAGTGAAAGAAGCCAATCACAGAGGGCCACATATTGTATCATTCTGTTTAAATGAAATGTCAAGAAGAGACAAAGAGAGACACGGTAGAAAGTATGCATTTTTTCAAATCATTTTTTTAAAGATTATGTTGTTCATTTATTTATATGCTATATCTTTCTAAATCCTAAAACTCTTCTTCTGAAATATTTTTAAAAGCACTTTCAAACACAAAAGCATGCAATGATCAAAGAGAAATAACCTGCAATTTTAAAACAGCTAAGGAAAACTCATAAATGTCAAAGGCAGAACATGGATTTGTCTTTGTTGAAGGTTATCAAGTGACCAAAATTCCCTTCAAGTTAAATTCTGGCCTCCTTTTGAAATGGAAATTACTAATAATAAAACTTTCATTTACAAAATAACTGTATATTTTATAAAGGCAATCATCAATGTAATATATGGAATTGTTCAATCACTATATCGTACACCTAAATCAAATAAAATACTGTATGTTAACTATACTGGAATTTTAAATAAAATAAAATAAGAAAAAATCATCAATGTAAAGCTGAAACTTACTAGGCTTTATATCACAGTAGTTTAAATGCAACAAATACTTAAACTATTTCTTGGACAGTAGCAATAGAATAACTTTGGAGTCGAATACACAGGTTTGATTCCCAGACTGCTATTTACCTGCAAGGTGACCATCAACAATGTATTTGGCCTCTCTGAGCCTCAGTTCCCCCTTCTGTTAAATCGGGAATTACAATACCTACTTTAGTTTAAAGAGAAATACTCCCAACTACTTACTAAATGGGGGAAAGGAAAGTAGTGTTTGGAAAATATCACTCTTTTACCTATACCATTTGAATTTTCTGTATGATTTGAATTTTTTTTACAACTTATAATTTTAAAACACAATGGAAAATTTAAAAATAAAAGCATCCACTTTATAGGGTACTTATGGAACCATTTTGTAAGATATTTATACATAGGAGGCTCTCAAACATAATTTCCTCACTACTTCCATAGCCTTTCCAACTTTTGAATTCAGGTGAATACAACTTGGAAGAAGTTAAACATTTATTTTTCAGAAGGCTATGGCTATCAAGAAAGAGATAAACAGGGTAATAAAACTAAGCTTTCAAACCACTTTCCTCAAAACATACCAAAGAATTTAATCTGAAGAGAAAAAAATGTCCACATATTTACTGATGTTAATCACTTTATTCTAAAATTTTAGGATTTGGGGTTTGGTTTTCATGGCAGTTTTTTGCAATGTAAAATGATAATACCATCAAGTGAAAAGGAAATTTGGTACCTTGATTTTTTTTTTTTTTTTTTTTTACCAACAAGACAAATTCAGGATTCAGTTCACAGAGTATTTTTCACTGAAAAACAACATACAAATATAAATAATGATACATTTATCTAGCAAATAAGATAAAGTATCAGCTGCATCTTCTTTTAGAGCACACTGAGATAAATGAATATAATCTAACGATCTAGGTTGTCGCTTTGTACTTTGTGGTATATTGTAAGAATTAAGGACATTCTTTTCCATATTCTAATAGATGCATAAAGTGAATGTCAGGAAGTTGTTTTGCAGATCAAAAAGGTGCCATTTTAAACCACCAAAGTACACTGGAGCCACTAAAGTTGGTACTGTGGCCTTTGTTTGGTAGCTTTTCAGAAGACTGAGTCATAGGACTTACATGTGTCTTACCTACCCATAGGAGCCTATAACTTTAGCATTGCTCATCACATATGTGTAAGTACAAAATTAACCCTCATGTAGCTTAAAGTTTACAAAGCCTATTCTGGACCACTTAACACATATATTACTGAGAACTTCCTGGAGTATTATTATTCCATTTCTATAGTGCCTTTTTGTTTTTAAAACTATTTCAAGAACATACTTTTGAAAAGGGGAAACACGGTCAGTAAATGTTACAAAGATACAATGATTCACATAACTTTTATCTTGACATTAATGAATGGCTGCCATGGAGCAAAATTAAAAACTTAGTTTTTTGACTAAGGCCAGTGGGTAAGGGATTCCCCAGCTCCCAGGCTTTTTCCTTTCCTGAAAGCCACCTCAAAAATCCTACTCCGAATGACATTAAGTCCTTCGCACTCCCCGCAGTCAGAGCCAAGCCCACAGCCCGGCTTTCAACCGCCGCTCCCGCGTCGCGGAGCCCAGCCCCGCAGGAACACCAGAGGGCAGGCCAGAGAGTGCAGGGCGGCCACCCGGCCCGAGGGAGTGCGGGCAGAAAGGAGGGACACCCGTGACTCACCAGGCCCAGCCCGCCGCCAGACCGCACGCCTTCACACACCCCACCCCCCCCGCGGCGCGGCCCAGCCTGTCAGCGCCCCCCAGAGGCAGACAGGCCCCTTCCCGGGGCAGGCCCCCTACCGGAACGTGCCCACTCCCCACGAAGGCCCGCTCCCCTGGACGCGGTGGGGGCGCGCACTGACCTGAGACACCGCCTCCCTGCAGATCCGGCAGCCGGTGGGTCCCTCGCCCCGCCCCCAGGCCGGCGCGAGCATGCGCACTGGGCCCGCCCGCGCGCCTGCGCGCCCCCGAGCGCCCCTGCAAGGCACGCGCCGCCGCCTGGGAGGCCGGGCGAGGCCGCAGCAGAGGCGGAGGCCCGGCTCCCTGGGCGGCGCGCACCTCCCGCCCCCCGCCCTGCCATTCACTAGCGACTTGGGCCCGTGGCCCCCAAAGTCCGTCCTCCCCGTTAGGCGGCGGGCGCCGGAGGGGAGGGGACAGCCCAGGGGGCAGGAAGCTGCAGCTTAAAAGGGCAGCCCGCGCCGGGCCCTTCCTCCCTCCCTTCGTCCCCGGGCCTCCGACAGCGCCTCTGCTCCGCGGCCTCCGCCCCGCCGCCATGTACCGCTGCCTGGGCGAAGCGCTGCTGCTGTCCCGCGCCGGGCCCGCCGCCCTGGGCTCCGCGGCGGCCGACTCGGCCGCGCTGCTGGGCCGGGCCCGCGGGCAGCCCGCCGCCGCCGCCGCCGCCGCAGCCCCGCAGCCGGGGCTCGCGCCGACCGCCCGGCGACACTACAGCGAGGCGGCGGCCGACCGCGAGGACGACCCCAACTTCTTCAAGATGGTGGAGGGCTTCTTCGACCGCGGCGCCAGCATCGTGGAGGACAAGCTGGTGGAGGACCTCAAGACCCGGGAGAGCGAGGAGCAGAAGCGGAACCGGGTGCGCGGCATCCTGCGGATCATCAAGCCCTGCAACCATGTGCTGAGCTTGTCCTTCCCCATCCGACGCGACGACGGCTCCTGGGAGGTCATCGAAGGCTACCGAGCCCAGCACAGCCAGCACCGCACGCCCTGCAAGGGAGGTGAGCGCCGGCCGAGCCCCTAGCTCCCTTCCCAGCCGCCCTGCCTGGCCGGGGATCTGGCCCCCTCCCACGCTCCCCCGCCCCCCGCAGCAGGCGTGTCAGTCTCGCGCGGGTGGTGGGTTTTCCTCCCGAAATCCGCCACGTAGTGGTCCTGTCTTCCTCCCCCGTGAGCCATCATCCCGGGTTCCTGCAAGTGTGAACACTGTATGCTGAATAGATGCTGCACCGCTCTCCTTTTGATCTTAGTGTAGGTGACACCCAGGGTGGATCCTGACGAAATGCACTTCTAGATATGGGAATGACCGGCCCATCAGATTGTGCTCTGCAAGTTTTTGTGAGCATCTATGACTCACCGAACGAAAACTATGAGATAGTTTTTCCAGCTCTTTTTTTCCCCACTCATTTTTACATCAGTGGCAAATGATACAGGAACTTACAAAGTGAATTGTCTTGTGGATTTGAAATCTAGACAGTTTTACTAGGCAAACGATTTTACTAATTACAGCATTGGCTTTTTAAGTTGTTTTTCTACCCTGACAGCCTCAGTTTTGCGCGCGCGCCCACACACACACACACACACACACACACACACACACACAAAGTAATACATGAGCAACGTAACATCTCCGACAAATAAACACCCGGGCGCCCTGACAGTAAATCTTAAAGGGTGTAGAATGCAGGACAGCCCGCCAGCCAATGGAATGAAATAGCCCTGGGGGTGTGGACTGGTCCTGGCTAGCACCAGATTTGAGCTTGGGTAAAAGATAAAGTACTGAAGGAAAGGAGTTGAACGGTTACAATTTGATAGTCACCAATTTATCCCGTAGTTTAAATTTTCGAATATGTGTAGATTTGGCCTCTGCAGTCAGATTGCTTCCTTTGGGCCAATAAAAACTTTCAAACATTTCTCCTCAGTACATCTTTAAAGATGTATAAATGTAACCTTAAAAAAAAAAAAGGTAAAGCCACTTCTTTTCTATTAAAAAAAAAAATGATGTTTAATAAAGGCCCCAAGGAGGTGAAGTCTTGCTTGAGGTTGCTTGGCTAATAACCACAGAGAGGATGTTGGGCTGGACCCTTTGTCTCCATAAGCCTGTCACAGTGTTCTATTACACTAGCTGACTTGTAATGATAATTTTTAGAAATCTCTCTACTAGAAGAATTTGAACTCTGCTGGCATTCCCAGCCTGGGAACAAAGGTTGCCTGAACTGTTTAATGATTTACTTGTTAAATTTGCATTGGCCCCACCCTCTTCTAGGACATACCTTTAGAGCTTAATTATCCTCTAGCTCTGTTTCCTCTTCTCAAACTAATGTTTGAACCACTTTGACCTCTAATTTCCCTTTGCAGCTCCAAAATTACATAAAAGGTACACAGTCAGTCTCCTACATCACCTTCCTTCTTCCTACCACTCCCTTATTCTCTAAACCAAGAATACAAGTTTAGACTCCCAAGAAAAGCAAACAAGGATGACGGAGGAAGAGAGGTTAGCAAATACTAAACTGCAATGTGTCTTTAAAATGGACATCTAGTTTATATTATTATCCTGCTGGCAGTATTTTCCAGTCCCTTAAAAGATACACAAATAAACCATTATGTAAATTTCCGGCAGGATCTAATTTAGTTTCCCTGAAGTTCTTTACATTCCTGTTCTTTTTATGCCAAGCCCTCTCCTATCTTTATAAATCACAACTCCACAAACCCACTAAAGCAGCTAAAATTTACCATAGTTTGTCAGTCCTTATCCTCTTGTTTCCATGGCAGTTTCGTACCAAATTATTGAACCTAGCAACAAATCACATCAGCCCTCTTGAGACACTGTTATTGTAGCACTTGCTTGCACTGGAAGTGTAAGATACAGTTCTCTCTTCAGTTTATCCCATTTACCAGAAGGCATATACTAAAAGCACTATTAACTCCCAGCATATAAACATGGAGAAACCTATTTGCAACTAATGATTAATAACAGGCATTGAAAGATAACAGGACGTGTAAGAAAATTGGCCACTATAAAGTGATAAATATTATCTTAAGGAATTTGAAAGACATCATGGAGATGAGATTGGGAGGATTATATAGACCTGAAAGCCCTTAAAAATATTTTAGTGTGCTAAATAGGTGATCATCAAAATTTGAACATGCTTTCCTTTCATAACACTCCAGGATCTTTCTCCCCATTGCCACCTTCATCTCATTGCAGAGAATACATATTCTAAGAGCACTTTATTTTTGGTAGTTTTTGTCTCCAATTAAACATGAAAGCTTTATTTTGTTTTGCTTTGCTTGTAAGAAAGTTGTTGACCTCCTTGGTTGTATTGTGGTCTTAGAAATACAGAATACATTAGGTGATTGAAATTTTTAAGGATGCTTCGAATAATCCCTGTGACTTCAGTAAATCTTTCCCTTTTAAGCATACTTTAACACACTCGCTCTCACCTCCTCAACTGCCTTCTCTACCATAGTTCTTCTCAAAAACAAACAAACAAAAACCCAAAAAAGCCTTGTCTGCTCCTCTTCATACTTTTCATAACCCTCAGTTTTCTGCATCTAATCTTTCCTGGACCTTCTACCTGAGTTTCCAGAAATAAAATTTTCAAGGTTGAAAGTAACAATCTAATTATAATCTGTGTAAGGGAAACAGGTGTTTTTCAGACCTGGGGTGGCTGATGTGTACTTTCTTCCAAGTAAATATTTAATAATACATTTTAGGTTTTTTGCTTCTTTTCCTGCAAAGCATATTTAACTGAAATCATCAGATTGGTACCTATTAAGGATTTGCAAAAGAGTATGCTCTAGGCTTTGAAGGGAAGTTTTAAGAGCAGTCTTAATATTGTCAGCAAAGATGAATAGTGTGGGAATTTCTGCTTTGAGAAGACTTTTTCAAAGTTTCTTACATGTTTGAAAACATTATCAGTGATTGTTCCTGTTATCTTTCTCAGAATAAATTCTGTATATTTTTGGCCATGCTTCTGCCCATGTACCTTTTTAGAAAGGAAGTTTATCATTTAAAAGTCAGTTTTGAGGGAGAAGTACAGATTGGTAACAGCAATTCATTGATATAGGAGCAATTTAACTTTCTCTCCCAACTTGTCCTCCCCCACCTCTTTTCGTCATATTAAAACTATTAAGCCAAAATTCTGTTACTGATTCTTCCTTCTATCATAGAACTTTCTAAAGTTATCATTATTGAAATGAAGTTGATTGACTGTAAATGGAATGCCCTGATATACTGACCCTGAATCTTTTGTTTAACTGTAAATATCAGTATAAAAAAAAAAAAGTATAAACTGTGTTAACCCATTGACTTGTTTTTTAAGAGCCAAAATGCAAAAAAAAAAAGAAAAAGAAAAAGAAAACAGTGGGAGGTAGACAGGCTTTGTTCTTGTCTCTGGGGGACAGGATGCAGGGGTGGAGGGCAAGGGAGGCAACAGGATTGGAGTCTGTGTAGTATTAGTCCACTCGTCCTCTGGAATATAATTGTCTGATGATGATGGTACTTTGTGGCAACACTACAGAAAGTACTTTTACTGTTTTAAAAGGGCACATCCTCTGTCTTCACTGAAAAAAAAAAAAAAGTTTCTGACTTATTTCTGCTGGGTCAAATTGACAACCATCAAAACTTGGGTAACTTTGTTTTTTTGTTTTTATTTTTTTACAGTTTTTTTTAATGTACATTTATTTTTGAGAGCAAGAGACAGAGTGCTCTGGAAGAACAGAGCCCAGTGTGGGGCTCAGACCTTCAAACCATGAGATCATGACCTGAGCCTAGGTTGGATGCTTAACCTACTGAGCCACCCAGGCACCCCAAAGCTTGGTTAACTTTGAATAGACTCACACTTTCTAACATTCTCAGAGTGTGACTGTGTGTCTGCATCTACTTCCACAATATAAAATGTAGCCTTTGTAGATAGATTAAATTTAGGATTTAATGCATTCTGAAAATTCAGTTAAAAGACAAGTAATTGTATGGGGTGCCTAGGTGGCTCAGTTGGCAAGGTGTCCGACTTCAGCTCAAGTGACTTTGGCTCAGGTCGTGCTTTCACGGCTCATGGGTTCAAGCCCCGTGTCAGGCTGTGTGCTGACAGTTCAGAGCCTGGAGCCTGCTTCAGATTCTGTGTCTCCCTCTCTCTCTCTGCCCCTACCCCTCTCGCATGCACGCGTTCTCTCTCTCACTCTCAAAAATGAATAAACATTTAAAAAAAAATTTTTTTTTAAGGTAATTGTAATGTGTTCTTCTCCCTAGCCCTCATCCCTAAGGTTTTTGTTGGTGGTGCCACTGCTGTTGTTTTTAATACTTTTTAATTAAATCCAGAACTGTTTTGCCATGATAAAGGCCTTTTAATGTCATGGAAGCCAAATAGCTCAAAGCCTCTAAACCGCTCCCCTCTCACAAATATACTAGAGAACGAAGAGATCGCCATTCAGTCTTGCTGTCATTTGGTGTGAATCCACGTAGCTGGTTTGCTTTGGCATTCAGAACCCCATACGCAGGAACACAGACGCTGCCCGCTGCCCACTCATTATGCAGAGTACACATTGCAGGAATTGGGGCATCAAAAATTGGAGGACAGGCACCAGTATGTTAAACCCCAATAAAACTTGCAGTGTTTAAATTTTAAGCATAAGAAATAAGAATTAAACATGAACTTTCTGGCTTATAGGGGAAAGAAATTGGCCTTACAACTATTGATGATAAGTTAGATTGCTTAGGAAAATTGTTTTTGTCCAGTGATGTTAAAGGTGCTGAGGATTCTGCCAGGAACCAATAAAGACTAAACTATCAGCTTGTGGATGCTAAAAAATTCTGGGATGTTGTGGGGTTCTTTCCTGTTTATTTTGCATAATAATTAGATTTTCATAATACAAAAAAAAACTTTTTAACCTCTAATATCACTTAGTGAAGAGCATCAATTCATAAATGGCCCATGATGACTCCACCCAACAAACTCCTGTAAAAATACATGTATGTCTTTCAAATATTCATATAGTGATAACAGTTGTAAAATGACAAGTAAAACAGCTCTACCCCCAGTTCTTCCCCAGGAAATAACCGTCAACAACTTTAAATCCAAAGCCATTATCTAAAACTGACCTAGCTATTCTGAGGAACCAGTGTTTTTTCCCCTTTGCAGAAATTGATACAGATTGCAGTACTCACTATCAAGACTGAAGCATCAATGTAGGAAATACTACTGATAAAGGCAGGAAAGGTTTTGCAAAGGGCAAAAAGACAGCCTGGAAAAGGGCTGCTTCGAGACCTTCTAAGTTTCCTTTCACAAGGTAACAACACTTGGGAGATCCTGCCTCCACAAAGGTCAACTGGAAAGCAAGGGATAACCTAACATCTAACATTTATTGCATTCTCCGTGTATACCAGGCATTTTGCTAAGAGCTTTTCATGCATCATCGCTTTTATCCCTCATAACAACCTCATGAGATACACTGTTGGCCCTGATTTTCAAATGCAAATACCAAGGCTGAAAAGTGGAGGACTCCTGGTAAGGTTACACACCTAGTTACCTAGTGGAGTTGGGCCCTGTTAAGAGTCCCGTCCTCTGACTCCAGCACCCACTTTCTTAATAATTATTTTCTGGGGGCTTTCATGTAAGAAATTATACATTGTATCATAAGCAGTGATTGAGAACCATGCCATGTCATCCACACAATAATTCCCAACACTGGGGCTCATTTGAAATGTGTTAAAGGTTATTAGAAGGCCTGCCTTCTTCCTAGAAAAAACAAGTATATGCCAACAAGTGTGCATATAGAACTCACTCGTATATGATATCTTTATGGGCCCACTTATTCCAGTTACTTAGGCAATGGAAGAACATTTTAGAGTTTTCCACTGAAAGAGGTTTGAAGAGCTCTGGTGTTGAACAGTGGCTCATTTCTCTGCCAAAGTGTATGACATGTATCTTTAAGGGTTTTCAGTGGACTCATTTTAACATGGCTTGCTTCTGAGTGTCTCTTCCTTAAAAACGAAGAAGTTATAGTTTGTAATGAATTGCTATTTCTCCTGGTTATTTATTCTTGGAGAAAGTCTGTCAGACCTTTTAACTTTTCTGAATTGCTTCTTGGCTAGAGGAAAATGTGAAAGATGACACAAATGGAAATTATAAAGGTTGTCAGTAATATGACTCCTTTTGCCCACGTATCGTTATCATAAATATGTGAACACAGGCCTTCAAAACATTTTGTACATTTGAGCCTTAGCAGGATTTAGGACTCTTTTTTTTTTTTTTTTTTTTTTAAATCCCTTTTAGCAAGAGAGAAACAGCAAGGGAATAGTCAAGGGTGATAGTACCCCCATTGGGGGTTTACTGAATAAGCTATATGAGCTATATAGACTATATTCCAAATAAATCAGTTTTTCCATTATGTGTTCATTTTCTCTGCAGGCAAGAGCTTTAAACTTTATGCTTGATTAAGGAACATTCCTTAGCTCATGGGGATTTCTGATAGTTAACCTGTTCATTACAGGTCTTTTAATTGCCTACTCTGTGTCAGGTACCCTGCTCTTTGCTAAGGGAACTATTCACAAGAAAGTTTTAAAAAAGAAGAAGAAAACAAAGCTGATTTTTTTTTTCTTAAAATGTTTTTAATTGATTTCCTCAAAATAGAGCAGAATCCCAAATCCCTTCTGGTACCTATATCATTCTTCTTTTGCTTTTAGTTCAGTATTCTATTTCTACATTTTCCTTTCCCAGGAACAGTCAATAAATGACACAGTTGAAAACACTAAACAATGCATTGCTACAATAGTTCAAAGGAGATACCAGGGAGAGACAGTCTTGAGCTGCAGGTAGGGAAGGCTGGATAGGAGTTGGATGGGGGAAAAGGTCATTTAAAAAAAAATTTTTTTTTTTTTACATTTATTTACTTTTGAGAGACAGCAAGTGAGACAGAGCACAAGCGGGGGAGGGGCGGAGAGAGAAGGAGACACAGAATCTGAAGCAGGCTCCAAGCTCCTACCAAGTGTTCAGCCCAGAGCCCAACGCGGGGCTCAAACCCACAAACCTTGAGATCATGACCTGAGCTGAAGTCAGTCACTTAACTGACTGAGCCACCCAGGCGCCCTGAAAGGTCATTTTAGATAAAGAGAAATAAAGGCGGTGACTCGTTCAGCCCAGACAAGATGCAGGACTGTGTGTGATGGAGTCATAGGGACAGACTGTGTGTTTATAAATAGTGGAAAATGAGGTTTTATGACATAATATTTATTTGGTCTCTGCTCCCAATTCCTGACATAGAGCTCTTAAAATCTTTGTAATTTCCTGAGTGATGGGGGTGCTTGGAGCCTCCTTTGTCCTAATATTTGGTCTTGGACTCCAGTTCCTGATACAGAGCTCCTAAATCCCTTGGAATTTCCTGGGTGATAGGAGCATCTTTTGTTCTAATGAGGCACTTCTTGCTGGGTTCCTGGATAGCTTCAGGATGGCAGCTGGTGACTAGAAAGACCATGATTAGTAGCCTAGAACTTTCAGCCCCATCCCCTGCCCTCCATGGAAAGGAAAAGAGAAAAGAGTTGGACATTGAGTTAACACCCATCATGCCTCTGTGAGGAAGCCTTCATAAAAATCCGTAAACCACTAGGTTCTGAGAGCTTTCCTGATACCTCCATGTGTCAGGAAGACGGTGCACCTGTTACCTAGAGACAGGCTCCTGTGCTCAGGACCCTGATAATAAACCATTAAACATATGTAAAGTGTTTACTTGAGTTCTGTGAGCCATGATAGCAAATTATTAAACCTGAGGAGAGGGTGTGAGAGCATCCAGCCAAGTTGGACAAAAGTTATGGGTACTGTGGGCACCCAATACTTGAGATTGAAATGAAGGCCAGTCTTGTGGAACTAAGCCCTTAATCTGTGGGGTCTGTGCTAACTCCAGGTAGTCAGTGTCAAAATTGAATTAAATTGTGTATGACAACCAGTTGGTGTCCACAGAGAATTAGAGAGCTGGTTGTTGGTATGGAAAACCTGCACATATGGTGTCAGAAGTATGCGAGCAGAAACAGCTTTTTCCCTTTATGCTTGTTGGGTGCATAATGGTAAATGTAAATCCAGGAGAGCTAGGCTGCAGAGGAGCTGAGGATGAGGTGATAAGTAATAGCAGAAGAAATGAAAAGCAAAGAGCAGCTAAAAACATTTTAAAGGAAGGACAGTATTCCCCAACAGGTAGGATGTATCAATGAAGGAGAGAAAAGTCAAAGATAACTCGTTTCTAGTCTGAGGCTAGTTAGGAAGAAAAGGTGATATTATTATTAGGAAAGAAGACTGGATTTTGAAAATAAAGGAGATTTGGTGTAAAATGATCCTTAGCAAAACTTGGAAATACAGGCATATATATTTTCCCGATCTTACTCTTGCAAAATATAGTCGCTCTACCTGTAGTGCCCATCTATCCCTTATCTCCTTTCTCCCTTTAATTCTCTTCTTCCTCTTCAGAACCATCTCAAATATCACCTAGACTTGTAAATAATTTATATGAAACTGGATATCTGTAATTTCAATACTTTACCCTTTGAACCTTTTTATAACAGGTTATCGTTATGTTTTACTAAATGTTGTCCAGTTTTATATTCACCACTTTTACTAGCATCATTTCCAAGACCGGTTTGGTAGGAAGGTGTGGCTAAGTTTACTGCTATTCTCCCAATAAGTCGATGAAAAAAATGAACAAGATCCCCCTCTTAATGTGTAATCCTTCCTCCATCCATTGGGCAGTAAGTTCAATACTTACGCACACAACAGATCTCTGTGTCCTATAAATAATATGTACTTAAATGCAGGCAAATTATTTGGAAGGATCTATATATACCCACTTCAATCACCAAGAATAGTCCCCCATAAGAGAAGACTGGGATTACATAGTGGTATGTAATGGGAGGTCAGGGGAGACTTCCAATTTTTTGTTTTTAAGTTTTGATGAACGCATACACATATGTGTTGTATAATTTTTTAATGTTAATGAAAAGAAGAAGTGAAATGTCCTTTTCATTTCTCCAACATCAGCTAAACATATGCTTCCCAGAACTTATTATGAAGTTTGTCTCTTTAAGTGTTTGGTTCCTTGCCTTCCTACATAGACATGGACACTGTCAAAAGCAGTTAAAGGCTATGATATTCCTTTGTTCCTATGTGGCCTGCTTCTTGCACTGCCAACTGAATTTTTATCTGAGACTTCCCATGTTTTCCTAGGTCATTACATGCTGGAGGGTCCCAGTTCCCCACTGCCCCTTGCCCTCCTCTCCTCATTTGTAATTATGTTACTCTGTTACACGTTAGGAAATTATATTAGTATTAAGTGAGAAAAGATGTTCTCATGAGTAAATGGCAAGAGTGCTAGGGCATGCATTTCAAGAGTTCTGAGGTCTTTATGCTTTTCTGTGAGTTTTGTGCTTGTGGTAGAACTCTTGGTTTTCTGAAAAGTGAGAGAATGCAGTTGGAAATTGAATTTGTGATAAATAAATCAAAGACCTCTTAAAAGATCCAGGCTCAAGTAATTTTTAAAACCATTTAAGTTGTCATGAATGTGTTTCGTTAATGATTCATCACAGAAAAAAACAATGGTGACTTAGTTGCTAGGAGCTTTTTTGTATGTTTTTGGTTTTGAGTCAGCTCGCAAAAGGAAAAAAATTCAAGCTGCTCAGTTGTGGTTTTCACTGAAATTTTTCAAAGTAAGGAACTGGTGTGGTTTCTTCATCACTATAGCAGCTTTAGCTAATTTTTGCTTTTGATTTTGATTTCTCCTAGAAAAACCTGGTGTAGTAAGGAATATCTTTGGTCATTAAGTCAAAAGGCAGAGAAATGCTTTGTGCTGTGTAGTGTGCAGATGTCTGCATTTTATTAGTGTTCTTTTGAAACATCTGGATACCAGTTAGCTCAAAATAACTATGTGGCAGAGTTAATTACTCTTCAGAATAAGAGGTCTGATTTCAGACTACCACCAACCTCTATCTCCAGCTCTACCAGGTTTGATAAATAATAAACGCTGTCATGGGTGGTGGTCAGTTTCCGCTGGCGAACTGGAAGTACAGGTTACTCTGTGGGCCAGTGAGAATGGGGTCTTGATTTGGGGGTCCTTGTTTCTAAGGACACCTGCCGTGTGGTCCATACCTGCGTAATCACCCCATTTCCTTTCTAGTTCTGCCAGCTGTGGACTCTGCTTTTCATTGAAAGCATCCACCTCTGTCATGATACCTACTAGCGCTGTCGCTCACAGACCCCATCCGTCTCTTCCCAAACACTAGCAATGCTAGCGGCAACATAGGCTAATGGGTAGTGCTACAGGACTTTAGAATAGAAAAAAACCTAATTGACTCCTTTCCATTTCTGGAATAAAATTCTTGGCCCTTTTAGTTTCTGCCCTTGTGCCCCCATCCTATCCCTATCGGCCCTGCTCACTGTTAGCCTTCCCTGCCACCCCACAGAAAAGAAGTAAAGGCTTGCTGTTACGAAAAGTGACAACATCAGACTGCAAATAAGATCCTTCTTGCCTCACTTTGGTTTAAAATATTTTAAGGTTTCTTGGTTTTCTTCTGTGCATGTGTGTTCTTACCTGTCATTTGGCTTTATTGAACGACTTTGTTTTCAAATTCTGTGTTCTTCAAATATGGTAGGTATTCAGAAATGCTACGTTTCCCCCCTCCTTTACAACTTTGCAGTAGTCTGAGGTCTGCCCTAACTCCAGGTAGTCAGTGTCTCGTCAAGTATGTCGCATCATTTGTCCCTCACATACCCCAGTTGTGCTAATATCTCATAATCCATTGGATTTACAAATATAGTAGAGAGTGGCTTCTTTTTTGTGGTCATACTCTTAGTGTCCATCAGAATGTGGTTAAGAATTTTTAGGTGACCGCATATTTTTAGTAATTATCTTTGGTTTCCAGTCCCATGAGAAGCAAAGCAACTAGCCTTCCCTTAGGTGTAAGCTCCTGTACTGGAGGGAGTTTGTTTCATCTCAAGCATTGTTACAACACAGAGTATTTTACTTACGGCTATCCTTGAAGGGTTTTGGGGTTTTTTTGTTTTGTTTTGTTTTGTTTTGTTTTTTCCAGACTAACAGTTAAGTAACCCTGTGGTGGTATGTCTGCCAGCTTCCAGAAGTAACAACATTTATGTATCACTGATTAATCAGAAAGTTGAAATGAAAACCTATTTTTTCTTTAGCCCAGGCAGTAACCGACCACCTGCATTCCTTTCTGGGTACCTCCCTTGCCCCCTCCTTCCTCTGCTCCAGAGCTTCCCCGCCCGGCTAACGCTTCTGCTCCTTTCCTTATTACCCCTCCGTTGCCTCAATTCACTAGAAGCCTTTCTTGGCTCATAGCCTGCAGAAAATGCTGATGTGAAAGGTAATTTATGTAACTACTTCTCTTCTGTATCTTGCAGTTGAGTTTTCTGATTGGGCGTGGCTCGGAAAGAAAATTTCACTTTACACACAAGAATGCCTGGGTTCCATCCAGTGGAAACATGTTTTTTTGTTATACATACACAGTTTCTGACTCATGGTTCTAGAACTGTTGCAGTAACATAGGCATTTTGTTTACACTGTCTTGTACTAGGAGGGGTCCAGTTTCTAATTAGCATCAATGTCTAGAATAACAGGATTATAATCAGATTTGTAAATGTTACTGTTTCAGGCTGTGTTTAGTTTCCCACCGAATGTATTAGTTTGAAACACTGGATAAGGGAAAGTAACTTTTCCCTTCCCTTAAGAAAGCAAGAAAAATGATAGCTACACTTGTGAGCATGCTGTAGTATATAGAATTGTCCAGTCACTATGTGGAACACCTGAAACTAATGGAATATTTTTAAAGAAAGCAAGGGAAATTGGGGGCGCCTGGGTGGCTCAGTCGGTTAAGTGTCCGACTTCAGCTCAGGTCATGATCTCTTGGTGGTGGGTTCCAGCCCGCATCAGGCTCTGCGCTGACAGCTCAGAGCCTGGAGCCTGCTTCAGATTCCATGTCTCCCTCTTTCTCTGCCCCTCCCTTGCTCACGTGTTCTCTCTCTCTCTCTCTCTCTCTCTCTCTCTCTCCCCTTTCTCTCTCTCTCTCTCTCAAAAATAAACATTTAAAATTTTTTTAAAAAGAAAGGGAAATTAAAATAACGTAATGACTACTTCCACAGACTCTAAAAGAGCAATGAAGAAAGTGCTTTGTGTATGATAGAAATACTAATTCTCAATAGCAGACTATTATTCTGCCCTCATGAATTTATCTTAAAGTAATGAAATCAAGGTTTATTAAGCTGTTTGTTTAAACTCCTATAAGTTTAGCCTTTTTAAGACATAGGTTTCTTTGTTATCTGCCACTGCTTCGTAATACTTACAATAGCAGTGATAATATAGCTGAGATTGAACTATTGACCATGTCAGCTGCTTCACATGCATTGTCCTGTGCGGTCTTGATGGAACCTGAGAACAGAGGCTGTGCCTCCCCAGGTAAGCAAGTGCAGTCACCACAGTAGTTGCCACTGAGCTGGGTCCACTTGGTCAGGAAGTACCGGGCCCAGATCACGGGCCTAGCGTGGCCTTCACTGAGGCATTTGCCACATTGCATAGTAGCATTTTCACTGATTTTAAAAACATATTTTAGTGTTTAATTTTTTTTTTTAACGTTTATTTATTTTTGAGACAGAGAAAGACAGAGCATGAACGGGGGAGGGTCAGAGAGAGAGGGAGACACAGAATCCGAAGCAGTCAGCACAGCACCCGACGCGGGGCTCTAACTCACAGACCGCGAAATCATGACCTGAGCCGAAGTCGGACGATTAACTGACTGAGCCACCCAGGCACCCCAAAACATATTTTAGTGTTTAAGCCAAATTTTTTTCTTATTTTTGAGAGAGAGAGGATCTTTAGCAGGCTTCACACTCAGCATGGAGCCCAACTCAGGGCTCAGCCTCACGACCGTGAGATCATGACCTGCACTGAAATCAAGAATCGGACCCTTAACTGACTGAGCCACCGCCCAATTTTGCCTTAAAGAAACAAATGTTGGGGCGCCTGCGTGGCTCAGTCGGTTAAGTGGCCGACTTCGGCTCAGGTCATGATCTTGCAGTCCGTGGGTTCGGGCCCCGCGTCAGGCTCTGTGCTGACAGCTCACAGCCTGGAGCCTGTTTCAGATTCTGTGTCTCCCTCTCTCTGACCCTCCCCCGCTCATGCTCTGTCTTTCCCTGTCTCAAAAATAAAATAAAAACGTTAAAAAAAAAATTTAAAGAAACAAATGTTTAGTTGTAATATTACTTACATTTTTTTTTTTTTTCTGGAGTACTTTTTAGGACCTGGTGCTTTTGCCTCTTACTGCTTTATAGTCCTTTTGTAATACATGCAGTGTATTGTGAATTGTTTAGAACTTATAGGCCTGTCAGAATTTTTAGAGACTACGGTTTTTCTGTCTTAATACCTTAAGTTTTAAGAGTCAAGAAATATTCATATATTTATTCATCCTGTATTTGCATGCCTAATACACGCATCCATTTTCTATGTTAGGGACCAGGAATTGAAGCATTGAACAAAATACAGTCTGTCCTCATGGTGATAACTTCTCATGTGGGGAAGCCAAGACAGTAAACAAATCTATAATATAAAGTCAGTAGTAAAACATTAACGTAGAGGGGGCTAGAGAGTAGGAATGAGAAAGGTGCTGTTTTAAAGAAGGTGGTCAGGGAAGGCCTCTTGGAATGAAGAAAGTTTTAATAGAGGCCTGAGCAAAATAGGGAAGCAAGCTCTAAAGCAACAGGTAGCTGCTCTATCTTTAAAAAGACTATCCCTTCTTGGGGCACCTGGGTGCCTCATTTGGTTGAGCATCTTCAGCTCGGGTTACAATTTCACAGTTCATGAGTTCAAGCCCCATGTTGGGCTTTGTGCTGACAGTGCACAGCCTGCTTCAGATTCTCTGCCTCCCTCTCTGCCCCTCCCCTGCTCTCTCTCTTTCTCAAAACTAAATAAGCATTAAAAAAATTGTCCTTCCTTATTCTAAAATTTCATTAACAAGTACATTTGTTCCAAGAGCTCCCTTTTCTAAATATAATCATTTTATTTTTCTAATAGACTAAAGAAATATGTTCAGCTTTAGAATTTGCTCTTTATGATCTATGTACCACAGATAAAATTCTCTTAAGTCATATCATTGGCATTTAGCTTTGTGCAGTGGCAGTATCATGGCCAGTGAGGTTTATCCAAGGTGCAGTTATTGCTAATTGGAAAAGATATCATTTGTGTTTAGATAGATGTTTGCAGAAATATACAAGAAGCCATCTTTTAAAAATGACGGGGACGGGGGGCTTGCTTGGGTGGCTCAGTCAGTTAAGCATCTGACTTCGGCTCAGGTCATGATCTCGTGGTTTATGAGTTCCAGCCCCACATTGGGTTCTCTGCTGTTAGCACAGAGCCTATTTGAGATTGTCTGTCCTCTCCTCTCTCTCTCTCCCTCTCTCTCTCTCTCTCTCTCTGTCTGTCCCTCCCCCGCTCACGCATGCTGCTATCTCTCTCTCAAAAATAAACATTTAAAAAAATAAAAATGACTAGGGAAGTTTTCTCCAACCACCAGTTTATGAGATATTGTATATTGCTGTCTGAAAAACTTTTGTTCCCAAAATTCTTTAAGAGATGTCCCTGAGGCCCCCCATTACTGTAACTCAGTGGAAGTTGTACCCAGCGTCATTCAAGAATCCTTCATCGGGGCGCCTGGGTGGCGCAGTCGGTTAAGCGTCCGACTTCAGCCAGGTCACGATCTTGCGGTCCGTGAGTTCAAGCCCCGCGTCGGGCTCTGGGCTGATGGCTCAGAGCCTGGAGCCTGTTTCCGATTCTGTGTCTCCCTCTCTCTCTGCCCCTCCCCCGTTCATGCTCTGTCTCTCTCTGTCCCAAAAATAAATAAACGTTAAATGGATACCATCTGTAGGACTGGCCTTTACCCTGAACTTATGGCCTCTCTAATTTGAGGGGTTATGAAATTGATTCTTTAAAAAAAAAAAAAAAAAAAAAAGAATCCTTCATCGCTCACAAACACACATTGTGCCAGTGAGCGCCAGGTAGCATGCAGACATTAACCTCACCCTGGCCTTCTTCCTTTGGGTTGAGAAACAATGAACTGCAGAGGACAAAGGGTGGCCTAACCCTGAAAACCTTGGGAGGGTGAGTGACCAGGACCCACAAAACCAAAGTAGTGGACATACTTTCCACGTCCACTCTACCAAACACCTAACACTACCAAGTACAGGCGCATTGAGACACAGTTGTCTGTCGCTTGGCCTCCTGCCATCCTTGCAGAAAGGATAGAGGGAATTGCTCATCTCCAAGAAAAAGAAATGACTTGTCAGCTTCTCGTCTCTTGGTTGACAGGCTGACAGTGAATAAAGGGAGGAAGAGACTGGGACATCTGGGTGTACTCATTTGAAGCCAGAACTTCTATTTAGACATCTAATATTAGGTTGAATCAATCTGTTGACTATCCATTTGCTCATATTTGTATGCTATCAGAAAGCAAAATTTTTGAGCTCCTTGCTACCAAATCACCTAAGTCAAAACATGAAAGAAAAATTTTAAAGCCTTCCCGGAGTTAATTGCCTTCCTAAAAGTGTAACATTCATTTGAAGGTGGTTTTTGTCTTGTGAAATCATAGTTACTGGTGTTTCCCACTGGGCTGTCAGTCCCCAGAGGACAGGACTGTGCCCCATTCACCTCTTAATCCCCAGGAGCCCTGCTCCATGGTCTCATCCTGAGCTTGTACCAGAACACAGAAACTGCACTCCAACACCAGTCTTTCGCTCATAACTGTCCAAATACTTAAATTCAGTGCTCATTCTGTAGCTCTTGCTAGGTGACTCCTTAGATTTCCCTGGACTTTGTATCATAAGCTTCTTTAAGTGTTCTTGGAAATAACCAAGGTATTGAAATGCAAAAAGTGTGGACAGTTCAATTTCTAGCACTTTTTTTTTTAACCTGCCAGAAGGGTGTTCTAAATGCATCCCCTTCTTTCTCACCCCCTCAGGTATCCGTTACAGCACTGATGTGAGTGTAGATGAAGTGAAAGCCCTGGCTTCTCTGATGACCTACAAGTGTGCTGTGGTTGGTAAGTGATCTCCTTTGTTGCCACCTAATGGCGCTTGGGGAAATATGTTTACATACAGGGTTACTGTTAGGATGTTATTCAAGGTGCACAGTTTAATGCCCACACCATTTTTCAATTAGCCTTAATTAAGAGTTAGTCTTTTTTTTTTTTTAATGGAGGACTTGTTATAGGAATCAATTGGATTTTCTTGAAGTGTAGATCTTTTTTTTAAATCCCTTTCTGTACACTGTAAATAAGACCAAATCATAGTAGAAGGGAAATAAATGTTTTTTTCTTTTAGAATTAGGAAAGCACACTGATTACACATCGTAACTTGCCTAGCCTTATCATTTCTGTTCCTCTAGAGTTTTAGTTAAAGTACAACATTTTAGAAGAGATTGATGTGGGTTTATTTCTTGAATTTTTTGAAACTAAAGCTTAAAGTGTCATATTTATACATTGCATAGTGCTTTCTGCATCTTTAATTTTTTTATCCTTTGTATGGAATAACAACTTGCAGCCTTCTCTTCCAGATGTGCCATTTGGGGGTGCCAAGGCTGGTGTTAAGATCAATCCCAAGAACTATACTGTAAGTAACAAAATGACATTTGTGCACATGATAACACTGATGGGGGACTTGTAATTATTGGGCTTCTGTGTGTCCCCCATATCAGTGAGATTAATGGCCCCTGTTGCTTTTTAAAGGAATGGAAAAACAAGTAGAGAATTAACACATTGAGTGTTGTGCCATATAAGGGTCACCTGGCTTAACATCAATGATCAATGTCCTTTTTTCATTTTCTCACTTGGTTAGAAGGTAGTTAATACCTTCATATTCTTAGGCATTTATATCCATGTTATGTATTCTATAACATAAATATAATATGCTCTGTATAAATATAGTATATATTACTATGAGATTTTTGTGTTGGGTTATCAAGGTCCAGTGACAAATGTCTTAATTCAGTAAAAATCTTATTGTTTATCCTATCAGTTCCAAGTTAATTTAAGCCATTACTATACTTTACAGCACCAAAGTAACATCTGTTACAAACATAACATGTATGATTTCATTCTTTTTAAGATTAACCATTTAAATGAAAATATACCATAGGGATTGCTCATAGGGTCCTATATTAATACAAAGAGAACAGGAACTGGGATCTGAGCCCTAATTCTACTGTCTGTTGTTTATATGAGCTAATTTGTGATCTGTCATTTTCTCATCTTTAAAATGGAAATGCCTGCTTTATGAACTTTGAGGATTACACAAGAAGATAGGTGAAAATGTCCTATAAATAGAAAATATAATCCAACTATTACCTATCTCCACCAGTAGTTTTCTGTCAAAAACATTTGTTTCATTGTTGTTTTGTTTTCATGTTTTTCCTTTATAGGATAATGAATTAGAAAAGATCACAAGGAGGTTTACGATGGAGCTGGCAAAGAAGGGCTTTATTGGTACGTATTACCATGCAGGTTTCCACAGAGTAGGAACATCTAAAAAGTAATGTTCTTAAGGTAAACTCCTGCTTTTACCTGTGTGTACATGGGTAGAACTGCCCTTTTACTCTGAAAAGCTGGGTTCTGTGACAAATATGGTGGACGTACATGGGCCTGTTTTTGATACATCTCTAATAGCAAAGTTCAGGTTCTCACTATGCAGTATGGACACCAGACGGATCGCTTCCACCTCGTCTCCTTGTACAATCTCTGTTGTGATGTCCAGAAAGATTCTAGGAACTGAATAATACCTGTATTATAAACATTTTTTTAATATGTAGAAATCACTTTCACAGTAGTGATCCTGTTCTGAAAGCAGTGGGAAATCTGATGCCTTTGGAATTGGAGGTTCAGCACAGTGGGCACAGGCTGGGAGGTGAGGGGCCTCACACTAATAGCTCACGCTGCCATCACCGGCTGGTTTGGAGGGTTCCTGGGGCTCCTAATGTTTATTACTAGGCCCTTTCATCAAACACTAGATCTCTGAGGTGCTGATCTTCACTGGCTTGATGTTTCCGTATCATACTGTCATCTATCTCATGTGCTCTTTCGTACGAGATGTGAATTCTTTGCTGTGATGTGTAAATATTCATTTTAACTTTAATTTTCAAGGAAATTAAGTCTTTATATTTCTTTTGTTGATCTAGAGGGATTCTAATTTGTTTAAATAAAAAAAATATTTAATAGAATGTTTGCCCTTGTAACATAAAGAAGACTGACTAAAATAAGAAAGAAAATCTACTCTTTCTCTGTTTTCCAGCCCCTGTGTTTTTATTCCCCAATATTCTCCCAACTATTGGTTGACAGGTTCCTATGAACTTAAGATATCTTTATTTTGAAATGCCCTCTTTTTAGGGAAAAAAAAAGGACATGAAATAAATAAACTAGCATAGAAATAAATAAAAGTTAACACTAGAACTTTACCAGATTCAATATGTCTTTCATCATTTAAAAGGCATGCAGGGGTGGGGGCGCCTGGGTGGCTCAGTTGGTTGGACATCCAGCCGAGGCTCAGGTCTTGATCTCGCAGTTGGTGGGTTCGAGCCCCTGTGCTGAGAGCTCAGAGCCTCAAACCTGCTTTGGATTCTGTGTCTCCTTCTCTCTCTGCCCCTCCCCTGCTCTCTCTCTCTCTCTGTCTCTCAAAAATGAATAAACATTAAAAAAAAAATTGTAAGTAAACAAACAAAAGGCATGTGGATTCCTGGCATGCCTCCCCCTCAGCACTGCTGTGAGCTCATACAACCACCATACCGGCAAAGCAAGGCACTGGGTAGCTGGAGTTGACTGCCTCCTTTACGGAAATGCCCACTACTTCTGAGATTTGGGGAACTGCTGTCATGTTCAGCCTGTTGACAGCCTTCATGATTTTTATATCGTATTTCCTCTTAGCTTAAGTCGCAAACGTATTTAATGGTCTTGAGTGGTTTCAGACTTTATTCAGTTGTATTTATTGCCCTTATCTAGAGTATAACCAGCTAATTTTCTCTACATTTATATTGTCAAGTACCTTATAATTCCAAAGGTTAGAAGCAGTTTGACTCCTTGGTTTAAGTACTGAGGCCTCATTGCCTCACACTGCAGCTAACCCCATTGTGGCACGTAGAGGGAGGTGAAGGAGTTCTTTCTCTTCCCCCAGGACAGAACTGGTCCTGAGCAAACTTCTGGAACTGATGTCATTTCTCCATTCTTCTCCAGCTTCTCTTTCCACACAGTTTGAGAGTATGAGTTAAAGCTGGCTCGGAGTCCTGGCCCTGTCACATTGTGTGCATTTAGGATTAGCTTTTGAGTTTCTGCAAAAACAGTCAGCTGGGGTTTTCATAGGGATGTTGCCGCCCTCACCATGGTGAGTGTTCCAGTCCAGGAATACTGACTGTCCACGGACTCGGGCGTCCTTTAAGGTCTTTCAGTAGTAGTTTGTAGTCTTCGATGCACAGATTTATACCACTTCTGACAAGTTCATTCATAAATTGTGTGTGTGTGTGTGTGTGTGTGTGTGTGTGTACGTGTATGCATGTGTGTGTTCTGAGGGATATTGGTCTGTAGAATTCTTTTCTTGCAATGTCTATGATATCAGGATAATACTGGCCTCATAGAATGAGTTAAGAAGTGTTCTCTCCTCTTGTGTCTTTTTTTTTTAAAGCTTGTGAAGGTTGGTGCTAATTCTGCTGTGTGAGTTTTAGGTACCACCTTTGCAAACCGTGAAGTTCCCTTGCAATAACCTGATGTCTCCCTCCTTTTATTCCCCTAGTGTATCAGGCACCAGAATTGCCCTTTCAGCTCTTGCTCATGCTCTGTTAAAGCAACTGCACTCTCCAGCCAATTTTTCACCTTCTTTATACTATTATGGGATTGAGTGATGGCATTTTAGCTTTCCTGAGGGTAGTTACATGTTCTACAAGGTATGGACTTTCAGACCTGTTCTCTGTAAGATACTTGAGAATTTTTCTGCAACTCAGGAACTATTTGTGATCTGAATGTCAGTTTTTGTGTGGAATAGAAAACTCACAAGCCTAATAATATTTTGTGACTTTGGCGTTGGGTAGAGAGAGCTGTCTCACCTTAGGCTGTCTAGATGAATTGAGGTTTTTGAGAAGCAATGTATCATGGTACATTTCTGATTTACAAACTATATTCCTCATACTTGCTCCTTGCCAATAGCCCTTCTCCAACTGGAATTGTTATTTGAGCCAACAAGGTTACTTGACCCTTGATATTGCTAAAATACTTTTGTAGATACCACCAGAAGGATTCAGGAGCAATTTGTCGCTGATACCTTGGGAGAAAAGCAGTATGATTAAACACATCTTTACTGACATCCTCGACGTATGTCACTCTAAAGGAATGGACATCATGAGCAAATGGGGATGGTAGAGCCCTTTTGTCAGAGGATGAGGCTAGAATGTGGAATGAATCCTTCCAAGTAGGAGAGTTATATGGAAGGAGAGTAACTTTGGGGAAGTCAGACTTCATGAGGTTTAGAAGCTGCCTAAAGGAAAGGGTACTCAACTCAGGAGGGTGACAGATTGCCGGGAGGAGGGGCAGGACTGTAAAAAGCAAGGCTTGACCACTTCGCAGTTGTCTTATGCCATCTTGTGTCCATCGCATCACAACTTGTGCAGAGAAACACGTCACCTAGGATCTGGGCGTCTGAGATGTAGGAAAATACTAAAACGTACCTTGTTCTATTGGTTAAAAAGTAAAAAATATAGAACTCAGGGACAGCCCTTAGAAAGAACTTTATTTGACAGACTTAATAGTTTAATCATTTGGGGCGCCTGGGTGGCTCAGTCGGTTAGGCGACCAACTTCGGCTCAGGTCACGATCTCGCGGTCCGTGAGTTCTAGCCCCGCGTCGGACTCTGTGCTGACAGCTCAGGGCCTGGAGCCTGCTTCGTATTCTGTGTCTCCCTCTCTCTGACCCTCCCCTGTTCATGCTCTGTCTCTCCCTGTCTCAAAAATAAATAAACGTTAAAAAAATTTTTTTAAATAGTTTAATCATTTTTAAAGTTGTGTTTTCCTTTTTATGAAGGTAATGAGTTTGTATGATACAATTGACACAATATAGAAAGTTATAAACAAGGCCGAAATGGAAACCTAGTGAACAAGTGTGAGCGTGTCCTTCCAAACTTCTGCACGCAGACAGTGTATACACGTGGAAGGATAGATGCTTAGATGTTACACAGATCTAACTAGAGAGGGAAAAAGAATTTTATTTAAATAGGAACATACTGTATATGTGCTGTATGAAACCTGCTTTTTTTCCACGTGTGTTTCGGTGAATATTTTTTACATAGATACACCGTATTTTATTTAGTTGACTCACTAGATACTTAGGTTGTTTTGATTCTTACTATTTCAAGAGATGTATTTCTGTGTATCCCTACTTTGGCCGATTTGAGTAGGCATCATTTAACTCATTTTTATCTGAGATCTCAGTGTGGCCATCAGTATTAGTGCTGTCACTAGACTTTTTGTTGTTGTTGTTGCTGCTGCCTGTGGACTAACTTCTTATTATCCTCAAACTTTTTAATTTTCTGTGATCTGAGGAATTGAAAGCTAAGGTTTAAAATTGCATACACTGAGTAAGATTTGAACAACAGGCCAAAGCACAGGTGTGAAGGTATTAATGGGACTTAATTCAGTTGCTTCAACAATGTGTCTGTTTCTTCTTTTCCTACTTGGTGGGGAGGGCTTACCCATCCCTACCCCCGCCCCCAGAAGTGATGTGTTTCTGTGCTGTCTCAGACTCATACACTCCCTAACCGTAAGAGTCATCCTTCTGTAGGGCAAGATGGTACTGTTTACTCTAACTGCAGTTCAAGGAACTGACGTCAGGAGGGGTACACTGATTTGCTTATGCTCACATGTTCAGAAGTTCAGTTGAGTGGCTCACATCTGTCACAGCAGAGCTAACCTCCAAACATAGAGCCAGGAAACGCCACCGTAAGAAATTACTATGTAACAGTGTGTGTGTATAATTGTGTAGTGAAACATTTAGCAAATATTTCAATTAGTGGCTAATTTCAACTAATGGCTTCAATTAGTTACACAGATGAAATCTAAAGTTTTCTAACAGTGGTAGCTTTGTTATTATAGAAAATCCCAAGGATCTGTGTGTTTGAGAGGAGTTTATCTTAAAAGCTGGCACACTGCCCTTTCCTTGTGCCCCAGGTCCTGGCATCGATGTGCCTGCCCCAGACATGAGCACGGGCGAGCGGGAGATGTCCTGGATTGCTGATACCTATGCCAGCACCATCGGGCACTATGTAAGTACCCACCAAAGGTCCTGAGGGCCTCATTCGCCATCTACGAGAAATAGCAATTAAGCTCATTGTATGTGGAAGGTGAGAATTCTCTGGGTTTTTCTCCTCTCCTTTAATCATGTCTTGATTGGCATATTATTTTACTTCCCTCTCTCCAATCATAAACCATAAATGTAGTGAATATGGCCTGAGCTTTCATTTACATGCCTCCCCATCCTGAAAGCTGGGATGGAACCTCAAAAACGGATCACCTGCTAGGCAGAGCAGGACATGCTGCAAGACACTAGAAGGGAAGTAAAGAAGCAGATGAGGTATGGAGATAGTGTAATACAGAGAAGGAGTTACATCTCTGAAAGAAGGCTTCCTGGATGAGGTGTCTGGGCTAGACCTTGAAAATGGGTGGAATTTGAACACGGAGGTTACGGGGATAGGAGAAACAGTAGAGCTCAGACCATTAGGAGATGAGGCATATTAGAAGGGTGATAGAAGAGCGAAGAAATACATGAACTAGGACAAAAATACTCAAGGCCAGTGAGAGGGGAGCCTCTGGTGCTGACCCTGTCTTGGGGGCTGAGGGGGCTGGTGGTGTTGGGCTGCCCTGGAGCCCGGGGGCCCTGGGGGCTAGGGAGAAGCGGTGGTGCATGGCAGAGATAGGCTCCGCAGGACTGCAGTGGATGTGTGTCATCAAGGAAAAGGAGACCCGGGAAGACTTGAATCTAGGGGACTGAGCAGAAGTAGTGCCACTAATGCAGAACACAAAAAGAAAAGTCAACTTTCCATTCTTGGAAAAGGGTTGGAACCTTGAAAAACATTTAAGGGGTAGGAATCGAAAGGGAGTTGAAAAGACATACATTAAAAATGCATACATGAAGTACCTCTGCCACGCAAGCAGCGTTTCCAGTACAGTTGGGATAAATGAGAGCAGGGGAAGTTCTCATGCTGCGAAAAGGTGTAAGGGGGCCTGGCCAAGCCTTTGCAGGTGACATCAGAAAAGGCCTCCGTGAAGGAGTAAGCTTCTATTCTGCACTCTGAACATTGAATAGGATCAGCTGGGGAATGGGTGGGGGTGCGAGTGTGGCAGGCAGAAGGAACCACTGAGCAAAGTTCTGGAATGCAGAAGAGGGGAACCTGAGACTGAGAGGAGACCGTGGTAGCCAGAGGGGAAAGTGAGAGAGTAGGGCACAGGAGAGGCCAGTTAGAGGAAGGTCGGACTAGATCATCACCCCACGAGTGACAGCAGAGACTGGTTCTTTGTCCTGAAACCAGAAGGAAGCTGGGGACTGCTAACTATAAGCAGGTGTGAGGCATTTTGAGTGCCCCTCTGTGTGCAGCAGAGAATTGGGACTGTTGGGGGCAGGACACCATACAGGAGCCCAGAAGAGAGGGGGTACTGGCCTGCCCTGGTGCTGGGGAGAACTGGACGGACTAAAGAGGGATTTAGAGGGAAAGCAGTCAGTCATAGAAGAATGAGAAGTGCTGAGAGTTCCATGTGGTGATGTTAAGGGAGGGGTTTCTGGGAAGAGACCAGTTCAGCAACTAGATCATTCATGGGACGGAGATTGGAGCCAGGCTGCAAGGGGGTGTTGAGAGAGGGAAGTAGGGCATGAAGAGTAGCCTTCCCTGAGAAGAATGGCACTGGACAGCAGAGAGAAGACTTGAAAGGTGGCTGTTGCCCAAAGAGAAAGGTTTTTGTTGTTTTGTTGGCAAGTTGACTGGCTATGGCCCCAGATTCCTCCATGTGAGAGACGATGGGAGAAAGGTGTGAACAGTAGAGGTAGCAGAATCTTCCAAGGGAACAAAGTCCTCATGAATTTTCCTTTTAAGGGCCTTAGTGGAAAGATGAGCCTTGGAGAAGAGAAATATTCCCTCCTGAGAAGAAGGAAGGGGGCTGCAGCATGCAGGGGAGGAATTCAGACCCCGGGCTGATGTCTGAATTTCTGAGGGAGTGCAGTCTGTGGGTGGGAGCACGGGTGGGCAGCCTGGATTCTCAGGCTCCCTCACACACCAGCTCTGTGACCCATGACAGGTGCCTAGAGCTCTCTGTGCCTCCGTCTCCTCGTGTGTAAGACGACAATGTAATAGCACCCAGTGGGGGTTAAGTGGCTAGTAATATAATGCACTTAGAACAGCACCCACTCCTTAGTAAAACACACAGTATTACATCAGGTGAATTGTATAAATCCCTGAAATGAAACAGGAGAAGTATGAGACTCTTGAAAGAATTTTTATTTCAACTGCCACTCCCTAAAATGATGCTTTTCCATGTCACCTTTTGATGTTAAATGAGTTCTGGATATGGTCTCTCATTCTTTTTAAGCGAGACGCTAGACTGAAGAGTGCAGAGTAGTGGGCCATGTATCAAACATTATTTGTGGCTCATTCCCAGTGGTTAACAACAAAAGGAAATTTTGTGAGGCTCTGCCAGCAAACCCCGGCAAAAGACTTCCTTCTTAAAGTGACACCAAAATCAGGGCCTAAAAGTAAGGAAGCTACAGTTTTTCTGATTTCCAGATGTAGACCTGAACATGCTGCAACTTGTGTGTAATCCTGCCCAGAGGCACAGGCCTGGGAGGGAGGGGTGTTGTCGGTGGGCTCCCGGGACAGTCAGGTGTGCTGGGGGGCTGGGGAGCTGGGCGGCTGGCACCGGGCCTGACCTCGACAGGACTGTGGCTCCAGCATTTGCATTTGTACTGTTTAAAAGCATTTGGCACTAGGTGTGCAATTCTGCGTTCACAAGTGTTAATTATTCATGAAGGCAAACTGTGGGAAAACTACTAATTTCTGTAAATCACTTTACTAACTACTTTCTCTTTTTTTAGCTTTTATTCTTTTTGCTGGCAGTTATGCAGCTAATATAATTCTAAGTTGTCTTGGTAAAAATAGTTAAACAATACAGATAAAATCCAGGTCACTTTTTAACTCACCCAGCTAGAACATCTATTGGAGGGTAGGACTATGGTGTGAAGTAAGGCACTTCATCTTACTTTACATGGGTAACAGAGTGCCCCACGAGTTTATTAAGTAGCCATACCATCCATACTTTGTCCACGAATTTGAAACGCCTCCTTCATTTTGTGTTGGTTTCCTGTATGTGGTAGGACTGTCTAGTTTCTCCTGCCCCACTGATCAATCTGTGTCTCCTGCACTGTTCTGGCTGATACAGTTGACGGTATATTTGATATAACTCGGAAAGGACGCTCTCCCAAGCCCTTTCATTTTCCTAATTATGGTTGTTTCTGAACAAGAATACATGGTCAGTTCACAGACTACTGAAAGACGGTGGTGAAGACAGATCCTCTCCCACCCTGCTTTCCAGAGCACACTGCTGCCACCAGAGGCCCTCCCCTCACGGTGTAGGCAGGAGCGGCTCCGTCTCACCCACATATACCTTTCTGCTTCCCTAACCCCAACGATACCATACTAAGTGCACAAAAAAATGTGACTTCCTAGAAGTAGAATCTTTGGATTAATGGGAATTTTTATTTGGTAGGTATTCCTGCAAACCCCTTAGTTATTTTGTCTTTTTTTTTTTTAATTTCTTGAATACTTTTGTTAATCCACTCTTATTTGAACTTGAATATTATCTTTTAAAGTTCTTTTTTTTTAGGGGCGCCTGGGTAGCTCAGTCGGTTAAGCATCCGACTTCGACTCAGGTTATGATCTCACAGTTGGTGAGTTCAAGCCCCACATCGGGCTCTGCACTGACAGCTCAGAGCCTGGAGCCTGCTTCAGATTCTGTGTCTCCTTCTGTCTCTCTGCCCCTCCCCTGCTTGTGTTCATATTCTCTCTCTCTCTCTCTCTCTCTCTCTCTCTCTCTCTCTCAGAAATAAACATTTTTAAAAAATAAAGTTCTTTTTTTTTTTTAAGTGGCATTTTATTGAATTTCTAAATTAGTTGAGCAGAAGAGTATCTTAACCATATCGAGTGTTCCCATCTAACCGAGAACACCATAATATCTCTTCCTACTTAGGCTCCATTTTGGTGACGAGCTCAAGTTTTATAGTAGATTTTAAGACACATGTGAGATGTGTACTCCAACTTAATAGGGCTTAAATATTTTTGAGGGAATAATATTTTAAGCAGAACTATCTCTAGTTTCGTGATATTATTATTTGTACTTGATGATGTTAAATTCCTAAAAACCTTGTTTATCCCATTGGACAATATAGTCTATTTTATTATATATTTTCTAAGAATAGAAATCTGAAAAAGTAAGTTTTCTCCCTATTGGTGAATGTGTACCATGAGCACACACATAGTCTTAATGAGCATATTAGTTAGAAATGTGACATCTTGACTTTTTCTTGCAGGATATTAATGCCCATGCCTGTGTTACTGGTAAGCCCATCAGTCAGGGTGGAATCCATGGACGGATCTCTGCTACTGGCCGGGGAGTTTTCCATGGAATTGAAAACTTCATCAATGAAGCTTCTTACATGAGTATTTTAGGAATGACACCAGGGTTTGGAGACAAAACGTTTGTTGTTCAGGTAAGAATGTTTGCTTTTTTAAAGAGTAACCGATCTACATAAAGGAAGTTTTTCAGTGTTTTTAGATTTACAGTTTTTAAAATGTCATTCTTTTGAATCTTTTAAATTCTAGAGTGAATGTTTTCAGAGTAATACATGCCTTATTTTTTGAACCTTGGTATAATTCATGTGACTAGTACCAATTTAAGTATCTTGCAGATACATATGAAGCTATCACCAACTTCTTTGGGTCACAATTTAAATTGAAATTTAAACTTTGAATTAAAAGTTGAATATTTCAACTTTGAGGAAGAATGGGCTTGCTATTTGGATATTTTACTGAGTGGAATCTAAATTAAGTTGAATGCTACTTTATTATTTTTGTTTTTGAATCCTATTTTGAAATAGAATAGAATTCATATGCCTCCCAGTGAGTGACTTTATGTTGTTGGCAACCATAGGACAACTGGTCATCAGGGCCTGAGGATTTGGGTGGCATGACTGACCACTGCCAGTTCTTTATAAGCCACAAGGCTGCACCAAATTAAACTTCTTTGGGACCCATTATCACAAATTAATGGGTTCCATGTTCTGAAACAGATTGCTAAAGAGAAGCCATTTAGTACATTGTTTCTTATGGCAAAGGATTCTGAGAATTCTTCCTAAATTTACAGAAGGGGTACTGGTCAGAATCGACTTTACCATGTGCACTAAGACTTCAGTTTCTATATCACGTGTAATTGTTCTTTACAGGGATTTGGGAATGTGGGCCTGCACTCTATGAGATATTTACATCGTTTCGGTGCTAAATGTATTGGTGTTGGTGAATCTGATGGGAGCATATGGAATCCAGATGGTATTGACCCAAAGGAACTGGAAGACTTCAAATTGGTATGTCAATCTAATATCTCAATAGTCTGACTACCCTGAATATTGTAAAGTTGAAATAAGCCTTATTAAAATCTATTTCCATTGTTTACTTTTTAAAATGTAACCCAAAGAGCTCTTAATAGATGAGTCTTCATGTCATAGGCTCTAAACATAAACATTTAAACAGTGATGTAGCCATTAATTCTGATTTTTCAATCAATTTCAGCAACATGGATCAATCCTGGGCTTCCCCAAGGCAAAACCCTATGAAGGGAGCATCTTGGAGGCTGACTGTGACATACTGATCCCTGCTGCCAGCGAGAAGCAGCTGACCAAGTCCAATGCACCCAGAGTCAAAGCCAAGGTGAGAGCATGATAGAACCTGAGCTCAGCCTTACCAATGTAGAATGCCCTGAGGGTCATAGAAAAGCTCTTAGTTGGCTTTCCTTTTTTTCACACCTTTATTGGGATATAATTCATATACCATACAGTTCACCCAAGTGTAAAATTTCATAGCTTTTCGTGTATTCACAGTTATGCAGGCATCCATCACCATGAGTTTCCTCTTAAACCAAGCTTCCAAAAAGCAGTTAGGAAAATAGAAAGGTGAAAAATAATTGTATACGCTTTATAGAACAAAATAACTCTTAATAATTGCATTCAAACTGGAGTTCTGCCTCTTCCCGCCCCCACTCCCCTGCCCATCCCCCTGCCCATACACACACACACCTCTTGCACCTGCTGGAGGGGTTTGTGGTGATGTTGGTATTTCTATATGTCCTGACTCTCTTGCAGATCATTGCTGAGGGTGCCAATGGGCCGACAACTCCAGAGGCTGATAAGATCTTCCTGGAGAGGAACATTATGGTGATTCCAGTAAGTCATCTATCTGTGTTTGCCAGGTTTTAAATGTACTTGAAACCCTAACTGTCTTCTGTGAGGAATTGTGGGGAGAAGAAGATCGTCATTCATTTCCCAAGCTATAGTGAATTCTTCATCTGTATTTTGCTTTTAAGTAAATAAAGTAGAAGCATGCTTAGTGTAAAAAGCCTATCAATTTTCACTTTGACCTGAACTTTTTCTTCCAACTTCAGGCTCTTTCTTGAGTATGTATTTAGCCTTCTTAAGAATCTAATCATAGGGGCGCCTTGGTGGCTCAGTTAGTTAAGCATCCGCCTCTTGATTTCAGCTCAGGTCATGAGCCCATAGTAGTGGGATCAAGCCTTGTGTCAGGCTTGTGCTGACAGTACTGAGCCTGCTTGGGATTCTCTCTCTCTCTCTCTCTCTCTCTCTCTCTCTCTCTCTCTCACTGTCCCTCCCCCCCTCGCTCATGTGCGCACTCTCACTCTCAAAATAAATACATAAACTTTAAAAAAAGAATCCAATTATATAAATGTATATTGTGCTAGAAATACAAATTCTAACGTGAACAATGAGCTTTGGTGTAATTTCTAACCTTATGCGTTTCAAATGTCCCTTGCTGCTTTACTCAGAAAGCAAATATGAGGAATATGTGTTTCGGTTTTCACTGGGTAAGCATGGGGTTATTTGCAAGTGGAAGTTAGTGTGGACTTATGATGCATTTAGGACTTTTGCTGAAAACACTTAAGAAATTCAGTTTAGCTGAAACAGACTGCCCTTAGGTAGTATGAGAAGGAACGCTGATCTGGTGAGGCACCCTGTGGACAATCCAGTGCATCGCTGAGCGGGCAGTTTTGTCTAAAGACTTCTTTGGGAAAGAAGCTCTAACCATAGTTGATCAAATGCTTGTTAGTTTAATAAACAAAAAGTTAATTTTTTTCAAAATGGAAAAAAAAACTTAAGTGGATTGGGAAGGACGTTAGTTAAATTTAAATGTGAAATTCCTTTTTTTTTTTTTATATTTATTTATTTTGGGGAGAGTGCAAGCGGGGGAGAGGCAGAGAGTGGGGGACAGAGGATCCGAAGTGGACTCTGCACTGACAGGCTGACAGTATCGAGCCGATGCAGGGCTTGAACTCACAAACCGTTGAGATCATGACCTGAGCCGAAGTCGGACACTCAATCAATTGAGTCACCCAGGTGCCCCTTAGTGTGAAATTCCTGATACAATCTAAGATATATTTGGGAAGTTTGAAGCTTAATCTGCTTTGATGTTAAAATGGATCTCTGATGTTCATTGGAAGCTTTCAGTAAAGCCATGATCTTCTCATTTCTTTGGTGTCTTCCCTGTCACATTTTTGTGTGTAGGATCTCTACTTGAACGCCGGAGGAGTGACAGTATCCTACTTTGAGTGGCTGAAGAATCTAAATCATGTCAGCTATGGCCGTTTGACCTTCAAATATGAAAGGGATTCTAACTACCACTTGCTCAGTGAGTTCTGATGACCTTGTTCAAGAACAATCTTTGGGACCAGCTAAAAGGCTAGAACTAGCTTACACTCGAAAAGGACTGTTCGCTTTTTGTAATCCTAGAGAATTTAATCTTAGAACAGAAAATCATATTCTTCTCTCTCATGAGTCTTAGGACCAAAAATTATATTCAGGTGTTTACCCCGTGATATAATGTCTCTATAACATCATCTATAAGTTAATAAATATAAAGAGTATCCTTTTAAGCCAGGAACTCCTAGTGAGACTCATCCATTCCAGTCTCTGGTTGCTCCTAGTAAAGGCCTTTCTAGCGTCAAGAATTTTTGGAGTCTTCTGATGCAAGTGTGGTTTTTCCTTGACGAGAGTAGCTCCAGAGTTAATGGTCCAGTCTCATCAAGCTGGAATAAGACCAAGACCTCCAACCGAGCTTTACTCAGCCCTCTCTGAGAATCTGGGTGAAGTGTTCCATCGATTTCCGTTTCTTTTTCCCTCAGCATTTTCTTTTTAACAGAGCCAAGGAAAAACCGTGGTAATGGGTGTTATAGCAACAGAGCAGTGACCTAAATTCACATTTATGTAGGAATTTGGCAAAGTGCTTTATTCCCTTTTAACAGAGTTTTAAATGATTAACCCTTTTATGTCATTAGTGTTGAAGGTTTCTAAACTCTGTATTCGTTTTTGGGTTGTGGATATAGTTTGAGACTACTTTTGGTTGTACTTCAGTTTTGTTTTGTTTTTTTTTCCTACTAGCAATGTCTTAATTTCATCTCTTGGTTTTTATAGTGTCTGTTCAAGAAAGTTTGGAAAGAAAATTTGGAAAGCATGGTGGAACTATTCCTGTTGTGCCCACGGCGGAGTTCCAAGACAGGATATCGGTGAGTGTGCTGTGACAGGATGACACTTTCCACACCCAGCCAGCTCTTACTTTAGACCCAGGCCAGTTGATTGGGGTTATGGGTGGTCAGCAATATGACAGTGATGATAGGCTCTGTGTGTGCTTTGTACGCTCCTCTCTCGCTACATTCCAAATGTGGAGTAAGAAATTTAGTTTAAAATAAATGTATTTAATGGTTCTTCCAATCTTGATCCTTGTGCAATACAGATGACTCAACAGGTGGTTCTAACCTAATTGTGCAGAATTACTATGTATCTCTTCAGCTCCAGAGAAATAGAATAGAGAAGTAAACATTAGGGGCGCCTGTCTGGCTCAGTCAGAAGAACATGGGACTCTTGATCTCTGAGCCCCACGTTAGGTGTAGAGATTACTTAAAAATAAATAATTAAATGAACTTCTAAAAAAAAAAAAAAAAGAAAATGTTTAAAATAAAAACAAAGTAAACATTAAATTGAACTATATGAAGAATTGAAATTGCTATGTGGGCATGAATAAGAGTGAAAGAAAGCAGGTGTGTGTGAATTAGCTGTTGACGGGACTGAGTGGTAGTGCTCACATGCCATGAAGGGAACTTCCCCAGTAAATGCCAGAGACTTGAAAAGCAGAGTCAGGGGCGCCTGGGTGGCTCAGTCGGTGAAGCGTCTTACTTCGGATCAGGTCATGATCTCACGGTTTATGAGTTCGAGGCCCATGTCAGGCTCTGTGCTGACAGCCTGGAACCTGCTTCGGATTCTGTGTCTCCCTCCTCCCCCTCCTCCTCCTCCTTCTTCTTTCTCTCCCTCTCTCTCTCTCTCTCTCTAAAATAAAAGTAAAACATTAAAAAAAGAGAAAAGTCATAGGAAATAGGCCTAGAAAGGAAAGTGTTCAATCTCGTTAAAGAAATACAAATTAAAATAAGGTTTCTTTAATGTATTAAACTAGCAAAAACAATGGATCTTATACTCACCATGTCTGTGGCGAAACAGTTGTACCTTTATTTTGATGACAAGGCAGATTGGTGCAGCTCTTTAGAAATTTGAAGAACTATTACAGTTTTCCTGCCCGTTGACACTATCCTAACATCCCCCTTGCAAATTTATCCTAAGGAAATAATTCTAAAGGAGAGAAATGGCTCCATGCAAGATGATGTCGTTGGAATGGTGTTTGCAGTCAGGTTTTTTAAATTAGGTTTAATAGTCTACATATACATGGCAGGGAAATGGCTAAGTTGTAATATATCTTCTGAAATATTCAGTCATGGAAAGTAATGTAAGATTATATTACAACATGGGGAGCAGGGGAAGTTAAGGTTTTGTTTTGCAGAAGAAAAGATGCTTTTGCCACTCAGGGTATTAACCATTCCCCTAAATGAACCTTCATCTTTCCCGGACCATGTCTCTGTTAGCTGTGGTCCCTCTGTCTGCGGTGCCCTGACCCGCTCCCTGCTCAGGTAGCCTGCCCCTGAGGATCCCTCTGGGAGCCGGAATCGCACACATCCTTCCACCACACGTATCCAGGCAGCCCTTGCTATGGCCACCACCCCTAGATGGGCTTCTTGCTCCTCCCTGTGGTCGCCTGTGTCCCAGCCCAGGCCTGGCATGCAGCTGTCGCTCAGGCCGAAACCTGAGGAGGAGTGCAGAGGAGGACAGCCAGTTAGTTAGGGAGGCAGCCCGATGGCTTGCTGTTTGTGCTGTCTGAAAATAACCTTTGCCAGGACACTGGCCTTTCAGTGCTTCAAATTCCGGACCTTAATCCTGTGTCTCACCTCTTACTGAATGACTTGTCGCAGGAGTTTTGTAGTAAGTTTAAAAAACAGGGTTTTTTTCCCAGCTCCTTCCCTCTAGTTCCCCCTCCACGGCCGTGCTCTGGCCCTTCCAGGCCCCACATTATTGACCGTCTTTTCACTGTCCCCCGTCACCCCGGGATGTCCTCCGTTCTCTGAATTCCACACTCCGTCATTAGTCACTCCGGCTTGTTTTGCTCAGCATACCCCTTGCTGACACCCGGACCCTCATGAAACCCAACCGTGCTCCCTCCACACCTGCAGCCCTGTCACCGTAATCCTGACCACGAAACTTAGGTGCGCAGCCGGTGCTGTCCGGCAGTCATCCTACTTTTTCCTGGTCTTTCACTTTCTCATTCTTCTGATTGGCTGTATCACACGTTCTCCTCTTCTCTGTCCCCTGCACTCCAGCACCTGACCTGGGATCTGCCCACAGAGAAAATAGCAGTCAGAGAACTTCCCAGCACCCAACTCCGGGCGCCTGTGCCCTGTCTCCTGTCACAGAGCGACTCCGTGTGCCTGCATCTAAGCCCATTCTCAGCTCCCCGGGTGCACTGCTCGAGTGCGCATCCTCCCCCTCCTCCATCATCAGTCACTCCTATCAGCGTGCTGAATGCGGTCTTAAAACAAAATGCATCTCAATCCCAGCTCTCTTCCAAACTTTGTTCTTGCCGTGTGCATTTCCCTTTCCCTCACAGCAGACACCCTGAAGAGTTGCGTCCATTGCGTCTCCAGTTCTCCTAGGCTCAAACCTGCCCTGGTGCCCGCCACTCCGCCACAACTCGTCTTGTGCAAACACCGGCATCACTAGATCCAGTGACCGCTTTTCTGCCCTCATCTTACTTCTCCTGTCAGCACCTGCTGTCACGAGTGATCGTCCCCCCTGAAGCTAGTCTCCTGGCTTCCAGAACCCCACATCCTCACTGATTTTCTTCCTGCCTTTCCCTCACATTGCCTTCTGTGATTCTCACCACCTCTCCACACTCTTAACGTGGGAAGGCCCCTGGCCCTGAATCACTGCTCTGTCTGAATTCAGAATCTTTGTGATCTCACCCAGACTTCCGGTTTTCGGTCCATGTGTAGGCTGCCTCCCCCGACTAGAATATAAACTCCACGAGAGCAGAGAATTTTCATTATTTGTTTTCTGCTTTGTGCCCTGTGCCTAGAAGAGTGCCTGGCACGTAGTAACCACTCCATAAATGTTTGATGAGTAAATGAATGAGGGAGAGAAAGGCAGTACTGTACCTGTAGAACAAGTTTTTTCTTCCTAACTTAGTAGGACAGATCAAGGTTTGACCCAGCTGTTTGTTAACAGATACAAATGTATATAGAAATACACCTCCTAGCATACAGAGTGCCAACTACGTGAAGATCAGAGTAGACACATTTGGGTGGTGATCCACTTTCAAGTTTTCATCTCGCATAGCAGGATATATGTTTGATAGCTAGGTAGGACATACTAGAATGGGGCAGTAGTTAATTGTCCTAAAATTGTATTGTAATTTGTTTGTTTATTTATTTAGAGAGAAAGAGTAAGTGCACATGTGCACCTGTGCACAAGCAGAGGAGGAACAGAGAGAGAATCCCAAGCAGGCCCCACTCTGTCAGCACAGAGCCCAATGCGGGGCTCAATCTCAGGAACTATGAGATGTGTGACCTGAGCCAAAATCAAAAGTCAGACGCTTGACCAACTGAGCTACCCAGGCTCCCCGTCCTAAAATTTTAGAAAGCGTTCCAAAAAACAAATTAGATACTTAGAGGAATCCATTGATACAAATTGACTTACAGAAATAATTGGCATTGGAACGAGATGAGCACTCCTGAGTACACAGCCGGGTTTCTGCCACAGAGCACCTGTTGGAGGGGGCCACACTCCTTTCTGTGCCTTGTGCGGTGTCCCTGTTAGCTGGGAAGCAGAGATGAACACTTGTTGCTGTGGGCATCTGCGAATTGGGTGGGTGACCAGTGCTGGCCTCACTACTTGCCCTCCTGTTTCTTGTGCATGCTTTTCTGTGTACGTTCATTTTACCATGATCTTATTTCAGGAGTATCTGTTCACCGTCAAATGCAATGAAAACTAAACTGGGGTTAAAGCACAACTATTTAGCTATCGAGATACTGTATGGAAATTAAATGTATCTTTGCCAAAAGACAAAACAATTCTGTCTGGCGGTATATTGACTTGAGAATCCCTTGTGCTCTTACAATTGAAGCGTGTCTTTATGTGGTTTTGTTAAACTTCTGGTCTTTTCCCTAACAGGGGGCATCCGAGAAAGACATCGTGCACTCTGGCTTAGCTTACACTATGGAGCGTTCTGCCAGGGTACGTGTGCAATGCTGTTTGCCTTTCTGCTGGTGACCTGCAGCACAGCTCAACCGTGTCACCTCAGCTGCCAGATTGTGTGTGCTGTGGTCGAAGACAGCAGTCTGTTTACACGTTCTTCATTCGTGTGTAGCAAAATGCATGCTTGTTCAGTCTTAAATGACGGGCAGTGTTTTCAGGGTGTTCAGTATGTCTGCCGGGCTTTGGGAAATAAATGGTAATACCAGGTTAGGCGGGAATGGTGTTCGGCAGTTAGCTTTAGCTAGACATCACACAGTCAGCCAAACTGGATTGCAGTTGAGTACACCACTCTATTATCGCTACAGGAAACTACCTCACTGGAGAATTTGGTATAAACAAAAGGTTTTTTGACCCCTTGCTCCTTATTTCAAGACCTTAAACGCACTTTGATGCATTTCCCTCATTTCTTCTTGAGTTCAAACTCTGTCCACCCACCCTTAAGTTGAAATAGCATAAGCAGCCATTGATGATGGTGCTCGTTGTTAATTTGTTATAACAATTTGTTGTCAATACAACTGATGTACCGTAAATTCACCCTTTTAAAGTATACGGTCCACAACCTTAAGCATATTCACAAAGCTCCAGCACATTTTCAGCACCCCATTCTGAGTTTTATAAAATTATCACCAAGTCTAACAAGGAGCTTACTCCAGATAACAGGGCGTCTAAAGGCCGGAGACAGCTCACATCTAAAGAGCAGCTCCTTACTGCTGCCTAGTCAGTGGCGTACTTTGGTTGCAGAGAACAGGTCCTTCCTGACGGGTTTTGTGCCTGAGTCCTGCGCTGCCGTGGTGGCCGAGGCTCCTTGCACCGGGCCCGCGTGTGCCCCGCATGCACACTTCACCGTGTTTTCTCCTGCCTTTCAGCAAATCATGCGCACGGCTATGAAGTATAACCTGGGGTTAGACCTGAGAACGGCTGCCTATGTCAACGCCATTGAGAAAGTCTTCAAAGTATACAATGAAGCCGGTGTGACCTTCACCTAGATGGAGTGTGGCTGACCTCTTCACTGCCCTCTTCCCTCTTCATCTGCAGGCCCTTCACAAGTTTACATGTAACCACAGGAATCTCTCTCTCTCTCTCTCTCTCTCTCTCTCTCTCTCTCTCTCGACTTAATAGATAATGGACATCATTCTCAACAAGTCAGTCCAAACCAGGCCCTTTGAGAAAAAAGAAATTAAGGTTAGGGGATCATGTACAAGCTGATGAATATGAACATAGAAATTACCTAAGCCAGAGAGCAATTTGGGTATTTTGCCTTTAAATGAAAAGTCCCTTCCATCCGGCTATACCGCCTTGCTCCGCGGCTGCTTCCCAGTACAGCCAGAGCTGTGGCCAGGAAAGCACCTGTCATCCAAGAGCAGTCAGTTGCTTATTACTTCAGCTCTGGACAAGTCTGAGACGTGCTGTAACTTTGACACATCTAAGTAGCAGGTGTGTGGCATTTTCAGAAGGTGGCATGGTCCTCAAGTGAGTTACTGGTATTTTTACATCAGCAAAATAACTCAATTTTACAGATTGCAACAAAAATAAAAGCTATTTCTCTTTATGCATTTTATTCTTTTAGAATAAAATAAGTATGTGCTGCTGTAATAAAATTGCCTTTAATCACTTAATAAGCCTAACCTTGACTCAAGCAGTGAATGCCTATAAACATAATAAATGAAAAAGCTAGTATTTTTATAACATAAAACAGTATCATTTATAGCTTATCAATCATGTATTGTCCAGCAAAAATAAAAGGCCCGATGGAGAATTAAGTTATCTTCGTAACTGCAAATGATGGAGGCTATTTTTGTTAAGACTGTCAGAATTCACTAACCACAATTATGACATATAGTCCAAAGAGTGCAGTAACCTCCTTATCATGTTAATTAATTGTTCTCTGTTGAAGATCTACTGTGTTGTCTAATTGAACAATAATTCAAGTTGAGCGTCCCAGAAAAAATACCACTTGGGCTCCCACTTTGGAGTCTTGCTGGCGACTCTGAGCCGTGCCAATGGCCCCGACTCGCCCTGACTTTGTGTCCTCTGTTAGAGGCCTGTATTCTGCACACAGCTTCATTACCAGTGGGCTGAAAACAACCTTGGGTTGAGTGTTTTGTTTGGGGGTTATTTCGCCAAGGCCTTTTGAACAGTAGTGTCCCAGTGAAGTACTAGATATTATTTATGTAAGAATGAGCTTTTTTTTTTTAAACGACAATATCCTTTCAGAAATTTCTAACTACTTTGTAACTGCATGACTTAACCTGGTGATAAAAGCAGTTATTAAAAGTCTACCTTTTCCAAAGCTTATGTTTCTCTTCTGTGTTTTTATATTTGATAGTATCTCTTTTAGTAAATAATAAAACTACAGTTGGGTTTCTAAGGACTTTTGCAACAACCACCTATATAACACTTCTTTCCACTACATTATGAGCTGCCCAGATTTGATTAGTGAATTCTTTTGTGTTTCATTCTGTTAAATAGTATCAATGGCTATTCTTGGAAGAGGTTTTAGTGCTCAAAGCTGATATACTGAAGTAATTCTTAGTGTCTCTTTTTAATGAAGGACATTTTCATCGATTGGGGTTTTTGTTTTTAATAATTTAGCCACAGAATGTAACAGCTTAAGACAGAATACTAACCGTGGCAGCAGAACTGGATCCTAGACCCGACTCTGCCAGTAACTTAGCTGCCAAATTTGAAACTTACAGCTGGACTCTGTTTTGTCCTGATTCTGTCCAGAACATCTCTGCGGTCCTGAGTCGGGCAGTGGATGAACAAGCCCCCTGGGCACCGTGGACACAGTGAGCCCTTCCCCAGCTGGTCTGTCTACTTGCACTCTGGGTGGAGCTCTAACATGTGGGGTTGCAGAGCGATAGGCAAACAAGTCCCAGCATATTTGGAACCGGGCGGGGCAGTCAAATCAGGTCATGTGCAAGAGGGATGACAAGTAAGTCTTCGCTGTGGCCTGTGGCTAACATTAGGACTGATTTATAAGTGGTTTTTTAAAGATTAGATACACATCGATGTGTTACCGAGATTCGTGTGGGAAAACCGGTATTGTGCTTGCTGGCTATATAAAGACAACACGGTGCTGGTGTCAGTCTTGGTTTCTGGGGATTTGAGTTTGAAAATTCTGGTCAATTAGTCTTTCAGCTTCACTGAAATTTTCTAGTTTATTTACGTTTATAATTCTTTCAAAAACTTAACATATAATACTCTAAAGTTAAATTGCTTCTGAAAGAGCCATCGACAGCCTGTGTTACACTTGAAGAATGCTGCCTCACGAACCTCTGCCCCAGAATGTGTTTAATTACCCTGATAGGGAAATGAGACACAAAAGCTTGGCTTTTGGGTGTTGTTATTGTTGTTGTTGTTGTTTTAAGCAGTGCTTCTGGCAGCTCAATTACTAGAATTGGTGATTTACTTTAAAAAAAAAAAAAAGAAAAAACCTTAGCATCTTAACTCACAGGCTTTAGGTAAATTCATCAATCCCTAAACATCTCTGGTAGACCTTCTTAGCCGTGCCACACATTAAAACAGTCAAAACATGGCACGTGAAGAAAACTACATCTGTGAAGCTGGCACAGAGACCCCTGCAAAAGAATTTTCTTTAATTCTTTTTCTTTGTAATAGGGGCGTTCTGATTTGTTTTTTTTTTTTTTTTTCCACAAATAACTTTTATTGGCTTCTTTGTTTTTTAATCAAAGCTTCCACAGTGGTTTAGACAGTTTCTTAACCTCAACACTATTGACGTTCGGGGCCAGGTAGTTCTTTGTTTTGGGGGCTGCCCTGTGCTTTGTAGGGTGCTTGGCAGCACCCCTGGCCTCTGCCCATTAGATGCCAATAGCATCTCTCAGATGGGACAATCAAAAATGTATTCACATTGCCAAATGTCCCCTGAGGGGTGCCTGGTGACAATTACCGGTATAGAGAGCCAAGCAGTTCTACAAGTCTTACCGTGAACAACAGCTTATCCCTCCCATCTGTACACCCCACCTCACCATTCTCTACGCCCCACAGGCAACCACTTTCAGCAACTTTAAATGTTTCGTTTTCATTGCATTTAAATCCTTTGCTCGTTTTTTAATTGGGTTATTTTTTTTTAATGTTTATTTATCTTAGAGACAGAGTGTGATTGGGGGAGGAGCAGGGAGAGAGAGGGAGACAATCTGAAGCAGGCTCCAGGCTCTGAAATGTAAGCACAGAGCCCAATGCGGGGCTCAAACCCACGAACTGTGACATCATGACCTGAGCCAAGTCAGACACTTAACTGAGCCACCCAAGCGCCCTAATTATATTTTTATAATATAATTTATTATATAATATATATGATATCATTTTTATATAATTATATTTTTGTTGTTGGTTTGTAAGAGTTCTTTATATTTTCTGGATATGTGACCCTTATCAGATACATGATTTGTATTTTATTCTGTTGGTGTGTCTTTTCAATTTTTTGATGGTACCCTTTAACACAAAAGTTTTTGTGTTTTTTTGGCGGTGGGGAGGAATTTAGAGAGCGGAGAGCAAACTGGGGAGAGGAGCAGAGAGAGAAACTCAAGCAGGCTCCACACTCATCATGGAGCCTGATGTGGGGCTTGATCCCAAGATCCTAGGATCACAACCTGAGCTGAAATCCAGAGTCAGATGCTCAACTAACCAAGCAACCCAGGTGTCGCTGTTTTTTTTTTTGACAGAGTCCCATTTTATTTTTTCTTTGGTTGCTATGCTTTAGATGTTACAGCTAAGACACCATTGCCCAATCCAAGGTTACACAGGTCTGATGAATAATAACAAATGTTTGAAGAATTAACACAAATCCTTTTCAAACTCTTCCAAAGAAATAGAAGATGAAGAAACACTTCCTAACACCTCCTAGGACGCCAGCATTATTCTGATACCAAAGCCGGACAAAGACATCACAGGAAAAAGAAAACCACACCAGTATCCCTTATGAATGCGGACACAAAAATACTCAGCAAAATACTAACAAACTGAATCCAATAGTTCGTTACAGGTGTGTTACACATCATGACCAGGTAGGACTTCTCAGGAATGGTGCAACATAAGAAGATCCATCACCGTCACATTACGCTCCATTAAAAGAATAAAGGGAAAGAAAAAACACCTAGTCATCTCAATAGATGTGGGAAAAGCGTTTGACAGGATTCAAGACCTCGTAAGAAAACAACCAGCTAGGAACAGAAGGAACTTCTAAACATGACACAGGCATTTGCAAAAACCCACAGCTCCCATCATACTGGTGAAAACCAAAGTGGTATCTACATGCAGTGGAATATGAATGAAGCCAGATGCAGAAGGTCACATGCTATGTAAGTCCAGTTATGTGCCATATCCAGAATAGAGAAATCCGTAGATACGGAAAGCAGATTTGTGATTGCCAGGGCCTGGGGGGACGGACGGGGATGGTCAGGAGTGATTACTTAATGGGTAGAGGGTGTTTTTCTGAGGTGATAACAAAGTTTTAAAACTAGGAGTGACGGGGCACCTGGGTGGCAGAGTCGGTTAACCTTCAACTCTTGATTTCAGCTCAGGTCACCATCTCGTGATTGTGGGATTGAGCCCCACGTCGGGCTCAGCACAGCACAGAGCCTGCTTGGGGTTCTCTCTCTCCCTCTCTGCCCCTCCTCCACTTGTGCTTGCTCTCTCTGGCACTCTCTGTCTCTCTCAAATAAACTTAAGGGGCGCCTGGGTGGCTCAGTCGGTTAAGCATCCGACTTCAGCTCAGGTCGTGATCTCACTGTGTGATCTCGAGCCCCATGTCAGGCTCTGTGCTGATAGCTCAGAGCCTGGATCCTACTTCAGATTCTGTATCTCCCTCTCTCTCTGCCCCTCCTCTGCTCTCTCTCTCTCTCTGTCTCTCAAAAATAAACATTAAAAAAAATTTTTTTTAAGTAAATAAACTTAAAAAAAAGACCTTAAGAGTGATAGTTGTATAACATTGTGAATGTGCTAAATGCCACTGGACTATACTCTAAAACATTTAATTGTGCATTATATAAAATTCACTTAAATTAAAAATTAGTGAAGGACTACCAAAACAAAACAAAAAAAAAAAAAAACCCACTCAGCATTGAACCTCAGGAAGCATCCAGGGAGTCTAGTTGCAAGTTGGCCAAAGTTTCTGAGGACACATGTTCACAGCAAGTATCCTGTGGGGGGGAGCGGCAGTGGGTCCTGCTCTAAGCACACCCTCCCCTGGGAAGCCTGAAGTACCAAGTGTGAGCACAGACCGCTGTGCTCAGGGAGTTGCAGGAACCCGGGGCTGTGTGGACCTTTTGAAGCTGGGGGACAGGTCGAGGCCTGGGTCTGCCAGGTCTCCCCTGATGACATCAGGGTCAGCAGCATGGAGTGGTGGTCCTATGGGTTAAGGGGACTGTGCCAATGTGAGGTGAAAAGGCTGTGGTTGCTGGATATTAGAACTCCTGGTTGACGTCTCTCAGAGCTTCGAATAGGTTACCCTATTACCTCTGACCCCTGGTTTTTGATGAGAAGTCACCTGTTAATCTCATTGAACCTCCCTTTTCTGTGATGACTTCTTTTTCTGTTTCAAGAGTCTCTCTTTGTCTCTGGATTTGAACAGTTTGATTAGGATATGCCTACGTGATATCTATTTGAGTCTTCCTCCTTGGAAGTCTAGGTCAAATTTTCATCAAATTTGTTTTCAACCATTATCTCTTGAAATACTCTTCCTGCCTTTCCTCTCCCTCTGGTACTCCCATTGTGCATAAGGGAGCATTCCTGACAGTGAGTCTCTTCATTTTTTTTGGTTCATTTGTTTTGCTTTCTGTTCTTCAGGTTGGATAATCTCAAGGTATCTTCAAGTTTGCGGAATCTATCATATGTCTGCTCACATCTGATATTGGGCCCTCGAATGAATGTTTTCTTTCAGTTGTGCTTTCAACTCTAGAATCTCTATTCCGTTATTTTCGATAATTTCTATCCCTTTGTTTGTATTCTCTATCTGGTGTTGATCTTACACTTTAATTCTGTAAATGTGGTTTCCTTTAGCTCTTTGAACATGTTTAGAATAATTGATTTAAAGTCTTTGGTAATGGGGCGCCTGGGTGGCTCGGTTGGTTAAGCATCTGACTCTTGATTTCGGCTCAGGTCATGATAGCACGGTTTGTGGGTTCAAACCCCACACTGGGCTCTGCGATGACTGCACAGAGCCTACATGGGATTCTCTCTCTCTCCCTGTCTCTCTGCCCCTCCTCAGGTCTCACTCTCTCAAAATAAGTACATCAACTTGTTTTAAAAATTATATAAATAAATAAACTTTAAAAAATAAAGTCTTTGGTGAGTCCAATATTGGGGCTTACTCAGGCACAGTTTCCATTTCCCCCCCCCTTAAGTGGGTCATAATGTCTTTCCTTGCGAATCTTTTTTTATTTTTTCCAGAAAACTAGACGTATTAAATAATACACTGTGGCCACTCTGAAGTTGGATTCCAGGCCCTTCCCCCTAGATTGCTTGTTGCTTTTTGTTGTTGACTGTTTGTGTAGTAAACTTTTCTGAATTAATTCTATAGTCTGTTTTTGTTTTTGTTTTTGTTTTTTGCCATTGAAGTTTCCACTCAGCTTAGTGGTCAGCTAATGATCAGACAGATTTCTTTAAGTACCTAGAACCAACAGGTCTGCCTTCTTTGCCAGGGAACTCGTGCAGGTTGGGCCTCACCTCCAACACTCAGCTCGGCGGTTTATAAATCTCTGCCTTGGTTTCACTACCTGCTTGCACAGAGCCTCAAGATTGTTTAGAGGTGAGAGCTTTGAGCCTTCTCCAGTCTTTACTGAGCATGCGCACAGCCCTACACATGTGCATGGACTTCTAGACTCCCAGGAACATGTTGGAATTTTCAAAGTCCCTATGGATATCTCTTTCCTCAGGTTTTCCTTTTAAGCTTTTTGCTTAGCCTATTTTCCCAAACTGTTAGCACCCACCAACTTAAAAAATTGACTCTGTTTTATGACAAAGCCCGAGGGAAAAGACTGCTTACATTAAGTGAGCTCCTAGTCTGGACAAATAGAGGCAGCCTTGCAATTGGGTCTTCCTAGGAACCACCAGTCAAGTGAAATAATCACAGTTCTCTGTCAATGAGGCTTTGAAGGAACTCCAACTCTGTTCAGTGCTTTCCAGTAACTGCCAGGCTGTTGGTTTTCAAGGCTACCATGGAGCTGGAAAAGGTGGGGGCGGGGCATGGGTGGCACAGAATAGGGTAAGCTAAAAACATCACAAAGCTTGCCATTCTTAACAAGATTTTGTTTATTGAATTTGTTCTACATAAATGATCCCTGGATGGCTGTAAGCCTTTGGTTAAGAATTCTGAAAAAGTTGATGGGAATGCAAGCTGGTGCAGCCACTCTGGAAAACAGTATGAAAGTTCCTCAAAAAAATAAAAATAGAACTCCCCTACGACCCAGCAATTGCACTACTAGGTATTTATCCACAGGATACAGGTGTGCTGTTTCGAAGGGGCACATGCACCCCCATGTTTATAGCAGCACTATCCACAATAGCCAAAGTATGGAAAGAGCCCAAATGTCCATCAATGGATGAATTCATAAAGAAGATGTGATGTATATGTACAATGGAGTATTACTCGGCAATCAAAAAGAATGAAATCTTGCCATTTGCAACTACGTGGATGGAACTGGAGGGTATTATGCTAAGTGAAATTAGAGAAAGACAAAAATCATATGACTTCACTTATATGAGGACTTTAACAGACAAAACAGATGAACATAAGGGAAGGGAAACAAAAATAAAAACAGGGAGGGGGACAAAACAGAAGAGACTCATAAATATGGAGAACAAACAGAGGTTACTGGAGGGGGGATGGGCTAAATGGGTAAGAGGCACTAAGGAATCTACTTCTGAAATCATTGTTGCCCTATATGCAAACTAATATGGGTGTAAATTTTTAAAAAATAAAAGTATTCCGAAAAATATTCTGACTATATTTTTGCCAGTTTTCTCATTATTTTTATGGAGGAGGGAATTTTTGGAGGTCCCTGCTCCACCAGTTTCTCAGACGTCACTGTTGCTTTTTTTTTTTAATTTTTTTTTTTTAACGTTTATTTTTGAGACAGAGAGAGACAGAGCATGAACGGGGGAGGAGCAGAGAGAGAGGGAGACACAGAATCAGAAGGAGCCTCCAGGCTCCAAGCCATCAGCCCAGAGCCCGACGTGGGGCTCAAACTCACGGACCATGAGATCGTGACCTGAGCTGAAGTCGGACGCCCAACCGACTGAGCCACCCAGGCGCCCCCACTGTTGCTTTTTATAGCACATTTAGAGTTTGTCTGAGGCTGATGTCATACCCTCATTGCACAACACACACAGTAAAGAGAAAGTGAAGGATGGAAGGACTTATTCTAGAACAGCACACTGCAAGGTGATGTTAAGGGAACATAGGGAGCGCTTCTCCAACTCTGTAGTGAAGGCCAAATTTGTTTATTAATCTAATTCATCATTGTATGTTGTCCTACTTCATGTGACTAGTTCACATACAACTTGCCTTGCAAGTTCAACAACCAGAGCCGGTCTCTACCCTGTTCAACAAGAATTGTCTGCTGATCACACTCCTGGAGGTCCAGGCAATGTCAAATTGTTAGGAAAGTTTCTGAATGCTCTGTTTTTTCACTTATCTTGTCACCACGTGGGAATAACAAGGTTTGCAAACCAGTAAACTCTGAGTAGCACTTAACCTGCAAACGATCTTGAATAAGCTAGTACGAGGCCTCCTCGACAACATTTAAAAGTCTATCTGTGTTGGTTTTTCTCTTAAATTCAAGCATCACGGAACTATGTAATGCAGAAAATGCAGATTCCTCATATTCCCAAGGACACAGAGGTGAGCACTGTTAATATGTTTGCTATATATAAACTACCAGTTTTTTCCCCCATTCTTACACAAGTATGTGTTTGCTTTACAAAAACGAACTCTTTCTACATATGTATTTTACAACTTATAACTTATTTGGACATGTTCCTATATGGTACATGCACATTTTCCTCATTCTTGACAGTTATAGGGTATTCCATTTCATATATACATGCAATAATTGTTAACCAGGCCCTATTGGTGGCCATCCAGGCCCAGGTACCATTTTCAAGCTAAGGCATTACAGTCCACTAGAAGTAAGAGGTGTCAACTCTATATTATGCATTGCACCTAATAAGCAGAGCAAAACTTGCCATCCAAGTGATTTTTAAAATTTTTTTAATGTTTATTTTTGAGAGAGAGAGAGACAGAGACAGAGACAGAGGACAGCGTATGAGTGGGGGAGGGGCAGAGAGAGAGGCAGACACAGAATCTGAAGCAGGCTCCAGGCTCTGAGCTGTCAGCACAGAGGCTGACGCGGGTCTCGAACTCACAGACTGAGAGATCATGGCCTGAGCCGAAGTCAGATGTTTAACCAGCGGAGCCACCCAGATGTCCCAGCCATTTAAGTGATTTCTGACTGGCATGTTAGGGTGTTTCCAGCTCTTACTATTACATACAGGCTGCAAAGAAGCTGTGTGTTCACCGTCTAGGCATCGGTATGCACCTGTGCACACCTGAAGACTAAGGTCTGGTAAGAGGAACTGCTGTCCAAAGACTGTCCCAGCTGACACTGCCACCCACAGTGCTTCCATTGATTTGAGCTTGGGTTTAGACTGGGGGAATTAAAAAGTCTTCAGGAACCAAACCAAGATATAGAATCCAGATCTAACTGAACAGTGGCAGGACATTGGATATTCCTGGGCTGTTCAGAGACTTGTAAAGCCAATTCTCAAAAGAAAGCCAGAAATGTGGCGAGCCGGTGATATCCTCCTTAAAACGCCTTTTCTCCTCATTTCTGCTAAGAACGAGTAACTTCTGGCAAGAGAAATCAGCAATGCCTTTTCTTTACAAATCATTTCCTTTCTTAAATCCCAACTGTGAAGCTAAATGCTGCTTACACACACGTTTAACCTTTAGGGTGCTGACCACTCATGATGGGAAGAAGGCCAGGTCAGCATTCTTGGTCACTGCCACTATTCAGGCCTGACCAGTCTCCGGGGAAAGATCCAAACAGCGGCTTCAGCAGCCAATAAGCGGAGGACTCAGTTACTACTTGACCTGATTCTGTGACTGTCCGGCAGAAACACATCTCCATAGTCTCTTTCAGAACGTGAAGCATCTCAAAATGTCTGAGCCTGCCCGGCTAAACTCGCAATCAGGTTAGTCTATTGTCTTCCCTGAATCCTCTAAGGATTTCTTTGGGAAAACCCAAAGCACATGTGAGCTGAATTCTGTTCCTCCCTTGGGATGACCTGAAGGTGAGGACACGCGCTGAGGTGTCTGAAAGCTATATATAGTGTCTGGGGAAATGATCCCTGAAGAAGTATAGCACAGACCCTAACAATTCTTCAAGAGCTCCTTGCTGATGTGAGAAATCTCAGTGTGAGAGCAGCACAGCTGATCAATTGTGGGGACCTACTGCCCCCCAGAAGGTGCACATGCCGACCCCCTGCCCCTGCAGACACTCGGGACATAGGCAGCGTTGCCATCCAAACAGGAATAAACCCAGGGCTCAGTGCACACATTTCACAGCTTTTTATTGAGATTCAGGAAGAGTCCGCTGGAGGCAGGTGCGCTCACTGTCCCAGCTTGCCCAGGCCTTCTGCTGCATGGGTGACAGCGCTTGTGACTGTGTTGGTCACCGTCTCAGTGACTTCCTTCACCGCTTTGTCCCCTGCCTCATGGGCCTTCTTTAAGGCTTCGCCAATGGCTGTCAGGAAGAAAGAGGAACAACGTCCGGTGAGCAAAGTAAACATTTCCAGCTAGCAGGGCCCGCGTCAGCTGAAGTGGCCTGCGGGGATGCGGCGGTCTTACTGGACGGAGGCCTGGCCTTGCTGGATTCTGCCCCGATGGGACAGAGGGCAGCGAGGCTCCCGGAGGAATGCATTCAAACGTGGTTTCGGTTCCCTCCACAACTCGCGTTTCCCCAATTCTGAGTGAGGCGGCACCTGCTCCTCCCAAGGGCGCGCTGCCTACTCAGACCTCTTTTCTCTGTCAACTGCCTGCTTGTGTCTTCTGTCGTTTTCATATTGGTCCATCGTTTCTATTTACAAATGTTTTTCCTCCCTTTGTGGTTTTTCTCCTGGCTTGGCTTATCGCATTTTTTTTTTATTATGGAAAATTTGCAAGTTTTATATTGCCAGGTCTATCTAATATTTCCTATGTGGCTGTCGGGTTTTCCGTCACAGTTAAAAAGATCCTCTCCTCTCCCATATTATCCCCAATCCACCACCTTCTCTTCTAACAGTTTAACGATTTCATGTATCTAATACGTGAGCCCTGGATCCATCTGGAACCTATCATGTTGTAAGGAATGAGGCACTTTTAGTTACACTACAGCACACACACATAAACATTTATGCAAATATACATGTAAACACACAATCTCCTGTCTGAAATGTTTTGTCAGAGCGTGCTGCCACATAGTCTTTTGTGACCCCGTCTCCTTAACATCCCACGGAAAGGACTGTCTGGATGGATCTTGTTTTATTAGCAAAGTACAGTCTGTGGCCGCAGATGAGCATAGATAATTGCATACCAACTGAAAGGATGCAACATCAAGGTCAGGGTTTGACCGGGTTAGGCAATGAACGGGTTGCTCCCAGCATCTAGCTTCCCTCCTCCCCTGGCCCCAGCCTCAATGATACCTTTCTCTCCGGCCTCCTTGGCGTGTTCCACCACCTCCTTCACCACCTCCTCAACGGCATGAACTAAAAAGATGAGAAGCCCAGAGTGAGTGCAGTGCAAGCCAGCTTCTCCTCAAGGTGGAGCCCAAGACATCTGGGTGTCCTGGATGCCGCCCCCCGCCCCCCCACCTCCCGGTGAGACCAGGCAGCTCACAAGCAGGACCCTCAGCTGCCTTAATTCAGAGACTCCAGCGGGCCTGGCTGCCAGAAGACAAACCTAGGCAGTCAGACGAGAGCACAGGGCCCTCCGTGCCCCCTTGGCCTGGCAAGACCTGGAATGCAGAGGAGCAGGCCCTCATGCCAACGGGGCCCCTGAGGCCAAGGCGGGGCTCGTCTCCCAGGTCACCGCACCTCTCAGGTGAGCTGCTGTCCCACCACAGCTCCACTGGGGATGCCAGATCACGAAGTCTCCTCCAGCCAAACCCGAGCCCCCAGAGCAATTCCTCCAACAGGAGGAACTCTCCCACCACCTCAGAGTTGTCTAAAGTTCGTGCGGCAGTTGCTAGAACTGGAAGATTTTGGAGTCAGAAGAACGGCTTCTGATTTTACCTCCACTCTGCACACTTGGTTCCCTTATCTGTGGAGTGGGGATGATGCCGAACTCGGGGCCAGCGAGATATGCAAGAGAGAGGTCAACCCCAGCTGCAGAGCTAACATACGAAATACAGACATGTTTGCGGCCATGCAGAACTCTAACAGCCAACGCGGACACCAGTTGTTTTTCACAAAATGGCAGGACTAGCCTCCCGCTCAGAGTTGCTGGGGCATACACACCAAAAGGGTTTTGGGGCACCTGGCTGGCTCAGTCAGAAGAGCATGTGACTCTTGATCTTGGAGTCATGAGTTTGAGCCCCATGCTGGGTGTAGAGATTACTTAAAAATAAAGTCTTCAGGGGTGACTGGGCAGGCTCAGTCGTTTAAGCATCTGACTCTTGATTTCGTCACAGGTTCACGAGTTCGGGCTCCATGTTGGGTTCTGTGCTGACAGTGCAGAGCCTGCTTGGGATTCCCTGTCTCCTCTCTCTGCCTCTCCCCTGCACTCTCTCTTTCTCTCAAAATAAATAAACATTTAAAATATATAAAATAAAATCTTTATTTAAGAAAAGAGTTTCTGGGGACTTTGAAGAAATTGAAAACGTCCTTTGTATAAACCCAGGGGGCTGACTTTGAACAGAATCAGACTTGGTGGTTTCTTAGTAAAGAAATCTTTGAGGCATTAAAGTGATGCTAAAAATAAAAACCCATTTTCTTGTTTCTGTATAGGACATTCAAAATAGGCTGCTTTGATATGGAAGGACTCCCGGGTTTCCAGACGGGAGGATTCTAGCCACTGGAGGCTCACCCAGCACCTGGGCTCCCTTTTTGCTCCCAGGGACCTCCTCTGAGCTGTGTCCCTCCTGCCTCACAGACCCCAGAAATGGGTCCAACCGAGGGAGGCCTGTTTGGGGGCAATAGACCCCTCGTGACTCCACCCAAGCTGCCCTCTTCAGCTTCCACACCCCTCACTTCCTTTCTGTCCTTGTGGGATTGATGGGTTCCTCAAGGGGCCAAGGCCTGCCCCCAATCTGCTGAGATCAGCTTCCAACAGGCCCCATCGAGTCTGTCCCCACCTCTCCCCCCCCCCCCCCCCAGCCTAGGGAGAAGGGCCAGGTGGAAAGGAGCCTCTGGGTCCTTACCAGCTTCCTCAGTGGCCTTCTCAGTGCGGTGGGCCAGGCCCTCAGCAGCAAGTTTCCCCAGACCTCCCAGCATTGTGCGGTGACAGGTGGCAAACCAAGCAGGATGCTGCGGTCTGGATCAGCGTGCTTTTATAGATGCCTCTGATGCCTGCCTGGGCTCTGGGGCAGGAGCCCCCGCCCCAGCCAGGTAGGAGATCAGGTGGTGAGTCAGCGCAGGCGGCGGCAGGAAGATGAGGCTGGGTGGGGCTGCCCCAGTGCCGTGACTGCAGCCCTGCCCCTCTGGCAGTATGAGACCCTGACACCCGGTACTTGGGGACCCTCTGAGGGGCAGGGACAGGAGCAGGGCTGAGCCTGGAAAGGAGGCCTGACTGCCCTGGGAGATGACAGGCACTTGGGGACAGCAGCCTTTCCAGTCCCCTGGGCTTCAAGCTCCCCACAGCCTGGGCACTGCTGTGTATCCAGACAAGGCCTAGGACTTCCAGCCTGCTATCCAGGATCCTCAGGGTGCCCTAGTCAGGGGCTTGGGGGTCTGTGGGCCTGGGGACCTGGACAGTCCCTCAGGCCAGGGGCACAAGTGGAATGGGCACCACTGACCTCCCCATTCCCAAGGACTTCAGCTCTGCAGTGTCTCTGCAGCTTTCATTGGAAATTTGAGGGGCGGGGGAAGGGGGCTTCATGGTGGTACCTTGCCTACGGCTGAGGAGGACATAGCGTTAACCGGAAACCCAGTCATCCTGGCTTGCAGTCAGCTGCTTCTCACTCACAGGAGCACCTGAACCCCTGCGCAGCCCCATTCAGGGGCAGGCAGCACAGGAGAGAGCCCAGCACCCCTGCACCTCGGGGTCTGGCTTCTCGGAGAGGTCCTGTGAGGCTAGCAGTGTCCCCCAGGAGGTCCTACAGGAATAGATGGAGGACCCCAGCACCAGTAGGGGAGGTACATCTGGCCCTGGCCAGGATTCCCAGAAAGCCACTCTACAGGCCCCTGATGCATCACATGTTTAAGGGGCCAGGCTGCCTCCCTAGTTACTCAGGTTGAAGAGTGATGCCTCAAGCCACGTGTCACATGCCGCTTCCCTTACTCACCAGCCCAAACTTGAGCCTCAGTTTCCTCATCTATAAAATGGGGACAGCCACGCCTTCCTGGCGATGTCACTGATAGAGGGATCATGTGTGCAAGTTCTTGGTAAACTTCTGTTCCCTCCCTTTTGTCACTGATTGTGCTAGAGAGGGGCTGTTCGGGAGTGAGCCCTGACCGACCAGTAGCAAGGGCAGAGGGCCGGGGACTATGACCCCAGTGGCCAGGAGTCATGGAAGAAGTCCTCCCAAGTCCTTGTTCATGCCATCCAGGCCAGGGGCAGGAGTCTGAGGCTGCCTGCCCCCATGCCTGTTCTCTCAGCCTGTACAGATGCCCAGGAGGGTGCGGTGAACCCTAATTAGTGTTTACCCGACTCCAGGCCCTCATCGCCTGGGTCCTACGGGGCTGAGGCCCTCCCACATTCCTGATTGGTATTAGGAAGCCCCAAGCTGTGGCCGGCCCCCATGGCGGGGGGCGGGGGGGCAGGCAGTGGGTGCTGTGGCAGCAGAAACTCTGGGTCACAGGGCCACACACACCATTCTCCACTGGCAGGAGTGGTCGGGTATTAAACTGTCTTTGAGAGAAAGAACACAATAATACTACTCTTGCAACTATTACAGATGGCTATGTGTGACCCTGTGGACTCAGAAGAGGCTGTGAAGTGAGGGGCTCTGGAGCTTAAGCAGGTCCAGAAGACTGTTCTCCCCTCAGCACAGGTGAATTCCAGAGTCTTCTGCTCAGGGCAGTGCTGCCAAGAGTGGGGGACTTTGGGGACACAGTTGGGGGGAGTTGGGCTGAGAGACCCACAGGGATCTCCCTGGACCCAGCAAAGCTCTTTCCCTGTTTCCTCTGAGGTGGTGTGTGTCCCCCAGCCCCACAGGGGCTTGTTCCCCTGAGAGGATGGTGGTGTCATCCAGTGTTTCCGGGACAGATTCCAGACCTCACAGACCCCTCCACACCAGTTCCCATCCTGGGATACTGTTCTCCCTCTCCTCTGGAGCTCACTAGCCCCTCAATAGGTCCTTGCTAGGACTCAGTCCTTCCGCAGGACTCCGGTCCCAGGGCTAGTCCAGAGCCCCACCCAGTACAGCCTCTGGATATGCTTTTCTTCCACTGTTGGCTACTGTTGCCCTTACCACATCACCCTCCCTGCCTGTGAGCCCCTGCCCCTCCTCCCCTGCTGCACTGCCCTGGGAGGAGCACCTTGGCTCCAGTGACAACATATTGTGGCCCCAGATCTCTGGGCAAGACTGGGTCCAGACAAAGATCCCAAATGCCCAGCAAGGGGAAAGCAAGGGGCCTCGCCAAGCTGCCTAGGACCAGATGAGGGGACCCCTGACCTTGGTGCTGTGGCCCAGGGCCATCCCCTTTGGCCTTCCAGCTCATACTGTGACCAGCTTCCTGTTCTCTCAGCCCCGCCTGTGGATCACTGAGGGTGGTCTTCTTTCCAGGCAAAGAAACCCAAGACAGCCCAAGACCCTCCTAACCAGGGATGGATCCAGATGTGAGGGGCTGGGCTCCAGTGACTCCTGCAGGGAACATTACTGCCTGGATGAGTTGAAGATGACTCAGGTGGGAACCATCCCATCTTAGAAGAGGCCTGGCTCACCCTGCACCCCAGCAGAGCAGCCCTTGAACACAGGCACCTGTCCTGAGACAGAAGATCAAGTCCAGCCCCTGGGGCAGGACCATCAGGCCTTCAGAGGAGCCAACTAATCCTCCAAGTGGAATTTGTGCAACAACCCAGTTTGGCAAAGGATCAACTGGCTGCATCATCAAGTCACGGTGAGCCAATTTCTCATATGACAATTTGCCAACTTGGTAATTACCAGTTCTGAAAAATAAAAATAAAAAACTGTTTATTTTAAGTGTTCAAATACTCAGGGCTGTCTTACGTCTAAAGTGATAACTTCTTGTGTGATCTGAACTACGGTTGCCTATCCTCCTTCCGCTTTCTCTTCCTTCTGCTTCAGGGATTTGAGCTCACAGTATATACTGAGCCCACATACCCTGCACACACCGACCCCTCCCAGCCACAGGGAACCAAATCCTGACTCCTGGAGATGTTTTGTGGCCCCTCGGCATGTCAACATCACACATCCATGGATGTCAGTCAGGATTCTGTTGGAAATCAGAGGACACATCAAAGGGGTACCTAAGGAAGGGACTGTTCACAAAGCTGTGGGGAGACTTAAGAGAACCAATAAAGGATGGCAAGGTGCCCGGGGACCAGTCATGGTGACAGTTGTCACCACCCTGGGCCTGGAGGGGTAAGGGTAAGGAGCAAGGCTATACATATGCCAAGGAGAGCTGTGGCTTTACAAGAAGGTCATTCGACAAGAGCAGCAGCAGAGGAACCCAGCCACTGCCAAACCACGTCAAGCAAGGAGGGTACATGGGGAACAAATACCTCTCCTCTCCCTCTGTGACCTAGCCATGTGTCGCCCATTGGCTGAACCCAACTGGGACTGAGGGCAAGGGAGCCCTGGTGATGCAGTTCAGGAGGACAGGTTCCTGGGGCGAGGGCAGGGAGGAGCAGGCAGACAGTGGATATGGATTCTCTGTAAACAGAATACCAGCTCAGCCTGCCAGACTGCCATGTCTGGAGGCAACAGGGCAGCAGCTTAATTCTAAATAGTCCCATTTCTCCTTCTTGAAACCATATGAAGGAGGAGGGGGGGAAGGAGGAGAAGGAGGAAGAGGAGGAAGAGGAAGGCAGCCCATCATCAACACACACACATCAAATTTCTCTTCAGAGAAGCTGGGAAACCATGCAAATCCAGGAGCAGGTGAGACCAGCAGAACCAATGTGGGAAGGCAGGCAAGTGCAGAAGAGTGGGAGACACCCGGGGAGGGGGGGTGGTCTCAGGTGTTGAATGAGAACTCTTCGGGACAGAACTAAGAACCTGAGCAGGTGAAGGAGGAAGGAGAAGATGCCCAAGGAACTCCAGAGGTGTCAGACATAAGACCACCACCTTCCAAGAGTGAAGAGAGCCTTTGAGGAAACAAGGGCTAAACAAACCCTTGTTTGTAAAATGCTGGAGGCTGCAACTGGGAAAAGAGAAGGCTGCCCGTAGAATCTTCTAAAAGTCAGTTTGGTTCTAAGAGGCAGAGGGGTGGAGGGGTCACGGCTATACAGGTGAGTCCAGCACTTACATGAAAAAGGGGAAGGCTCCTGAGCAGAGGAGTCTGGGTGAATCCCCTGCCCCTACCCCCAACCCAGACTCCCACTGCCATCTGGGAAATGCCACTTCAGATCTGAACTTCAGATTCCTGACAGCCTCCAGCGTCAGGAATACAAGGGTTTTACGATTAATAGGGTAGTTTCTCTCTTCCAACTCAGTGTTAATTGAATTATGAAAGTAATATAGTTTTCCTGTCTTCCTCACCCAGACTCCCCTGACGGGGGTGTTCACATCTCACACACCCACAATACAATGATCAGAAGCCGGGAATTAACATTAGCATATTCAGCTAAATTAAAATCTAAATTTAGTCAATTTTAACTAAATTAATTAAAATTATTTCAATAATAATAAAAAAAAGTTTTTATTTTAATTTTTTAACATTTTTAAAATAGAAAATGCCAGGGTGCCTGAGTGGCTCAGTCGGTTGAGCGTCCGACTTCAGCTCAGGTCATGATCTCGTGGTTCATGTGTTTGAGTCCCACATCAGGCTCTGTGCTGACAGCTCGGACCCTGGAGCCTGCTTCAGATTCTGTGTCTCCCTTTCTCTCTGTCCCAACCCCCTCACGCTCTCTCTATCTCTCTCTCTTTCTCAAAAATAAAATAAACAGTAAAAAAATTTAAAAAAAAATTTTTTTTAACGTTTATTTATTTTTGAGACAGAAAGAGACAAAGCATGAACGGGGGAGGGTCAGAGAGAGGGAGACACAGAATCTGAAATAGGCTCCAGGCTCTGAGCTGTCAGCACAGAGCCTGACGCGGGGGTCGAACTCACGAACCGCGAGATCATGACCTGAGCCGAAGTCGGCCGCTTAACCAACTGAGCCACCCAGGCGCCCCCCAAAATTTTAAATATTAAATGCCACACACAAAAATAGAACACAATGAATCTTCATGGATACACTGCAATAACCCAAGAGGCCTGCAATAACCCGAGAGGCCTAGCTATAACAATTATGAGCTCAGACCCCAAGTCTTCCTAGTCCATCTGTAAATATTTTATTCTTGAGGAACCTTCTATTTTTTTAATGTTTATTTATTTTTGAGAGAGAGAGAGAGAATGAGTGGGGGAGAAGCAGAGAGAGAGGGAGACACAGAATCTGAAGCAGGCTCCAGGATCTGAGCTGTCAGCACAGAGCCCGACACAGGACTCAAACTCATGAGCCGTATGAGCCGTGAGATCATGACCTGAATCGAAGTCAGGTGCTTAACCAACTGAGCCACCCAGGCGCCATGAGGAACCTTCTAGCAGACTAATTCCAACCAAGTAACAGATAGCAAAACATGTTTTAGCAACAGGAATAGCAGAGAGCTTATAATATTTTCAGTTGCAGATCTAAGAGAAAACAAAGGTGTGGCTCAGGGTAGAGGAATGGAATGTAAATGCTTTCAAAAAGTAGAAACTAGAGGGGCACCTGGGTGGCTCAGTTGGTTGAGCACCTGACTTCGGCTCAGGTCATGATCTTGCTGTCCGTGAGTTTGAGCCCCACATCAGGCTCTGTGCTGACAAGCTCAGAGCCTGGAGCCTGCTTCAGATTCTGTGTCTCCCTCTCTCTTTGCGTCTCTTCTGCTCATGCTCTGTCTCTCTCTCTCTGCCAATAATAAATAAACACTAAAAAAAAAATTTACAAAAAGTAGAAACTAGAATGAGACAAATAACAACCAAAAAAGAGAGAGAATGAGAAAAAGAGAGAAGGGGGTTGAAAGCAGAAAATAGAAAACTCTGCTCCTTGTCTCTCATAAAATTTGCAATTCGACAGGAATCAGAGCTGAGAAGTCAAGTGGAACCAAAATGGAACCTGCCCTTGTCTCTCTTTTTAGTGACCTTGCGTCTAGCTAGTTGAGGAAGTAGAACCTGGAGAATCAGGAATTGTTTGGAGGAACTGCTAATGGAAGAATTGCTCTTTGGATCCTTGACCAGGACCCAAAGGTAGAGTGGCCACGGTCTGGGCTCAACTAGCTTCATGACCCTCATGGAGACAGGGCTGGGCTCCTATAGGCTCCCATGGGCTCCCCTGGTGTTGCACCCACTGTGTCCCAAACATGTAGCAAAACCAAGTTCAAACTGGCCTTCCCCCCATTCCCACAGTTTGCAATGTTGGGAAGAACAGGGCACATAGAAACAGGCATTTGCATGCTGCATGGGGCATCAGGAGTGTGGAAGGAGCTGCACCAAAGAAACGGCACCCAGGGTTCATCTGACAATATGCAAACTCATTGTTCTCTGGTAGGAGAACCAAAGGAGGTCAGGCGTGTATTCATTTAGCAGATGTTGCCAGAGCACCATTCTAGGCACTGGCATGCACTCATCAGTAGAAGGGACTTGGTTGCAGCCCCATGGACAACCATCAGAGAAGCATACTGGAAGGGTCTCGTTAGAATAACTGTGGAAAAGGAGGACAAGGTGTGAGACTGTATCAGCGGTTGCTGGACCCATCCTGAGTGTGTGTGCGTGTTGGAGGATGGACAAGGGAACTGAGATCTGAAGAATGAAAAAGTAGGAGCTCTAGACAAGAATGGTTAATGGAGGAGGACAGAGAGTGGTCTAGGCAGTAAAAACAGCACATGCAAAGACCCTGTGGTGAGCAGCAACATGATGTCAAGGGAAATGGAAAAGGGCCAACGTGGCTGAGGCAGAGAGGGCCAGGGTGTTGAGAGAGGAGGCTGGGGAGGCGGGTGAGGCCGGCCAGTGCAGGATGCTGGCTGGCATCCAGGTAACATGGGGATGACAAGCTTTTGTTTGTAAGAGAAAACCTGATTCACAGTGGCTCAAACAATGAGGGAAACTGCATCCTCTTGCTAGCATGGCAGGCTGAAAGACTGGTTAGTTTAGGGAATGAATAAAGTTGTGTTTTCCTTAGGCTTGTTTCTCCTATGGTTACATGTGGCTGGCACAGTTCTAAGCATCATTTCCAGCCACAAAAATATCCGGTGGAAGAGGGGGGACTGTTTCTTCCCTTGTCTGTCTTTTTTTGAGGATGGAGAATATTTCCTAGAAGCTCCCAGGCCCTCAGATGTGACCTCCCTTCTCCTTGGCCAGAGCTGGGCCCCACACCCATCCCTAAGGCAATCTCCTGGGGAGTGCAGGATGAAAAGGGATTGCTGGACCCACGGGGATTTCTCTCTGAGTCACCAGAGGAAGGACTCACACCAGAAAACATGTGTGGGCTCTGCCACCCCAGCCCATCAGGTCTCCCCCAAGCTGTGCACCCCCCTCCCCAGGTGGTCTCTCCTGACCCTGGCATTCACTCCTGGAGGCAGGGGCCCCTGGAGATGCTGGAAGTGCCCTCACACTACCCAGGTGTCTCTTTGAGGACCTTCTCTTTGGACCAGAAGGAGCAGCCTTGGCCCATTTTGCAGATCAAGCGAGGCCTTCTTTCTGGTACAGTCAGTAATAAGGAAACAAGAATGGAAGCTGGTTTGGCCCCCGGGTGAGGATGGGAGACGCTGACGGGGAGCGGGAGAAGATCTGTGGCCGGCCTGGGAGGGTTCTCAGGTTGGAGAAGAGAAAGGTCGCTGGAGCAGAGCTGCACCCACAGGGACACCTGGGCCTGGGCGGGGCGCCACACGACGACACTGCTCCCTGCTGGCGGCCGTGCAAGGCCTCCCATGAAGCCGGCCTCGTGTCCACGCGTGAGGGGAGACTACTCTTTTCTCTCTTATCTGCCCAGAATTGGGACGTGTAATTAGTATCTTTGAATGGAAACGGCTTGGCTACGTACATGCTCGTCCAGAGAGAATAAGATCCTCACGGGTGGAGGGAATAACGTGAGCAAAGGCTCGGAGGTGGGTAAGGGGAACGCGGAGTGGCAGGGGGTCCGGATGGAGGGGGCCGCCAGCGCCAGGCGCCAGGGCTGGGCCTTATCCTGTGGCAACTGTGAGTCACCCTGCAGCGGGGCTTACCGGGGCTGGTGTCGCGTGCGTGGACACGTGCTGGGGGGTGGGGGGGGGAGGGACTAAGTTTGCGGGAAGTCTAGTCCCTCTAGGGGCCCTGTGGCACGAAAGGGCCGGCCTCCATCCTGGAACAGAAAGTCCTGGTACGTCGGAGCGGGAAGGGGTGCTCGCGGGAGGGGTCGCGCGCGCACGTACACCGCCCTGTAGCCCACTGCAAGCCCACGTGCACCGCCCCTCGCGCCGCTGTTCCTCCCCCAGGGGGCGTGTCGTGGGCGGGGCTACTCTCGGCTGCAGCTCCAGTCCAGCCGAGGGGTGCGGCGGCTCCCGGCGTGTCCTAGCCTTCTCGGTCCTGCCCGGTGACTCACCGCCGGGTGGGGCCGGCACACAAACACCCCGCGGGCGGGGACCGGGGTGCGTCGAGGGCTTTAAGTGCTGCTCCTGCGACTCTGCGTCGTCCCCAGAGGTCCCGCCACCTGAGGTCCTCACAGGATCCCAGCGAGGGAGCCCCGGTGCTCGCAGCCTCCAGGCACAGCTAGCGGGGAGAAGTTCCCGAAGCCCAGCCCTTGGAGCCCCTATTCCCCTGCCCTGAGCTGAGCCCCTCAAGCATCTAGGGACCGAGTATCCCCTCCTAGGAGGCGCAGGGTTCCTGGAGCTGAGGGAGCGATTTGGGAACGGGGACCAGGTGTCTCCTGAACAGAGCTGGAGGCACACATACCTCATTGAACTTCGTATAAGGGAGCGTCTGGATTTGCGGTTGAGACCATGGGAAAAGAATTCTTGGACAGTTCGTCTGGGTTTCCGAATTTGGAATGCCAGAACTCTGGATGTCGGGGCTGGGTTTCTGCACACTGTGCAGGGCGGGGGCGAGAGAGGGCTGGGCCCGGCTTGTGGGGAGGAATGAAGTGGACAGGAGGTAGGAACATGTGCTTTAATAAGGCAGCAGGCCAAGGGCCCGCCAAAGCCCAGGGGCTGGAGGGCAGTCACCCATGTCTCCCTTCTGTCGTTATATGAGGCCTAATTTTTTCCCAAAACCTGAGAAAGTCTCAGAGGCCTGGTTAGCAGTCTTGTCGATGGTTTCCTGGGTGGCCTTGGCTACCTGGTCCATGGCTGGGGAAGGAAAGGAGAAAGCAGGTGAGGGCCAGGCCCTGGGAACCAGAGTCCTCTAGGGTTAGCCTGGCCTGGGTCTCCATCCCCAGGAAGCAATGTGGGCAGAGGGGCTTCAGAGTGGAGGGTATGTCTGGCTGAGGGCTGAATAGGGTGGGGAGTGTTCTGGGGCTGCCCGCCCTCCTGCCCACCAGCCCCACCAGACCTTTCTGCCCTGCTTCTGTGGCTTGGTCCACCACTTGCTGGGCCGATGATCCTGCCGCAGTCACTGGAACAGAGAGATGTGGCCCTTAGCCCCTATTGAGACACTGCCAACCACAGGGGCCCCACCATTGCCACCTCTATCTGTTCTCTAGAGTAGTGTGTCCTACAGGCCCAAGGGATGAATGCCATCAAAGTCAAGTCCTCTGACTAAAAAGTCCTGTGCCAGTGAGGCATAGGGGCCCCTTCCATGCCTCTGGGGTATTCTTGTTTATTTATAACTCTAGGCTCCTCCCCTCTGGCCTGCTTCTCTCTTCATCTCCAGGATTGCAGAGAAAACATCCCAACAGAGGCTGGAGCTGGCATCTGGGTTGTGGCTGCTCCTGGGCACGGCCCGGGAAGAACCCTGTCCCTCTTTCACAATTTCTCCCCCCAGAAGCCTGGCCCAGATGCCTGAATTCCCACCTCTAGTGCACCGGGGGCCCCACCCTTGCAAGGCCCTTTCACCACTGCTTCTCTCCCATGCCTCTCCCCAGAAGGCACACAAACAATGATGCTGGTGCCTCTGTGGGCATGCAACTTAAGGCATTAGGAAATGAAGTCCAGAAAGGAGGTGACACTTCCAAAGTCAGGCCATCTCCCCTGGACCAGAGTTTGTGCCTGTGGTGAACAGGGCTTCCAGGGGCTCAAGTGGGTCCCACCTGCTAGGGGAGCAGACAAGTGGCTCCAGCCTCCAGAGACCTGACTCATCCTTGCAGCTGAACTGGAAAGAAGCTGCTTTTACTCAGACCCTGGGTCAGGGAGGTGTAGGGGGGTCAGGCAGGCCCCGGGTCTGCGGCTCACAGAGGCTCCCGTGGGTCCTTATATGACAGAACCAGTCGGGGCCACAGAGAAGGAGCTTTTGCACCCAATTTACAGATGGGGAAAGTGTGGCCCAGAAGGAAGGGTCTTGTAGACAGGCTTCCTGGTAGCATTTTAGTTTCAGAGGAGCAACTGTGGGCATTCCCTGGGGCACTGATGAAGGAGGGGATTAGTTTGGGTGTTGTCTGTTCGTTGGGATATGTGCAGCACAAATTGGGAGCTGGAGGCCCAGGGGAGGCCGAGCTGGGCTGGAAAAGCCACAGCTGGTGGGCCTTAGGGCAGGGGTCTCCACACATTTCCTAACCCCAGTCCACCCTATGCCACCCCAGCTGTGTAATCTCAGGTCCCAGGAGGAAAGAGCTGGAGGTGGAGAAACAAGGCTGGGGACCTACCTTCTGAGGTGAGGGGTGAGAAGGCCCTCTGGGTGAGGACTTAGAAGGAAATGATTTTTTTCGGTAGGACGGGGGAGGTAGGGGAACTCAAAGCCGGGTGGTGGCAGGAGGAGCCCCTTCTGCCATCCCATCCGGTCCAGTGTGCCTCTGAGACCCCAAAGAGCAGAGATGGATCTCTCGGTGCACGGGGTGCGAAGTGCGCTCTCTCCGTGGACCTTCACCCTCCCCTAAGGACCGAGGTGGAGCTCCTCACGATCGGGGTGTGGCCGCTCCCCTCCCGCGCAGTCTCTTTATATTGGCTTCTGGCAATGCCCACATCGGCCCCCGAACTCCTGGGCCACCAATGTTTCCCCACCTCCCTCAAGGCATCATCCCTTGGGCTGGGCGGGGTGGGCGTCCTGCCAGATCCCTGCATCTCAAGGGAGGGCCCTCAGGACCCGGAGCGGCCCACCGACTTTCGGGATGCGTAACCCAGGACTTCTGCCTCCGTGAGTCCCTGCAAGTGCCCCGGGTCGCATCACTGTCCTCACCTGCTTCCTGGGCCGCCCCCTGCACTTGTTGCTTCAGGTCCTGCAAGCTCTTGCTGGCCATGACTGCCGGGGGTCTGCAAGGTCGTCAAGGATAGCTGCAGCGAAGTTGGATCCTGTTCACCTTGGCTGCGACCGAAGCTCCAGCTCTGGTTTTTAAGGCGCCCCAGGGCTGTCCCGCCCCGCGCGGGGCGGGGAAGAGGGGGCGCGGGGCGTTTCCCAGCAGACCGCCCCGGGGACTGACTGGGCCCTGCTCCAGCCTCCACAGACGGAGAACACATCCTCGCCTCAGGCCGGCCGTGGTGGGAAGGCGGCGCGGGGTCTGAAGAGGGGCACGGGGCTGCAGGGGGTGGGGGTTGGATCAGGGGTCCACAGAGGGGCAGGAGTGGAAGGGGGTGCACACACCAACCGCCTCCACATCGGCCCGACCCCTTGTCCCTAACCCTGAGGATCCAGTGGGCACTGGGTGAGCGCCAGGTCAGAATCTCAAGGCTGGAATTGACATTAATAATAGCAGCTGCCTTTTATTGAGCATTTACCTTGTGCCAGGCTCTGCCCTCAGGCTTTTCAGCCTCTTGTATAATCTTTGTAACAACTTGGTGAAATGAGTTCATGAACTCACCTGGCAGGGACTCGAATCCACGTGGGTGGGCTGTAAACCCTAGGGCCCTGACAACAGGCAACCCAGCTGTCCCCACACACTCAGCCTGGACACTGTAGAATGGCCGTCTGTCCTGCCGCCACTGGGACCAGGCAGGCTCAGAACAGAGAGGGTCGAGTAACTCCCTCTCACAGAGAGCCAGTCACTGGCAAGCACTCCTGGGGGAGGAAATAGCCCAAAGTGGAGGGGGAACAACGGAAGGAGCTGCAGGGTGCGCCCAGACCAGGGCGCAATCTAAGGTCACCAAAGCCCAATGAGTTGGGCAGGAGGTGAGGCTCAGAGAGGGCAGGGACGTACCCCGGTCCACACAGCGAAGAAGCGGATGGCCAAGCCTCAGACCGCTCAGTTAGCCTTTCCCTGGATGGAGCGCACGCAGAACGGACGTGGTGGCCACGTGGGGGCGCTGGGAGAGGGGTTAGAGACCTGGGAGTCAGCAGGGGAGCCAGAGATCCCGAGGACAGCAAAATGACCCAAGAGCCATGACCCCCTGGAGCTCAAGTGTGCACATAGGGCCTCCACTCCACCCTGCATTCTCCCACTCTGGAGCCCTCCTGCGCAGCCTGGAGGCCTCCACCGCACACCCTTTCTGCCGTGGGTGCTGCATCTTAACCCTCCCTTTAATGCCTGCCCTCTGATTCTTCCTCTCCGGGCCTGTCTCTGCGTCTCTGTGGAAGGTTCTCCTATTCTGGAGCTCTGGGGAGGCCTCCCCTATCCAGGTCCACTCCGCTAGGGCATGCCCTGCCTCTAACAGTTGGTGGCAGGGAGAGGGGGGGGGAGGCGGCAAGGAGAGGCCCGGAATAAACCTGGGAGCGGCAGCTGCAGTGTGGGATGTCTGGAGGCACGCGTGCACACACAATGAGAATGGATTAATGGAGATAAGGGCAACCCTGGTCAAGTAGAAGGGGCAGGCACTGAGATCAGAAGGGGGGAGGGGACACCATGCCCTGAGGAATCCAGATCCAGCCCTGCCACTCCCCCGCTCTTCCTGGCCTCTGGCAGGGCCAAGCCCAGAGCCCAAAGGCACTGCAGGAGCCAGACTGCTGCCTGGGGGACTCCCCGGAGACCAGCCTAGCCCCTGCCCTCCTGAATTCCCACCAGTAGCACCAGTCTCTTGGGCCAGAAGGGTCTTTTCACTGCAGCAGTGAAAATAGCAGTGGCTATTAAAGTTATTCAATGCCGGTGCTGGTCCCAGTGGGCAAGAACAAGACAGGGAGGCACAGTCTGGCCCAAGCAGGTGACAATAGAGACAGCTGGTGGTTCTAAAGCAGCAGGCACTGCAGTCATACCTCTTGGGTTCAAATACCCCTTAGGGCAAGCCCATCTCTCTGAGCCTCAGTGTCCCCATCCTTGATGGGGAGGGGGAAGACTATAACAGAATCTCCTCAAATGCTATTGTGATCATTTAAATGGACTGAAGGATGTCCAACACTCAGCCCAGCACCCCACAGTTCACCTGGGGCTTCTCAGGTGAGGAGAGGGGCAGGGAGAGATCAGTTGTTCCTCTAGCAAAGTCACGTGCAGCTGCAAGAGCAGAAAGCTCGTAACATGGGTTTAAAGGCTAAGAGCACTGCAGGTGCCGTGGGGCAGGGAACAGGCTTCCTGGACAGGGTGAACCTAGATGTTTGGCATATGACCCCAGGAACAGGCCCTGAATATGTGTCTAGGGTGGGGGTCAAGCAGCAGGGACCCTCCCAGGTTCCTTCAGCTTAGGCAGAGGACACTGGGAGCCTGGTGATGCACTGTCCCCAGGGGCTGGGTCTAGGTGTCCCCTTCCCCCTGATACCTTATCGGGCCGGCTCCTCTCTTTCCCTTACAGTCCAAAGAGCTCTCAGGCACACCCAGGCCCCAGACGGACTCCTCCTGGGCATGCACAGGCCTGCTTGTGTGCCTGCATCTGGGTCTGGAAGCAGGGAAACCCCTGACTGCCCTGAACCTCCTCCAGACCCTTCACTCCTCCCATGGTAGGTTTGGGGGTCTGGGGGACCTGCAGCCTCCTGCTCCTCTCAGCCTCCACAGCAGTGAGTGCCCATGGCCAGCAGAGTGGGATACACTCCTGCTCCGCTGGGCTCAGCTGGGTTCCCAGCCCCCAGGGCTGCCTGGCACCCCTGCTCCCCACCCCTGAGGCAGTATGAGAAAGTGCTGTGGTCTCGGGAGTGTCTGCATCAGGGTATGGACTGAAGCTCTGGCTCTGGTTCCCAGGGCTGGAGGCATGGGGCAAGTCACTTAGATGCTCCGAGCCCAAACCGTCTGGGCATCAAAGGGGATGCAATACCCCCACTGCCTATGAGCGAGCCCCCAGGGCATGATGCCTATAGCCCTTCGTGTAGGACACCTACCAGCCGGATCCCCAGGTGGTTTTGAAACATCTGCCATAAGTACCTGAGTCCACCCGGTCAGGGTGGCCGGAGCAGAGCATGGGACTTAACTGGGTGGCTCTGGAGCCAGGCCACCTTGCCTTCTGCCCGGTCTCTGCACCTCCTAGGCTCTGTGCCCCTGAGCAAGGTATTTAACCTCTCTGTTCCTCAGTTCATTCTCAGGGACACTGGGGTCACCTGAGACACCACCGGTTTGTTCTGAGGATTAAATTAGGTAAAGTGCTCGAGGCTGGGAGGAGCTCACTTTTACTACTTTCGAGGCGGAGGCTCACTCTCCTGCATCTCAGCTGTCCTTTTTTCTAATGATACTTGACAGGACTTCATGCCGAAGGACAGGAAAGCCCAGCTCCAAGCGGTGGGAGCTTGAGGCTGGGTGGGGCCAGGCAGGAGGAGCCGTGGGGTCACAACCTTCTGTGCTGAGAAGGATTCAGACAAGTCTTGCTATGGGTTTGCACTTTAGATCTTTGAAAGTTACCATCTGTTCCAGGAGGGGTGTTAGGTTGTCTGGGGGAGCCAAAAGCAGGGCAGCTTCCTCCATTATAAAAGGCAACTGGTGCAGGGGCCCTGAAGGCAGTGCCTGTGTCAGAAGGTTCCCGAAACGCCCAGGGCATGCCTGGAGGGTACCTGGCTCCAGACCTGCTTCCCAGACCTACCAGCAGGCTGGCCTGGCTCCGGTTCCTCGGGGCAGGGTGGTGGGGGGAGGGTGTTGGGGGGGGCGGTTGAGGGGGGGTGGGGGGTAGGAGATTTCTTCATGAATGAGGCAGCACAGAAAGGAAGCATGGGCATGTTATGGTCAGGAATGAGGACTTGAGTTTTATTTGGAATCATTAAAAACAAAAATTCACAGCAGCATCTGTGGGGTCAGAAGGACCAGGGGGCAAAGCGACTGATTGAGGGAGGTGAGGGAGGTGAAGGCAGTGTAGGAGGACAGGCCCTGTGGGTGGTCAGGTGTGGGAACATGGGCAACCCAGGTCACGCTCCAGGGCTGGGCAGTCCTCATGCCCGGTGGGGATGGGGTCCAAGGCAGAGGGCTCTTCCTCCTCCATGGCTGACTTGCATCCCTCTAGTCTCCTCCACTCTTGGCCTGGGAGAGAGAGTGACCTTCACACACAGCTCCAGGCTCCCACCCTCAGTGGCCACCCTGAGTGGGGTGGGGCTGGGAGTCATCTCTGCCCCTCCGCCCTGAGGAGCCTTTCATGAAGGGACCTCACGTTCAGGCTGAGGGGGCTGCAGAAGGTCACAAGGCTTCCCTGAGGGCTCGGGGGACCCTGGGAGGGAAGCAGGATTGCCCGGGTACCCTCTGTTCTCTGGGAGCCCAGCACCTACCTCCTCAGCCACTTCCTCTTCTGCTTTGGCTGCCTTGTCCTCCTGCGAGGGAGCTGGTTGCTCCAGGTCCTCCTGTGAGGGAGAAAAGGGGATGTGGGACAGTGTGGAGGGCGCAGAGGCCCCAGCTTCTCTGCACCCACGGCTCATCCACCTGGCCTCAAAGAGGAGCAGAGGCCCTTATCACCTTGCTGTATGCGGTGTGTCATCACCAGACTAACCAGAGGAGCGACAGAGCCTCACGTGAGGACCCACAGCGGGGGCTCTGATGATGCCGAGGCTTTATGGGGGCACCATGTATCTTGGAGCCCAGCCTCACACACCCCTGAACTAATGTGGAGTCTCTGGGCAGTCTGTGGTTGGGCCTTCTTACGGAGGAGGATGGTGGGGTGGGGTGGAGTGAGGTGGGGGTGGGCCATGGCCCTGAAGCCCTAGGCCTGACCCCACCCTCAGTGTCCCTGCATCATATGATCACACACTCTTGTCCTACTGAGCCCCCAAATAGCCCTAGGAAGAGGGGTGTTTTTACTGTTCATACTGAGGCCAGGGAGGCCACGTATCCAGCTAAAAGCCTCACAGCTCAAAGCAATGGGGCTGGTAGAGATCAGGTTCGGCTTGCTCCAGGTCCATCCCAATCCCTAGTAGCAGTTTTCTCTCTCCCTGCCTCCTGGATGGGCTCCGGGCTCAAGCTGGTCCGGTTGGAGCCAGCAGGCATTATACAATCCTCCCCACTTCCTGTGTCCTACCACCTTACCCCCGCTCAGACACTTGCCTAAGGTGACCTGCCCAGGAGGTAGTCGAGTGACAGCTGTGGGCAGGGCCAGACTGGGTGATCAGCCTGGATCCCGGTCTTAGCACCAACCTCTGGAGGATTCTGCCGTCTCCATGCTACTTCTGGGACATCCTTGGTGGATTGGGGCTTAAATGGGCACTGAACTCTGTCAGTCACAGTAGGGGCAGCTTTCCAGGCAAAGGGTAGGTGGCCACGGGCCAAGCCCTACCACCCAAGGCAGATGCATGAGGCCAGTGGAATGAAAGGGCTGTCAGACAGGCAGTGCTGCATCCTTCTATGGTTCACTGGAGGAAGAGTTGTGACTGGTTTCTGGGTGTCACCAGGAAATGTCTCCCTTGGGGCAGCTACCCCCACTCCGGGCCCTGGGGTAGCTCCATGAGCTTACCAGCCCTCCTTCAAGGCCAGAGAGGAGTGCCCAGGCTCCCTCTCAGAGGCCCAGTGGCAGCCTGACCCCACCCCAGTGCCTCCTTTGCTCTCCCGAGCACCTATGGGTCCTGCCTGGAGGCACAGATGATGATGGTATAGTCTCCTGCCTCTGTTGGGTGCTCACCATGACCCAGGTGTAACAGTTTCGTGGGGGCCATTTCCCTGCACGATCACACAATGTCATAATGAAACGGGGACGGTCACCCCCTCCCTTGTTACAGGAGAGGTAATGGAGGTGCCAAGGGGTTAAGTAGCTTCCCAAGGTCATATAGCTGGCAAGGGGCAGAGCTGGGAATGAGCAGACAGGTTGCCAGCTCTAAAGAGGTGGAGAACCTGTGCTGGCCCCCAAAGTGGACCCCTAGGCGCTGCCTCCTGGCAGGGGGGCCCCCTCCCCTTCCTCCCATCTGCTCCCTAAAGCAGGGGTCCTCATTGCTGGGTGCCTCAGAGAGGCCCATGCCTGGCCCCCATATAAACCGGGCCCCCACCACGGCCTCACACTCATGCAGAATCTCTCCCAGCACAGGCCCTGCAGCCAGGCTGCCCTGGGAACCCCAGGCTTGCGGGACTAGCCCCTGGGACCTTGGTCACATAACAAAACCTCTCTGGGCCTCATTTCCACACCCGGTCTCTGCAGATTCTGTGCCGACTGAATGAGTTAATACGTGTAAAATGCTTCAAGCAGAGCCTGCTCTGTGGTGGGTGCGGGAATAGCTCACCTAGCGGGCCTCCACCTCCTGGGGGCGCCCAACTGCGCCTGCGCCCTCTGCACCTGGCAGCCCACGGGGGCACACGCCTTAGCCCGCGCACAAAAGTGGAAGGCGGGGTCAGGACCCTAGCTGCTTTGTCACGAGGGGGCGCTGCTTCCCTGCTCCTCCCACCAGGCCCTGGAGGGAGGCTGGACAGCAGGCCGGTGGGCGGTGACTTTGGTAGCTCCAGCCTGGTGTCTTCTGGCCTGGAGGCCGCCTGTCACTGCGTGAGGCCCACAGCACCCTGCTTTCACTAGTGAAATGTGGTACCTCCCAAATGCGGAGCCTCAAGAGGACGTGGTTTTGAGCCTCACTTTCCAGGTGGGCCCCAAACTGCCCCCCTCACAAGAGGAATTATGAGGGTTCTAGGTGTTAATGGGTGTGAGAAACACCAAGTACAGACCATGGGCCCCCTCAATCTCTGCTTCCCTATATGTCATGAGGCAATACTGCTTTCTCCTCAGCTAGCCTCTCTGGGGCCCAGGAGAAAGGATGAGACTGGCCCGAGAGCCAGGGCCACCACTGGATCTCACCTTTCGAATCACTCCGGAGGTGATGGCGATGTTCTCTGCCTCCTCCACCGTCTTGATGGCCACTGTGTTGACGCTGGTGACCACGGCCTCACTCACAGCATTGGCCTGCTCCTTGGTCTTCTCAGCCACTGCAAGAGGACTCTGGCTGGCCGTGGTCCTGACCCCTCCTTGACTTGGCTTGCCCAAGTCAGGCTGAGCAACCCCTTTCTCAGGGCGCTCAAAACTCTGCCTCTACTGGAGGCCCTGGACTGCGCCTTTTTCTGACTCCGGGGGAGCCCTGATGCAGGAGGGGCACCCTGGGTCTATCTAACCTCATGTGCATGTACAGCTTAAGCTTCTAGTTGGAGGGTAGGAGGACCCTGGACTTGAGCCTTCAGTACCAGGTTGCAGTCCCTGGAGGTCCCAACCCCCATATCCCCTGGTCCTGGGCCCCTTACCTGAGGTCACACTCTGCACAACATTCTCCTTGGTCTTGGCTCCTGGGGAGGAAATGGAGGCGTCAGCCTACTCCTCCTGGTGTTGGGAGCGAGGTGGTCAGGGCAAACACACAGAACAGCTGAACAAGCTGTGGGGTTAGCAGGGGGGTGAGGTGGTGTCTGGGGGCCGGCAGTCCCTTCAAAGGCTGCTTCCTGCTGTGTCTGGAGGAAGGGGATGGATGGGAAGTGGATAGGACAGGACAGGGGGATGAGAGGGATCAGGCCTGAGGTAGGGTCCAGGCCCACCTGGGTGTGGTCTGGGCCTCGGAAGCAGCAGCAGGACGGAGCTGAGTCACCAGCTTCCGAGGGGCTGAAGGGGGTGGGGTTGACACTGAGGCTCAGGCTCCTCTCCCCTGCTTACCCTTCCCTCTGAACAGGGTGGGGACCTGGGGCTCCGCTGCTGAGCACCTTCCTGCTCTAGGCTCAAGCTGGCTTCTTATCTGAGCACAAGGGCCTGGAGGGGATGCTGGCGTGGGGGACACTGGTCTGCATCTGTGCACTCGTGTGTGTGTGTGTGTGTGTGTGTGTGTGCAAACAAGTGTGTCTGAAGGCCAAGTGCCCCTCTTGCTGTTCTGCTTCAGAGACCCTGGAGCCCTGAGGAGGTCAGAGCAGACACTGTGGGGTGCGGGGGATGGTATGCAGGGGGATGGGGTGCTCCAGGGCGTGGAGACCCTGACCTAATGGCCAGGACCTCATCCCCACCCAAAATGCCCCCCTGGGGCTGGGGGAGAAGGTTGGCCTAGGGTAACCGGGCACCCCCGCCTCTGGGCTCCCGGCCGCTGCACCCTGCCACGCCCTGCTTTGCCCAGACTCACCCACATACATGACCCCCTCCTTGGTCTTCTCAGCTGCTTCTGTCACCCCTTGCTTGGTCTTCTCCACAGCGCCCACCACACCCTCCTTGGCGATGGAGAAGCCCTTCTTGAAGACGTCCATGGTGGTGGGCAGTGCCAGCAGCCTGACTCTTCCAGTGAGCTATGGCTAGAGCTGGCAAGAACGCTGCTGCAGCCGCTGTCCCCGCTGCTGCCGCTGCCTCTTATTGACGCCCATGAAATATTGATGATGCGGCGGCGGCTGGCTGGTGGGAGCTCAGCCAGCAGGCCAGGGAGGGCGGGGGAGGAGGCCCGCCCTCACCTTCTCCGGGGGTTGGGCAGTGGGGTCCGGCTCCCCTGGGCCCCTGCTGCCCAGCCCTTCCCTCCTGCCCCCTGCCCTCCAGGAAGTGGCACAGGGGGCTGGACACATCCTAATCCATCACTGTCCCTCATTCATTCGCTGCCCTGCCCACCCACAGCCTGGCTGAGTGCTCTCAGGCCTGGGGCTGTTGCGTCTGTATACATCTGGGACAGAGGTGGTCAGGCAGGGGAGGCACCTTTGCTACCAGCTTCTCAGGTAGGGCAGGGGGGCAGGGCCATGTAGGCCAGGGGTTAAACAACAGTGGCCAACTTCCCAGACCGGCCCGGCCTGCCTGGCTACTCACTAGCACCGTGGATGCCCCCACGTCCCAGGGCTCCATCAAGGGCATCAAGGGCAGTGGGGGAGATGGGGCAGAGGAGCACACAAAGGGCCTCCCAGTGTCCTTGCCTCTGGCTAACATTGTGTGACCCTAGGACAGCTTTCTCTCTCTGAATCTCCGCCCACCTGCTGGCTCCCACCCACAGCCCAGTGGTGAAAGGCGCTGAGTAGGCACGAAGTGCCCCTCGCTTCCTGGACACCAGCATGGATGGGCAGCAGGTTCCCTGAGACTGAGCCGACCGCTTCCTGCAGACCCACCTCGAGGCTTGTGTTCTTCTCCTGACTCCCATGGGGACGTGTTGGTGGGGCCACCCCCCTGTGTGTTCCACACCTCCAGTGTCCCTGACCTGAGTCCTCTTAGAGAGGCACAGGAACCGGTCTGAGTTGTTGGCTGCCTCTGCAGGGGATGGTGGAGGTAGCTGGGGGGGGGTGAGGGGGGTGCCGGACGAGGCTCACTGGGTGGGCCGGCCCAGGCCACTTCCTCTCTTTGTTGTCCCTGTGCTTTCTTTTCCTTCTGAGGCTTAACTTGAAGACGACGTCAACATCACCAGCAGTGTGTGGAGTCACTTGCTGCGGCTGAGCCTGTCCCACGGCCAAAATGATCCTGACGCTGCTGCTCGGTCTCGGGGGGCCCCTAGGCTGGGGGCTGCTGGGGGCCTGCGCCAAGGCTTCAGGTAGCAGGCTCTCTGATCCACATAGCCCAAGGCCGCCTGCGGTCTGGAGGGCAGAGGCTGAGGATATCGGCAGGGACCCCATCAGACGGTAAGGAGGACCTCGACCTTGGGGGGGAGGTCATGGTACAGGATCTGAGTCCCAGCTCAGCCAGAACAGAGTATCTTGGAACCTCAGTTACCCATCTGTGAAATGACCTAATATTATGTACCTGCTGGGGCCGGCTGTGAGGCTGAATGAGATGCCTGGTGTCAGACTCCCTTCAGGAGGCCACCACCCCTCCAAGCCCAGACTGGGCACCCCAGGGCCCAGCCTAAGGACCACAGGAAGTTCCTCACCTGGCCCATGACAGGGAGCAACCTGGAGGTCGGGCAAGAGCATTTCTTGCCATCAACCACTTAGCAAGGGGTGATGAGGGGCAGTAGTTCCAGAAGTTTCCAGCTGGCCTGGCAGTGTCTCCCCTTCTTTGAAGTAAGTCAACTGACATTTGAGCCTCCATGAGGCTGGCCTGGCATAAGTCATGGAAGAGAGACACTCCTGGGGACTGGATTTTTATCTGAGTGCCCAGGAGAACTGGTATGGGTCTTCAGCCTACCCCTGAGAGACAAGCAGTGAGCAGACAGGGTACTCTGCCCTATTTCCAGACAAAGAGGAAGCCACGGCATCCAGTGAGTTCTGCTTCAGTGCCCCTCTGGAAATGAGTGGAATGGTCTTGTGACTGAACCAGGACACCATTTCCCAGTCTTTTATTTGTCCAGACTCAGGTGCCCCTGCTGATAAGGTGCTGGACCTGTGGGTTCCTCCTCGGGGTGTTCCACAGTCAGAACAGCAGGTGCCCTCATGGGGTCCCCCTTGGGGCTAGGCACTTTGCCGGGTGTTAGCTTGGTTAATCCTGCCAACAGCCGGGGTTACAGGGGAGGAACCCATGGCTCAGAGAGACTAAACACCTGACCCACGATCATACAGCTAAGGGGATCTAGAACCAGGATCTAGGTCTGACTTCAGAGCTCATGATCTGGTTCCCGAGCACTCAGAGGCAGCCCCACCCCCTAGACGCACTTTATATGCCTACCACACCCCCGACCACAGACACACACACACCAGACTTGGTGAGGGTGTTTATATGGGTTTGGAAGGTGAAAGGGGTCAGTTTACACCCACCCAGAGCCTTCCACCTGGCTCCCTGAGATTCACTATCACATTAGCTTATGGAATGAATCTGCCTGGGACAGTTGTCCTATAAGCTCTGACACTTCAAGGTGAATGTGTTTGTTGGACACTTTCCTGAAAATGGATTTGGCCATGGAAAGGAAAGAGTAATAAGCAAGTGCACACCGACTCTCAGGGAGGGAGGGGCTGGCCAAGTGGGGAGGAGGGGGCCCATCTCTGCCCCACCACCAGGTCGGCTCAGGGCTGGGTGGAGCAGGTGATTCTTGGTGGGGGGCTCCAGCCACCGAACTCTGATTTCAGGTGTAAGAACCAAGCCTCCCTACCCCAAAGCTCCTTTCTTCGGTGACCTGCTTCCTTTTGATAAAAGGGAGGCTTAAGGTCCCAGGTGGATCAGAAAGAAGTAGGAGACACCCCTCTTTCTCCCTACCCCGTTGGCTGTGGGGAGAGGCTTGTGGGCTGCGCTCATCCACTCCCTGGGTGGTCCCCGTGTGTGCATAGCATGTGCAGATGTACGTAGAAGGGATCCCCAGCCCAGGAACACCCGGGTCCCAGGGGAACCCGGGGGGTCCCAGCAGGCCTGCTAGGTCTCCTTCCCACAACCCAGAAGCGGCGGTCCCCACAGGCCCAGCCCAGGTTGTCAAGGTCTCCAGAGGGGCTGGTGTGAAAGGAAGGAAATCCTGCTCAGCTTCCTCGGGCTGATTGCTTCCCGTGCTCTGTAAAGGGACAGGCGGAAATGCTGCTCCAGTCTCCCTCCTGCAGCAGGGGAAGGGGAGGCGGGGCCCCTGCACCATCATCGACAAGACTGCTGGGCCTTGCCCCCCCCCCCCCCCACCTCTTTCTGGAGCTCCAGGGCTATGGCAGGCCTTGGATATGGGCCCAGATTAGACCCTTTGCAAAGAGAAGTTTGAACAGAACAGTTGGGTGCCGGATGCCTGGTCCCAGGGTGGAGGCAGGACGTGGTTGAATGTTCCCCCTGTCCTTGGGTGCCCCAGTCACCCGTGTATTTGGACTCCGTGGGGAGAAGGCTCTTTGGATGCCCCCTGGCTTTGGTGGGAGTGGGACGGAGCGGCAGTTAGGAGGTAGGCTTCTCAGAGCCTGCACTTGCTCCCCCTGCAGGACTGAGCCTGCGTTGAGGACCAGGCTGAGCCCTGGGCAAGGTGCCCCATCTCTACATGTCATGAGAGCTCTGCTGTCTCCACTTTCCGTGCTGTGAGGCTCAGAGGGATGGGGATGCCACCCTGGACCACACAGCTAAGTGACCGATCAGAGCAGGGGCCTGCAACCACCGGGCTGCAAACTCCAGGTGTCTTCTGTCCTGTCTCCCCCGGGATGGTGCTAATGTAGGGAGGCTGCTCCCAGCAGCCCAGCTCGCCCTGGCCACCAGCATCAGCTTCTCTTGACCCATGTACAAGTAGGTAGCATTTGTGATTTTTTTGCAACTGAGAGCTCGTAGCCCAGAGGAGTCAAGCATACGGCTGGAGGTCAGGCCACCAGCCACTGCCATGGCTGTATCTCCTGCACCTGTTCCTATTGTCAGAAGCACAAGGCTCTGGGCACACTCAGGGAACTCCCACTCTGGACATTGAGTGGGCTTCAGGCTCCTCTGCCAAAGCCCCTTTCAGAGACAAAGCCCTGCAAAATTCTCCGCTGGAGTGGTCATATTCACGGCTGCCTTCAGGGTCTCAGAAAGCAAGGATACCGAGAACACACCCTCCTTCCCCAGAAAGCCTTAAGGACTTAAGGGGCAGTCAGAGGTGAGGTTTACTGGCATTTAAGTGTCCCAGTGGACAATAGCAGCAGCACATCCATAATTCAGAAGGCCCCAGCTAACAGCCCTTTCCTAGCTAGAGGCTCCTCAGCCTCCCACGAAGCCCCTCCCTTTGCCCCCAGGGAGGGGCCGGAAGTGGGAATCTTCTCCACATTTCCAGGACTGGGGGAAGGGCCTTGCTCAAAGTCAACCTGAGTCCGGGAAGGGGGAGGGGAGGAGGGCCCAGGCTTCTCATCTCCCATTAAAAGCTCCAAAGGGGTCAGCAGACGCCCTCCTGACTGGGGCAAGGGGTCAGGTGGGGGCCGTGTCAGAGGCCCAGGGTAGCCCAAACCCAGCTGGCCCCAGGAGATGAGGGTGCAAAGAGCGCCCAGGCCTGAGACGAGGAGGCAGCGAGAACAATGGGTGCCTCAGCGAGCCGGGCTGGGGGCTCAGGCGCAGAGGGCCAGCGTGAAGCTGCCAGGAGCTGGAGGAAACCAAAGCAAAGGTCAGGAATGTTCCCAGGGCTTCTGGGCCAGGGCCTGCACTGTGCCAAGGGGGTTGGGCTGCCAAGGGAGGGGGAGTGTGGGCAGGGAGAATAGCTGGAGCCTGAGGTTTGGGCAGGTCAGGAGAGAAAGTTCCTGGGCAGGAAGAGTGGGCGGCACCGCTTCCGGTTCCAGGAGCTCCAGATGGAAAGTCCCAGTCACTCCCTGGCAGGCTGGACCAAACCCAGTGCGCCTGGGCACAGGCCTTCTGGACCCTCAGCAGCAGTTTGGAGCAACGAATGGAACTGTGTTTTGAGTGGGTGTTTCTCAACCTTGGCACGCCTGGCATTTGGGACTGGCTAATTCTTGGTTGTGGGGGTGCCGGGCTGTGCTGCCCACATTGCGGGGTGTTTAGCAGCATCCTTGGTCTCCACACACTGGATGCCAGGCGCTCCTCCCCACTCCCGGTGGTGACGACTGTAAAGGTCTCCAGAGGTTGACAAATACACCTAGCGGCAAAAGTCACTTCACCCCCTGCTGAGAACCACTGGTTTAGAGAAACAATTTTCCCCAGGCCTGAGCCCAAGTTGCAGAATTTCCAGGGAGCCCAGGGTGGGGGTGGGGTGGGGACTGGAGTTTCTGGTCCTGGAACAGTCCGTGAAGGTGGCCATCTCACCCGTGGTCCCTGAACTCTGGACCCAGCAACTTCGCGGTCTCTCTCTCTCTCTCTCCGTGTTGAGTGAACATTCTTTGCTTAAAATCAGGGCCAGGTCCACAGGCACGTGACTTGAGCAGTCACATAGGGTGCACCCACAGAAGGGCCTCACTCTTGGTTTAATCTTTATTGTTGTCCCGTATTTTTATTTTGCACTGGACGCTACAGATTATGCAGTTAGCTTTGTGTGAAATATCTACTATCTGTTCCTTTGCAGAAAAACTGCATGACCCTCTGGGTTAGAGTCAAACCTTCTACGAAGTTTGTTGACATGACCAGAAGCCCCTGCCCTCACTGGTCCCCACAGGCAATAATTTTCAACTATTTAGGTGATTCCTTTGGCATCCGTCTCTGTGTCTCTAACTAACATGTTTATATTGCTGCTTCTTTGGGAAGCTCTCATTCCCACTCCATACCCTAACCCCAACATGCACGCATAGCAAGCATGCAAGAGCACACCCATGTGCATATGCACGTGCGCGCGCGCACACACACACACACACACCCTATCCATCATCCTCCCACATTGTCATTTTGAGTGATTACATTCATGTGACTATGTATGCTATTCAGAGTGGAGACACTTCATACTTTTGGTCTTCCCTGGAGCAAACAATGGTTTCCACTTTTTTTGCTTCTTTTGCTTAGTTTCCTGCATCTCTGTCACTGCTCGATCCCAAACTCTTGGCCAGTTTGTCCACACCTGCTCTCCCCTTTCATCCGTGTCAGGTGTTTGACTACCTGTGTGTTCTTGGTGATTGCTGGTCTCAGAGCTCTAGCTCTGGACGCTGGCCCTGCACCCACTGCCCATCGTTGACCTGGGCTCGCCTGCACCATCTTCCTGGGGACTCCCTTCCCCTCAATTCTCTGATGGAATTCCTGTCTCCCGATGCCCTGCTTTCCTCTTTCTTGGTACCCTGGCTTGTGTCGGTGGGGCACTTCTGGCACAGTGGTACCCTGTCCTGGGCTGTGACTTAGAATGCCACAGAGAGCTTTAAAATGTTGATGCCCAGGCCACAATCCCAGAGAATCTTGCTTCATTGACTTGGAGTGGAGCCCAGAGGCTCTTCTTTTGAAAGTGCCACACAACGGTTTTGATGTGAAGATTTGATGGCAAGATTGCAAACCACTGTTCTGGTAGCTCCCTGATGTGGGGTCCTGGGGTAGGCAATGTTTTGAAAACTGGTGTGTTGAAAATGTTTTTATTCTTGCTCTCTTTGCTTTGACTGATAGTTAGGTTGGGTATAGGATTCTAAATTGGAAATATTTTTCCTTCCGTATTTTGAAGGCAGTTCTCCACTGTGTTCTAGTTTCCAGTATTGCTGTTGAGAGGCTCAAGGCCATTCTAATTGCTGGTGTGTGTGTGTGTGTGTGTGTGTGTGTGTTGATTTCTCTCGATAGAAAGTATAAAATTACCTTCATTCCCAGAGTTCTAAAATTTCATGATGATGTGAGTTTATTTTCATCACATTGTGGGTAATTAGTGGGCCCTTTGCATCTGAAAATTCAAGTCCTTCACTTCTGTAATATTTGATTTTTTTAATAAACGATTTCCTCCTTCTGTTCTCTTTCTGGAACTCCTGTTATTCAGATATTGGATTTCTGGTGTAGACCCTGGGTCTGGAGTTCTCTCTTGTCCAGCAAGAGAGCGGACACAGGTTTAAAATGCAAGAGAGGCTAATGTCTGGGAGGAGACAAAAGCCCTGAGTAAGGGTCCTTGCTCTGTTTTTATTAGGATCAGAAGGCTTACAAGCGTGATGGATGTGCACAAAGAGACAATGAAACCGTGAACATTAATTCACAGGCATGAGGGAAAGGGGGTTTTGAAGATATGTGTTGTCAGGGGTTTGGGTCAATACAAAACAAAGTCCTGGTGCCAGGCAGATGGTTGTTTACAGCAGGCATGATGCACCATGTCTGTTTATCTTAGCTAGCTTAGGGGACAAGACAGACAGAGCTTGCTACCTCAGGGTCAACAAAGCACCTTTCTTTTGCTAATTAGCTCCACTCTGGGCAAATTTGTCCTGCTGCCCCGCCTGCTGCAGTCTATAGTCCTGTTTACTGTTTACCTATTTTGGTCCTTCCTTCCTGTGAAAGCAGCTTTCTGCTATTGTACTAAGTTGGGGAGCGTTTCCTCCCTGAATACCTAATCTTGTTTACTATTCTTGGATGCTTTCATCCTGAGGTTTCCTATTTCTATACCTTTGTTCTATACTGGGGGCGCTTTGCCATGTTTACCTAATCTTGTTTACCTCACCTTGGATGCTTTCATCCTGTGGCTTTCTATTTCTTTATGCCTTGTTAACCCGTTGGTGCAAGCTCTGGGAATTCCTAATCTTATTCCCCACAGATTTCCAACACTGGTCTTCAGTTTTCCTGAGCTTTCCTCTCCTGTTTTCTTTTGCCCTTTGCTCTTCTTTTGGGGAAATTTTTTGAACTTTACCCTCTAACATTTTTATTAATTTTCTTTTGCATTTCTACTGTTATATTTTAAAATTTCCAGTGTTGTATTTTTCATTCTCTGTATGTGCTTCCATTAAACATTTTTAATGTTTGTTTTTGAGAGAGACAGAGTGTAAGTGGGGGAGGGGCAGAGAGAGAGGGAGCCACAGAAGCTGAAGCAGGCTCTAGGCTCTGAGCTGTCAGCACAGAGCCTGATGTGGGGCTTAAACCCACGAACCAGGGGCGCCTGGGTGGCGCAGTCGGTTAAGCGTCCAACTTCAGCCAGGTCACGATCTCGCGGTCCGTGAGTTCGAGCCCCGCGTCAGGCTCTGGGCTGATGGCTCGGAGCCTGGAGCCTGTTTCCGATTCTGTGTCTCCCTCTCTCTCTGCCCCTCCCCCGTTCATGCTCTGTCTCTCTCTGTCCCAAAAATAAATAAACGTTGGAAAAAAAAAAAAAAAAACACGAACCACAAGCTCACGACCTGAGCTGAAGTCAGACACTGAGCCAACTGAGCCACCCTGTATAGCACCCCTATATGTTCATCCTATTTTTTAATAGCTTCCTGTTCTTGTTTCTTGGATGCAGTAACTTCTCTTATAGATCTGGAGCTGTAATACAAATTTGGGGGACTTCTCTGCACAGTGTTGGTTTTCTCCAAGTTGATTTTTTTTCCAATTGTTTGTCTTTGATCTCCCTCTTTTGTACTAGAGGTTTTTCTCAGGAGTCATCTTGGACATCTGCCCACTTGAGAGCAGACAGACTAAGAAGCCCACTGGAAGCTGGATGTGTGGATGGGTCTTTCTAACCTCTTTTGTCATAATGTGCTCTGCTGGGCTATTTCACTGGGGGAGCCCCTGATGCCATTGTTTTTAGGTCGTTCCTCTTGAGTGGGGTCATTTTCCCGATGGGCTTTTTCAGTTTGCTACCAAGAGGGTAAAGGCTGGCTGCCAGGCTTTTGGGAGCCAAGCAGGAAGTCAGGCTGGGGGTCTCAGCCCTCAAGACAGATATGGTCACTCAATTCCCCTCAATCCTACCGCCTGCCCTCCTCAGCAGAATCCCGGTATGGTGGTGCCTGGTGGTCCCAGGACAGAGACCAGGTCCAGAGAATAAAATCCTAACCTGACGGCCACTCCATCTCCAAGGCCCTCGAACACTGCCTCCTAATATCTGACGAGTGTGGCCATTTCTCTCCACATCCACCACCATCACCCATGGAACCTGCCAGAATCTCCCACCTAGATCCCTGACACAGCCACCTATACCTCGCCTCTCCCTGGCCTTTCTGTACCCAGGAACCAAGGTGGCCCTTTCATGTGTGACGTCTCTGCTCAAACCCCTCCACAACTTTCTGCCCCTTCAGGACACAGTCCAGCTCCTCCTTAGGAGCTCAAGGCCTCCACGTTCTGGCTTCTCCTTACCTCAGCAGCCCCTTCCCTGCCCCAACCCTCTGCATCTCAGTGGGCCACACATCTCTGGCACAGTTCCTGGTGCCAAGTTAATCACCTCCTTCTGAAAGTCTCCCCGGGTCCTGGCACCTTCCACACCATCTGAGATGGCCTGCTCTCCCTGGGGACCCCGGAAGGAAGGTCTGTTACTCCATATTGGCACTGAATCCTGTTCAGCTTGAGCCCGGCACCCAATACCCAAGGGGTGCTGAGCTGAACTGAGCCCTGGAGGTCATTGCCGCTTGCAGCACTGGAGAGCTCCGTTCTGGGAGCTGATTGCTGGGGGAAGAACCCTCTGATCTATTCTACTGACCCCATCAAGCCTGCCACCGGGTCAGTGAACTGGGGCTGTGTCAGCCATGAGCACCCCCTGCTCCTGGGACTTGCAACAACATGCACTCGTAAAGAATGTAGATGGAGAGGCTACCTCTCAGGCATTCAGGGTGCTGAATGTGACCCCCAAACTACCCTGTAGGCTCTTTCCCAGAGAAGGGGCTGCTCCACTCAGCTGCCTTCTCCCACAGTTGTTTGAAAGTTCATTTCCATAATGGCCATAATGGGGAATGGACAGGGAGCAGGTGTCCTCCCTGAAGCCTGGTCTGTGGTGAAGACAGATGTGAGTGTAACAGGGCAGGGTGGCAGTGATCGCCGAGCACTTGTCAGGATCCCAGCACTTGGTTCCCATCCGCCCACTTGGAGGAGGGTATTATGATCTCTATCTGATAAATGGGAGAGTGGAAACTCCCTAAGTGCCTCACTCAAAGTCAGAGTGCGAAGGACTTGAACCCAGGACTCTCCAGCCCCAGCGGCATGATGCTGCTTCCCTGGCACCAACAGAGACAGCGAGAGGCCTTCCTGGCTCTGTGTGATTTTGGGGGTGCTTGTCAGCCTCTCTGTGCTGGCCCCTGGAAGCCAGTGGAGCAGGTGCCCTTGCAGGCAGGGTTTGTGGAGCCTTTGTCCAGGGGCCGAGGGATAAATAATGCAGAGTGCTCCCTTCTCAGGATAATGGATTCTAGAATCCCAGGCATTGGGTGGGGCAGGAAGGCAGGAGTGGGGCACTGGTACCGCTGTTGGCATCTAGGAAGGGTCATGTGGGACCCGGGTGTGGCTCAGCAGCCCTCTCCTCTGGCTTGTTTTTCCAGTAACTGGTGCCCTTACCAGAAGTCTAGGCTGGTCACCTTTGTAGCTGCTTGCAAAACAGAGAAATTCCTTGTCCACTCGCAGCAGCCATGTCCACAGGAGACTCCGGACTGCCAGAAAGTCAAAGTCATGTGAGTGGGGGCAGGATGGGGCAAGGCGGGCCACCCACCCAAGTCCTACACTGGCTCACTCTGGAGTCACCGAGCTGGCCATCTTTCCCCAGGTACCGCATGATACACAAGCCGGTGTACAAGGTCAAGCAGAAGGTTCTGGCTTCCGTGGCCTGGAAGTGCTGCCCAGGCTTTTCAGGCCCTGACTGCCGACACTACGGTAGGGCTCGCTGTGGCTCCCTCCCCTTCAACCTCTGACCCAGAGGTCAGGCAGCTCCTCTGACCTGTGGTGTCAACATCTGTTGCCTCCTCTCTGCAGATCCCACGGCAATCCTTGAGCCCGAAGATCCAGGGGATGGCCTCCAGGAGTCTTGGGATGGGCCAGTCGGCTTTGAACCAGGTATGCTGCTTTCCTAGAAGGTACAGGAGGGGCAGGCAGGCAGGCAGGCAGGCAGAAAGAACCCACATGCCCAGGCCATTTCAGGAAAACTCTGTGCCCAGAATCAGCAGGAGTCCCTCTGTGGCCCTGTATCACCCTACCCCCCCACACCAAGGAGGGCAGAGCCACAGGGCCCTCGGTCACTGCCTGTTGGCTAAGCACACACACCCTTTCCCTTGACTGCATTTTCTGGGAAGGATAGCTTCATCCGGCACCTACCTTGCCCCTTGAATGGGACAAGATCCCATGGCCTGGAAGAAACTTTCCCCCATGTCTCCTAACCAGGGCCAGAAAGTCGTGCTAGCCTTGGTGTATAGTCAGCACAGAACCACCAAGAGGCACCAATTGTGAGGCCTTTCAAGGCTGGACCACGGCCGACGTGGCAAATAAATTTCATCGTGCGGTGAACTCCTACCTTTAGACAAGGGCTGCCTAGGATGATTGTTGAGAGGCCATGTCCACACAGCCGAGGACAAAAGTGTGCCATGATTGATTAGGCGTGTCTGCTGTGGGTGCCCAGTGAGGGTGAGGGCTCAAGCGCCAAGCATTTCCCCCTCTGGAGCTAAAGGCTTCTGAGCTCCCGCTCACAGGACGTCAGCACACAGCTCCCTGATATTTCTATCTGAACCTGGAAATTTCTTTCTCCGTACCTCACGATCTGCCCAGATCTGGGGAGTGAGACCTCGACACTTATCCCTTGTGTGTCTTCAGGCCACCTGGCTGCAGAGATCAGCGACACCATGGTGCCACAGGAGGATCTCCAGAACGATATTCACCAGGTGGCAGACAGCCTCCCAGGCCTGTGGAAGGCGCTGGAAAGCAACGTCACAGCTGCGACCATGGAGGCAAATCAGACAGAGCCTGGTGAGTGGCAGGCTCCAGGGGTGGAGGAACAGCCTGTTCACATCTGAGGGGAGAGAGGAAGGCGGGGCAGGAAGGCCCAGATCTCAGAGGAGCCCCCTCTGGTCCCTGCCTGGGGAGGGGTGTCTGTTCCTTGCAGGGCTTGTGTACAAACGTGTCTCTGTTGCAGTGTTTCCTGGCAGATCCCTGGAGCAGGTGCTACTGCCCCACATGGACGCCTTCCTGCGAGTGCATTTCAGCCCCATTTGGAGCAGCTTCAACCAAAGCCTGCACAGCCTCTCCCAGGCCGTAAGAAACCTCTCTCTTGACGTGGAGGCCAACCAGCAGGCCATCCGGGGGGTCCAGGAGAGCACGGTGGCCAGAGCTGACTTCCAGGAGCTTGGTGCCAAATTTGAGACCAAGGTGCAGGACAACGCCCAGAGAGTGGGACAGCTGCGGCAGGACGTGGAGGAGCGCATGCACGCCCAGCACCTCTCCCTGCAGCAGTCCGTCTCCGAGGTACACGCAGATGTGGACGCCAAGTTGAAGAGGTTCCTTAAGGCCCAGGGGCCCGTGGGGGCCAACGGCAGCCTGGTCCCCGCGGCGGCGGGGGCAGCGGCAAGGCCGGAGCCCGAGAGCCTGCAGGCCAGGCTGGGCCAGCTGCAGAGGAACCTCTCAGCGCTGCACGCGGCCGCCGGCCGCAGGGAAGAGGAGTTGCGGGGCATCCTGGCGGACATGCAGGCCACCCTGGCGCAGCACGTGGAGGAGATCAAGGAGCTGTACTCGGAATCCGATGAGACCTTCGATCAGATCAGCCAGGTGGAGCACAAGCTGTTGGAGCTGCAGGTGAACCACACGGCGCTGCGCGAGCTGCGGGTGATCCTGATGGAGAAGTCGCTGATCATGGAGGAGAACAAGGAGGAGATGGAGCGGCAGCTCCTGGAGCTCAACCTCACCATCCAGCACCTGCACGGCACCAACGCCGACCTCATCAAGTACGTCAAGGACTGCGACTGCCAGAAGCTCTACTTGGACCTGAACGCCACACGAGCCCTGGAGGAGGCGCAGGTGGGCCCGGACGAGCGGCACCGGCTCGAGGGCTCGTCCCTGCAGGCCCTGAGCGACGCCGTGGCCGCCCTGTCGCTGGCGGTGGACGAGCGGCGGGCGGAGGGCGAGCGGGCGCGGGTCGACGGGGCGCGGCTGCGGAGCCAGCTGCGGGCGCTGGACGGCGAGGCGAGCGCGCTGCGGGAGGCGCACGGGGAGATGCGGCGCGAACTCGGCCAGCTGCACGGCTACTTCAAGGCCCTGCTGGACGACGCGCTGCGGCACGAGGCCGTGCTGGCCGCCCTTTTCGGAGAGGAGGTGATGGAGGAGATGTCCGAGCAGGCGCCCGGCCCGCTGCCGCTGCGCTACGAGCAGATCCGCGTCGGCCTGCAGGACGCCGCCAGCGGGCTGCAGGAGCAGGCGCTCGCCTGGGACGCGCTGGCCGCCCGCGTGGCGGCCCTGGAGGCGGCGGCGGAGGCGGCGGGAGGCCGCGATGCGTCGCCGGGGGAGGCCGGCGGGCGGGTCCCCGCCGGGCTGGCGCAGGAGCTGGAGCGCCTGGACGCCGACCTCCAGAGGGTGGGCCGTTGCTGCGAGGCCTCCGGGGTCTCCTCCCTCAACAGCTCCCTGGAGGGCCTGCAGGAGGCGCTGTCCGCCACCCAGCGCGACTTGGAGCAGCACCAGCGCCTCTTCCACAGCCTCTTCGGAAACTTCCAAGGGCTTTTGGCAGTCAACGTCAGCCTGGACCTGGGGAAGCTGCAGGCCATGCTGAGCAAGAAAGGGAAGAAGCGGCAGAAAGGTCTGGAAGCTTCCCGGAGGAGAGACAGGAAGGAAGCAGAGCCCAGGGCGGATGCACTTATCAAAGGGCCTGTGCTTTGGGAAGCAGGTGAGTTCCTGAGGGAAGGGGGGCGTGCGGCTGGGTAAATTGGGGAGGACAGGGCTGGCTGCTGGCAGCTCTTTTGCCTCGGAGAAGACCAGATGAAAGAGAACAAGGTGAGCATCCTTCAGGGGTACTCAGGGCCCGCTTTGCCCAGATCCCCCTTTCATTGACGGCCAGGGGCCTCTTAAGCTACCGGAAGTGTAAGCAGGTAGAAGTCACCAGAACCAACCATCAATGAGCAGGCAGAGGCCCTCCATGTAAACGTTTGGGGCCCGTATATACACCACGGAGCTGTCTGCCGCTCAGCCACTAGAGCGAGGAGGGGGATGCCTCCCTTCCCCGCAGGCCACAGCCTCAAATCTCTCCGTCCCAGCTCTTCCCCTCCACCCTGCTTCACCCCCTGTGTCTTTAATCAGCTCCCCTGTATACAAATATGTGACTAGGGACTGGTGTCACCGGCCATGGGCAGCACTCGGCAAGAGGAGAATACAGGGGAAGGCCTTGGGCCCTGAAAGGAGCTTGTCCTGCTAACATAGTAGACCCATGTTGCTGCTCTGCGCCAGGCCTTCCGTGGGCTTTGGCACGCGGAGTCATCATAACAGCTCAACAGTCCGTCATCACTGCCATCTTACCTGAAACTGAGGCTCAGTCAGGGCAAGTGTCCTGCTAGTTCGTACAGCTAGTAAGTGGCACAGGGAGTCCTGAACCCTGTCCAGCTGTCTCTAGGATGCTGGTTCTTCTCCTGTGAAAGGCCCTTGACGACGGGTCCCTGCAGGGCCCCGGGACCCTGGGCCTGGGAAGCTGGCTCTGAGGCTGATGTGATGTGCAGCCAGCCATCCTGGCCCCTCCCTGAATGTGGCCTGGGGAGGGAGACCACTAGACTCCGTGCCTCAAGTGACTCCCCCCTGCCAGAGAGGCTGGCCCTGGGGCTATGGCCACATCCTCATCCAGACACAGGACTGAGTACAGGGCTGCCATCTGGGCTGTCTGTATGCTGGTGTAGCCTGGCATGTGGGAGGTCTGAGGATCCCATCCCAAGCTCTTCCTGCTCCTGTCATTCTCCATCACGGCCCTGGAGGCCTTCGTGTGCCTGGGGGCAGTGGACCGCCTCTAGCACCACTTCCTTGTCTCAGTTTCTCCCTCTGTAAAATGGGAGAATCACTTTGTGCCCTGCAGGGAAGCCCACTGTCAGTTTTCCAGCTAGCAAATCAGTGAAGCACAGCCCTTCAGCCTCCTGCGGGGCAGAACTCTGCGGTAAGGCTGAACTCTGGGCGGCAGGCCGGCTGCAACATGTGGAGAGAGTGCCGAGTACCGGCAGAGGGCGCGCCGGGCGGGCATTCCTTCAGCTGGCCGAGCGCCCCACCTCCTGGACGCTGGGTGAACTGCAGAGCCAGCAGCAGGCCTGTGATCTTCCACAAATGGGAAAGCTATTCCAAACTTCCTAATTCTCAGAAAATCTTCCAGAACTAAAGAAGAGCAGAAATTTGACATTCACAAAACTATTGCTGGACCGGGAGCCAAAGAGCTGGGGCTGTAGGTGGGATCAAGTCACTAACCACTATGCCGCTTGCCCCTCCTTTAGGCTTTGGTTTTATCCCCTAAGAAATGGGGAGGTTTGGTCTCCTCTGAGAGACAGAGAGAGAGAGATACAGAGAGATAGAGAGTTGAGGGAGCACGTGAGGAACATCACCTCATTGATGCCAAGGCCAGTGTCATGGCCAGAACCCCAGTGGGACTCACCCTTCCCGTCTCCTGGCCCTGTCCTCCCCTGCCTGAGAGTCTTGGCCAGGCAGCCAGGTTGGCTCCTTCCTCACTGTACGCTCACCCCCCTATGCAGAGTGGCTCCTTCTGGCTCCAAGCCTGCATGTGGCCCTGGCAGGCCTCACGCCTATGTTCTCTTCGTCTCTCTTGTCCTCCTATGGCTGGGTAAAATGCTTCTTTCTTTTTTTTTTTCTTAAAAAAATTTTTTTACACTTATTTATTTTCGATAGAGAGAGACAGAGCACAGGTGGGGGAGGGACAGAGAGAGAAGGAGACACAGCATCCGAAGCAGGCTCCAGGCTGTGCGCTGTCAGCACAGAGCCCGACGCGGGCTCGCACTCACAAACCGCGAGATCATGACCTGAGCCGAAGTCGGACACTCAACCGACTGAGCCACCCAGGCGCCCCCAAAATGCTTCTTGCAATGGGAAGAGCACCAGAGATCAGGAGATCCAAAGACAGCTGCCAGTGTGGTAATTTATGATCTGTGTCACCTGGAGCAAGTGCTCCCTCTCTGGGCCCGTGTCCCCATCTGTAATCCCGGAGCTCTGTGCAACGGTTGGAAAACGTTAAGATGACCAGCTCGAAGAGTTTTCTTGCCCAGCCCTACCTGCTGTCCTGTCTCTAAGGTCTTGTGCCAAACATCCAGGAGGAAGGACCCTTCAGGGTTCTTTCATCCTCTCACCAGCGTTAGCATGATTACCTTGAGGATAGGGGTTATTTTCTTTTGGAGAGATCTCAAGATCCCCAGTAGGTGGCAGTAGTCTGGGAGTCGGAGACCCGGGTCCTGTCCCAGCTTGCCATTGGCAAGCCACATAGCTTTGGACAACCGGGTAAGCACTCAAGACTCAAAGTTTCCTCAAAGAAGGGTACTTACCTCTCAGGATGCTAGAAGGAAAAGGGAGCAAAGGAGGAAGTGCTTTTTATTTTTTTTTTTTTTATGTTTTTTTTTTTTCAACGTTTATTTATTTTTGGGACAGAGAGATACAGAGCATGAATGGGCGAGGGGCAGAGAGAGAGGGAGACACAGAATCGGAAACAGGCTCCAGGCTCTGAGCCATCAGCCCAGAGCCTGACGCGGGGCTCAAACTCACAGACCGCGAGATCGTGACCTGGCTGAAGTCGAACGCTTAACCGACTGCGCCACCCAGGCGCCCCAGGAAGTGCTTTTTAAAAACGTACACCAGGAGAGACAGCAGACTTGTATTTTCCTTTCTCTCAGTGACATGGTGAGTGCTGGCCCGTTGGCTCCCACTCTCTGAGGTTGCTATTGGGAACCCGTAGGGTATCTAGAAATAGTGGCTTATTCCTACTGTTAACAAGGTGAGAAAGGCAGGTCTCAGGGTTTAATTTGCCGTCTAAGGGAGTGAGGGATTGAGTCACTGAGCGCTTTCGTCCTGCATTCCAGGCTCCCCTGTGGCCTTCTATGCCAGCTTTTCAGAAGGGACGACTGCCCTGCAGACAGTGAAGTTCAACACTACCTACGTCAACATTGGCAGCAGCTACTTCCCCGAACACGGCTACTTCCGAGCCCCCGAGCGCGGGGTCTACCTGTTTGCAGTGAGCATTGAATTTGGCCCCGGGCCAGGTACAGGGCAGCTGGTGTTTGGAGGTCACCATCAGACCCCTGTCGGTTCCACTGAGGAGCGGAAGGGCGGAAGCACGGCAACAACCTTTGCCATGGCCGAGCTGCAAAAAGGCGAGAGAGTGTGGTTTGAGTTAACCCAGGGATCCGTAGTAAAGAGACACCCGCCAGGCACGACATTCGGGGGATTCCTTATGTTCAAGACCTGAACACTGGACACGGCCCCGACCAGACGTGGCGGACTCGCCCAGCTCTCCTTGGCCTGGAGCCCTGGCCAGGGGTGGTCTGGAGACCATCCAGCCGGTCCAGTTCTTCCTGGAAAACTTCTGCAAAGACAATGTGGTGTGTGTGGCCTCCCTCTAGATGCGCTGGGTTTCGCTATTTCTTACTGACGAGAAGCACCGGAATACTCCTCTCTGGGCAGAACCCGGCCCGGGACGGGTGAACGTTAGCTTGGCGCGCCTTCTGAGGCGGCATGGCTTGGACTCCGGCTCTCTGCCACACCCTGTGTTTTACGGCATCTTTGGTGTGCTGCTCCTCCTGGGGTTGGAAACTTGAAACCTTTCTCCCGCTTCTTCTCCCTGACCTTATGCCAGAAAAGCGTTCTTTCCCGGAAGGAACGTTCCACACAGAGGTGACATTTTGGACAATGTTGGAAACCGGTCTCTACCCACTACAGGGCAGTAGGAGAAAACCAACCTGTTTGGCCTTTACTAGCAACAGGGACAGAGGCCTCATTGAGTGACCAAAGGAACAAAATTATTATCTTCTCTTTGGTTTTAGTCCTTCTTTGAACTTATCTGTAGCCTTAATTTCACTTCTTTTTCTCCTTGCTGCCAGAAGATAAAGGCCAAGCATGCCAAACATGATCTAAAATGTGTACAGCCTTTACCTTTTTTTTTTTCCCCCACTTCCTCCACTAGCTAATGAGCGCCCTCATTCTTATTAGCATCTCTCACCGGGAAGGAGGCTGAGGGAGGAAGTGAAGGAAGATGGTCAAAATCTTCCTCAATAATGATCAGCTCTGGAATAAAGCAATGCCTTTCAAGTCTCTGCCTGGTTTACTTGTGGAGAGCAGAAAGATTTGGTAAAGTAGAAATGGAGGAAATGAAACTCTTTGGGATAAACGTGACTCTCATCATTCCAGGCCGTGTTTGACTTGACTTCAGTTAAGTTCCACATAAAACACGCAAGAGTCCTCCACGGTAGGCGGTGATGTGAATCTTGGGAGGAGACAGCACAGCCCAGAGTTGCCCCTATTCCCGCAATATCGATATATGGTTTTAAAAACATTACAGAGCCTGGAGCAAACTGGCTTGAGAAAGCTGTCATTGAATTGTCAGGAAATGTTTGTAGGTGTTCAATATTTGGGGTTTTTTAATTAAAAAAAATTTTTTTTTAAATTTTAGAGAGATAGTGCACGCAAGCAGGGGAGAGGGCCAGAGGGAGGGGGGAGAGAGAGAGAGAATCCTAAGCAGGCTCCGTGCTTAGCACACAGCCTGACGCCAGGGTTTGATGCCACAACCCTGGGATCACGACCTGAGCCAAAATCAGGAGTCACTTAACCGACTGAGCCACCCAGGAGCCCCTCAAAACTTGTTGAACACACTCTTCCCCATAAGCAAATTGGATTGGACTGGGTAGTGAACAAGGACGGGAGTTGGTTGTCAGGGTTAACGGGGTTCTCAGCCCTTCTCCTTGTTTCCTAAGGGTCATTAATTCAAACAGTTGTCCCTCAGAATTTATTTACCACTAAGCTCTGTGTGCTCAGTGTGCTCAAACATTAACGTTCAAAGAAGTGTGCCAGGCCGTTCTGCCACTGACAGCTTGACCCTGGAGTAAACCACCACCTCTCTTGAACTTTTCCCATTGGTAGTATGAGGTGGCTAGGCTAATAGCTTTCATTAAGTATCTTGGTGTTTTATTATCTCGACCACAGGGCCGACTCTGGCCTTCCTGCCCTTCGCTCTGGCCAGGGCCTCTTGCCTAATGTGGCTCTCAGTTGCCAAGACTAATCCCAACCCAAGGCATGATGCATTTGGGCCATTCCCGACCAAAGATTGGGAAGCCAGTACCAGGCCCCCCTTGCTGCTAGAAAGACCTCACTGTGTCTTCTTTCTGCTCAATCTGGCTACTATTGGTCAAGCCGTACTAAGTGGAAATGTTAGGGTAGCGTGGTCTTACCATTTAAGATGTTCATTTGGAATGTATTACAGCTAAACAGAGTGAACTCATCTCCATAACGGACATATGTCCTCTAACCCTCACATGGCGTGGATGAATCGCTCCAGAAGTTTCTGGGATGTGAACTGGAGAAAACAATGGTTCTTTTATTTATTTATTTTTAAATTTTATTTTGATTTTGAGAGAGAGGAGAAAGTGGGGGAAGGGAAGAGGGAGAGAATCTTAAGCAGGCTCCACGCTCAGTGCAGAGCCCAACACTCAACCAACTGAGCCACCCAGGCATCCCAACAGTGGTTCTTTTAAATAGGATGCTTTCCAATCAACAAAACCAATTTCACAAAACCTTATTATGTTTACTTCTATAATGAAGACACCAGATTAGCAAGAATTCTAGAGTTCATTTGACAGATTTCTGATCTCCACTATGGCATCTAATATCTCTGGGTACAGACTCTTTTTCCATTGCCCACCAGCCGTAGTGTTCCCCAGGGGTTAAAACATACTTCACTGTGGCATCCAGAACGAGGCAATGGTGGTATCCTACCTCCCCAAATTTGATGGGGAGAAAAAAACCATAAATATATTCAAAAACAATATGGAAAAACAAGAAAGGGTACCATAAGCAGATCAGAAAATTTTCCTAGTTCCTGAAAAATGGGAAGTAGAAGGGATCAAGTATAAAATGAAATAGGAGTAGGAAATCATAACCCAAAACCTTTGAGACTCCTGGAGATGGGAGTGATTTCGAGGGAACCCCAAACTGAAACTCAGCCCCTAAGACAGTTGAGGGGATGAGCAGAGGCGATACAGCTGAGGGGCAGCAGGCCCGGGGTCCCAGCCGTCCCCTGCCTGTGCGAAGCGGCTGGCGGCAGTGGCCTCTGCCCCGACCTAGGCAGTGCGGGGCGATCCTGGGCCTCCAACTGCAGGCTGGCTACTGCCCGTGGAGGCAGGAAGCTCCCAGAAGACATGGATAACCTTTTTTTTTTTTTTTAATTTTTTTTAACGTTTATTTATTTTTGAGACAGAGAGAGACAGAGCATGAACGGGGGAGGGGCAGAGAGAGAGGGAGACACAGAATCGGAAGCAGGCTCCAGGCTCTGAGCCATCAGCCCAGAGCCCGACGCGGGGCTGGAACTCGCGGACCGCGAGATCATGACCTGAGCTGAAGTTGGACGCTTAACCGACTGAGCCACCCAGGCGCCCCAAGACATGGATAACCTTACCCGCAGCAGTCCAGACGCATGTTCCCAGACCACAACATACTGTCAAAGTAACGCCTGACCTTTACTTTTATTTCAGAAACTTTTTTATTTTAGAAACACTGTGGAGAGGATATATGGTCTGTAAAAGATGTTCCTTTAAAAAATTTTTTTAATGTTTATTTTTGAGAGAGAGAGAGAGAGGGAGAGAGTGGGGGAGGGGCAGAGAGACAGGGAGACAGAATCTGAAGCAGGCTCCAGGCTCCAAGCTGTCAGCACAGAGCCTGACATGGGGCTCAAAGCCACCAACTGTGAGATCATGACCTGAGCCAAAGTCGGGGGCTGATCTGACTGTTCTTTTTTTTTTTTTCTTAATGTTTGTTTCTGAGAGAGAGTGCGATCACAAGTGGGGGAGAGACAGAGAGACCGGGACAGAAGATTCAAAGCGGGTGCTTTGCCAACAGCAGAGAGCCTGATGTGGGGCTCGAATTCACAAACCATGAGATCACGACCTGAGCTGAAGTTGGCGTTTAATTGAGCCACCCAGGAGCCCCTGTAAAAGATGCTTCTTAAAGCTCTCCTTTCCTCTGCCGCTCTGCAGCAACGCTGGCATCCTAGGTTTCTCTTGAAAATACCAAACATCATCAGCTCTGGTCTGAGCAGCGTTTCTCCATCCTCCATCAAGAAAGCTCCCCGAAACCTGGCCTAACAGTGACAAAACTTGCTGAGGGGCGGTGGGGGTGGGGGGCGAGCTAAATGTGGAGTGGGAAAAGCCTGAATCCTCTTGAGTAGGCGAAAAGAAAGTATCACTTATTTTTTTTTAATTTTATTTTGAGGGGAGGAGGGACAGAGAGAGAGAGAGAGAGCATGAGTGGGGGAAGGGCAGAGAGAGAGAGAGAGAGAGAGGGAGAGAGAGAATCCCAAGCAGGCTCCTCGCTGTCAGTGTAGAGCCCGATGCGGGGCTGAAACCCACAAACCGTGAGATCATGACCTGAGCTGAAATCGAGAGTCAGACACTCAACCGACTGAGCCACCCAGGTGCCCCAGAAAGGATCATTTCTCAATTTTTGCTCTAACAAACAGCTATTACCCCATCACTTCCTGATAAAAACAGGAGGCTGAGGAACACTGAACTGACATGAGCAGGGGTTCAGTAACGCAAAGATTAGCAACTACACCAAAGTGCTAAATATTTGTGGAAAACTAACATCATGAACAAGAGAATACAAAACTGAAAAAAATGTGAAGATTTTGGAATATTCAAGTCTCTAAAACAATACAGGAAACTGGAAATCTTATTTGCCACTCAGATTCTGGTTTCTAAATACCATCCTCTCTAAAAGGAATCAGAGTGCCTGGGAGCATGGCTGACCCCATGGCTGGGGCAGGTACAGTACCAGATGACCCTGGAACATCTTTTCAGCCCCCCCAAAGGGTAAGAAGTGCTCAAAAAAAGATGGGCATGTGGAAAAAGCCTCAAGAGCCAACTTGAATTTCCAGGGGTCAAGTCTGAATCAACTTGAGCATCAAAACAAATAATGACCTCATAGACTATAACCCATTGTATAAAATAAGAATCCATGAGTTCCTACTGATAATAAAAAATAAACAGGAAGGGAAGCTAGACCTCTTCCTTACAGAATGCCAATTAATAAATGTAAATGTAATAATGCAAGCAAAAGTCACTATTTTGTAACCACTGATTCACACTGGAATTACCAATGGCTGGGACAGTCTCAAATTATCTCCATAGCATAGTAATTACAAGGGAAAACAACCAACTGTGCAGTGAAGACAGTAGGCATCGCCTCGAGTAAGGGATCAACAATGACATTATCGATAATGGCCTTCCCAATGGGACACAAATATGTCCACAAACCCTCTGGCCTTTTTACTCTAGAAAATGTATCACAGAAGACAGAAACTGGAGAACTGTTTCAGATTGAACAGTAAGGAGACATGACAACTAAATGCAATGTGACAGATTCTGGGCCCAGAAAGTGTGCTCTCGAGGACTTTATTAGAATAAACTGGCAAAGGTCTGCAGGTTATAGTATTGCTGATAATTATAGTGTCAATGTCAACTTTCTTGATTTCGAAAACTGTACCTAATGGTTATGTAATAGAATATCCCTGAAATATTGAAAGAAACATGAGCTCTGTAATTTAATCCAAATAGTTCAGAAAAGGTGTATGTGTGTATGTATGCACGCACGTGTGCACAAACATTCCAAGACAAGCCTTTATGCCTGTATACACACACACACAGAGACTGATAAGGCAATTGTGGCAAAACGTAGTAGTAGTTTATGAATCTGGGTGAAGGGTAAATGGCATTCTTTATACTATTTTTACAACTTTTCTGGAATTTTGAAGTTATTTCAAAAAAAAAGCTAAAATCAAATTTGGTGGAGGGGCACCTGAGTGGCTCAGTGGGTAAAACATCTGACTCCTGATTTCTGCTCGGGTCACGATCTCACAGTTCATTAGATCAAGCCTCGTGTTGGGCTCTGCACCGACAGAGTGGAGCCTGCTTGGGATCTCCCTCCTTCTCTCTCTCAAAATAAATAGACATTTTAAAAAAAAACTTTGGTTTAATAAAACTTAGTAGATAGGCTGAAAAGAAGAAGGTAGGAGGGAACAAAGGAGAGACAGACTAAGAAATATGGAAGAAACATCCAGGACACCTAATATTTGCCTAATAGGAGTTCTAGAAAGAAAAGTAAAAGAAGAAAAGGGAGGAAATAGTGGAAGTTCTCAGGTTTAAGGAAAGGTTAAAAGCATGCAGTTAGTACTAACACAAAGAAATGTATCCAGACATGGCAAGTTTAAACTTCAAAACATCAAAAAAAAAAAAAAATCCTGTTTCTTGAATGAAATAAATTACAGTGGGCTGAATTAGACACATCAGACTTCTTACTGGCAATAGGGATGTTGGAAGTATCTTCAGTTAGATTCTATCTCCAGCCAAAGTCCTAGCCAAGAAGGAAGACAGAACCAAACAATAAGCTTTGATTTTTAAGTGTTTGATTGAAACGTCTTCCATAACAGTGTTGGTCTTTTATTTTGCCACGGCCTTTCGATCGTCTTTTTAATAGTTTTCAACGCTTACTCGGATTTTAGTCATGCAGCAAGTAGCAGCGAGCAGAGCAGCAGGTGCCCATCACCAACCTCAGTCATCAGCCAATTTTCACTTTGCTTTAAAAATGGCTCCCCTCTCAACGACGAAGGCCTTAGTTCTTTCTTCCTCTAGCTTGAAAATATTTTGAGTATTTCATACTGACCTTTGACTTCCAAATAACGGTAACATTTCAGGTTCCCCGTAGAGGGATATTTAGAGCACTGAGGTGGAGGTAGGAAGCACTGGGGAAGCTGGAATCACCTTGAACTTCGTTCTGAGCAGACATGTGGACACTCAGTAAAACTAACTGGACAAAGGCCAGGACTATCCGGTTTAGAGGAGGAAGAGGCAGGCCACGCATATTCCATCTAAACAGGAGAGTAACAATCTCTATCTCAAAGGGCAATTAGGGATTAACCTTTCAGCCCCAGCCTTGGCTTCGATCTGGAATATTTTTTGGGTGTACCTTCGCACTTGAACTAAGCCTCCTCTTGCTTTCCAGCTTTAGGGGGACTTGCCTCTTTCTGCTCTTAACCTGAGCTCACAGGACTGAACTCCAAGACCAGTGCAGTGCCCAGTGCCACTGGGTGGCCTCTGCCTTACACTGCTGGCTGGCTACCTTCGGTGCACCGTGTCTGCTTAGTCACGGCTGGACTGCTCCAAGGGCTGAAGCAAGGCTTTGCAGGAACACGCGTCTAACTTCATACAGTCTAAAGTGCCAGAAATGGTCCTTGTGCTACCAACAGGCAGATAAATATTTCTCCAAGTGAGCGAAGATTTAATGACTGAATTAGCGTCTGCTTGAAACTACCTACAAGGATTATTCTGAAAGAATAGTGTCCTCATCCCTTAATGTTTACTCTAATAGTCCTACTACTACTATTAAAGAAACCTTGGAAATAGTCACTATTCCAACTAATCAGTGAGAGTAACAGATTATGCTGGGAAGGAAAAATGAATATACTGACCCAGGTTTTGAGTCAGCCTTTAACAGATGGAAGGAAAGCTAGCAAGTATTTGATAGGCCCAAGAAATGCCTGATTCTTCTTTCCCAGGCTGCAGGGGAGTGTGTGCTATTGTTTCAAGAAAGCATCTTACAGTGAAACTAAATGGGGGTTCCTGTAAGGAATCTAAAATAGGCTATCTCCAAGCATGCATCTTTTTTGGCAAGGAGACCATTGACTAGTCCCAAACCTTTTATGATGATTTAACCTGTTCAACTGCCTAAGGCATCATAAGGTACATTGAATTTACACACAACTGCCCACAGCTCTGATTGGTGTTGGGAATATATGCAGGGAGGGTAAATGAAACTGCTGCAGAACAGAAGGAGAGCTATTGTCCCTCCTTGCATTTCCAGCTTTTAACAAAGCGTTTGCTGCAAGCAAGAACACTGTAAAGCCAGATAAATGGATTCCATTAATCTCAATAAAAAAATGAGTTACTGGGGCCACCTAGGTGGCTCTGTTGGTTAAGTGTCTGACTTAGGCTCAGGTCATGATCTCATGGTTTGTGAGTTCAAGCCCCACATTGGGCTCTGTGCTGATAGCTCAGAGCCTGGAGCTTGCTTTGGATTCTGTGTCTCTCTCTCTCTCTGCCCCTGCCCTGCTCGCACTCTGTTTAGGTCTCTCAAAAAGTGAATAAACGCTAAAAAAAAAAAAAAAAAAAAAAAAAAAAAAAAAAAAAAGAAATGAGTTAAATGGGAACAAACCAGGCACTATGGTAGCAGAGAGAGATGGAAATTGGAAGCAATGTAGCAAGATGAACCCTCTCTTGACATGACTAGTATGACTGTCCATGAGAAACCCTCCGGGCAGAAATATGGCAACATTTAACCAAGAACCTTTGATTTTTTTCATCTTAAATATTCCTTTAAAAGTTCATATTCACTAGTCTCACTTTTAGGAATGTAATCTAAGAGAATAAATTCATGATTTAAGAGATTTAGGTATACGGATGTGCAATACATTCGTTATATTTTTGAAAACAATGGAAATAACCCAAATATTCAACAGGGAATTACAAAAATAAATTATTCCATCTACTTGTTGGAATATTATGCATTCAACTTTTTTTTTAAGTTGTTTCGATGGATATTAATGACATACTATGGTCTTAATTTTGTAGAAAGTATGCAGTAGAAAAGAGTGAAAGGCAACATCCAAAAGTGAATAGGGGTAACATGTGGCAGAATTGCGAGTGATTTTATTTGCTTCTTTATGCTTTTCTGTTTTCCAAAGTTTCTGCAATGAGTGCATAGTTTTAGAATTAGAAAAAAAGTTTTTTTAGAGGGAAACAACCCTTCATTGTAATAGGTTTGTAACTTCTCTATCTACATGAAGGAAAGAGTGTGTGGTCACTTACCTGCTGTGTGTCCCACACTGGATTTCCAGTAGCTGAAATGCACATCTCAGAGACACGTGTACATACACTAACTTGCTGTAAAATCTCACCAGGCATGTGACTTTTGACACACAATACCGTCGGAGCAGAGTATCACAAAACACATCACTAAAGTATACTAAAATAAGGTTATTTACTTAAAAATGATACATTGGATGTAATCTATATATAGAACAAAGCAATTAATGGTAAACTTAATAAGGCACCTTTTAAACCAGATGCTGTACAAAATACATTTAGTGTATTACATATCAAAGATGAATCTATATTTTTGGTGTTTTACAATTGCATAATAAAACTGCTTGTTTTTAACCCTTCTTTTGATGTCTATGTACAACTTCCCTAATTAAGCTATAATGATATTTTCATTTATACAATATATATACTACATTTTAGTTTTTAAACAGGCAAGGACAATGGTCACTAAAAGAGCTTAAATAATTCCACTGAAAGCATAGTACAGAGCACAAGCTAAAATTACAGTAATAGATTTACTCCTTTGCAAAAGCAGTATTCACATACTTTCCTTACGGGATGACCATCACACGTGGCTTCACGTGCTGCCGGCCGGAGATTTAATTTGGTGTTTATGCACAAGTCAGCTCTGTGCGGTTTTCCACTGTAACTCTCATAACAGCACTGAGGCAATACGATGAACTGCTACCCTATTTTAACACCTGACCCAAGCAAGTAATAAATACCACCCCTTTCGACAGTACAAGAGCTACAACAATCTTTTTTAGAAAATCAATTAGTATTTCTCCTGTTGAGGTTAATTTAGGTATTTGGAACATTTCCAAACAACGTGTATGAAAAGAAACATAAGTGATTTAATTTATAACATCTTGCCTGGAATAAATAATTCAATATCAAATTTGATCTTGGGCCAGTTTAAGAGATACATGATTTTTTAAAAGTTGTATTACATTTTTGTCCTAAATAGAAGTAAAACGTACGAAAGAAAAAGGTACTGAGTATTTTTAGACTGCATAAATAAAAAATCTGGCACGTTTTGTAAAACATAATTTTCAAAAGCTATAGGCCACTCTCTAAAGTTTAGGGACACTTCTAATGTTGACCGAAATATCTTTTGTGAAGACATTTCCAGAGAAACTAGATTCAAGCTAAATTGTAAGTGGGGCCAAATAATGGCTCCTGGGGTTTTACAAATTATTAACTATATAGTACTATGTAATACTTCCTCTTAGTCTTTAAATATTTCACTTACTGGATGAACTTAGAAATTTAACAGTGAGAGTAGGAAGGAGAGAAGAAAATAAGTTTCATGCATATTTTTTGGACTTTAGTATTTCAAATATGGCATCATTTGCTTTCTAAAGAACATGCTTAGAAAATATTTTAACTGAACAAGCCACTGAAGTTAATTCTTGATACCACTTTTCATAGATCTATTTATTAAAAAAAAATCATTATAGTGGTCTTCTACTTATATACTATCTGTAATCGTCTGCTCTCACACACTATTTTAACATTACTAAGAATAGAGTTTGCCTTTCTTTACATACTTTGTTATTAAGATGACAAATAATTTCCAAGATCTATAGTTTATCCAATAAAAAATAAAGCAACCTTAGATTACGATCAGAGCTCAGAATTGTTCTTAAATCACATGGCAACATGGATTAGAATCGGTCAGTACAGACACAGGGAGAACATTCTGAAAGAGCACGTTATTGCATACTATCTATACATTTACTGATTTTGATGAACACTTCAAACTTTAATTATGTTAGATGAAAACTACTAAGCTTAGTCACACCTATTCAAGAAAATCTCAAATTTGTGAAGTTTCATGTATAAATAAGTAAGAGTTTCATCCTTAAACGCCAGTCAGATTTTTGGTAATGGATGGATACGTGCTCTGATTCCTCCCCTTTAAAGGTTTTTAACTATGTTGTGATATAATCACATTTATTTTATGTTACATTCAAAAAAAACTATTCACTTTGTGCACCCGTGAGCTGTTTGTTCAGGATAAGACATTAACAGGAAAAAGGCATTACAGAAGTGTAAGTTTAAGTAAATCAGAATTATTCCTTGGGATAACAAGGCATGCATAAAATATGTCGCATTGTACTGAATAATAGCTCTATGGAATAGACACAGGTAATGGCTACAGACATTTCATAGTCTACAGTCATATCACTAGATACTGAGCTTTTTTTGCCTGACTCTTCATTGTCATCACAAGTTATGGAACAGAAATCATACAACCAAAAGTCTCAAATGATTTAAATGCCCAAAATAGTTGTTGGTAAGTTTCTATCAGCCCTGAAATAGAAACTTCTAATTGGAGGATCCCTTCACAAAGAAAACATGAGATGACAGCATCTTATTGAAAGTCTATGCCTGAAATAACAAAGTCCTAGATTTGATATATGCTTTTGAATGCATTAATTCTGAAAATTTATATGTAGTTCTACTTTATAACTTCTTTTTTTTCTGATGATCTCTTAATTTTTTTCCCTTAAGAATGGGATATGAGGTACACAGGAGCTGGTTTCTACAGTATACATGTATGTACATATATAAAATATGGTTGTAAAGGAGGTGTTTTGCAAATAAAGCATATTACACACAAAATATAAATAACTTCCCTTTTAAAAGTTACTGAGAATAAAGAATATAGAACATGGTTATAGGCACTTACATTGCTATCAAATGCAGTAATTAGTAGTTCACTTCAATAAGAAGTGTTTTTCTTTAGAAGGTTCATGGCATTGGAAGTTCCAACTTTGGATAAGATGATTCTCAGGACAAAAGTTAAGAATTACCAAAAAGAAAAAAAGAAAAGAAAGAGATGGAAAGGGAGGGAGAGGAGGGGAGGGGAGAGGAAGCAGGTGGGGAGGGAGGGAGGAAGAAAAAGATGGTAATGAAAGGAAAACAGACCAAATTTACAGACACTTTAAACTTCTTTTGGCCTTTGTATCAACTTTCATGTTAAAAAATAAAGTTGGCAGAGAAGCTTGCTCACTTGCAAGGTAAGTAAATGGCTTTTATGTGATTGGAGAATCTTGATCAGATAATGCATTTTTAAAGCACAAAACCAACAGCCATCAATATCTTCCTGTGCATCCATAAATTCTTTTCTTCTAATTCGAATGGCAGCAGAAGAATCCTGGTGTGTGTGTGTGTGTGTGTGTGTGTGTGTGCGCGCGCGTGCACGTGTGTACACACCACCATCAAAGCATGACAAACTATCATAAACTAAGGAGTATCCCCAACAGATCATAATCCATAGGCTGTTTACAAAGGTGGGATACAAACAGATTAAACTTCCTCAGGTAGAAGGCAAAGTGTGTATTTCTCCATCTCCGCTGAATTCATTTGTCTTCTTAAGGCTTTCACAGAAAGCACCATTTTATGAACAGGGAATTCAGTACCCAGAGTCTGGAGACTTATTAATCAGGATTGAAGTCTTGATGTAGTTCATAAAAACCCAATTAAAAAAAAGGCATCAAAAACCACATTTAAAATAAAGCCGTCCATATATAAAGAACAAAGTGTTTAGAAGTTCCCAGCTTGTATTCTACAGAGTACTGAAAGGTTTAATATTAGCAGCCAGTGAAGGTGTAGTGAGGAAAGAGTCTGAGAACCAAGTTAGCATCCTTATTCTACTCTAATTCCACCCATTCCTTGGGTGAAAACAGTTCCTGCAGTCTAGAATTTCTCCTCAGGACTGTTTATCAAATCTTTACATCCTGGGATTCAACCATCTTGGCAAGTGTCTTCTTGATTCTCAGAGCTGTAAGTCTGGAGGCTGGATTATGGGCCCAGCATTCTGACATGAGCTTCAAAACTGCTCGTAGACACTGAAAAGTAAAGAGAGTGTGGTGAGCACATGAAGATCTTTGACGACACTTACCAACCACTTCAGGGGACGGAGCTCTGCTTACTTCATCACTGTTCCATCGATTGGACACAATTGGCCGCAAACGTTTGACACACACAACCTCACGCATATCTTCGTATGATGGATCATTGGGTACCATATTGTAATAAGGCAACTGGTACTCTTCTACTATCCCTGTAGGGAGGTGAGAAAACACAGTGGGCACAAAAAATGTCAACCTACTCAGCACCTCTTACTCAACTATGGGAGTTAAAACAGATTCCTACACAAAGAAGAAAAGAATTAGAGTAACGGATTCACTTTTAACAGTAAATGTATGTTCTTCTCTTTTTCATGCCTAATTATTTTCTCTACCTCCATTCGGGTAGGGTTCTATGAAACTTATGGACTTAGCTATGTATATCCCTTAAAAAAAGTAAGGTGAAATGCTCATTTATCTTTTTAGTCTAATTATTTACATACATATTTGTTCTTATTAATGAATGCAGTTTTTATTTTTTGTTCTACAGCAGAAAGACAACATGATTTGTGGGGAATAGTGAACATGGCAGGCCTGAGACTGCTGCCCTGAAAAGGCCTGCGTAGAGGGCTGAAGCTGGGCCAGTGTCTGGGAACTTGCCAGGTAAACAGTCCCCTACACGCATATAAAACTTCTCCTAAGTGATAAGGTCGCTCACTGTGCCTAGATGGTTTGTGCAAACAATATGGTTTATGCTGAACACCTGTTCTTGTTCTAGGAGTTTGGAATTCTGGTACTTGCTAGGTGGAGGGTGCCCATGTAACCTGGCTCTAAAAATATCTTTGGGTACTAGGTCTCTCATGAAGTTTCCTAGATGACAGTATTTCACAAGTGTCCTAACTCACTGCTGGAGGGATTAAGCACATCCTGTGTGACTCCACTGGGAGAGGGCTACTGGAGGCTTGTGCCCCATTTCCTCTGAACTTTGCTCCGTGCACTTTTCCCTTGGCTGACTTTATCTGTATTCTTTCACTGTAATAAATCTTAGCTGTGAGGACAACTATATGCTGAGTCCTGTGAGTCCTTGTAGTGAAATCACAAAATGTGGCAGTGGCCTTGATCCCCAACATATATGACATCTAAGTTATATAAATGGAGCTGTTGCTTTTTCAATAATGAGGATATAAACATAACTGGAACCACACTAACTAGTCTTACCTCCTGTGATACAACGACGAGCCATTTCCCAAATGATCAGGCCAAAGCTATAGATGTCGGCCATTATGTAGGGTTGGAAATGGTTTTTATTCAAGCTTTCATCCAGCACTTCCGGAGCCATGTAGCGTTTGGTGCCCACCCTGGTATTCAAGGGCACGTCAACTTCATTTGTGTCGCTGAAACAGAGACAATGTTCAGGTTGAGGGTCAGGAACAAAACAGTTTATCTACATGTGTACACACACACACACACACACACACACACACACACACCATACATAAATATATAAAAAATAAAACAAAACCTATCTACCTACCTACTTAATATCTCCACATTCCCTTAACAGAATTCCTTGGGGCCAGATAGACTTTAAAAGTTAGCATTTTCCAGATTTTAGAACAGTAACATACCCCTTAAATATGTTACATATCAAGTCAAGTTTTGTCACCAAACAAGTTTAGTGCCTCTTTAAGAAAAACGAGTGTACTGAATATAAGAAAAAGTGGTAGATAATTATATCCTAGAACAAGTGAATAAGAAACTGAGAGGAATCATTTGTTTTTACCATTCCCACATGATAAACTCAGTCTCTGTGACACAGGATTACATTTTCTTCTTCTTTATGGATCCAATCCACTTAGTTCTGTTGTGAGTAATGTTTACATAATCATATTGACAATCAGTAATAAATGATGTTTATTGGTTTTTCAAATCTTGGACTACATTTTAGAGTTGGAAGACATGAATGCTTTGTTGCTCAGGCCCCCAATTCTGGCAGGTTCTGGAAACTACTCTGAAGCTGAGATTAATATAATGTATTTTAGGTTTTCTTTTTTTCTTATTTTTTTTACATTTACTTATTTTTGAGAGACAGAATCTGAAGCAAGCTCCAGGCTCCGAGCTGTCAGCACAGAGCCCGATGCGGGGCTCAAACTCACAAACCATGAGATCATGACCTGAGCCAAAGTTGGACGCTTAACCGGACTGAGCCACCCATGAGCCCCTATTTTAGGTTTTCTTAAACAGCACCTGATGAACAGTTGAGCCAATGAACACTACAATGGCAAAGAACAACAACAGGATCAGAAGACTGTAACCACTAGGGAAGAAGATTTCAATTTTAATATTAATTTATTACAGACGGACAGATGGAGTACTTTTATTTTATAACCTGAAAGGAATTCTGAAATGTAAATTGCCTGCTGTTTCCTAGAGTTATAACAATATGAAAATAGTTTCAATGGTTTCCTAAAAATTTGGTAATTCTATTTAAAAAATACTGACAATTTCAAATGGTGATGGAGAACGGTATACTGTTGTGGGAGTGTAAAGCAACGCATGGCCCCTGAAGGGGCAGCCTGCAATCACACTATCCTTTGATAGGCACCTACTCTTTGTTTAGCCTCCTCTCCAGGAATCCACCACAAACAAATACTTGTACAAGTGTTCGAGGATATTATAAATGGGTAAAATACAATGTTTATTAAAGTATTTTTTAAAAAATAATAAAATACAGACAACTTTGATGCCCATCAGTTAGGTCATAGATGAAATAAACTATACTACATCTATATAACGGAAAACTTTGTATCAGCACTGTGAAAAAGAATGAAGCAGGGGTGCCTGCCTGGACGGTTCAGTTGGTTAAGCATCCAACTCTTGGTTTCAGCTCAGGTCATGATCTCACAGTTCATGAGTTAGAGTCCCACACTGGTTCCACGCTGACCGTGTGGAGCCTGCTTTGAATTCTCTCTCCAGCCCCCTTCCCTTCCTCCACAAGTGTGTGCATGCCCTCTCTCAAAATAAATAAATAAACTTAAAAAAAAAAAAATGAAGCAGAGCTACATAAACTGAAATAGAATGATGTCTAAAACAATAAAAAGCAGGAAATCAAGAATTATGTACGGTAGGATGCAATTTTTGTAAAAAAACAACAGAAAAACAAAACACCAAGACCAAAAAATCCCCACTATTTCTTTAGAGAAGTAAGTACAAATACGTGTATGGAACTCCACTATCCTGAATCCAAACAGGCAAATATCTTTTGGAGATTAAAATGACTTCAAAGCAGCAGGCAAAGAACCACTTACCTATTGAATTTAACAGCAAGGCCCAGGTCAGCAATACAGCAACTTCCATTTTTCTTAATGAGGATGTTTTTGCTTTTTAGGTCTCGATGAGCAATTGCAGGCTTTCCTTGGGTGCCATAAATTTCTGTGTGGAGGTGGCACAGACCACAGGCAGCTGAATAAGCCAACTTGAGCAGGGCTCTGGTGTCTAGTGTGGCACATTTCAGGAAATCATAGAGAGATCCGTTTTCATGGTAATCAGTAATCAAATAGAGCTGAGTCCAGGAGCCTGTACCTTTAATGTCTGCTGCTATAAAACCTGTTCAATTGATGAGTTTAAAAGGTTAGTTATTGGAGGTGTGTAGGAAGAATAATGAATGTTCATTCAGGATACAGAGAATAACCTAGGCATCATGTACAGATAAAAATTTAATTTGCCTAACAAAATCTCTTGAATGTGTTACCAATTTTTTCCTGCCATTTATACACACACCTCTACAATTCTGTAATACTTTTAAAATAATCTTAATGATAATCATGAAAACGACAATTATATCACTAAGAAAAAGATCACATATCAGAAAATAACCTGGGGGGATGTTATCCATATACATGATTCTCTAAGCATGAAGAACTACAAGAAGAAGGAATGTGGAAAAGCATTGAAATTGAAAAGTGGACACATTACAATAATAAAGTTAACATGTTCAACTAAGAGTCTGCTCCTAATTAAACCAGCTCCCAATTGTCCATCAAGCCTCATCGCATCTGCCTTTCCGTCTGGCTCACTGACAAGCAGGTCCATGATACTAGGCTCCTTTCCTTCTTTTTTCTTGTCCTCTTTCCCTTCAGAAAAAGGTCAGTGAGTGCTGGGTTGAACAGCATTGCCCTCCCCATTTCAACTCATGTCCACTTGGTACCTGTAAATGTGACCTTATTTGGAATACGATCTTTGTAGCTGTAATCAAATTCAGATGCGGTCATATGACATCAGGATGCACCCTAACTTAATGACCAGCATCCTTACAAGAGGAGGGAAATTTGGACAGAGACACACAGGGGAGAAGGCCGTATGACAACAAACAGCAAGAGTGTGGTCTCCAAGCCAAGAAATGCCAAAAATTGCTGGCAATCACCAGAAGCTGGGAAGAGACAAGGAAGGGGCCTCTCCCGGAGCCTTCAAAGAACATGGCTCTGCTGACACCCTCGCTTTAAACTTCTGGCTTCTAACTCTGGGAAATAAATTTCTGTTGTTTTAAGCCACCCAGTTTGTGGTAATTTGTTATGACAGCACTAGGAAACTAATAGTTAAGTGTCTGGAATACTTGTGGCAATGCGCTATGCACTCTCGAAATTAAAGGGTAGGGAAATAGTAGCTGAAAAGTCAGGAAAGCTAAAGGAGTCTATGTACCCTACTGATCAGATCATACCTAAATTATTTTTCTACTTTGTAAATGAAGGTGGGGGGTAGTTTAATTTACAAAAGGCAAAAAGGTACATATAGTTAAAGTTATACTAGAAAACTGCTTAAATTACCTTTCAAAAACTTGGGTTTTGTTACTGTATGAGTAAGTCCAATAAACACTACTTCCAATTTGAAACTCACTCTTGTTTTCTTAGTTGGACAGTAAATAAAGTGGTTGGTGGGCATTCAGGATTGTTTTGTATTTAAACTGTTGTATTCTCCTGGGTCTCCTTCAGCCAAACACACATAAGCGAATTCATGTATGTTTTCAAAGCCCATGTGGCAGGGTTCTATCTGCACCCCACTAACCGTGTCAGAGTATAGAATCGACTGAAACTGAACGTGTACCCACCAAGTATGTTTTCATGGCGCATCAGCACTGTCTGATAGATTTCCGTTTCTCGAAACCAGCTAGCTTCTTCAGTGGTGAAAAATACTTTGACTGCCACTTTTTCACCACGCCATTTACCCATCCATACTTCTCCATATCGGCCTTTACCGACTTGCCGGACCATCTGAATCTGTTTGGCAATAGTTCGCTGCACCTTCATAGAAAAAGGTAAAATGTTTGTGGAGTTCCTGATGAAAAGAACCTGCTAAGACTGAGAAAGTGGTCTGATGGCCCATCCCAACAAAAAGGATGGGATGTACGACCAGTCAATAGCCCTGTTAGAATTTATAACATTTTTTTTTCAACTTTGTTTTTTTAATTTATTTTTGGGACAGAGAGAGACAGAGCATGAATGGGGGAGGGGCAGAGAGAGAGGGAGACACAGAATCGGAAGCAAACTCCAGGCTCCGAGCCATCAGCCCAGAGCCTGATGCGGGGCTCAAACTCACGGACCGCGAGATCGTGACCTGGCTGAAGTCGGACGCTTAACCGACTGCGCCACCCAGGCGCCCCTATAACATATTTAAAAGTAGATAAAACAATGACAACATATTTTGTGAAATCACACACTAATGGATTGGTCAATGTGGCAGACCGTTTGCAAAAATGGTCAAAATAATTCCACTCCTAGTCCACACCCCCTTGGGTAGTCTCCTCCACAGACTCTGGGCATGGCCATGTGACTTGCTCTTGGCAACAGAACAACGTGATACAAGTGGAGACCTGAAAAGTGTCTGTGCTCTGGGGCTCGCCCTTTCTTGCTGAGCTGGGGAACTCTGTGACTGATGAACGATACCACGGGAAGCCCTGGCCATGTCTGGGAGCATCCAGCTCCAGCCAGGCAACTCTAGAGAAGGAACTGTCCAGCAGACCCACAGAATCATGAGGGATAATAAATATTTATTGCTCAAGCCACTAAGCTCGGGGTGCTTTATCATGCAGCAAAATCCAAATGACAGTTACCAATCTTCCACTCAAGTCTGGAAGACCCTATGTGATCTGGCTCCCACCTGACTCTCCAGCCTCATCATCTGCTATAATCACCCACCCACCACCCCTCTTATTTCTCTTATTTCAGCTTTCAGAATTCACTTAAGGGTGTTATTTCTCTGTGGAACACCTTCATAGCACACGTATACCTCGCAGCTGCTACACTTCTCACAATTATAATTTTATTATTATGTATACATGTATTTGTTTGAACTCTATTCCCTTCTACTCACAGAATATAGGGATTTGTTTAGGGCAATACCTAAAGTACAAGTATTTTCATTAATTTTCATTGAATCAAAGATGCACACTGCTTGCTACCTTTCATTTTCAGAAGCACTAGTGGCCATTCTAAATTAATAAGAACCCTAAGGTCCACGTTGGAAATGCAGTTAAAATGGACTAGATTTTGTGCATACCTAAACTGACTTAACTTTATGTATCATTTATTACAGAATCCTTTTATAGTTTTTAAAGAAAGTCAGGATTATTGAGGCATAATTTACATACAATAAAATCTACTCTTTTTGAGGACTGTGTTTTGACAAATGTATACAGTAATGCAACCATCAACACCCCAATTAAGATATAGAACGTTCCCAGGACCCAAGAAAGTTCCCTCCTGGCTCTTTAAAGTCAACCCCCCTCCCCCTCAGGCGCTGGTATCACTGATCTGTTTTCTTTCCCTACAGTTTTGCCTTTTCTAGAATATCACATAAATGAAAACACACAATATGTAGTCTTTTGTCTGGCTTTTTTCACTTAGCATAAAACACTTTGAAATTCATCTGTATTGTTGCTGCCTGTATCACTAGTTTCTTTTAATGGAAGAGTGGTATTCCACTGTATGAATATACTATGATTTGTTTATCCATTTACCAGCTGATGGATTTGGGGGCTGTTTACAACCCTATGTCTTACAAACAAAGCTGCTGTGAACACTCACATTCAGGTCTTTGTGTGGGCACGTCTGCATATCTCTTTGGTAAATACTTAGTGGAAGAATTTCACTGTATAGAAAGTATAAACTTAACTTTTCAGTCAACTGTCAACCTGTTTCCCAAAGTGGCTGAAATATTTTCATTCCCATCAGCAATGTATGAGGTATCTAGCTGATCTATATTCTTTTCAGCACTTAATGTTCTCAGCCTTAGCCACACTACTGGATGTGCAGTGTCTTGCTTTAATGTTTAATTTGCATTTGCCTGATGCTGCTGAGCACCTTTTCATGTGCTTCTTTGCCATTCTTTTATCTTCTTTTGGGAAGTATCTGTTCAAAATTTTGTCCATTTTTAAAAACTGGGTAGCCTTATTACTTAATTATAAATGTTCTTTATACATTCTGCAATAGAAATTCTTTCAGATCTGCATTGTCAGTTTGTGACTTATTTTTTCCTTTGTTTAAGTGTCTTCTGAATAGGAAAAGTTTTAAATTTTGAGAAAGCCCAATTCACCGGGGCACCTGGGTGGCTCAGTAGGTTAAGCATCCAACTCTTGGTTTTGGCTCAGGTCAGGATCTCACAGTTTCGTGAGTTCAAGCCCCACATTGGGCTCTGCACTGGCAGCACAGAGCCTGCTTGGGATTCCCTCTCCTCCCCTCTCTCTCGGCCTCACCCCACTTGCACTGTCTCGGTCTCTCTCAAAATAAATAAACTTAAAAAAAAAAAGTCCAATGTATCATTTAAAAAAATGATTCATGCCTTTTGTGTGCTAAGAAACCCTTGCTTAACCCAATGTCACAATGATTTTCTAAAACATTTTCTTTGAAGGGTTTTATACTTCAACTTTTACATTTAGGTCTATAAACCATTTCAAAGTAATTTTGTATTTGGAGATAAGGGTTGAAATATACTTTTTGGCAAACATATGCCCAATCTTCCCTGCAATGTTTGTTGAACAGACTGTCTTCTCCCCACTGAATTACTCTGGCACCCAATTCAAGTGATATTTGTATCCATTTCTATACTCTCCATTCTCTTCTACTGATATACATACTTGTATGTAAGGATCACACTGTGCTGATTATTGTAGCTTTATAGTAAGTACAGAAATCAGGTAGTGAATCTTTATTCTTTTTCCAAATTGCTTTGACTCTTCTACGAGGTCCTTTGCATTTCCATATAAATGTTAGAATCAGCTTATCAATTTCTAAAAAGTTTGCTCTGATTTCATATTGAATGCAAACTATAAATCAATTTAGGATCATTGAAATTTTAATACTGCATCTACTGATTCACAGACAGGATAGACATCTCCCTTTATTTAGGGTTTTGTTAATTTTTTAGCAATGTTTTCTAATTTTCAGTGCACAGGTCTTATATACATTTTGTTAAGCTTATTCTAAAATATATGATGTCTTTTAAAGCTATTTTAAATGATACTGCTTTAAAATTTTTAATTCCTGGGGTGCCAGGGCAGCTCAGTTGGTTGAGTGCCTGACTTCAGCTCAGGTCATGATCTCACAATTCGTGAATTTGAGCCCAGTGTCGGGCTCTGGGCTGACGCTCGGATCCTGGAGCTGGCTTTGGATTCTGTGTCTTCCTCTCTCTCTGCCCTTCCCCTGCTTGCACGCTCTCTCTCTCAAAAATAAACATTAAAATACATTTTTTAAAATAAAACATTAATTCCTAACGACTCGTTGCCAGTGTACCTAAATTCAATGATTTCTGTACAGTGACCATATATTCTGCAACCCTGATAAACTCACTTTACGGTACCATCCTTGAGATTTTCTATGTAGATATCATGTGGTCTGCATATGAAGATAGTTTTACTTTTACCTTTCCAATTCGATTACAGAATTCAATAAATTTAAAAATCAGAGATCAATGTATTTAAACAAATGCAATTAAATTAAAAATATATCTGGATCTCTAGTACTTATTAATTTGAAATAGTTATACTTCTCCCAGCCAATGAGTTTAACCTTAGATGCAAAGAATTTATATCTGATTCCTCTACAAGTTGGCTGTTAAAAGCAAAACTTGAGAGTTAACTCTAGCATTTATATAGCGCCTCATGATCACGTTTTTCCCTCTAACTTTGTTTGAGACTCTATCTTAATTGCCTGTTCTATTTTTCTTGTTTCATACTTCTTGTTTTTAACTGATTTCTCCTTGCATTACGGTAGCTATCTTTCTAAATAAGGGAAAAAAATGTGTGTTTCGTAACGTTCCCTACTCTGTAACAAATATGCTGTGTATGATCATATGAGGACAAATTCTGTATCGCTAAACCATTTGTGTTTGTATGACATTTTATCTTACCAATAAGGGTAGTCCAGATCCACTACCAGAACTCTGTGACTGGTCAATAAGGTCTTTTAATGATTCTCCAACCGGAATAAATGCTTCATCTTGTTCCAAATCACGATTGTAACGACGTCTGCTTGAGATGCTCTTGCAATAATGTCTTTTGAAAAAGCAGAAAATAAGCTACATTAAAATTCTAAAACTATAAAATTCTAGGGTTAAGAAAAATGTTGAGGTTGTCGACACCATCTTTCCTTTAGATAGGATCACATCCAAATTAGTCTTACAGGATAATATATTCTCTGTTAAAATAATATCCAGAAATGGAGCTTGTGAAGTAGAGTTCTATATATATGTTAAAATGCAATTTTTTTTCTACTTAAAGAACATCCTTTAACATATTTTGTGGTCCAAATCTGCTGGATATGAATTCTTTCAAGCTTTTGTATGTGTGTCTTTAGTTCACCTTCATTTTTTTGTTGTTTATTTATTTAGAGACAGAGACAGAATCCCAAGCAGGCTCTGCACTGTCAGCACAGAGTCCCACACAGGGCTCGATCTCATGAACCTCGACATCATGACCGGAGCTGAAACCAAGAGTTAGATGCTTAACTGACTGAGCCACCCAGGTACCCCAGTTTACCTTCATTTTTGAAAGTATTTTCTCTGCATATAGAATTCTAGGTTTATGACTTTTTACCCCTTGAGTACTTTAAAGTTTCTGCTCTATGCACACTGTTTCCCCTGAAAAGTTGGCTACCATCCTTACCCATCTTCCTCTGCACCTAATCTGCCTTTTCTCTGGCTGCAATTAAGATTTTTTTCCTTTATCACTGGTTTTGAGCTATTTGATAATGATGTGCCTTGGTGTAGATTTCTTTTTGTTGCTTGTACTTTGGCTCTATGGGTTTACAGTTCTAATTAAATTTGAAAAAAATTTGGTCATTATTTTTAAAAATAATTTGCTCTCTCCCCTCTTTTGGGAAGTCCAATTATATATACAGTTGACCACTGAAAAAAACATGGGTTTGAACTGCATGGATCCATTTAAGTGTAGATTTTTTTTTCAATACAGCACAGTACTACATATACATGTATTTTCTTTTCCTCATGATTTTCTTGACACATTTTCTTTTCTTTAGCTTACTCTAAGAATACAACATATAATACACACAACCTAAAAAATATGTGTTAATCAAGTGTTTATGTTATTGAAAAGGCTTCCAGTCAACAGTAGGCTATTAGTAGTTAAGTTTTGGGGGAGTCAGTTATACACAGATTTTGACTGCACAGGGGTTGGTTCCCCAAACCTCTGCACTATTCAACTGTCAACTGTATATACATTAGGTTGCATGAAGTCCCACAGTTCACTGGTGCTCATTTTTTTTTCATTTTAGTTTTTTGTTTTTTTATTTTATTTTAGAGAGAGAGAGAGAGAGGACATGTGAGGAAGATGGACAGAGGGAGAGAGAGAGAAAAAACCTTAAGCAGGCCAAGCTCAGCCTGATGCGGGGCTTAATCCCATGACCCTGGGATCATGACCCAAGCAAAACCAAGAGTCAGACACCCAACCAACTGAGCTGCCCAGGCGTCCTATCAATTTATTTTTAAAATATGTATTGATGGTTTAGTTTGTTTAGTTTCTCTTGCAGTGTCTTCATGTCTACTCATATTTTCTTCTACAGTATCTAATCTGTAATTAATCTCATCCAGTGTATATTTCATCTCAGGTATTATAGATTTCATTTCCTAAAGTCTGATATGGGTCTCTTTTAGATCTTCCAAGTCTCTATTTCACTTTTTGAACGTATAAAATACAGTTATAATAACTATTTTAATGCCCCTATTCACTAATTCTAACACTTCAATCAGTTTTCGGTTGGTGTTTTGATTCCTCATTACTGGTTGTATTAGTTGTATACCTGGTAATTGTTGACTAGATGGCAGATACTGTGAATTTTACCTTGTTGGTGCTGGGTGTTGTTATATTCTTCTAAATATTCTTATTTATTATTTTAAAGAAAGAGAGAGACAGCATGAACGGGGAAGAGAGACAGAGGAAGACTAAGACAGAATCTCAAGCAGGCTCCACACTCAACAAGGACCCCAACACTGGCCTTGATCCAATGACCCTGGGATCATGACCTGAACCAAAATCAAGAGTCAGAAGAGTCAGTCATCAACTGACTGAACTACCCAGGCGCTCCTCTAAATATCCTTGAACTTTGCTCTAGGATGTCATGTTTAGTTTAGAGCTAATTATTCCCCAATACTGAAGCAAGACCCTTCTGAGTACTCTAACCAAAGCCCTGGGGATTATGAGGTTTTCAAGTCTCCAGGTGATGGAAACAGACACTATTCCCAGACTTGTGTGAGCACTGAACACTGTTTCCTTCGATCTTTTCAGGCATTCTTACCCAGTCTTGGGCAGTTTCCTCACTTGTACATGCTGGTAAAGATTCAGCTGAATATTTGATAAGAACCTTCTGCAGATGTCCAGAGTTCTTTCCCTGTGAAGTTCTCTCCTCTTTAGTACTCTGTTATTCATACCCCAGACTCAGCTACATCTCCTTGAGCCAGAGCCTGATGGGCTACACCTGGGTTCCTCCTATGTCCTACAGCTAGAAACTCTCTCCAGGCAGTATGGTGGGCAATCATAAGGCTTACTTCATTTGTCTCTTGTTTTTCAGGGATTAGTGTCCTCACTGCCTCATTGGCAACTACTGATACATGAGTGGAGCTTACTGATTACAGACTTCACTGTGAGATAACTGCCTGGGCCATGTCACTGGGCCCATGGAGGTGAGTATATTTAGTTTTTTTTCTCTTGGGCTGGATGGATTTCCCCAAGAAGATTCTTCCTATTTCTTGTTTGAATAAGTCTGCCTAACAGAGTTCTGGGAGGGTTGAGGGGCCCACCAGTAAGTATATAAATGTTCACTTTACCTCCATGTTTTCACTATAATATCTCAGCCTCAATAATGGGATGCCACAACTAAGAATCTTATCTTTGTTCTTTTTTTTTTTTTTTAAAGATTTTTATTTATTTTTGAGAGACAAAGATAGACAGAGCATGAGTGGGGGACGGACAGAGAGAGAGGGAGACACAGGATCCGAAGCAGGCTCCAGGCTCTGAGCTGTCAGCACAGGGCCCGATGCAGGGCTCGAACTCAGGAACCTCGAAATCATGACCTGAGCTGAAGTCAGACGCTTAACCGACTGAGCCACCCAGGCGCCCTTCTTTGTTCTTTACAGAGAAACTTCTAGCTTTCTGTCAGGGAGATAGTAGGGGTGACTGTTCTGAACAAGAGTAGGGGTCTCAACATCTGTGGGACTTGTCATACAAGATGGACCACAACATTCTCACCTCCTGGTATGTAAGTCCCTGTTTCCCTTCCATAATGTTTTAGGGCTGACCTGTGTGACCAACACAATGTGGCAGAAGTGATGGTGTAACTTTGGAGTCTAGATCGTAAGCAGCATTGCAGCTTCCACCTTGATCTCTTGAATCACTCACCCTAGGAGGAAGAAGCCAGTCTTCATGCTGCAAGGATACTCATACAGCTCTGTTATGAGGCTCACATCAGAGAAACTAAGCTCCCCTGTCAACCTGTGAGCATCAGAAGTGAGCTACCTTGGAAAGTGATCTACCAGCTCTAGTCAAGCCTTTAGGTGAGCACAGCTCCTGCTGACATCTGACTGGACCTTATCAAAGATTCTGACGTGCAGTCAGTCACTCCTGAATTTCTGACCCACAGTGAGAGATAATAATTGCTGTTTTAAGCCACTATGTTTGGGAGTGATTTCCTAATGCAGTATTGCATAACACAGCATCTGACTTTCTAAAAATAGACTTTCAAGCAATCCTCTTGGTTTTACTGCCACTCTCAGCTTTACTCCCAGAGGTAACTGGTGCTGCCAATTTTCGAGCTTCTTGGGGAATTCTATAGTATAAACTGGTTGCACCTTTACTTTCTCAAATTCTAGCCTAGGAGTCTGATTTTGTAGGTCCGCAAAGTCACTTACTACTCATCCAAAAGTTTCCCAAGTTCCAAAAGTTTTGTTGTTGTTGTTGTTGTTGTTTTTTGCTGTTATCTGGTATCCCGTTCTCCTTGTCCTAGCTGGACAAAGAAGGTAAAAACTATTGCTTTTTCACTGGAGGCAGCAAAAGGGAGATGCTCAATCTGTCTCTTTATCTAAGAATTTCTGCCAGTATTACAGGTGGAAAACAGTATCTCAGTATGATTTTAATTTCTATTTTTCATATTGTGAATATTCTTGAGTCATCTTTTTATTTTTCTTTTCAGAGCTGTAAGTATTTCCTTTTAGATAAATGTGAGTTCAGTTTGGGGGGAATGTTTTCCCATTGAACTGCTAAGTTTTTTGTTTTTGATTTATAAAAGCTCTCTATATTTGAGAAATCAGCTCTTTGTAATATGAGATACCAATATTTTTCACTCTTTGTCTTCTGTTTATGGTGGTTTCTGCCACATAGTAAAGTTTTATTTTTATGTACTTGACCCAAGTTTTTCTTTTTTAAGGTTTTATTTTCTGTGTATGGGGTGTTTTTCTTTGCTTCTTGGTTTTATGTCAGTCACAGGTCTTCCACACTGAGATTATTTTTTTAAATTCTTCTAGGTCTGTTCCAGTGCTTTAATCAGTTAATGTTACATATTTAGATCCAAGATGGGTAAAACTTATTACGATGTAGGTTACTGACTGAACTTCATCTTTTTCTTTTTTTTTAAAGAGGGGGTGGAGGGAGAGAGGGGGAGAGGGGGGGGGGGGAGAGAGAGAGAGAGAGAGAGAGACAGAGACAGAGACAGAGAAAGAAAATTAAGCAGGCTACACACCCAGCATGGAGCCTGATGTGGGGCTCGATCCCACAACTGTGAGATCATGACCTGAGCCAAAATCAAGAGTCAACCAACTCTCAACTAAACGAGCTAACTATACACCCCTCATGTTTTTCTATATAGCCACCTACTACTAAATCCATTTGTCAAATAATCCATGTTTTCCCCAGTGATCTGGAATGTTACCTTTACCATATGCTAAATTTACTTATATACTGGGGTCTATTTATGGGTCTAGGAACCTGTTCCACTGATCTCTCAGTCTACTCATATGCCAATGAGATAATGCTTTATTATTGAAGTTTATCCCCTCCTCTTATTCCTCTTCTCTTTTGGCATCTGTCTTCTGAAATCATGACTAACCACAAACAATTCTGAAGCCCCAAGTAACTAAAGAACGATAACGCAGTTGTCTTCTTGGGACAGATTTTAAACATTCAGATACAAAAAGTTCAATATTCCATAAATAAGAAAAATCCTAAGTACTCATGAACAAGAAGTATAAAGTTGGGTTCAATTAACTGATTAATAGTAAGGTCCTCTTTTTCCTTAAGAAAAATATAATCTGGTTAAAGAAGACAGACCCAGAGAATACAAGTTAATGGTGTTTGAACTGCATTCAGTGGTCAATAACTTATGCCCATTGCCTTTTAAAGAACTACTTACATCTAATATTCAACAACATATTTTATATAAAAATAATGATCTTACTTGTAACAAAAGCAGCTGGAGAAGATGATCATAGCAACTATGCAGACAGCCATTGAAATGAGCACAACCAGCCAGCGAATGCTGCCATCAAAAAATGGACCTGACAAGGGAAGTGAACAACAAAGCACACATTTGATCTCTTCATCACATACGAAAGGAGAAAAATAACTTGGGAGTGTTAAATTCTAGAAAGCTTGCTTACTTGTCAAAATCAGAAAATATTTTACTGAAAATCACAATCACCCTCTTCTAGACGAACCTACCTATGACAACAGGGGGCAGTGTAGGTTGTAAATACTGGTTACATAAATTGGTCCGACAACATTCTATCGTCCGCCGTAGCTGTGCTTTTGGTGAATCCTAGAGGAAGAGTAAGGACAAAATTAAAAATGGCTTGATATTTTCAGGTGAAAATGAGGGTTTTTTTTTTTAAATATTCATGAACACAATTTCTAGCTCTGTTGAGTGAAAAGGACCTGCAAGTTTATGTGTTAAGAAAAGATTATCAAAAAATTATTTGTGTTGAAATAGTGTTGTAAGGATTGTAAAATGGTATTTCTTAAGAACATATGTATGTGGATGATGTGTTGGAACACTGGACTATAACTAAATTATAAACAAAAGTTCACAAGTATTTTTCACCAAAACTTTGGCATATCTTAATGTATTACTATTCACCTGTTTGTAGTAGTAAAAATCTAAGTCATGAGATCTTTTCCTAAAAAACATGGGTAATACACTTTATTGCAGTGATGAACTAGTAGGGTGCACAGGATCTCACAGCAGCACCAAGACGACTTAAGTGGAGGGCGTTGTAGTCTAAAGAAAGGAGACGTGAGGAAAAATAGTCGAGGAGGTAGAAGATACTGCAGAGTCTGCACAGAACAACTATGTTGAGACTAAGGAACCCAATGCAGAAGCAAGTTAAAGCAGATGTGGTGAGGACAAAGGCAAAATGCAGAAACCATACTCCTGAGAGTTTCTTAGAGACCACTGACCAGAGAGGAGATGTGTCCCTGACAGATCAGAAAATGAGCACAGGACAAGACTTCAGTCAAGAGAGCAGACATCAACAATTATGTGTGAAGTTTTACGTGATTGGTACAGTACTTGACAAGTTATTAACTTGAATGCTGACATTTCAGCACTGCCTGGGAAAACTGCCATTCTGGACCAAAATAGCAACAGAAAGGAATTGCTTGTCATTATAAAAGTAGCAGGAACATAAGCAGAAACTGACCATGTTATTCTTAAGTATCAGATGGCCAAAACAGAAAAACCTCAGTATAATCAAGTATTACTTTAAAAAGGTGAATGAATAGGAGTCCACGACTTGATCCTACCAGGAAAGATGGGTTGAGAGTATTGGGAAACTTCCAAAAGCACAAGTTTTCCATTTTAACTAAATTTTTAATGTTAAAAAAGTTTTACTTAAAAAAAAAAAGTTATTTTTTTAATGTTTTATTTTTTGAGAGACAGAGACAGAGGGTGACCAGGGGAGGGAGGGGCAGACAGAGGAGACACAGAATCTGAAGCAGACTCCAGGCTCTGAGCTGTCTGCACAGAGCCCGACGCAGGGCTTGAACCCACAAACACGAGATCATGACCTGAGCTGAAGTCAGACACTCAACTGACTGGGCCACCCACATGCCCCCAAACAGTTTTACTTTTAAATGACCATAAAGAGAAAGAAAAGAGAGAGATGTTAGGAGTTACACAAATGACTCTGAAATAACCCCAGATCGAGAACATTTACATGAAGGAGGGAATGGAGAGTATATTAACTGAAGGTGAATAAAAGGACTACGAAGCATCTACCAACAGTTGCAGGAAGGCTAATGTTCAAAATGAGCTCAGCCCTGCAGAAGACAAAATGTAAAGATCAACCAAGAAGGGGTTTCTCTAGCAATGCTAGAAGACCGCCAAGCAATGGATGTGTTGCTGAAAACCAGGAGGTGATGGAGGACAAGGAAAAAGCACTGTTACATGGCAGCTGCTTTCCCAGACGCCGGAAGAGACCCTCCGGGCTTCTGTATTCTTGGTGAGTGGCTGCCTCATGATCACACCCTGGCAAGAGAACACTTTGAGAGGGCTGGAAGGCAGGTGTGACAGGAAGAATTTAGAAAGGACAAGTGTTAGAAACTGAAGAGCTAAATGTTAGACTCTTTCTTATGTTAAAAGAACACAGACTGTGAAGTTTAACAACTAATTTATATTAGTGAAGTCAATTTGTGATATGCCTCGTTTAGGGGCATGCAAGATATGGGTTATTACTGCTGAGCTCACTGCTCTAACCATAGTTCTTCCTTCAATATTTTTAGTGATTAAAAAAATGTATAGAATATGTGGTTGATAAACATGCAAATGGCATAAAACTGCGAGAAATAATTAAATTATCATCCCCCCCCCCCCGCCAAATCCTGCCAAATTACAGCAAAGGGCTAATTCGTTTTTTGTTTTTTTTTTTTTTTTTACATTTATTTACTTATTTATTTTTGAGAGACAGAGAGAGACAGAGCACAAGCAGGGGATGGGCAGAGAGAGAAGGAGACCTAGAATCCGAAGCAGGCTCCAGGCTCCGAGCTGTCAGCACAGAGCCCGACGTGGGGCTCAAACCCACAAACTGTGAAATCATGACCTGAGCTGAAGTCAGATGCTCAACTGACTGAGCCACCCAGGCACCCCCAAAGGGCTATTCTAATATGATAAAATTTAACATAGACAGGCATATAACAACTATTTTCAAAAACTCATTCCATTTCCATCCTCTTATTTGTGGCAAGAAACCAAAGAATCAATATAGAATCTAAGAGATATGGTTCAGCAGTAGCATAAGTGGAAGACGGGGATTTTAGCTGACAGGTAGCTCAGTATGTTTCAAAGTGTGGTGTAACAATCCAACATCCAACATCCAACATGAGATCTGGCTGTATTTAGGAAAAGGAAAGGAGTTACTTATTCTCTGCGTTCCCCCCTCCCACCCCAGGTCAGACCACACTCAATTCTGCATATTACGCTGAGAAATCAGTGTAACTCTGAAGCTAATCAGACATGGAGCAGTGGAGGGGACTGTGAGCTATCATTTTCACCTATAGGCAAAGACTATAGGAATGGGGAGGAACACAGGACCACACAAACAGACCAAAAAACTTCCTTCACACAGTAAAAGGCTGTCATATGAAAGAGGCTTCAGATTTGATCCAAAGGGGCAGGGAGAGATTTGTAGTCATTAGGAGGAAAAGCTTTGTAAAGATCACGTCAGGTCATTAGTACAGATGAAATAGATGGTCTTGGGAGGTAATGAAGCCCTTGTCACTAGAGGTGTCACACCTAGAAAATAGATGGGATGAGGGGTGCCTGGGTGGCTCAGTTGGTTAAGCATCCAACTCTTGATTTCAGCTCAAGTCATGATCTCACGGTTGGTTATGAAATAGAGCCCTGGGGTTGGGGTGGTCTTAAGATCAAGTCCCACATCGGGCTGGCCATGGAGCCTGCTTAAGATAGTCACTCTATCTCTTTCTCTCTCAGAGGAGGAGGGGGAGGGGAAGAAGAAAATAAATTGGCGGGGGGGGGGGGCGCGGGTGCCTGATTGGCTCAGTCGGTTAAGCATCTGACTGCAGCTCAGGTCATGATCTCACGGTTCGTGAGTTCGAGTCCCGCATCGGGCTCTCTGCTGTCAGTGCAGAGTCTGCTTGGGATCCTGTCTCCCTCTTTCTGCCCCTCCTCTGTGTGCTCTCTCCCTCTCTCTCAAAAATAAACATTAAAATAAAAGTAGATGGGATGCAATATATGTGGGGGGGGGGGAGGGAGATGTGCAGAGGGGGCACATGGATCCCAAACTTTTAGCAGAGATTGGAACATATATCAATCCTGAGAGTTTCTTAATAATGTGAATCATTTCCTAAAATAGTTGAGGCTTAAATTTGTGTACAAACGGTTCTATCTAAAGCTGGAAGAATCCCTGGGGCAAAATTACTATACAGGATTTTGAAGAGATTAGGTTTATAACCAAGAGCCATGAGGATATTCATAAACTCTTTATTACCAGCCCTTGGATGCCTTTGCTGCTGCTGTTAAAACAACTCCACTGAGATTTCCTTACAAGGACTTAATGTTTCTGCATTGTCTCAGAGTGATACAAAGGTTATTCTTGCCCATCACCTTGAAGTCTTTCCAGTCAATTTGATAATCCACAGGTGATACTGTAACATTTTTTTTTTTGCAGTCATGACAATTTAGAAATAGGATATGATTTAAAACGTTTTTTTAAAAGTAAAATAGGGGCGCCTGGGTGGCTTAGTCGGTTGAGCGTTCGACTTCGGCTCAGGTCATGATCTCTCAGTCTGTGAGTTCAAGCCCCGCATCAGGCTCTGTGCTGACAGCTCAGAGCCTGGAGCCTGCTTCGGATTCTGTGTCTCCTTCTCTCTCTGCCCCTCCCCCACTCATTCTCTCTCTCAAAAATAAATAAACATAAAAATTAAAAAAAAAAATAAAGTAAAATAATCTGGAACTTCAATTACCACAATCATATTACCTGAAGTAAGAACTAAGCTTCCTCCAATATACTTGGTTTATAAGAACATAGAGTGATGTGCAGATCAGGCACACTTCTCCTGGGGAAATGAATACTTTTCACGTGGCCCCTCCCTTCTTTATTTCACAGGCCCTAAATCAGATCTTACCTTGCACTGAAAGTCAGATCCTTCATATTTCATACACCCTGAAGCTAATGTGGTTTCTCCTTGGTCATCTTCTTCTATGATGGCAAAGCAGTGCCCATTCGTTCTGAAAGAAAAAAAACCCAAAAACCAAAAAATATAACTTCACATTGAAGACATGATAAACTATCATATAATTTCAGTATTTTACATATATACGTTTTTGCTTTCTATTTGGTGATATTCAAAGAGCATACAGTTATTAGTAAAGTACAAAAACAGGACATTATCACTTTCATAACAGGGCGACAATTAACTGATGACACTCAGTTGTTCAGGGAATTTTTTTGGCTAGTAAGCCAATTCTTCAATGTCCCCAAACAATATGGAATAGAATTACATGATCATATATAAATGTGTTGAATAGTTAACATAAAATAAAGTAGGAAAATTAAAATGGTTATATAAATCAGAATTGGACTGGGAGCTCACTTGTATCAAAATAATATAAAATTAATTAAATATCACAATATCACACCTATCTTTCTGTAAAATATTTCGACCAATTTAGAATTACAAGATTTTGAGTGAGTTTGGTTTTTTTTTTTTTTTTTTGGTAATCTCTAAATTTTCTACAGTAAGTATCAGTAAACTTTATGATAAAAAGATCATTAAATAAACTCAAAACATTAGACAAATACCAGATTCCAATCCTTCTATCTCCTTTAAAAAGCTGTATTACAACGTTAACTCTGAGAAAAGAAACATCAATCATTTAATAGTACTAAATGTTCCCATACAAAGAACAAGAAGTTTTTTGGCTCTTTGTAAAAGATATCATATAAAATTAAAGAAAAAAAAAAAAAACACGAAGACAATGTAAACAATTCTTAAAATAGCACTAAATTCAATCCTATTCCCATAACTTTAAGGACTACATAAAGTACTTACATGCATGTGTTATTAATAGCATCATCCGGGCAGTGTCCTGAGCAATAGCACTTTAAAAAAGGCAAAGTATCCTCTGGTGCTAAGGTTACTCCATTTTCTGATTTTTTCTGGTCAGAGTCTGATTTCATCCCAGTACCATGGAGCATACTGTCCAGATTCTGCCCTGTATTCAAGTATGAAATTTGTGAAAACATCATTTCCGAAAAGCTAATTCTTCCATTTCAATTTTCAATGAGAAATTTCTAAGCTTTCTTAGTGTGTAATTATTATGTAATGGCAGCTTTCTTATGTAATGGCAGCTAATGTGTTTAATTAAAAATACATTTCATTCAGGGATGCCTGGGTAGCTCAGTCGGTTGAGCGTCTAGCTTCGGCTCAGGTCATGAACTCGCCGTCTGTGGGTTTGAGCCCTGCATCGGGCTCTGTGCTGACAACTTGGAGCCTGGAGCCTGTTTCAGACTCTGTCTCCCTCTCTCTCTGTCCGACCCTGCTCCCAATGTCTCTGTCTTTCAAAAATAAATAAACGTTAAAAAAATACATTTCGGGGCGCCTGGGTGGCGCAGTAGGTTAAGCGTCCGACTTCAGCCAGGTCACGATCTCGCGGTCCGTGAGTTCGAGCCCCGCGTCAGGCTCTGGGCTGATGGCTCAGAGCCTGGAGCCTGTTTCCAATTCTGTGTCTCCCTCTCTCTCTGCCCCTCCCCCATTCATGCTCTGTCTCTCTCTGTCCCAAAAATAAATAAACGTTAAAAAAAAAAAATTAAAAAAAAAATACATTTCATTCATACATTTAACATTTGTTAATAACCTATGATGCACAGAGTACTGCCCCAGGTATTGTTGGACATATGGAGAAGATTATGTCACAAGTTTTGCACCAGTGGAAGACAAGAGTGGCAGACATACAATATGGTCATAACCTACAAGAAAGGTACAAAATGGGAAATGGCTTCAGGGAAGGCTGAGATTATTTACAATTATTAAAAAATACACAAATTATGGGGCACCTGGGTGGCTCAGTTGGTTAAGCGTCTGACTCTTAATTTCAGCTCAGGTCATGATCTCAGGGTTTGTGAGATTGAGCCCTGTGTTGGGCTCTGCACTAGCAGAGAGGAGTCTGCTTGGGATTCTCCCTGTGCCTTTCTGTGCCTCCCCTACTCGCATGCTTTCTCTCTCAGAATAACTAAATAAACTTAAAAATATATATATACAAATTATGGTTCTTAAGCTCTTTGTCTCAAAACTTGGGACTAGCTTAAAAACAGTAAGTGCTCTATTTGTGCCTCTATGCGGAAGTGGAGTTACTAAGCATCTTGCTTTGGACTTTAATTGCTTAAGTAAGGGTATTGTGAGAGCATGGGGACTAATCATATTATCTGGTGCCCTTTATCTGAAGGTCACTGGTTCGAATCTAGACTATGCTGCCAGAAACTGAAGGTTACTGCAGGGCAGTAGTTAGCTTATGAAAACAGAACTGTGTTTTTGCATTAGAGTCAAGTAGCCTCAAATGACAGATACTGTCATATTTGGTACTGAATCTTTCAGGCTGAAAGCAGAACAGAACTTCTTAAAATGTGTGAGTAATTCTTCCCTCCCTCTGAATCAGCTGAAATTGGCTAGCTTATTCCTTGGAGGATTGACCTCCAAGGAATAAAATGTAGAGCCAAACAGGTATAAAATATTAAGAGAACTGTGTATAAGCAACATTTCATTATAACGTTCAAGCATAATGTAGACTTGACTTAAAATGTAGCCATACTGGTGAGATGAAGAGAGAAAAAGTAACACATATGCACACATTTGATAACAGGAAGAGAATGTGCTGCTAATTAAGTTTTAGCGATTCCATGCCCAGAATTTATTTTTTTAATGTTTACTTATTTATCTTGAGAGAGAGTGAGAGTGGACAGGGAAAGGGGCAGAGAGAGGAGGGGAAAGAGAACCTCAAGCAGGATTGTGGGGCTCGATCCAACGAAGTCTTGAGATTATGACCTGAGACGAAATCAAGAATCACTTACCGAATGAGCCACCCAGGCGCCCCTCCATGCCTTGAATTTTAATAATCTTCATTTAATCCTTTAAACTGATAACAAAACTTAAAGACCTCATGTATGCTAGCAATGTCAACTGCAAAAATAAAAAAAGGGAGGGTAGTGGCCAGGAAAGGAAGAAATCCACTAGGCTAAAAACAAGGAGACCTGGATTGTGGTCTACTATTCTCCTACTGTGGTCGTACCACAGTTTAGTTCACTGGGTGATCACGGAGAAGCCACCACTTCTCCAGGCCTCATTTAGCGAATAAGACTCCAGGACTAGAGGACACCTGAAGTCTCTTAACCAGCTTTCAAACCCATCACAATAACAGAAGGAAGCATCCGTTTAACTATGGAGAAAAATGGTCAAATAATATACCACATGCAATTAATTTTCCAAAAATCTAATGATACACAGAGAAAGTGGTAGTGTTGTAGAAATGACACTGAAATAACAGTGAGAAGTTAAGGGTTCAACTCCCAAATATGTCCACAGGTGGTACTCTCTGAATCTCATTCTCTAGCTCTAAAAAACAGTAATAATAATTCCTTCCCAATTCACACCAAGAGGTTATATACAGAAGAAATGAATAGACAGTAAAGGGCTTAATTAAATACAAAATAAGGTACAAATGGAAATATTATTTATTTACAAAGATTGTACTGTACTTAAAGATCACGGATACCTAGACTATGCAAAGTTCTATGATGGTTAATACACACAATTTCCCAAACACTATCTGAATTTAGGAAATAAAAATCCTAATTATAATAATTTGCATTTGGAACTTATATTACCTCAGATATTTATTTAACAAAACACTAACTATAGGCCAGCTATGTGCAGGCAAGTTACTGAATGCTGGAAACTGATGGAGTCCTTGAGAAACTTGGAGGGCAGTGAAGGGGAGGGGCGGTAAGCACGCAGATAAACACAGTGTGAACAGGGATACAATACAAAGGTAAACAAAGGAAGGAGCCTGTAACACAAACTCAGCCTGGGTGTCAAAGGCAAGAAAAACTAAGCTGTATCTTAAAGTTATAAACTTTCCCAAAATAGAGGCCTAGATGCAAAGAAAAATAGGTAGCAACAGCTTCTCTGCACCACCTCCCTAGGTGACAGCGCCCATTCCCACAGTTTAAGCAAATCTGTTTATGGTTCCTAGATTTACCCTCTAGCTTTGACCTGCTTGCAAGTAATCTCAAAATTAGCTTGTCCAAAATGGAACTCTTGACTTTTCTCTTCAAACCTGTCTCCCCAAGTCTTTTGGCTCACTCTCCAAAATAGATCTCAAGTTTTTCCCATTTTTCTCCAGCTCACCTGCTATTACCTGGGCCCATCATGGCATGCTACTTCTGAGATAGGAATCTCCACACTGACCTCCCTATTTCTGTTCTTGGCCCCTCCAATCTATTTCCCATACAGGAACCAGAGTTATCTTATAAATCTGATCCGATCCTGTTCACTCCCCTGCTTAAAACCAATTAATGGCTCCATATGCACTCGGAATAAACTCCAACCTCCTTCACCATGCCTACTGCCAGCAGGATTTGGAACCTCTGTACCTCTCCAACATCAACTTATAGCACCTGTCCTCCACCATGCTCAGGCACGCGGGTCTTCCGTCAACTCCTAGAATTTGCCAATCTCTTTCAAGTCTTGCATTTACAATGGCATAAAATTATGGGGTCTGGGCTGGGCTGAAGCTCTAGGATGTATCTCAAAACAAACACACGCAAAAAATATTTAAAGTTTGCACGCTCTAGTGTAACAGCTCAGAAAAAAAAAAAAACACAAATATATACGAATATGGAGACCGATAGCTAAAAGATACAAGTAACTACCTATAGGCACATTTACACCATGTTCCTTTGTCATTAATGGTAATTTTTGGCATCAATGATCTTACTACATTTTTTAAAATGTTTATTCATTCTGTGAGAGAAAGAGACAGAGCATGAGTAGGGGAGGGGCAGAGAGAGAGGCAGACACAGAATCTGAAGCAGGCTTCAGGCTTTGGGCTGTTAGCACAGAGCCCGACGCAGGGCTTGAACCCATGAAAGGCAAGATTATGACCTGAGTCGAATTCAGACAGTTAACCAAATGAGCCACCCAGGCGCCCCTGACTTTACTGCATTTTTATTCCCGGCTAAATAATTTTTCTCACTTTCCTAGTAATCTATGGGTTTCCTTTGTACAAAGCACAGAAACTCCTCCCCTGTCCTTAAAGCAGAATGTCTAGAATAGGAATAATTAGAAAGCAAAAGGCAGGAGGGCTGCAGAGACCAATGGGACATCAATGCATTGCATGTATGAAGTAATCAGTAACAGTTCTCCTTAATCTATGTGCTACGGCGCATGAGTGCTGAAGGCTGCTTTCAAGTCGCCCTTCTGAATGGGAGTTTATACAGCACTCATCCTATTTCTTCTTCATCACTAAATACTGGGTGTGTCGGGCACTGACAATTTCTCCCTTAGCCACACACTGCTGGACCGTGAAGAGGCATATATGAATCTGATGGACAAGGCTATATACTACATACATACTATATGAGTGGCTGAGTGCAACATGTGGATAAACCTCTGGGTTATATGTATATACCCCTCTGAGCACGAATTGAGTATTTCTACCAACACCAGCACTTTTAGTATATGCATGAAAGAAGGGTATGTATGATGTTAGGTAGACAAATGTGGTACCCTGCAACAGATGCCATTAGTTGTTTTCTCCCCTCTACCTTGCTGGCAACACACACACACACACACACACACACACACACACACACACACACCCCACACCCCTTTTTAAGTATTTGCTCCTCCTCCTGTGATTCAGAGAAGCATAGACCTACCCTCAGTAGAGACAATTATTTTGTCTAATCCAACAATTTCAGTTCCCTTCCCCTTGCCACTGTTTATACAAAAGCATAAATTAATTCTGGCCAATAAGGTTAGAAGGAAGTCTGCTGGGGAGGGGAAGGGAAGGGAAGGGGAGAGGTGTCTGAGGAAAGATTTCTTTACCAATTAAAAAGAGCCACGAGGAGGGTGCCTGGGTGGCTCAGTTGGTTAAGTGTCCAACTCTTGATTTCGGCTCAGGTCATGATCTCACGGTTCATGAGATCAAGCCCTGCATTGTACTGTGCGTTGACAGTGTGGAGTCTGCTTGGGATTCTCTCTTTCTCTCTTTTTGCTCCTTCCCTGCTCACGCTCGCTTGCTCTCTCTCAAAATAAATAAACTTCAACAACAACAACAAAAGAGCCATGAGAGACATCCACTCCTCTTCTACTTGATGTTGTCAACCCTAATTTGCCACATCTGCATGTGACATCTGGCTCCACAGTAGCCACCTGTGGCCATGAAGTAAGTTAACCCAGGACTAAATTAATAGGTGGAGTACAACACTGTTGAAATAGAGAAAGAATGTGATGAGCCACAGAATTAACTTACCGAAGTTGCCCTACCTTCAGACTTCTCGTTTTGTGATACAACATTTTCCTTATTGTTTAAGCTATTTTGAATTGTTTTGTTTGTAACCTAAGACTGAAAACATCTTAAATGACAGAAGAGATAAAATCTGTCCCAGGCTCTTTTAGTTGTCCAAAGGATATCTATTTTCCCTGTCTTCTCAGCTGACCAAACTCTGGTCTTGGGAAGCAATGGACTGAGATGAATCTGAGCTGACTATGACAGTCAGTCCTGTCTCTCAGTTTTCTAGTAGCCTTAGCAACTGTCTCAGTTTATCCAACAAAACAAGATAAAATCTGCCAGCAGAAGGTTAGTTTCTGGGGACAGTTTGCTTTCCTGAAGTAATGTCCAGTTGAGGTCAGCACTGAACCTTTCCCCATTTTTCCTTCCTCCAGTGTAGGTACAGAAGCCATTTTGTAACCATTAAGGAGAGGCCAAGAAAATTATAGATGTCAAACTTGACACCACTGAACTACTGAATGAACACCAGGAAATACCTACCATCTACATCAAAAATTATTTGTTCAAGTCACTGTTTGTGGAGTAATCAGTTACTTAAAGCTAAAATCCACTTCTAAAATGTGTGGCCAAGCCAAAAACAAGGACTAAATAGCTATTAGATGTTAATATCAAGTGACTCATTCTTCTGTTCCAACTTGAGTAACTTAATCGCAACGTAAAGCACTTTAATCTTAATCATAACATTTAATGTTCAAAAAATTCCTATTTACATCTAGGATCTGTGTTATTGGTTCTATTTTATAACAAGAAAACCAACATATGGAGAAATTTACTTTCCACAACTGACGCCCAAGTCAAAAGTAATTTCCACTAATAACCACTCTGCAATCCTTCTTAGAAATAGCATTAGAAATAATCCTCTAAGAAATAATATTTTCTTCTATGTTGGTTTAGTTCTTTTAAGACTGAAGTTTTTTTATGTTTATTTTTGAGAGAGAGAGAGAAAAAATGTGAGTCGGGGGAGGAGCAGAGATGCTGTCATGCTGTCGATGCGGGGCTTGGACTTACGAACCATGAGATCACTACCTGAGCTGAAGTCTGACTCTTAACCAACTGCACCACCAGGCGCCCCAAGACTAAATATTTTTATCTTATCATTTTTTTATACTGAAATTTATTGAACATTTTTTTTAATGTTTATTTATTCATTTTGAGACAGAGAAAGAAGGATAGTGAGAGGGAGACAGAGAATGCCAAGCAGGCTCCGCACTGTCAGCACACAGCCCAACACAGGGCTTGATTTCACAAACCGTGAGATGAAGATCTGAGCTGAAATCAAGAGTCCCATGCTTAAATGACCGAGCCACCCAGGCATCCCTTTATCTTATCATTGGAACCAACTATCAAACTAATCTTTTTGAAAGGAAATGTAACAAATTTTGCTCTTCATCACAGAAATATAATTCTTATTGAGATTTTTTTATTTATGCCTGATAACTAAATATCAATTTATTTCATCTAATGAAAGTTTATTATAGAGCAACTTGAATCAGGGTAGGGAAAGAATTTTGTATCATATTGCCTGTGTGATCTATATAGATTTTTAGAAAATTTAACATCAAATACTGATTACCTGGGGGTAAGGTAGGAAATGTTATTATTAATTTAACTCATCTTCAAAACTATGACACTTTGGTTAATGCTGATCAACAAGACATACAACAAGAGCTGTTAAAATAAAGGTGTTTTATTAAATAATTTGGTATTTCACACACAAAAAAGTGGCTTTTGGAAGTGGGCTGTGTTCTGAGCAAGAAAATAATAAAGATATTAATTACACCTATGACAAAATATGGAGAAGCTCTAGATTTTATTTTTATATTCACTCTTTAAAACGAAAATGTTAAAAAAAAATTGTGCTCTTAATAGTATCTCTTGTTGGTAGATATTAACCTTTGTCGCTGTGAATGAAGAAACATTATGAAAAAACGATCTGTGAAGACAAACTTAAATGAAGATGCCTAATAACTTTACTCTAAAATCCTTTTGCAAAGTAGTACTATCTCTTCAGTATGGAATAATGTCCTAATTAAACCATACAGGAAAAAGCCCACGTGCAAATATAGCCCATATGACCCGCAGAGTCATGACAATAATTTCCTGTTTGGGAGTTACAAGCAGTGAACACAAAATTACAATGTTGTTAGTAAGTAAAACTTTGAGTATTCTATGAAAAAATTTTAGTATTAGCACACGCAAGTGCAACTTACCATTCTGAAGATTTTTAATGACAAAATGATTTTTTTTAATTATTTACATTTATCCCTTATTGTATTTTAAAGAGGACAGGAATTTGAAAAATTAAGTCTTCAGTTTCTACTACCTGTGTCTTAGTCTTACTAGGTCAGATACTTTATTTTATACTTTATCTCATTTAATCCTCACAAGACTTAATATTGCACATCATAATACCTATGTTACGGATAAGAGAATAGGTTCTGAGAAGCTAAGATTTTACAAATACTTGAAAATGTTTCTATCACAGTCAAGTTCAAAATTACCTGGCATGTATTTGTTCTGTGCCTCACTCTTTGCCTCTTTATTTAAAAGCTATGCTGGCATACTAGCCTAACTGTTCAAAAAGGGACATCAGTTGAAAGATCAACTGCAAGAATGAGTGTTTCAAATATAGAAATAAATTACTAAAAAATATAAGATTACTTAAAAAAACACTGATTTACCTTGAACATAAGAAGTGATGAATAGATAGGCTCCCAATAATCTGATGTAAATATACAGCTGAGTCATTGTTCAGTTTTAATGTTTCCTGTATACTGTGACCTCTAATAACTGGTCTTGTTAGGTCGCTAATTTTAATTACTCTTATTCAAAGAGATTTTCTTGTAAAAGGTCTCAATCACTTGACAATGACTCCAACTTCCACTGCTTTCTCTTGACTCCTGAAAGATAAAAATTAAAAAAAAGGTAATGAATATAACTGAATTCTGGAAAGTTTCAAAACTAAGAGAGAAAAACAAATGCTCAAACATACCTTTAAATGATGAAATACATTTTTAAAGATTAAAGCTATCTTTATTTACAACAACAACAGTAAAAAGGCACTGTAGTTCAGAAACTTAAATAATTCAGTAATAGGTTGCCACCATTCCTGATCTTAGATTAACCACAGATAAAATAAATACACTAAATAATCCCAATAGTCTTTTCTGGCTGCTCTAAAGTAATTGTTTTACTACTAACAAGAACATTTCTAAATATACTAAGAATAAAGCAGGAAAATTTAACTTTAAAATACGAAGCTATTGGGGCACCTGGGTGGCTTAGTCGGTTAAGCATCTGCCTTTGGCTTAAGTCATGATCTCACAGTTCAGTTCGTGAGTTTGAGCCCCACACATCGGGCTCTCTGCTGTGCATGCAGAGCCCGCTTCAGATCCTGTTCCCCCTCTCTCTGCCCCTACCCGGCTTGTGGGCTTGTACACAAGTGCTTGTGCACACATGCTCCTTCTCTCTCCCTCTCCCTTTCCCTCTCCCTCTCCCTCCTCCTCCCTCTCTCTCTCTCTCTCTCAAATAAAAATAAATAAAAACTTTAAAACACGAAGATATTCATCATAATCTTTCAAATCCTAGTAGATGTGACAAAAACACCTCAAATCTTTATAATAACTCATTCTATAGAAAAAAAGCCTACCAAGATAATCATACATATTTTTTTTTTCAACGTTTATTTATTTTTGGGACAGAGAAAGACAGAGCATGAACGGGGGAGGGGCAGAGAGAGAGGGAGACACAGAATGGGAAACAGGCTCCAGGCTCCGAGCCATCAGCCCAGAGCCTGACGCGGGGCTCGAACTCACGGACCGCAAGATCGTGACCTGGCTGAAGTCGGACGCTTAACCGACTGCGCCACCCAGGCGCCCCGATAATCATACATATTAAAATATGCAGTGTGTGTCATCATTAAAACAAATATATCTTAAAATTATTTTCCTAAAATATTGCAAATCTGACTTCACTAGTATAAAATTGAGTTTTTAGGATGGATGATGTGAAACATTACCTCCCCAGTTAAGGTTTGGTTATTATAAAATAGTTAAATAGGTAACAAAAAAAGCCACACTAGTTTGTTTGTAGACGAATATAATTCTGTTTTTCCTCCCATCCTATTGGTCCCAGCAATTTGATTTTACTGATTTCAGCCTAAACTATTCCTGAATGAAAAATATTTTATTTATGATGCAATTACTCCTGGCGTGATTTCTACCATAAATAACCTGAACTTTCTATTTTATCAACCTAAGAATTTTCCACTTTAATTGGCTCTCCAAAGACACTGACAGGATTGAGGAAGTAAGGTTTACAGAGTGTCAATTATATTGTGTATTTTACATATGGCTTACTTCCAAAATCTCTGCCATTTCTCACTTCTCTACTATGAAATTAAACTGCTTCCCATCTTCAGAAGTGCTGAGAGTGTAGGGTGTAAAGTGTAAAATAATTACAGAACAACATCTACACTATGACTTAATTGCATTTCTTGGGAAAACTCCCTTCTTGAAATTATACAATTGTGATTCTAGGGATGCTTGTTTCAGGTTTCAAAGTCAAAAGACGTTTGCAGTGTAACTCCAACCGTGATCTCTCTCCATACTTCCATTTACCTATTAAATGTCTCTGCTAGGATTACACACCACGCATCTAAATCAAATGTATTAACTTTGCTTCCAACCCTCTAGGCCTGCCTCCTCCTCCTCCACTTGTTATCACAGAGGGTGGCGCCATCTCTTCAGTCACCCAGGCCAAAAGTCCTGACATCACTTCTGCCTCTGGCACTAGCTCTCCTGCCTCCATATTTTCACTCACTTATTCACTCCCTCCCTCACCTACCCACCCACCAACAGCACTTTCTGAGTGCATATGACAAGTGCAAGGTACTAGAATACAAATACGAATATGACCATCTCTGCTTCAAGGAGCTCACAGTCTTGGACAGTACACTGACTGCTATGACTGGTTCCATATTTCAGTGCTACTGTTTTTCCTCATCAATTTATTTAAAGATAGTATGTGGTCTAGCCTCACTACAGGGACAACCAAGGCACCTTGCAAAGCAGCCGGTGAGGCTCTAAGCACCTGCCACTTTCAGTCCCTTTCATAGGCAGGGAATTACGTGTGATTTCAAATATAGAAAATAAATATGAGACCTGTGACTGTTATCTGTGGGCACAAGTTCGAATCCTGATCTGCCGAAAATAAGTAACCTAACCTCTCTGGGTGAGTTTCTTTATCTGTAAAACTAAAATTACATTATTAACTCATAATTATTTTAAGAACTAAATGAGGTAATAGCTAACACACAGTCACCTCTAATTACGTACCAGTACCATTAAAAATGCTTTGAATATATTAGTATTAATTTATCAAATCATCACAACCACCTTATCAGGTAGGTGCAAGTATTATTTTAATTTCACAGCTGAGGAAACTGAGGCAAGCAGAGTTTAAGAAATTTATCAAAGATCATACAATTGGTAAGTGGCAGGGCTCCAATTCTAATCAAGGAGATCTGATTCCAGAGTCCACGTGTTACCTACTACCCTAGACTGCCCTTCTGGATATTTTATGTGCATTATACAACGTAAATTATACATCATGAAGCCTGGTATGGAAGAGGTGCTCAATAAGTTTCCTCCCCTCATACAGGTTTATACATGGCACAGGAAGTAACAGGTATGATCTATGCCACTCCCAACTTCAAGAAATTCTGATAGCCTAAAACCCTGCAATAACTTGTATGGAGAACAGCCAACAGCCAAGGGAAGGCTAAAGGTAAAATGGCTTCAATTGCCTCAGCTGTAATCCAACAATCGGAAGCCTTAATCTTTAAAAGTAAAATAATGGGTTTCAGCTGACTACCAGCTCCATATGCATCAGCACTTATGACAACTGCTAAGACATAAAGGCAATATTATCAAGCAGGGCTAGAAGCACACTGCTGTAATCAAAGAGGGTCACCACCTTACTTTATTCCACCTGATCAGGCCCCTTCAACACTTTAGAGAAGAATGACAGGAATGCAAAGGATAGGGAAATAACTACACTTGAGATACAACTCAAAGAAGGCGGGGGTGGGGGGTGGGGTCTTTGCTCACAGAATATCAAAGGAACAAAGTGTGAATGCACCTCTGTCAAGGACAGACAAGCTGGAAAGGAGACTACACCAAGTAAGTGATTCATCGGGTTCCTTCTAACTCTGAAGTCTCACAGGAATGGTGTTCTTGTCACTATTAACTTATTTCCTAAATATTTATTAAGTACCTATTACATACATGATTCTGTATTAGACACTGAGAATATACTGATGAGGGCAAAATGGACCCAGCCTTCATGGAGTTCATAGTCATTAAACAAGACAATTAAGACAGGCACTGAACAAGACAGTACAAAGCATATGTAATCATAACTTGTGGTAAGTGTGAGGAAAGAAAAGTGCCAGGTCCTAGAGAGGAATGGGGTAGGGACTTATTCTCATCTGGAGAGACTAAGGGAAGCCATGCTCAAAAGTAACATTCAAGGTGAGATCTAGAGAATAAGAGTTAGCCAGATAAAGAAATGGGGGTGAATTCTAGGCATAAGGAACAGCCTGTGCAAAGATCTTGAGGCAGAAAGGAGCAATGGAACAATGATATTTCTGAAATGGTGAAAATAAGGGATAGTTGGTAGCACGGGGGTCTGAAGAAACAAGAGAGACAAGGACCAGATCAGGCAAGGGCAGATGAAGGATTTGGGCTTTAAATCCAAGTGGGATGGGAAGGCAATTACCTGGTTTCTATGTAATGGACTGGAGGGGACAAAAGCAGAAGCTAACAGAACAGTAAGGACAGTGTAGTAGTCAGGAGAAAGACAATGGTGGTTAAGATTTGGGTGGTGGTGGTACAGTGGGTGGATACTTCACCAACAGACTTGGTAGGGCTTAGTAATGAATTAGATGTGGGGATAAGGGAGAGTGAGGGGTCAAAGAAGATCTCTACATTTCTGGCATGAGCAATTACTGAGATGAGGACAAGTGGATTTTGAAAGGAATGAGGGGAAGAGATCAAGGGTTCAATTTTAGACATTGGAGATTACCCAAAGGGAAATGTCTAATGGGCACCTGGTCCTGAAGCTTAAAGGACACACTTGGTATTGAAGATATAAATCTATTACGTCAATAGCACAGAGGTATTTGAAGCTATGGCTCTGAATGAGATGGCCTTCTAAGAATGAAAAGAGAAGAGGGTCCCAGAACACCAATGTTTGTTTAAAAACTGGATTAATAAATGCATTAAAACCACAGGGGCGCCTGGGTGGCTCGTCGGTTCAGTGTCTGACTTTGGCTCTGGTCATGATCTCAAGATTCACGGGTTTGAGCCCTGCGTCCGGCTCTGTACTGACAGCTCAGAGCCTAGGGCCTGCTTTGGATTCTGTGTCTCCCTCTCTCTCTGCCCCTCCCCTGCTCATACTCTGTCTCTCTCTTTCTCAAAAATAAATATACATTTAAATAAATAAATAAATAAATAAATAAATAAATAAATAAAAGCACTGAAACCATATACATTTATTTGTCATTCAGTGATAAAATAAGTTCATGGTCCAGGATCTATCCTGTGCAATATTAACATAGTGTAGATTAGCACAGCTGGAATATAAACTACTATTCACAAGTGGTATGTTTTCACAGGTCAAAAAAAAAAAAATCTACCAAAAAACCATTGTGGTGATCTAAAATAAGTCTAGAAATGCTCTGACAGTACCTTCAATAGGTGGAGCCTAATTCCATGCCTAGAATTCCCACTGGTCTTAATGAGTCACTGTTAACAAATAAAATGAGATGGAAACAACAGGGTATGACTTTTGAGGCTGGATCATAAAAGGCATTTCAGATTCCTCCTTGTTCTTTCTTGAAATACCCACTTTGAGGGAAGTTAGCTGCCATGTCATAAGGACACTCAACTCAAGCAACCTTACAGAGAAGGCCCCGCAGCAAGGAGCCAAGGCCTCCTGCTGACAGCATGTGAGTGAGCTACCTTGCACATAGACCTGGCAGCTTCACAGGTACAATTCATGAGACCCTACACTAGACCCAGCCGGCTAAGCCCCTGGTGGATTCCAGACCCTCAGAAAATGTAGGAGATGATAAATGGTTGTTTGAAGCTGCTAGGTTTTGGCGTAATTTGTTGAGCAGCAACAGAAAACACTCACTGCTATATAACACAATCATTATGAGAAATTTGCTGAAATAATAAAAAGCCTAATCACTGTAAGTTATTGTGCAGCCAAACAAAAAACAGAAAAGTCTGGAAAGCATAGTCAAATCAGAGCATAACAACGAAAGTATAAGATAGTTACAATGCCCAAAGAACTGGTTAATGTAAGTAACATCCATCTTTCTTTCAAAGGAGTAATCAAAAGTATGTTCTTTGTTTTAAAATTATCTCAACAAGTAAGGTTCATTTTCGTGGGGAGAAAACAGTCCCTGGTTCTACTCTATATACTGTTAAACACGTGCTCTTTTCCTTAGCCACAAAATGGGAATGATATTACTAACCCAAACAAGTTAGCAACGTGTCTCAGTATTAACCATTTGATAAATAACAAATGTCTGTTTTATTGTTGTAATTACTATTATTCATAATATAAATACTGATGACCTTCCCTTTATTTGTCCCACCATATTAACTGTTTCTGTAATCACGATATAACAAAACAGTAACCATAGTTTGCAACCATTCTTGAAACAGGGTATTTTATCATTCGAACATCTGAAAATAATATATTTTTTAAATTCCTAGAATGATTTGCTGGAATTTTTATATTAAAATTTAAAATATCTAATCTTGCCAAGCTAAGGATATAAGGAAATGCAGATATTTGAAATGTGACATGATCAAAATTTCTAAATGATGCTGGTGTTTAACAGTTATTTTAAACTATTTAGTCCAAATAGGCATCTAGATACATTTACTCTCCTTTGCTATACACACAGACTGGTGCCGTTTCTTCTTCAGGAAAATAAAACTAAGGCAAATTATTCAATAAAATATAAATAATTTCTTTTTAAATAAAAAGTTATAAAGCTTTGCAAACAGGAAGAACCAACAGTTCAATCAGAATTAAAAAAAAAAACAAAACAAAACAGGAAAAGGCTGAAGTCAGCTGAAAAAACAGACTAAAGTCATTCTTTCCTCTTCCCGTTAAGCCCCCCACCCTTAATTTTTACTTTCTAGTAGTGAGGTTTGGGAATTTTCAACAAGCTGGCCAGCTGCCAATTCCATAAAGTAGTGAGGAGAAAACTCCCCCTTCCAGGGGTCCCTCCCCCTAAGGCAGCTCCAGGCGCCTGGTCTGACAAGCTTTCTGAGAAGGACTAGACTCACTGCAGACTTTCTGGCTCCACAGCCATTGTTTGCATGGCTGCTGTGCTCCTTATCCAGAGCTTGGATTAGCATAAGAATATTGTCTTTTCTCTTAACGAGCAACCCATCCATTCCTTGCCCATTTCTAACCTCTACCCCCATCAATTCCTAAGCTAATATATACACATGCAACCGTAGTATCACCATTCACGGTTATTTTTATATCAGTGTAAAAAACAATCTCACCCAAATCTAAACATAAACCCTTAAGAAAATAACATGCTTAAATAAATAGTTATGTAAGTGTATCTGTGGTAATACACAGGAATCTCACCAAAAAGCCTGCCTTGGAGGCTATGCTGTGAGAATTTGTGATGAGTGAGACATTCATAATAAGGTCTTTTGGAAAGTCTTACTAAATTCCAAGCTACAGTCGGGATAGAGAAGTTCCACTTTACAAAGACATTTCTAACTGCCATGTCTTCCAACACCTTGAGGTCACTAATTTCATCATCGCCACTGAAATTACTTCCTAACTAGACTTAACTTTTCCCCAAAGCTCAATTATTTATTCAAAGCAAATTTAACACTTTTAACCTTTGTATTCCTGCTTAATCATCTCCTCTTTATTCAAAACCTTTCACTTTCCTTCTGTGCCAAGAGACCATTCTCCCCAACACAAGTATGAATTCTTCCAGGAACAGAAAGGCAATTCAAACTAGGATGGTATTATACATTGGTGATACATTTATATGCCTTACACCCTCACCAGGGGCCTCTATAGTAGATGCACAATAAATGCTTCTTGGTTTATGAAGTATTTTCCAAAACAGGAGATACTCTGTTTTCAACCATTCAACTTTATACTACAAATCTCCTAACTTAATGACTCTAGTTTTTCAGTTGGTTTCATTTTATTAAATGAAAAAGCTCACAAATAATTAGAACTAGATCATGCTATACACCAATCTTTGGCACATCCGCACTCAGAAGAGATTCTTACTGCCAGCTGTTAATTGAAATGGTCTGGGTGTTGTTCTGTCTCTCCTCTGGAATAAACACAAATGACCAAAAAAAACCAAAAAAAAAAGTGAAGTGAATTAGTGGTTACAGAGATGCCCGGGAGGGACAGCGTTTGGTCACCCGCAGGTGCATTAGAGGTAATGGTGAGCAATACTGTCTGCGTTTTCCGCACAGTATTTTTACACGGACAAAATCAGTATAATGTGGCAGTGAAGAGTTCAGGGTCTCGCATGAGACAGATCTAGGTCTTCTGTGCAGATTAAATGAGAGAAATTCAAATACTATTTAATGGTAACTTTATGTTACCATATCATCATCTTTATAATTTGCAAATTAGTTTTACGTGCATTATACCATCTGTATGACCCTAACAGTGAGTAAAATTATTCCTACTTTGACAGAGAAAAGACAGGCTCAGAGAGCTAAAGCAACTTGCTGAATTTCAAATAGCTGGCAACTTGAAGGAACAACTAAAACCTGGGTCTTCGAACCCCAAAGGCTGTGTTTCATCCAGTTAGTACATGAGTAAGTACAAACAGGAAGTTATTTTTTATTGAGCCACGTGAGATTTTATTTCATCTTCACAACTCTACAAGGAAAAGGTGAAGCTCAGCAAAGTTAAGAAACTTGCCCAAGTGCACACAACCAGTAAGAGGCAAGTCTGCTGCTGACAAAGCCCAAATTCCACTTGTTACTGCAAAGTCAGGAGCTGGTAGGTAATGAGAAAAAAAGAGAAACCAGTATGCCTCTTATTACACACCACTGCTTTTCAGAAAGAAAAAAAAAATCTCAGTACTCAGCTCTGTGATACTGAGCTGGGTCTTTGACCAGCTGGCTCCCTGACAGGCTCAGCCGACAAGGGAACCAGGGGAACAGAGAAAGCTGGAAGAGGGACTTCCTTCTTCCCAACTTCGCTGTTCCCACCATCTACTTGATTCACACCCTCCACACAGGCGGCAGAAGTAGGTTCCAGGTTTCAGCTTCCTTCCACACTCCCAGAACCAGCCCCAGGGCCCCCATTCAGACTCACTGGTGCCTGCACTCCAAGATCTGAGTGCCAGCTCCTCAAGACCTATGCTCTGAGCTCCTGAGGTGCCAGCAGCAGCCGGGCTCTTAGCTGCCTCCCCAGGGACACACTTTCTCCTCTAGGTTCTGAAAACTCAGTCTCCTAGGGGTGGTATCTGCTTCCACAATGACCATTTCTGCTTAATCCCAGTGTTCCTTTAGCTTTTTTCAATTCTCTAATACCTGGGTAGTCAATTCCCTATACCAAATTCTTCCTGTGAAAACAGCCAGTATGGTTTCAGGGCTCCTGACTGGGCCCTGATCGATACAAATACTTCCAGAAGACATATCTCAGAGAGTAACTGACTATACACGCACTACACACATATTTTCTATGTATTCACTTCATCAAAGAGGAACCAACAACATAGCTAATATTTCCTAAGTGCTATAAAGTGTGTTTTAATATATATTCAAAGAGATCGAAGATATTTTGACCCCAGGAATGAATTCTTCTAGACTCATTACATTTCAATTTTTCTCCCACAAATAATTATAACCCATCGAAGTTAGGTATTTGTTCAGGATTGGCTAGGCTTTCTATTCTAACCTATGTGACCCCAAATCAAAATGCTTGAAGAATACCAAAATTTTGGCATCAAAGCAGATTTTTCTTTTCCTTAAGCAACACTACATGTAATCAAAGACTTTCCTGAGTTAACTCAATCAATCCCTCTGGCCAAAAAATTAATTCAAATGCTAAATCAATCTTTTTTAAAAAAAATTTTTGAGAGAGAGAGAAAGAGAGAGCAAGCGCAAAAGCTGGGGGAGCAGCAGAGAGATAAGGAGGAAGAGAATCCCAAGCAGGCTCTGTACTGTCAGTGCAGAGCCTACTGTGGGGCTCCAACCCATGAACCGTGAGTTCTTGACCTTAGCTGAAATCAAGACTCAGATGCTTAACCGACTGAACCACCAGGTGCCCCTAAATCAATCTTTAAGTGGAATATAACCAACTTCCAGAACAAGGAAAGAAAAAATCAAGCAGAACTTCAAAAATAACAACCAAAAGCCCCCGTCTATATTTCACTCAGGAAACCAAATCATGCCCTCAGTATGAAACAACACCCTTTCAAAAACAGTCACGAGTTTCTGCAAATGTGTCCCTTCCTAAGAAGATCTGGAAATATGCGAGTGACTTTTTGGTTGGTGACAAGGGACCAAAATAGAAAATGCAATTCAATGTGCAGGGACGATTCCTTAAAGAATCGGTTCAACCCAATGTCCATAGTCCTCCCCTTGTTGAGAAATATGGATTCTTGACTAAATGACCTATCATTTTTCATTATTATCTGAAGGCTCCTCTGCGGTTCTCGATGTTTAAGAAGCAACAGCACTAGACCTCTAAGAAGAAAAATTATCTTGATCAAACTAACCTCTGAATGCAATTTTACTTTACTGTTTTTTCTTCTCACTTGACCACTTAAAAAAAAAAATTATCGTCTTGCTGTATTAACCACAGTGCTTACACAATGTAAAAACGATTGAAAAATCAACCGACATTTCTTCTCCACTTTATTCTCTACTTACAAATTTTTTAAAAAAAAATTCAGAGCACACAGGTTCCCCTGAAGCTCAGGAGTACAGGCGTCCCAGGCTCGGCCACTTGGCATATTCTATCCCCCCACGCTACAAGGAGAGCTCGTCTAATACTAGGACTCAGGACTGTGGCTGTGCCTGCAGAGACACAGTCACTCTTTCAGACTGAACATGCATAAGAAAACAGCAGCCCAAGAGGCTTTTGGCAGCTATGATGGGACTCGGAGGGGAACCAGAAGGCAGAGCCAGGACACGAAAAGAAGCCAGGTCCTTAGAGTGGTCAGTGAGCAGCAACCTTGCCTGAAGCCTGAATTACTCAGGCACTTGTCAGTTTACAGTCAATAAATTCTCTTTATTTTTTTAGGTCAGAGAGAGTCAGTTTTTCCGTTACAACCAAAAACATTCTAGTTGATAGGAAGGCTTAAGGGAAAGGCACACTTGAATATTCTGGGTTAGCATAAAATCAGTAATTCTGAATAAACTCAACAACAACAGAGACTGGTGTGAGAAAGAGTTACTTTAAAGATAGCTCAAGCAGTATACAAATTTACTTAAAAACGTGACCAGCAGCTACATAAAGAGAAACTCTTACTCCCCAAATCTGCTAGCCCCTCAGTCTTTCCCATGTCGGCTAACAGCCTCTTTACTTTCCAAGTTTCCCAGGCCTAAAATCTTGGGACTCATTCTTCACCACTCCTTCCTTCTTTCTCATATTCCATATCCTATCTGTCAGCAAATCCTGCTCGTTCTACCTTCAAAATATACCCAAAACAGATGCGCTTCTCACTACCTCTCTCTAGTCCGGGCCACCAACACTGTTTACCTGGATTACTGAGACAGCCTCCTAACTGGTCTCCCTGCTTGAACCCTTGCCCACCTACAGTATATTGTCAACACAGCAGAGTGGTGACAGGAAGCATGTTAGGTCACATCACTCCCCTGTTCACGCACAGTATGGGCTGACGTCTCCAATGGCCCACAGGACCCCAGCTCCTCCACTCCAACTGCGCTGCGCGCCCCCCGTCCCAGGACACGCCAGGCCTGGCCCTGCTGCAGGACACCTTGATGTCCGTGGGTCCCGCCACCCAGAGCGTTCCCCCCCCCCCGCCCCGCCAGACATCTGTATGAGTTGATACCTTACCTCTTCCAAGGATTTACTCAAATATCTCGTTCTTATTGACAGTGTTGGTGTTCACCCCTGGCACTCATATCCTCCTTCCCAGATTTATATCTGTTTTTTCTCTTCAGCACTTGTCACCCTATAATTTGATATACACTTTACGAATTATCTCGCTTACTGCTTGCTACCTGCTCCAGAATGTACGCCCCACATGGGCAAGGGTGTTAGTCTATTTTTTCACTCTGTATTGCCAGCACCAAGAAGAGTGTCTGGCCAGCACCAAGAAGAGCTGGTACTCAGTATTTGCTGAGGGAATGACTCAAATACAGCAGAAAGAATGAAAACATTATGCCAATTTCTTTTATATACAAATGAAACCTTCTCAAAAGGGCTGTACTCTGGATAAACTATTCCATTTCCTTATCTCAACACAACTGAAATGATACAAAAACCACACCACTTCCTTCTGCTCACTTTGAGCCCTGACGTGTGTCAAGATCCTGTGGGGAAAATTTTCCACTGTTTTCACTGCATATACTCAAGTCTGAGATATAAATTAAAAGGTCTTAAGAAAGTCTTGTATAAGTAAACGTAACTTCTCAGGATCTAAAATATTGCTTAAGGCAAACAATGGCTTGGGTATACTTCTGACAGTACCACATAGTTATAACAAGTTAAAGAACTGTGGAAATAATCACAGAGAAAGAGAAAACACAGCCCTTTCTTTCGTACAATGTGGTCTGACAAAGGGAACTGCAAACGGTCCAAGCTCGAGTGCAATACTTCAGTAAGCAGACACAGTAAGTTTCAAAGGCAATACTTACAAGTAAACTGCAGGTCACCAAAGGCCCTGAGTAAACCAGAAGGCGTTGCAATCAGATCATCCGTAATTCTTCCCTGTATTAAACCACAAACTACAGAAAACTAAACCTTGTGAACCAGTGGGTCTAAGAAAGAGCACCCTCGAGACTATAAATCCCGGTTTATTAACATGAAGCACCTGGAAATCCAGGAAGCGCTTCACCCTGCGGACGAACATTTAGGTTTTATTTTTGTTACTCTGTGTCAGAACATTGCTTCAGGTTAAAACATGCTGGTTCAGAGTAGTTTGCTGAAGAAGTTCTGTGGCGTGGGATGGACTCCCCCCCCCCCCCTTTTAGTATCTTTCAGCTGAGATACCTAGTTTAAATACTTATCAACTTATATTTTTATTTTAAAGAAAGTACTATAGGTAAGCACTGTCTTCAGGTCAGGTGGCCTCTGAGTTAATTCGAATTCTGCCTTAGGTGCCTAGCTGATCCTGACGAATTCACTTCCCTCTGTGGGCCTTGGTTTCCTTATCTGTAAAATAATGCCATGAAGTCTTCCACATCTCAATCCTGTGAGTCTATGAACTGTGCTCACTCAATATAGTACTTCAAAGATTTAACCTAAGAATTACCTAGATGTTACTGTATATACCTGCAACTAATAGAACACTGTATGTGAACTGCACTGGATTTACCACCACGGCTTAAAAAAAAGATTACCTAGGTGCTGAGTAAAGCAGGGCAAAAACCATGAATTCACATCCCCTCCCTCTGAGGTAACCACTACTCTGAATGTGGTATTTAACACCCATGTCTTCGTAGGCTTTTGCTGTATATAATACATACCCCAAACAACACACAGCATTGCTTTGCCTATTTTTGAATCTTCTATAGCTGTATAAAAAACTGTATCATTCTATATGTGTATTTTTATATTTGCTTATTTTTCACTCAACATTGTGAGTGATTTCCACAATATTTTTGAATTTTTCATTCATTGTCATTGTTACATAGAGTGTTCATTCTATGAATACCTTACAGCTGTACTGATCCATTCTCCTGTTGATGATGTAAGTTGTTTCCATATTCTGGTATAAGCAGTGCTTATAATAAGCATAAGCATAGTAAGCAAAGCACTTGAATAGCTGCTTCTGCTGTTGCTGTTTGAGCAAATAAATCTGTAAGGCAGAATCCCAGAAGTAGGACCCTGGGTCCAATGGTAGTGCTGGTAGATATTTTGGTAACTTCCCTGGGACTGTGACATTTTGCACTTCCAAATACACAATACTGATGTAAGGACAATGTTCAAATACTCCTAAAGGACACAGAATAAATGTTAACACATGGAAAGACATTATATTATGTATAGAAAGCCTCAATATCATGACTGTTCATTTTCCCTACATTAATTATAAATTTACTGATACTCTTTCTCACATTAAAGTTTTATTCTCTTCTTAGTTTGCTAAGAGTTTTCATCATAAATGGGGTCAAATTTTATTGTGTTTTTTCTCCATCTACTGATATGATCACAGTGTTTTCCTCTTTCCATGTGTTAATGGATAAATTAATTAGTAACGATCCATATTAAAAGCTTTCTTAAAGAGTAAATAATCTGTGCTAGTATAAAAAAAAATTTTGTTTTTACATTTATTTATTTTTGAGAAACAGAGTGAGACAAGGCATGAGCGGGGGAGGGGCAGAGAGAGAAGGAGACACAGAATCTGAAGCAGGCTCCAGGCTGTCAGCACAGAGCCTGATGCGGGGCTCGAACCCACGAACTGTGAGATCATGACCGGAGTCGAAGTCAGACGCTCAACTGACTGAGCCTCCCAGGTGCCCCAATGTGCTAGTTTTTAAAGATGTCCACAAATTCTTTCATATTCCTTTTTTCAAGAGGTGGGACCTAATTACTTTGAGTGTGTGCTGGACTGACAAACAGATGAAAGTGAAAGTGACCAAGTATGTGCTGACAGTAGGTCTTAAGAGGCAATGCAGCTTTCTCCTTGCTCTCTTTCTTGGGTCATTCACTCTGGGGTGAAGAACTGAGACGCCTTCTGCCAACAGCTGTAAGAGTGCACCATCTTGGAAGCAGATTCTCCCCTAGGAGAGCTTTCAGGTGAAGGTAGCCCCTGCTGGAATCCTAACTACAACCTCTTGAAACACTCTGAGCCCAAACCATCCAGTACACTACTTTTAAATTCATTTAAGTTTTTGTTGTTTCAAGTCCCTAAGTTTTGGGATAAATTGTTATGCAGCAGTAAGTTACACACGATCCTTGGATTCCTGGGATAAATTCAATTTTGTCATTATTGAATAATAAATTGGTCTTTGTCCCTGGTTCCTAGAAGGGAACCTCTAAAGTAAATTTTTGGAATTTCCTGGGTAACAGGAGTGTCTTTGTTATGTATGAGCCTCACAGATCATACCTGAGTTTATGATTCAGGATGGGGCCTGGTCACCAAAAAGACCAACCATGTGATTATAGAGGATTGGGGCACTGAATCGGCCCCACCTCTGGGGAGGGGACAGGGCTGAAGATTGAGTTCAATCATGTGGCCAATTGTTCAATCACGCCTACACAATGAAACGCCAATAAAAACACTGTACACCCTAGCTGAGATAAGTTTCCTGTAAACACACCAATGTGCCAGGAAGATGACATACCCTGATTCCAGGGGGACAGGAGGCCTCACCTTTGGAATTCTCACAGGCCTCATCCTATGTGTCTCTTCATTTGGCTGGTCCCAATATGTATCCTTTATAATAAAATGATCATTGTACATGTACCACTTTCTTGAATCCTGTGAGACATTTTAGTGAATCATTAAATAAAGTCTGAGGGGATCAGGGAATCCTCTGGGATTTGCAGTTCGTGAGAAGTCCAAACTTGTTAATGGCATCTCAAGAGAGGGCAGTCTTTTTTTTTGTTTGTTTTTTAAATGTTTCTTTATTTTTGAGAGAGAGTGAGCACGAGTGGGGGAGGGGCAGAAAGAGAAGGAGACAAAGAATCTGAAACAGGCTCCAGGCTCATAGCTGTTAGCACACCACTCGATGTAAGGCTTGAACTCAAACTACGAGATAACGACCTGAGCCAAAGTCAGATGCTTAACCGACTGAGCCACCCAGGCATCCCACAAGTGAGGGCAGTCTTGTTGGGGGACTGTGCCCTTATACCTGATGCTGACATTGGGTAAGTATTATCAGAATGGTACTGCAGTATTGTAGATATAATTATGTTTTTTTTTTTTTTAATTTTATTTTTGAGACAGAGAGAGACAGAGCATGAGCAGGGGAGGGGCAGAGAGAGAGGGAGACACAGAATCCGAAGCAGGCTCCAGGCTCTGAGCTATCAGCACAGAGCCTGACGCAGGGCTTGAACTCACAGACTGTGAGATCATGACCTGAGCTGAAGTCGGACGCTCAACCGACTGAGCCACCCAGGCGCCCCGATATGATTATGTTTAAATATACTCTCGGATTTGTTTTGCTAGAATTTTGTTATGTTTTACATCTGTATTCATAAGCAAGACTGGCCTATCACATTATCCATGTCTGGTTTTGGTATAAAAGTTATACTAGCCACACAGAATAAGCTGAGGAACTTGCTTTATTTTGCTGTTCTCTGGATCAGTACGTATAAATTTGGACATATTTACCACTAGAATAGTTTGGTAGAATAGTTTGAGTTTGATAGAACTCAGTTTTAAAATCATCTGGGCCAATGTGGCGCCTGGGTGGCTCTGTCAGTTGAGACTCCCAACTCTTGATTTCGGCTCAGGCCATGATCTCACGGGTCCATGGATTTGAGCCCCGCATCTGGCTCTGTGCAGACAGTATGGAGCCTGCTTGGGATTCTCTCTTTCCCTCTCTCTGGCCCTCTTCTGCTCACTGCCTTCTCTCTTCCTCTCTCAAAAGAAATAAAAACAAAGAAATAAAAATAAGATAAAATCATCTGGGCCAAGAGGTGCCTGGCTGGCTCAGATAGTATAGCATGTGGCTCTTTTGATTTGGGGGTTGAGTTTGAGACCCACATTGGGTGTAGGGATTGCTTACAAATAAAATCTTTTAAATTTCTTTTAAGTTTATTTATTTATTTTGAGAGAGAGAAAGAGAGAATGAGAACGAGCATCAGAGCTGGGGAGAGGGAGAGAGGGAGAGGGAGAGAGGGAGAGAGGGAGAGAGGGGGAGAGAGAGAGAGAGAGAGAGAGAGAGAGAGAGAGAGAATCCCAAGAAGGCCCTATGCCACCAGTGCAAAGCCCGACATGGGGCTCAGTCTCATGAACTTTGAGATCATGACCTGAACTGAAATCAAGAGTCAGACGTTTAACCCACTGAGCCAGGCAGGTACCGCTATTAAGTTACTTTTTTCTTTTAATGTTTATTTTATTTATCTTGGGAAAGAGAGAGACAGCGAGCGAGCAGGGGAGGGGCAGAGAGAGGGAGAGAGAAAATCCTAAGCAGGCTCTGCTCTGTCAGCACAGAGCCCAATGTGGGGCTCAATCTCATGAATCATGAGATCATGACCTGAGCAGAAATTAAGACTCAGACACTTAACCAACTAAGCCACCCAGGCGCCCCTATTAAGTTACCTTTTAAAAAGAAAACTGTCATTTTATTTAAATTATAAAATTCATTGACATAAAGTATTCTCTTATTTTTAAAAAAATCTCTTCTGTATTTGAAGTCACGTGCCCCCCTGTTTACATACACAATACTATTTGTGTTTTCTGGGTTTTTCTTGACCATTTAAAAGACTTATTTTATCAGCCTTCTCAAGAACCAATTTTTGGCTTTTGTAATCCTTTCCTATATATCTTAAAATATAATTTAAAACCCCAATTCTATTACTTATTACGTAGAAGCTTGCATAAGCTTCTGTGACTCAGTCTTCTCATCTATAAAGTGAGAATAATAACTGTACTTACCCCACAAGGTTATAAAGATTAAATGAAATAATCCCTGTAAAGCACATGGAACAATACAAGGGCTAAATAGCAAGTGCTGGCTTTTATCTTCATCATCTGTTTACTTCTCTTGAGTTTATTCTGTTGTTCTTTTCCTAATTTAGGTTAGATGCTTAGCTTATTAATACTTTTAATTTTTTTAATTTGAGTATTTAAGGCTTCAATGTGTCAGACAAGTATTAACATCCAAGTTTGCTTTATTGTTCAGTTCTAGATGTTTTCTGATTTGTATTGTCATTTTATTTTTGAGCTGTGGGATTTACAGAAGTCTTTTAAAATTTCCAAACATGGGTGTATATATACTGTTTGCTATTCATTTTTAGTTACGTGCACTTGTTGGCAAAAACTATGGCTGATACGATTATTTGAAATGTTTTAAAACTATCTATTTATTTATATTTTAAAATGTATTACAATTTGCTGTACAGCCTAGTAAATGGTCACATTTAATAAAATGCTAACTTCTAGAACCAAATGACCTTGTCAAGCTCTCTGCTTTAAAAATCTATGAATATTCTCATTTTAATAGGGTAGAATTAGCAAGACACCAGAAGAAGTGTCATAACCTGGCCTCTGCCAGCCTTTCGAATATCCTCCTCCTCCTCCTCCACACCCTTCCAACGCTCTAACTGTACTGAAATCACAGTAGCGCTCTCTCTATAGGCATTCGCTCCAGACTTCCATTCCTTTGCACAGCCTCTGTGCTTCACCAGGTTGAGTCTAATTTATTCTTCAAGAATTGGTCCACAAGAAATCCTGGCAGGCAATCCCTGATCCTTCCTCAGCAGGCTGAGTGAGGTCCCATCTCTACTTCCAGCGCACCCAGAACATTGACCATAGTTGCTTCATAGCTCTTGGCTAACATTCATTTAAAAACTATTTATTAATCCCTTGGTATGTGCTCTATGCTGATTACACAACAGTAAATGAAACAGACATGATTCCTCCCATTAAAAGACTTATATAGTCGGGTGAGTTTTTGACTTATCTTGAAGCATCTGTAATCTCCATTTTCTGGCACATAACTAAACAAAGCAATAAATGCTCAATAAATGAATAAAAGGAATAAGAAATTATATTAATCTCTTAAGAGAAACATAATTGAGGAGTTAAATTCACTATAAAAACCACATAACATACTCTAATATTCTTTATAAGTATGCTGGCATCTAAAAATGCATCTCCAAATCGTACAGTTATAGCCAGTAACTACCAATCCAGTAATCTCTATCTTACCTCTATCCAAGTACTAGCTAAGGAACTTCACTCCCATAATCACCTCTGGTGATTTCTAGATAATCAGAGAAAAGAAATTTAGATCCAAGTCATGAAATAGGGGAATCTCCATATATTCAAAAGCCCTCTTCCTAAAATATTTCGGGCTTATTTCATGTTTTGAATTATCTTAGCTCTAAGTTTATTAGCTTTTACTTATCACACTTGCCTTTAAGTTTATTTTGAGAGAGACAGACACAGCGCAAGTCCGGGAGGGGCAGAGAGGGTGGGGGGGATGAGAGTGAGAGAGAGAGAGAGAGAGAGAGAGAGAGAGAGAGAGAGAGTGAGAATGAGAGGGAGAGAGAGAGAGAGAGACAGAGAGACAGAGAGAATTCCAAGCAGGCTCTGTACTGGGTCCTGATGCAGGACTCAAACCCATGAAGCTGCAAGATCACGACCTGAGCCGAAACCTAGAGTCAGATGCTCAACCGACTGAGCCACTCAGGTGACCCTCTTATCATACTTAAAAAAAAAAAAAAATGTTTATCTTATTTATTTTGAGAGAGACAGAGTGTGTGTGTGTGAGTGAAGGAGGGGCAGAGAGAGAGGGAGAGCGAGAATCCCAAGCAGGCTCTGTGTTCATGCAGGGCTTGATCCCGCAAACTGTGAGATCATGATCTGAGCTGAAATCAAGAGTCAGACACTTAACAGAATGAGCCACCCAGGTGCCCCATCATACATTTTTTTAGTACTATGAAATAAGAAATTTAATATATTCTACATACTTTACATATATTAATTCATTTAATCTTCTTACTAACTTTACGAGGCAAGTATTCTCGGGGTGTCTGGATGGCTTAGTCGGTTAAACGTCCAACTTTGGCTCAGGTCATGATCTCGCGGTTTGGGAGTTCGAGCCCCACACTGGGCTCTGTGCTGACAGCTCAGAGCCTGGAGCCTGCTTTGGATTCTGTGTCTCCCCCTCTCTCTACCCCTCCCCCACTTGCACTGTCTCTCTCTCTCTCTGTCTCTCTCAAAAACAAAATAAACATTAAAAAAATAAAAAAATAAAAGTCGTACTAATGAGGCAAGTATTCTCATTATGCATAATTTTATAAGAATAAACCTGAAAATGAAGCATGATTTTTTTAAAGAAAGGTATTAAATACTAGAATTAACTCAAGAGGAAGTAGAATACCTAAATACACCATAACCTGACTATAAAGTGGTGGTCAACAGGCTGGAAATGGGATGGAGGGGAGGGTGATAAAGAAGGCAGTGGGGTGGGAGGCAGTGAGGAGGAGCCCAGGCTCTGGTGTACACTGTTCAAGATTTTATATAGTATGAGCTTATCAGACCTCCTTATTAGTCCCTTACAAACAAAGACTGGGTGGGAAGGAGCAAGGAAGGGGTGGAAGAAAGGGAGAAAAGGGAGGAAACTGATGAGCTCGAGTTAAACTGGAATTTCTGAGATACTTAAGATTGGAAATACCTCACAAACAGGTGAAAATATAAGACAGGAGAGCAGGAAGCAAGTATTTCAGATGGAGGGTAAGGATAGGAATTGTCACTACAGAATATGAAAAGATGCTACTGGAAATCTTGTGGCATGCTCTCCCCACAGTATCACATATAGCTGCAATAACATAGACAGCAACCCAAACCCAAAAGTACCCAAAATGGAGAATGACCAAATAAGTTAAGTCAGGAGTGTATCCACCAACTTAAAATAAGAATAATGGTATCTTGGGACACCTGGGTGGCTCAGTCAATTAAGCATCCGACCTCAGCTCAGGTCACGATCTCACAGTTGTGAGTTTGAGCCCCATGTCAAGCTCCGTGCTGACAGCTTGGAGCCCGGAGCCTGCTTAGGATTCTGTGTCTCCCTCTCTCACTGCCCCTTCCCTGTTCACTCTCTTTCTCTCTCAAAAATAAACACTAAAAAAAAAAATAAATAAGAAGAATGGTATCTTAGTTATGAGAGGGCTAGTCCTAATTTAAGACAATGGGAATAAACGTTCTGCCTCCCTTTGAAGGGGGTGGGTAGCATAATACGCAAAGAGCCTGAGGGCAAGGTCCACAGATTATCTACAGGATGAGTTCTAGATCTCTCTACAGCAGAGAGTAGGAATAAGACTAAATTTTCAGTGGTGTCCAGGGAGATACCAACAGTAAGGGCAGAGCACATCTTTTTTCCAAGCCTGGAGCTGTAACTGCTTTTCTGCAATGCAGCGTTTCAAAAAGCTGCTAGATCTAACAGATCTGCTACCTTGCTAAAGAATCTCCCAGCTGCCGGTGCCTGGAAGCACTGAGGACTCCTCCCAGAGTGCCAAGAAATCACTAACAATTTGTTGACTCCTCTGTTATCAGTCAACAGGACAGAAACAATTCTGCCTTCCCATGCTGACTGGTTTGCCAATGAACAGATACCTACAGCCAGAACTAAATGAGTGCTTAGGGAACCCAAGACCCCCATAAGTGGGCGCAAAATAAAATGCAGTTTGTTTTAAAAGGAACTCTACAACCAGAGGAAAGGCTAAGCTCAAAATGAGAACAGGTGGCTTCTACTTAGGCAGAGCTAACAGAAGACAGTGGGTGACAGTGCACACGCGAGACCCCAGGATGGTGTCTGTCCTCTCAGTAAAGAAGAACACTCACGGATGTCCAAGTACCGGAGCTGCCAAAAAGGACACCGATGCAGGACTGCAGCCCCAAAGACACTGTCACAGCAGCTCAAAGAGGATACCACCATTACGACAATGTGTCAATGTGAAGAAAGGGGAGCATCCCTGGGTTTCTATAGTGCGGGCAGTTGATGTGCTTATCAGTTACTGCTTTTCTCCTAAGTAACTCAAACATGAACAGCTCCACAACCACTGAAGAGCCACTGAACAGGACCCATTGAGAAGGGTACTTTGCATTCCTTATCATGACCTTTGTCCTGCACCTTCCCTTGAGGAACTCCATCTCTGGTGAATCCTTTTATATCCTAATTGAGAATTAATGCTCAGTGGAAGATGACTGTACATTAACAAACTTTTTTTAAATTTTGGGGTGACATAGAAGGCTGCCAGTTTTGATTAGGATGCAGAGGAGAAGAGGCTCTCAGCAGATCAAGCTCCAATACAAGCTGCCCTGATGCTCAGACTCAAAGGTACAAGAAATAATCTGTGGTAGATTCTCTGACAAGTTCCAATAGGAGAGTTGGAGCACAGACCCCTAGATTTTCTGAGGCAAGGATATGACTTCATAACACTGTATGAAAACTGTAGCTCCTGGCATGACATTGGGCCCCAGTAGAGAACCCAACTATGGAACATCAAGGATTTAGTGACCAGAGCTACCCATCCATGATTCACAAGGTCAGGTGAAGCAGCAAGCTATTATATGATAGAAATGGTATTTTTGTGATAGTACCTAGGCAGTGGTAGAGGGCACTAGTAAATACAAGTCCAGAACCTCATGTCACCTACTCTTATCACAACAGATGTCTTTACTTATGCTCACGCCAACAACTTTATGGTGGGTTCCTGGTAACCAATGACAAAAAAGAAAAACCTGGGTCCTGGCTGACAAAGACAGATAAAAAATGACTACTGCTCTACAGCCCTACTTGGATGACTCTGAAAGACAATGAGGAGGCAGAAATTCTCTCAGTGGGCATGGCAAAGAGAGAAGTGGCCAAACAAGAAAAAACATGGACTCCTTAGGAGTGGTGAATGGTATGGCTGATTGGGTAGGGTGATGGAAGGAGCAAAAGTGGAAAATAAAAGAGAAGGAACCTGGAGAAGAAGCATGTTGATGGTTCTAGAAGAGCCCAAAGTGCCAACCTTTATATCTTACGTTAATGCCCACCACAAAACACCAACAATGCTTTGGTGCATTTAACAATGAGGTGCATTTAACTACATTCCCAACTATAGATGGAATAACTTGTCACTTGACTGCAGTGAGCTTTTGCTCTGGGCCACCTCAATGCTTGGCCAACAGGGTCATGAATGGAGGAGCCACAGTGACAGACAGGAAGGCTTTACACAGGCCCAACAGCATGGGTTCTTCCTTACTGAAGGTGGCCTAATCACTGCCACTGACACATGTGGGTATAGAACTGACACTCCAGATATGCTTTTGTCTTCCTTGCCCACAGTATATCATCCCGCCAGCACCACTATCCCAAGGTTTATAGATCACCTCATGAGGAGTATCAATTATGGCCTCAGGATCAGCTACAGGATTGGGGATTACAGCTTGGTCCACTAACCCTCTTGTTTTGGAAATTTCTTTTAGTGATTACAACCAGCCTCCAATTTGAAGCAGACAAAGTGGGCTTAATGGAACATGAGGCAATCTGAGAAATAAAAACAGGCTATAGCAAACACTTGTGGTGCTGGCAACACATCCCCTTACCCTACCGGCCTCATTATAGCTATGGTGGACAGCTCTATGCACTGCCTGACAGTATCTGATACCAAGTATAAGCCAAGGCATTGCTGTTTTGCTCCTTAGTGTTTTCTCCAAACTTAAAGAAGACTGCTCAGCAGTATGTAGGCACAGCCATACAAATGCTAGAGTTAAAGCTCCAGGAGCAATCTTCAACTAACAGAAGATGAAAAGTCATTGGGGCACCGGGCTTGCTAGGTCAGAAGAGCATCTGATTCTTGATCTCAGGGTCATAAGTTAGAGCCCCTTGCTGGGTGTAGAGATTCCTCAAATAACAAAAACCTCAAAAAAAAAAAAAAAAAAAAAAAAAAGATGATTAAAGTCAGTGGATAAATGTCCCAAGCTCCCTGTCCTTTGATGGGACAATACTACGGCGCATTCAGAGGGTCCCCACGATTGCCCATAGTGATAACCGGCTCCTTACCACACTTTATGTAACTTCTCTCACCTTTCCCTTTCTCCCATTTCTGCTTCTTTGGATCACCTTGCAAATAAACTACCTAGTCGTAAGTCCTTTTCTCAGGCTCTACTTTCAAAGGAGCCCAAACTAAGAAGTGGTGCAGTCAGGACTCAGGCTAAAACAATGTGGCTCCACAGCCTGCACTTTAACAAGAGCATATTCCCTCTTTAAAGCAGCAGAATAGGGTGCAATACACTATGGGATCCTAAATGTAAATACCAGTGAGCAAGCATATACACAGCAACAAAGAGATTTTAACTTTCTAGTGGTGAAGAAAACTGGAAAAAAGGGGCAGACTATATATAGCCAAACCTAAGTCAATTAAATACATACATACACACACACCAAAGACATATTCAAAGACATATAGCAAACAAATGAGACTGCTTTCCTATGGCAGGAGGAGACAAGGAGAGTGGAGATCAAGAAGAAAGTAAATAAAATAAATCAATTGAGGGACCTTATAAAGAACAAAGTAATTTTACTCCTGTAAATGTAAGATATGATTAACTTGAGTTTCTGAGTCACAGTCCGAACATACTGTCACAATATTAAATGGAAAAGTCAACAGTACTTGTTATGAATTGGAAGTTATCAAAATAAATATAAAACTCTGAAAATATTTTTATTTACTTATTTATTTTTGATGTTTATTTTTGAGAGAGAAAGAAAGTGTGTGTGCAGGCATGTATGTGAGCATGGGAGGGTCAGAGAAAGAGACATTACAATCCAAAGCAGGCTCCAGGCTCTGAGCTGTCAGCATAGATCATGACCTGAGCCAAAGTCGGACGTTTAACTGACTGAGCTACCCAGAAACCCCTGCAAATATTTTTAAAAATTCACCTGTGTTAAGACCTAAAATCATTCTGAACAGTACTGGCAGCACACATTCCATACTTTGAGAAACACTGTTGTCACTATCCTGAGATAAGAATGATAGAGGGATCTTCAAAATATATATATTTTTTGGGGCGCCTGGGTGGCTCAGTCAGTTGAGAGTTGGACTTCAGCTCAGGTCATGATCTCACAGTTCATGGGTTCAAGCCCTGCACTGGGCTCCCTGTCAGCGCAGAGCAGGCTCGGGATCCTCTGTACTCCTCTTTCTCTGCCCCTCTCCCTCTCATGCTCTTGCTCTCGCTCAAAAATAAATAAACATTAAAAACACCTTTAATATACATTTTAATAGTAAAAATATTAATTTGAAAGCTTAACTAGATTTATGTTAAAGAGAAAACTTGAGGGGTGCCTGGATGGCTCAGTCAGTTAAACAACCAACTTTGGGTCAGGTATTTCTCTCTCTCAAAAAAAAACACTAAAAATGTTTTTAAAAAGAGAAAACTTGATAAGAGCTGAATCACAAAGCCTTTTCTTAATGTGAATGCTTTCCTTCCTCAATAATGTAATGTTTTCCAGTTACACAATGTATAATCACAAAACAGTGACTACTTAATTTTCAATATAAAATGTTGGAATCTCTCTAAATATTGCAAAGTCCTAAATCAGTCATCAACTAAGAGCTGAAAAGAACTTTAATAAAAGCACCAAAACTAGCTAGTTTTATATTATGAGGTAACTTATTACCTCACTGAAAGGTATTTCTCTAAGGACATTACCATACTGATGGTTATTTGTTAACACGAAACCATCAAATTCTGCTTCATAAATTTCTTCATTGATCCCAATTCACTGAGCAGTAACTCCATTAAAATAAGATACCATCCTTCAGTAACAGTGTCAGAATTATACCTGAAGGAATATTTTAAACATTTTTTACTAAATCTTGCTTAGCATTTAAAACTATAGCAAAAGACGTAATATGAACAGAACAGTATTTTTTTCTTTAAAAACTGCTCTTTTAAAAAACGCAATACCTTAAAAAATTAATTTTTAAAAATAAGAATAGGGATGCCTGGGTCACTCAGTCGGTTGAGCATCCGACTCTTTTTTTTTTTTTTTTTTAATTTTTTTTTTCAACGTTTATTTATTTTTGGGACAGAGAGAGACAGAGCATGAACGGGGGAGGGGCAGAGAGAGAGGGAGACACAGAATCGGAAACAGGCTCCAGGCTCCGAGCCATCAGCCCAGAGCCCGACGCGGGGCTCGAACTCACGGACCGCGAGATCGTGACCTGGCTGAAGTCGGACGCTTAACCGACTGCGCCACCCAGGCGCCCCGAGCATCCGACTCTTGATTTCAGCTCAGTCATGATCTTGAGGTTCGTGGGATCAAGCCCCTCGTCAGGCTCCACACTGAGCATAGAGCCTGCTTGGGATTCTCTCTCATTCTCTGCCCCTATCCCATGCACATGTGCTCTCTCTCTCTCTCTCTAAAGAAACAAACAAAAAGAATAAAAAAGGCAATACTTTGCTTTTTTTATGGTATCTCCCTTACAATATGCTAAGACTTGAAACATGATGTACAAAAATATGTGTTGTATGTAAACAAATGACAAAATGAAGAGACCAATAAGACAATAAAACATTAATTTTAATGTTTCCTTAAGCTTAGAAAACTTAGGGTGCCTGGGTGGCTCAGTCAGTTAAATGTCTGACTCTTGATTTCAGCTCAGGTCATAAGCTCACAGTTTGTGAGTTTGAGCCCCACTTGGGGTTCTGTGCTGAGTGCATGGAGCCTGCTTGGGATTCTGTCTCCCTCTCTCTCTGACCCTCCCTCACTTGCTCTCTATCTCTAGCTCAAAATAAATAAAAATAAACTTTAAAAATAAATAAATAAACTCAGGAAACTTAGATTTGAAAAATTACTTATATTTGCTATGGATGCTGCCCAACATTATCCGTACTATCCAGACAGAATGCATGGGCATCATCATCTCTTTCCAACATCCAGTCAGAAATTACTGTTGATACAGAAGGACTATTTTCAACTGTTAAGAAAATGAGAATTTTCATATAATTCTAATTATTTTCTTAAAAGTCGTTTTCTTACCTCAGAGATGTGGCTAGATAAAACTGTACTTCCAATTTTCTCCAAACAGCTTTGACCTATGCTTCCATCTCATGAATTCCAAGACAGTATTAAACTGATGCATATTTTCATAAATCTGTTAAAAAAAAAAAAAGAACTTATTTAGACTAAAAGAAACATGCAGAAGCAATACTAAAACAATGTCCTGTGTAAAACTATACATTTTCAATGTAAAGTCAATGAAAATTCTAAAGTACTTTAACCTATTGCTTTACCATTTTCCCAACCTCTGCCCAAAGAAGTTTCCCATTTTGCATATTTTCAACTTTGCAAAGATAACAGTAGTTCTGTGGAAAAAGTTACTCACGTGTAAAATTTCTGTATCAGCTTAGACTTTTGAAAAAAAAAATCACATCTTAAACTGGAAAAGCAGGAGCAGCTAGAAGCAACACTAAAATCTATAATTCTACAACATTCAAACCCCTATGTCAGCAAAACTATATTTGACCACCCAGCTAATATCCCTATTTTCACTTTTATCACAAAATCTCTGTAAGCAGTTTTCATTTCAGTCAAGCTTTCCCCTAGAATATCAGGAACTGGAGGGGTCAGGAATGAATCGCATCGCTTGGTCTAAGCCCAGGGGATGGGTTACAACTATGTGACCCCTGACATTCAGTTCCCCTGCTGCCTTAAGAGACAAAATTCACAAATCTGGAAGAGGGAAACAATGAAAAATTTAAATCTATTTAAAGAAGTGTGTTGTTTACTTAGAGATCTTGAAAATAATTTTGTTGAATGTATCTTTTAACTGAAACTTCAAATAGCAAGGTATTCTGTTTCATATTGTAAAAGGAAAAATTTTAAGCTGCATGAACACTACCTATGTCCCACTGCAAGGTCAAAATGCCTTTGTCTTCAAGTGCATTTAGAAGTATCATTTGTGTCACACTGAGGTTTAATAGTCTTGGCAATAATGACTGAATTCATGTAAACTGGGCAACCTGAAACTGTCTAGCATATCAGATAGCAGGCTTTCTTAAAGACAAGAGTCTCCACTCAGCAGACAGGCTGCCATAGGACCATGCTAAATCTTTCATGGTCCAACTAAAGACAGACTGACCCTGAAAGCAATTAGCAATGCTTTGTCTGCATTTAAGAGCTTTTACTGTCTTCACAATGCACTGGTTACCTACAACTTAACTGGTCCCTAACGTTTTTCAGGGTACTGACAGGACTATACAACTCTTAGAATACCACTTAGAGAAAAGAGGGCAGGAATGGAGATACACTGTTTAGGATTTTGTTTTTCTGAGATGTTCACAGTCTTAAAAAATTTCCCTTATATAATCAAAAAATAAATGCATTGTATTTCCATTTTAGAAATGACAAATATTTTCCTCAAAAGCCCCTCTTTGCCAACAACTCCATTCTTCCCAAATGGTGTGTGTGGAAGAAAAGAGGGAAGGCAATCACTTATATTAAGCAAAGCTCAGATTAACCTATTCTCCTAAAGGTTAAAACAATCCATCAAAATGACTATGTTTAAAAATACATGGCTTGATTCTAATTCTACCAGGTTATTTCCAATGGATCAAATAAAATTAACATGTGAACCACTTACCAACCATTGTTTATTACAGCACTATTTATTACACCACCATTTCCTTGGTGTGAAAAAAAAGAACTGAAGCTTTAGGCTAAGTCTAAAGTTAATAAAAAGAAAAATACATAATTAAAGAATCTGGAAATATGCCACCTTCAAAGTCCAAGATCCTGCCCGAATTTTCTATCCTCCCTCCATCCTCTCAATGCAGAAATAAATGACAAAAAAATATAACTGTCTAAAGATTGAATCTAAGACCAACTAATGAAAACCAAGTAAATGTGACCTTACTACTAAGAGGTAAATAAAAGATTAATCAAAGGACAGGATATGCTTCACAGTACAGGTCTGCAAATCACTTTTTACAAACTAAAACTGTGTGAATAAACTAAAGCTTTCCCTAACCTTTGCAATATAGTGCTACAGTCCTATAAGCAGAAATCAGTAAACATGTGCAGCTTTAATCACTTAACTTACAAGGTAATATACCACAGGCTTTTAGCACTATGAACTTGGGTTTAACAACCATAACGATCCAGTCAAAACTGAATACTAAACAAGTATGATAATGCTTTCATCAAAAATTTTGTGTCTGAAATTTTCAAGCCTGTTAGTGCTGGAAAACACATTGAAGAAAAAATAATTCTTTTAAAAACACATCAGAGCTTCTTAATGATAGAATAAGTGAAAAACAAACCCTTCTAGATATATTCTAATGTTTTATGATTGAGCTAATGTTAGAATTTCAAAGTTGGTAAATATGGGCAAACAAATGTGAAAAGTGCATTTTAATCCCACATTATCTTTACAAAATACCTTTATTTGCCACCAAAATGTACACATCCCTCATGGTTCTCAAAATTATTAAAGTTGTTAAACTTTTTTAAAAATTATTTTGAGAGAGACAGAGACAGCATGATTAGGGGAGGAGCAGAAAGAGAAGGAGAAAGAGATTCCCAAGCAGGCTCTACACTGTCAGGGCTGAAACTGATGTGGGACTTGAACTCATGAAACCAGGAGATCATGACCTGAGCTGAAATCTAGTCAGACGCTTAACCGACTGAGCCACCTAGGCACCCCAAAAGTTGTTAAACTTTAAACCACTGGGGTACTGGGCACCTGGGTGGCTGAATCGGTTGAGTGCCTGACTCGATTTCAGCTCAGGTCATGATCCCACGGTGGGAGGATCGAGCTCCAAGTCGGACTCTGCACTGACAGCACAGAGCCTGTTTGGGATTCTCTCTTTCTCCCTTATCTTCTGTCTCTCTCCTGCTCACGAGCTCGCTGTCTCTCGCATGCTCTCTCTCTAAAGAGAATTAGATAAATGTTTTAAAAATAAATAAACCACTGGGGTACTTAAAAGATCACTAACCATACATAACCCATCAGTGACAAACACGAACTAAGGATATTATAGTCATCTTTGACTCCGACGTTTTAGGACATCGACCATTCACTCCTATATAAGATTTGCTTTACAGAAATAATAGTGTACATATGCTTTTGATAAATATACTCATAAGACAAAATGTAAGATTACTTTTGAGTTTGTACAAAATGTCAGAAAGTGGTCATTTCCTAGTCTTCACAAAATCAGCAATACTGACAACATATTTTTTCTTTCTACCACTCTAAATCCTCTCCTTCTCATCTTCATTTCTCCTCTCCAAGCACCATAAAAAGTACCCCAAATGTTGGACAAATATTGCTGTTAACACTATCACTGCATTCTTATAACCGTTTTAAAAAATCAGAAACCACACTACAAAATAATATTTGACAAAACGTTCCAGCTGGGCTCTTAAACTAAATGCATTAATATTACAATCTTTGGTACATTAACTGGAAAATTCCAACATCATGCTTCAGAAAAATACAATACAGTTTTAGCTATAAGTAACTCAAATGAGCAGTGTAATTTAGGTTTATCATGCATTATTATTATTATTTTTTTTTTGAGAGAGAGAGAGAGAGAGAGAAGAGAGAGATCATGAGAGCAGGGGAGAGGAAGAGGAAGAGGGAGAGGGAGAGAATCCCAAGCAGTCTCCACTCCCAGCATGGAGCCTGACCATGGCGCTTGATTTCACAACCATGAGATCATGACGTGAGCCAAAATCAAGAGTTGAATGCTTAACTAAGCCACCCAGGCGCCCCTATCAAGCACTTCTATAATAAAGCAGGTTAGTACCACATCACACAGAAAGGAAGGGTCAACTTATGGACGGGTTGTGTTCTAAAACATCACTTACAAATTGAATATAAGCATGATTTTACAACTTAACATGCCTTTCCCATAAAAGCAAAGATTTAAACAGCAGTATTAAACCCACAATACAAATGAACTACAGTGCACGATTCTATGTAGCACTCTTCTGCTTAAGCATATTTCCATACCAAACTCTAAGCTTTTATTCACTGTTGTATTCTAGAATCTAGCACAGTTGATGACACAGAGTAGGATTTCAACAAATACTAGCTGATCTGAAGTACTGAATAGCAACAACTCAATGATATGAAACCAGCCTGTCTAGAAAACCTTACCTATCTTAATTATAACAGATAACCAAAAGGCAAGGGGAGAAAAGCTCCCTCCAAAAGATATGTGAAAAGGATTCTCAACACCAGGCTTGGAAAGCTCTGGTCTAAGCCAATTGTGGCAATTTCCATTCTCCTTGCCAGTAAGACAAGAGACTAAATTGCTGGGGAGCTTCTGGATGATGAAAAAAAGACACTTGGGTGAAAACCCCTTCCATCCCCCAACCTTTTTTTCCAGGCAACTCTGGGTTTGAGTTTGTCAAGCAGAATGAGGCAGCTATCTTAGGACCATAAGGAAAGAGATGGCCTAAGAAGACAACCCAACAAATAATGAAGCTTCTGCACAGCTAAGGAAACAGTCAGCAAAACTAAAAGGCAACGAATGGAATGGGAGAAGATATTTGCAAACAACATTTCAAGTAAAGGGTTAGTATCCAAAATCTAGAAAGAACTTATCAAACTCAACACCCAAAAAACAAATAATCCAGTAAAGAAATGGGCAAAAGACATAAATAGACACTTCTCCAAAGAAGACATCCAGATGCCCAACCAACACATGAAAAAATGTTCAACATCACTAATCATCAGGGAAATACAAATCAAAACCATAATGAGATACCACCTCACATCTGTCAGAATGGCTAACATTAACAAGTCAGGCAACAACAGATGTTGGCAAAGATGCAGAGAAAGAGGATCTCTTTTGCATCGTTGGTGGGAATGCAAACTGGTGCAGTCACTCTGGAAAACACTATGGAGGTTCCTCAAAAAATTAAAAATAGAACTACCCTACACCCCAGCAATTACACTACTAAGTATTTATCCAAGGGATACAAGTATGCTGTTTCGAAGGGGCACATGCACCCCAATGTTTACAGCAGCACTATCAACAATAACCAAAGTATGGAAAGAGCCCAAATGTCCAACAATGGATGAATGGATAAAGAAGATGTGATATATGTATACAGTGGAATATTACTCAGCAATCAAAAAGAATGAAATCTTGCCATTTCCAACTGCGTGGATGGAACTAGAGGGTATCATGCTAAGTGAAATTAGACAGCCAGAAAGAGACAAATATCGTATGACTTCACTCGTAGGAGGACTTTAAGAGACAAAACAGATGAACATAAGAGAAGGGAAGCAAAAATAATATAAAAATGGGGAGAAGGACAAAACATAAGAGACTCTTAAATATAGAGAAAAAACAGAGGGTTGTTGAAGGGGTTGTGGGAGAGCGGATGGGCTAAATAGGTAAGGGAGCATTAAGGAATCTACTCCTGAAATCATTGGTGCACTATCTGCTAACTAACTTGGATGTAAATTAAAAGATAAATTATTAAAAAAAAAAAAGAATGGCTGCATCAAAAGACAGAAAGAATCTGGGTCCTTGGTGATGCTATAATGCTTGAATGTTTTAACTAGGTTGGATCTTTTTATTATATTAAATCTTTTTATTGTTTAACCAGTTTTCAATTACCAAAAGTAACCCAGCAAATACAGTGATTTAGAAGCCAATACGCCATTTACTTTCATGAATTCAACTTTTATTTATACAATGATAACTCATCTAAATTATATCTCAATCCTGGGGCACCTGGGTGGCTCAGTCGGTTAAGCGGCCGACTTCCGCTCAGGTCGTGATCTCGCGGTCCGTGAGTTCGAGCCCCACGTCGAGCTCTGTGCTGACAGCTCAGAGCCTGGAGCCTGTTTCAGATTCTGTGTCTCCCTCTCTCTGACCCTCCCCTGTTCATGCTCTGTCTCTCTCTGTCTCAAAAATAAATAAACGTTAAAAAAAAAATTAAAAAAAAAATAAATTATATCTCAATCCAGATCCTTCTCTTGAACTAATACAAATTTCCAAAGTACTAAATATTAAATAGTTATTCCAGTGGCACATTAAGAGAACGGAAGTGATATAAAAGCCATCATCTACCAGCACAAAAATTGTTTATGCACTCATATTCACTTGCATGGCTAACAGCAGCACCACCACCTATCCAACTGTCAAAGTTGGAAATCTAGGAAGCACTAATCTCATCTCCCTCTGCTTCATCTATTATATTGAGGTAATTAAGAAATGCTGCCCATTCTGATATATCTTTAAAATCTGTCTCCTTTATATCTATACACACCTAGTACAGGCTCTCATCTTTCACTGCAGCCTGCCTTCATTCTTACCTCCTTCACTGTACCTTTGTTTCTAAAATACAACTGTGCTTCTTGAAAAGATTATAAACACCATAAGTTATCAGGAAAATAAAAATTAAAACTATAATTAGAAACCACTACATACCCACCGGAATGGTCATAATAAAAAAGACAGACAATACCAAGTGTTGGTAAGGACATGGAGAAACTGGAACTCTCACACACTGCTATAAAATGATGCAACCGCTTGGAAGAACCGTTCAGCAATTTCTTGAAAAGTTAAACATAAACTCACTATATGATCCAAAATTCCCTCTATGGAAATACCCAAGAGATATGAAAATGTGTGTCTATACAAAGACTTATACACAAATGTTCTCAGCAGTATTATTCATAATAGCCAAAAGTGAAAACAACCCAAAGGTCCATCAACTGGTGAATGGATAAAGTGTGGCATAATCATACAATGGAATACTATCAGGTAATAAAGTACTGGCACATGTTACAACTCGAATGTACCTCAAACACATGCTAAGTAAATGAAGCCAGTTGCAAAATACCATGTATCATATGATTCCATGCATACGAAATATTTAGAAAAGGCAAATTTAGACAATCAGACCAAAGCAGTGGTTACCTAAAGCAAGGGGCAGAAGTGGGAAATTTGGAGCAGTGATGAAATGTTCTAAAATACTTACAGCACAACTCTAAAATTCTACTATAAATAAAAAAATACAAGTGTGCTTTAAAACTTTTCAACAATTTCCACTTGTGTATAAAATGAAGGCCAAAATCTTTAGAAGGCTATCTATAGACTGCTATAATCTGCTTTCCGTCTATTTAACCTGCTTTATCTTCTACTATAATCTCTGCCAAAAAGTCTCCTGCTGGTCATTATTAAACTATTTGCTATTTCCTAAATATGCCCAGTTATTTAATGCTTCTCCCTTTCTTTGAACTTGCTATTCTAATTCAAAAATCAAAATGTTATCTTTATATTTTGCCAAGTGAACTTCCATTTGTCCTCACAAAGATCCATCTCAAATACCTCCTTTCATTGAATCCTCTCCACTCCCTACGTGTTGCTAACTTGCTGAGTCTGGTAATAACACACTTAGTGCTTAGCACACTGAATTCTGATGATCTATTTAAAGGTATGTCTTACTTATTAAGATAACCCCTGTGTACAGCAATTGCATTTTACTAATACTTGTGTTCCCTGTGTTTTAAGCACAGTCCAGTGACCAGCACAAAGGAGATAATCCATGTATTTTCGAATAAATGATTGATGAAGAATGACAGGAAAAAGAAAAATCCCCAAGTAGGCAAAATGAGCTCTGCACCACAAAGACCCTTGTGTAAGTATGGTTAAAGCTGGTTACATAAGAAAGAAAAACAGAAAACCATCCAGTCTCACCTAAGTGTTTATCAGGGTGGGATCAGTTAAATAGCCACAATGAACATTACACAGTCCTTTAAAAGAATGAGAATCATTTATTTGTGCTGATATAGAATGATATCCCAAATATCCTACAGTTATAAAAATTATAAAAAGAGTCACTCCACTATTAAAAAGAAAACTATACACACAAACAGCAGTGTGTGTGTGTGTGCGTGTGTGTGTGTGTATGTGTATGCACACACATACAACATGTATGAGGAAAGTAGAGATGAAAAGGTACACACCAACTCATCGGAATATAGGCAAAAAAGTGGAAACAACCTAAATGCCTATCAACTCATGAACAGATACACAAAAGGTGGTATATCCATCCAACTAAATATTATTTATCCATAAAAATAAATTAAGCCATAAAAAGAATCAATTCCAATACAACATATGAACACTGAAAATATTACGCTAAGTGAAAGAAGCCAGACAAAAGGCCACGTGTTATATGGTTCCATTTATACAAAATACCCAAAATATGCAATTCCACAGAGACAGAAAACAGATTAATGGTTGTGTGGGATTGGGAGTGGAGGGTGGGAATGGAGAAAGACACCAAAGGGATGATCTATATAAGAAAAAAAAGGATAAATTTGAATTCATCAAAATTAAACTGTTTGCTCTGCAAAAGACCCTGTTAAAAAGATGAAAAGACAAGACACAGTATAGGAAAATATACTTGCAAACCCTAGATGTGACAAACGATCCATATCTAGAATATATCCAGAAATATCAAAATTCAACATTAAAAAAAATTCACCTAGAAACTGGGCAAAGAACATGAAGAGCGATTTCACTGAAGATATTTGGATAGCAAATAAGCACATGAAAAGATATGGTCAACAACAACAGCCATCAGGGAAACGCAAATTAAGACTACACTGAGATCACTAAGCACCCACTGGAATAACTAAAATAAAAAACAGGGCAATACCAAGTTCTGGCAAGAATATGAAGAAAATGAATCCTTCCTACGTTGCTGATGAGAATGTAAAATGCAACAGCCACTCTGGAAAATGGTTTAGAAGTTTCTTTAAAAACGAAATACACACTCACATGTAACCAAATGCCTCCTGGTTACAAAGAAACGAACATGAATGTTAGTAGCAGCTTTATTTTTAATAGCCCAAAACTGGAGAAAATAAAATGTCCTTCAAAAGGTAAATGGTTAAACTATGGTACATCCATACAACAGAATCTTATACTCAGCAATAAAAAGGAATAAACTACTGTTACACAAAACAACTTGGGTGAATCTCAAAGGATTAGGCTGAGTGCAAAAAGGTCACATAATGTAGGATTCCATTTATAAAACACTCTCAAAATGATAAAATTATACAGATGGAAAAAAGACTAATGGCGGCAGCTGTGTGGGTGGCATAAGGGAGGTCTTTGCGGTGACAGAATCTGTACCTTGTTGCTGACGTGGTTACCTAAATCTACATGTATACTTAAATGGCACAGCACAATACATATAAAATGAACCAATGTCAATTGCTGGTTTGGTATTGTACATCAGGTAGTATTAAGTAACCACTGGAGGAAGGTGAAGGGTACAAGGGACCTCTCATTATTTTTGCAATGTCCTATGAATCTAGAATTACTTCTAAGCAATTAAACATTTTTAAGCTCTATTTCCTAAAAATGTTTTACCTCTGCTTTAAATTAGATTTTGAACAAAATAACTGTTCAAAGACTATTCAAGATATATTACTTCTTTCCAATCAGCTAGAAAACTTCAATTCTGCAGTGGTTTCTAGTATCCTATGGAAATGAGGAGTGCCCATAATAGAAGTCTAAAGAAACCAGCAGTTCCTAGACCAAATTCTGGGTCTGGGAAGCAGTAACTGCTATTTCAATGGGTGCCCATCTGTTCTAAGAGTGACACACATAGGAAGTTTGATGCAGCCACCTGCCCCAGGATGAATCCCCAAATAATCATCTACCCATATATTCTTTTCCAATTTATCCTTCCTTACAAAGAAGCATAGAAACCACCTCTATGTTTTCATTTTAATTTTTCTCTATAATTTATTAGCACAATACACACTGTACACATGGGCATTTAAATTGTGATATATCTTCTTCCCCTTTCCAAGTAAACCTAACTCAGTCAGTGAAGAAATATGTATCACCCATTTATTTCCATAAAATGATAAGAAATTACCAACAGAACATTTATTTTATTAGTTGTAAAAGCACCCACGGGGCAAGTTCCTCTGGATAGTTTCACTACATTATATAAACAGGAAAATTTCTATTCTGAGGAATCATCAGGAATTGATTTTAGACTGCTAAGAGTCCATCAATTCTTCTAAAAATGGGCATTGTTTATACTTTTCAATAAAGCATAAACATTATTTAGAATTAACATTATGAACACCAATTACAGCGTTACGCTACAATATAGTGAATCGCCACAGACTATTAGTAATTTACTTCCTCTCCTGATATAATCCAATGGAAAATACACAATGCTATCTATATAGCATTCATCCCCCCCAAATTTAACTTTAATCTAGTCATGAAATACAAAAACACAAGCAGCAAATTGTGGGATATCCTACTTAAAAAAAAAAAAAAAAACCACCTTGGGGCACCTGGGTGGCTTAGTTGGCTAAGTGTCCAACTCAGCTCACGTCATGATCTCGTGGTTTGTGGATTCCAGCCCCACATTAGGCTCTCTGCTGTCAGTGTGGAGCCCATTTCGGATCCTCTGTCTCCCTCTCTCTCTCTTGCTCCATCCCCAATTGTGCTCTGTATCTCAAAAATAAATAAACATTTTTTTTTTTTAATAAATAAACATTTTTTAAAAAATCATTTAAAAAAAAACTAGGTAAGATTTCAGAAAAGACCACTGGGGGGTGGGAGATAAGGGGCAGTAGAATAGTGATAATGGAAACTCTCAATCAAAGAAAACTAAAGATATATGACAACCAAATGAGAAATATATTCCTTATTTAGTTCCTAGATCAAATATCAAAATGGGGCACCTGGCTCAGTCAGTAGAGCATGCGACTTTTTCTTTTTTTAATTTTTTTTTTTACCGTTTATTTATTTTTGAGACAGAGAGAGACAGAGCATGAATGGGGGAGGGGCAGCAGAGAGAGAGGGAGACACAGAATCGGAAGCAGTCTCCAGGCTCCGAGCCGTCAGCCCAGAGCCCGACACGGGGCTCGAACTCACGGACTGCGAGATCGTGACCTGAGCTGAAGTCGGATGCTTAACCGACTGAGCCACCCAGGCGCCCCGAGCATGTGACTTTTGATCTAAGGGTGTGACTTCAAGCCCCATGTTTGGTGTGGAGCCTACTTAAAAAACAAATAAAAATAGCTACAAAGAACTCTTTTGAAAACAAAGTATAAGAAATTTAAGTAAGGGAAGTATATTACACAATATTATATTGGTATTAAATCTCTTAGCTATGATAATGTAGCTCTTAAGGAAAACAACCTGTTTCTTAGGATACACTTGCTAAAATATTTAGGGGTAAAGTTTCAAGACATTTGCAGATAACTTTCAAATGGTAAAAAAAAAAAAATGTATATGTGTTTTTATAAACAGAGAAAGTAGATGAAGCAAAAGGTTATTAGCAAGTGAACTGGTAAAATGGGTTTTTACTATTTTCAAACTTTATTTTAAAAGTTTTTAAAGTAAAAAAATTGGGGAAAATATATACTTTATCAGTTATGAGGGTTTTTTTTTAACGTTTATTTTTGAGAGAGAGAGCTGGCAGGGGAGGGGCAGAGAGCGAGGGACAGAGATCTGAAGTGGGCTCTGCACTGTCAGCGCAGAACCCCAGGAACTAAGAGACCAGGACCTGAGCCAAAGTTGGATGCTTGACCAACTGAACTACCCAGAAGCCCCTTAATTAGGTACGAGTTTTAATTCCACACATGATTTTAGTAAACAATGTCAGTACGACAGAAGTTACTAAAATCAAATACTAACAGATCTATAAGAAGTCCCAAAGATCCTCCCTCCATCGACAAATTTTAAAGCTTTTTCCTAGAAATTGTAAATTATGAGTTGTTCAACAGGATGAAAAATTACATTTTGTTCAAAAGGTCAAAAATTACAGCTGTGCTTCCAACACAGAGCACTATAACCAGCCTGAAGGCATATGGCTTTAAAAGAACTGCAAATCAATTGTACTGTGCAAAATTTACAAAGGTTTTATTTGATCCTGAAGTAGAGATAGCCACACTGATATGTTAGAACATATTTTCAAATGTTCTATTTAGCAAATAGAAGAATGTTTTAAAATTTCTTTCTCCAAACAGATCTGTTTCCTAATGATGGATACCATATTTTTCAGGCTGCTAAAGCAAGGTAAAAAGGATAGAATGAATTCCTCTAAAACATGGGTAGTTTCCTAAAACAACTAATTACATCTCATGAAAATAGGTAACACTTATCACCTCAAGGATGTACTGGTTATGTCAGACTTTAATCCAATAATCTGTTATAAAATATTTGACTTAATTACTATTTATTAAAAACAAAACTGCCTTCATTAAATACCCAGCTGTCATTCATCCAAATGTGTGCATCAGGGAGACTGAAGAAATGATATTCCAGAAATTACAGAAAATAATTTTTGATTAACAGCATCCATATAAAATCTATCATTGTACAGGAATATGCAAAGGAATCACATCCAACAGGAGGGGAAATGGACTACAGCTATTTCCTCCAAAGGCTGGGCGTGGGACAGTGTTGCTACATGTCCGTAGGTGGGTAAAAACATAGGGAAGAAAGTTTTAGCTGGGAAGCCTGCATTGAAGTTCTCACCTCTATGTAATGAGAGGCAGGTAGTTAATTACTAAACAGTACTGTCTTTTAAATCAGTGAGTCACATGCCTAAGGGAGGAGCTTATAAGCAGGATCAGCAACAACCAAGGCAATGAAGTAAGATTTCAAACAGAAGCAACAACAGGTTTTAAAAACTTTCAGACAGACAATTAGAAGCACCCATCCCAATATAATGCACATAAGCCAACAGCAGGACTATGGACTAACCAACCACCTTCTTGTAAGACACGTCATGCACTTTTGGGACTAAGTTTGTGAAGTTAGATAGGTCTGAATTGCAGAGAATAGATCTATTGTTAACAGGCAAGAGAGACTCAAAGAGAAAGGAAAACAAGATCACTTGATAAGACTTCTGAGGACACGATAGTGTATTTTAAAACATTTAAGACACAGTTTCCCCCTGGTAAGCAACATTTAATCACCTTGAGTCAGCCATAAATGTATCAAAACTCAAACAATAGTACCAAGATGATAATACAAATAGTGCCATACCACCATACATGATGATTATCTGAGAAGTTTCAAAGACCACTGTTTCACAGGGGGAGAGATCACTGGGGGCTGATTTTAAACTGGCCTGTCCAAGACTGACAGGGTTTGACAATATTCAAGGAGGGAGTAGTGAGTGGGGCCCAGGGAGGGTACACTGTGCCTGGCCACTGTCCCACCTGAGGCCTGGACTCTAGAGGGGTAGAGCAGGATAATCAATGTATGGTCTGACCCAGATGATACATACAAAACCACCCTTGAAGCTCATGTCTGTAGCAGACATCAATGCTCATTTTAGTTCTCTTTCCAATCAAGCACTGAAGATTTCACAGTCCTCCTAAATACAGAACAGCCAAGATGTCAAAATGTTTGAAATTCACCTACCATTCTTCTAGAAGGAGAAGATAAAGAGAATACAGGGTTAACAGCATGGCCTCTGCAGCCAGCCTGAGTAGCAAGGTTAGAATCCTGGCTCCACCACTATCCATTATGATACTTTGATCCAAAGTTGCTTAACCTCATCTGTACCTAATGTGTAAAATAGGGACAATGACTGCATGTATCTGAAAGACAACGATCAAAGGAGTTACTGTAGGTATGGCACTTAGAACAGTGCCATGAAAACAGAAGTACTTCCTAAGTGTAAGTGACTGCTATTATTTTCTATCAAATAAAAAAATCAACTGTATTCTCAAAGTAATTAGAATTTTAAATGAGGGGTAATAATATAAAATGCATAAAAACGCTGCAAAGTACACAAAACATTTGAATCACTGACAGAAACACCTTTCAATATTCAATAACAATGCCTAATAGCATCAAACACTTGCTAGTTGACTTAAGAACAAAAGTACTGGAACAAAGACATCATTCTCTAAATTCACTGAACTCTGGTTTATTGAACACCTTCTAGGTGCCGATTACTGTGCTAAATTCTACACATTTATTATCTAGCTTAATCCTCAAAGTAAACTTATGAGGCAGGTACTTCTACTAATTCCACATTACATATAAGAAACTGACACTGAGCGGTTAAGTAACCCATCCAAAGTCACACGGGTAATAGATAATAGAGATGGAATTTGAACCCAGGGCAGGCATACTCCAGAGGGTGCACTTCTAATCCTATACCCTGCAGTAGTCCCTTTCTTCTTCTCTGCAGGGAAGGTGTTCCAAGACCCCCAGTAGACGCCTGAAACCACGGGCAGTATCAAACCCACTATATACTATGCTTTTTCTTAGACGTGTATTCCTATGATGAAGTCTAACACAAGTTAACTAATAATAAAATAGAACAATAATAATATACTATAAAACAGTCACATGAATATGGTCTCTCTCGAAGTATCTTCCTGTTCTGTCTTACCCTTCCGGTGGTGATGTGAGATGATAAAACGCCTATGTGATGAGATGAAGTGATGTGGATGATGCAGGTGTTGTGACACCATTAGGCTACTACTGACTGGACATCTGCTTCCCAACCCCAGTTAACCATAGGTAACTGAAATCACAAAAAGTAAAACTGTGGCAAACCCTGGACAACTGGTCATGTATAACAATAGGATAAATATAAAATACTATATTAAAATAATAAAGTTATGGAAAGGGAGGTGACAGCTAAAGGGTATGACCTTTCATTCTGAGGTGATGAAAATGTTCTAAAACAGACTGCAGTGATGGTTGCACACATTTGTGAATATATAAAAAACCACTGAAGTGTACACTTTATTTTTTTTTGTTTACTTATTTTCAGAGAAAGAGAGCGAGCAAGCACGAGCAGAGGAGGGGTGGTGGGCAGAGACAGAATCCCAAGCATATTCTGCACTGTCAGCACAGAGCCCCATACGAGACTCGATCTCATAAACCATGAGATCATGACCTAAGATGAAATCGAGTGTTGGACGCTTAACCGGTTGAGCCACCCAGGGGTCCCTGAAATATACGTTTTAAATGGGTGAACTTCAAGACAAGTGCAATTTAAATTCACTAAGAGAGATTTTTCTATTTCACCAATAAAAATCTATCAAAAGAATCATGATGTGCATTTAGCTCTATCAATGGTCTTACAACATTCTTGATAGCAAAACAAAACAAAAATAATCTAAATAAAGTTCATATTCTATAGTAATGATAGCTAACATTTATTAAGCTCCAAGAATATTTTTTTATGTATTATCTCATTTATTACAACAACCCTAGGTGTGAGAAAAGAATGTTATCTTCATTTTCCAGAGGAGGAAACAGAAACACAGAGGAGTATCCTGCTTACGGTCACACAGCTACTGAGTACCTGGAGCCAGGATTCCAACCTGGGCAGTCTCAACACTGCTAGTTTGTGTGAATAGTAATTCACACTGCAGAAGAATAAGTGCTTGAAAATATACTCACAATATATTAAAATAGAAAAAAAATCAGAGATCAGAGAAACAACAGATAAAGTATGAGCCTGCTTTTGTTTAATACACATTAAAAAAGCAGATGGAACAGACATGGCCCCCAATTTAACATTGGGTATCTCCAAGAGGTAGTATTACAATAGATAATTATCTTCTTTATACTTTTCTGTATTTTCCACATTTTATATTGCAAGGCAATTTTTTTTAAGTGAAGTTCTTTAAAAAAAAAAGTAAAAAGTGACAAATTTACATACTGCAGAAAGGACAAGTAACAAAACATGGAAGAAGCTGCTAAATTTGCTAAATGGGTCACTGACAAATTCAAGGTAAGTGGTAGAAGGCATAAATGACAATGGCAGGGAAGATGTAAAAAAGGGGGGGAGGGTGCCTGGATGACTCAGTCAGTTGAGTGTCCAACTCTTGACTTTGGCTCAGGTCATGACCCCAGGGTCGTGGGATCAAGCCCTGCTTTGGGACTCCGCACTGAGCGTGGAGCCTGCTTGGGATTCTCTCTCCCCCCTTCCCTCTGCCCCTCTTCCCCACTCGTGCGCTCTCTCTAAAATAAAATTTAAAAAAAAATTTTGTAAGGCACTATTCAGGTACACACTAGCATTCTGAGAGGTTTGGAGGCTATAAAAATGGCACATAGCTTCAGTAATAGCAGTGTCAAGGAAAGGTTTTGCTGGTTTGTTTTTAATCTGAAGGGAATTTGATCAGGGTTATAATTGAACTGGAAATAGTCTGTCAAGGATGGAAAGAGAGACAAGGAAAGGGAGGTCTCAGAATATAAGAACTCTGTCTTAGAAAAAGGGAAACTACTTGTGAAACAGAAGAGAGAAGAAAAAAACTCATAAAAAGAGATCTTTGAGATGGAGAAAAACCAGAACTTCCATCTGGTACCTTCAAACTTTTCTAGAAAATATAAAGTGAAGTCATCTTCCAAAACCGAAAGGGTGGAAATTAGGCACAGGCAGAGAGGTATGGAGTAGTGGCAAAAATGCCGGAAAGCAACTGGATTCACTAATTGGCCAGAACTAGCAGTAGCCACCTAACGATCTCATGACATAACAGAAAGTACTGGAGGAAGCTGGGAAAATTGCTTCTTCCCCACAGTTAGCGTGCACATGAAGCTGCACCACACAAACACAGAATCCATGGGTGCCTGGAGACTATTACTCTATTACTAATCCCTTGGGTAACAACCACGTAATAGTCTATGAAGCTGATGTTACAAAGTGCTATCATTTTTAGATGACGTGAATCATCTAAGGAAGCACCAGAGTTCTGAAGCATAAATTTCAAATTTGACAAAAAGAAGATCGTTTTCTAGGAAAAATCAAGTTGCAAAGATCTTAGCATGTATTTTTTATGTATGTATAAACTTTGTATAATTGAAAAGTTTTCCCCAAACAGGTAGATTGTTCTGAAACATGGTGTTTTTAGTACAAATACCTTTCTTTTCTTTTTTTTTTTAGTACAAATACCTTTCTAAAGCAGCTCTAAAAAAAAGTAAGTAGCAACAGGGTGCTGTTCACATAAGGATAAGGACCCTGACTGGACAACACTGTAGGTACAGGACGGGCTTGTTAACGAGTGGGCTTCACCACAGGGTAACTGGGCAGTCACCTGCCGGTGTAGATATAGAGACCCTCAAATGTCCAGTTCTGTTGCTCTCTTCTCTGGAGTCACTGAGTTTCTTAGAAAAAAGAGTCTTCCAAGGGCACCTGGGTGGCTCAGTCAGTTAAGCATCCGACTTCAGCTGAGGTCATGATCTCATGGTTTGTGGGTTCAAGCCCCTCATCGGGCTCTGTGCTGACAGCTCAGAGCCTGGAGACCACTTCAGATTCTGTGTCTCCCTCTCTCTCTGCCCCTCCCCCACTCGCACTTTGTCTCTGTCTCTCGAAAATAAATACAACATTAAAAAAAAAAGAGTCGGGGCGCCTGGGTGGCGCAGTCGGTTAAGCGTCCGACTTCAGCCAGGTCACGATCTCGCGGCCCGTGAGTTCGAGCCCCGCGTCGGGCTCTGGGTTGATGGCTCAGAGCCTGGAGCCTGTTTCCGATTCTGTGTCTCCCTCTCTCTCTGCCCCTCCCCCATTCATGCTCTGTCTCTCTCTGTCCCAAAAATAAATAAACGTTGAAAAAAAAAAAAAAAAAAAAAGAGTCTCCTAGATGGAGGGTATACACTTCTGACTGCCAGTGTTCTACAAATAGGCGAGGAAAGGGACAAAGAACAGAAAGGACACATCACCTGATGTGTAGTGTACAGACCTCTGCTTAATCTCCATTTACAGTGTATTTTTCTGTATACTCCAATTCTGGAGCCTCATTGGTGTAGTTTCTCTAGACAGTCAAATTCCCAATTTCTGCTGGGATACTGAATTAGACCAGGATGGGTCCAGCACCGTCCAAGATAAATATAATACTACAAGTGCAACCACACATATAACTTTACATTTTCTAGTACCCTCGTGAAAAAAGAAAAAGAACAGAAATTAATTTGAATGTATTTTATTTAACTCAAGAGACCCAAAATAGTACTTCAATGCAAAAAATATAAAAATTATTAAGACATCTTCCACCCTTTTTACATACTTAGACTTCCAAATCTGATGTGCACTTTACATTTACATTTATACTTGAGATTTAGCACAACCTCAATTAGGACTAGCCACATGTTAAGTGCTCAACAATTACATGTGGCTGGCTAGTGGCTACCATATTAAATAGTACAGTCTAAGTTACGCTAGTGTAACATAGGAGTCCAAAATGTCAATGGCTCAACATAACGAAAAATTTACTTATGTCTCATGTAAAATGTCCAACATGGGCAGGCATAGTCCACTTCACAGTCATCCACGGACCCAGGCTGACCATCTTGTTCCTGTACCAAATGAAACACATGGCTAGGTACTTCCTAAGTAAAGACCAAAGAATCTTCATGGACCTTTCACCGTGTCAACCCAGAAGCAACATGCACTTCCCCTCAAAGTCCACTGGCCAGATCAGTCACATGATACCTCTTTACCTGAAGGAAACAAAGGGATTAAATGTTCCCATATGCTTGAAATGAAAGAACTGGATGTAAAAGAGCACTAAGAAGTCATTAGCACAGGCACGCACCTGGCTATGTGGACAAGTATGAGACGAAGATCTAAGCCCTAGGTTCCAGGGTATAACTGTTTCTTACAGATTTTTAAACCAGTTTTTAGCCTGAATTCTTAACCCTGTTCCATAAAACTGATGCCTGCAATTCTGGGACACTTACAGGGGTAAAATCCAGTTTGCTTGTGAGCACATACCTCTAGAAGCTAAACACACTGGAGGGAACAGCAGGCAACTTTGAAAATACAAGTAAAACTAGGGAGGGTGCAAGAGTTGATGAATCTAACTGCAGATAATGTCAAAGAGCCTAATAGCAAATGGTCTCATGTTGACGTAGTAGTCCAACCTCTGAATTTAGAAAATACCCAACCAGGCCTCCCTTCCAGCACAGAGCCTTTCACTGGAGAATAAACTGTTAGGAATAAAAACAAAATTGAACAGAAAAGGTATAGCTGAGGCAATGGAAAAAGAAAGCTCACGGAGAAGTAAAGGACAGTGATACAATCAGGGGATCCTTGAAGGTAATCACCCAACTTCTGAAATGTAATTGAAAACAATTCTGGGGGTGCCTAGGTGGCTCAGTCGGTTAAGTGTCCAACTTCAGCTGAGGTCATGATCTCGTAGTCTGTGAGTTCGAGCCCCGCATCAGGCTCTGTGCTGACAGCGCAGAGCCTGGAGCCTGCTTCAGATTCTGTGTCTCCCTCTCTCTCTCTCTGCCCCTCCCCGCTCACACTCTGTCTCTGTCTCAAAAATAAATATTAAAAAAAATTTTTTAACAAAAAAAAAGAAAAAAACCCCAATTCTATGAAGTTAAAAATGCTATCCTGAATCACTATATTTCCTTCTAAAAACCCAGGAAAACTAATTTCAAAATGTCCCATGAAGAAGTTTCCAGAATCCAATCTCATACAAGTTACTATAAGGTTAAATAACATCCTCTTATGCAATTAAAGCAAACTGGAAGAGAGCAACACAAAACTGATAAAAACTGTAACCTACTAAAAAGCTAAAAGTGTTAAGAAAACTATATAAGGCATGTAAAAAACAACATCAGATGGAGAACCTCAGAAATGTGAGAACATGACTCAAAAAAAAGAATCAGAATTTTAAAAATTTTATTTTAGATATAAAGACTAAAAACAAAAGAGCATAAGAGTAGATAAACACAACAGGTAATGTGAAAAGGAATCTATCCCTAAAAATTAAAAAAAAAATTTTTTTGTATGAAGAAATAAAAAGAATTCTAGATTCTAGGAAAAGTGAAAAATACTGTTCTAACTTTTGTTCAAAATAGTAATCACTGGGGTGCCTGGGTGGCAGGGTGAGCGTCCGACTTCGGCTCAGGTCACGATCTCACGGTCCTTGAGTTCAAGCCCCACATCGGGCTCTGTGCTGACAGCTCAGAGCCTGGAGCCTGTTTCAGATTCTGTGTCTCCCTCTCTCTCTGACCCACCCCGTTCATGTTCTATCTCTGTCTCAAAAATAAATAAACATTAAAAAAAAAAAAGTAATCACTGAAGAAAACCCAAGAAAGGGAACTAAACACTAAAAGCTAATTCAAGAAAATTTTCCTAAAAGATCTAAAACTACATGTTTATGGCATACAATGCATACACTTGAGAATACCAACACAAAATAAAACCAAAACATATTACAGTAAAATCACAGAACTTTTATAAGAATAAACAAAACCTATGTGAGCATCTAGGCCAAAATGTCAAATAACTAATAAGGAAGAGAGAATTACATTATCGGCAGGTTTTTCCAAAAGCAACAGTTTATGACAGAAAAAAAGTTAAAATACTCAAGAAACAAAATGAGAGCCAACAATTTTATAGCTGGTAAAACTAATTTTCCAATATAAATGATACACATTATCATCATGCAAAAATTCAGGGAATAATGTTCTCACAAGTGTTTCTAGAGAAATCTCCTAGAGAATAAGCTTCAGAGAGCCAATATGATTAAAGGAATACGGACATAAGGACTGGAAGTGAGCGTTAAATAGCAACTGGGGTGCGTGGGTGGCTCAGTCAGTTGAGCGTCCGACTTTGGCTCAGGTCATGATCTCACGGTCTGTGAGTTCAAGCCCCTCACTGGGCTCTGTGCTCACAGCTCAGAGCCTGGAGCCTGCTTCAGATTCTGTGTCTCCCTCTCTCTCTCTGCCCCTCCCCTGCTCACATTCTGTCTCTCTCTCTCTCAAAAATAAAGACTAAAAAAAAAAATTAAAAATAAATAAATAAATAAATAAATAAATAGCAACTTACAGACTCACTAAATACAGTGAAAAGGAGGAAAGTTATAGCACATAATGGCTATATGACCTGATAATATAGACAGTATAACTACCAAGAAATAAAGAGCATATGAAAAAAGTATTAACTCTCTTCAATAATATTGGTGGTGGATGTATTAGTTCTGTTATTGTGAAACTATAAGATATATAATATGATAAAATAAATGAGGGTAGAATATTCTATTGCCCCTATATCCTTGAAAACCAGGATTCCCAATATCTATTTTCTAGTACTATTCACCTAAAAGACCTACAAATGAAGACAAAACAGTAGCAATGAGCATCCTGAGAGTCCAGATCATGGTTTTGAAATACTACTTCCCAATGAAAGAAACCAGGATTCATAGAAATGTTTCCTGTTTGAGGCAGAATTGTTTCAAGATGTTCTTGGAATGTCTTGTTTTATAAGGTAGTAAAGAAGCTAACCAACAACTATTTGAGTGATGTCAAAGGACTCAGGAACCAACCTGAAGAGACTCCTAATGGGCCAAAGATGGGATACTTTGGGCTTTAGCAAGTATATAAGAATTGGAACAGATTGAATCTCATCAAATGTGTTTAAATCCATGATGGATGAAGCGGCAGAGGAGCGAGGTTGACAGAGGAGGGGGAGGAGAAGGTGGGGTGGAAGGAAGGGAGGAAAGGAGGAAAGAAAACCAATCACCTTCAGAGAAGATACGGAGCCATTTCAACATTTTAAAAACTGTTATGAGGGACCAACCCACTGATAGGGGGACCCCCACGCTTTATGAGTTTAACCTTCGGGAGTTCTACTAGGTCATTACAGTGAATATCAAAGAAAAATCCCCTTGAGATTCTGCCAGAAAGAGGGGGGAAAATACCATTTTGAAATACATCACAGCATTCTATCATTCGTAAGGCCTGCCTTTTCAAGAAAAACTATTTTACCAGAGCCTAAATTATGTTTTTTTGTTTGTTATTTGCCAAAGCCTAAAAAGCCTAGGACAAGGGAAACACCCAACTCTAGCCCAGGCTAGCCTTCCATGTGCGGGAGGGAGGAACACAACTAAGAAGCACTTATGAAGTTCAAGGTCCAGAGACACCGGCTCACTAAAAAAATGAGACTTCATCAGCGCACCTGGGTGGCTCTGTCCGCTAAGTGAGTGACTCTTGATTTCGGCTCAGGTCATGATCTTGCAGTTCCTGAGTTCAAGCCCCACGATGGGTTCTGAGCTGACAGTGCAGAGCCTGCTTGAGATTCTCTCTCTCTCCCCCCCCGCCCCTCCTCCACTCACACACTCTCAAAATAAATTAAAAACAAAAAAATGAGACCTCATCATAAGACTACAGAACACTTCCTCTCCCCCCAGTACCTTAACACCACATTACTAAAGGCCTATTTACAGCAGTTTCTTTTTACCTTGTACATCATGTACAGCCAGCAAGAAAAAAATCACAAGGCATACTAAAAGGCAAACACCAGTTTGAAGAGACAGAGCATCAGAACCAGACTCTGATATGGTAGAGAGAACAGAATGATCAGACTGGGAATTTAAAACAACTACAATCACTGTGCTGTGGACTCTGCTGGGCAGAGTAGCCAGTATGCAAGAACAGATACATAACAAAAGCAGAGAGATGGAATGCATAACAAAAATGGAAGAATGTCTTTGATGGGCTTATTAGTAGACTAGTAATGACTAAGGAAAGAATCTCTGAGCTTGAGGATATCACTGTAAAAAATCCCCAAAACTTAAAAGCAAACCAAGAGACTGAAAAAGATTTTTTAAAAGAACAGAACATCAAAGAACTGTGGGACAACTACAAAAAGTATAACACATATAATACAAGTATCAAAAGAAGAAGCAGCAGGAAAAGGAAAAGAAAAAGAGAAAGGAACAGAAAAAAATATATGAAACACTAATGACTGAAAAATTTTCCAAATTAATGTCAAACACCAAGCCACAGATCCAGAAAGTTCAGAGAACACCAAGCAGGGTAAATGGCCAAAAAAACTATGCCTATACAGCTCATTTTCAAACTACAGAAAACCAAAGATAAATAACTAGAAAGAAATAAACTTGAAAGAAGAACACACACACACAAAAAAAAAAACACTTTACCTATACAGGAGCAAAGATATGAATTACATCCAACTTCTCAGAAACCATGCAGACAAGAAGAGAATGGAATGAAACATTTAAAGTGTCAAAATAGGGGCGCCTGGGTGGCTCAGTCAGTTATGCATCCAACTCTGGCTCAAATCACGATCTCACAGTTCCTGGGTTCAAGCTCCATATCAGGCTCTGCACTGACAATGAGAAGCCTGCTTAGGATCTTTCTACCTCTCTCTCTGCCCCTCCTTGGCTTGTACTTTCTCTCTCATAATAAATAAATAAACTTAAAAAATAAAATAAAGTGTCAAAACTTTTCAAAAACAAAACAAAGCAAAACAAAACAAAACCACCAACCTTGAATTCCGTACCCTGTAAATTATTCTTCAAAAGTGGAGCAGAAATGGAGATTTTACCAGGTGTACAAAATTGAGGCAATCCGTTGCCAGTAGACCTGCCTTGCAGATAACACTGAAAAGAAGTTCTTTAGAGAGAAGGAAAATGATATAGTTCAGAAACACAGATCAAAATAAAGAAAGGAATAACACTGAAAGATATATGCACCCCTATGCTTATTTGCAGCATTATTTACAACATCCAACGGATGGAAGCAAGCCAAGTGTCCATCAATGGATGAATGGATACAGAAGATGTGGTGTATATGTATATACAATGGAATACTACTCAGCCATAAAAAGAATGAGTTCTTGCCATTTGTGAAAACATGCATGGATCTAGAGGGTATTGCGCTAAGTGTAACAAGTCACAAAAAGAGAAATACTCTGACTTCTCTTAAATGTGGAATCTTAAAAACAAAACAAACAAACAAAAACCAGAAAGAGACTCATAAATACAGAGAACATGGTTGCCAGAAGGTCGGGAGGAGGGGGAACGGGTAAAATAGGTGAAGAGGATTAAGAGGTACAAACTTCCAGTTATAAAATAAGTAAGTCATGGAGATTAGAAGTACGGCATAGGGAAGATAATCAATATTATATGGTAAATTACATCAATAATCACTGTAACGTCAAAAGTCTAAATACACAAATTAAAAAGACAGGGACTGTCAGAATAAATCAAAAAACAAGTGGTCTGTGATATATGTGGTCTGTAAGAAACCCACTTTAAATATAAAGACATGTTATTAAATAAAAGTAAATGGATGCAGAAAGATTCACCACACTAACACTAATCAAAGAAAGTGGGAATAGCTGTATTAATTTCAGACAGAGTAACTTCAGAGCAAGGAAAGTTATCAGAAATAAACAAAAGAATTACATAATCATAAAGGGGTCAATTCTTCAAGAAGACAATTCTTTTTTCTTTTGATGTTTATTTATTTATATTTGAGAGGGAGAGAGAGGGAATGAACATGGAAGAAGGAGCAGAGAGGGAAAGAATCCCAACCAGGTTTTGTGCTCTCAACACAGAGAACCGTGAGATATACCTGATCTAGAAACAAGAGTCAGACACTTAACCAACTGAGCCACCCAGGCACCTCAAGACACTATTCTTTTTTTTTTTGAAGACACAATCCTTAATGTGTATATATGCACCTAACCAGGAGACATCAAAATACAAGAGACAAAAGCTGATAGAATTGCAAGGAAAAACAGATGGATCCACTATTACGTTGATGACTTCAACACCCCTCTATCAGAAAGGGACAGATACAGCAGGCAGAAAATAAAAATAAGATTATAGTTGAACTCAACAGCACCATCAATAAGCTGGATATAATTGATATTTATCAACTACTTCATCCAAAAATGGCAGAATATATATGATTCTCAAGCTCATATGGAACATTCACCAATACAGACCACAATTCTGGGCCATATATACCTTAACAAATTTAAAAGATCCAAATTCATCTAATGTCTCTTCTCAGACCACAATGAAATTAAAGTAGAAACAAAACCTGAAAGATACCTGGAAAATCTCCAATACATGGAGATTAAACAATTTATTTCTAAATTTTAAAAAAGGCCAAAGAAGAAACCTCAAGAGAAATTTAGAAATAATTTGAACTAAATGAAAATGTAAATACAACTTTTCCAAGTTTGTAGGATGCAATGAAAGCAGTGCTTAGAGGGGAAATGAGAGCACTAAATGCATATATTAGAAAAGAAGAAAGATCTAAAATCAATAACGTAAGTTGTCACCTAAAAAACTAACAAGAAAAGCAAACTAAATTCAAAGTAAGCAGGGCGCCTGGGTGGCGTAGTCGGTTAAGCGTCCGACTTCAGCCAGGTCACGATCTCGCAGTCTGTGAGTTCGAGCCCCGCGTCGGGCTCTGGGCTGATGGCTCAGAGCCTGGAGCCTGTTTCCGATGCTGTGTCTCCCTCTCTCTCTGCCCCTCCCCCGTTCATGCTCTGTGTCTCTCTGTCCCAAAAATAAATAAACGTTGAAAAAAAAATTTAAGAAAAAATTCAAAGTAAGCAAATGAAAATAAACAATAAAAATTAGAGCAGAAAACAATGAAACTGAAGCAGGGAAAAAAAAAATCAATGAAACCAAAAGCTGGTTCTTTGAGAAGATCAATAAAATTGATAAAAAGAGAAATGATACAAAGTACTAAAACAGCATAAGAAATGAAAGAGGGAATTATCACTACAGATCACACGGTCACTACAAGAATAATCACAGTATATCATGAACCTCATTATGCCCACAGATGAAATGGACCAATTCCTTGAAAGGTACAATGTGCCTGACAAGATGCTTAACATCATTCATCATCAGAGAAACACAAGTCAAAATCACAAACACAGGAAACAATAGATGTTATGCAGACAAGGATGTGGAAAAAGGAAACCCTTTAACACTATTGGTAGGAAGGCAAACTTGTGCAGTCACTCTGGAAAACAGTATAGACGTTCCTCAAAAAGTTAAAAATAGAACTAACCTATGACCCATGACCCAGCAATTACACTACTAGGTATTTACCCAAAGGATACAAAAATACAGATTCGAAGGGGTATGTACACCCTGATGTTTTTAGCAACGTTAGCAACAATAGTCAAACTACGGAAAGAGCCCAAATATCCAATGACCGATGAGTGGGTAAAGAAAATGTGGTATATATTTACAACAGAATATTACGCAGCCATCAAAAAGAATGAAATCTTGACATCTGCTACAATGTGGATGAAGCTAGAATATATTATGCTAAGCGAAGTAAGTCAGTCAGAGAAAGACAAATACCGTATGGTTTCACACTCATATGTAAAATTTAAGAAACAAAACAGATGAATATATGGGAAGGAAAATAATAGAGTGAGAGGGAGAGGAGCAAACCATAAGACTCTTAACTATAAAGAACAAACAGAGTTGAAGGAGGGAGGTGGGTGGGGGATGAGCTACAAGGATAATGAATATTAAGGAGGGCACTTGTTATGATGACTACTGGGTGTTATATATAGTGAACGAATCACTAAATTCTACTTCTCAAACCAATATTACACTGCATATTACCTAGAATTTAAATAAAAATTTGAAACAAATGAAAGTCAATGTGCCAAAACACACAAATGAAGAAATGAAGAAACAGACAATCTAAACAGGCTTGTCTCTACTAGAGCAATTGAATCATAATTAATAAGCTTCCAAGGCAGAAAGCACCAGGTTCTGATGAGTTCTCTAGTGAATTCTAGCAAACATGAAGATATTATACCAATTCTCTACAATCTTATCCAGAAGATAGAAGCTAAAGCAATACCTCCTATTTCATGCTATATACTCCATACCAAAAAGACAAACACATTACAAGAAAACTACAGATTAACATCTCTCATAAACATATATACAAAAGTCCTGAACAGAACATTATCCAAAATATATATATAAAGAGTTACATACCACAGCCAAGTGGGATTTATCCTATGTATGCAAGGCTGGATCAACATTTGAAAAATCAATTAATGCAACCCATTATATCCACAGACTAAAGAAAAATCACATGATCCTATCATTAGATGCAGAAAAAGTATTTGACAATATTCAACATCCATTCATGATAAAAATTCTCAGAAAACTAGGAATAGAAAGGAACTTTCTCAATTTGATTAAAAAAAATTTACAAAAACCTACAACTACTTAATATCATACTTAACGGTGAGACACTCAAAGCTTTCCCACTAAAATCAGGAACAAGGGAACAATACTCTCTCTCACCACTCCTTTTCACACTGTAAGTCCTAACCAAGGGAATAAAAGAAAAAGAAATAAAAGGTATACAAATTGAAAAAGAAGAAATACAACTGTCTTTGCTCATAGATGACATGACTATCTATGTAGAAAATTCAGAAGAATCAACAGCAACAACAAACTCCTAGAATAGTGACTCCAGCAAGGCTTCAGGATACAGGGTTAAAATATAAAAGTCAACTGCTTTCCTATATACCAGCAATGAACAAGTGGAATCTGAAATGTAAAAGCTATCACTTATATTAGAATCCCCCCAAAATGAAATACTTAGGTTTATACAAATCTAACAAAATATGTACAGGATCTGTATGAGGAAAACTACAAAACTCTGATTAAAAAAAAAAAAAAATCAAAGAGCTAAATAAATGGAAAGATGACCCATGTTCACGGATAAGAAGACTCAATACCGTCAAGATGCCAGTTCTTCCCTACCTGATCTACAGAGTCAGTAAAATCCCGGTCAAAAGCGCAGCAAATTATTTCGTGGATCTTGACAAACTGATTCTAAAGTTGATACAGAGATTAAAAAAAAAAAAACAAAAAAAAAACTAGGCTAATCAACACAATATCATAGGAGACGAATAAAGTTGGAGGACTGATGGTACCAACTTCAAGATTCACAGTAAGGCTACAGTAATCAAGACAGGGTGGTACTGGTAATAGAACAGACAAATAGATCAATGAAAAACAATGCAGAGCCCAGAAATAGACCCACATAAATATACTCAACTGACACTTGACAAAGGAGCAATGGCCATAACAATGGAGCAAAGTCTTTTCAGTAAATGGTGCTAAAACAATTGAACATCCACATTTTTTTTAAAGCTCGGGAGAGGGGGGGGGCGGGGGGAGGAGTGCCTAAACATAGACTTTTCATCCTTCACAAAAATTAACTCAAAATGGTTCACAGACCTAAATGTAAAATGCAAGACTCTTAGGAAACAGTGTAAGAGAAAACTTAGATGACCTGGGGTTTGGCAATGACTTCTGAGATGTAACACCAAAGGCGTAATCCATTAAAGAAACAACTGATAAGCTGGGCTTCATTAAAATTAAACACTTCTGCTCTATAAAATACAATGTCGGGGCACCTGGGTGGCGCAGTCGGTTGAGTGTCCGACTTCAGCCAGGTCACGATCTCGCGGTCCGGGAGTTCGAGCCCCGCGTCGGGCTCTGGGCTGATGGCTCGGAGCCTGGGGCCTGTTTCCGATTCTGTGTCTCCCTCTCTCTCTCTGCCCCTCCCCCGTTCATGCTCTGTCTCTCTCTGTCCCAAAAATAAATAAAACGTTGAAAAAGAAAAAAAAAAATTTAAAATACCATGTCAAGGGAATGAGAAGACAAGCCACAGACTAAGAAAAAATACTTGGAAAAGATATATCTGAGGACTGTTTTCCAAAATATACAAACAACCGTTACCAGTAAGAAAAGAAACCCAATGTAAAAATAAGCAAAAGACGCAAACAGAACTTTACCAATAAAGATGTACAGATAGCATATAAGCATATGAAAAGATGTTCAATATCTTATATCATTAAGGATTTGCAAATCAAAGCAACAATCAGACAGATGTCACTACACACTTAGAGTAGTCAACAAAACACTGACAACACTAAACACTGATAAGGATATGGAATAAGGACTCTCATTTATTACTGGCGGGAATGCAAAATGATACAACCACGTTGTAATAGTGTGACACTTTCTTACAAAACTAAAAGTACTAGTAGCAAATCTAGAAATCATGTCTTTGGTACTGCAAGTGAGTTAAAAGCTTACGTCTACACAAGGATATTTATAGCAGCTTTATCCATAATTGCTGAAACGTGGAAGCAACCAAGATGTCCTTCAGTACGTGAATGGATAAATAAGCTGTGGTACATCCAGACAATGGATTATTACTGAGCACTAGAAAGAAATGAGCTATCAAGCCATGAAAAGACATGGAGAAAACTTAAATGAATATTGCTAAGTAAATCTGAAAAGGCTATATACCATATAATTCCAATTATATGGCATTCTGGAAAAGGCAACACTATGGTGTCAGTAAAAAGATCAGAGGTTGCCAGGGTTAGGTGGTAGGGAGGGATGCACAGGCAGAACACAGAGGAATCTTAGGGCAGAAAAGCTATTCTGTATACTACTGGGGTGGATTCATGTTATTATACATTCGTCAAAATACATAGAATGTATAACACCAAGAGTGAACCCTAATGTAAACTAAGGACTATGGGTGATGATGTGTCAATGTAGGTTCATGAACTATAACAAATGTACCACCCTGGTGGGGGTTGTTGATAATGGGGGAGGCTATGGAGATGCAGAGGGTAGGTATATGGGAAATCTCTTTACATTCTGCTCAATTTTGCTGTGAACGTGAAACTTCTCTAAAAAATAAAATCTATTTAAAGTGTGTGTGTGTTTGTGTGTCTGTCTTTATGGTGTATTTTTCTTACATTTTATTAATATAATGTAATTCATCAATTCTAAGACACACATCTTTTCACATTTTAACAAGTGTAAAATCAGGAACATCCTAAAATCAATATAGTATTTAATAGGTATCATTTTTTTTCTCAATGGTTAGAATAACAGTATTATCAATACCTGCAGATTATACAGATATATGTGCTATAGGGTTGATGAAACACATTCCAGAATATATAACTTAACTTCAGAAAGAATTAGATGAGTTTGCTAGTACTAACCGCCAAATGTTTTTTCATATACAAACCTTGTAAAATGTAATAAATATGAGTTTTCCACTAGCAGCAGACTGATTTCTAATTAATTCATCAGTGGATTAATATGTTCAAAATCCTCAACTTTAGTATTACTTAATATGATTAATCACCTCTATTTATGTATCACTCACGGTGCTACATTCTTCTCCCTAACCTAAACAGAATTTCTTCATTCAGATGTTCAGTCACTCAGATGTAAGAATCATCACATGCACAACCCTTAGATGCATTAAGAGCTGCCCTCATCTCTTATGCTAAGCATGCTTTGGAAACTCATCCATTCTAACACATTCCATCAGATTTGTAAAGTTATTTTTTTAGTATTTAATGAATGTATAGTTTGTTTTTGGAATCCTCTAGGAAAAAGGCTGGCTTTTTATTCACTGCTGGTCCTTCGACCATAATTATTACATTTTTGCCAATTCTTTCTCCCCACCCACTTCTGGTCATTTCTCCAGCCCTGCAAAATCTTACCCATCTGGCTTTATAGAGTAAGCTGTAAAATTAATTTAAAAACTCAGATAGATTCTCCACTCTAAAATACACTTTTAAAATCAAACTCACTGAAAATTAGTCAACTCTGTCCATTCCTGTTCCACCAGTTTAAAAAAAAAAAAAGGATGCTATTGAAAGTTATAAATTTCTGTGGACAATGCCACCAACTAATAGGAGGGTTCTAAGAAACACATGGTAAAACTCCAGAAACCACAATGTACTTCACCCACTCATAAGGAAATGCACACTTTGTTTTCTTCACCATCACAATCTGGAATTTAGAAAAATGTAGTGATAACAATCCTTAAAGAAAAGTCAACATTTCTGCAGCCCATTTCTAACAAAATAAAATGCAAATGACAGGTGAGAAATCATTATTTCTGCATGAAGCCACAGAATATGACCCTTTTTTGTTTGTCTGTTTTCCTACAGCAATACCAGTAAAATTACTTATGCCTCTGCCTGTTCAACTTCAGTGCACATGAATTCGTGAATGAGCACATTCAAGAATATCTAAAAGTTAATAAATATTATACACAATGGAAAACACTCTTTAACAAATTATAGATCATGGGGTGCCTGGGTGGCTCAGTTGGTTAAGCATCTGACTCAATTTCGGCTCAGGTCATATCTCACAAGTTCATGGGATCGAGCCCCACATCGGGCTCTGCATCAACAGCATGGAGCCTGCTTGGGATTCTCTCTCTCCCTCACTCTCTGCCCCTCCCTCGTTCATCCTCTCTCTCTCAAAATAAACAAACATTAAAAAAATTATAGATTGGTATTATGACAGGGGTGTGGGTTCCAGAGATCTGTGCATTTTTTGAAACTAATTGGACTATACACATAAGCCCTGTGCATTTCACTTTATATATGTGTGTGTATATATATACGATATATATATATCGTATATATATTGGTTGGATTACAGTTGAAGGTATTTGTACAAACTAAAATTATTTTTGAAAAAATAATAAAAACATCTATTTCCTAAATATGTTCACTGAAAGGGACTAAAAGCAATGACAGCCAGTACCAATAAAAAACACCTATAATGGCCATATCCTGGTTCCTATGTATTGTTTCCATTAACTCTAGGGGTGAGTTAACTAGAGATGACCATTTTCTCCGTCTCTTCACATGGCTGTGTTTCAATTTTCCCTTTTCTATAAGGACACAGATCACATTGGATTAGGGCCCACTTTAACAGGATCATTTTAATTTGATGATGTTTGCAAAGACATTATCTCCAAAAAGGTCACATTCTGACATCCTATGGGTATTTTATAAGAGAATATATGGAATTTTATGGAGAAATTTTATGAGAAATAAGAAATCTGCCTGGTCTTCAAGTATCTCCCCATAAATTGCTTATTAGTTGTAAAGGGGAAAGGAGTAACTCTATGATGGAGAAAAAGGAGGACATCTTGACCAGGCAATCAAAATTAATATTAGCAATTCACATTACCAACGTAGGACAAACATATTAAGCCTCTGAATACAATACCCTAAGAAAGGAGACATCCTCATTTATGTAAAATTCTGGCCAGAGATGCATCATCTAAATCCAATAATGAGAAAATGTCAGATAACTCCAAATGGTGGAATATGGCATAAAATAACTGGCTTATATTCTTCAAAAATGTTAATGTCATGCAAAATAAAAGACAACTAAGGACCTGCTCCAAATTAAAGAAACAGGAGAACTAAATATCATATGTGATGCCATGCTTAATCCTCTCTGGAGGAGAAAAGTCAAAAACCTTTTTTGACTGCTTAGTTGAGACAAGAGACAACACAGGAAGAGAGACTGTAGACTAAAGTACTGTCTCAATGTTAAGTTCCCTGAATTTGATAACCTAAGTGGGATTACATATGAGAATATCCTTGTTCTTGGAAAACAGAAACTGAGACATTAAGGGTAAAAGGACATAATATATACAACATTACTCTCTCAAACAGTTCATCAAAAATAAATTGCATGTATGTAGGTGGGTGAAGGAAAGAGGGAGAGAACCAGAGAACGATACAAATTGGAAAACTGTCAAAAACTGATGAATGTAGGTAAAAATATAGGGAGTTCACTGTGCAATTCTTGCATCTTTTCTATATAAATAAAACAAAATAAAAACAAAATAAAACCAAAAATGAATTATGGTCACCTGGGTGGCTCAGTCAGTTTAGCGTCAGACTCTTGATTTCAGCTCAGGTCATGATCTCACATTCGTGGGATTGAGCCCCATGTTGGGCTCTGCACTGACAGCACTTGGGATTCTCTCTCTCCCTCTGTCCCTCCCCAACACACACACACAACACACACACACACACACACACACACTCTCTCTCTCTCTCTCTCTCTCTGAAAATAAATAATAAAATAAATTAAAAAAAAAAAACACAAAAATGAATTAAGTTCGTATGTTGTAGCCCTAAGCCCCAGTACCTCAGAATGTGACCTTATTTGGAGACAATGTCTTTGCAGAAGTCATCAAATTAAAATGATATCATTAGAGTGGGTCCTAATCCAATGTGATTGGTGTCCAAAGGGGAAATTTGACACAGATGTGTCCAAAAGAGAGAGAGAGCAAACAGCCATCCACAATCCCATGAATGCGTGAAGCTATGAGAAGTGAAGGTAAGAGGTCTGGAACAGAACCTTCCCCTGCACCTTCAGAGACAGCACAGCCCAGGCAACAACTTGATTTTGGATGTTAGCCTCCAGAAGTGGGAGAAAATAATTTTCTGCTATTCTAAGCAAAAACAAAAAACAAAAGAATTAGAATAGCAAAAAAACTAGCTTTAAGGTATTATGCTAAAATAAAATGCTTTTCACAGATATATGAGATATGCTTTCACCAAATTACAATGTTTAAAAAACACAAATATTTGTATTCACTGTTGTTCACCAAAAATGGAAGAAATCATCAAACACCAACCTTGCAACATAAAACTGTGATGTAAAAAGATTAACCAAATTCAATGCACTATCCCTAAAATAAGCACTTTTAACACAAACTAAATCCCAAACTGAGAATACATTAAAATTGGTTTAGCAAAGTTATCATTATTTAAAGATCATAGTATATATATATATTTTAAATCCTCACTTCAGATCAATGGAAAAAGTATCAAAACTAAAAAAAAAAAGTTAAGTATGTTGAATGGCTTAAATACACAATTGGTAAGTTGTATATTAACAGTTTATAAAATATAATGGAAAAACAATCTCAAAATGGCATTTAAAAGTAATACTACAAAACTTTACTGAATGTCAAAGAAGACTAATAAAAGAAGCTATGCCATTTTAGGAGTTATAAAACTACAAACACTGTAAAAATGTCAGTTCTCTCCAAATCTATCAATAAGTGTTAACAGGCTTTTAAATGGAATCAGACAAAAGGAGTCTGAAGGCATTTGAAAAAATAAACATTGAAATATCCTACCTTTTTAGAAAAACACCATTTGCCTCACCAATTATTAAAATACAGTGAAAGTTGGGTGCCTGGGTGGCTCACTCGGTTAAGCGCCAGACTTCAGCTCAGGTCATGATCTCACAGTTCGTGAGTTCAAGCCCCACATTGGGCTCTGTGCTGACAGCTCAGAGCCTGGAGCCTGCTTTGGATTCTGTGTCTCCCCCTTTCTTTGCCCCTTTGCTACTCACACTCTGTCTCTCCATCTCTCAAAAATAAACAAACAAACATTAATTAATTAATTAATTAATTAATTAATAAAATACAGTGAAACCTACGTCAATATAAAGAGTGTGACCCTACTATCACAAGACAGATTACAAGAGAAGATAAAGGGGCACCTGGGTGGCTCAGTTGGTTAAGCACCTGACTCTTGATTTTGGTTCAGGTCACAATCTCAGTCGTGGGATCAAGCCCCATGTCAGGTTCTGCATGGACAGCACGGAGCCTACTTGGGATTCTCTCTCGCCCCCTCTCTCCCTGTCCTTCCCCTGCCCTAGCTCTCTAAGCAAATAAATATTTAAAAAATATAAGACAAGATCAAGAGTAGACCAAGAAATAGAAGAATATAATAAAAAAACATCCCAAATCAATAAAAGGTGTTGAGAGAACTTGCTAACCATTCGGGAAAAAACTTAAGTTGGATCCTTACCTCACGCAACAAAATTAATTCCAGATAAATAAAAGGTTAAAATGTAAAATGTGAAGCTATAAAAGAACTTGAAAATAATACTGCAATGAGGAAGGAATTTCTAAGTTTGACATCAGAGGTAAGGAAAGGCTGATGTAAACTTATTGAAGGTAACACTGAATACAACTTTTTTCTGTTTTATGGATCAGTCTTAATAAGCCTATAACATTATTACAGTGATGTTGTGTTTTCAGAGTAGTGACTAGGGCAGTAAGATCAGAGTACTGTATTCTACCTATTTGACTTCATTTCATAGAGAACAATTTTCCACTTTGATTTCACAACTGGCTTTTCCTGTAATGGTTAGGAGGTTATTGAATAATAAAAAGTATTTAAAACCTTTTTTTCCACATTTCTGTGATTGCTATCTTCAGTTGGAATGAAATATTATCTAAAATTCAGGTAACTTCCTGTAAGTTGGTACTGAGTTATTAGAATAAACATCAAATTTTAAAATTAATATTTTAGGTAGAGAAATAAGAATTACCTACAAAAATGTATTTTCTCCCTCAAGCTAGTACCACTGGATCCTAGTGTCACTTGCACCGTGACTGGGTTAAATCACTTGCATTATAAGCCAATGTCTGCAGGGAACCTGGGTGGCTCAGTCGGTTGAGCGTCTGCCTTTGGCTCAAGTCATGATTTCACGGCTCATGGGTTCGAGCCCCACGTCGGGCTCTGTGCTAACAGCTCAGAGCCTGGAGCCTGCTGTCTCCCTCTTTCTCTGCTCCTCCCCCACCCAAGCTCTGTCTCTCTCAAAAATGAATAAACATTAAAAAAAAAAATAAGATAATGTTTACTCTTCAGGAAAAGGAAAAAGAAAAGTCCTTATTTAAATGTGATATCCCATGTCACATACCTAGATTCTTCTCCCTTTTTCTTCCTTTCCTTTCTGAGACAGTGTGAGTAGGGGAGAGGGGCAGAGGAAGAGAGAAAGAGAATCCCAAGCAGGCTCCATGCTCAGTGTGGAGTCTGACATGGGGGCCCGCAACCCTGAGACCATGACCTGAGCCAAAATCAAGGGTCAGACATTCAACCGACTGGAGCCACCCAAGCACCCCATTTTTTTTTTTTTTTTTAGATTCCCTTTCCCTTCTGCCATAGTCACTCAAGAATTGTGCCTGCAGTAGTATTCCTAGTATTCCAAGAAGTATTCCTAATCTAGTTCAGGCTTAACGTCGTTATTTTTAACTTTCCAAATCCTCTTCTGTCCTTTCACAAATTAGCCCAAAATGCAGCATATAAGGCATAAAACCTCAGTGATGATACTGAATGCACACAGGGTTTAAAGGCCTAAGCATAAGGGCTTGAACCAGCAAGAGTCCGTCCTCAGCCCCAACTCAGTATGTCCCTCAGTCACCACTTGGACTTAGCTAAAAGATGTGCAAGGCTGTAGAGTCCTAGCACAGCAGGTGAGTTTCATGCAGAGGAGTCAGCTGTGGCAAACACCACTGAGATGAGGAAGATGAGGACAAAAAATGTGGCACCATGGAGTCCATCAGTGATACCGACAAGAATGGGTTCTGAGACATTAATGGTGGGGGGCAGTTAGAATAATGACTGGAGAGACTTAAATAATCTGTATGTGACTTTTATTCTCACAGCAGCATCACTAACTTTCTTTTGTTTTCTTTTTTTAAAAGAATCTCCATTGATGTTCGAGTTCTTGTTGTAGGCAAAGCTTTTCATCACACATCTTTTCCACATATCACGCTAATCACAGCTCTTACCAAAACTTGTTTCTTAGATCCTAACCTGTGGTCTTTTGAACATGTAAAAATGTTCTTTATCTTCCATAAAGAATTATACGCTCTCCTATTTTTCCTGACTCTGTCTGAGGTTTCTCTCTTTTGACAGAGACATTGGCACTGTCAGTTCAGTACTAGGGAGACACCAGGGGAGTGCCAGAGATGATGGCATCCTACCCTTAGTTCCGTTGATTGTTGTAACTGGGGAACAAAGGACCTGTGCTGTCCATCACCCAGTTTTTCTTTTTTTTTTTTTTTAATTTTTTTTAATGTTTATTTATTTTTGAGACAGAGAGAGACAGAGCATGAATGGGGGAGGGTCAGAGAGAGAGGGAGACACAGAATCCGAAGCAGGCTCCAGACTCCGAGCTGTCAGCACAGAGCCCGACGCGGGGCTCGAACTCACGGACCGTGAGATCATGACCTGAGCCGAAATCGGACGCTTAACTGACTGAGCCACCCAGGCGCCCCTGTCACCCAGTTTTTCCAGATGAGCCAAAAATCTGGATTTTCTTTTTATGAAATCTCCCAATTTTTAATTGTTTGCAACTAATTAAAAACAAAAATACAGTACAGGCCAAACATAAGATGCCTGCAGGCTAAATCGAGCTGAAAGGCCATTGGTTTCCAACCTCTAGGGAAGGAATCATAGTGGGTCTGCCTATTTCTCTTTTGCCTTTTTTCTTGATTTTAGGTAATTCTTCCTTCCAAGCAGGGATTTCACAAGCCTTTAAGGTACTCATTCAGAGATTCAAAGTGAGGTTCAATGACCTACCAACATTACCAAGTGCCATTAAACACTTCTCTCTTTGAAAGTAATATACCATTACTTGCATGTCGATAACTGGTTTGGGATGGGAATGAAATTCACCTTTAAATTTACACTTGTTCTTTAGACGTTTTCATATATCTACAGAAGTATGACAATTAGCATTTACAGAGCACCTACAGTGTGCCAGGCACATTACGAAGCAGTTTCACACTTTGGTATTTCATTAAAGCCTAAATTACCTTGTAAAGTAGATTTTATTAACTCATTTTACAGACGACTTGCAATAGTTCACAAAGTTCTCAGTTTTGTTTCTCTGCCCTCAGAAGCCAGCAACGTGGTTGGTTAGGCTTGCTTTTTTGACAGGTATCATCAATCAAGAATAATTACAACCGTCTTAAATCACAGTAACAAAAATGCAAAGTAAAGTATTGAAGGATGATATCCTTTGAAAAAACAGCTAAACCTTAATTTCAACTCCTTGAATTCCTTAGTTCTGTTGATCTTCCAATCACTGAAAGAGTCATAGTTATTTTCAAGATAAGTAAAATTGAAGTCAGCTCTTCTTTTTGGTTAATGTTTCTTTTCTAGGGCCTCAGAAAACACTGGCCATTTTACAAAAACCGAAGCTTTTCATTAATTAAAGAGGACCACAAAAAGAACATGGGCTGCTGCCACTAAGGCAGCAGCAGGCAAGTGTGGAGGTGAGGCCGTGTGTTAGGCCCAGTAACACACAACCAAGGAGGATTCCCTACTTACGTGGACCTCACAGTTTGTAGGAATGGAAACAGATCTTAAAGAAATGTTCATACAAATTACAATTTAATTACAGTCATAATAAGTGCCACCAACGAAATTAAAAATGGGGTGCTATGATAGATAGCTTTGATAAAGCTGTGTAAGTTTAAGTAAAAACTGGGCAAAATCTCAATCTAACCAGGGAGGTAAAAAGACAAACTGCTCTGTTCCAGTCAAGTGGCTCCTTTAAGAATATTAGTCTCAAGGATTACATTAAACTTCTATAAATAACCAATTCTACTTATATTTTATATATCCTAGCATAAGTTTAAGTCTTCATTTTAACATCTTCAAAGCTACTCACTTCCCTACAAGACAGAAAGATAGAGCACGAGTGGTGGAGGGGCACAGAGAGAGGGAGACACAGAATCCGAAGCAGGCTCCAGGCTCTGAGCTGTCAGCACAGAGCCCAATGTGCGGCTTGAACCCACAATACGTAAGATCATGACCTGAGCTGAAGTCAGATGCTTAACTGACTGAGCCACCCAGGCTCCCCAAACCTCAATATTTTAAAAAGTAGAACACTTATCAGCATTTCAGTCCAAGGCTCAACAAATATTTAAATAATTAAAGCATGTTATATATTTATAAAAACAAACAAACAAAAAAAACAAAACCAATAAGATTTATCAAATAATGTTAAAATGCAACTTTTATTGATGCCATGCAGAAAAATTTAATGTTAATTTTTTAAGTATGGAAACTGTGAAAATGGGTCAATTACTTGGCTTTTGCAAAAACATAAAAATAACAAGGGGTCAGGAAGGTACAAAAGCAACAAAGCACTAAAACTGGTCATGGTCTTTGAGTAAAAAAACAGACACTTAACATAAGGAAGAAATACAAAAATTTTTAAAGTATGCTTAAGAAAACGTGTCCAAGGGGCACATGGGTGGTTCAGGTTAAGTGACTTTCTTAACCCTCTCCCTCTTTGCCCCTCCCCCCACATGTGTGTGCTCTCTCTCTCCTAAAAATAAACACCAAAAAAAAATTTTAAGAAAAACAGAAAATGTGTCCAAAATGTGTCTCAAATCAATTAGTGATTTTATGTCAAAATAACAAATAACAAATGTATAGACTGTTCAAATATAATAAGTACATATAAACATAAATACAATAAAGATCTCTCATGAGATTTATCTCCATTTTCCTATTTTCTCCAAGGTTTACTACATTTAATTTTTAAATATATATATATTTATATATCACTGGTTTAAATAACATCCTACATCAGCATACTCTATTCTCACCAGTCGCTTTTAAACATTTTCCCTGCTTCATGGAGTCATAGATTTGTTAACAATATAGGGAACCACATGTCAATCTGTTTGGAACAAGGTCCATACCTAGACACATGAAGTTCAGAAAAAAAGTCCTACGTGGTCCTGACAAAGCCCCATGTAACTTAAAGAATGAAAAATTCACAAATCCTAACAAACACAGCTTTTCTTGCCCCTTCCAAAAACCACCTTTAAAAAGACAAGTGAGGGGCGCCTGGGTGGCTCAGTCGGTTGAACGTCTGACTTCAGCTCAGGTCATGATCTCACAGTCTGTGAGTTTGAGTCCCACATCGGGGTCTGTGCTGACAGCTTGGAGCCTGGAGCCTGATTCGGATTCTGTGTTTCCCTTTCTCTCTGCCCCTGCCGAGCTCATGCTCTGTCTCTGTCTCAAAAATAAATAAAAACATTAAAAAAAAATTAAAAAGGACACGTGAACCAAAAAACAGAAGTCATCTTAACATCCCATATTTATTAAAAATCTAATATATTTAAGGTACTCAGTACATGTGATGTGATTGGGGCCAGACAGGAAGACACATAACCAAACTTCCAGCATAGTGTGGCTGCCTTTCACTTTCTTCGTGTGTAAGCTAATACCTACTTTACAGACTATTTTAAAGATCCTCCACAATGGCACTGTATTTGGCATTCTGTAAGTACCCAAGTGGTAGCCAGTATAATTATTTTAAATCAAATTAGAGACAGGAAACAAATAGGAAGAAAATGAACAGTACAAACAGGCATAAGAAGCCCCAAAGAAGCACAGAAAAGGAAGAAATGCCCAGGAGCCCAGCTGAAATTAAAGTTTCAAGGAGAAGGTAAGAGACAGGCTCTGCCTGTCGAGAAGTCTGGGACTTAGCAGACAAGAAGGGAAGAAGGATTCACAGAGAAGCAGAGATAAGACTACAGAATTACAGCCATAAGAGTACAGAATTAGGGCCACAGCATAGAAAGCCAAATCCAGTATCGTTATTACTAAGAAAAAAAAAAGTAAATAAATCAGAACTAAATCATGAGCTAGAGACAGTAAAACCTATATGAACAGGGCAAAACAGAGCATCAAGTCCCAATGCCCAATCACAAATTTTTACCACAAGTGTCTTTTCTCTTTGAGAAAAAGTGGATTAAGACAAGTCTGTTTAGCAAATACAACACCTACTCTCAAAATACCAAAAAGACTGATACAAATGTGACTACGTATTTCTACAATACGATCTGACTACTGATTATAGTGACCTTCTTTAGAAGACTATTAAGCAAAATGATGAACATTACTAATACTTAAAATGACCTAAAATGAGGGGGAAAACACAATACTTTTTAATGGGCTGATAATGCTTAACAGAGGTATACAAGCTTCTTAACCCCTCAGAAACGGGGTTACACATAAACATATTTATGAAATATAAGTATCCCCTGCTCTTTGAAAGTTCAAACTAGGCCACTTTGCTTTTATGAAAGATCTGTATTAGCACCTGTTTTCACTAACCGAAAGAAATCCAAGGAGGATTTTCGCTTTTATGAAAAAGGCAAAAGGCAAAAATTAGCGTTCAGTGTTTGTTTCACAGCAAGCCATTCTAGAAGCAGTACGCACCCCAGCAACTAGAGTGGCGCCACCAGGCTCCTTCTCCAGGAACTACACTCAGCATCTCGGCAGCAAGCTGCCGTGCTTGGAACCGGGTCCGTATGCATTTGTGCTGTACCTCGACTTGTTTTGTGCATGTTAGCAAGATGTGTCTTAAAGTATCAAAAAAAGCCTAAGAGAAGTTATTTTGGGGGTCTGGGAACGCTCAAAAAAATGTCCATATAAATTATTGTAACTGCTTCTTCACTTCATGCCATTTTGGTTTTTACCAGGAAAGGTCTCACAGGTAACAATCCACTTTCAGACAGCAGGGGAAACATACATACTTAAATTTTAATAACCATTTTTTAATGATTCCTTAAAGGTTAAAAAAAAGTTTATATTCTTACTTAAAACTAAACTAGGAAAAATTACAACATAAGTCCAATTGACATTCAGAATATGGCACTAGGATTTTTAGGAGTTTTTATGTGAAAAATCTTTTTAAAGTCTTCATTTATCTAAGAGCAGCAAGGATATAGAACAAAAGAAATACTGTAACTGCTTTGGGGACTTTTTACCACCATGTTTCAAAAACACACAAACAGTCCAATTCATGCCATTCTGTGCCAAGAAAGCTATTTTTCCCCTCAAAATACAATTTAAAATACGCTAATTTTAACTCAATTTAAGTTGAATTTATGTTTAACTGCAATATTAAAATATATAACTTGTAGGCCTTTCAAAGAAAATATCTTTTTTTAAATACCTCTGAATATACCAAGACATAATCTTCAGGCTTACTTGGAACCTAAACTACATAAAGGTATAGGCTTTAATAGAAAAAATAGTGACTTTTACAAATATTTAAGTTAAAATGACTCTCTTCTAGAGCCCTCTCAGAGAAGATACCTAAGTCTCTTGCTCCCCAAGTGGGGGCAGGGTTGAAGATATTGTGGCAAAAGCGATTCTAGCCTCACCAGTGTGGCTCTAAACTTGAAGTGCAGTGGTAGGCTCTGGAACAAAGAATGTGTAACTTGATCTCTTTTCCTTCTCTCCTCCTTCACAGCAACATTTAGAAAGTAATTTAACCTCTCAAAATGGCATCTTTGTGCTGCTTAGGGGAAAAACATCTATTCACTATTACAGCATAAGGGAAAAAATAAGAAATCAAATCATTTTTTAAAATGGTTCTTGCTTTATAGTGATATTTTTTATGTCAAAACATTGAGTATATAGACAAGCCAATTATAAATGAAGCCTTTATTTTTGCTATTTGAAGGTCCACAATACAAGATTAAAAAATACAGCTCAGGTTTTAAGAATAATTGGTCTTATTAATACAAGGTGGACTTAGTATTTATTTTGCTTCTACAAAAAAGGGAGTAATTAGCTCCTAAGAAGTTTTCAGAAGAAAAAACAATTAAGAATACAAATAATCTAGATAAATTTGAAATGTCTAAATGAATCATGCAAGTTACAAATACTTTAAATTTTTGTATTATCTTTTCATTTATCCTAATTTAATAAAGAAGACAAGTCAATCTGAAAATCTAGAAAAGAACAATAAAAACCTGAAAAAAAAATTTGCTAGCCAGGTATCAAAGATGTACTGAACATTCTCATCACTGTCAAAAATGTTTAAAGGTATTCTCAAACCACCAAAATTTTATATGACTTTTATACATTTCAAAGCAGTCCTACATTCATGATGTAATCTGATCCTCACAAAAACCTTGTGAGTTAGGTGATCACAAATTTGCTTAGTTGAGAGTCACAAAAAGGTTGGTGGAAGTCTCTTGACTCCAGTCTATAGCCCTAAACTATTTCTATTTCAGTACATACTAGTAAGTATTATTATCCCCTTTTTACCAGAGAAGAAACAGGGTCAGAAGTAAATAACTTGCCTAAAATCACAATGCCGACACATGAACTGTAGTCCTTACACCTATGAAAATAAATATGTAAAACCAACAGTTTAATGCTATGTAACTGACAAAAAAGCCAACTGTGGCAGAATCATGGTGATTCCGCAGATGCGATTAAGGGCATGGACTCTGAGAGAGATTATCCTGTTGGCCTCAGTCTAATCATGAGTCCTTAAAAGCAGAGAACCTTTCCCAGCTGTGGTTAGGGAGAGACAGAGATGACAAAGGGTCAGAAAGATGAGATCGTTTGGCTTAGAAGATGAGGAGGCAGGAGGCCGTGAGCCAAGGGCTGTGGTCGGCCTCTAGAAGCTGGAAAAGCTGCAATGGGCAAAGAATCAGATTCTCCACTAGGAGCCTCCAGAAAGGAACACAGTCCTGTGGACACCTTGATTTTAGCCTGGTGAGACCTGGTGTTGGACTTCTAAGCTGTAGAACTGTAATATAATGAATCTGTCCTCTTTAAAGCACTAAGTTTGTGGTATTACAGCAGCAACAGAAAACTAATATACCAATTGTACTATCTAACTGACTGCTATAGACTGAATGTTGGTAGCCTCCAAAACACATGTTAAATCCTCATGCCCAAGGTGATGGTATCTGCCGGTGGAGCGTTTAGGAGGTAATTAGGTCCCAAGGGTAGAGAGCTCAAGAAGGGACTGGAGTCCTTATAAAAGGGAACCCAGAGAGCTCCCCTGTTCCTCCTGCCATGTGAGGATGGATACAGAGAAAAGATGGCATCTATGAACCAGGAAGTAGGTTCTCACTAGACACCAAATGCCAGCACCTTGATCGTAGGCCTCTCAGCCTCCAGATGGTAAGAAATAAGTTTCTGTTCTTATAAGCCACTCGGTTTATGGTATCTTGTACTAGTAGCCTGGACAGACTAAGACAATAGACTATTCTGTATTTTAAAATCTTACGATATTAAAAAACAGTCTGTCAGTGAGCACATGTGTAATCAGAAATCCTGCCCTGTGTATAGATGAAATAAAAACATAGGCATCTGTCACTACACAACTAGATATGGTTTTGCTGCTAATGATATTCTGGCCCAATGTTATTTCTATAAAGTCTATTACAAATCATCCAGTCATACATGTCTGCAGTTTAAATGGAAATTTTTAGAAATGTTCCTTTGACCATCAATAAGCCTCTGTTTAAAAATTATTTGGGGGGCGCCTGGGTGGTGCAGTTGGTTAAGCGTCCGACTTCAGCCAGGTCATGATCTCGCGGTCCGTGAGTTCGAGCCCCGCGTCAGGCTCTGGGCTGATGGCTCAGAGCCTAGAGCCTGTTTCCGATTCTGTGTCTCCCTCTCTCTCTGCCCCTCCCCCGTTCATGCTCTGTCTCTCTCTGTCCCAAAAATAAATAAACGTTGAAAAAAAAAATTTTTTTTTAATTATTTGGGATTCAATTATCATTACTATTAGCATACAAAATGGATTTAAATGACAAGCATATTACAGATTTGATAAGAAATTAACAACATTAAAGGTAAAAATTTTACTGGAAATGTATCTGTTAATGGATGGGGCTTTCTGTTTTCAATTAGATCATTCATCTGCTGACAGTTCAGCATATTGTTATTAATTTTTGTCAAAGAAAGCACTGAGAAATTTTGTTCATATAAATAGGTGAATGGGATGGGAATGAAAGGTATTTTGTCAGCAGTCACATAATTTTCAAAATTCCTTCTGAGTTATTTGTTGAAAAATCCCATACTGATTTACCATCAAAAATATTTTTAATGATTTAGCAGCTGATTATTTCTGAATACTGGAATTGAGAAATCTTTCAATGTCATTGGCAAAAAAAATTGGAAGCCATTAACAGATTTATTCCCCAGAAATTAGAGCTAATTACTTTCTCAATACTAACACCAACATTTGGAATTACCACTTTTAGGGGTCCCTGAGGTTTTGTTTAGTTTTTGGAAATATATTAACATACCATAAAATTCACTCTTTTAAAGTGTTCAACTCAGTGGCTATCAGCATATTCACAAACTTGTACAACCATCACCACTACCTAATTCCAGAACATTTTCATTACCCTAAAAAAGAACCGTACAACCATTAACAAGCACACACAACACCCCCACCCCCACTCCATCTAGTCCACTAAGCCATTTTTTGTCTCTATGAATTTCCCTATTCTGGACGTTTCGTATAAACGGAAACACACAATATTTGGTCCTATGTGACTGGCTTCTTTCACCTAGCATAATACTTTCAAGTTAACCCATGTTGTAACATGAGACAGTATTTTCCTTCATGGGTGAGCATCCATTACATAGATAGAGCACATTTTACCTATTTATCAGCTGACGGACACTGGCTTGAATCCACTTCTTAGCTATTAAAGAATAATGCTGCCAAGAACTTTCATATGCAAGTGTTTGTGTCAACATATATTTCTAATTCTCTATGGCATATACCTAGGAGTGGAACTGCTGGATCACATACTAACTCTATGTCTAACCTTTTGAGAAACAGCTGATCTATTTCCCAAAGCAGCAGCAGCATTTCACAGCCCCACAAACAGTATGAGGGTTCCCATTTATCCGCATCCTTACCAACACTTGTTATTACCTATCTTTTTTTATTCCCCTCATCCTAATGGATGTGAAGTGGTATCTCACTGTGGTTTCTCTGATGACTCTGATGACTAATGATATTAAGCATCTTTCCATCTATCTTACTGGCCACTTGTACATCTTCTTTGGAAAAACATCTATTCAAATCCTTTCCCCATTTAAAAATTCAGGGTATCCTGGGGCACCTAGGTGGCTCAGTCGGTTAAGCATCCGACTCGGTCAGTGAGTTCAAGTCCCGCGTCAGGCTCTGTGCTGACAGCTCGGAGCCTGGATCCTGCTTCGCATTCTGTGTCTCCCTCTCTCTCTGCTCCTCTGCTCACATGCTGTCTCTCTCTCAAAAATAAAGATTAAAAAAAAAAAAATTTTTTTTTTAAATTTTTTTTAAATAAATAAATAAATAAAATTCAGGGTATTTTTTTGTTTGTTGTAAGTGTTCCTATGTATTCTGGACACAAGTCACTCATCAGACATATGATTTACAAATATTCTCACCTATTCTGTGAGTTGTCTGCTCACTCTCTTGATAGTATCCTGTGATGTATGCAGGTTTTTCATTTTGAAGAAGTCCAACTTATCTACATTTTCCTTTTGATTGCTTGTGTTTCTGATGTCCTATCTTAGAAACAACTGCCTAATCCAAGACCACAGAGATTTACATCAAAGTATTCTTCTAAGAGTTTCATAGTTCAGCTCTTAAATTTAGGTCTTTGATTTATTTTGAGTTAACTCCTGCATATGATATGAGGTAGGGATCCAACTTCATTCTTTTGCAATTGTTGTCTCAGAATTATCTTGATATCCTTTTTTTCCACAGAAGTACTTCCACCAGAGGGCAAATGCATCATGATAAGAGTAAGAACAGGGGAAGTGTTATGTCATAAATGTCATAAAATGAAGGACAACAGTGGAGAGGATTATGGGAAAGAAGGAATTGCTTGAAAGACCAGTTCACAGAAAGATCAATTTTAAGAAAGAACACATGTAGGGGCCCCAGGGTGGCTCAGTCAGTTAAACATCCAACTCTTGATTTTGACTCAGGTCATAATCTCATGGTTTGTGAGTTCGAGCCCTGGGTCCAGCTCTGCCCTGACAGTGTGGAGCATGCTTGGGATTCTCTCTCTCTCCCCCACCTCTCTCTCTCTCTGCCCCTCCACTGCTTGCATTTTCTCTCTCTCTCTCTCTCTCTCTCAAAATAAATAAATAAATAAACTTCAAAAAAAAAAAAAAGAGCACATGTAGAAGTTTAAGGTCTGGAAACTGATTCACTTAAAACTATCCATGTGCTTGTGTACCACCAGGAGTTTGCGTTTCCACTCAAAGTTCAAGACCAATGTTTGAATGCTGCCCTATACTACTGCCTCAACTCTGGGGGTGGGGGTGGGGGATCATTTGTGAACAGTATTTTTATATTTCAATTGTGTAAGTAATAAAATGAGACGGAGCTTAGGATGAATCTAGTGATAAGAGGAAGTCTAGAGGAGTTTCACCCTATATATACACCACTCAGCCAAATAGAAAAGTTCACTTCTATTCCCTGTTTTACATGAAATGTATTTGGTTCAATGCATGCATTAAGGGAATGGAATTCTCTTTTAAATCTTATTTTATTGATGCGAGAGTAATAACAACGAAAAACGCACTAAGAAAGTCTACTTTGAGTCTACTAGTTTACTCACTTTATGCCTAGGCTCCCTTGAAACAAATCCTCCTAGGCTAGGGACATAGTACGGCATCGGTGAATAGAAATTTTTAGGTCAAACCCTCGTCCCCATGATACACCACTTCCCTTTCCTCTAAAATGTATGTTTAGTCGAATTCTTTTCCCCTGAGATCAGTCCAATTTGTGACACTGGCAAAACAGATATGCTATCTATTTCCTCTTATCACATAACTCTGACAGTTTAATAGGTTTGTAGTGTGACTTTGGGGTTATTTCATTTCCTGTGCCTTTAATTGGAATTAAGCACAGACAGCATTTTCACACATGATAATTTACTAAGTATTTCTGCCCATGTCCACTAACTGTTCACCACCCTCTAATCCTAAATACTTATTCAACAAATCTGAATATTTTATTTTGCATTAAAAGCTTCTACCTGTTGGTTATATATCTCATACCCCACTGTTGCCTTCCACTATAATGTTATTGGTTTTACTGTACAAAAGTTACTTATTTTTCAAATTAAAATCCAAGTATCCAAACATTAATTACTGGCCCTTTTCTCCACAGGTGTGTTGTTCCTGGTGCTAAATTTAAAACCTGTTTCTGTACTCTTATACAATTTATTTAATTAATGCAATTTTTAAATCTATTATCAGTTATTCTACTTCAGATGGTTGTGGTCTGAACTGAGACAACATGTTTTAAAAGAATGTGAAATCCATAATGCAAACATTAGGTGGTATTGTTATTTGTAACTTTTAACTCTGACATCACTCACAGAATGATAAAGATGATATGTCAACCAAGTAAAACCTTAATATCCAATAAAGTGTGTTGAGAAACTGGCTGTCTGGCTCAAAATAAATAAATTAAACAAACAAACAAAGCCCTATCTTATTCCTTAAACCAAAAATAAATTGTAGATTAAAAAGATATTTAAAGTAGAAGAAAATAGTTTTGTTCTCATTATTTAATATTCTCCAACAAGGGGAGGCCATTCTAAGCATGACACATTAAGTTACTGAGGGAAAGAATGGTAAGTTCCTTTCAGGAAAAGTGACATTTCAGTTGCCAATTAGACATCCAAGCAAAGTATAAACCCGTATTACTCAGGAGGCATTCAGAACTGGAGATTAAAAGTTGGACATCATCCAGAGAGAGCTGCAAAGCCTTGAGGTCAGATCAGATCAAGGGAAAGAGTACTGAAAGGTGTAAGAACTGGCCCCTGGAGGTGCTCCCTGAGAAAAAAAGACTGAGATGGAGACAAAGAAGGGGTACTCATCCTGGAAACCAAGTGAAGAAAGTGTCCTCACGAGGAGAGAGTAAGTGACCACCTGTGTCAAATACTGTTAACGGGACAAATAACTGGAGAATGAGAAAGAAGAGTCATGGGTAAGGTTTGTAAGAGCGGTTTAGGCAGGGTGCTGGGAGGGAAAACCTAATGAGAGGGGGCAGACTCATAAGATATTGGGAGAAAAAACCCTGAAAACAAAGTACAGACACATCTTTTGGAAAAAAGAGGTGGGAGGGGGGAGCAACAGTTAAAAGGGAAAGTGGAGTTAAGAGAGGTTTTGTCGGAGAACCTGGCTGGCTCAGTCAGTAGAGCATGTGACTATGTGACTCTTCACTTCAGGGTTGTAGATTTGCGCCCCACGTTGGGTGTGGAGATTACTTTAAAAAAAAATAGAATCTTAAAAAAAAGAGAGCGAGAAAGAGAGAGAGAGAGAGAGAGAGGTTTTACTGTTGTTTAAGATAAGAGAAGAGTATGTTGGTGTGCCGATGAGAATGATCCTGCATCACGTAAGAGAGGAGATGGAATGAAGCACAGTGCAGGCTGTGGCCCTTGCTAGAAGCATGGTCAGTTCTTTCCATTACGACAGAAGGCAGGCAGGATACACGGGGTATCTATCTTCTTAAGGCATCTATTTTCTCAGTCAAATGAAAGGCAAAATTGCGTATGGAGAGTAAAGAATACAAAAGGTAATGTCAGAGGTCTGAAGAGGAGGAAGTTTAAATGACCAGCTAGGTCAGACCAGGAGAGTAAATGGACTAAGAGCAATTGTTGACCAACACGAAGGGCTCATCTGACCTCAGTAGTCATTAACTGGAAGTAAACCAATCAGCAAAGAAATTCTCCAGCCACTTGCAGCAGCAAAAGTGCAAGTGTATAATCAAAGCACCCAAATATAAGCAAACAATGACAAAACTGAAGACAGAAATAAATAGTAAAACAAAACAATAGATTTCAATATCCCACTTTTAATAATGGATAGAACCAGACAGAAGACCAATAACAAAACAGAATTTGAACAACACTTTGGACCACTGGGCCTACACAGAACATACACAGAACACAGAACACTCCACCCAACAGCAGCCAAACACACATTCTTAAGCACACATGGAACATTCTCTAGGATAGATCACATGTTATACCACAAAGCAAGTCTTGACAAAGTTAAGAATACTGAAATCATACCAAGTATCTTTTCCAACCACAATGGAATGAAGCTAGAAATCAAGTGAAGGAAAACTGGAAAATTCACAAAGATGTGAAAATTAAACAACACACTCTTAAACAACTAATGGCTCAAAGAACTAAGGGAGATTAGAAAATATCTTGAGACAAATGAAAACAAAAACACAACATACCAAAACATGGGATGCAGCAGAAGTAGGTCTACAACGAATGTTTGTGGTGGTAAATGCCTACAATTAAAAAAGAGAGGGTCTCAAATCAATAATCTAGCTTCATACCTTTGAGAACTAGAAAAAGAAAAACAAACTAAACTCCAAAGTTGTACAGAAGCAACCAATAAAGATTCCACTAGTAATAAAACAGAGGACAGAAGAATAGAAACAATTAATGAGTTTATTTTTTGAAAAGATCAAAGAAACTGACAAACCTAACAAGGCCTAAGAAGAGAGAAGGCTCACATAACTAAAATCAGAAATGAAAGAGGAGACACTACAACTGATGTCACAGAAATAAAGAAAGATTTAAGAGACTATGATGATTAATTACACATCACCAATTTGGATTGCCTAGAAGAAATGAATACATTCCTAGAAACATACAACCCACCAAGACTGAATCATGAAGGAAATGAAAACCTAAACAGACCTGTAACCAGTATGGAAATTGAATCACTAATCAAAAATCTTCCAACAAAAAAGCCCAAGACCAAGTGGTTCCACTGGAGAATTCTATATAACACTTAAGGAAGAATTTATGTCAATCCTTTTCAAAGTCTTCCAAAAAACTAAAAAGGAAGGAATACTTCCAAACTCATTTTACAACCTCTGATACCAGAGCCAGACAAAGATAGTATTAGAAAAGAAAACTACAGACCAATATCGCTAATGAATATAGATGCAAAATTCCTCAACAAAATACCAGCAAACCAAGATGAACAGCACATTTAAAGTACTACACACCATGACCAAGTGGGATTTACCCTTGAGGTGCAAGGATAGTTCAGTGTAAAAAAAAAAAAAAAATCAATAAATGTAATACACCACATTAACACAATGAAGAACAAAAATCACATGATCGTCTCAACTGGTGCAGAAAAATCATTTGACAGAATGCAACAACCTTCCATATAAAAAACACTCAACAAACTAGAAATAGAAAGTAATTACTTTAACATAATAAAGGTCATATATGAAAAGCCCAACATCACACTCAATGATGGAAACTGAAAGCTTTTCCTGTAAGATCAGTAACAAAAGGGTGATTGCTCTCACCACTTCTATTCAACATAGTATTGAAAGCCCTAGCCACAGCAATTAAGCAAAGGGGAAAAAAAGGCATTCAGATCAGAAAGGAAGAAATAAAATTATCCCTGTTCACAGCTGACATATTATATGTAGGAATACATAAAGATTCAACACAGAAAAAAAAAACAAACCTGTTAGAATAAATGAATTTAGCAAACTTAAAAGATATATGACATATAATCTACATTCAAAAACTAGTGGTGTTTCTGTATACTAACAATAAATAATCCAGAAAGGAAATTAAGAAAATAACCCGATTTAAAAAGGGGGGGGGGGGGGGCTAGAAAACAACCTTGTTTACAATGGGGGGAGGGATGGGCAAAATGGGGGAAGAGGAGTGGGAGATACAGGTTCCCAGTTATGGAATAAGTAGATCACAAGAATAGAAGACACAGCATAGGGAACAGTCAATGGTATTGTAGTATCACTGTACGAAGACACATGCTCACTTGTGGTGAGCACAGCATAATATATTAAAACTTGTCAAAAACAGTATACCATACCCCTGAAACTAATGTAACTTTGTGTGTTACCTATATTTCAATACGAAAATAAATATTAAAAAATAAATAAAATGGAAGACAAAAAGAAAAATGCTGAAATAATTTTTGTTTTGAAAGAAGTATACTTACAAATTCACCAATATAGAGATTACCAATATTATTTGTAATAATAAATTGACATGAAGCAGATAATATTAAAACATAATGGCCTATTTTTTTAAAAACTGGAAGGGTGGGGCACCTGGGTGGTTCAGTCAGTTAAGCGTCTGACTCTTGATTTCGGCTCAGGTCATGATGTCATGGTTCGTGGGTTTGAGCCCAGCACGGAGCCTGCTTGGCATTCTCTCTGTCTCTCTCTCTGCCCTCCCCTGCTCATGCTCTCTCTCAAAATAAATAAATTAAAAAAAAAAAAAAAAAAAAAAAAGGAAAGGGGACGCCTGGATGGCTCAGTGGGTAGAGCATGCAACTCTTGATCTTGGGGCTGTGAGTTCTAGCCCCACACTCGTAGAGACTACTTAAAAAAATAAAATCTTTAAGAAAAGAAAGAAAGAAAATGCTTAGGAATAATAGTTAAACAAGGAAGTAAATGAACTGTGACACAAATTAAAGATGACACAAATAAACACAAAGACAATGTCCACACTGCCCAAAGCTATTTACAGATTCAATGCAATCCTTGTGAAAATCCTAATGGCATATTTTGCATAAACAGAAAAAACTATCTTAAAATTCATACAGAATCTCAAAGGACCCCAAATAGCCAAAACAATCTCAAGAAAGAAGAACAAAGCCGGAGGTCTCACACTTCCTGATTTCAAAACATTAAAAGCTACAGTAATCAAAAAGTATGGTATAGGCATAAATAGAGACATGTAGACCAAGAGAAGAGAAAACAGCCCCAGAAATAAACCCTCACATATATGGTCAAATTATCTTCAATAAAGGTGCTAAGACTACACAGTGGGGGAAGGCCAGTCTCTCCAACAAGTCGTGCTGGGGAAACTGGATATGCTCATACAACAGAATGAAGACAGGTCCTTCCTTACCTTCCACCATAATTCATTTAATTAATTATACTTAATTCAAAATGGATTAAAGACTTAAGCATAAGATCTGAAACTATAAAACTCTTAGAAGAAAATATAGGGAAAAAGCTTCATGACACTGGAATGAACAATGATTTCTTGAATATGACGTCAAAAGCACAGGCAACAGCAACAAAAACAGACAAATGGGACTGCATCAAAACTTAAAAACTTTTGCAGCAAAGGAAGCAATCAACCAGATTAAAAGGCAACCAGCAGCATGGCAGAATTATTTGCAAACCATATAATGGGTAAGTTATTAATATTCAGAATATACAAAGAATTCCTACAATTTGGTAACAAAAATAATAGTAACCTAATTAAAAAATGTACAAAGGACTCGCTTGAATGGACACTTCTCCAAAGAAGATACACAAATGGCCAACAAGCATCTGAAAGATACTTACATCACTGGTCACTGGTGAAATTCAAATCCAAACCACAATGAGATACCACCTAATACCCATTAGAATGGCCCTTATCAAAACAATAGAAAATAACAAGTGTTGCAAGATGTGGAGAAATTAGAATCCTTGTGCACTGCTGGTGGCTGTATAAAATGGTGCAGCTGCAGCGCCTGGATGGCTCAGTCACTCGAGCATCTGACCTTGGCTTAGATCATGATCTCACGGTTGTGGGTTCGAGCCCTGCATTGGGCTCTGCACTGACAGCTCAGAGCCTGGAACCTGCTTCAGATTCTGTGTCTCCCTCTTTCTCTGCCCCTCCCCCACTTGAGTGTGCACTCTCTCTGCAAAATAAACAAATATTTAAAAAAGAAAAAGGGTATAATCTATTTAAAAATAAATAGGGGAACCTGGATGGCTTAGTCAGTTAAGTGTCCAACTTTCGCTCAGGTCACGATCTCACAGTTCATGAGTTCACGCCCTGCGTTAGGCTCTGTGCTGACAGCTCAGAGCCTGGAACCTGCTTCGGATTCTGTGGATTCTGTGTCTCCCTCTCTCCCCTCCCCCACTCACGTGCGCACCCGTGTACGCGCTCTCTCTCTCTCTCAAAAATAAACATAAAAAAATTGTTTTAATAAAAATATATAAATAAAATGGTGCAGTCACTATGGAAAAACAGTATGGAAGCTCTTAAAAAATTAAAAATAGAAGTATATAATCCAGCAATTCCATTTCTGGGTATATATTCAAAAGAATTGAAAACAGGATCTCAAAGACAGATTTGAGCACCTATGTTCATCGCAGCATTATTCACAAACCGAGAAGTGAAAGCAACGTAAATGTCCATCAAGAGATGCACAGGTAAAGAAAATGTGGTATACACATGCAATGGAGTATTATTCAACCTTAAAAAACAAGGAAATGTTGTCATATGCTACAAACATGGATGAACCTTGAGGACATTATGCTAAGTAAAAAAAGTCAATCACAAAAAAGCCATACACTGCATGATTTCACTTACACCTGCAGTACCTAAAGTAATTAAATCCACAGAAACAGAAAGCAGAAGGGCAGCAAACTGCCAGGGGCTAGAGAGAGAGAGAAATGGGAAGATGCTGTTCAATGAGTATAGTTTAGTCAGGCAGATGAAAACAGTTCTAGAGATCTGTTGTATGACAATGTGCACATAATTAACAATACCATACTGAACACTTAAAAATCATTAAGAGGGTAAAATTATAAGTTTCTTACCACAAACTACAAAGTACAGAATAGGCAGATTTGGATTTATCCAATATTGGAGTTTCTCAACTAAGCAACGTAGCAAGCGAGAACAAGGGTGTTGAGAAGATTTGCAGCTGAACATTTATGACTGGCCACAGAATTGAAACTGAGAAAGGAGAAGGGTGAGAACATAAGGGGCAGTGTAATGAGAAACACTAAAAAGGTAATAGGGTCAATGGGTTCTGTAGATCTCAGGGAAAAGGATTGTTTGTTCTAGAAGGCATGGGCTGGAAAGATCAGAAGTGATGGATGATCAGAGAGTAGGGTTCTTGAAACTGAAATTATGGAGGTTACAGTCACTATAATTATGAACACATTATTATCGTATAACAGATCTGAGGTATGATGAGGTGGCTGAGGTAGAGTGGAAGACACTGGCAGAGGTCAAGAGACAAGAGGCCAGGAAGGTTGTGGAAGAATCACCCACCTGGATGTTGAGATAGATCATCAAGAATTAAAATAAACTGCTATTGGAGACAGTGCGCCATATAAAATAAAACCTTCACAGAATAAAGGAGGCTGGGGAGAGGAGAGAGTAAGCCCAGGTTCCATGGAAAACTGGGAGGAGCAATAGCAGTACAGTATTATCTCATGAGGAGACTGAAAAATCATGTTTTCTGTTTGATGTTAAGTAAAGTGAGAGGGAGAGTGGTGTTAGAGTAGCGAAGAAGGGCAAACAGATTCATGTTTAGGTCCAAAGGAGAGGTGGTCTGAAAGAGAAAAATCACAACTTAAGTGGGCTGCAAAGAACCAGGGTTTTCCAGTGTGACTCAAGTTTTAGGACGTCTATGAACTTGATGTTTAGATGGGAAAAAATTACATCTTGAGTTTCATTAACCTCTAACTTAAATTATTTAAGTAGGAGAGTAGACAAAACCCGTAGTAGTATTAGCAGTACCTACAACTTTGTAACTAAAAAGAAATTGGATATTTTGATCAAATTACATTGTTGCAAATAATTTAAAGTATTATTTATGCCTCACCATTATTTAAAAATTAGGGTAGTTGTAAAAAAAATTAGGGTAGTTGTTAAAACCTGCCATTGGGTTATTTAATAAGTTAATAAAAGAACATCTGTATTAACTATATCTAAAAAAAAGTTTAACTACTTTAATAGCTACATTTCAATATAATTGATTTCCTTAGTAATCCAGTGTGTTTTATTTTATACATTTACAAACATTAGTCTGAAAAGGGGGACAGACTGCCCCCAAAACTTCAGAATGCCTGAGAGCAAGAAGGTGAATAGAATGGTCAGAAATGAGGCAAACAGAAAGGCTCCAGGGATTGGAGGGCAGTGGAAGAAAAGGGTCTGCTAAAGAGATTAAACACAGCTTTATGTCCCCATAAATTCAATGTGAAGTTAAACAGAATGAGGGAGATGTAGAAAACGTTATGTGAAAAAGGCAAGCTGCGACACAGAATGCATGAAGCCATTGGTATAAAACACACACACACACACACACACACAAAACAGAAATAAACTTTTGTAAAGGAAAATTTGAGGAGGATATATAAAGTGGCAGCCGTAGTTTAGAATGAGAAGAAAACTCAGGAGAGAGCAGCAAGAGAGGAGGAATGGGGAGGGACACCTGGGTGGCTCGGTCGGTTAAGTGTCTGACTCTTGGTTTTGGGTCGGGTCATGAATTCAAGCCCTGCATCAGGCTCGGAGCCTTCTCTTCCTCTCTCTGCCCCTCCCCCGCTCACTCTGTCTCTCTTGAAGTGAATGAATAAACTTAAAAAAATTTTTTTAAAGAGAGGAGGAAAATGGAAAGCTCGCTTTTCTGTATGGTTTGAACAGTTTGCTGCAAGTATGTATTACACTAAAAAAACAAAAACAAAAAAACAAGGGGCATCTGGGTGGCCCAGTCAGTTAAGCATCCAACTTCAGCTCAGGTCATGACCTCTCAGTTCGTGAGTTCAAGCCCCACATTGGGCTCTGTGCTGACAGCTCAAGAGCCTGGAGGCTGCTTCAGATTCTGTGGCTTCCTCTGTCTCTGCCCCTCCCCTGCTTGCATGCTTGCTCTCTCTCTCTCTCAAAAATAAACATTAAAAAAAATTTTAAACTTACTTTGTAGAGAAATCTTCTTTTCCTTAGTATATTCTTTTGTATTCTTGCAGGACACTAAGGGCTAGGCCTCTGGGTTCTCCAGGGAACTCAGTGATGCATTATTTCACAGAAATGTTGTCTAAAAACAATTTTTTTTTATATACCAGGGGGAGATGGGCATCATAGAGAATAGTTTTAGCTATGTGGGGCTGTCATGAAGCAATCTGCCTTGCGTTAGGCCCTCAAACATTTGACTTCTGTATTAAGACAAGTAGGAAATTGGAAGCTTCATCTCCTGGAGCTTTCTCTTCATGATCAAAACATGTCTGGGACAGAAAACTGCAAAGCAGTCCATGCTTAATAGACATTTATCAAATGTAGCAAACATGATAGTACTTCTCTCAAGTTGAACAGCTACTGCTGATGTATAGGGAACCCAGTTATTTTTTAGTTCACCATGTATATGCCATCTTACTGAACTCATTTATTAGGTTCCCAAGTTTATCAACGGATTCTCCTGGTTTTTCTAGAGCATATGCAAGGAGTTGAAATTTTGACTTTCCCTTTCAAGTATTTATATGTTTTTTTTTTTCCTTTGTCCTCTCTTACTCCATTGGCTGGGGCCTCTAGTTAAATGCTTAACAGAAGTATTAAAAACGAGCTTAGTAAAGGGGCACCTGGGTGGCTCAGTCGGTTAAGCATCCGACTTTGGCTCAGGTCATGACCTCGCGCTCCGTGAGCTCAAGCCCCGCATCGGGCTCTGTGCTGACAGCTCAGAGTCTGGAGCCTGTTTCAGATTCTGTGTCTCCCTCTCTCTCTGACCCTCCCCCGTTCATGCTATGTCTCTCTCTGTCTCAAAAACAAATAAACGTTTAAAAAAAAATTTTTTAATGAGCTTAGTATTATTCTTTTCATAAAAAAATTTTTACCAGTTGGGTTTACTACATTCTTTAAGTAGTTTTACCCCCTCTCAAATTAAGGAAGTTGCCTTCTTTTCCTAAACCTAGTCTATCAGAAATGGTTACTGAATTTTATCTGGTATCTTTTGTCATCAATTGAAATGATCGTACTGTTTTCCTTCTTTGATTTACTAATATAGTGTAAATGACACTGAAAGATTTCCTAAGGTCAAATCATCCTTGATTCCCAGGGAGAGTTTTTCCCTATATAGTTTTAACACACTGTTAGATTCAGTTTCCTAGTATCTTATTTTGGATCTTACAACTATGTGATAAAGGAAAATAGCCTATTGTTTTCTCTTCCTGTGCTATGCTAGCTTCAAAGGGCATCTTCTCTATTACATTTCTCTTCTTTCCTCTGGAAATCTGTGTAACACAGGGATCATCGATTACTTTAAAGTCCTGTAAAAATATCTGGCCCTTTTAAAGGCTGTATCTTGAACAGTTCCATCTACTTCTTCATCAGCTACTGGACTATCAAGCTTTCCTATTCCTTCTGAAAATTTCAGTAATTTATATTTTCCTAGGAAATAATCGGTTTCATTAATTTCTAGGCTGACTGGCATGAAGTTCTGCACAGTGTCCCCTTCTGAGGCTCTCATCTCAGCACGTATAGAGGTGTCCACGGCTTGTGGTGTCTGCCTCCAGCTTGTTTTCTTCGTAACCAGACTTGCCAAGAGTCTGCCAGCTCTGATTTTACTGTCAAGAGAGGGTTTATTCTGGGAGCGCCTGGATGGCTCAGTTGGTGAAGAGTGTGACTCTTGATCTCAGGGTTATGAGCTCTAGTGCCACAGTGGGTGTACACATTACTTAAAAATCAAATCTTAAAAAAAAAAAAGTTGTTTTACTTTTCATTAACTTATACTTTTACATTTATTAATTGCTTTGTTTTACATCATTTGGTTTATTTGTTTTTAATCAGTTTAAACTGAATATCTTGTCCATTCAGCTTTAATCTTTCCTGTTTATTAATTCATATTTAATTGCTATGAATTTTCCAGAAAGTTTCACATTGGCAACATTGATATGTAGTGCTTCTCTCTATAATTAATGTCTAAATTGTGTGACTTCAGTTACGAACATCCCTTTAAGCTGTTTAAAAGGTATGTCTCTTCCCTTGCTCCCAAAGAAGGTAGATGTTTTTGTTTTGGATTTATGTTTTTGTTTGTTCTGTATGATTTTATATGGGGGGGGCATCCTATTGCTGTTAATTTCTATTGCACTATGGTCAGAAAATATAAATATAACCTACTTAAGTTTTGCTTTCTGAAAATCTGATTTTCTTTGCAGCACAAAACAGGCTCACTTTTTGTGACTCCCCATGTTGGGAAAGAAAGCATACACATTCTTAAGAAATCTCTGCAGGAACTACAGCCAGTCTTCATTAATGATCTAGAACTGAGAACTGTAAACCCACTGAATACCAGTAGTTATTTCTTTCTCCCCCAAGTTCCACAATACTTTATTTCTGCAATGCATCTGATTCACTGTTCTCTCTAGATCAACTTCTGATCACTCAGCTACTTGAATCCCACCCCTGAATCTGTGTCTAATGACCTGAGCACTCCAGTGCTAAGTCCCATCAGTCTCCAGTACCCAAAGCAAACTCCTAGGCCTAACAATCCAACTGGCCCCACTTGGATCTGGATTCCATCCTCACTCTACCCAACTACAGCCAGGAACAGCAAGGTCATTGTTGTAAAGACCTTAAAAAGCTCACCCACAGCCAGGCCTCCTCTGCTTCCAGGAGCATGGGGAGAACTACACTCCTCCATCCCCTTGCTGTTAGGTAAGCCAAATGACTAGTTTTGACTGGAGAAGTTACATAATTGCTGGTTACAAGACCCTCCAATGTTTTCTTCCCTTCCACAGCAACCAAGAAAGCCATGTGTTCCAAAGGTACAGCTGCAAGAGGGTAAAACCTGACAGGCTTTATCTCAACTGCCTACTTCCCTCAAGCTGAACATGGGACGATAAATAAACTTTTTGCTCTGTCCAGCCAATGAAATTTGAGGACTTTGTTCATTAATGAGGCATAATTTAACCTATCCTGATTAATATAGTCCTGTTAACCAATACCTTCCAGAGCTGCGGGGAAGTCAAATTCTCTGATATATTCCCTATTTATAATAAAATTGACATCTCTAGTACAAATGAAATTTGGGAGAGAGGGTCTTTCTCTTCTGTAGTCTCTACAATTTTTTCTAAAAATAATATATATGGTTTTCATAATCATAAGAAAAATACTCTTTAAAGTGCTCATAAAAGTTTCAATGGACTTAGCACTTTGGAACTACACACTTTAGCCATCAGCTAGTCTAGTCCTGATCACTTTCATTCAGAACAGAGACATGAAGCATGTACTGAGGACTATCCAACTAGTAGGTACTGGATGAAGGATAATTACTCAGGCCTCTGGATTGCCGAATTTAAGTCAGTCAACATAACACACTTTAAGATTTATTCTCTCAGGGCACCTGAGTGGCTCAGTCAGGTAAGCATACAACTTCGGCTCAGGTCATGATCTCACAGTTCAGGAGTTCAAGCCCCACATTGGGCTCCGTGCTGACAGCTTGGAGCCTGCTTCAGATTGTGTGTCTCCCTCCCCCTCTGCCCCTCTCCCATGCTCACTCCCCCTCCCCATTCCCCCTCCCCTCGCGCTCTCTTGCTCTCTCTCAAAAATAAATGAACATTAAAAATTCTTTAAATTTTTTTAAATGAAAAAATAAAAATAAAATAAAAAGATGTATTCTCTCATTTTTTAAAAATAGACTTCCTATGAATCTCCATGGGTCATTTCCCCACTTTATCCTAATCAGTTTTGTACATTATCTCACCACATTCTCAACATAAATAAGTTTAGGTCTCCTATTACCACTCTTCTAGTCCTCTAAACTTGTGTTTCCTAGCACCAACATTACACTGTAATTGTATACCTGAGTAGGTTTGTGGTTTTATTGATGCTGGTCTCCCCAACTAGAACATAAGCTCCATGAAAGCAGAACTCAGGGCTATTTTATTCACTATTCACTATTTATTCACTATTATATAACCAAGTCTGGACAGTTTCTGGTCTATCACAGGTGCTCATTATATACTTACCAAATTGAAGTATACTTTCCAAGTCTTAAAAACTTAGAAATAATTACCAAGACTAAAACTGATCATCTCAGAGTTCTTATGTGTTTCTTCAGAAAGCCTGTTCTCCTTAGAAAAGTTAAGGGTTCTATGAAAGGGCCAAGAAAACGGGAGGTTTTCATAAGGGGTATATGTTATAGATACACATGAAAATAACGATCCTATGATAAAATGTTTTCCCTCAAGCAGAGAAAAATTCTACTGCAACAGAGCCCTCCCCCCCAAAAAAGGAGGGGCGCCTGGTGGCTCAGTTATTTCAACCATATCTGTCCCCCTTCTTTACAAAAAAAAAAAAAAAAAAAGGAGGGGCGCTTGGGTGGCTCAGTCAGTTAAACGTCTGACTTCAGCTCAGGTTATAATCTCACAGCTTGCGAGTTCAGGCTCCCACATCGGACTCTGTGCTGATAGCTCAGAGCCTGGAGCCTGTTTCAGATTCTGTGTCCGTCTCTCGATCTGTCCCTCCCCTGTTCATGCTCTCTCTCTCTCTCAAGAATAAAAAAATTTTCTTTTTAAATTAAAAAAAAAAAAAAGGAATCTGATGTAAAATTTAAAACTAAAATCTTCCCTCAATCCAATCAAAAATTGATTGATTTCCCTCAATCCAATCAAAAATAAGAGGAATTGCCAATCATTTTCATTTCTTGAGATGGACACTTAAATCATTGATCTTTAGCCTTTCTACTTTTCTAATACATATTTTTTAAGCTGTAACATTTCCTCTAAGTATAGAATCAAGTGTATCCCAAATTTTGCTATGAGTCTATTTTTATTATGATTGAATCCTATTGCTTTCTAATTCCTCTATAACTTTTTATTTAACTCACGGGTTTAGAATTAGAAGTGCACTGCTTAATTTCAAAGATTTTCTCACTATCTTTTGTAATTGATTTCTAACTTAATTCCACTACGGTCAGAGGACACTGTGAATGATTTCAATCTTTTGATATCTGTTGAGGCTTGCTTTAAGACCAACAAATGGATCATATTCTATCTTCACTGGGTGCTGTGTTCTATATTACATTTTTTTAGTGTTCTCTGGCTTTCAATCTCCTTACTAATTTTCTGTCTGCTAGTTAAATCAGTAATCAGTGATTGATTATGGCCCCTGATCTAAAATTTTAGGTAACTTATACACTGCTTACTATGGGTCGGGTATGGTTCTAAAATATAAAACATATGTATAGGTAATATATATATATATATATATATATATATATATATATATATAAACCTAAAACCACTCCATGAGGTAAGGAGCATTATTACCAATTTACAGATGAGGAAACCGACACAGAGATATTTGTCAAATCAATCTGCCAAAATTGCTGGTTGCACAGCTAGGAAGAAGCAGATCTGGGATTTAAACCCAAGAAGAGTTGGGATTTAAACCCAAATGGAGTCCATGCTGTTAACCACTAATTATATAATATTAAATTATATACACACATACACATACACACACACACACAATATAAACACACGTATATAATATGGGCTTTAATATATATATGCATATAGAGTGGTTAAGAGCATGGATATATATCTTTGTATATATATTTTATATATGTTATAGATACACACAAAGATAATGCTCCTATGATAAAATGTTTTCCCTCAAGTAGAGAAAAATTCTACTGCAACAGAGCCCGCAAAAATAGTTAAGAACAATTTTTTATCAGAAGTACTTAACTATGTGAATTTGAAAGTACATAATAACTATTGCATCCTCAGTATCAGGGCAAACTATGTAAAAAATAAGAACAGGAAAAGAAACTAAAAAGAATTATATGAAATAAGATCCACAGTTATTATGAGATGTTGACGAGTCTTATGCTCTTTGTTCTCCTATCCCACGACTTCTAAATACTGTGTATCACCCTTAGAATGAAGAACACAAGAGCTTAATACAGTCCCTAACTGAACTGACAATGTTCTGTGTTAATTCTCAAGTGAAAAGAGACAACGTTAGCAAGACCATGAAAATCACAGGAGATAATGGATATAAAAGTGCTCTGTAAACTATGTAATATACAAATGTTAATAATTACAAAGCATCCTAGGACTAAATAAAAGCTTTTTCATGTCTTTCCCCTTGTAAATTTCAGCTGCTAATTTAAAGTGCCTAACTTTGAAAACACAAATATTTTGTTTAAACAAATTCAGAAGAGTTGGTTTTTGAAAGGCAGAACATTAAAGTGCCACATATCCTTGAACACTGACAAAAAGGAAAACAATGACAAATTTACAAAAGCATTACACTCTCTCAGTATCCTGAAAATACCCTGATCTGTAATTTAATAAAATGTTGATTCGGTGCTGAAGATACAAATAGGAACTCTAAATTTACCCCAAAAAGTGATGTTATTTCCAGAAAAGAATTTTTATAACTCATAAAAAAGAGGAATAATTCATTTAAAGATGAATTAAATATACATTATATAACAAAAAATGTACACATCACAATTAGTGATAAGAATACATGCTCAATCCATTGAGGATAGGTTTTCCTTTCAAAGTTTCCTTTGCTGTTTCTGCACGGAACCTATGAATAAAGAATGCACAGCTGCCTAGCAGATGTATAATTTCAGTGTTCAGATTCCATTCTTTCTAGTTTCATTCTGCTAGAGGTTTTGGATGTTCTATTTCCATATGGTTTCTGACCTCCCTCAGTTTGGGTTCTACCTCCCCACATCTTATTCTATTTTAGTCCATTATTACAGAAAAACACATCAAATTTGAAACATCTTAACTTTGTTTTAAAGCTTAAAAGTTGCAAAAGTTGCAACTTTTTTCAGCAGCAAAAGTTGCTGAAAAAGAAAGGGAGAATATACAGACAAAAAGATAATCAGGTAACTAAAACAAGACAGCCAAATTTCCAAACCTGCGCCAAAACCAAGAGTCAGACGCTCAACCAACTGAGCCACCCAGGCACCCCAGAACTTTCTATCTCAATAGCCCTACTCCATGCCACCTTGTTTCTTCTATTTCAGGTTCGGACACTCGGCTTTCACACAAGCAGAGAATTCCAGTTTTACTCACCTGATTTCCTCAAACTCTTTAAGTTATGGGAGAATCGTTAAGCAATAAAGTTTTTGTTTTAACTGATACTGCATATACCAAAAGGTTTGCTAGTGTTCTTGCATAATATGAATATGAGGGATTTTTACTTTTTTTCCTCAGAGCTTCTCTAAGTTTTAAATTTGTTCAGTGAGCATTACTTTTGTAATCAAGATGCAAAAAGACTTTTGAACAAAAACTTGCAAGGAAAGAGATTATGTTTAAATGTCTACATGTCTAACAAACTGTGTTTTAATAATTTCTGTGGAACACAAGCAAATTAATAATATTCCAGAGGACAATATCGGCATCATTAATGGGTAAAAATCAGGTTTCATTCCTCAGCCTATCTGACTCCCAAAACGGCCCCACAGATGGACTTACTCATTTTCTATTTTCAACTGATGTGGCAGTTATTTTTTTATCTTTTTTCCTTCCTGTTCTCTCACAGGGCAGATTTTCAATGTATTCTAAGAAACAATACAAATAACATGATTATGTTAAGCAAAACTCTGCCCAGTTTCAGCTACTTTACGAGTAATAGTCAAGGTAAAGCAGTGAAAAAAGGCCTAGCTGTGTGATCGCTAACAATTAAATGGTGTCTATATCTCAGAAATGAGATATATGATACAGCACTAATTTTTAAAAACTGTTTATGGGAAGCATTCTGGATAAATGCTGTAAAAGCAACTGCTCCATTGGACTTTGAATACTGTTTTCTCCACGATGCAAAACATCAGGGAAGCAAAAAAATTTAATTAATTAATTAATTTAAAAATACCTATGAAAAGTTTCTGACAAATTTTAGTATTAAAAAGAGAAGAAGGGGGGCGCCTGGGTGGCTCAGTTGGTTAAGCATCCGACTTCAGCTCAGGTCATGATCTCAGTCTGTGAGTTCGAGCCTCGCATCAGGCTCTGTGCTGACAGCTCGGAGCCTGGAACCCGCTTCAGATTCTGTGTCTCCCTCTCTCTCTGCCCCTCCCCTGTTCATGCTCTGTCTCTCTCTGTCTCAAAAATAAATAAAAACATTAAAAATAAAATAAAATTTAAAAAAAGAGAGAAGTAGGTGTTAATTGTCAAAAGTCAAGTATAACCCATCAAATACGTATATTTAGACCATAAGAGGAGAGAACGTTTTACCAGGTACCTCAGTTAACACACCAGCAAACAGGCAAATCCATCTACTGTATGTGAACAGGCACTAGAAGCAGCAGGTAAAAATCAAATAAAACATGTGCGTGTGTAGAGTACACATCCTCATCTTAAAATTGTCCTACTCCCTTTGAAAATGAACATAATTCTGTGGTTAAGAACACGGTCTCTGCAGTCAGACTACCTGGGTTTGATTCCTTAGCTTTGCCACTGACTAGCTGCACAACCCTTGACAAGTTATTCCACCTCTGTGGCCTCATTCTCCTCTCATAACCGTACCTATCATAGAACAGCACTTAAAATAGGGCTAGGCGAATGTAAGGAAAATAGGTATTATCTAGTCCCTCTATTTTATTGCTCTACAGCATTTAAACTAAAACCCACTCACCTTTTCAACATGAACAGCTGAAAGTTAATTTAAAGCTTCATGAATTCAAAATCTCCTATACTGAGTAAAATATATTACACTAATGCTTTTTACAGAGTACTTTTTACTTTAACGTTTCTGAGGCTTGATAAATTCTTACAACTCCATAAAAACTAAGGATACCATATTTTACTTAATGTTGCAATTAAGGTTAACATATACAGTTTATAAATTTGAAATGCACTAGTTAGAATTAAATAAAATATGTTTAATGTTAAAATTATATTGCGCAGAACTGGAATGCACTTGGAAACAGAACCATTAAGATGATCAAAGGATCATGTACAACTCTAAAAGCTTTGTACAGAAAAAAGAATGGGGGCTGGTGTCAGAGGGGCTTTAGTGGGAACTTAAGCTGATACTTCTATGACTTTAATAAGGGATCTGAAATTGGTACAAACATGAGAAAAGGTTTTATTCTTCTCCAGCTTCCACCTCCAACTATGGTTGGTCCAATTTCCCTTTCACACACCACCTCCCCTTAATGACATCTGGAACAATTTCTACAGCTTTCCAGTAGTTTTCAGTTATAAAAATGTCCAGTTCAGTTGACTGCTCTTTAAAACTTTAATCTTCAAAAAAAAATTTTTTTAACATTTATTTATTATTAGAGACAGAGAGAGACAGAGCATAAGCACAGGAGGGGCAGAAAGAGGAAGAAACACAGAATACAAAGCAGGCTCCAGGCTCTGAGCTGTCAGCACAGAGCCCGACACAGGGCTCGAACTCACGGACCGTGAGATCATGACCTGAGCCGAAGCCAGATGCTTAACCAACTGAGCCAGCCACGCGCCCCTAAAACTTTAATCTTCAATCTTGCAATCATCTCTTTCCCTTCCAAACCCAGGCTGGGTCCATGGTCCATGAAAAGTTCAACTGGGGAAGGGGTGTGGTCTGACCTGTTTTGGGAGGAGTGGGGGATGAGGGAGAACAGAATAAACGTCTCAACATCTGAGTACTCCTGCAGTCCTCTGGGGTGGCTGCCACCACCCGGCTAATACAGACCATGACACAGGCAGCCAAATGATGGCTTCTCCTCTGGGGACAGGCTGGAGCACTCTGGTGACCGAGAGGTGAGGGGCTCAAACCCAACTGCACATTTCCCTTCCCAAAGACCTGCTTCAGCTCAACCTCTCCTACTTTTGCTCCCCTCTCCAGGAGAGCCAGCCCTGTCAAGATGCCTAAAGCCTAGTTACCTTCTGCTTTACCCACGTGAACAGAAATTCGAAACAAGTACAGGGTGTTCTGCTACCCTCAGTCCACAAGGAGATTTCTCTGCACTTTTTTTTACCCTTTGCTCAAGGAGGCACAGATCAACCAATCAGCTGCATCATGACTACCGGCTAGGAAATGAGATGTGCTGCTCTACTTTTTGCTAGCACTCCCTAACCTCACGAGTGGCTCTCTTAGACCTCCCCGCACTAAGCTTCTAAGGAAAGGCCACCCCAAGGGAAGAGGAACGGAGCAAAAAGTGTACAATGCTCCCCACCTAGGCAAACTAGCCATCGAGGTGACTGCTGTGCACAATTTCCCTCCCCTCCATTCTCTGACAGGTTTCTGTCACACCCTAATAAGCTCTAGAAAGGATTCAGGCCACTAAATGCTTGGGCTTTCTTTAGACTGTAGAATCACTGACTTATCCTTAACCCTAAGGTCCTAGTCCCCGTTCCGAGCTAACTAGGAAAGTCTGATTCTACTTACTTCTTACTCTTACCTCTCTGATCTTGTTGGGGCAATTAACCCTCATTAGCCTCAGATTCTTAACATATACAACCGGAAAAGCCACAAAACTTCCCAGTATCAACTTACCAGTACTGCCAGTACACAAAAGTACTTTGCAAATTCAAGTGTTAATAATGCTAACAAAATAACACTTTCAGAAGGTATCAGGATTAGATTTCATCTTCAAGGACCCTATATATACAGCCATTCAAATTGCTTTTGAAGACAGAACTGACCTCATCTTCCCCCACACAAATAATTCATCTTCGCTTACACTTACTAAGCATTACAATGTGGCAAAAATAGTGTTTAGTGCTTCACTGCACTCACTCACTCAGTCTTTGCAGTAACTCTGTGAGAAAACGATTATTACCCTCATTTGACATACAAGGAAATAAAGCTTAGATTAACCACTTTGGTGCAAGGTCACGAACCTAGTAAACAGAGTAGTAAGGTATGGAACACAATAAATGTGAAGCTAGATAACATGTCAATAATTCAAGGTTTAATAAACATTTCAAGTTATCTGGAATACAGGTAAACGGGAAGTCACTGTAATCATCTCAAGAGCCCTTTACCGGTTTAAGAAAGTAGAGGCTTCTTTGTATATTTTACTTACTTAATCTTAACTGAATGACCTTTTTTGTTGTTTCTTCTGATTGTGACCAGTGGAACCTGTCACAAACCATCTTCTACGCAAATTGATAAGATGCTAAGAAAGAACAGGAAACAGTGAATAACTTTAGAAAGAACAAAGGCTTAGTCAACACAATTAATCATGCCACTTGATTAAGAAATAGCATTATAACTGTAGGAATATATTCAGGAAGAGAGGAATGTCTCTCTAATTGTACATTCTACCTCATTTAACAAATTTTTAGTTTTGAAGAATACATTTTGAAAATTGTAGCTTAAAGAAATTTGACTTATGCTCTTTATATTTAAAATACTTAACTTTGTTTTTAGACAGTGAAACTTCACTTGCTTATTATCCCTTGCCCCAGCAGTCAGAAACAACCTGCCATTGCTAAGGAGGAAAAACTTTTACACGTAGAAGTAAAAGAAGAAAAAATTTTCTTCTACCCTCTTAGGTTCTGAATTTGGGGGCCTGCAAATTACACTGACAGAAGTCAGATTAGCAAAAAAAAAAAAAAAAAAGACAGATTTTTATTCATTCACCACCATTTACATACAAGTGTGACTAAAAGAGGCAGTTAGAATTTGGGGCTCCTGTGTTAATATGGGGAGAGGGGAGGAGGACACTTACAGGAAACAAAGGACTTTTAAGAAAGATACATGGGCCCCTAGGAAAATGAATATATGATACGATGTGTGACAATGTCAGTTTAGATGTGGTGCCACTTTTTCTCTCTGCTCTCTAGTGATAAAAGTCAATCTTCCCTGGTTTCAAAACTCTGGGGAGCAGCTTTGTGATAACTGAGTTTTCTCTGAGAGTCTGTTTTTAGGCAGATCAGGAAGTTCCCCAGAAAAGCCTATTCTCAAATACCTTCAGGGCAAAATAATTTTTATGCCACAGTGATGTATTCTGTACCCCTTCACCACCAACATAGACAAATATCTGAACGCTTACTGTGTACAAGGCACTGAATTAGTACCGATGGCAAAACAAAATATTTTAAGACAAAATTCACTCACCAAGGAGCTTATAAAATAAATTGAGAGTATGAGACAACTTAAACTTTTTATTTTTTTTGTTTCTAAATACCCTTACAACAGCAAAAGAATTTTTATATATTATGAACAAAAATAAAAAACAAATGACAAAAAAAAATGCATTATACCAAGAGTTAATATCCATACCCCAAAAAAGAGTCTCTACAAAATGAGTAAGAAAAAAAGATTAGAAAAACAAAGGAGAGATAAATGCAAAGAACCAACAAACTATAAAATTCTCCTCAACCTTAGTCAATCAAAGAAATACAAATTAAAACTACAATACTGTTTTTTCAGCTGGCAGCCTGGCAAAGATTAAAATAGACTGATACTATGATGTGTTGGTGAGGGGTTAGGGGAAATACTCACAAACACTGTTGGCTGGAATGTGAATTGTTACAAAGATTGTGCAGAGCAGTTTGGCACTATAGGCATTATACATGGCTTCTCTTACATACAGTAAACACATGTCTAAGAATTCATCCTATAAAATAAAAATAGTCTCAGAGGATATGTACAAGCACCACAGCACTGTTTACAATGCAAAAAAAGGAAAAAGAAAAAGAAACAAGAAAAATACCTTGCAACAAATTGGAAACAATCTAGTCATCAATAGGGGGCTGGTAAATAAAATGACGGTATATTCATAAAAGGGAATATTACATGGCTACTAAAAAGAATGAGTAAATCAACACCTAATGACATAAAAAGAGTACTCTATATTCAGTGAAGACAGAGTTAAAGAAAAGGATGCATAGTATCACCTCATTTTTTGGAAATGGGGAGAGAAAAAGAAAAAAATGAAGACAGTGGAAGAGGAAGATTACATTTACCTCTATACTCTTAACACTGTAATCCAGGGGGGACGTGGGGGCAGGATTACAGAAGACTCACTTTATGCCTGAAGTTTCAACCAAATACGTGTAACTTCTGTAAACAGAAGAAACAAAGGAAGGTGCTATGGCAATACAGTTAGGGAGACTATATTGGGGTTTTACAAGACTAAAAGCTGAGAAGGCTTGTAGTAAAGAAATCTAATATGTTAATAGATGGTACAAGAAACACCAAAATACTGCCTTCAAATAATGACACAGAAGGGGTGCCTGGGTGGCTCAGTCGGTTGAGTGTCCAACTTTGGCTCAGGTCATGATCGCATAGCTCGTGAGTTCGAGCCCCCTGTGGGCTCTGTGCTGACAGCTCAGAGCCTAGAGCCTGCTTCAGATTCTGTGTCTCCCTTTCTCTCTGCCCCTCCTTCTCTCTCTCTCTCTCTCTCTCTCTCTCTCTCTCTCAAAAATAAACATTTAAAAATTTTTCAAAAAAAAAAAAAAGTAGAAATCAATGAAAGAGGGGCGCCTGGGTGCCTCAGTTGGTTAGGCGACTGACTTCGGCTCAGGTCATGATCTCACACAGTTCATGAGTTCGAGCCACGCACTGGGCTCTGTGTTGACAGCTCAGAGCCTGGAGCCTGCTTCCAATTCTGTGTCTCCCTCTGTCTCTGCCCCACCCCTGCTCACACTCTGTCTCTGTCTCTCTCTCAAAAATAAATAAACATTAAAAAAAATTTTTTTAAATAATGACACAGAAGAGCTCTTTTAAGTGTGGACCACTGAGGAAGGCTTCACAGAAGAAGTAAGATTTTGAAGCATTTTGATAAGCATAGGGAGAAGGAAAGTCGAAGGCAACACCGTACAATTTAATGTATAATTTTAAGTTTTTTCTAGCCATATTTCAAAAGAGAAAATCTGATCCTTTTTCTTTGAAAGTTAATTTTACTATTACTTAACCCAACATATTCAAAACAGTATCATTTCAACATGCAATCAGTATTTTAAAAGCATAATGAGATACTTTACATTCCTTTTTTTGTACTATCTTCAAAATGTGGTACGCAATTCTGACCAGCCACATCTCAAATGTTCAACAGCCACGTGCGGTACTGGCTACTGGAGTGGACAGCAGAAGTCTAAGGACTCTGAACGGAAACTCAGAACTGGATATTTCAGTGACTTAAGCTAATAAAATAGTAGTATGAAGTGAATAAGGCAAAAAGGCAGACTAGGCCAGAGCAAGAGGCCAGTCTGAGAGAATTTGAATTTTATATTGTAAGCAAATAAGAAACCAGTGGAAAATATTTATCGAGTAGGAATGATGACTAAGGCACTATTTCAGGAAGATTAACTTCTTTTTCTTTACTCAGATCATACATAAATTCAACATGCAGTTTTTTTCCCCAACGTTTTTATTCTGTGAAAGATTACTAAAATGGAGACGTAAAACAGTATCTGTCATCAAGCAACTACATTTTGTTGATTTAAGATGCTTCTGAATAGCTACTGTTGAAAAATTTTTATTTCATGGTACCTTTATTTATTTTTTATTTTTTTTAACGTTTATTTATTTTTGAGACAGAGAGAGACAGAGCATGAACGGGGGAGGGTCAGAGAGAGAGGGAGACACAGAATCGGAAGCAGGCTCTAGGCTCCGAGCCATCAGCCCAGAGCCCAATGCGGGGCTCGAACTCACGAACCGTGAGATCACGACCTGAGTCGAAGTCGGACGCTTAACCGACTGAGCCACCCAGGCGCCCCTATTTCATGGTACCTTTAAACAATTTTTTGAAAAATACATTGGTAAGAACTTTACCAAAGTTTAATGGCCTTTACTTTAACACTCCCTATCAACAGCTCCCTTTAGTTAGGAATCTAAATTATTCTTAATTAAATGCAAAATTCAGACACTCAAGATGTTAAACTGATGGACTACATCACAAAAAATTGTAACTGCTAGTAGGAAAACTACCCACGAATTTTACCTTACAGAAAACAGTATCACAACCATGCAAGTTTCCTCCAGATGTCTCAACTTCAAAACTGAGAGCCTCTAACATTTCAGATAATCTACCTAAAGGCTAAAGAAAAAAAAAAAATTTAATGCTCAAGAAATGAGATAAGAAAGCAGGGCATGAAAGAACACCACTGGCCACAGGCCATTCCATTCGTTACTTACAATGACTGCCAAGGCAGGAAGAGGGACTCTGCAGCCAAGAGTCAGAAACCCAGTGATGTCATCATGACCAAAAGCATTACATGACCTGCAATTTCAGCAACTAACTGCTCTGCATTAAAGCCATGGAATTTTCTTTTTTCTTTTCGCCAAGTCCCCTTCAGTTTTTAAGATAAGGAAACAGAGATCCAGACAGGTTTAGTGTAGTATTCAAAACTGCACAGCTAACTTAGTGGTAAAACCAGTACTAGATTTTAATTTATAAAAACTCAGGGGTTCCTGCATGGCTTGGTCAGTTGAGCGTCTGACTTCAGCTCAGGTCATGATCTCACGGTTCATGAGTTCGAGCCCTGCGCCGGGCTCTGTGCTGACAGCTCAGAGCCGGGAGCCTGCTTTGGATTCTCTGTCTCCCTCTCTTCTCTCTGCCCCTCCCCTGCTCACACTCTCTCTCTATCTCAAAAGTAAATAAACATTAAAACAATCTAAAAAAAGAAAAACTCAGAAGCCAAAACTTAAGTGTTCTACTGCTGCTTTATAATTTTTCATTATTTCTCAAGTTATTCACATTAGATGCATTCCTTTCAGAACTTTTTTTTATAAATACTTTTTAAAAAAATATTTATTTTTGAGAGAAAGAGCACAAGAGGGAGAGAGGTGTCAGTGGGGGTGGGTTGGGGGGACAGAGGATCTGAAGCAGGCTCTATGCTGACAGCAGAGAACCCAGTGCGGGTCTCAAACTCACAAACCATCAGATCATGACCTGATCCAAAGTCGGATGCCTAACCAACTGAGCCACCTAGGTGCCCCTCCTTTCGTAACTTTTAAAAAGCAGAAAAGTGTTTGCTTCAAAAACTACTGAATACTTCCAGAAACATCCTCCCTCTTCTTCCTGATCTACAGTGTCACTCTACAGACCATTTTCTCAGGAAAGCCTTCCCAAGCACCTGTACCCTAAATAGACCCAATCCCTTATTACACACTTATGAGCTCCTGTACTTCCCTTCTGTAGATCTTAAAATAAATACAAGTGGGGCGCCTGGGTGGCGCAGTCGGTTGAGCGTCCGACTTCAGCCAGGTCACGATCTCGCGGTCCGGGAGTTCGAGCCCCGCGTCAGGCTCTGGGCTGATGGCTCAGAGCCTGGAGCCTGTTTCCGATTCTGTGTCTCCTTCTCTCTCTGCCCCTCCCCCGTTCATGCTCTGTGTCTCTCTGTCCCAAAAATAAATAAACGTTGAAAAAAAATTTTTTTTAAATAAATACAAGTAGACAATTATTTCTGAAATTATTTAACGTCTATCTTCTCTATTTAGGTCTTAAACTGGTGTTTCTCAGGGCTGTTCTAGGCTCTTTACTGTGTATAGCAAGAGTTCCTGATATGAAATCCATAACATAACCATGAAATTATACACAGAATTACTACGTTTGTGTATTTTTCTTCAGATACTCAAAAAAAAAAAAGATCTTAAAAAATGTTAACAACCAAAAGACAGTGGATTTGTGTTGTTCACTGCCCAAAGCCATCCTTTCTTTGGGGGAACAACCACTTTCCCATCTCTCATGGTTCTAGGAAGGCTATGAGTGCCAGTGTTTAACTGGCTGACTGCTCCGGGGCATGTAAGCAAGGCCTGGCGGGTGTCGGCATCCCAGACTCCAGACGGTCCCAGGAAGAATCTCTCCTTGGGACAGAATATATGCACCTGGGAAAGGGGTGCCCTTTTTACATCTTGAATCCATATGGGCCACATAAGCCTGGAGTTGACACTGTCCATCCTCTGCCAAATGAAAAGTATCTGTCTGAAAATCAAGCCCAAAGAGTGGAGAGCAGACAGACCCTTGATTACATCATCTGAGCACTTCTATCCAAACATGAGTATTGGCAGTCTTTTTAAAAACATGAAAGGGGGGGGGGGGGGGCACCTGGGTGGCGTAGTCGGTTAAGCGTCCGACTTCAGCCAGGATCACGATCTCGCGGTCCGTGAGTTCGAGTCCCGCGTCAGGCTCTGGGCTGATGGCTCAGAGCCTGGAGCCTGTTTCCAATTCTGTGTCTCCCTCTCTCTCTGCCCCTCCCCCGTTCATGCTCTGTCTCTCTCTGTCCCAAAAATAAATAAACGTTGAAAAAAAAATTAAAAATTAAAAAAAAAAAAGAACAAAAAAAAAACATGAAGGGGGGAGAGGGGGTAATGACCCCTTTTCACCTTTAAGCTAAGAGTTGAATTTGTCACTTTTAAGCAAAAGTCACTTGAGAAAGCCACCCAATTTCCACTGATAGAATTTACAACCTACATGGCAATCGCTCCCAAAGATCTACCTGCAGTCCAAACCTCTATCAAATTCCAGCCCCATACATGCAATGCTAAGTGGAAATCTCTACTTGGTATTTCAGAACTCTGTATTATCAAAACCAAACTACTGTCCTCCACAAACCTGGTCTCATTTTTCATCTCAACCAACACACATTTACCTTATCAGGTTTCCGAGCTAGAAACCCGCCAGTCATTCATGCCAATCCCATTCCTTCTCTCATCCATAGCTAACTACCAAGTCCTGTCCATTCTAGACCCTAATTATCTGCCACCATCCTAGTCTGGGCCAAGATGGAACAGGTTTCAGTGTCCCCTACAAGTTTCAGTGTCCTGTGTCTTCCTTCCTTCAAAATGATTCCCCACTAACTCCTCTCCCCAAACTGCAAATCTGATTATTTTATCCCTACTACTGACATACCCGCATCCTCCTTAAATCAGTAGTAGCCAATTACATATGACTAGAGCAATAGCCAAGCTCCACTGTTGCACGTTATTAGTGGTATAACAAATGTACACCATAAAAAAAGTTCATCAGAAACACAGAAGTATAAAAAAAGAACATCCATGGCATCGGAGTAGCTCATATTCACCTGTTTTTAATAAAAGATACTCAAAAATAATGTCCTTAACTAGTCAAGGTCTGTATGAACTTGGCTTGGGAATCCACTGGGCCCACCATCATCTGATCTAAAGCCCTACTCTAACCTAGTGCTGTTTTCAAAAACCACAACACTACTGGGGCTCCCCAGACATATCATTTTGTTTCTATTTTTTAAAAACTGACAGCCTTTAAAATATTAACCATAAAAACTAGCAAAGCACCTCACAATCAGACTGGCATATCGAGTTGTGGGAGACCCCATCCAAAAATAAATATTTCTCTATACCGCTTGAAATGCTTTACTCATTAAAAAGGTTTAACAGACACCCTCCTTTTAAAGAAAACTTTTCATAGTAAACAGCACAACTAATAAGTCTCTCCCACATAAGTCTGGCTTAAATTCTTCTTTCCAATATCTAAACTAAAGGAATGGTAGCTTCGGTTAACAGAGAAAAACCATATTCAATTCTATGGCACATATATTTTTCATATTTCAGTATCTCTGAAATTAGACCTTACAATCAATGGCTTCTTAAAATTAACTAGAAGCATATTTTCTTTATGAACGGCTCAAAAAAGTATGGTGTACCTTGTAAGATCAGCATTTAATCTTGTAAGCATTAAAGAGTTGGACTGACCTGGTCACTTGGACCTAAGATATTTAAAAAGCATTTTAAAAGCATAAACACTAATAAAAGGTGGAAGAGGGAAGAAGGAAAGACTTTCTGGTTTAAACTTTAGCCTAAGAGGAAACCCATTTTCCTTTCTCTCCATGGCTCTCTGCTCCCAAAATCCAAAAATGAGAAGGTCTTTCTCCTCCAATTATCCATTTTATATGCAACAAAGTCAGTTACACACCCAGTCTGCAGTTTAGTAGCCGAACCAGTATTTGTATACAAATCGCTATAAAAGACCAAATGACTTACGGAACTGCATACTTAACACGTGCACATCACTGTATATAAAAGACACTTCGATAAAGTTGATTTTTTTTTTAGAGATTTTATTTTTGAATAATCTCTACATCCAACATGAGGCTTGACCTCACAAGCCCTAGATCAAGAGCCACATGCTCCACTGACTGAGCGCCCCAATAAAAGTTGAATTTTTTTAAAGACAAATCAATAGGGATGCCTGGGTGGCTCAGTCAGTTAAGCATCTGACTCTCGATTTGGGCTCAGGTCATGATCTCATGGTCTGTGGGTTCGAACCCTGCATGGAGACCCACGTGGTGAGTGTAGGGCCTGCTTGCAAATCATATTCATTCTTTCTTTCTTTCTCTCTCTCTCTCTCTCTCTCTGTCTCTCGGTCTGCCCCTCCCCCCTCATAATAAATAAATAAATTTTTAAAAAGAAAAAGACAAACCAGTAAGTGCAGGAAGAAAATATTAGATAAAAATTTTGCCTTTAAAAAAATCCCTTCCTTCAGGAGCATCTGGGTGGCTCACTCAGTTAAGTGTCCTACTTGCACTCAGGTCATGATCTTGCAGTCCATGGGTTCGAGCCCCGTGTCAGGCTCTGTGCTGACAGCTCAGAGCCTGGAGCCTGTTTTGGATTCTGTGTCTTCCCGCCCTTCCCCTGCTCGCACTCTGTCCCTCTCTCTCTCTCTCTCTCAAAAATAAACGAACACTAAAAAAAAATTTTTTTTTAATTAAAAAAAAATATCCCTTCCTTCAGAAGGGATTCCACTCAGAAGAAAATGGGATGGGGCGCCTGGGTGGCGCAGTCGGTTAAGCGTCCGACTTCAGCCAGGTCACGATCTCGCGGTCCGGGAGTTCGAGCCCCGCGTCAGGCTCTGGGCTGATGGCTCAGAGCCTGGAGCCTGTTTCCAATTCTGTGTCTCCCTCTCTCTCTGCCCCTCCCCCGTTCATGCTCTGTCTCTCTCTGTCCCCCCCAAAAAATAAATAAACGTTGAAAAAAGTTTAAAAAAAAAAAAAAAAGAAAATGGGAAAGATTTCAGAAAAGGGACAAAGCGCATGTGCAGGAAACAAAAATAATGGGAGATGAGAATGAGGGAAATCTGGGTAAATCCTCATGAAACCACTTCATTTCACAGAAGACACTGGAAACTTGTGAGAAGAGAAGTGACACAAACTGGGCTTCAAGATTAACTTCAGCAGAACTGCATAAGATAACCCATATAACAGTGGAAGTGAAGAAGAGCACAGCATTAGCCCAAGTGGGATGAGAACCTGATTCAGTAGGCAAGAAAAAAAAAAAGGAAAAAGGAAAATTATCAACCATACTAATATATACACAATCTGTAACACTGCATACAAATATATATTCAATCAAAGAAATTTAGGGGCCCTTGTGTGGCTCAGTCAGTTAAGCATCCGACTTGGCTCAGGTCTTGATCTCGTGGTTCATGAGTTCAAGCACCGCATCAGGCTCTGTGCTGACAGCTCAGAGCCCGGAGCCTGCTTCAGAGTCTGTGTGTCCCTCTCTCTCTGCCCCCTCCCCTACTGGTTCTCTGTCTCTCTAAAATGAATAAACATTAAAAAAAATTTTTTCTTTTTTTTTTTTTTTTTAATTTTTTTTCAATGTTTATTTATTTTTGGGACAGAGAGAGACAGAGCATGAACGGGGGAGGGGCAGAGACAGAGGGAGACACAGAATCGGAAACAGGCTCCAGGCTCCGAGCCATCAGCCCAGAGCCTGACGCGGGGCTCGAACTCACGGACCGCGAGATCGTGACCTGGCTGAAGTCGGACGCTTAACCGACTGCGCCACCCAGGCGCCCCAAAAAAATTTTTTTCTTTTAAGAAAAAGAATTGTGTTAAAACCAAATAACAGTAGATTTGAAAACTCAACAAATAAATTTCTGGAGAAAATATTAAACACTAAAGTTCACACAAGAAATAGAAAACCTAAACAGACCAACAGTTGTTAAATAAACTGAAATGATATTCAGAGTCCTCTACAGAAAAGAAAGAAAGAAAGAAAGAAAGAAAGAAAGAAAGAAAGAAAGAAAGAAGAAAGAAAGAAGAAAAAAGAAAAGAAAATCTAAGCCTGAATGGTGTTATAGGTGAGGTCTGTAGAACTCCCAAGAAAGATCCTTCCAGTCTAAACCACTCCTGAAAAGAGGAAAAGGAAAGGTGCCCCAATTCATTTTATGAGTCTATTATAACCTTCATACCATGTATCAAGAGCTGTACCTAAGTCAGCAGGAATAAAGAGGGACAATACCATGAAAAGCAGAAGCAATAGATGCTGGCTACAGATACAATGTGACAGAATGGGGAAAGGTCTGGATTTGGTATGACATCAACAGAAATAAGGAACACCAGGGAAACAAGTTTGGTAAGGAAGGAGTTTAGTTTCAACTAGAACAATCAGGTAGAGGTATGCATAAAGCAACTGGGAAAAAACAAGGATTCACGTGCAGAGGAGAAATAAAGAATAGAGGTCTGAGAAGTATTCAGACAGAAGTGTCTGAACAATAATAATGCCAAGGGACTAGTGACATACAGAAAAATGAACTGACCAGTAAAACCTGGAGAACACATATTAAGCAAGAAGAAAAGAAAGGGGCAAAGAGGAACAAAGTCAGTATGTCACCGAAGCCCTCTGTCCATCTAGTTAATTCTCACTCATCCTTCAGAATCATCTTGAGTTACAAAGTGACATTTTTAAGGCCTTCCCCCATTCTCCCAGCAGCAGGTCAGGTCTTCTAACACTGGGCACTTTAATTGTAATCACAATACAGTTATAGAATTCATTCTTCAATCTATGTTTCCTCCAATAAACTTGATGCTCCATGAAGGCAAGGGCATTGTCTGTTGTAGCATCCCATAGCCTTGCAGTGGAAGTATTCGTTGAATACAATGGATAAATGAACAAAAGCCAAGGAAAGGCATTTCAAGAATGAGAAGTTGATGTAAGTATCACAGAACGCTCAAGGAGTTGATTTAGAACACATTAATAAATGTGCCACTTAGCTTATAGGTGAACCTTGTGAGGGTGAAATCCGGGTAACAAGGAGTTAAGAACTGAATGCCCGGCCAGGAAGTAAATGCAGGAAAAATAAACTACTCTTGACAATCTCCAGAGATGGGATTACGAAGGTATGAATTTTAATTTTACTTCAATTTTGCTCTATTTTACCATTTTTTAATGAACGTGTATTACTTTTACAAGGAAACGTTTTTTATTTTTTGTTTTTTTTGTTTTTTTTCTTAGCGTTAATATGATTTGAAAAGGAAAAGCAGCAACATGACATCTTGAGGGAGTAGCACGCCCAAGGGAAGGTTTTTGTAAACTGAAAAAAACCCTTTAGCACATCTGTACTTCTAACATCTCTAAGACAAAAGGGAGTAACTCCTATTCCATTAAGCAGGAGAGAGGAGAAAAATGAAACAAGGTGTTAAACTGGTAGGAAGAACAAAAAATGTTCCACTGAAATGGAAGGAAAGAAAGCACATGATAGAAGTAACTCAGTACATTCTGGCAGGAGCTCCCTCCCACTGAATGCCTCAAGCTTTTCAGTAAAGGGTGTGAAGAAGTGAAGCAAGCAGAAAAAAGTTTGAAATGAGTTCCACGAATAATATGAATCGGATGGGGAACCCAACAACCGTGAGTGGAATACTGGTTCTCTGAAAAGTGTCTTCTAAATTTCAATCACCCTTTGTAAATTCAACCCCTTTCTAGCTCAGAACTGCCAGTATTTTAACTTTAAGTTTAAATATCTAAATAATTCTGGCCCACACACTTTTCAAGAATTGAAAACAGTGATAAGCATTAAAGTTACATCGTAATTCACAGTTTTAATTCAGACGTGAACTCCTAATACAATAAAGGAGTTGTTTTCAACTCAAGCAACAAACAGCGATCATTTCAAGTATGAGTAATTGAAAATGCTCCTAACTATAAACCTGTTTGCAGAAAGAGGTTTTGCTGTTTCCAAACTCCTAGTCCATCTCACTTTTGACAGTTTCTGATTAGCAGAGAAAATTCAGAGTTCAAATCCCAGCACACTTAGACAAGTTACTTAACCTCTTTGCGTCTCGGTTTCCTCGCCTAAAAAATGAACACCATAACCAGGGTTATCACAAGGATTAAATGACGTCACACAGGTAAATGTGCCAAGTTCGCACTGTGTACTCAAAAGAGTTTGCTAACCGTTTGAAAGACAAAAACTGCAGCGCTCTGACCAAATTAAAACATCCGAGAGCATGAAAGAGTATACAAGTCACAAAACGCCAGACTCTAACACATAGCACATTATTTTTCTTTCCTGACTCAAGCTATTTTCTTTTCTTGCCAAATCTTTCCACTAGGAGTCTGGAAAGAAGGGGGGGGGGGGGGGGGGAGGTTACATTCACTCCGGCAGAAAGTTTTCAGAAACTGAAGCGCAGAATCACAACAGACATGGCAGCGGAGGCCGCGCAGGACAACAGGTGAACCTCCGAGAAACCTGGCACCTTCCCGCGGACAAGTTTTCAGGGAGGGCTTGCAACTCCCCCCGACTCTACCACCCCACGAAACAGACATTTTTTTTCTCCTTCGCAGCAGCGTAGAGAGACATAACGCGAACAGCAACCTCGCAGCTCCTGGGAGAGAGAGGTGAGCGCCTTTCCCATTTAAGGATTCAAGAAGCGTCCTTGGAGGCGGCTTTCGCCCACATCGCCTCCCCAAACTCGGCCTGAAACCCAGGGGGTGGGGAACAAAAGAGGGGCCGGGCGGCGGGGCCGCAGCGGGGAGCTGCAAGGAGCCGACGTCGGGAGTCCGGGGGGCCGGGGTCTCCGGCGGGGTCGGGCCCGGGGTGGGGGCGCCGGACGGCGGGGCCCAACGGGCCGCGGCCTGACAGAGCCGAGGCGGCGGGGACCCCGCGAGGCGGCCGGACCGGGCCGCCCCCAGCTCAGGCCTCCCGCGCGCGCCCCGCTCCCCCCGAAACTTCTCCCGGAGCCCGCGCCGGCCTTCCCGCAGCCGCCGGCCTCTCCCGGCGCACACACGCACTCTCGGACGAGCCAACTCACCCGGACCCCGGGGAACTCATCGTCCAGCCCTCGGCGCGGAGCGGGGTGGGCGCGGCGAGCCGCCGGGGCGCGGCGGGGGCCCGACTCGGCCTCCGCCCTCGGCGTGCAGCGGCCCCGGCCCGGTCGCCCCTCGAGCGGCCGTGCGATCCTCGTCTCGCGCGGACGGACGCGCCGGAGCCCGAGCCTTCCTGCCCTTTCTCCCCGCCCTCCTCCCTCCTCCTTCGCCGAGAGCCAGCAGGCGGATTCCAATCTCGGCAGCCGCCGCCGCCGCCGCCACTGCCGCCGCCGCCGACACTCGCAGGGGTGGGGGGGCGGCGCGGGCGCGGGGGCCTGGGGGAGGGGCGGGCCTCCGCGGGACTCGGCGCCGCGCGCGCGCACTGGGAAGACGCCCGCCCCGCCCCGGACACGAAAGGAGCCGAGCGCGCGGCGGAAGCGCCCGAAGGGTCCCCGAGGTCCGGCGCCCCGCTGCCGGGGAAGAGGGCCCGCAGCCGGCAAGGGGGCGCCGGGCTGCGGTGGGGGGACTTCTCCTCCGCGCGGCCCCACCGGCCCCTCCCCACCAGGCAGCCCTACCGCCGCCGTGGCAGGGCCGGCTGGTCTCCGGGAGCCGCGACCCACCGACGCCGCGTGCGGGACGCACATGACGGAGCGCGGTGGAGGAGCGCGGACACCGCGGACGCGGTCTGGGCCCTCCCGCGTCCCTTCGCGTGGACCCCCTCTGCGACACGCTCTAATGCTCCACGTGGGCGCCAGCACTCACACGCCACGGCTGGGAATTGCCGGGTCGTGGTAGTGGTCGTGGCGACAAAGAAAGGGAAATGTAGCCACACCGCTTCCATTATCCACCCACCGCTCCCCGGCTTCTTGGTCTGGGCTCTCTGCCAGGGTGCCGAGGCCTAGGTAGGCAGGCGCAGGTGGGCGGGCTCCGAGGGAGCGGCTGGGGGAAGAGGCCTCTCCGCGTGGACCCCCGCAGCTCCGAGCCCCGGCTGTCCCGGGCCCTGTGACCTACCGAGCCGGTGAACTCCTAAAGCAGAAGAGGAGCGGCGGCGTTACCCCGGGCCAGCTGAAGTCCGCGGACTATAAATATTGCTCGCTCCTCTACTTTGGCTCTCTCTTAGGACCTTGCGTGCCTTCCGGAGTCCCGTTCCCTCCTTTTGGAAAATGCAAATAATTGTCACTACTCCTTTTCTTCCATTTCCCTTCATTTGGGGACAATGCTGGTAAACGTATTCAGTGTCCTGCATGTGAAGAAAGAACATAGGCTCCCTTTTAACAACCAAATGTGACCTTAATCATTTTGGTAAGTGTTGCAACAGTGTGTATGGTGTTAAGTCTCTACAAAAGATAACTTTTTTTTATTAACTTGTTTTATTTTTTATTTTTTTAAATTTACATCCAAATTAGCATATAGTGAGTGCAACAATGACTTCAGGAGGAGATTCCTTAGTTCCCCTTACCCATTTAGCCCATCCCCCCTCCCACAACCCCTCCCATAACCCTCAGTTTGTTCTGCATATTTATGAATCTCTAAAAGATAACTCTTTTTAAGGTCCTTTCATAAAATCACTTTTTCAACTAGGTAAAAAGAAAGAGGGAAGAAAAAGAATGTGCCAGGCACTGGCATTTGTTGTTATACGCATTCTCCCTAAAGAGATGTTTGGATTCCAGAGTATTCCCTAATAATCTTGTTTAAATGTCTAAATTCTTTTACATTCTTGTTTAAAGAGGTTTTTTTCTCTCCTCCTTTTGCAAACCACTTCTGATGCCTTATATATCTTCTGTGATTCCAAATTATTTTTCAATTCTGGTTATTCTCTTAAGTTTTTTAATGAACTCTTGAGCTGTCTCAGATTTAAGTCATGGGTGGTTGTATCTTGCTTTACAGGGGGAATGTATGGTATATGAATTTCCTGGCATCAACTATGAGTTTCCTTACATCAACTAAAACTTGCCACTTTTTCAAGTTTTCTATATACTACACGGCTTTAATTTTAGGGGCAAGGGTCGACCTTTTGCTTAAGGAGATTAAGATTCATTGACCAAAGAAATCAATGATGTATGCTGAGTAATGTGTCATGGCAGATAAAATCATGACAGGTGTGTTAATATACCCTCTGAAGCCTAGTCCAATTTTTAGGCATATGAATCAGACCATAAAATAGACAAGAATCTCAGTTTAAAACTTTAGTACATCAAGGTCCTGAAATGTACAACTTGGCATTACCTGGGTTTTGTTATATGCCACTGTAGAAATGGTAGCAAAATAGAGGCAATGACATTTTAAGTCATGATATCTTTGCATCTCTACGAAAGGATCTCCTTTTCAAGTCTTTGGGACTTTACTTGACATCCTTTTGCTCTCCTTAGATAAAGCCCGCCTAGTGCCCAAGCTTAAATCCTTAGCCTTTTCATAGCAGGCAACCTACCTACCTACAACAGAGCAGGGCATGGTGTTCTCTTCGGTTCCTGGCATGTGTATGCATGCCAGCCTGTTTCTCCAGTTTGCCCACTAAATGAACAGAGCAGCCAGGAAGCCCAAGGAAACATCTGGACACGTATTGTCTGGCCCCCAAACTCAGACAATACCTCAAAGTCCAAATTTAACATTCTCTATAATGTGATGGTTTTCCTTTAAGTAGATTAATAGAATGGGCTGGAAGTGAGCTTTTTTTTCTCTGTACAGTTAGAGGTGTAGGCCCCCAAGAGTGGTAGTTGTGTACTCAAATCACATAGCCTTAGTTTGGAAGGTTCTCAGATCCTCAAAGACCTTCCCTGATCATCTGACTTGAATTAGCACCCAACCTAGTCAATTTTGTTTTCTTTATACCACTTTTTACTAATTTAAATTACCTTGTTTGTTCAGTTACTGGTTTATAGTCTGAGTTTCTCTGCGTCACTAGAATGTAAACTCCATGAGAGCAAAGACTTTGTCCATCTTGTTTTCAGCTCTTTCCTTGCTGCTTAGCTCCTGCCACACAAGTGCTCATATCTGTTGAACGAATGAGCGAGATAAGGGTAGAATTTCCTCTAGGCATTTCTGAACCTTGGCATCAAGATCTAGTTTTAGAGGGTGGCATGGACTATGTTGAAAAGGATATGAGCGGGTCAGGAAAACTGGGTTATACCATCTTTAGAGAAGGCAATTGTTCTAGATAGATCCAAGTTAATCCATTCACAGTCATTTTCCTGTTGTAAAGATTTTGTGAGGCAAAGGCAGCATTAAGGCTTGTGGATAGGGAGATAAGTTAGAGCTCAGTAAGGAGGGACCAGTGAAGGAACTCCCTTGGCAGGCTTTAGTTTAGTTTAAGACTCAGTGTTAAACAGACAGAAACATTGTAAAGAGTAGAGGAAACAGCTGTATTTTTCAGCATGGACACTAATACATTATCCTCTTGGTTAATAATACCCTGTCATGGGGGCACCTGGGTGGCTCAGGTGGTTAAGCATCTGACTCTTGATTTTGGTTTAGGTCGTGATCTCGCAGTTTGTGAGTCCGAGCCCCACATCGGGCTCTGCGCTGACCGTGTGGAGCCTTGGGATTCTCTCATATATATAAAATTCCCTCTCTTTGCCCCTCCCCCACTTGTGCGCATGCATGCTGTCTCAAAATAAATAAATAAACTTTAAGAAAAGTAAATAAAAATAATACCCTGTCATGGTTTAGAAGAAACAAGCCGAAACAGAAATTGTGTTTAAGAAAAAGAGCTATCTAGGGGCGCCTGGGTGGCTTAGTCGGTTAAGCGTCTGACTTCAGCCTAGGTTGTGGTCCCACATTTCATGGGTTTGGGCCCCGCGTGGGGCTCTGTGCGCACAGCTCGGAGCCTGGAGCCTGCTTCAGATTCTGTGTGTGTGTGTGTGTCTCTCTCTCTGTGCCCCTCCCCTGCTTGCACTCTGTCTCTCTGTCTCCCAAAAATAAATATTTAAAAAAAAAAAAAAAAGAGCTATCTATAAATCAGTGCACAAAATAAAGTTTAAAAATCCAAATTTGTTCTTTTCTTTGTAATGGATTTTTTTTCCTTCTACTTTTGCTTCTCAGTCTCTCCTTTTTCCATTTCCATTTCTTTTTGCATCATATCACTTGTTTACTGTGATTAAAAGATCATTTACAGAGCCACTTGCTGCAAAGTAGCCACCACTTAGTGCTATGGCCCATGGTCACTATAGTCTTCCTCTCCCTGCTATCAACACACCCCTTACCACAGAACCTAATCCTTCCCTGGCCCTGTGGCAGGAAGAATTCTCAGAGCTCCAGTCCCAAGCCAGAACCCAGCCTCCTGCTGCCTTTGCTACTCACTTGGGAAGCCCCAACCTTGGCCCCTGTCTAAGGACTGACTCACAGTCCTTTTCTTGTGCTTGAAGCCCTGGCCTGTTAACCTGTGTGGAACTTAATTTTCTCTGCCTGTTTTCTGGACTCTGCTCTCTAGAGTCTGCCCCAGCCCTGCAACAGACCCCTGGTGCACTAATAGTTACCCCTAGTGGCAACACTTACTTGACCTCCAGCTCTTTGTTCTAGATTCTCTGTCCATATTCTGTCCCTCTGTCAGTCCTCCTTTTCCCATTACCTCAGGTTGGACATCCTGATGCCTGTTGCTGTCCTGGACTACCACCTGTTGTTTGCTCATGGCTCTGGCTATTAGGTGCTGCCTGGAGGGCTGGGGTTCCTCCCACCGAACACCTGGAGCTGGGGCCTCCCCACCCCAGCCCATGGTAAATCTTGTCCTCCATCTGATAGCAATCCACCACCCTGCCTTTCCCTTTCCTGAGAGCAGTGGGTTTGTGACTTATTATACTTTGATTATCTGTTAACCAGATAAAAACAGAAAACAACTGTATATTTTTATGCATATATGTGTGTATATTTTCTTTCATCTGGTTAACGATTAATCAAAGTATAACAGGTGTGTGTGTGTGTGTGTGTGTGTATGTACATATAAATATATATAAACCCATACCTGATTCTACTTAACTACTCCTAAACACTGATTCCCCTCAAGAATTCCTTTGGGACCAGTAGTCCAGAAATTCCGCATCTAGAGCGAAGTATGATTACCTTGTGCATGACTAGTCAAAGGAAGACAAGGTGTCGTGATAAAAATTCAGGTTGAGATAACTGGGGAAAAAAACAATCCTGGATCAGGAATGCTGAGTCATTAACAGCCATACTGTACCTACTGTCCATGGTCTACACGGTAATCCAGATGTATTTCTAGGTGTGGTGTGGTGCCACCAATGTGACCAGGCATACTAGTTTATCCGATACCACATATGTTGGGGGTACCTTTCCTTGTACTCGACACAAAGTTCTAGAGGATAGAAGCTATATTATTTTCACTCCATTATATCCCTGGTACCTAGCATACTGCCAGGCACCCCTGAGGGTGGTCAGTAAATACTTATTGAATGAGTGACTGTATGTACTAGGCAGTATAGTGGACTCCTGTCCTCTAAAAGCTTAAAATCTTGTAAGAAAATAAGACATGCAGATAATTCCTTCATTTGATATTTGTTTCCGAGTCATGATTTTTTGCCCTTAAGATAGTTGACATTTCATTTCACTCATTTATTTTTATCAACAAAGGCAGGGTTGTATCATTGACTTTAAATTCTGACCACTGGTTTTCAACAAATAATGCTTGAGTTGTAGAGTTCTATACGCTCTTTAAAACAACGTCCTTCTTTCATGGGGAAGCATAATCACATATATTCAACTAGGAACCAATACCTGTCAGTGTTTTCTAAAAATGTAGACTATTTTAATTTCGTTATTTTTTAAATGTTTATTTACTTTTGAGAGAGAGAGAGAGACAAAGCATGAGCAGGGGAGGGGCGGAGAGAGAGAGGGAAGCACAGACTTCCAAGTAGGCTCCAGTCTCTGAGCTGTCTGCACAGAACCTGACACAGGACTTGAATTCACAAACCATGAGATCATGACCTGAGCCGAAGTCGTATGCTTAACCGCCTCAGCCACCTAGGCAAAAATCTAGATTCTTTTACATTTAGTAACACATTTTAACACATGTCTTCCTCACTGTCTACCTGAATTGGACTACCTATCCTTCTAATTGGTCATTCCCTCTTTAACTGATCTTGCTCAGTTTTTCCAGATTTCTCTTAATGGAATGCCACTGTGTTCAAAATCTGGGAGCCACTGATGATTGGCAACGTTCTGTTCAACTGGTCTAAGTCCTGCAAAATGGGCCACATTCATTCTTTTGATGCCATTATCCCTCCCTCAATGCCCAAATACCACCTCTTACAGGAAGTAGTCTCTGCTCCATCCTAAATTCCTTAGGCTTTTCTCTCTATATCATTGACTTCTTCGCATAGTTTCACAGTTCCTATGTCTTTCTCCTGAGTAAGATTTCATACCTTTATTCACTTACATGTGAATAGGGGCTTCCGAGCTTCCCAGCCTAGGGAAGGACAGTTTAGGGAGTATCAAAATACACAAGGATCAAAATAGCAGCCCCAAACTGGGGCCTACCATTGTAATTATCAAAACCTTTGCCTCTGCTAGCCATTTGTTTTCAAGGTCCACCTGGAGTTGGGGGGGGGGGGTGTGTGTGTCACAAACTCCTCAATGCATCTGCTGTCCCGCTTTGTCCCTCAAAGTCAAAGAGGGCATTCCTCCCTCCTTTCTGCCCTCCCCTGCCCGGATTCTTACCACAGTTGGCTGTAGTCACTGCACTGAGCATCACGGTGGTTACACCGCAGGACCATAGGGACACCGTTTGTGTCCTGCTCTGTGTGAAAGGTGCTCCCTGGAGGTGTGAAGTGTAATACCTGCCCCCGGTCCTCCTGAACACCAGATAAGTACCAGTCCAATTGCAGGCAGGGAGCCTTGTCACTGGCTTGCTTGAAGAACCAGCATTTTTATTGTTCAGCATTATATGGCTATATATATAACATTATTATATTATACTTCATGTATAACAATCTATACTTTCAGGGCATTTGGGGGAAATGAAAGTGGCAGGATGCATATTTGTCAGAATTAAGTCAATTAGAATCCCATGTAAGATGTGGGGGTGCCTGAGTGGCCCAGTCAGTTGGGTGTCAGACTTCGGCTCAGGTCATGATCTCCCTGTTCATGGATTTGAGCCCCGCACCGGGTTCTGTGCTGACAGCTTGGAGCCTGGAGGCTGCTTCAGATTCTGTGCCTCTGTCTGCCCCTTCCCCACTCTCCCCCCGCCTCAAAAATAAACATTAAAAAAAATTTTGGGGGGGGCGCCTGGGTGGCGCAGTCGGTTGAGCGTCCGACTTCAGCCAGGTCACGATCTCGCGGTCCGTGAGTTCGAGCCCCGCGTCAGGCTCTGGGCTGATGGCTCAGAGCCTGGAGCCTGTTTCCAATTCTGTGTCTCCCTCTCTCTCTGCCCCTCCCCCGTTCATGCTCTGTCTCTCTCTGTCCCAAAAATAAATAAACGTTAAAAAAAAAAAATTTTTTTTTAATTTTTTTAATCCTCTGTAAGATGTGTAATTAAAAATTTTATTTGATCAAGGTGGATGTTTTCATGACAAATGTTGTTCCACTGTTATATTTACAATAATACACCACTCTAGTCCAATTTTAACCATATGTACACCGTATTTCATCAAAACTAACATGGTATTAATTATAGGAAGCATCATTATTTCATGCACAACTAGGGAAGGAAAACACTACCAATTAAACTGTGACACATTATCAATTGTAAGACATCTTCATTTCAAAGATGATAAAATGTCCACAACTGTGCATCTAAGAATTGATGAAATACAATGTGTTTTAATGCATCCTAAAGGAAAAACAACACCATACAGGCCCAATGGATTGAAATGTTGAGTTTCTAAAAAAAAAAAAAAAAAGAAATGTTGAGTTTCTAGGTTTTTGATATATAATCTTATTTGTTTGTTATGCACAATCCTCAGATAGCCACCCTATGAATGTTAACCACGAAAGCAGAAACAGTACAGTTCAACTGCATATAAACATGTTAAACAAACAAAAGTGAATGACTTAGGATGCAGTCACTAAGTTTAGAAGAAACACTAGCATCGAGTCACGTGCATGGATTATATTGCAAATAAAAAATCAGCTTTTTCACAGTTGCTGATACTGAAATCATATGATGACCAGAAGAATTGAAACGTGAGTGTTCCACAGGTTTTCGTCTTTGGAAAACTCAAACTAAACAATCAGAAAAATCTCACCAGCGCAGTAAGAATGACTTTACATCTATCCCGGAAGCTGAACAATAGAGCTTGTTGCTTATGGGGCCATCAGGAAAAGCCAGCTGTGGATTTCTTTCTAGTACAATTAATTGCTTCCGCTGTATATAAAATTGAAAGAATTGGGTGCTTTAGTGCGGAAAAAGGATATCCTGCTACACTGCTTCTATTTCCTCACAAAGGCTATTAGTGAGCCTTTTGCCATTAATTCACATGCATTGGATTATCCTGTGATGAAAGACTGAAAGGCTTTTCATTTTTATAGTCTCTTATCTCCTATTTATTTGGCACCTCTCTGGAGATACCTGCTCTTCTCCCAAGACTGGTTAATTGCTAGGATGTCAGAATGTAGCTAATGACTGACTTCCTTTTCAGAGACTAATTGTGAGCCTGTCTCCATATTTTTTCTTGGAGCCGCCTTTCTCATTGCTGAGAAATATTCTGAGCTACGTCATTATTTGAAATGACAGATGCAGCATTTTAATGCCAACTCTCAATCCCTGGCCCTCGTACTCTTTGAGACCAGCAAGTAACCCATTTATAAATCTTCTGTGTAGACCTGCACTGTCCAACACAATAGTCATTTGCCATCCATGACTATGTAAATTTTAAATTAGTTAAAATAAATAGAATTAAAATTCAGCTTCTCAGTCTAGGCCCACTAGTGCTCAGTAGTCACATGAGGTTAGTGGTGACTGTCTTGGAAGAGCGCAGATATAGGACATTTCCATCTGCACAGAAAGTTCTGTAGGGCAGGGTTGGTATAGACTGTGACCTGCTCAGTTCAGGTCTTGTGAACAGTATCCGAGCCCATCTGCTGAACTGCTTCTGTTCCTCTGTTTCTGTTTTCACCATTCAGAACAAATGGTAGAGGGGTGCGTGGGTGGCTCAGTCGGTTAAGTATCCAACTCTAGGTTTCAGCTCAGGTCATGATCTCGTGGCTTCATGGGTTCCAGCCCCACATCGGGCTACATGCTAACAGCACAGAGCCTGCTTGGGATTCTCTCTCTCCCTCTCACCTTCGCCCCCACTCATACTGTGTCTGTCTCTCTCAAAATAAATAAATAAACTTGAAAAAAAGGTAGACTACTTTCAGGGATCATTTTTATGGGTTGCAACTAGAGAAATTTTTGTGAACGTGTAAAGACCCAGAAATAGAGGGTTGCTGTTCAACAGCTATAAAATTAGTTATGTAAGAAGTGTTCATACCACAGTAAACTAGTTTTTTTAAATAGTAGAAAATAAAAATAAAATAGTAGAAAATAGGCCAAAATACTAATAGTGGTTGTCTCCATGTAGTAGGATTATGATTACTTTTTTCTTCCTCCTATTTATTTGTGTTTTTTGGAATTTATTAAGTATATATTGCTTTCTTAATTAAAAAATTACATTTAAGATCCTTAAACCCATTCATTTCTTTTATCACCAATTTCAAACTAGGGTGGCTTTATCCAGTCCCCGTGTCTAACAGAAAAAGTAGTCCTTTTAAGCAACTGTTTCTTTAAAGATGACTCTCAGCCAGCAGCTTTTAGTTGAGAGATCTGTATTCCCTCTGATCCTAGCATGAAAAGCGTCCAAGAACCTGCATTTGGGGTGCTCTAGAGCCCTGCTAAATGGAATCACAGAACATCACTTTGGAAGAAATGGCTCGTGATTACTAGCAATCCCCTCCCCCAAGCGTTTGTCAAGCACTTTGCATTTCTAGACTGTAGAGCAGAGTCTTAGGATCAAGGCCTCACAGGTTAAGGAGACTCGTGGAGCTGAAGAGGGCTCTGATTTTACCACTGAGAAGAGAACCATAAAAAGAAGTCCTCGTTTCCTAAAAGTTCAGGCATGATCATACAGGTTTAATTAGGAACAGCAAGCTGTTTACAGCAAATTATAAACTGTATAAAGCAGACCTCAGTGGACACGCCCAAAGGATGTCCCATGAACCCTTACTTCTCCAAGTCCAGATTCAGCAGATCTGGCTTGGTGAGGTAGGGTGCTGCTATGTCAGCCAGAGGAGTCTCCCAGAAATCCCTTTCCAGAACTTTCCATGACCAAAGGAGATGGCCGAATAGCTCACGGAAAAAGTCTGTTTTTCTTTCCTTTTATCCTTTAAACTTGAAGCCAGTCTGCTATTTGCTTGATTGCTATTGCACCCCCCACCCCAGTAGAGAGACACTTCAGAAACAGGCTAAGCAATACGATATGGTGGGGAGAACATCAACTTTGCAGTCAGAATTCTGGCTGAACTTCCTAATTTTTGACCTTGTGTGAGTTTGTCAACCTCTCTAAATCCCAGTCTCTTCATCTATAAAATAAGGATAAATAATACCAGTCTAATGAGACAGATGTGAAAATTAACTGAGAATATGTGGAAAACGGTTGGCATAGAGTCAACACTCAATTAATTGTCGTTACCTTTCCTTTTCCTTCTAGAAAGTGATTGGTCCATCTGTGTTTATGTTGAAGGGGAAAGAAAACAAACTGTAAAAGTCTTAATGAGCCTTACTTCAAATACAGCCCAGTGCAGTTCAGTAATTAGCATGTTAAGTTCTGCTTCAGCTTGGGCTGGTCTCCAGTTCTTCGTTCCGGCCTTAGCTCAGGAATTTCCTTCTCTAGAAAGCCTTCGCTGCCCACTCCCAGGCTGAATTAGTGTCCCTCCTGATTAGTCTCATGGCACCTCAAGCTTATTTCTGTCCTATCATTTACCTTGCATTCTGCTTCTCAAACCAGAGTACCCAGCATTGGGCATGGAATTCGTGAGGTTATACAGCATCTTTTCCACGGCATCAGTTTTATCATTAGATAAATAATGACTTTAGATAATAAATGACTTAAAGCAAAGGGCATGTTTTTTTTTTTTTTTAGCTAAAATATTAAGTTATAAAAGAAATTTCACAATTGCAGAGGGTTCCCTAGAGTGTTGTTTTTTGTGTTTATGGTCCTTTGCTTTTAGATCTGCCTTGCAGAAAAGTTGGAGAAACACTTATTGCCATATGACAGTGAAATGACATGGTAACTTGTCAGTTTCTTCCACCAGACTGGAGCTCTGTGAGGGCGGGGGTTGTGCCTCATTCACCTCTGAAATCACAATACGTAGGTACTTAGCATGAGGCCAGGCTCCAAGTAGAGGCTTCATGAATGTGGACCTGAACTCAACTCTCTTCTCCAAGTACTTTGAGGAGAATAGAGCATTTCCACTCAAGACAGGAACTTTGAAAGTGTATAACTGATGGGACTTCACACTGAGTGCCTACTGGAAAGAGTACAATTCTATCTGTCCTTTTTGGGAAAGGTATATCTGACCTTTGGCTTCCCAACCTGCCAGGGTTGGGCAAATTCAATGAGAATTTTTCATTAAGTGCCAGGCATTGTGCTTGACACACAGAAGGCACATGAAGGGACATCTGGGTGGCTCAGTTGGTTGAGCGTCCGACTCTTGATTTCAGCTCAGGTCATGATCGCAGGGTCGTGGGATGGAGCCCCATGTTGGGCTCTGTGCTGAGTGTGGAGCCTGCTCAAAATTCTCTGTCTCTTCCCTCTGCCCCTCTCCCTCATTCACTCTCTCTCTCTCTCTCTGTCTCTCAAAAACAAATAAATAAAAGAAGGTGCATGACTTAACTTTCCTCTAAAGTCATATTCTGATTATTAATCGACAAGCTAAGAAATGATTCTTACCTTTGTAATAATTCTAAGCAACTCCAAAAGGTCCTGATATCCATGACTCAGGCTGAGCCAGCAGCTGGGGCTTCTTCTGCAACACTTTGGTTCTTCCTCCTAAACCTCTAACCTAATATTACCATACTATCCCACAGCTTATTTACTGTCTCAGTTACCTTCACATGAAACCTGGGCTTGTAAGATGGGAATAATTTAAGAAGAAGGTGGAGAGACACAGCCACCTGTTAGGAGGTCTAGGCTGCAGAGTCAGGGTCCATTTCAACCCTTGCCTCCCTCACTAATCTGGTCTTGCCTTGCCTCCCTCACTAATCTGGCATAGCCTGGTCTTGGTTCTGGAGACAGCCCTGAACAAATGTTGCCAATTCCTAACAGAGCCTGCGCTAGGGAATCAGGCTCCCCAAATGGCTGTGTCCTTCATTCTATTGGCCTGAATCCAGGGCAGTTTCATCAGGAAACTAACGAAGCTTAAGCTTCAGGGTCCCTCACTTTCACAGGCCCCTGTGAAAGCTAAGAGTCACTGGAATGTTCTAAATTGAGAGAGGGAAGTCAGATTGCAATCCAAGAGCATTCCTTTGTAACTTTTCTGATACTTACCTAAAGAGATTTCAGAAGAAAGATACCTAGAGATCCACGATTCCAATCATTTCTTCTGATTCTTTTTCCCTGTTTGAAATGACTGCTTGAGGGCCACCTGGGTGGCTCAGTCAATTGAGCCTTCGACTTCAGCTCAGGTCACGATCTCAGTTCATGAGTTCCAGCCCCGCATCGGGGTCTGTGCTGACAGCTTAGAGCCTGGAGCCTGCTTTGAGTTCTGTGTCTCCCTCTCTCTTTCTGCTCCTCCCCTGCTCACACTCTGTCTCTATCTCTCAAAAATAAATAAACTTAAAAAAAATTTTAAATAAATAAATGACTGCTTGGTTTTATAATTAATTTGGTGTTTGAAATTTTATTGTATTCTTTTCCTTAAAGATGGCCCCACAAAACCTGGATACCAGGCTAGATCAGGTTCTTATCCAATCTTTGCCTACTTTTTCTTCAGTGCTTCCCTGCCCTACTGTTCACCAAAACATCACAAGTACGGAAGGAGACTCTGCAGGGGTCTCTGTAGTGATGACTACATGGAGGACGGAATCACCCTCACTATTTGCTTTCTATCTTGAACCACAGGCACACATTGGATGCCTTACACCAATTCTACAAATGCTAGGACCCTCTCACGTTAGAAGTGCTTCCTTAGAAGTAAAAGATAAGACCTCTATGAGCTGGCTTCTCCCCCGAATCTGAAAACAATTTTGAAATAGTCTCTTTATGCTTACTTTTTTTCTTTAATATTTGTTTATTTTTTGAGAAAGAGAGAGAGAGGGAGCAAGCTGGGGAGGAGTAGAGAGAGAGGAAGAGAGAGATTCCAAGCAGGCTCCATGCTGTCAGCCCAGTGCTTGATGCAGGGCTTGATCTCACAAACTTTGAGATCATGACCTGAGCTGAAATCAAGAGTCGGACGCTTAACCAACTGAGCCGCCCCTCTATATGCCTACTTTTATGCATCAATGAGACTTTGAGTTAGGTTTAGATAAAGGGATAGCTGATTTGCAAATGGAAATGCAGCCTGAAGAATTTACTTAATGAAATGCCCTGGCTTTTTTTTCTTTACCATATATTTATTTTTGAGAGAGAGACAGAGCACGAGCAGGGGAAGGGCAGAGAAAGAGAGAGGGAGACACAGAATCTGAAGCAGACTACAGACTCCGAGCTGTCAGTACAGAGCCCAACGCAGGGCTGGAACTCACGAACCATGAGATCATAACCTGTGCCTAAGTCAGATGCTTAACTGGCTGAGCCATCCAGGCTCCCCAAATGCTCTGATTTTTCAATAGGATATGTTTGTGAGAAAAGGAACTCAGTTCCCAGCTAACCAATGACAACGTTGGCATCCTTTTGTCATTTAAGTTCTAAGGAATCTCTCCAGTTTACTGTCTAGCTATAGATGGGGAAAAATAACAATCCAGTGCATGCACTGCTGTGGAAAAGCATTCAGAGTTTTCAGTTTGGCTAAAAACGTGCTCCAAAGAGTCATTGCTTATAGCCACTGCTTGTGTAAACAGGTGAGAAAGATATACATAAATGGTCAGTTATTGAGTAATGGGAAAATTCCCAAGGAGGGAATGCTGGCCCACAGAGAGGCCAGGATGAGAAGGTAAATCCATGACAGGTTAAGAAGCTAGAAAAATCAGCAGGGCTGGGCGTAGGGTCTTGTATGCAGATTAGTTTGGGCTCTATTGAGGGATAATGGGAAGCCATTTATGAGTGTTAAACAGGACCATTCCGTGGCCAAATTTATTTTTGAAGAGATCTCTCTACCTGTGGTGTGAGGGATGGGTTAGTGGTAGATGGGGGACAAAATGGAAACAAGGTCAGGAAGCTGGAAGAGAGACGTTTGGAGGTAGGAAGGGTCCTGAGGATGGAGAGGAGGGAATAGATCCAAGACAGATCAGAAAATAATTTGGAAGTCTGTGGTAATTATTGGTTGTCAGAAGAAGAAGTTGCAAGAGAAGACAGACACAGGGTGACTCCCAGATTTCTAGTTTCGATGACTGGCTGATACCTGCCACTCGCTGAAAGAAAGAATACAAGAGAAGAAGCAGGTTGGATGATAGGGTGGTAACTTCAGCCAGTGGCAGGTCCAGAATTCCTACATAGAAGAGGTGCAGGGCAGCAGGGCTATGGGATTGGTCTCGAATCTATGTTTACAAAAATAAGCACTCTGGGGACACTTGGGTGGCTCCGTTGGTTAAGCTTCCAACTCTTGACTTCAGCTCAGGTCATGAGCTCTCTCCCTCTCTCTCTCTGCCCCTCCACCACTCCCTCTATCACACATTCTCTCTCTTAAAATAAATAAATTGGGGCGCCTGGGTGGCGCAGTCGGTTAAGCGTCCAACTTCAGCCAGGTCACAATCTCGCGGTCCGTGAGTTCGAGCCCCGCGTCAGGCTCTGGGCTGATGGCTCAGAGCCTGGAGCCTGTTTCCGATTCTGTGTCTCCCTCTCTCTCTGCCCCTCCCCCGTTCATGCTCTGTCTCTCTCTGTCCCAAAAATAAATAAACGTTGAAAAAAAAAATTAAATGTTTAAAAATAAATAAATAAATAAATAAATAAATAAATAAAATTAAATAAAACAAAACAAAAATCTGAATATGTCAACCGGAGGATCAGAGGAGAGCAGTACACGGAAGATGTAGATGTCTAATGGTTCAGAAAAGTAGTTGATCACCTTGACAAATTTAATGGCAGTATTTACTCCACACGCTCCATAAATAGATTCACTTGAGATCACTATTATTCAGATAACACTTAATATGTACTTTATAGAGGTTTATTTTATTTTAAAAAATTTATTTATTTCTTAAAATAGCTTCTATACCCATTTTGGGGCTCAGACTCACAACCATGAGATCAAGAGCCACAGGCTCTTCTGACTGAGCTAGCCAGGCATCCCTATAGAGGTTTAAATAGGATCAAACATTGAGGGGTGCCTGGGTGGCTCAGTTGGTTAAGTGTCTGACTTCGCCTCAGATCATGATTTCATCATGGTTTGTGGGTTCGAGCCCCACATCGGGCTCTGTGCTGGCAGCTCAGAGCCTGGAGCCTGCTTTAGATTCTGTGTCTCCCCCTCTCTCTGCCCCTTCCTCTCTCTCTCTCTCTCAAAAATAAACATTAAAAAAATTTTTTTAATGATCAGTGAAATTCATACTTAAAACATAAATTGTTTTTAAAAGAAAGCAAATCTCAGAACAGTATGTGTAATATGATTCCAGTTAAGTAAAACATAATGTGTGTGTGCAATTTGTGTGGGCGTGTATACAAGCATGGGTCTGTTCCCCAGATTGCAGAAAACAATGCTGTGCCATATCTACACGGGACTGTCTTCCAGACTTCACACAACTGCATAGAACCAATTTTGCCATATTCATCCAGGACCGCTTGACGAACAGCTTTGAATTTTTTTTTTCAAGTGAAAAGTATTATAGGAAAAGTAAAATGTAGTCTTCTATCAAAAGTGAAGTTCCTGGGGCGCCTGGGTGGCGCAATCGGTTAAGCGACCGACTTCAGCCAGGTCACGATCTCGCGGTCCGGGAGTTCGAGCCCCGCATCAGGCTCTGGGCTGATGGCTCAGAGCCTGGAGCCTGTTTCCGATTCTGTGTCTCCCTCTCTCTCTGTCCCTCCCCCGTTCATGCTCTGTCTCTCTCTGTCCCAAAAATAAATAAACGTTGAAAAAAAAAATTTTTTTTTTAAATAAAAAAAAAAGTGAAGTTCCTGGAATCAAATATTTATTTTATCTCCTTTCACCTGACAGGCATTTGAAGGCGTTATCTGGCGTGTCTTAATGAGGCCTACAAGGTCGTCGGTGCTCCTCAACCCCTTTCCTACTACTCTTTCTTCACTTGTGCTCTCGAGCCCTGGGCCTCATGTGCCAAAATTGATCCCTTAAGGCCTCCACGTTTATTTTCCCCTCTGTCCGGAACACTCTACCTCATACTTTGGTATGGTTGATTTCTTCTCATCATTCAGACCTCAGCCCAAATGTTTCCTCCTCAGTAAGGTCTTCTCTGATGACCCAACCCAAAGTAGCTTACTCCACCCCCGACACAACGCGCCGTTTTATTCCGCCATAGGACTCACTGTCTCAAATTATAGTGATTATGTATTACTTGCTTATTGCCTATCTCTTCCCTTAAAGTGTAAGCTCTGTGAGAGCAGGGGCCTTGTCTGAATTGTCATCCCCTGTCCCTACAACAGAGCCTAGCCACTCTCTGAATGTTGTGGAATGAAATGATACACTGATGGAATATCATTCAGCACTAAAAAGGAATGAGCTGTCAAGCCATGAGAAGACATGGAGGGAACTTAAATGCATGTTGCTAAGTGAAAGAAGCCAATCTGAAAAGGCTACCTGCCATATGATTCCAACTATATGACATTCTGGAAAAGACAAAACTATGGAAACAGTGAAAAGATCAGTGGTTGTCAAGGGGCCAAGGGGGAAGGAGGGATGAATAGGTGGAGTACTGAGGATTCTTACTGCAACTCTGTATGATATTGGAATGTCCTAATACATTTGTTCAAACCCATAGAATGTGAATGTATCAAACCCACTAAGAGTGAACCCGGATGTAAACTGTGGACTCTGGGTGATAATGATGCATCAGTATAGGTTCGGCGATTGTAATAAATGTACCACTCTGCCGGAGGACGTTGGTATGGGGAAGGCTATATATGAGCTGGAGCAAGGAATATATGGGAAATTGGTGTCCCTTCTGCTTAATTTTGCTGTGAACCTAAAACTTGAGAAAATGAACATATTAAAAAAAAAAAAAAGTACATGGCCCAAGTTGTTGAAATGGTTTCAACTCACTTGTGTGAGTAGAACATTGAGAAACATTACTTGACATCAAGATTGGCCTGGGAAAGCTTGAATCAGGAAAGCCTAAGCCAAAACGTTAGGCAGTGTTTCCCAAATTGGAGTTCCATATTCTGTGTTTAAATAAAATTAAGCATGTTTCTTTATTGAGAGACTGAGTACTTTCGCAGCTCACATGTGTACTGTGACTCTCTAGGGTGAATAGCATATGTAGTTACTTCCTAAGATTTGATCCAGAACCCATTCTTCATGCCATGTCTTTATCACGAATGAGCCTAAGTCCAGATGAATGCCAGTGGTTACCCTGTAGAGCAGCTTTAAATAGTCAAATATTTCCCCTCAGAATTAATCCAACATAATTTAGTTATTTTATTTTGCTGATTTCAAACCACTAGAATCCAACTTCCATGACAATAGTGGTTTTTGTCTGTTTTATTCTCTATCGTGTTCTCAATGTCCATAGCAGTGCCTGGCATATAGCAGCAGGTGCTCAATAAATATTTGTGGAAAGAATGAATGAATGAGCAAATGAATAAAAACAATTCTTGTTCTGTCCAGAAAGTCCTCTGTGTAAAGGGCAGAAATTTTAGTACTAGGTAATAATACATTCTGATCCATGTGGTTTATATTTCTGGGCTATTTGTGTAATATTTATTCTTGCTGCTGTTTTCCCGAAGCATTTCTTCCTGAATGGACACATTGAAGGAGTTAAGAAAATGAAGGAAGAGTGAGGGCCTTGGGTCCTGACCCCACTCTACTGGTGATGATGGTAACTAACATTTGTGTTGGAATTCTTCCAAAAGTTATTGCATTTGGCTCTCAAAACACCTGGGAGGCACGTGTCATTACCTTCATTTTCAGGTGGACAGGGAGGCTGAGAGACACTCTCTCAATGCCACTCTGGAGGTATTAGATCAGCCTTGATCTAAGCCTTGGTCTCACTTTGTCAAAGTCCATGTTCATTCCATGGCCCCGGGCTGTCTCTCCAGCTGACTGTGTGCTGGGAAACCATTGCCCCTTTCTTGGTTCCCACATCTGAAAAATGCCCACAGGATTTCTTAGGTTCCTTCCAACTTTACATTCTATGACTCTGTGAGCCTTTTTTTTTTCCCTCCATCTAAATTGCTAAACATCCTACTCTTGATCCCAGGGTCATGAGTTTAAGCCCCATATTGAGCATGGAGGCTACTTTAAATAATAAATAAATAAATAAATAAATAAAGTACTATAGCTTTAAAAAGTACTATAATAATATTTTATTTCTACTTGCAATTACACAGCTCTTTTAAAATCTGATTGAGGTGCTAAAGAAAATCAAAGAAATTATGAAAATTTTCTTTCTTTTTAAGTAATGCCTGCAAACAATACCTTACCAAAGTGAATTGGTTTTGTTAAGTGTAGTATCCTCAGAAAGGTCTTCATTATTAAAAAAGAAAAAAAAAAAATGCCATGAGAGGATTTGTCTCTGAGCTTATTTCAAAACAAAAAATATGGAGAAAATATAGCAATGTTTCTAGAAATCAAGCTATTTAGAACCGAATAAAAATAAATAAATATGAAATATTTAATCACCTAGTAGCTAAATAAATAAACCTTTTCAGAAAGAAAAGGCAAAGCCTGGTCCTCACTGTGTTTTTTTACCTGATAAATTCCCTTTGTATGCAAAACATTTGCATTATTCACATACCCTTGTCTGTTTAAGGCAAGGCAATAAAACTACTATTGGGCTACACAGCCAAGAGAGCAAGTGAGTTGTTTGTGTTTCTTCTCCACAGGGCATTTTGTTTGGTCTCAAAAATTTTTTTGTGGCCATATAGAAATAATCTACTTTTGGTGTCATGTGAAAAAACTTTACACAGAAAAATCTGTACTTATACATTCTTTTTTGGGATTTTATTGTGCTAAAAAGTAGAATTCACACCGGCCAAAAAAAAAAAAACCAACCCCAAACATGCAAAATATTTTTGTGCACACACCTCGAACACACTACATTCCACCATTGAAGATTTTGAAATCTTAAAATTAAAAAAAATCCCAAAGCAAGAGTACCTGGGTTGAAAAGTTAACATTATACAAGCTAGATTCCTAACACAAACACTGCAGACACAAGTCACTCCATTGCAAAAAGTTAATGTTTATAAGGCTTAAATAAATGTCACCAATGAAGAGACAAAAACCGTAGATCCAAAGTGTACTCCCCACCAGGAAGTATTAAAAATTGATGTTGTAGTACATCCATGATATTAACTTCAAACAGATACCACCTTAGCCCCAAAGTTACGCCAAACTCGCAAACACCGAGGGAACCATATTCAAAACTACCTTCTTTTTCTGCTACCTTTAAAATGGTTTTATATTTGTTTTGTGTGTTTGGTAAATAAGAGTCCCTCAGAATCTACACTAGCTCTGAGATGTAGAAAAACCGATTCGATCAATGAACTCCTCTGAATGATGAAGTTGTCCTCTGAGATGCGTCACTTTTCTGTTTAATGATCACGTACTTTGTAGTGATCACGTGTCTGTGTGTGTGTGTGTGTGTGTGTCTGTGTCTGTGTTTGCGTGCGCACGTGTAAACCCTTTTAAAAAACTCTAAACTCTAGGGAACATTTTTTTTCCTTTCCTCGAGACCAGTCCCTAAAAATGTGTTGTTTTTTGTTTTTGTTTTTGTTTTTTAAAGAAAACCTGCCTAGAGCTTTTCCGTACAGTCAGCAACCTCCTTATCCCTGTATATTTGAACTTTCCCAAAATAACAGAAAGCTCCAAGGTACTTGTTGGCAACTCCTGAAAAATCTCCAGTCACTCCCAACAGATTTTACTGTCTGGTACTTTTTAGATTCACTTTCTTAAGGCACCACAGAAGAAAAGGAGGGCCCTGTGGTAGGAGCACGTTCACGTCCCTCCTGGTGCTCCCTCGGGGACACGGCTTCACCCTTGGGAAAAAACACGGGCCTCCTGCTAGGGATGCATCCTGCCGTTTCTCTCTCCCTCAGGGAGAAGGGACACACACTGGTAGAAAGGCAGTCCCCTGGAAGCCTCAGTTCTCAGAAGAAAAAGTGTTCTAATGCATTCTCATAAAACATGCAAAGAGAAAATCCAAAACAGGAGTGAGAAGAAGGTAGCAGTGAGTTGGAAGAGTGCCTAAGGATTGTGTGCGAGTGAGAAACACCTGGTCAAACTGCCTACTTCAACGCCTTGTTCAATGAGCGTAATAACAGTGCATCCTAAAGGGAAAGAGAAGGTACCGTTTCTAACCTCAGAAACTAACAAGCTTCTCTCTTTATCACCCAACAGCTTTAAAATGCTTACTTAACTCAAACTATCACCAACATTTGAAAGAAGTTTGAAGACTCAAGACTATTTCAATAAACATTTCAATAATTGCTAGATCAACTCAGCTCCTACATTTTCAAAACGTCGGCCAAAATGGCAAATGAGTACGTATCGGTCCATCTTTCCCTTCCAGCAGTCAACACAACTGTACATAATCAGTGTGCTGCACTTAAAGGAACATTTGTGAAGGACGGCGCAGCTCGGAGGTGGGAGGTCCTACCAACACTTGCGTTTTTACCGAGGCTGGCAGAACGCAAGGTTCCTCCTCCCCATCCAGAGTTTGGGCATGTTCTCAGCCCATCCTGCCATCCTGTTTCAGACACTGTCTCTCCTTTCTTGTCCACAGGTCATTAAGCCTGTTGGGGGAAGGGGTGCTGAGGAAGACTTCATAAGTGAGCAGTCACGGGATTGGGAGTGAAATACATGCACAAGACCGAACATTCATGCTCACGAACTTCATGAAGCAAAACAAAGGCTCGACACAACCCGGAGTCGCTTTAAAACCTCCTCTCACACACAGCAGAGCAAAACTGGAAAAACCCAATTACACTTTCCCATCAAAATTCAAAAAAGAGCTAAACCTTCTGGGGACATAGGATGTTTTAGACGGAAAGAAGGTGGCTGAAGGGCCCTTCTTTTCTCAGCTGTCTGCAGCATGAGCCAGAGCCCTTCCTGAAGCTCTGTCAGCTGCCCAGCGGCTCCCAGAAAACACCTCTTAGACGCCTGGACTCCCTCAGCACGCCCGACTCTGCTCAAGGTCTGAAGAAGTCTGATGCTCAGAGGTAGCTCCATGACGCTAGTAATAGAATAACACTTCCTTTTTTGGTGAGGAAAGCCCAATCGGTCTTAGCTAACAAGCCCTCAGCTATGGCTCTAAAAATACCCCGCAGCAAGCACTGCTTGGCACTTCATTCTGTTTGCCAGAGAACTCCACAGAACGTTTCAGATTCTCCATAACTGCTCTGAGCTCTGTCCCTGCTCTAGTGACCTCGGGAAAGTGTATCACTTCAAGAAGATGACTTTTTGTTTTTCACTTTAGAGTTCTTGGAATTCTGTCCCGAACGTCTGAATTACAACTCCAGCCTTGGATTAATTACTAGCTTGGTTTAGGAATCTTCGTTTGGCTTCTAGTCTGAACTATGCAAATACACGATCTGTGTGCAGAAGGAAGGACTAAAATTACACTTCAAAAGGGCTCAGTAGCTTCCTGTCTTCCCCCTTTCCCCCCAGAAAGAAACATCAGCCTCCTTGAATCCTTTGTCGCCAGCAGCAGGAGCAGCTCCCGGCCTGTCCGCGTCAGACGCTCCGGGCTCTCTACACATTGATGGCGTGTGCGTGCTTCTTGCACAGGGGTTTGTCCTTCTTGGAGTAGAATGGCTGCCCCTCCAGATTCACGTGGCAGACCTGGGGACAGAGAACAGACGGCCATGAGGCAGGCCCTGTCTCTCCTCACTACAGATTCTTAATGACGTAAGCAGCGTAGATGTTCGAATTATGGCATATTTAAGGCTTCCAAAGAGGAACGTGGAACTAAATTCCAATTAAATTAAATGGCAGACACAAAATTTGCAAGATGAAGATGAGTGACCAATGCTATCCAAAATTTACAAAAGGGGCACCCGGGTGGCCCAGTTGGTTAAACTTCTGGCTTCAGCTCCGATCATGATCTCATGGTTTGTGAGTTCAAGCCCCACGTCGAGCTCTGTGCTGACAGCTCAGAGCCTGGAGCCTGCTTTGGATTTTGTGTTTCCCCTCTCTCTCTGCCTCTCCCCTGCTCACGCTCTGTCTCTCTCTCTCTCTCTCAAAAATAAATAAATAAATAAAATGTTTTTAATTTACAACCAGTAAATTACAAACCAGTATAGAATCATGAGTCAATATCCACAGAGTTGATTAACATCCAAGTAAATAGCATTAGTAAATTAGCAAACACATCAAAGAAGATGATCCTCATCAATAAGTGAAGGAAAAATAAATCAAAATCTCCATGAAAGACCACTAGGTATCTATTAATCTAACAAGGTAAAACAAACAAACCAACAAAACCTCCCCAATCACTTGCTACCATTAATCTTACATGACTGTATGCCAAAAAGTAAAAAAAAAAAAAAAAAGAAGTATCAACAGTCAACGATGCCAAAAGGGAATCAAGCCTCCTTGTGCACTGCTAGGGACACAGCTCGGTGAATCAGCTCAGTCTTCTGTAGGGAATGTGGCAGCAGCACTGAAAAGGAGCCATAAAGATGTGCCTGCCTGCCTGGTACCACTGGGGAGGAGTTTATCTTATAGAAACTATTGCACAGAACAATGTGCGCTGAAGCAAAAATTCAAAACCACTAAAACATCTCTCTATAGGGAGGTAACTAAGTAAATTCTTTTGGTACATTTTCCAATGGAATGCCATCATGCAAAAGATAAATCAAATATGGAAAAGTGTATGCAGGGAGACATTATATGAAAAAAGGCAAAATTATACATCCACATGATGACAACATATGAGGGCAGTTTGAAGATGGTGACATCACAGAAAGAAGAAAGCTAAGTAACATTTGTTGAGGCTACTATGGGCCAAGCAGGAGACCTGACACTCTAAATACATCATCTCATTTAATCACAAAATCTTTTGGAAAGGTATAACTTTTTCTCATTCCACAAGTGAAGAACTGTAGCTCAAAGAGCCAAGTGTCTTGCTTAAGTCACAGACCTAGCAAGTTATGGAGTTGGGACTCCATGTCCAGATCTCCAAGACTCCAGTTTCAAGCTCATTTTCCCTACACCCCACAGCAAAGAGGAGTTATACTTACCTGAAATTGTTCTGGGCTTATGGACTTGTGTAGAGGTAGCCCTCCACGTTTGTTGGACTAGTCGTATATACAGGCTGGCCCTGGGTGGGCAATACGCCAATGTATCAGAGTCAGCTGGGAGGTCACATTGGCTGGGATGGGCCCCAGTGTCATAGAGGTCACTGAACATTTCAGATGAGGAGAAGAATTGGGGACCACATTCAGGACACTGACATCAGAAGGAGAAGTGTAGGTGCAGTTCCCACACAGAATGCATGAGGATAGAGAAATCACCCTCTTGAAGTGAGTGTAGGTCAGTGAGCATGTGGCCACTCCAAGACAGTTGGAAAGAAAAGTGGCATCACGGTGGGCCCACGTGCAAGTCCCTAATGACCCAGTTGAGGATGTTATACTTGGGATCACACAGGGCTGCCAATGGGCCCCAGAAACCAATGACCTAGAAAAGTGACTGAAAATATCCCAGGTGGGTACAGTGATATTGAGTGTAACCACGCTCTTGTGTGACCTCAAGCTGCTGGTGAAGACAAGCCCAAAATCCAACAGTGAGGTTGGTTTCAGGGAAGATAGAAAGGCAGCTCTGGAGTGAGTTCTCACGGAGCTGCCTGTCAACATCTGGGGTTCCTGTTCTAGTCTGGGACAATGCTGGCTACTTGTGAGAACTTTGATATAAGTTGGAGAGCGTGTTGGGGACTAAAGACCAAGAAGTGAGGAAGGGCCAGAGCTTCAGGGGTGACTCATTGGTAAGAGATGGAGCTGAGGTCAGAAAACATCATAGAGAGGTCATGCTCATTGTCTTGGGCTAGGAGACCCTGTATGGGATACAAGGTGGCTTCATGGTGGAGATCCTCAGACTACTCAGCAGAGGGGCACAGCAGGGATGGTCCAACCCCCAGGCTCCATGGTCAAGTGGCATCAAGGCCTGACTGGGAAGGAGTGGGGGTCATGGACAGTGCTGGAAGGCAATGAAATGGGCCAGCTACAACAGCTCCTATGAGGGCTTCCTACAAAAGTTACACCACTGTCCCCCCCCTCCTGATACCCACACCAGTGAGGAAGGTCTAGAAACCCAACAAGACTTAGAGGAAAAGAGGGGCCACAGTAAGACACCTTTGTCCCACATCCTTTCCATTGGAACTCAAGTGCCAAAGCCAGACAGGAGCTTAACCTTCATCCTGACCCACACAGCCCTTCTCAGCCATCATTTTATATGCATGGGACTATAGAGGGGCTGTCTTCTCCTGTTCTTTAATTGCTCATATACGTCAGCTTTGCTTTCCTTTCAAGATTCCAAACTCCTTGAAGGTGGAGACTTGTTCTGGGATACGCTTGTAGTCCCCAAGCTCAAGAAATATTTGGTAAATTGAATTAGTCTAAAGTTATGTGCTCCCCTGAGATCTAACTGATAGGAAAACAGCATATCAGCTGGGAGAGCTAGTTTTTGATCTTCTTTTCTTACTAGGTTTTTTTTTAAGTTATAGGAAAATATACGCTCATCAAAGGTGATTTGGAAATATAAAGTGGTAGATAAAGGACCCCCTCCCCACAAAAGACCCTCACAGTTTTCCAATCAAAAGATTGCTTTCCAAAACCTAAAACCAAAACCGTGCTTTACTTCGATATATCTAAACAGGGCAGTGAGCGCCACACAGGACCACTTTGGAGGAAGATGTAATGACTCACCACACTGATTTTCCAAAGAACAGGATGAGCCTGGCTTCTTTGGGTGGATTCTTTGGGCACTGCTATGGGTCTCTCACACCTGACTGGAATTTATTTGCAATCTCGACCTGAACAACCCCATGCTTTACTGCTTCTTCTGGTCTCTCTCTGGGATTTATGCCACTGTGACCCTCAGCCAAACATAGTGGGCTTGAGGGAGGAGACCCATGCTCACCCCTCCATGTGACACAGACCTCTTGTTATCCTGCCCTCAGAGAATAGGCCTTCTGTGCCACTGTCTGCCCTGGACCTTCTCCAAGTCACTTGGATTCTTCTGGAAGTTGGGTAACCAGACTTGCAGGCAGCATCTTAGGATAAGACAAGCCATGGCTTGAATATAAGGGTCAGACAGCCCTATGTGCCTTGCTGAGCCATGGCTCTGTAGGGGACAACCCAAAAGCCAAGATATTCACATTGTTACTCCTTTGCAGAGGGGAGGACCTGATGTATTTAAAGGACCCTAAAAGGCAAGGAGAAAATCTATTCCAAAAGCTGGAAAATCAGTGTTTGGATTGAATTGTGTGTTTCCTTCCCCAAATTCATATGCTGAAGTCCTTACTTCCAGTACCTTCAATCTACCCAGTGCAGGGACACAGTGGTGACCTTATTTGGAAGTAGGATCTTTGCAGATGTAATTAAGATGTAAGTTAAATGAGGTCATATTGGAGTAAGGCGGGCCCTTAATCCAATATGACCAGTGTCCTTATAAGAAAACGAGAAGCTATAGAGAGACACACATGCAGAGGAGAACGCCATGTGAGGACACAGGCACACAGAAGGAAGGCGGCCGTGTGACCGTGGAGGCAGAGACAGAATTTCCGTAGCTGTAATTCAAGAAACGTCAGAGATTGCTGGCAACCATCAGAAGCCGGGAGAGGGAACGTGGCCCTTGAATTTGGATTTCTAGCTTCCGGAACTGTGAGAGAATACATTTCAGCTGTTGAAGCCATCAGATTTTGGTATGTTGTTGCAGCTGCCCTAGCAAACAAACACACCGAGTCAATACAGTGCACCCCATGAATGGAGGCGTGGAAACCTGAAGCGCATTGCAGTAAACTTCATGGCGAGGGTTGTCCTATCTCCTCAGTCTATAAAAATTGCTCAAGTTTAAACTGCATGGATATTTGATACATACCACACTTTACCTTGGCAGCTCTGGTTTTAAAAAAAAGAAAAGAAAAAAGAAAGTAGTAGCAGCACATTAATTTTCCCAAATAAAGTTCAGGCAATTGCAGACTCACATGACAGGACTTTCTCAGGGCTGAATATTCCCTAAATCTAAGGCAGAGTCTAAATGTCGGTGACTTCTTGCTGTGTCTCCTCCCCAACCTGAAGCCCTCGGAAGGAAAGTGCCAGTCTCATGGGAAAAATGACCTGGCTGTTTGGCAGAAATAAATGGCACGTGGTTAATAGTTAATCTAGGGTTTATCTCCTGGCAACTATATATCAAGAACAAGACCATTTAGGAAAATAAAATGATACTCAGCCCCAATTCCTAAAGATTCTCTCAAAAAAAGCCTTATCTCAGCTTTTCATAGGAAGAGTCAACAAGCTACAATCTGGTGTTTCACGGCGAAAATTTGGGGGAAAACCCTTAAATCACTTCATCATATCTAACACATCTTATAACCATAGGAAACCAACCATCTCTATTTTAACCCAGGCATCATTCACTGCTTCCAAGTATTTTATTTATTTGTTTGTTTATTTATTTATTTATTTATTTATTTATTTATTTATTTTTGAGGGAGAGAGAGAGACAGAGCATGAGCAGGGGAGGGGCAGAAAGAGAGGGAGACACAGAATCCAGAGCAGGCTCCAGACTCTGAGCTGTCAGCACAGAGCCTGACACGGGGCTCGAACTCACGTCGTTGCTCCCAACTGTTGAGAGCACTGCTGGTGAGGCCAGGTGCTGGTCTGACAGACCCTGGGAGGACACTCTGCTGTCCTTATGAGATGGAGAGTAACAAAGTCACATTGCTTTATGCATACTTACTAGTAATAAAACTTTGCCTGACTGTGACATATCAAGGCATCACGATACTTGCCAGCTTTTAAAAATGACCAGAGTATCAGAAGGCCAGAGTTGAAAGGGGTGTAGAGGGTTGGTCACCTGGCCCCACTAGGTCCCTCCTGCCCCTTCTCAGAAAGTGAGAACCCCAGGCTAAAAACATACCGCACAGATGAAGCAGGTGTCATGCCAGGTGTGGCCCAGGGCTTCAATAAACTTGTCTCCAGCCTCCACAGGGAAATCACAGCCATGACACTTGGTGCTGAACAGATTGACGTAGTCTGAAATGAAAGGCAGAGTGAGGACCTGGCATCCAGGCAGGCTGGGAGAAGCATCCTGGATGCACTGACCCAATGCCAGGAGAGCACCCCATATCACTGAACTGGGGCAGTGGGTACAACCGAACTGGTTACTTGTCATCCTGCAGACAAATGTTTAGTTACATGATTGGGTTTCTTTCCTTTTCAATACTTTGTCGTGGTGTTGTATGGATTCAGGCTTAGTTGCCACTCATGGCTGGTTTGATTTGCAAACACTGTCTGGATCTGTCACTCACTTTCTGCAGAGTGATTTTCTCCTCTGTCTCTGTCAGCTTTTATAGCCTAAACCAACCAATCCCAAAAAAGAAAAAAAAATCGTATTTCCCAATAGCTATGCTTAGTTTGGAAGAAGGAGAGCCCTTAACATTTTTAGGAATTATAGTATGTTCTTTGTTTGGAAATTCTTCTGTCATTGGGCATTTGTGTTGATAACGAATTTTCACTACTAGAAACAATATTTGAACTACTATGTTAAGACATGACCCCCATCCCCCACCCCAGCCAAAGAGATAATAATACCAAGTGTTATTTGTATAATGCTTTGCAGCCTACCAAGCATTCTCACATAGATAGTATTATTTACTAGTATCTCAATGTCATGGTCTATGTATAAGTTTGTATTAGCTTTCTTTCCACCCTCAACACAGTGCTTGACACACAAATCCATACCCAACACATACGTGTTGAATGAATGCATGAATAGATGAACCAGTGAATCAGTAAGTCAATGAATAAACTTAATCTTCAAAAAACATCCCTCAGAGATGGAACTATAATCATTTTTTGTTTTGTTTTGTTCTGTGGATGAGGAAACTGAGGCTCACCAGAGTCACACAGCTGAGACACAGTGGGCCCATCCTTCTCCAACTCAGGAGCTGCCTGTCTGGGTCCCAGGGGCAGCTGTTCCACTGCACTCACTGTAGAACTCTTCCAGATTCTTTTAGAGAAGTTAGGTGCCTTTTACAAAGCCTTCATTTCCCTAGAGGTACACTTGTCTCTCCACAGTTGGCTTTTCATTTTATCATTTTTCTGCTCAGTTCTCCTTGGGGACAGTGAGCCTGTTTGCCATTGTAGGCCACATGCGGAGAGGCAGTGAGCCACGGGGTGTTACGAACTTGGGTTCTTTTTGTTTTGAGAGAGAGAGAGAGACAGAGTATGAGCGGTAAAGAGGCAGAGAGAGAGGGAGACACAGAATCTGAAGCAGCCTCTAGGCTCTGAGCTGTCAGTACAGAACCCAATGTGGGTCTCAAACTCATGAACCGCAAGATCGTGTCCTAAGCGAAAGTTGGACATTTAACCGACTGAGCCACCCAGGTGCCCCATGAACTTGGGTTCTGAAGAAAGAAAGCACTGAGCCCAAGTCCCAGCTCTATTCAGGAATTGTTCATACCTGGGACAAACCACCCAACTCCTCAGTGTCTCATCTTTCAGTACCTAAGTTGTGGAGTGGTTGTACAGATTAAATAAGATAATGCATGTGAATGTACTTGGCACACTCAGAAATAGTGGCTCTTACTGTGAATGTCTTTATAAATGATAAAAGGAGGGAAGGAAACGTGATCCAAGTGTCTATTATGCACTGGTCCCATATTAGTGCTTTCCTAAGTTTCTTGGTGAATCTTCACAGCAGGTCTGTGAAGAAGTATTATTCCCATTTTAAAGACAAGGAAACTGGCCGTAGAGGTTCCAGCACACAAGCAGTAGGAGCCTGATGGACTCCAAAGTTCATTCTCTTTCCACAATTTTATGCAGTCTTCAGTTATCTATTTGCCATTGAGCTTTGATAAGTTATATCTCTTGCATATTTTTTCCAATGTATGGTTTTCCCTTTGGGGTTTAATTACAGTTTGTCATGCAAATGTCGTTATAAATATCACAGTCTGTTAATCCTATCTCTGACAGGATTCTTAATTTGTTTGGTGGGCAGAAATCTATCACCTCACCAGAGCAAAGAAAACATTATTTTGCTTCCTTTACAAAGTTACAGTTTACAGTTGACTCTGTGCTCTGTAAGAACTAGTGTGGGTGAGAAACAGGATCATAGGCTACCCCATCTCCACGGGAGGGCCAGCCTTGCACCCCCACTTCTGACTTCTCTCTCATTACTCCCAGCCTCCAGATGCCCTGGGCTCTGTCTCTCTCCTTTACCTCATCATGCCTGTGTATGAACCAGGCCCTGGGCTTGGAAAACCATCCCCACTTTGTCTACCTTGGATCTCTACAATCCTTTGAGCCAGGCCTTCCTCCTGGGAAGCCTTCATCCTCTACCTCAACCAAGAGAGACAAGATGACCTTCCTGGGGGCTTCTCTTGGCTTCCCTGCCTTCTCAATCCATTCATTCATCCATTCAATCATTATCGCTGGACTATCCATTTATGTGATGGCATATCACATGATGATGTATCTGCTTGAGGTTTTTGAGGACAAAGACCCATTCCCAATGCACAGTGTCTTTCATAGGAACTGGCACATACTTGATGGATAAATGATGAATGGAAAAACAAAAGAAATGTTCAGAAAACCTTATTAAATACTGGTTCCTTTTCTCGTTGTGCAGCCTAAGATTAAGCTCTTAAAATGGAATGTCTAGTCTTGCCTACTGATCGGTTTTTCTGTTTTATATTTGATTTTGTATGGTCTTAAGAAGTGCCTGCCACTTTGTTTTAAAATTTGGTAGCACAAGTCTTGGCCCTAATACGTTTTTTTGAAGTTAATATATTTCTCATTTATCCTAAAACAATGAGAATATAATTGGAAGTAAGTTTGTGCATGGGTCTTTCCCACCAGGACCATAATCTAGCTCCTCATTTATTTATTTCTTACTTCATTTCTCCTATTAGGTCTTTATAATTTTCTTTGACTTACTCTTTTATGCCCCAAGTTGAATTCATACCCTGTATTTAATGGATTTTATTGCTATTGTAAAAGGGTTTCCATCCACCAAATCACAGGTGCTCTCTGTTGAAAAAGGGCTTAGCTCTTTCCTAGAGCAGTTGTTCTCAAACAGAATCATCTCGAGTGTTCACTAAAACACAGATTGCTGGGCCCCACCCTTCAGAGTTTCTGATTCAGCAGATCTGGGGTGAGACCCGAAGATCTGCATTTCTCTGATCCTGATACTGCTGGTCTTGGGATCATACCTCAATTCTCAAACCTAACTGAATATAGGATCATCTGTGTGGGGGGAGAGTGATGAAATTCTGCATCTGTAGGTCTGAGAATTGATCTTTCTAGTACCTTTATTTTTTTAATTTTTAATTTTTTTAGTGTTTATTTTTAAGAGAAAGAGCATGAGCAGGGGAGGGGAAGGGAAAGAGGGAGACACAGAATCCGAAGCAGGCTCCATGCTCTGAGCTGTCAGCACAGAGCCCGACACGGGGCTCGAACCCACAAACCGTGAGATCATGACCTGAGCCACAGTCAGACGCTTGACCTACTTACTGAGCCACCCAGGTGTTCTTTATGTCTTTAAAGTTTCCCAGGTGGTTGTGATACCCCACCATTCTGGGTCACTGCTCCAGGGCAGGCCCCTCCATGAAGGGCTGACCTTCCTACCTCTCTTACTTACGTGCAAGGTATCATATATAAAAGTGTCAGCTCATCATGGCAATTGATGAAATCTTTTTGAGTCTAGATCCTATCATTCTGGCATTCTCCCTTCTGTGTCTTCTTCCAAGTTGCTGATAAAAATGATGACAAGAGATACCACCTCACCCTCATTAGGATGGCAGCTACCAAAAAAACACAGCAAAATTTGCAAGTGTAGGCAAAGATGGAGTGAAATTGGAACTCTGTGCACTGTTGGGATTGTAAAAGGGTGCATCTAGTATGAAAGTTCCTGAAAGCCTCAGAAAATGAAATACCACATGACCCTAGCAATCCTACCTCTGGGTATATACCCCCAAAGAATTGAAAACAGGGTCTTTTAGGGGCACCTGGGTGGCTCAGTCCATTCAGCGTCTGACTCTTGATTTCTCATGGCTTGTGAGTTCAAGCCCCACATCAGGCTCTGTATTGACAGCACAGGACCTTCTTGGGATTCTCTCTCTCCCTCTCTCTGCCCCTCACCCACGTTCTCTCTCTCTCTCTCTCTCTCTCTCTCTCTCTCTCTCTCTCTCTCAAAATAAATAAACAAATAAACTTAAAAAACAAGAAAACAGGATCTATGGACACCCATGTTCATAGCAGCATTATTCACAATAACCAAAAAATGGAAGCAACCCAAATGTCCATCAGTTTTTTTTTGCCGGGGGGCGGGGGCTGGTTACTATGGAGAGGGACAGTGGTGATAGTGGAAATCTGTCGTTCTTTTGCAAGCCTCAGACACAAATTATGGAAGTTCTAATGCTCTCAGCCAATGAATAATAGCAATTTGTATTGACACAACTGCACACTTATCCATTATCTACTAATTATCTAACAATTATCACCACGCACTCATAAGAAAGGAAATGACATCATTATCTGCTCCCTTTTACAGATATGGAAACTGAGGCACAGAATGACTCAGTAACTAAGTCATTCAATTAATAAGAGCTAGAAAGAGAACTTGCCAGTATGCAAGAACCCAAGAAATTTCTTTTCTAACTTATTGTCAGGGGAAAATAGTTTTAGTCTACTTTGCTTTTCCCCTTGAGGAACTGGAATGTTTTCCCCTTTCTGATTTTAAAGTAAACTAACTTACTGTGTTTCTCTTTCTGCCCTCAAATTGGCTGCCCAGTCACTGTTGCTCTGTTATTCTTCACAATCAGCCTGCTTGCTTTTCCCTTTTCTGCTTGGTGCTGATTTTCTAGTTCTGTTGTATTAACCTTCATGTCCACGTTACCTTTGTTGGAACCTGCCTCAAACCCTCTTCTGAAAAAGGCAGGCTATGCATAAATGAGTGAGTGAGTGGCTGATTAGCCAGGACAGCAAATCTCTAGTAGAGTGCTTTGTCTTCAGAATTTACAATACTTTACTCCAAGTTTAAGGTAAAATGTAGCATTTGGGGAAAAGAGAAACTCTGAATTCAGACAGGGAGATCATAGGACTCTGGAAGAACATGAGAGGGGCAGGGAAAGGGGCTTTCACGTGTTTGATGCTTTACACACTTTCTCAGGTTAAATCCTCACTACAACTCATGAGGCAGGTGTTTATATGCCCCCTTTTTACAGATGGGGAAAGTGAGGCTCAGAGAAGTTTAATAACTCACCCAGGGTTACAAAGCCCGTCCAAGGTGGAACCTGGGACAGAACCTAATTCGAAGTCCAGAGCCAAAGCCTTTTCAGACTCGACCTTGTGGTCTCTAGATCAAAATCATCTGAAGGGTTCCCAAGTGGTTACAAGATGCCACCTGTGATCCACATATTTGGTGCAGGGAAGGGAGCAAAGATTGAATGTGGAGGGGAAAAAAGAAGCTATAGACCCGACTCCCAGAAAACCATGATTCTGCCATTTGGAGCCTCCTGATGGTCCCATGTGAACAGACAAAGGCAGGAGTTCCCCGTACCTGCCCCATTCTCCCACACCACCAGGCCTCCCCGCAGCACAGTGGTCCTACCTTTCTCGCAGTAGGGCTCCCCATCTTCCATGTGGAAGAGGCTGTTCCCAAAGGGCTTTTTGCAGGCTGCGCAGACAAAGCAGGTGGTGTGCCATGTCTGTCTCAGGGCATGCATCACTTCCTGGGGGAAAGAGCCTCAGCTCAGGTCAGAAAGCTCCCGGGGAGAGAGGAAGCTGGGGCTGCTCTCCCTCACCAGGCTCTGGCTACTGCTGGAGCATCCCAAAGAGGAGCAGGACTAAGTGGGCCTTGGACGTGCTCAGGAAAGGCCTGGGAGTGGAGGGGTGAGGGCAGTGGCAGAGGAGTTCCTGCTCATGCAGCACTTGCTGGGTACCAGGTTCTGTGTCAGAATCATCTGGAAGGTGGTTACCTAAGCTGTGATTCTTTTTTAAATTTTTTTTTTCAACGTTTATTTATTTTTGGGACAGAGAGAGACAGAGCATGAACGGGGGAGGGGCAAAGAGAGAGGGAGACACAGAATCGGAAACAGGCTCCAGGCTCCGAGCCATCAGCCCAGAGCCTGACGCGGGGCTCGAACTCACGGACCGCGAGATCGTGACCTGGCTGAAGTCGGACGCTTAACCAACTGCGCCACCCAGGCGCCCCCCTAAGCTGTGATTCCTAACCCTCCCATCAAAGCTGGTGAGGAAGTACTGCTTATGGCCGCCATTTTCCCAAAGGAGCATGGGGGGGGGGGTCAAGGCCATATGTGGGTGCATGGCAAGGTCAGTCTATGAAGTGATAACTTGTTTTGCAGAAGCTCTGCCAACGCTTCAAGCTGTGTGGCCTGGGGCATGTAACCATCTCTCCCTTCAAGTTCATTTGCTCCCCAGTCCCTTGGTGGCAAACCAACTCCCTTGTAGGGATAGAGTTGTTCTCTCTCTGTTAGCAGCCCCTTCTTGGCTTCCTAAGGGGACCCCACAATCCTGGGGACGGGAAGAGACTGGTGGGGAAAATACAGGGTCAGAGGAGAGGGATGATGCCCACTTACCCCCATGATTTTGGTGTTGCATTTGGCACAGACTGGGGCAAAGAACTGCTCATAACAGCGCTCGCAGTAAACATTGCTCTGCTCCTCCACGAAGCACACGTCCGCCAGGGAGGTCTTGCAGTAGGCACAGTTAAACTCCTCTGGGTGCCAGGAACGGCCCATGGCTACCAGAAAGGGGCCCCTGGAGAAGCAGAGAACAGTACCAAGCTTGAGACCAGATATTTCAGGACCCCCCAACAGTATTCATGCTGTGACCCCATAACCCTGACTTTTGTGACTGTTCTAACGAACTAATGTGAAATTCAGAGAAAGCTCTATGCAAAAAGATATTCGTTGTTGCATCAATTACAATAAAGAGAAAGGGGAAAGCGGCTCAAATATCTGCAAGTAGGGGACCAGGGAAGCATACTGTAGAATATCCATTCAGTTGACGCCTGATAATTATAATACGAAGAGCAAAGATGACCACGTCAATGGTGGAGGTTTATTGAGCGCTGACTCTGTGGCACTACCTAAGAGGAAATGTGCATTTATTGACTTATTTAGTTCTTACAACAATCCTAAGAAGTAGAATTAGAGTACCCATTTTCAGATAAGGAAACTGAGGCACAGAGAGGTGAAGTAAGTTGTTCAAGGCCAGTACAGTAGACCCAGCATATGAGCCTGCGTTGCCTAGTTCCAGATTAGCAGTCGGAGCAGTGGGACTACAAGGAAATGCTTTAAATTTAAATTTTTACTTTTTTGAATTAAAAAAAAATTTTTTTTATGTTTATTTATTTTTGACAGAGAGAGAGAGAGAGAGAGAGAGAGAGACCGAGCATGAGCGGGGGAGGGGCAGAGAGAGAGGAGACAGAATCTGAAACAGGCTCCAGGCCCTGAGCTGTCAGCACAGAGCCCGATGCGGGGCTCGAACTCACAGACCGCGAGATCATGCCCTGAGCTGAAGTCAGACGCTCAACCGACTGAGCCACCCAGGTGCCCCCTGAATTTTTTTTTTTAATCTTTCAGTTTATTTATTTATTTTGAAAGAGAGACAGCACAAGTTGGGGAGGGGCAGAGAGAGAGAGGGAGAGAGAGAGAATCCCAAGCAGGCCCCGCGGGGTCAGCACAAAGCCTGATGCGAGGCTTGAACTCAAGAATCATGAGATCGTGACCTGGGCCGAAGTTGGATACTTAACCGACAGAGCCACCCACATGGCCCACTTCTCTGAATTTTCTAATTCTTCTCTAGTGAGCAAGTGTACTTTGTTTCTTTCTTTTTCCTTTTTCTGTGTTACTTTATTTTTAAATAAAAATGTATTTATCACATATATAAGCTTACCTCCCAAACACACACATACTATAAACATACTATGTTCCAACAAGTATCACCTATGGTCCATGAAATGACTTGTTTTCCTTTTAGTGTAGTAGATGCCCACCAAAGCCCTGAGCAGCACAGGCCCGTCTGTGGAAAGACCCAGAAGCAACCCTGAAGGAAAGCTGGGTCAAAACTAGCACTGTCAGCCAGCTTGCAACATGCCCTATAAACCTACTGACAACAAGACCAACAATTCCCAGAACCCGGCCTTAGCCCAAGGGGGAGGTCCTGGCACCAGGCACTGCGCTGGGAGCTTCACTCACTTACCTCATGGAATTCTCCCGACTCCCCAGGGATGAGGGTGTCACACAGATGGAAGCTAAAGCTCAAAGGGGGTCAGACTAGGTGGCAAGCCAGAGGTACCCGAGGCTGCCCCGCAGCCTTCTTCCTATACCTGCCCTCCCTCCCCCTGTCACCCACCCCCAAGGCTCAGAGAGTGGGCGAGCCTCCCCACTGCCCTTCTAGCACCCCAGCTCACGGCCAAGGCTGGACCATACCTGATGACGTTGTTGCAGTGGCCACAGAGCGGAGTCCGGCTGCTGGCTGGGAAGCGTTCAGCCCGCTGAACGATGCCCCTGGCCAGGGGGGACACCTGGGGCCCTGCTGGGGTGTAGGCAGGGGCCCCTCGGGGCAGGGTCTGCTTGCTGATGGAGGTGGTGCTCCTGCCAGGGGCAAACTTCTGAGAGAAGCTGTCATCTGTCACCCACGGTGGGCGGCTGCCAGACTCCGCAGGGCCCCCGCTGTAGGTCACTGAGGATGCAGGGTTATAGCTTGGGGCTGGCGAGGGGGTATAGGTTGGTGCCGGGGAAGGGGAGTAGGTGGGGGCAGGCGAGGGGGTGTAGGCAGGGGTAGGTGAGGGGGTGTAGGGAGCTGGACTGTAATTGGCCCCTGGGGATGGGCTGTAGGTAGATGCGGGCGCTGCAAGGCAAAAATAGCCAAAGAAAATGTATCAGGAATTCATTTCCCCCAACTTCCCCCGCCCCCACCACCAGAAAACTGTAAAGGGTGGCTTAATATCAGAGCAGTACAATTCCAATTCCTATGGAAGACACGTTCCTGAACTTCTTGATGCCCCAGATTTGATTTTGCAGCAGGGAGCCAAGGGAGATAGAGAACAGCCAGAGCAGAGCCCTCGGGAGCTGGGACAGGGCTGGGAAAGGGACATAGCTATAAATATCTGCAGCTGTGTGGGGTGGGGCTCGGCCAGGCCTTGGCTGCCAGAGGCCTGCAGAAGACAGGGAAAGGGGGGCGGGGGTGCCAGGCAAGCCTCATATTTGGGTCCTCTGGGCCGGGAAGAGGGTGGGGGCGGGTCGGCTTGGCCTTGCCTGGAAGATGCTTTTGGTTGCACTCTGACCAGCGATTTGACATCTGACATGCCTCAAATGTGTTTGCTGAACCTGGACCTAGTCCAGCCTTGGGGACAGAGCCGATGACAGGGCAGTTGGGTTTTCAGGTTCAGGTTTCATGTTCAGCTGAAATTGTTTTCTTAAAAAAGAGTTTGGCTTGATTTGTACTGGGGGGACATTTCACCTTGGTTTGATTGGGGTGGGGGTTGGGGGTCTTAAGAGAACCGCACAGAGGAAGCCTGGGCAGAGATGTCGGGGGGACAGCTCACCCCAGTCTGTGGCTGCCTCTGGGACACCCATGCTCTCCCACATCACTTTAGTGGAAACCAAGAATGTCTGAGTGGCTGTGCAGAAATTACCATGGAAGTCAGAGTGCAGGTCGAGAATGTACTGCCTCAGTTCTGGAACCCCCTCTTCCTGCTCCCTGAGAGCTGAACATGCTTTTGGGGTGACAACGCCAAAGAGCACTGCAGCTGCTCACCAGAGGCCCTCTGAGGCCTGGGCCCTCAAAACCCAGATCTCTCAGGTTTGCTGCCTCTGCTGTGGAGCCTGCACACATATTCCAGCCAGCTTCCTCTTCCAGCCAGGGAGGTTCCAGAAGCCTCACCTCAGCTCACAGTCTGAGCCTCTGGAAAGAGGCCTCATTCCTCCTATCCTGGGAAACATGTTGGGGCAGCCTCCCTCCATTCCTGAGCCTGCCTAGGTGGATGGACTATAGTGAGGGGTGCTGAGGCAGCCCCCATCAGTCGCTAGCCTGGAAAGGAAGGTCTTGCTCAGGGCTAAAGTTCCCCACCTGGCCTCTGATCTCTCCCACCCGGTTCTCCTGGACCACCCTGGGGGCCTGCTGCTCCAACTCTACCTTCTGCTCCCAGATGACTGGCCCTTCAGAGCAGGGTAACATGAGAACCCCTGTGCTGTGGGTGGGTAGGGATCAGGCCTACGTTATTGAAAGGTAAAGGGGTAAAATCGTCCACAGCCCTGCCCTGGAACCATCCCGGGAGTGATGCTGGCTTCTAAAGGTAAAACTCTCTCCATGAGGAATCAATCTTCTTCCCACTTATTAAGGGAATAGGCTTGGCACATAGCAAGTCACCTGGGTTAGTTCCCTTGACAGTTGAGGTCACTGAGGCTCAGACAGAGCCAGTAAGTGGCAGAGTGAGTCTCCAAAACCATTCTATTACCCCAAGCTGCCTCTGTAAAGAATAGGAGTCTGATTTCCAGAAAATCTCGGTGTACTGTGTCATTGAGGAGGAACTATCCACCTGGAGGAGGTCCCATGCTCTGACATGTAGCACAACCATCAAGAGCCCTAGGTTCAGATCCCAGCACTACTGCATCCTGGCTGTGTGTCCTTGGGCAAGTTCCTTAACGTCTCTGGGCCTGAATTTTTTTTTTTAATTTTCTTAATGTTTATTTTTATTTTTGACAGAGAGAGAGACAGAGCATGAGCAGGGGAGGGGCAGAGAGAGAGGGAGACATGGAATCCAAAGCAGGCTCCAGGCTCCGAGCCATCAGCACAGAGTCCGAGGTGGGGCTCGAACTCACAGACCGCGAGATCATGACCTGAACCGAAGTTGGACGCCACCCAGGCGCCCCCTGAATTTTCTTTTTTTAAAACGGCATTAATAATTCTTAGTACCTTACAGGAGGATTAAAGAAGACAAGAAATATAAAGTGCTTAGCCTAGTGCTGGGCACAGTGTATGCATCATTTCACATTAGTGAGGATGGTGAGGATGATGCTTCCTGGGTCTCAGGGTCTGGATGAACTGCCTGATGGTCACCTAGGGGAACCTGTCCAGGGAGACCACAGGATGCTGGGGGTGGGGGTGGGAGATGTGACACCCTGTAATCAGATAACCTGGGACTGAGTCTACTCACCTGTGGAGTGGAATGTATGATGTTCCTACCTGCCTCAAAGGGAGTGGTGAGGACTTACTGGAACAACATTTGTGAAGGCCAAATTTGAAATGCTGTCATCCTCTCTAACAACCTTGCATAACAGCCAAGTGCTCAGAGAAAGAGGGTCTCAAAGTGCTGGGGGCAGGGGTGATGAGGGGAACACCACCAGGGAGGGGGTATGGGGAGAGGTGATCTAGAAGAACTTCAGAGCAAAGTCATTCCTCTCTAGTATATATAATGGGGTTCTGTGCAAGATTTTGTCCCCACTCCTCTCTCTCTCTTTTTTGTAAAGTGTGGGATCTCTGCTAAAAGGATTAAAAACAAAGCCCTAATCCTGTGCCACTGCACAGCCCTATGTGGCTACTAATCACTTGAAATGAGGCTAGTCCAAATTGAGAAGTGCCAAGAACATAAAATACACACCAGATTTCAGGGCTTAGTACAAGCGAAGGATATAAAGTATCTCAATAATTTTATATTGAGTATATATTGAAATGATGCTTTGAATATACTGAGTTACATAAAATATGTTAAAACTGATTTCACCTGCTTCCTTTTCCTTTATTAAAAATGGGGCTAACAAGATTTCTTTTCATTGGGCAGTGCCGCCCTCAACAGAACAGCAGCTACCAAGTACTGACTGCTTCCACATGCCAGGCCCTTTACCTGCACTACTGCATGTAATACTGCAATCCAAGGAGACAGATATTTTCTAGTCCATTTTACAGATGGGGAATGAAGCTTGGTGAGCCTAAGTGATTACGGCAAAGTTAGGGAGCTAGTGAACTACCACCTATCTCAAACTGGAGCTTGGGCAGTTGGACTCAACTCCAGATTCCCTGCTTAACCACCCCCTGGGCAGCAAAACAGGCTTTAGCACGCCCCTTCCAAATCGGGCCCTTGCCCACTTTTCCTGCTTCCCTCCGCCTGCCAGACGTTCTCTCCCCCCCCCCACCCCCCCGGAAGGCCTCCCAGATTCCCAGATCCAGCCTCCTTTTCTAAACCCCCAAGAAAGTCTCCTCAGGTCAGAGGCACGCCAGAGTCTGGACCCCGGTGGGCCGCTCCCTTGCTCAGATATACGCCCACCCAGAGCTAGGGACCTTCCCTTCCCCCCCAGGCTCGGGCCGGCAGCTTCCCCCTCCACATCGCGTCCCCCCATTCCAGTGGGGTGAGGGTGAGAGCGCGAGCAGCAGCTGCTTCACAGTCCCCTTCCCTCTGCGCCCTTCCTCCTGGCTGGTCGCGTCACCCCAGACGTGCCAGGAGAGAGACTTGATATCCCATCTCCGAGCCCGGGGCTGTTGCTATTTCTGCTTGATGGAATTAAGCCCGTCTAAATTAGAAGGTGATATTTCACCTTTAATTGGCAAGTTCAAAAGGCCCCTATCGCACTCGGCGGCCTCGGGAATGTGTAATTAAACAAGGTGATTTCTGACTCATTCCAGGTCGGGCCTGGCTCCCCGCGAGCGCCGGCCCCCGCCCGGCCCGCGGGCCGACATGGCCTCCCCCGGCCCGGCCGGCGCGGGGCCCCTCCGCCCACAGTGAGGCCCGCCCGGCAGCCTCCTCGGCCCCAGGTGCTCCTGGGGAGCGGCCGCCCAGCCCCGGCGCCAGCGATAAGACCCGGGCTGCGAACGCCACCCTCGGCCCGCAGGAGCCCCGCGAGGAGCTGCGGCCAGACCGAGGTCGGCGAAGGACGGGAGCGGCTCGGGCCCGCTCTACCCGCTTCTCCCCGGGCCTCCTGCCAGCCGCTCGGCCTCCCCCTTCCCTGCGGGCAGGCATGAGTTAACGTCTGCACCGCCTGGGAACGCCGCGGAGGGAGGCCCGCCGCCCCGGGGCTCCGGCCCGTCTCGCCCGCCTGGGCCCCAGCCCTGGAGCGAAGAGAGGGAGGCCGGGCGCGCCCAGGCAGCGCGCGCCCCCGGAGCCCTGCCGCCCCCTGGCGGGCCTGCGGAGGAGAGCCGGCGGCCGGGGCGGGGGCGCCGAAGCCCGGGGTCCGCCCCGGAAGGTGCTCTGGAGGACCCGCCTGGGAAGGGAGCCCGGACTGGGCCGGGACGGAAATGCGCTTCTTGCGCCGCACCTCCACCCGCCGCGGCTTAACCCAAACAACTCTCCACCCTCCCTCCGGTGGTCCCCGTCCCCGCAGGGCACCGCGTCCTCCAGCTCCCTCGGAGATTTTTCACCATTGCAACCAGCTCCGAGTTGCTCTCTAACCCTGTGGATTTTTAACCTCAGAACTGTGTGTCCCTGCCTCTGAAAGGACAGGGAAGGGCACCTCCTGTGGGTCAAGTACCTTTCATTTCTTCCCCAGAACAGGAGGTCTACATAGTTTCGCGCTCGTTTTCAGAGCGGGAAACCCAGGCTGCGGAGATGAAGCGCTTTGACTTCAGAGCAGCCCCCCCCCCGCGCACAGGAACGTGCCTGATGCCCAAGCTGCTTCTACCACCGCCGCCTTCAGACTGGGCTTTCTAACCGGAAGGCTGATGAGAGCTCCTAGGGCCCTGCGCATCAAGTCAAGCTCCCCAAAGCAGGGCCCTTCCCGCTCACTCTCTGTCTTACCTCCCCAGCTCTCCGGCTTCATTGAGGATCCTCTCTGGAGTCTCTCATTTTCCTTAACAGGATATGCTCCTGAGTCCAGACTTTGCTGTTCCTCTACCTCATGACTGCTGGACCAACTCCCCCGTCTCTTGCAGGACACACAGGAGCCCCCTCCCTGTTCCCTTAGAGTTAGCTACCTGCTTCCCTAACAGGTCATTGGCTTCCTCACTCCATCGCTTTTACCATATGTGAAGGTGGTTGTGTGTGTAACGATTTGGGAGCAGGGCAGAGAACAGTTTGTATACTACTGCAAGTGGAAAATGTCATTGTTGCTGTATTCAAGATGGCTGTACAGAGAAATATGTTGGAAGTACAATGCTTTAAATGAGAAGCGTGTGCCCACCTAAAACCCTATCTCACCCACCCATGGAACTTGCACCAGGGTACCACTCTGGGAACACTTGTGATCCATTACCCCGTGTGTTCAACCACCAGAGTGCACAGTTCACAGCCTCTCCCTCTCCATTTCTCACCCCCAACTGGAGTTCCTCACCAGTGTTCATTCATTCATTCATTTATTCCTTCATTCACTACCTTTGCTGAGCACCTCCTCTGTGTCGGGCCTGTGTCAGGTGCTGGGGATACAGTGAAGAAAATCTGCCACTGCCCTGCCCTCCTGGAGTTCAGAGTCAGAATCCAGTGGGAAGGATGGTGATGTCAGCCCTGGATGGCTGTAGTTGCCCAGAGCCCTCCTGTGGGCACATCCTATAGACCAGGGCACACAGGACCCTCCCCCAACCTGGGAAATTAGCTAAGGAGCCCTCAGGTTCACTCAGCAGGGGCAGGCAGGGGAAACTGAGGTGCAAGCCAGACTGAGAATTGCCCTTGGGCTCTGGGGAGCAGGCCAAACTTTGCTGAGGAAAGAGGGAAGTGGGACTGAGTCCTCATTCCTGTGAAGCGGCCCTGGGCAGTGATGAAAATGGGGACTAGAGCAATGGAACAGACAGTCAAGGGAGCTCAGCCACCAGGAGACCATTTTGTTGCTTATTATGTATGCTCTCTGAGCCTCCATTGTCCTGCCTCAGCTGAGGAACCCAAAGACCAGACAGAATGAACAGCCTGCCCGGGGTCACTGGCCAAAGCCCATGGCATTTTCGTTATAGCTGCCTGTCTTCCAGCTTGAGCTAGACCCAGACTCTTGGGGAAACAAACTCCTTCCCTCTAAATCCTCTCATCCTTTACCTTGAGCCTGGAAATCCCCAGCCAGGAACCTTATCTGCCTAAGAGCCGGGAGGCTCCACCCCTGGCTGGTACCGCTCACCTGTCTCCCCAGGGCCAGAGGCAGTCTCCATAGGATGCTGGCCCACATTTGGGGGAAGAAGGGCTGAGCCTCATTAGCAGGACCTCGCTGGCCACCATCCTTCTTGGGATGTGGCCTAGAAGCCACGTCCAGCCTAACAGCTTCCCCTCCAATCTGCCTCTCACCTGGCTGGTAGACAGAAGGCCGGATGCTGGCGGTGGTGACAACTCGGGGCTTGGGCGCAGGGGCAGCTGGGGCCTCACTGTATGTATGAGTGGCAGGTGCCGGAGAGGTCGCCTTGGCGGGACTGTAGGCAGAGGCCTGGGGCCTGGAACCAAGGGGGGAGGAGTTAGCAGCTAGAAGGACAGCCCCACCCAGGCCCTGGGGCCTGCAACCATGGCAGCCTGGTCTTCAGGAGCCTCTGTGAGGAGGAAACCTGACAGAAATGCTGGGGATTTGCCAGAGGCTGTGAAGGAAAGACTGTGGGGGTCTTAGAGGGGAGGAAGCTGCTCCTTGGGGGCTGAGTCTTGGTGAGTCTGGTTAGAGCCATATGGCCCATTGCTGGTGTCACCACCTTAGGAAAGAGAGAGGAAAACCACCAGCCAGACAGGAAGACAGACAGGAAACCCTTCACTTCCTGTGGAGAGACTACCAGGGTGAGGCTGGGGTTGGAGGGGCAGACGCAGGAGAGAGGAGACAGATGGAGGAGGTCAGAACTACCCCTCTCCCTCAACCTTCTGACCTCCTGGGGCACTTCACAGCCTCAGACCACTGGCCTCTTCATTCCCCTTTCTGCTGGTGCTGGAAGGAGCCGCCAAATCTCAGGTTTCTGGATAAGAGTGCTCCAGAGAGGTCTCATGGGAAGCCAGGAGACCAGCCCCCCAGTATGTGCACACACACACACACACACACACACAGGCTTCTCCTCTGCACAGCATTCCTGTTGCCCTCTCCCCACTGAGTAAGCTGCCAAGAGGTCTTAGAGCTTTTTCCCACTTGTGACCCAGGGACCATGGGACCAAAGTGATAGAGTGAAAGTGTCCCAGTTCGTTGCCCTCAGGAAATGCCGTACTTGGCCTTTTCCCTTGGAGAACTAAAGGCTCCAAGAACTGGAGTTAAGGGGCATGTTTGACTTTGTCTTATTCAGTGTTTCCCAATTTCATTGTCAGTGAACAACTCCCCACCTTTTTTCATTTAAAGCTAAAGAATACCTTATTGAATACACCTTTGGTTTCTCCCTGCATCGTTCAGATCCCGTTGGGGACCACATGTCCACACCCAGGGCAAATGGGTCATTGATGGGGATGCTAGAGAAGTGAGCCTCTGATAATATACCATCCTCCCCCAGTCCGAGGCTTCCTGCCTTCTTTCCAACTGTTCCCCACGGGCCCAAGTGCTGGGAAAAGTCATAGGATAAGGAAGTAATTTCTTCTCCAGAGCTCTGGGAGGGGGTGGCCCGGAGCTAAGGACCCACTGCCAAGCTCCTTAGTGGATTCAGAAGGGTGTGTAGTGCTTCTCAGACTGTATGGAGGTAGAATGAGCCTCAGACAGCGAGTATCCCAGACCTAGGGGGTGTGCAGACTTACCGGGCCAAGTTATCATGTTTCTGGTTGGGTGAAGCCATTGTCTCCCCTCCCTGGGCCTGTCTGCTTCTCTGATAAACCACAGTGGAGCAGGGGCCTCAATGGAGGAGAAAGAGGCAGTGTCGAAGGGGTGCCCAGCTTCCACTGCGGTGGGAGAGGGCTGAGGGTCAGTGGGCCTTAGCCAGACTCTCCCACCAGTGGAAGAAGATCTCCCAGCAGCCCAGGAGCTACAGGTCCTGTGTCCAGGGTTGGTGTTAGGGGAGGAATCAGAGGCTTATGACATCTAGCAAGGACTCTGAGGCCATGCCAAGAAAGGCTAAGGTGTCCATTTGCCCCCCACTGGCTTCCTCTAGCTCCATCCCAGCCTTGTGTAAGATAGGGAGGTAGCTGGTATGGTCCCTGGGTTCCTTCTGCTCCAGCCTGATGCTGGGAGCCCTCCAGGTATCTCTCCAACCTCCACCCAGGCCTCATCTCCCTTTGCAAGGCCGAGGAAGGAAGGGTTTGCCCTGTTGAGGGAGTCCTGAGGGCCCCAGGCCACTGAGGACACCGAGGCCTGAAGCATAGTGCTGGAGCTTGTCCTTAAGCAGGGCCCCAGCATCTAGAGCTTCTCCATCCAACTGGGGAGGCATCTTCCCACTTAACAACAGAGACGTTTCTTACCCTCTTCAAACTTTCTTCTTGGTGCCCTTAGCTGAAGATGTCCTGGTGTGTAGAGGGGGAGCAACTTGCTAAGTGACCCCAGGAAGCTGGAATAAAACAACCCCCAGAGGCCCAGACTGGGCTTACCCTTGAGGCTTGAGCTGGGCTGGGCAAAGGCTGGGCTTGGCACCACCTAGGTCCTTGTGAAGCCTGGGGGTAGGGGTGCAGCACACAGGTCTGCAGGCCACTGTGCCCACCCTTTATCCTGTCTCAGGCTGTGCCAGGGACTTATGAACCCTGATCCAGAGAAGCATGTCCTTTCCAGCAAAACCCTGGGAGGGGAGTATGGGAAACTGAGAAAGCTGGCTGTGACCTCAAACACCAACTTGACAGCTCCATGAAGCCCAGAAAGAGCTGGGCCCGTCCAGCTATTACACTTCCTGGCCATTCCAGAATGACTCATCCAGCCTGCCCCCTGCACCTCCCCACACCTCCCTGCATACTTTGCAAACTGCAGCCCCCACCCACCCACTCCCGCCATCCCCAGCCCTGCCTTTGCTGGGTATCCAGGAGGTCAGGTTGAAATGCAGTAACTCATAATACTCGAGAGAATTCTATGTGCTAGGTGATTTATGTACACTTTTTCTGTCCCAACCCTAAAAAAATAGATGTTGCATTAAATATCTTAGCAGATGAGAAACCTAGCTTCAGAGAAATTAAGTCACTTTCTGTAGATTACAGACAGTAAGCGGTGGAGCAGAGAGTTACATCCCATGGCATCGGGTGTCTCTGGAGTTAGCCTGCTCTCCATCAAGAGAAGAGAGGGTAAAGGAAGAGGGCAAGTTAGTGCTAAATATCTGCCCAAATCTGATCTACCTTACCTACCAAGGTCAATGCTACATCTGCTCCCTCCTCCAGAGAGCCTTTCTTGACTTCCCCGTACCACAAGGACAATTTTCATTCTCCCCCTTATTCTAGTTCCAGGAACAATGACTGTGCACAAAGTCTCTCTTTGTTATCTAATTGCATGCGTGCGTGCATGCGTGTGTGTGTGTGTGTGTGTGTGTGTGTGAGAGAGAGAGAGACAGACAGACAGACAGAGAGACAGAGAGAGGCACTAGGGGGCCAGGCAGCGCATTCCAGTCTCTGTGCTGCACTGCACACAGTGCGCTCCCCTGCGGTGACTCCCAGTCTCCCCTTCACTCTCAGCACCAGGCAGTGCTAGGTTTGGCTTTCCAAGGACCCCGGGATCCTAACCACCTTGCACGGACTTTTCTGAGGGCTGGATACAGTTGCCAACAGGTGGACCCAGGTCGAGGACTTTCCTGCCTCCCTTCCCTGAGGTCAGGGTCGGCACCTGTGGGCCCGTTACCTTGGACTGTCCGCAGGGCTTGAGGCAGGGGCTACAGCAGAGGCGGTGGCAGCATGGGCAGTGGCTGCGGTCAAGGGTGGTGAGGCCGCACTGGGAGGGGCAGCAGCAGGCAGCTGGGCAGAAGCGGGCAGCAGCGGGGTGGTGGCCTGGCTGGTGCACACTGGAGCATGCTCAATAGGGGTGCTGATGAGGCGGACCGAAAAAGACAACAGGTCAAGGGGATCCTCTGTATGGGGATGGTGGCTGCAGCAGAGGCAGGCTGGGTGGAAATCACCATCCATTCTGTAAAACGAGCATGATCTTCCGGTAGGCGTGTTTCCAGCCTCAGGGAAAGAGCCTCCCAGGACCCCAAGAGGGAAGGGCTCAGAGCACTTGGAGGGCCACAAGAACATCAAAAATATTCTCAAGCCTGGTGAGTTTCCACACACCCCACCATTTTTGTGGACTTCCTAATTTTGCTTTCTCTGTGTATATTATAAAAACACAGTGTGGTGGAAAAGTAGATTGAACTATCAACCAAATTTCCTCCCCCATCCTGTTTTGCTTTTTCTTTTGCCCTTCCCCATTTAGTTAGAAGCATGCATTGCATTTGAGAAGGAATGATACAAGGCACAAAACAGAGGTAAGATATTTGCACATCAAGGGCCTAGGCTGTGGAGGACCCAGGGCACTGAAAGCATTTGGAAGGGGGATGAAAGCTACCTGCCAGGAATATCAAGGTCATCTGAACCAGAAAGGAGGCAATGTGGAACGAAGGATTCAAGAATAGAGGTAGCTGTGCCCCTGTTCTGGATAAATCCTGGGGAAGTAGCAGGACCCCAGGGGCCCTCATGCCCATGGTGAAGGGGCAGGCTGACCCAAGACAGGCCAAAGATCCCCAGGCCATCATCGAGGGATTCCCATACCCCAGGGTGACATGGACATGGTACCGAGTACCTGCACATCCTAGAAGCCTTGTAACTGGGAACAAGAGAGGTCACAGCTCTTCCAGTGTAGACCAGCGTATCATCACGGGTTGGGAATATCCCAGCAGATGGCAGCACAGGCAGACCACGACCAAGGACCAAATGCCCACGTGCCCAACCCCCCCCCCCCCCCACCCCTTGACATCCTGTAAACGCTTCATCCCCAGAAATACTCCAGGCAAAAAAGAGCATCAGAGCCTGGGGTGATGGGATTAGATTTCTGCCATCTGCAAAGCAAGGCAGAGACTAAAATTTAAATTATAGGCAAGCAAAGAAATGCACATTCTTTGCTCATTGGGGTCTTTGGACTAAGATTTGTACTTGCTACAACAGCGGCAGGATATGCAGCGTCTGCGAGTGGAAATGACCTTGCCCGTCCTCTGTAATTCATTTATTGAACTCATACTACGTGCCAAGTATATGTCTTTAATTCCTCACAACAACCCTCTGATTATCGACTCTGCTTAATAGACGAGAGAATGGAGACTGAGAGAAATCAATCGCTCAACCTCCTGGAACTTATTGGCAGTGACAGAAGGATCTGAGTGAGGTGCCTTTGGATTTGAAGCCTTACCGGGTACTTCAAGTGGCCCCTGATGGAGGAAGAAAGACATTTCTTCTTGTGACTAGTCAAGTAGAAGCTTTCCCCAACAAAACACACTCTTATTTGAAAAGAATTCAAATACTAATCTTCCCTCTGTGTTTACTGTATGCCAGGCCTTGTGCCAAACAACTGTACAAGCATCACTCCATTTGATCCTTTCAACCTCCCTGAGCGTTTGGTATCATGATCCTCATTTTACCGATGAAGAACCTGAGGTCTAGAGAGATTGAATCTCTGCTGAACATCACACAGCTGCCAAGGGGCAGAGAAGGGTGTGAGCCCTAATCACCACAAGGCTACTCAGTCTTCAGTATGAAGATGAATCGCCTGGGAATCTTGTTAAAATGCAGCTTCTAGTTCAGTAGGTCTGGGGCAGGCTGGGAGTCTACATGTCTAACAAGTTCCCAGTTGATGCTGCTGCTGCTGGTCTGCAGACCACACTTTGAGTAGCAAGGTGCTGCGGAGGTCTGTCCCAGGTAGCCATGCAAGTGGGCCATGAGCGGTTTACCAAAGCATTGCCGAAGTTCTCTCTTCCATCCAGCGAGGCACGCGGGCAGAGAAGGGCATGAAACAGTGTGAAAGGGTTGGGGAAGAGAACCAGAGGCACGGCGAGGCTTTAGGTTGACTGTCCCATGAAAGGGAGTGCCATTCTTCTCCATTGACTGTGTGGGAAGCATTCAGGGTAGACAGAGCATTGGCCATGTCCTGTCCAGCCCTTCCACAGCTCGGTGGTTCTGACAGAAAGCTTCAGGAAGCCCAGCTCTCAGGCCTGCGGCAATGCCATGAGACCACTCACCCACCCTCCACGAAAGAAGCTGATTTCCGGAAGCCATTGCCTGGGAAGGCTCCGGCCAACACAGGACACCTGGTCTCCTTTGTTGGTTCTCCCTGACCCTGTTGCATGCTTCTAGTGGGCTTCTGGGAACTGAGGACACCACTCAGGACAAGAGTGATGAAAATATCTGGGCTAGAGACAATAAATACTCGGCAGGACAAATAGAAAGTCGGCTTTGCCTGTCTCTTTTGCTCCAATTCTCTGTCAGATCAGCTTACCTGGTGCTCTCCCCAGGCATAGCTCCAAATGAACACTGAATTCTGAGTTGGGCCGGGGGGGGATGTGGGCCGTAGGAAAATTCATGATTTAGCATCCTATTTAGGGCCACTATTGACAGACACAAAGCAGCCAGGGCCTAGGGGAAGTAGGAATGGCACTGAGGGAATCCTGAGGATCTTGGGTTCTTGTCCATGTCAGCTCTGGCCTGAAGTTCCACAGGCCCCCAAAAACCCCAAGGAGAGTAGGGAACTTACTTGGCCCTGGCTGCGGTCTCAAAGAGAGTGCCCATGAGATCACTGCAGCCCGGTCTAGGATTCGACAGCTGCTTCCTGACTCGATCATAATCCACTTTAAATATCAAAGCAAAACCAAAGCAAACAACACGTACTCAAATGCTCACAGCTGCATGGGAAGTATATGGCCAGAGGGAAAACACAGCCTGGCTACAGACCCCCATCAGCCCACATCTTCCCTCAATCTGGTCGGCATCAAGGAGAGTGTGCCAACCCCGTGCCCCTCCTCTGTTGTGATGGCTCTTGGTGGAGAGAATGGCAGGACTTGGTTGATGTTCTTATTGATGGTGACAATATGTATGGCAAGGATGAGGATGGTCTTGGTGATGGTGCCAGGTCTTGGGTTTTACAGTCATGGGCTCTGGTTGGAACTGTGGGTGATGGTGGAGGTGTGATTGATCGTGCTGGGGGGTGGTTGCCATTATTTAGGTGAGGATGCTATTTGTATTAGTGAAGAAAATGGGATATGAACACCTCTGTTGATTGCATGATGGGCAGAACACCAGTCAGGGGGCTGGTCGTGAAATGACTCACGCTGCCACCTACCTAGCTGGCATTCCATCTTGCAACCTAATGGCTAGTGCTCAGGGAAGCCCTGCCCATATCACTCTGCAGTGAGGCCACTGCACCGCACAACTCCAGGGCCCCTGTTGTCACTGGAGTCTATGCTAACGACACCCCTCGAGAACAGTGTATGGCGATCCCCACAGACTGTAGTGTGAATGGGGCCTTACAGCCTTTGCTAGTTCCACGTTGCCTTCAGAATACAAAGTCCCCGAGGCTGGCATCCCAGCTCTGGACCACAAACCATAACATCCTCTGCATTCCTTCCATTCCAGCCAAAATTATTAACTTGGGGTTCTGGGACACCCCTTCTTCTCCTCAGCACCCTTCCTCTCTGCTTAGAGCACCTGTCCAGCCTTCTCTACCTGCCCTTGTCCTAATCCTAACTGCTCATGAAGCTCAAACACGCAAATGCCTTCTTCCAGGAAGCTTTCTCTGACCCTCCACTTGGTCGGAGGGTGGGGGGTGCTCCTTATCTCTGGACCTCACGTGACCAACCTTGCATCATGATTAGCCACTGCCCACTTTGGTCCTTTCTGATTCCTTTGGCACCCACAGCAGTCAGGCATGATGCCTTGACTAATGCCCACGGACGTTGAATGCCAGATGAGGAAATCTCTCCTATTTACTCTAGAGGGCTTTACATAGACCCCCGGCCTGGGGCCACCCAATGTGCTTGTGCAGGGGCCTGGGGTCATTGGGAAGACACCAGGCAGGCTAGAAAACAAATAAGGACCTTCTAGGGCTTCAAGAGGGCTCCAATGGGCAGGGGCTGAAGACAGGAGTCTGTGAGGCTACCAGCTCTGACTAGTTGGCCCAGGTCCTCCACCAGCCTCAGGATACCCACTGCCTGGGATTTCTCTCTGTCTAGCAGCCCATGGCCACACAACCTACCCTTGGGCCTTAGAAGTCCTTAGTAAAAGGTCAGCTAAATATGGGTGTGCTACAGGATGCCTAGATGTAAGCAGGAGTCCACAACAACCCTCCCCTGTTGATCCCCCAGCCAGCCTGCCCTGCCTGGTCCTGGCCTTGGCCCTGGACTCAGACTGCTAGAGGCAGGAAGAGATGGGAGTCCAAAGTGGAACAGGCTGGTGGGGGATTTGGGGGAGCATCTCAGTGTGGTTGACAGGATAGAGCTCTCTCCCTGGTCATCTCTTCCAGGTGGGATTGCCAAGTCCCTAGAGGCAGAAAGAAATCCTGTGCCCAGGAGGTGGGAGACGGAGCAGGTCTCTGGCCCAGTCTAGCAATGGGGGGTGGGGTGGGGGTGGGCATGGTTTGAGGAATCCTGAGGGATGGACCTTGGCATCTGCCTTTATTTACTAAGTGCTGCTGGTCTCACACTTTCAGCCTGTGGTTCCCTCAATCAAGGGATAGGCCGATGGGTAGACAGGTGGGGAGGGGCGGACATGAGCCTATCAACTGGGCCCTTCCTGAATGGTCAGGACTAGAACAAGGCCACAGGTGGCTGGGGCTGACAGCAAGACCATGACAGGTCTTCCACACGCACCTGCCACCTGGGCAAGGCTCTGCCAAACACATCTTCCACCTCCTCTCCTCTCAGCCATGGCCTTGGCCCACCGAGGACTCCCAGCAATCCCCTTGTGAACTGCTCTTTAGTCCAGGCAAGTCCCTTTTCTCACTTCCTGGACCAGGGCTGACCATGACAGCGCCTTCCTGGGAGAGGGGCTTGCAGCATGCTAGGGATGGGGATGATTTCTGATCAGTAGGGAGGGCTGGCTCATCCTGCTGGTTGTGGCTGGGTGTGGGGTGGGGGGGAGGCAGGGGGCATTCCAGAACGCCCCCACCCCTATTGCCCTGTGGGAGGCTATGGACTCCCACCCACCATTCGGCCCACCTGAGCTCCACAGCTTGGGTGGGACCCTCGAGTCAGGAGATGCACAGCAGGCAGAACTGTGCTGGGGTTCCAGCCCCAGCGGGCACTGCCCCTGCCCCTACCCCTGCCCCTTTCCTGGTGGTGCCTGTCCTCTCCCCATCTTGGAATGCCCCTCTCGAGTGGTACACACACAGGCACAGCATGACGGGGGCTGGTTTGGTTCATTTTCAATCCTCTTTATTTCAGAACAAGCATGCTTATATGTACAGGAGAGAGAACTAGGGATCCAGCGCATACAGCACAGAGAGGAGAGCACACGCCCAATCTCACCACGGCCAGGAGGGGCCTCTGCCTCATCTACCCTGGGGTTTCCACTTACTCTGCACAGAGCCTTGCTCCAGGCTGCCCAGGTTCCAGAGGGCAGCAAGGGAGCGAGTGGGGCCAGGGGTTGGCCTCTTCCTGGGACCCTGATCTATAGGTGGCTTGTTCCAGGACAGCACTAGGCCAGGCTGCCTCTCCTAGCAGCTGAGGGGGTTGGGAAATCAACCAGTGGCATGTTCTGTTTCCCTTGGTTCTGGGGTGTGATGCCAGCAAACCCTGCCACGTCCTCTCTGATCTATGGCTAAGGCCCTGGGCAGGGGAGCAGAGGCTGGGGCCACGTGGGGTTGGGGAGGGTTGCACTTGGCGGGTGGCCAGGAGGGGGTGCAGTGCTGTGTGGGGCTGGGCCTCGGCCATCAGCTCTGGGGGAGCAGAGAGCAGAACTGCCACAGTTGGCTGTCAAAGGTGCCCCCCAGCACCCCTATACATTCTCAAGCATCACCATGGGGCTCACATGCCAGATCTGTGTGGGGGGGTGGAAGGTGGGGGTCCAGCCTGAGAGGAGTGGGGGGATTCCAGATAGCCTCTTAGCTTTTAACATTAAGGATTTGGGCTGAAAGGCCATGGTGCCAGTTGCGCAATTTGGCAAAACGTGGGCTGTTACGTTCCGTTTCAAACCTTTCCCTGTGGCACAGAGAGAGAGAGAGAGACAGAGACAGAGACAGAAAGAAGAGAGGAGGAGAGAAAGGGGTTAGGGGATGTGTCCCATTCCCCTGTCTGACAGCTCGGGCAGGGGGCACGGGGCAGGCAGGAATTTGGTTTGGAGAGGCTTTGCCACCCATGGAGTACTTTCCAGATAGTCAGGACTGGTTTGGGGCAAGACCAGAGTCCTAAGGGCCAGGACTGAGGGACTGAAGTCCCTGAGCTAAGTGAGTAGGAAGCCATAGAGAAGGGGCCTAGCTAGTGGGCCTGAGGGCAGGCTGGGCAAAGGTGGGGGGTGGTCACTGGTTCTCCCTGGCCCGTGTGGTTAGGGCTGGGCAGGGCTGCTTTGGCTATAGGCTCTCAGGACTGAACCAAATAGGCAGGTGGGCCTAGCATGGTCTCTGTCCCCAAGCTGGGCATCAAGAAAGAGGAACGCCTGTTCCCATGATGAGGTTTGGTGAGCAGACCGTTCACCTCCCTATGCTTCCCTGGCCTTTACCAAGCCTTCTCTGTCCCCAGAGAGAGGCCTTCAGATACCACCAATTGCCCCCATCTGCCCAGGCCTGAGCACGGCCAGGCAGGCACATGTGTGCACGCACATACTCATGAGACCACTGGCACACAGCCAGAGGACCAGGACTTGCCAACACTTCCCATCAGTAGGGCCTCTGGGGCCCACCCCACAGTCTGCTAAGTCGAGGGCATAGGACGAAACAGGCAAAGAGCAGCCAGAAACATAGGAATGGAGGAGAGGGCGTGCCTGGGTCAGGCCAGTGCCACAGACGCCAGAATCCTACATCTTCCAGGCCGGAGGGGCCGCTAACATCCTCCAGACCAGAGGTGCAAATTGGTGGTTCAGGGGCCGCATCTAGCCACAAACGCAGTGGTTAGCCCAGATAGTATTTAAAACTCCTTTTAAAAATTAATTGCTACATCCAGACCATGGAATACCACTCAGTAATAAAAAGAAATGAATGAACTATGGTACACGTGACAGCTTGGGTGAATCCCCAGGGAACTGGCCTGACTGAAGAAAGCCAATCCCACAAGGTCACAGGCTGTACAATTCCATATATATAACATTCTTGAAATGATAAAACTATAGAAATGGAGGACAGATAACAGATTAGTGGTCGCCACAGGTTAAGGAGAGGGTGCCCACGGTAGGGAGGTGGGTGTCGCTATAAATGGGCAAAAGGGGGAGATCCTTGGGGTGATGGAAATAGTCTGTGTTTGGCTCTACCAGTGTCAACAGCCTGGTTGTGATATTTTACTATAGTTTTGCAAAATGTTACCATTGGGGGATAAAGGGAACGTAGGATCTCTCTATATCATTTCTCACAACTACGTGCCCAAATCTGCAATTATCTAAAAATAAGTAGCTCAAGAAGTGAATTGCCAGCATATAAAAGCCAGGAAGACCCGCTTTAGGTCTCTAAAAACAGAGATGGGGCAATGCTGGTCTTACGTTTCCCCAGTAGCTCTGCATCCCCACATACACACCTTGCCCCCTTCCCACATCTGTGTTACGAGGTAGACTCCCTCGCTACACCTCAAGTCCTGATATTGTGTCTCTGTAGAAGATTCTGTTAGACAAAACGGGCCCACTGCCAACATAGTTGAAAACCACTGTTCGGGACCAAACTTTCCTGATACCAAAGAAGAAACCAAGGCCCAGAGACATCATGTGAATGGCCTCAAACCGCACAGAAACTCAGCCACAGAACTATGATCCACCTGCCGGGCATCTCCTGCTGCCTGCCTCTCTGAGGCCGGGGAGGGAGGGAGGGAAGGAAGAGAGCAGAAGCGAGGGCCCTGCCAATAGCACTACGAGTGGCAACAATCGACCATCCCATAGAGACCACCCAGGACACGGGTGTGACCAGTTTGTCCAGCCAGGTCCACAGCCTTTGTCATCAGTGCTCAGTGATGGGCTCAGAGACAGTCCTGGAGAGTCAGTGGACCCTAGTGAGCCTGCTCTGCTTGCAGCTGTTTGTAAATTCACAGCCTGCCAAAGAGAGGAGCCGGGAGAGGAAGGAAGAGATGGGGCAGAGAGGGAAGGGAGCTGGCAGAACAGAATGGACGAGAAGAACTGGGACACCGCACAAGGGCTTCTCAGGGACACCCCAGGGGGGTCCTGGGTTCTCCAGGTGTGGTTTTCAAACTTGCTAGGCAGGACACCCGGAATGAAAAATCCACAAAACTCAGGTAACTTTTGTTATCCTTACGAAGTTTCCATTGGAGGGAGGGCTCTGGGCTGTGCTGGCACCGGGAGACTCAGCCACAGGAGCTGGGACTGAGCTGGCTGTGCACAGGGAGGAAAGAGGACACTGAGGTGCCCAGGGAGGCCACAGGGACTACAGGGAGGAGCCAGTGAGCAGTGAGTCCCTGAGCTCCGTAGGCAGTAGGGGAGGGAGAAGAAAATGAACCACAGAAGGGTACACGATGGAGAAGGGACTTGGGAAGTTTTTACGCTGTTGGTGGAGGAGTGTGCAAGACAACCCTCGCCTTCAGCTCCTCTGTGAACTTGCCGCTCAAATCAACTGTGTTCCTTGACATCTGGGGTCTCAGAGAGGCACAGAGTCCTTTGCACAGGTGAATACTGGGTAAATGCAGAAACTGCTCTTATAGGCAATTGAGCTACAAGGTGGGGCCAGAGGATGTCTCGGTTTCACACCGGATTCCTCTGGGATGGTTACACCCAAGCAGCGGGAATCCCATGCCTCAAAGATTCAAGCCCTGCTTAGGACAAAGCGAGGCTTGCCTCCACTCCTATCCTCGTCAGGGCTGCCCAACGTGGAGCCGAACTTCTGAGCCATCCGACCCCTGGAGTGCCTTCCCCAAGTCAGGGGGAAGCTTCTGTGACCTCTCTGAGATTAGAGACTCGGCTTTTGGATGGAGGCACTGTTCGCGCTACTTCAGATGAAGGCCAGGAACCACAGTATTACCTGCACCCGTGCAGGAGCCGGCAGGGGGCTGCAGTCTAAGCCTGCCTGAAGAGTTTGCTGACGTGCCGGGGTCTTTCCTGAGAGGGGAGCCAAGTCCACAGCAGGTGCCTGGGCTATTTAGGGACCTGGCCTGCCTCACCTGTAAGGATAGGGTCCTTGGAGATTAGGCTCTGCCTTGGGCTGGCCAGCACATGGGCACTGGAACCTCAGAGAGAAGCTACCTGCTACCAGGTACTGGAGACACCCTGAGTGTCAGGAGCCAGGACCCCAAGAAGAGGGCAGGGCTCTGAGCTGCTCTGAGACTCTACAGGGTTCAGGGTTGGGGGCGGGGAGGCCTGGGAGGTGGAGCAGAGACAGGTGAGGGGAGAGTTTGCAGGGTCCTCGGCCACACAGACTGCCACCTGCCCCCGAGGCCACCAGTGCCGCCGCCTGGTACAGAACACCTGACACCATGGCATTCCCACCTATCTCCCCACCACACGGCGACAGGAAGAAGAAAGCACCTTTGCATACGTACAAGCCTGTAGAGGCTATCTGTCACCTTGGACAGGTTGCCAGGCCCCAGGGTTGGCAAACTCAGGTTCTGTGGGAGTCAGCTACATGGCAGCGGTGTGCAGTGAAGCCCACCCTGGGGAGGCAGCCTTCCTAAGAGACCCTAAGATTCCTTCCTGTCAGTGCTGCTAAATTGGGAGAAAGAGGAGGCCAGCTGCCCTCAGCCAACAAGATGGGTCAGCAGGGTTTCGGAGTGCAGCTTCTGACTTGGCAGTGGGGAAGGCTGGGATTGGGGCTTAGCCCCCTGGGGAGCAAGGACCCTGACCAGCTTGGACCCAGGGTGAGAACAAGCATGATCCCTTCTTCTCAGTGGGCCACTTGGGCAGACCAGGGCCCTTGCTGTGACCAGTGGCCACAGTCACTACTTCAGACTTTAATCACAAGCAGAATTGAACCACTGTGCCCACTACAAGCCTCACTCTCAGGTCCTCAGGCTGCTTGGAATTCAAATGAAAATGTCCACCCCCTCCTACAAATGTGGGGGGAATGGGCTTTTGGGGGAAGGCTTTGAGGACAACTTTCCAGAAATTACAGTCAGGAAAAGGGAGAGGAGCAGAAGGCTTATGCCTTTCCAGTCCTGGGTTGTTGGGTGTCCCCAAAGCCTTCACCGCAGGGCCAGAGATCCCAGGGTAGACGGCTGACAGCGATTCAGCCTGCGGGAGGAGGGGGAGCTGCTTTGAGCTGGGGGGTAGAATTGGGGGGGTAGAATTGAGGGAGAAAGCAGGATGGAGCCTCTTGTTGGGCCCTCTTTCCAGATTTCCCTACAGAAACACCTGCAGTAGCTGAGGGAGAGGCTCTAAAACCTGCAGCAGAGTTCTCAAGACCCCAAGGTCCTGTGCCTTCTGCTGGAGGCTGAGCCATGCTCCTGTGGGGTTAGGCCGTGGGGGGAAAGACGAGCCTGCCCTCATATCCACAGGACTGGGCAGAACAGTACCGAGGAGATGCTTCTAAAAGGAGGGAATGGCCCATGAGGACTGGAGACTGCCTTTAATACTGTCTTTTGTGTTCTCACTCAATAACTTTGCAGAGCCTGAAAATACTCCAGGGGAAACACAAAAGACAGAAGTTCCACCTTCTAAATGGTGTCTGGTTAATGAGGTGTGAGCTCAGAGTGGTTGGTCACCAGAAGTGCTCCAGAGGAGACGGTCAGGGCCTGAAAGGCAGGGCTCTGTCTCATGGGAAGGAGAGAAAACACCCTGCTGGCTTCCTGATGGAAGGAACTTAGGGATGCTTAAGCTGTTTGCTGGGGGTGAGGGGTGGGGGGCTGTCAGACTCCTCTATCAGTGAGCTGCATTGCTCCCCGGGTGTATATGGGTGGCTTCAAGGAGGAAGGTGGAAAAAACAGAAACAGCACGCGGGAGCCACAGAGCACAGGAGCAGGACCGCTGAGGGCTCAGTCACACTTAAAATAGCTAGATACTAACTTTTGAGCTAAATCACACATCATCTCAGTTCAGGCTCTGTGTAGACACGTTGCAGGCATTGGAGGGTTAAGAACCGTTACTGAACTGCATGCCATCGTTAGCAGGCCTGGGGGACCACACTTTAGGCTGGGGTGCCCCAGCCAAAAAGTGGAAGCAGCTTAGATTGGCAAAAATATAGGTTCAAAAATGAAATCTACATCAACTCTGAGCTGACCCCAGAGCTCCACTCTCCACACGATCCTGTGATCACTACATGCTGATTAGCAAGTATAGAAAGCTTGGCCCCAGGTAAAAGAGCACCTCTGAGCCCCAGTCCCGTGCGGAGAGGCCGCCCAAGGACGTGCTGGCCCAAAGCAGACTCTCCCAAGAAGAGCATGCACAACATTTGCCGCCGGAAGTGGAAACACAATCCTCAGGGGCTCCATGCCTCACCATGGAAGGCCCCAGCAGGTTCCAGTGGGTTCCAGGGCAGCGTGCCCCCCTCATGCCCAGGCTCATGAGCACCTGGCAGGATGCAGGTGGTAGGTTAGCAGTTGTGGTCCCAGGCCTGCCACTGGTGGGAGACCAGACCCTGAGACACTTCGCCTTGCAGAAGCCTCTTCTCACGCCCAGGCTTGTCCTTCCTAGCAGAGCTATTGTGCTTTGAGCGATTTATGGAACTACTACATTAGCATAGGTCTGGACAGGTGGATCCCGAGGTCAGATGCCCATGCCCAGCACAGCCCTCCCCGTGCCTGCTTTCCAGTGCCTAGCCTCCAGACTCACAGGGGACAGACCCTGAGATGAGTGGGGCAGGCAAGGCAGCCGGCCCGGTGCCCTCACAGGGAGAGATGCCCTCATTCTCAACAGCCCAGCAAAGGCCAAAGCAGCCCTGCCTCTGCCCAGGGACAGAGCCAGGAGAGCCCAGAATCCTTACTCCTGCAGCCTGGGCCCAGGGGTTAGAGACAGCTCCAGGCACCTACCTCAGTGACCTGGGACGAAGGCCCCAAGCCAGCATCTGCTGGGGCCCTTTAGGGGCCAGGAGCTTCCAAATACATGAACTTGAGAGGTTCCTTCCATGATTCATGTGACCTAGGGGCTGCCTGGGGAGGGATTGGGTTAGGAGGGACAAGGCCACTGAGCCTGAGTCCAGGCACTTACCTTGACCTTCTCAAAGCTTCTTCGTCAGGATCTTGCACTGTGGGTAGAAAATTGCTGATCAGGAGGACTCATAGGAAATATAGGAAGAAAACCCTCCAGAGCTATGGACGTTGAGTCCCCTCCAATAATGGAACAATTTACTGCCCCTAACCTGAAAATGGTGGCAGGGAAATGCTGTGTGCTGGGCAGAGGGCAGGGGGAGAAGGGGGACACAGAGGAAAGGGTACAGTTGGGAGGGAGACCTCTGAGGTCCTCTTATCCCAGCTCTGGGCCATCACTTTGCCCACAAGCCACCTGGCACACGTATGGCCTAATGGTGGAGTCAGGGAGCTGGGCAGAAGGCTGGTGTCACTCAGTAACCTGCCCCGAGGGGCCCAGCGGGGCTCAGCACATCACTAGCTCTCTGTGGAAAGCAGCTCATCTTCAAGGGTCAGGGGGCTTGACTCCCTGGCTTCCGTGGGCCTTAGGACTGTGGGACAGGGCCCTCAGGGCCCCTCAGCATCTCTCGTGCTCCAACCCCGGCCTCACTTACTGTATTCCGTCCCTGTCATCTGGGCCAGGATGCGGAAAGAGCGAGACTGCAGGTTGGAGGAGCGGCGGGCCCACTCATCAGCCTCATCTTCTGGCTTGTTCTGGTTCTTAATCACCGCCTGGTACACGGGAGAGGCGCTGTCCACCGTAAGGTCTTTAATAGGAAGGCTCCTGCAAGGCAGAAAGGGGCCGTGAGTGAGGGCTAGGCTGCAACCCTGCTCCTGTCCTCCCACTACCTCCATGGCTCATCTGCTCGCACCCCCACACCCGGCACACCGGTTGGTGGCCCCTACTTGCCTCAACCTCCCTCCCCCATGCCCTTTACCCACTGCCATCTGAAAGTCTGAGACAAGGGCTTGGCCTGGGTCCTCAGTGCTCAGGGTGGCCAAAGCGAGACGGTGATTCCTCTGAGATCCCTCTTGGCAAACCTCTGCCCCACCCCAGGCTAACCCTAGGCACAGGCCTGAAGACCCATCCACATCCCAGGCCCCACCCCCTTGGGATCTCCTTTAAGGAAATAGGAGGCAGAATAGGTCTTTTGAAATAATTTCAACCTCCCTGAACAGCTCCTGAGTTTGGGGCAGGGTGACAACAGACCATTCGGGGGACTCAGGTTTCTTCAGGGTCAGTTCCTTGTCCTCCTCGTACCTTTGGACCCCAACAGCGAGCCCCCAATGCCAAGCCTGCCCTGAAAGTGGACTGGGGACTTCTGCCTAGCAAAAATGGGCAGGCTTGGTGGAGAGGTGGTGTGAGAAACAAGGCAACCAGGCTTGTGTGGTCTGGAACTGCCCGCAGACGGGGGAGGCAGGGTGGTTCTGGCCTGGGGTCCTGGGGGAAGATCTAAAGGAAGGATCATTCTTCCTCTGCTCCAGGGCAGTGCAGCCTTTGGAGGGGAACCTGGTGACCTTCCTTCAGACTCCCAGTGTCTTGCACACAGCAGGTGCTCAAAACTTACTTAAATGAATGAATCCTACAGCAGAGCTACAAGGGACCACAGAATCTCGTGGGTCCAGTGCCTCCTAGCCTTAACCAGACTGCAAGGCAGGTTGTGGGGTACCCACTCACCCTGGCCGGCAAGAGCTGGAGGGTTCTGGACCCTCCAACCTACCCTCCCAGGAATCAGGGTGGACTTGGGATGAGTTCTCAGCCAGCACAGCCTGGCTCTCTACCCTATGGACCAGTGGCCCAGCACTCTCCTCTTACAGATGCTGAAACAGGTCCAGAGCGGCTGACCGGCTAGCTCCAGGTGTAGGGGCCTTGCTGAGTCAGAACTCAAGCTTCCTGGCTCCCCACCCACTGTCCTTTCCATCAAACTGCAGTGATGTGGGCTCAGAAAGGCCACTTCTGCCCACTGGGGCCTTGTGCACCCCAGATGCTCCGTGCCTGGAAACATGGCCCAGCTCAGACACTTACTCTGTCCACTGCCTCTGCCTGCCTTCCAGAGGGCCAGCTGGCTAGGAGAGGGACCTCTCCAGTGCCCATGTCTTGTAGCCTCTCTGCGAGGAGCTAAATGCAAGCATTGGCCTGCTTTCCTAGGCTTGGTCCCCAGTGTCTGGCTCAGAGAATGCTCTGAGAACAGAGAGGAGGAAGGTGATGAAAGGTGGCCAAGACTGGGGCAGAGCCCCCACCCCAACTGCCCTGAAGGCTCTGCCTTGCCCTGGAGAGCTACAGGTACTGGCAGCCTGGGATCAGATGGGGAAGACCAGCGGATCCCTCTGGGGTCCAGCAGGGAGGATCCTGGAGCTGCCACAGAGCAGAGAAGAGAGTGGGGTCTCACTAGGAGAAGCCATTTCTGGCATAAGGAGGAGTCCCAAGGGCTCCCAAAGCAGAGGCAGGATCCGCTACCTCTGGGTGAGAGGTGCAGTAGGAACGCACAACCAGGACTCCTTGGTCTGCCGGAAGGGAAGGAGGAAGTGTGGATTGTGCTATGGGAGAGAGAAAGTATAGACCCAAGCCCAGGTCCTGCCCTTGAGCCTCGCTACACAGCTTTGTGGTCCAGAAAGCAGACGGAAGGTGTTTGCTGCCATTTCTCCAGAACATGCCCTAGAGGCGCTCCCCTGTTCCTTCCACAGCTCCAAGGGCTCGAGAAAGCTCCCAGTAGTGAGTCCTCTGGGACTCACATTATTGGCACCATTTCCCACAATGCTGTGCAAAGACCAGGGACTTGTGTTGCTGCCACGAAAGATACTGGGGGTCAGATGAAGGAATTCCCATTCCTTTTGAGACTCCGGGCTTCAGGGAGAATATGTATAGGCCCTATAGTGCTGGGACCCTGGATCTGGGGTTACTCTGGAGCCACTCCCAGTATGGTCTTCTTGCCACCAAAAACATTCTGCGGTCACCACAACATTCAGGTCGCCTCTGGACACTTAATTCCACTGTACGCTGCTCCCCGAAACTGACTCATCTTTCACCTCCCACGGATGGTACTGGCAGGTGCTGGCTCCTCCAGATCCACCTCCCGTGAGGGTCCTAGGAAATGGCTTCCAAGGGCCCCCTCATTGCCCTCTTCCCTGAATAATGGTCCAGTGTGTATTCAGACATTCAGGTCTATGCTGTCCCAGTGCAGACAGGAAAGGCTACCGGGAGCCCCCGCAAAGCACAGCACAGAGATACGCTTCCAGCCTTGGGTGCAAGGGAGGCGGGGTGATGTCATCACTCTGATTTCTGTGTCCACAGTGACATTAGTTGAGGCCAAGCCCCAAAGCACTTGCCTGCATAGGCTGCTGAGCATGTCGTTTGGCTGTGAGGTGGGTGTGAGGAAGAACATGGACAGAACCACTGTCCTCAGGCATATCCCACCAAACCCACACACCATCCCTCAACCAGACAGACGACGATGATGACGACGACGGAACAGACACTGTGGGGTCTACTTACGCCAGCGGCGATGCCCTGCCAAGCAGAAGAAAGCCCAGCAGTGAGTGTGTGTCCATCAGGGGATGGCAGAGGGGCGGCGCACACGCAAGGGAGCAGGGTTAGGGTCAAAAATGAGTTACGGGAGTGGGGCGGATAAAGGAGGAAGAGAAAGAGACAAAAAGAAAACTGTCAGTGAGGAAAGAATCGTGGGCATTAACAGCAGAAACGGAGCACCTTATGGCACAGAGGGCTAGCTCTTACCCACCGGTACCATGGTAGCATCAGCCCGGCAGGACCAAGTTAGAAGGAAGGGGAAAGCATGTTGCTTCCCAGGCACACAAGGGAAGGGAAAGGGAGGGAGGGGAGGGGAGAGGAGGAAGGTAGGGGAGGTATTCTGAGAAGCCTGGATTAGATCAATGGTGCATCACGTTAAAATAAATCATGGGTGCCCTAGTGGTAAAACCAAATGAGAGCAGTCTTTTTCCCAAGGTGCAGAAAATATAAACTTAGCGAAGAGCAGTTCTTCCATTATTTTCCACTGAACTTCCCTTTGGTGACATTTGCGACGTTACCGCTTTTAAGAGCACAGCAAGGACACACATGGCAAACAAATGTTAACAGGAAATCCCTGTTAACTTTTTGGCTTAGTCGAGCAGCCTTGTTTTCCTGGGTACATATGAGCTAATGGTTGTGTTTTTAAAACTTGCGTGGTCATAGTTTCTGCTTTGAATGGTGGGATTAAATAAATCAGCACTGTCCAGAGTTGTGCAAAAGAGCGATAGCTCTGAGCCTGGCTGGTTTCAGACTCATGGCTCCAGGGCAAGGAACCTCTGCCCCCTGGTGGTGGCCCAAAGGAAGCACTGTGTCCCTTTGGGGGGTCCCCAAACCCCCACACAACACTCCATCCCTTTGGCCCCTGGAGCCTGCCCTTATAATGTGTATGTACGTCATGGCCGCAAGGGCTGGATTCTGCCAAGGTCAAACACTATAGGAGTTATCTGGAACTTTTAAACCACTTTACCCCTCTGACAACATCTGTTTTTCCTAGCTTCAGAAAAAAAGTACAACCATCGTTTTAAGATTTCTTGCCTTGAGGTCTGTGAGTTCGAGCCCCACGTCGGGCCCTGTGCTGACAGCTCAGAGCCTGGAGCCTGCTTCAGATTCTGTGTCTCCCTCTCTCTCTCTGCCCCTCTCCTGCTCGTACTCTGTCTCTCTCATTCTCAAAAATAAATAAATGTTTATTTTTTTTAATTAAAAATTTTAATTAAAAAAGATTTAAAATTTTTAATTAAAAAAAGATTTAAAATTTTTAATTAAAAAAAGAAAAGATTTCTTGCCTTGAGTTGGTTGAGATCCTGACTTGGGGATAAGATGTTGCCCAAAGAGATAATCAGTCAATTCTGAAAGTCAACAGCAATGATATTCTCAAATAGAAAACAGTGTGCATGTGTGTGTGTGTGAGAGAGAGACAGACAGACAGACAGACAGGGAGCAGATAGAGAGAGAGAAAGAAACAGAGACAGAGAGGAAGGCAGAGATAAAGAGATAGAGAGAGACACACACAGAAAAAGATACAGGGAGAGAGAGACACTAAAAGAGACAGAAAGAAAGAGACTTTCTTATTAATGTTTGCACTATTAGCAGTTTTTTCCACAAATGATTTTCAGCCAACTCTTTCCCTATTCAACACTCAAGTTCCTCAACCATTGCTAACAGGCAAATTCCAGGAAACAAGGATGTCCTAAATCCCATTGCCCTGAGACTGGGCTTCCCTGGAACAAACGGGAGGGCCTGGGTGCTTCCCAGGCTCTGCAGTGGGGCTGACTGCCAACAGCACCTTGGATGGTTGGTCCAGAGGCCCCTTCCCAAACAAGAAACCTGGTCACATGTTTGCATTGCTCTCATCATTGGAAGAACGCAGCAACTTCCCCCAAAGAATGGCTTAGTTTGTGAGAAGACTGGTTTATCCAGAATGTGGCCCGGGATTCCAGAAGTCTCTTTCTAAGCTGACCCCCTTGTGGAGCCTGGGAAAATGCAGAGGCTTTGAAAAGCACTCGGAGCAACCACCATATTCTTCAATCCTCCACCCTTCTAAAGCTGACTGTGAGACTGATTCTGAAGAGAGAACACCGTGTTCTGGAAGGGCCCTGGCAAAGGCTGGCTCCCTTCGAACAGCTGTGCCCTGAGAGGCCCAAGGCGAGGGAGGAAAGCTGGTCCCGATGCCTAAAGTCTCTGATGGCGCCCGGCAGCCTGGTACCTTGGCCTCCACTAGTGAGGAGGCCCAGCCAGTGGTGTAGGCGGTGAACGATGAGCAACTGTGGAGGAGGGGAGGTGCTTACCCACTGAAGTCACTGCCCTGGGCCTGGGCCTGTCCAGCAATGGCGTCCATGATGGCATCCTGGGAGTACATGCTGATGGGTGTGTTGTACTGCGCATGGATGATGGTGGCCTTGCCGCCCAGCCCCTTCACCTCGATGGGCTTGTGGGTGGACAGGGCAGAGTCCTTCAAGGCACTGGGGTTGAACCGTTCCTGGTAGTCGGCGCTGGGGGAGGGCAGCAGGGGGAGCAGAGGAAGAAGAGGAAGGGAGGTGGAAGGAGAAAAGGGCAACAGGTGGTGTTACACAGGAGGTCAAGGTGAGGGCTGGTGGTGGAGAGACCTCCCAAGACCTGATCCCAGGTAAGTTACCCAAGCCCCCTGAACTGCAGACAGCTGGGTCTGGTAGGGAAAATCTTCAGGACCCTCCCCAAAGCCCTTTGCAGAAGGTTTTCCTTGCCCATTTTGGCTTTCCCAGTTCCTGGGAGTTCTCAGCTCAACCTGAGCCACTTCTCAGGGTCAGCAGGGGGCGCCAGGCATTGAAAGCTCTCTCACCACAATAGCAAGGAAGCAGAGACAAAAGGGGTTGGGGGTAGGCGACAGGAGCTGGGCCACGCGTGAAAGACAGCGGCAGCCCAAGCAGGGTCCAGAATGCCCCAAAGGTGAAAAGCAGCCCCACTGGGCACCCATGGGGATTCTGAGTAAGGTTCCTCCACGAAGGGGCTCGTCCTGCTGGCTACCCTCTCGGTTGCCCAGGGCTCTGCTCCTCCAGATGCTTCAGTGCAAGTGCTTCTTCCTTGGAACAGGACTCAGGCTGTTCAGTCCCCCTCTAGTCCAACTAGCTGTGTGGCCGCCAGTCTCTGCCAATCGAGGCTTTTCCCTCCAACAGATGAATGCACTCCTGGGGCAAAGAAGGTCAGGCGCAGCCCTTCTGCGAGTCCCGTCAGGACAGAACTGTCTTCAGGTTCACGTGGAACCCAGCATCAGCTCGGCACACGCTCCACCCCCCGCACCCCGCCCCCCTGAGCCGGCCTGCTGGTCTTAAGCAGCTGCAGCAGGAAATGGGGAACGGAAAGGGCACATCAGACAGAGCCCTAGCACCCCTCCCCGAGGCCTCCACTCCACACTTGTAGCTCCACACACATGCAGGCTCGCTCAGGGACGCGAATGCACCCCCACTCACACATGCACACGCATGTACCCATGCTGACACAGGCACACGCTGTCCAGGCTAACTGACACGCGGACGCATGCGAGGACAGGCACACAAGCGCACGCGCATGCTTTCCTTTGATACTAACTTGGCTGGAGAGTTGGCTACCACCTGGGGGGGAGAGAAAGAGCAAAGAAGACAGGGCTATCAGCATGACGTCCCGCCAGGGGCTCTGAGCACAGGGACCATCCTCAGACCGGCCTTCGTGGGGACCGTGCCAGCCCTGACTGGCATTGGGTGAGGAGAGTGCCAAGGAGAGGTGGCAGAGCTCAGAGTCAGGGTCATGGCCTGTGAGTCTGGGTCAGAGGTGCTGATGGCAGTGTTTCCCCCTCAGTAGGTTCACAGCACCTGGAGCTCCGCCAGGGATAAGAGTTTTCTAGTCCATCTTCGTGGATGCTTGCGTAGCATGTATGTGACTCCGCCACATACAGCCCGGCTGGAGAGCCCAAGAGAGGAAGATGGAGAGGGAGACAGGACCAGCTGTGACTGCTCCAGGCAGAGTCAAGGCCGGACATGGCTCCCAGCCAGACAGCAGCTCTGGACTTGCCCTTGATTAATGGGGACCAGCTCTGGGAGTTCTGTTCCCTGAGCAGGACTGGCAGTACGGCGGGGTTATCCACACCCCCCTGCCCCAGGATGTACTCTCCCTCCCAGAGGAGGGGCAGGCAGTCCTGGTCCCTAAAGGCCCTGTGCAAGGTCACCGAGGCAGGATGGAGGAACGCGAAGGCTCAGGAGAAGTACGGGTCCAAGGCTAATTGCAGGTAGGGCCCCAGCCAAGGCAGCTTGGACACAAGATGAACCCCACCCTCACTTTTGTCTAGAGCGAGCCTCCTGGAGCATCATCTCCTTGGGGCAGGCATTGCCTGCATTAGGTTTCCTTAAATGCAAATTCCTTGCAGGGCCGACCCTGACAGCACCAATGGCCCTGTCAGAAGAGAGGAAAGAGTGCAGAGAGGGGTGTACCTGCCCCCAAACACTGCCGCCATCCCAGATCTGACCACTCCGGGCTCTGGCTGCCAGAACCTGGGCCCCAACTTGCCTGACCCCAGTCATTCCTTGGCCACCACTGAGGGGAACCAGGCCAAAGCCAGAGGGCCTCTAGCCCCAGGCCCTACACTGTCTCAGAACTGATAAAATTCCCTCTGTCCTCTAGCTTCAAACAGCGGCGAGAGCAGCTATATTAGGAAAGGTCTTCTATCCCTTCTCCATTTCTGGCCAGTGCCGACAGCTGCAGGGTCAGCTCTTGCCCTGGCCAGCCCAGTGCCCCCTACAGAGGGCAGTGTTGGCCTGGAGGCACAGGGTGAGGGCGGGGGGCGGGGGGCAGCACATGTCAATTAGTCTGGGTGTGCTGCCTCTGCCCTTCCGTGTCTCGGCAACTGGTAGCCGGCACCTTCTTTGGCATTGACTCCCGCCCCCTGCTTCACTTCCTCCTGAAGATTTGGGGGCTGAGAGGCCTGCAGCAGACAGCTCAGAGAGGAGCCAGCACCCAGGTCTTGGGGAGAATAAATCAAAGATGTAAGACCTGCCCAGGGGCCCTTGCATTTAGTGACTTGCGGGATACTGCCCTTCAGGGCCAGCTCACAGAGGATGAGAAGGCGGCCGGGGTGGGTGGGGTGGTGCTGCAGGGATGCTCCAGCCCAGCCTTTGTTCTCTCCACTCCTCCCAAGAGGATTCAAGCTGCCAAGAAATCACATCACAAGCTGCCCAGAGAGGAGGGGAAGGAGCTTCCTTTTGGAGCCAGGCAGGACAGAGTTCAAATCCTGACCCTGCATCTTCTTAGCACTGTGACTCTGCACTGTTCCCCACCCACCTCAGCCTCAGTGTCCTCATTCACAAAATCGAGATGGTGGTGCCCACCGTATGGGCGAGCTGTGTGAATTAAACAGAACCCTGAGTGTAAAGCCCTCAGCATGGGTTTGGGGTACAACGGATGGATGTGAGGATTAGCATTTGCCAACCCTGTCACTTTCGAGCACTCAGACACTCAGCAAAGGTGGTGGCCTCAGCCCATCAGAGGCTGGCTTGGCTAGCCCAGGTCAGAGGCTCCACCCTTCCAGCCAGCACTGCCCAGAGACCACGGCATCAGCCTCTACTGTGGATGAAACGCTGCACTCCTTCCCCTAGTCTGTCTACCTTGGAGAAACTATTGACCTGCTGTTCAAGTAACAATTTAACCCTTGTCAGGTTCTGCACCAACAGGAAAGCACCACTGGAGCCATGGGAAGCAGGGGTGGGACTGGCCTTTGACTTTCCTGGGCAGGTAGTTAGGTCCCTACCACCAGGAGTCATGCTGACCTGGGTACCAGCCCCATCTGCCACTCATGAGCTGTGTGTGACCTTGAGCAGATTACCCACTCTGACCTTCTATTTTCCAGCTATAAAATGGGGAGGGGTGCCTGGGTGGCTCAGTCGGTTAAGCGTCTGACTTTGGCTCAGGTCATGATCTCACGGTTCGTGAGTTTGAGCCCCGCGTAGGGCTCTGTGCTGACAGCTCAGAGCCTGGAGCCCGTTTCAGATTCTGTGTCTCGCTCTCTCTCTGCCCCTCCCTTGCTCATGCTCTGTCTCTCTCTGTCTCAAAAATAAATAAAACATTAAAAAAAATTTTAAATGGGGAAAGTGATACCCAACTCTGAATTTGCTGAGAGAGTGTGTTACATAAAGCACAAGACTGCCTTAGGGCTCCAAGTCCAGACTGAGGGCTCAGTAAGGGGAGACATTACGGTCACTGACAGTGGGCCTCATGGAGGTCTCACTCTGTCAGAGGCTGACTACCCTGCCAGGAGCCAATCCTAGAGAGGACCAGAGAAAGCTACCAGAAGGACACCATTTCTACTCTGCCATTCCTTGAGTTTTCTGGCAGAAGCCCCTTGCTGGAAAAAGCCCAGGGGTTTATGGCTTTGCCAGTTTGGTCCAAGGAAGCCTGGATCCAGGTGCCCGGCCTGTGAAACATCCAAGGCCAGCTTCACTCAGGATCCCAGGAAGAGCTGAAGGGTATGGAGAAACTGGGAATCGAAGGGGAGCAGTGAACTGGTGGGGCACAGGTACCTTCTGTAGCAAGAGCAGTGGGAGGGCGTGGGCGTGGGTCAGACTGACTCGGGTTCTAATTCTGACTCACGAGGGCAACAGCTGCGTGACTTCAGGTAGCACACAGCAAGTGTTCCAGAACAGAGCTCAGTGCTGCGCATGTGGGGTCTCTTTCCATCCTCCCAGTAACCCTGAGACATGGACAGGCTCATGTCCCTGTACAGAGGAGGAGCCCTGAACCCCTAAGCACTCGGCCCTATCGCCTTGCCTCAGCCCGCTCTGCCTCTAGAGCAGAAGACAATTATACCGAACGCACGGGCAAAGTTAGAACGAGATATAACAAGCATGAAGGGCTTAGAAGCTAGGACGTGCTCAGCTTGGGGGCTCCCTCCCCGCAGCCTCTCCGTGATGCCCACCCCGACTGTAGGTTCTTTTAGCTCCTACACTTGCAGAGTCCATCCGCTAGAGCTCAGGGGGTGGAGATTAGGCTACTATTCTCCTGCACAGCCCCTTTCTCCTCCCGGTCCTGCTTCCTTGCCTTGTTCTATCGAGGGTCAGTCCTACAAGCCCGACACTCATTCCATCACTGAATCTTCTGCACCCAGCTCAAGTGCTCCCTTCTCCAGGCAGCCTGCCCAGACCACTCCCAGCCTTAAGAAACTTGCCTTCCCACCTCTCTAGTTCTTCCCTGCTCCTGCCTCAGGGCTCCTAGAGGCCACCAGCCTGAGGCTTGCTCCAGAGTTCCTAGAGGGAGCAGGCTTCATCCCATCCTGGGAAACGGGCTGGTGTGAACGTTTTGAGAGTCAGTGTCTCACATTCAGGCTTTGCTCAGCCACTTAGAAGCTGGACAGCTGGACTTCGACTTAACCTTCTCTGAGCCTCAGTTCCCCCCTCTGCAGGAGCCAACACGTCACGCCAGGCTGTGTAAAGCAATGACACATCCAGCTCATGGCAAATATACCAACAGCATCATTACTTGTATCGCTCTCAGCTTGTGCCGCCTCATGAGCGGATTGAGGCCAGCTCCTCGCTCTGACCGCCCGGCCAGGCCTCTGTGAGCACTGAGGACCCCGGTGGCCCCAGACCACCAGCGGAGAGCTGCGCACCCGTTACCTACCCTCCTGGGAGTCCAGCACCTGAGGCCTTCCCTCGGAGGCTCATCTGATACATCTGAGCCATCTCCCTCAGGGTCTCTGCCGAGTACAGGCCAATGGGGTTGTTATACTGCCTTGGCTGGCTCGAGCCCTGTGGGACTTTCGGGCTGAGTGAGTCCAGGGCTCCCTCCAGGCTGGCCTTGGCCCGTGGGCTGCCCCATGGAGGGCCGGGGTCAGAGGCCTCTGTGTGTGAGGAGAAGACGGAGGTCTGGGAGAAGGAGGAGCTAAAGGTCTGCCTGAGCTCCGGGGTGCCTGGGGTGCCCGGGCTGGCCCTCGCCTCAGGGTTGGGGCTGAGCACCGCCAGGCTGCCGTTCGTGTCCCGAGCAGGGTCCTGGCACAGGGCAGCGCCATGCAGGGGAGAGAGAAGAGAGCAGTTAGAGGCCACACGTGTCCCAGTGCGTCTGCATGGACCTGAAACAGAGGTGTTAGTGCGAGCACCCAGCAGCCTACCACCCCGCAGCCTGCAGCCCACTGCACAGAGCTCAAGAGGGGCCTCCCAGACTCCTGAAAGGGAAGCGTTTGGCCAAGGGGAGGGAGGCGAGGGAGGGAGGGAGGCATACAGTCCCTGGCCCTGAGGCTAACTCCCACTTGGACAAAGCGCAAGCCACACACAGAAGGCCAGGCCAAGCCAGCCTGCTTACAGGGCTGGAGGAAAGGGGGGGGTGGGTCTCTGCTGGTTGGGGGCAACTCCCTCCATCCTCTGTCTGCTCCCTATTCCCCTGAGTGGAAGAACCTGGTGGTGCTTCCTGGCCTCCTGGTGGCAGTGGGCACAGCCTGACCTGCTCCATTGACCCCATGTTGAGATGCCCCCACATGGCCAGTGAGAGGGCCCCCAGGGCTGGCGGTGGACAGGCAGGGTGGAGGTGCAGGAGGGTATCCAGGGGCTGACATTTGGTTCCCACAGGCCACCTCTGCCACTTTTCCCAAGCAGCCCTCTGCTCACTTCCCCAATCTGTCACCCACCCCAGACTCTGGGTTAGCCTCTTCCTGTCCCCTGCCCCAACCCTGCCTATCGCCCATTCTGCCCCACTGGACAGACAGGGGTCAGTCTGAGGTCATTCAGGGATGGGTGGGGAGTGGGTCCCTGCAGGACGGGTGAGGTGGGCCTCTCGTGCTCTGGGCCAAGTCGCTTGGGCCCAAGGGGTTTATCTGCTTACAGGGAGCTGGGAAGGGGTGGCAGGCACGGTGGTGAGGTGTGCCCACCTTGTACCCGCTGTTTGGCTACCACTAGCACTTCTGAGTGGGCTAATGGGGCGTGTAGTCAGGAGGGCAAGTGGAAACCAGAAACAGAGATCCTATGTCAGAGGAGAAGCTCTGAGGGGCAGCAGGTCCCTTCAAGCCTGGGGTGGCTGACTCAGACTGGGGCCTCTAGCATCATGCCCCAGTCATCCCCCCTCCCAGCACCCTCAGGAAAATGAGGGTCCGAGCCTCCCGGACACTTGTCCCCACCTAGTTCCCTCTCCTGCGAACACCACTTCCTAAGCTGGTTTCCCACTGGCCCAGCCACGAGATCCGGGGTGTTGGCTAGCCCCCCCACACTCGGTAGCTTGGTATTTCATGGGGGCTCGGATGCCTCTCCCTGGAGGCCTGCCCCACCTCCCTCAGGGTCAGCCATGGCAGGGGCAGGGGTAGGGCAGGGCTGATCCCACCACCTTGCCCCTGTGGGGCAAGGGTCAGGCAGGCAGATCAGGGGCTCCACCACGGGACCACAGCGGAGAGTGGAGCCTGCCACCGCCAGTCAGCACCTACCTTCTGGTGGGGGATCACCGGCAGAGGGGACTGGACCGGGGGTGCTGTTGTGGAGATGGGGACGGGGCGCTTCGACCTGGAAAAACCAGAAAGGGCACCAAGTGAAGACAATTGCTGCTAGGACCAGAACCAGGAGCTCCTGCCAGGGCAGAGTTGGTGACAGGAGAGGTCAGAGAGCCTGAGGACACGCCATGAACCGGGCGACCCCAGAAAGGTACTGGGCCTGACCGGGTTGGAGAAATCATGGCCCTTAAGCACTTTGCACCCATGAGCCTCTATTAGGTCCTTGGGAGGCCGTCTGGGGTGAAGAGAAGGCAGGGAAGACCTTGACTTTCAGGCCTGACTGCCCAAATGCTGGCAGCAGTGTGACCACCCCCACCGCACCTTCAAACCTCATCTGTGAAGTGAGGCACAGATGTGGCAGGTGTTTGATGGTGGCTCGGGCCTGTCCTTCTGGCCCAGAGGCTGTCCTTACTTTCCTGTGCAGTCCTGTAGCACAGGCTGGGCCCATGTGACTGCTGTCAGACAGCCCCTCTCTCAAGCCCCTGATACCCACACCCCAGGCTCCACCCCCTGCTCTGGAGAGCTCCCACCTACTTCTGCAGCGTGAGACTCAGGTTGTAGCTGGCAGACTTGATCTTGTTCTGGGCTTCCAGGTGGGTCATGGTGTCTGTGTTGATGCCGTCAATGGCCACCACGAGGTCACCCTGGCTGAGCTGGGACTGGGCGGCCTTGCTGCCTGGTGTGATCTGAGAGAATTGACAGATGGGGGATGAACATACGAAGGGTGGGCCTGAGGATGGGCCAGTCCTCGGGGAAGAGTCGCCTGGGATCATGCAGTAGAGGCCCGCCATTTCCTCTTTCACTCACTGCGACCAGTACCCACTGCTCACCAAGCCTGATTCCTCTTCCTGGCACATGGCTACCTCATTTCCTAGTGCTCTGTGTCTGAATGCAACCATGATACTAGCTCGGGCTAGGGGAATGTGGGTGGAAGCAACGTATGCCACTTCTAGGCCTGCCCCTAGCAACCATGCTTGCCATCCTGCACTCTCTCTGCTTGTCAATTGATTGGATGCAGAGGACCCAGAAGAGGACAGCTGAGCCACCAACAGAGGGACCTGAATCCTAGAGTCACTGCTGGGAGGAGAGATCGTTAAGAAGTACTGCATCAGATGTTGCATGAGTGAGAAATAAGCTTCTGCTATTCTAAGCCATTGAGATTTGGGGGCTGTTTGTTACACCAGTTAGCCTACTATAACATCTGTATCCTCAAAACCCATGGAGCACTTTGCAGGCTCCAGGAGAGAGGGTATATGTAAGAGCTAAGATTGAGCATCACCACAGAGACTCTGCCAGGCGAGTAGGCAAGACAAATGCACCCTCACAAAAGCATCCCAGGACAAGTGCCTAGTGCTCCCGTGGCAGGAAGGCAGAGAGCTGGGAAAGCCATCAGCTCAGCCTGGGGAAGCAAGATCAGTTGGGACATGGGGCAGGGTCCAGTGCTCTGTGGTTGGCTTCACACTTCCAGAAAGGTGGGGGGTGGGGAGTGCAGGTATAGGGCCCACATTCCAAATCCTGCACACTCATGACATCACAGGATGTTAGAGTCTGGGGGACCCTACCCCACATGGCATAACCATACAGAATGCAATAGCTGCGACACACCAAGAATACCCAATCTGATGTCAGGAAGGCCACACTCCCCGTGTGGGACATCCTGTGGGATGTCACGATGGCTCAGACTATACTCCCAAAGACATCGTGCACGAAGCCAAATTCTGCCTGCCTGGCCCTCAGTACTAGCACGCTGAATTTGGTCATGGTCTCCCCTGCAGTGATGTCACTGGAAATGCAAATTCTGGAGGGCCTAGGTGTATAACTTGATGGCTGGCCCCTAGGGACATTACATGGAATGTGATCAAGCTCCACTTCTAAAGCTGTCTCATAGAATATCATGGAGACTGGCTTTACCCCCAACCACCCTCCCTCCATGACACCACATGAAATACCATGCAAGCCCTACCCTCTACTGATAACACAAAGAATGACTTTATGACTTGATCCCCATGACATCATGTGGAGGCCCCCCCAGTGACATCATGTGGAATGCCATAAAGGTCTCGCCCCCAGTGACATCATAGGAAAGAGGAGCCTCTGGGAGCCACCCCCCACCAAGTTGTAACTAGAGGATATCCCTTGGCTTTTCTTCCACAACATGCCCACCAGCCAGCTTTCTTTCCTGGCTTCTCTGGGCACACCCCAGTTACTTCCGTGTCTATACTCCAGGGACAAGGCTGGCTTCTAATGCTGGCAGAAGCCACTTTCTGGCCCCGGCCTGGGGGACCATCCTAGAAGGAGTCCAGAAAGGACCTAGGGAAAGTCCCACACCCTGGGTGCCAGGTCTGGGTGGGCCTCTGGCCAGGCCCCGGGCTCCCAGAGATGGAGGGAAGCCTCCTACCAGGCCCTTCACAAGGAACTTTTATCCAAACCAGGGCCACCTGCAGTCACCAGTCTCCAGCCCATTCCCAAGTGGGCTCTACAGGGCAGGCCAGGAAGTGTGTGTGCTAACCTAGTGATAGCAGGGAGAGCAGGTGAGCCCCCACTGTGGACCCGCTCTTTCAGCCCCAGGGATTGTACTACTTTCTTAAACACTGACCACCCTATGCCCAGAGTAGCCTCCCCTCACCCCCAAATCTGCCGAGACGAGGCAAGGATAGTAGAGAAACAACCCATAGACTGCCAGGAAGCCACGTTGTCTGGTTTGCAAAGTCCAGCCTGCCTTCCTGGCTCCCACTGGGGTATCTTGGAACCACTTGGGCTTTCTCAAAATACATATCCCATATCCCGAAATTCATGGCTGCAGGGAGCCTCTACTGATGACAGGAATACATTGGTTCCTGTCAACAGACAGGAACAAAACAACAGAGCAAAAGAAAACATTTTCTAGGCTAAGAGGGGACTCCTGAGAGCAAGCTGAGTTGCCCATCTAGGCCCATCTGCAGAAAATCACCTTTATGGACACCTTCGGGCTTCACGTTCAGGTCAATGCTATTCCAGACACTTTTTTTTATAGACATCTGAAGAGTTCTACAGTGAGCACCCACGTAGCCACCACTGAGGTTCCACCTTAGCATTTGTTCAAGTTGCTGTGTCACATGTCAGTCCCCCTGACCATCCATCAGTCCATCTTAGCTGGGAAGCATTTCAGAGAAAATAGCAGTTACCAGTGTGTCTCCATTCAGGGTGAATTGTGCAATGCCTCTGTTGTCCTAGTGGACTGCCCACAGGGATCCCCCACAGCAGGACACCTCCACACCAGGGCTCCCCTACAGTAGAACACCCCACACCAGAGCTCCCCTACAGCAAGACACGCCCACACCAGGGCTCCCCCAGATGCTTCTCACCATCTACAGAGAAGGGGGCCATTACTCTGCAGCAAGGAGCTTCCAGGTCGGGCCACTACAGACCCCGAGACAGAAGGGCAGGCCCCATGCCTGCAGAGATGATGCCTGCCAGGGAGGACCGGAGCTGTGTCCAAAAGCTCATGGAAGCCAGTGTGAGCAAGGACACCAGAATGACATCCAAGAGCTGCTGGGGCCAGATCGGCCAGGACAAGCCGTAGGACTATCTGGAATGCCCTCCCTTCGGAGTTGCCCTCAGGACATCTGTCACCCTCGGGCGTGGGGTAACACCATACCTTCCTACCGCCATCCTCTTGCCTGGTCCTGCCTGACTCCCCCTTGTCCTCAGGTATAGACTGAGGTGATTCTTGTTCCCTGGGAAATATTCAGTCTCCCCAGAGCCTGGTCAGTAGCCAAACTTCCTGAGGGGAGCGCCGAGCTGGCTCCTGTCTGCCCTGGCGCCTCTCTTCCTGCACCTGTGTCTGCTCATCAGGGCTCAGCTGGCCTGGCTTTTGGCTGCCCTGAGCAGGGCCCATGACCCCTGGGGCTTATGGGGTGGAGGGTGCTGTAATTCTCTGCTAGGTGGGCGATCTTCTGGCTCTGCCTGGGTCTCCTGAGAGGAGGCAGGGACCCTAAGGAAGTCACCCCTGCTCTGCCCAAGGACCATCAGATCCCCACGCCCTTCTCAGGAGCAGCTTGCCCTGGAAAAGGGTGGGGCCACCCTGGGACCCTGGCCTGGAGCCCAGGGCTCATGAAGCCTGCAGTCCAGGCACGGTGTGCCCCATGTAGCTCTTGTCTGACTCTGCCCCTCTCTCTTCAATCCTTGTCCTACAAAGGACCCAAAGCCACTACATCCTCGGAGGATTTTTTTTTTCTTTGAAGTCTTTCTATCCTCTTTTGAGGATTTGAAAAACTCTTCATAACCACTGTTTCGTCCCCATTCCACTTTTTCAGTCATCCCCAATCACCAGCTACCTCTCAAGTAAGGGGCCAGCTGTGGGCCGAGCTCCAGGAGCACCGGCCTGTCTCAAAAGCTCCTTAGAACAGGCTTTAGGTGGTTGGGGGCCAAAATTGCCCCCAGGCTCACCTCACGGGAGCCCTTCCTCTTTGTTGGGCTGTGGTTTAGGGCACCTGACAGGGGACACAGGGCTAGCTGGTGCCAGGGAGCAACTGTGGCCTCTGCAACTGTGGGTGCCTTGAGGAGAGGCAGTAAAGCAGAGAGCACAGACTGGTCTGAGCCAGACCTCAGGGTACGGAGCAGCCTCCACGCCCTCTGTGTAAAGACGGAAATAATGCCTTTCGCCCAGGATTTCTGTGAGGATTACATTTTTAAATAGGTTATTCTGTAGGGGCAGCTGGGTGGCTCAGTTGGTTAGGTATCCAATTTCGGCTTAGGTCATGATCTCACAGCTCATGAGTTCGAGCCCCGCGTTGGGCTCTGTGCTGACAGCTCAGAGCCTGGTGCCTGCTTCAGATTCTGTGTCTCCCTCTCTCTCTGCCCCTCCCCCCTGCTCATGTTCTGACTCTGTCTCAAAAATAAATAAACATTAAAAAAAAATTAAGCAGGTTATCCTGTAAGGAGGTGCAGAGCTAAGAAAGTTTCAGGGAAGCTCCCAATGGAGGGGGTACAGGGGCTGGCCCCTAACCCCTATCCCCCAAGGGTGCCAGAGGGGTAGAGGCTGGGAAGTTGCCTCCTTGGTCCCCACAGGGAAATAAGATCTGGGGCTGGCAGAGAGTGGCGTGTAAGGGGCCAGCCCCAACTGACCAGTCCTGAGCCAGCCTGCTGTCCCTAGAGGGGCCTGAGCATCAGCTGGAAGAGTGGAAGTTCTGTACATAGTCCCAGGGAAGCAAAGCGCTGGCCAGGGCTCAGGCACATACGTGTAAGGTTTTTATTTCCCTAGCTCCCTGGCAGCAGAGGGGTAGCTGGGCTCTGCAGAAGTGCTCAGCCATCACTCTTAGTGCTCAAAACCAGACAGGCGCCTGCCTTCTTTCCCTCTAGATACGTACGCTTGCCCCCCAACCAGCCCCTGCCAGTGTAGGTGTGGCAGGGGCTGGAGGGGAGGGCAAGGGTATGTAGTAGATGCTGTGTACTGTGCAACTTCCAGCATCTCCTCCCAACCAACCCAGGCTGACCACCCCAGGAGATTTCCCATGGAGCTCGAAGTGCATTTAACATTATGTGATCAAATTACTGTCACGCCATGCTCTGCTCCCTTCCCATCTGGCCTCCCCTGGGGCATCGCTCCATCCTTCATCCTCTAGCTGGAAGCTTCTGTCTCCCCATGACCCCGCTCCCCAACTACACCCTGGCTGATAGACAAGCCAGAGTCTTGTCTATGCTCAAAAAGCCTCTCCTTGCCCAGAGATTTGTAGGGCAGCGAAAATATTTTCTATGATACTACATGGTGGATCCCTGTCATTATACCTTGGTCCAAACCCATAGAATGCACAACACTAAGAGTGAACCCAGATGTAGACTATGGACTCCGGGTGATAATGATGTGCCAATATAGGTTTATCGTGTGTAACAAATGTGTCACACAGATGGGGGATATTGATAACAGGGGAGGCTATGCATGTGTGGGGCTGGGGGTATGTGGGAATACGCTGTACCTTCCACTCAATTTTGCTGTGAACCTAAAACTACTCTTAAAAAAGTAAGTCTTGGGGCACCTGGGTGGCTCAGTCAATTAAGCGTCTGACTTCACCTCAGGTCACAATCTCATGGTTTGTGAGTTCGAGCCCCGCATCAGGCTCTGTGCTGACAGTGCAGAGCCTGGAGCCTGGAGACTGCTTCGGATTCTGTGTCTCCCTCACTCTCTCCCCCTACCCCGCTGGTACTCTGTCTCTCTCTCTCTCAAAAATAATAAATAAACATTAAAAAAAATTAATTCTTTTGGGGCACCTGGGTGGCTCAGTTGGTTATGCATGTGACTCTTGGTTTCAGCTCAGGTCATGATCTCACAGTTCATGAGTTTGAGCCCCACGTCTGGCTCTATGCTGTCAGCATGGAGCCTCCTTGGGATTCTCTTTCTCTCTCCCTCCCTCTCTGCCCCCCACCCCACTTGCATGCTCTCTCTAAATACATACATACATACATACATACATACATATTTTTTAAAGATTAAGTCTTTTAGGGTGCCTGGGTGGCTCAGTCAGTTAAGTGGCCGACTTTGGCTCAGGTCATGATTTCACAGTTCATGGGTTCAAGCCCCGCATAGGGCTCTGTGCTGACAGCTCAGAGCCTGGAATCTGCTTCGGATTCTGTGTCTCCCTCTCTCTCTGCCCCACCCCCGCTTGCTTTCTGTCTCTTTTTCTCAAAAATAAACATTAAAATTTTTTTAAAAATTTAGGGGCACCTGGGTGGCTCAGTCAGTTAAGCATCCGACTTCGGCCCAGGTCGTGATTTTGTGGTTATGAATTCGAGCCCCACATCGGGCTCTGTGCTGACAGCTCAGAGCCTGGAACCTGCTTCGGATTCTGTGTCTTCCTGTCTCTCTGCCCCTGCCCTGCTTGCGTTCTCTCTGTCTCTCAAAAAAAAAAAAAAAAAAAAAAAAAATTAAAAAGAAGTTAAGTCTTTAAAAAACGGATCTCCCTGCCTTAGTTGCTCCAACCAGCTCCTGTCATGTCTCTCCTTTCCTTCACCTTCAGGCTTCTCCAAGAATGACCAGCAGGTCCTGCCTCTATCTCCCATCCCTCTCACACCCAGCCATCTAGCATCAGCCCCCACCACTCCACACATGCAAGTGACCTCCCTGTACCCCAAACCAGGAGTCACTGGTCCCCTCTCTTGCGGATCACACCCTTCCCTGCAGGACCTTCTGAGTCTCTCTCTTCTTCTCCTCTTTTCCCACAGTTCTCTCCTGGATGTCCTAGGTGTCACTCTCAGTGGGCCCCAGACAACACTGGGGCATGGTAAAGTCCACTTCATGCCTCTTAGGATGGTCCCAGCATAGAGGTGTTTCCTGGCTCCAAAGAGGTGGAGAAGCTGTGTTTGGGAATGTGAGGGCCTCCGGTGAGGGGGCCTTTGCAATCATGGACAGTCTCTGGATGATGGGGGACCGTGCAGAGAGGGACGGAGACTCAGGGAACTGGGGACACATCTCCCAGGTGGGAGGGCTGCCCCAGAGGGACCTAGTAGGCATTACTCAGGAAGCCCGGCCTTCCTCACACTTGCTGCTGTCCTACAGTGGCTTAAGCCTGAGGAGCCCCGGGGGCTGCCCATGAAGTTGCCCTTGTCCTAGGTCCTGGCCCAAGGCTTTGGAGGGTCTGCTCCTCAGGGCCCAGCCAGCTTCATGCCACTCCCTTCAGGGCCCTCACAGAGTCAGACATCTCTGAGTACCTGGGAGGGAAGCAGGGCCTGGGCACCTCCAAGAATGCATTCCCCAGCCATGGGCCTCTGTCCGGTTATCTTCCCTATTCCTTCATCTGGGAAGGCCCCGGCCAGCCTCCCAGCAGCCCTCCGGAGGCTTGCCTGACCTTCAGGGTGGCTATAAACAGCACAGCCTGTCAGCACTGCTAGGCGCTGCCCAAGAAACAGCAACTACGGCCTCGAAATTCCAGGAATTGCCGACACAGTTGCCCCAGAATAGTCTCGGCCTGTCCCCCTCCCCCTCCCAGGGGACCCTCCGTCCTCTGCGTCCCCACTGTAGCTAGGAGATCTGACAAATACTGGAACCAAAAACAGCAAAGAGACAAAGGCTTCTGGGCTGGTGCCCCACGAGCCTGCTAGGCCGAGCGAATAAGGCTGTAAGAGATAGAGGCATTGGTGCAGAGAGACGGGCACCCTTCCCCCCTCCCCCCACCGGGGTCCAGGCTCAGCCCCACGGTTCCCCCATCCTCACCACCACCTCAGTGGAAGAACAGGTGCACAGAATTTTATAACTGTGAGCAGCAGAGCCAGACAAAAACACACACTTCTTCAGTAGAGTCAAGGGCTGCACTACGCACCAAGGACAAGGCCCCAGACCACAGCCCCTGCCTCTGCCCCAGCTCTTGGACCCGAATGGGCTGGGCCTTTGGAGCTGCTCCTTAGCGGCTCCTCCCACCCCTCCCCCACTTCCTGGAGAATTGGCTGAGGCTGGATGGAGGGGGGGGGGGAGAGGGGAGCTCATGTTGCAGGCCTAGCCGCACCTGTCCAGGATAAATAAAGGCATTTCCCCTCCACCCTCCCATTCTCCCTCCTGAACCCACTTCTCTGTGGATCCTCAGAAGGGAGACTGGGCGAGGGAGGGGGGCTGGTGGGGACTGGAGGTACCACCCAGCGTGAGGGTGGCAGCCTTCTTCCAGGAGGAGCAGCCTGTGTCTACAGCTGACAGGGGACAGGCCCCATTCAGTACTTTGTTACTAATCCCCAGCCAAAGGGATGAGCGGCAGGCCAAGGAGTTAGGGGTTCCTAAGGTCACAAGAGCTCCTGAGCAAATCGAGCCTCGGTTTGCCCCGCTCTGAAGTGAGACGGTAATCGCAGCCCCGCCTGCCCAACCACCTCTCTCAGGACTGCAGTCCAGGTGCCCAGGGCTGTTGGCCCTGCTGAGAATGAGCGAGCCCTGCCTTTGCTGCCCCCATCCCTACCCCGCTGCAATACGCCACCACTGCCCTGTTGCAAAGGCTCAGGCCAGGACACTGGAGCATCCGCTGGCCCTGCATCCCACTGGGGAAGAAGTTCCTGGTCCAGAAGGGCCTTAAAAGCCCCAGCAGGAAATACCACAGCCTGGTGGGAGTGTCTTGGGCCCTACCTGGCCAGTAGCACTGAGCCTGGGATGCCCAAGCCCAGGATATCAGTGGCCCACCCGAGAAATTTGTGAAGAGGTTCTAAGCCCTGGGGAGGATCCAGCATCCATCCCAGCCTGTTCCCAGCCTTGATGACTTGGGGCATGGCTCTGAAGGAGGCTGAGAGGCCATTGTACCTATCCCCCGATGCCCTGCATGAGCCGCGGGTTCTATTTTTAAAGGTCCCCCTAGTCATTGGCTCCATGACATCCCAATACACCCTTTCCTTGCAGTGAGGACATTCTTCCTGCTGTCTAGCTTAAGGCCTCTGTGCTGCAATATAAGCCCTGGGCTGGCTGAGGCCAGGTGGTGCATAGATCCTGGGTGAGGTCATTGACTATCCTGGGTGCCACTGCGACAGGAGGCTAATTTCCACCCGCAGGGATGGGGCAGGGAGCACCAGCATGAGGCCTGGAGGACTGTAGGGCTGGGGGAGATGTGGGTTCAGTCTGAGGCATGGGAGGCCTGTGGATCCATGACAGTGAGGGTAGACGGCCCCTCCTTGGACATACAGGAAACCTGTAACCACCTGAGAGCAGTGCAGGGTCCAGCGGGGGAGGGGCAGTGTCCACTAGGACTCAAATGCCCATGTATCACCACATCATCAGGCAGGGTGTGCAAGGCTCTGGGTGTCCTTTTGGTACTGCACCCTGCGGTTTCTGGGACAGTGGGTCTGAAGGGGTGGAGACTCAAGTCAGATGAACAAGATCTCTGGCAGGATGAAGAACATGGCCATTTCCTGGGACTAGAGCTGGGCCAGTGCCCCCCGCTGGAGGAGTGTGGCTTTTGTAGCTATTATGAAGTTCCTATGTCACCACTGAATGGGGCTTCTCCTTCTTCAGATCCCCCCCAAATACCCACACCAAGTTCCACAAGCAGGATCGCTCCTCCATGGGGGCACTGGCTCCCTGTCCCCTCTGCCAAGCACTGACTGCCCACCTCAGTGCCTCCCTGCCCGCGCCCACCCTCCACCCCCAGAACCACAGCAGAGCTCTGCTGCCCTGAGAAGACACTGCCTCCCTGTCCCCTGGTGGGCAGCAGTCCCAGCTCCCTAGCCCATCCATCACCCTCCAGTGACAGCCTGGAACCTCAGCCTGCCCCCTCGTGCCCACACCAGCAGCACAGGAGCTCAGCCTCAGCGCTACCCCATCAGGCAGGGCTTGCCTTTGCCCTCCCACATCTCACAGTCCACCCTGAGCCTCAGGGCCTTCAGACTCGCTGGAGAGAGGGTCTGAGACTCGCAGCTCAGCCAGACTCACGGGAGAGTCCTTTGACAAGTGTTGCCTGAATGCTTACTGTGTTCTAGACACTGGTACAGGTGCTGGGAACACAGCAGTGGTTAAAACAAAGACAGATTCTCCCAAGCAGATCTAGCTTATCGCCTCTCTGGACTTGAGTGTTCCTGGATAGGCAGTAGAGCTACTCAGACAATCTCCAGTGATCTGTGACATCCCCAGCAAGTTGTTCCCTGACCACAGACACTCCAGAACATGTGGACCATTTGCCCAGGTGAGCATGAGGAATAAAATGTCAAACAGGTAGGCAGAGCCGCTGTGGCTGAATGGGTAGGGGCCCGGCCAGGTGAGGGAGGAAACCAGTAGGAGATCCCCAGCAGGCCCAGGAAAGGGGGTAGAGATGAGGCTGCTACCTGGGGCCTGGGATGAAGGGGGTACTGGAGCCCAGTTACCAGCCTAGCCTAGCCCTGAGCCCCAATGGCAGGGCAGCTGAAGTCACCAGTCTGTCCACCTATCTATGTGCTGGACTGTCACCTGCCCTCTCCATGCTAGGAGTGCTCTCTCCCCAAAGCAGCTGCCCCCTTCCGTGGAGATGGTCCAGGCTGGAGAGCACCTTGAGCCCACCCTCCCCAGGGAAGGGCTTAGGAAGGCACTATACTCTGTTCACCAGCCTGCCTACCCAGCGAACTTGGCCTTTCCTTCTTGGCTCAAAACACCCACCACTTGCCCATGTTTCACACTCACAACAGGTTGGCGAGCTCAGGTAGACAACAGCTATGGCCAAAACCAAGGGCCTGTGGCCGGCAGTATCCAGTTGGAGCCAGTCCCAGCCCCAAGTCTGCGGATGGGACATGCTCTGCTCTCTGAGAGCCTCAGGGAGGACAGCAGAGGGATGCGCACACCCTCCTCAGAGTGTGCCCCGCCCCTGTGGGTGCCAGGCTGTGTGGGCAGTGCACACTCACCCGGGAGATAGTGAGCGGCATGTTGAAGTCCTTGCCCCCCTGGAGACGGAAGCCCCAGGGCCCAGGCCCGGTCAGGGTCACGCTGTAAGACATGCTGGTGCTGACAGCGGCAGCCTCTGTGAACAAGAGAAGAGAAGAATGAGAGGGCCCTCACGCACCCACCTCCCCAGCCTATACCTGGGTCCCTACCCCCGACCCCCAGCCTTGCCTGCTCCGTCCCTTGCTGCCTGGCCAGGCTGTGTGGAGCTCCTGAGAGGCTCCTAAGAATAGCTGGGAACGAATGCCATCGACACTGATATCTGCCCTCTGCTGCGCCCATAAATGGACTGTAACCCTACACTCTGCCCGCCCGCAGCCTCCCACCGTGACTCACACGGCTAATATTGCCCCTGGGGAGGGGTGTCCAGCACCCAGCACCCCCCAAGGGGCAGGATGGGGGACTGGCCAGGTTAGTGATAATGCTCTCTCCTCCTTGCTCCCTCTGCCCTTTAGAGAGCCCAGATGTGTGTTCTCTCGGCCCAGCTCAACCCACCCGTTTGCCCAGAAGACTGGGGCTTTGCAATTTGTGTCTTTCTGCCCTGTGCTCCCTGGTGAGGACTCTGAGGTTGAAGCTTACCCAGTAGAAAACCTGGGACCAAGCTGAGCCTCCAGCTGGTCTGGACAGAGCTTCTGTTCAGGAGACTGGCAATTGGTCCAGGGTTGTCCAGCCGTAAAAATGATCAAATAATAACTGTGTCTATGGTCATGGCTGAGCTCAGCTCCAGGTCCCTCATGCCATTATCCCCTCAGATTCTGAGAGGCTGCCACCTTGGCCTGCAGGAACCAGGGTTCAGAGAGGTTAAGTGCCTTCTCCAAGGTCACACAGGGAGTGGACCCAGGCCATGCTGGAGCATCTGAATGGTGCTCATTTCTATTGGGCTTGTGCCAGATAATGGGTTCCTCGTGGCCGCAGGAACCTCCCGATTCCCAGGCCAGGCATGGGGGCAAAGGGCACAGGGTCTTGGCACAGGGTCTGAAAGCAGGTCTGAGGCAGGCCCACACCCTCCAGACCCTCTAGGGGCCTAGAGGTTATTCCTGGCTCTCCTGTCTCATTTGTGCTCTGGAAAACTTGACAGCAGCATGGAAAGCTCCAGCTGCCAATGTCGCACGCCAGGCCCCCATGCCCTTTGCACTGGAATGGCAGTGGGTAGGGAGGAGGGGAGGAGATGCCATTTGCTCAGCTGCTGGGATGTGGGGCCAGAAGGCATAAGGAGGGGGAAGTGCGTGCGGTGTGTGTCTAGCTTGTAACCCAGAGACAGTGTGTTCTGGGTGGGGACCTGGGGGCCTAGGCCCCTTGGGACTCCAGCCAGTGTGTTCTTTGGGCCAAGATACCTCCAGAAGCCCTTCCTCAGAAGACACTTCAGGCCCTGTGTGGTCTGGAGATAGATCAAGGCCCAAACTGGCTCTGATTGGAGAAACTGAGGCTCAGGGAAGGTGAAGGTGACAGGGCTGGCAGTTCTTTGGCCCTCTGGGAAGGCTCTAGCCTTGGCTAGGCCCTGAAGACTCAGAGTGGGCCTGGGGTGTGACATATTCCCAGTTGCCATCACCCCACCTCATGGCCTGTCACATACAACATGCATGGTAGCATCCCCACATCACAGGGACATTTGGTAACTTGCCCAAGTTCACAAGAATATCAAGTGGAAGACGCCAAAGAAGGACCTGTATTCTTTCCCCCATTACACCACCTCTTCTGCTGGGTATCAGACAGCCCAGGCTGCCCCCCTGCCCAGGCCTGGCCTGGGAAGCCAGGAAGTCCAGGAAGCTCGTGGCCAGCACCCCACCCTCCCCATACCATCCCCTACCTCACTCCCAGGCCCCCTCCCATCCATCCCCACCTCCAGGTTTACCCCCTTTCCTAGGAGGGGTCTGTCCTGCCAAGCTGGAAAGGACCCAGCAGCGAGGTACGACCTTTGTGGGGAAAGAAAGAAGCCCACCCTGTAGGGGGAGGGGAAGCCCCGGGCTAGGCAGTACCTGGAGCTGCAGGCTCTTTCTCTGGACTCTGGCACCCACACTGCCTGATGCTGCCTCTGGGGAAAGGGAGGGGTGATGGGAAGGATGCTCTTAAAGGGGAAGGCCAGCCTCCCTCCGTCTGCCTCCCCTGGGAGACCCAGCCAGAGAGGAGCTGGTGCCCACAGGCTGGGCATGAACCCCCTCCTGATAACAGCAGCTCACTGGGGAGTGGGGGTGGGGACAAGCCTGGTCTTTGTCCCTCCTCCATTCTTCCCCTCGCAGTTTGAGGTGGAGGCCTCAGGAGTGAGAGTTGCAAGGTGGGGGACAGAGGGAGGGGAGAAAGAGATGCTGCGGGCGTCAGAGGCCAGGCCCTGGGTCTCTCTCCCATCGCGACACCAACAGGTGAAGACCATGCTTCTCTGCTTTTTATTTTCCTATACGCTGTCAGAGCGATACAGCCCTGGGATGATCTTAGGTCACTGATTTGAGACACGCCACAGGTGCAGTGTGTGCACACGTGTGTTTGGTGGGCATGCAGACATGTGCAGGTAGAAGAGTGTGCCCGAAAATGTATGTGTGCACAAGAGGGTGGGCCATGGCAGAAATAGCACTGGGGAAGTAGGAAGGGGATAGCGGTGAAGAACAGATTCCGGCGCATGAAAGTCTGTGCTCGGCTTCAACTGCTGGCCGCGGGAGATGCAGTGCTGGCCTGCCCACGTCAGTGAAATGCCCAGCCCGGGTGCAGCGGCAGCTCGTAATTAGCTGGCGTGTCCCACGGAGCCATCGCCATTGTCATCGCCTGGACAATCACAGCACACAGCATTTGAGGAGAGGCAGATGACTCTGGGAAGCAGGAGGGCCTGGGCTGAGCCTGGGGTGCAGGCTGTTGAGATGAGAAGTGGGTGCCGAGCACATGGCAGGGCAGGTGTTTTGGGGTGTGGGGTCCCAAATCCAGCACAGCCTGGGTGACAGGGCCACTTCCAACGCCTGAAGGCTCATGGGGTGATCTTGGGTCTGTGTGTATGAGGGGGAGGTGAGGGAGGTGGATGCGTCCCAGAAGAAAAGGTGAGCCAATGGGCACCCTACATCCTGGGGTCCTGGCTGGGGAGCAGCCCTTTGGTCTGAAAGCAAACAGCACACATATGTTTAGCTCCAGGAGGGTCCCACTGGGAGCATTCTCCCAGTGACCCTCCATGTTTAGGGTCACCAAGCAGTGAAGTGCGGTCGCATGGAGAGGCCAGGTTGTGTCCTGGCTGGGGGATGGGCCTTCTCCGAGGCCACATTGTGGCCTGGAGGAAGGAGCCTGCAATATCTAAGGCCACCAGCAAGACCTCCCCCCCGGGGCCGTCCCCTAGGCTCTCAGACTCCTGCAGTCCGTCAGAACTGAGCTCCCCTCACCCCCACCGTCCAGTTGTCCTCTTCCTCTACTCCCTCTGGGGGGCCTGCGTCTCCTCTCGCCCTGCGGCCGCAGTCGCCTCATTTCTTGCCTGTCTTACAGCACCAGCTTCCTCCAGGCTTCTCCCTGCCCGCTCATTACATTCCAGCTGTCCTTCTCCAGCCGCTGCAGGGAACCCAACCACCCCGCAAGGTCGACCGAGCCTACCTCAAAGCCCTAGCTAAGTCCTCCAAGGGCTCCCTGCTTCCCCCAGGGTCAAGGCTAGAGACCCCTCAGGTCAGTATCTGATTGGGCCTCCCCACAGTTCCTACCACCTCTTGCCCTTCTTTTCTCCTCTTCTCTCCCCACCACTAGCTCCCGGAGTCCCTCTGGCTGCTCCTGGGTCACAGAGCAACATTCTGTTCCAGGACACGCCAAGCTCCCCAGTGGCCCCACTGTGTTCACACAGGCTCTTTTCTTGGCCTGGACTGCTCAACATCACCCCCATCCTGCCTGGCAACCCTTGCTTCACCTCCACCTTTCCTGGGGAGGCCTCGGGGACTTGCCTCTGCTTTCAGCACCCTGTGTGCTGATACCTCGATGGCAGTGCTTATCACACGTGTTAGGTGATGGCTGATATGCTGTCCCTCCCTGCCCAGTGCCCTAGCCCGGCCCAGAATTCCCCCCAGGACATTCCCTCCACTGCCTTTCCTCACTGCTTGTCTCCGTCCTGGCCTCTGTGGCTGTTCACAGTGCCCAGGGTCAGGGCTAGGGGGTGAGTCGTCCCTGGAGCTGGAGCATCGAGGGAGCTGTGCTCCTGGGAGAGGCAGGGATTCTGCAACTGCAGGGGGCAGCCCAGGGCTCCCCCTCTCTGGGACACCCAGGGGGCAGCCTTGGGGACGTAAGGCAGGACATGGTCTTAGGTTTGCTAGGGAAGCCCAAGAGATCCCAGGAGCTGGGGGTGTTGCACCAGTGTGAACAGAGGGGCTGGATAGAGAGCTGTCAGCTGAGGGGGAAGGGTAGCCTCGGGGCCTGTGCACACGGCATTTCCAGCGTTCCAGAATATGGCCTTCTCTAATCGCCATCGACATTCCGTTCCATAGGCACTTGGGCTGACAGCTGCCCTTCTTTTAATAGCCACAAGTATTCTGGGTGACATCCTAATCTCAGGGCATTCATAGCGAGCACATAACAGCTTACAACACCCACCCCCCAGGTACATCCAGCCTCCAGTCACGCAGACAGCATGGTCACACGCAGTTTAGAGCGGACAGGTTGGGGCATACTCAGTCCTATGCCCTGTGGTGTCACAGAGACAGAGAATATGTGCTGGGCACATGGTCACACACATGCACAAGTTACACTCCACTGACTCACTGCACACCACATACCACATACTGTCACGGTCACACATACTTACACACACAAGCTATACAATCATCACAGCACTGTAGAGCTACCACCACCTGCCATGCATGTGCATAGTCAGGGTCACGCAATCACAGACACTCTCAGGTACAGTCACAGACCACATTCAGGCATGCTCGGAGCATCTTGGAGTCACAGAGACCCCCAGGCACCCCAGGCAGGCAAGGGAAATCTGGATGGGGAGGGAGTGATTCCCAGAGGGCATTGGGCCCGCCCACAAGAACAGCTCCCCTTTCCAGGCCACTCCCTGGGCTACTTGCCCCCTGTCCCCACCCCCTTATAGACTGGCAGGTGCCGGGCCCAATCACCTGCCCAGGCGTCTCTGCTTCCCGTCCCTGGGGCCTGACAGGGGCCTTGGCTTCCATGTCCTCCAGGCCCTGACTGCAGGGGAACCGTCCACTCACTTGCTGCGCAGCCCCCCACACAGCTGCCGCCTCCGTGTCCATCCAGCCCTGGGGAAGGTGAGAGAGCCACTATGAGGTGAGAGGGACATTCCAGAGTCTTGCTCTTGCCCTCTTCCCCAGCCAAGTGTCTCTTCGTCGTCCACACAGATATTCACTGAGGCAGGTCTGTGATACTGTAGGCTTGCTGGTCACCAAATCCCTGCAAATTCTGAGTGCATGTGTTCATGTGTGTGTGTGTGTGTGTGCATTTGTGTGCCTTCTTAAGCATGTGGGATGGGTCTGTCTTCATTCTTTGATGTCGTGCACTACAGTGGTTCAAGGCAGGGACCACTGGCAGCTCCTCCCTCGGCCCCTTAACAGAGACCTCCAGGGATGGAAGCAGTGGCAAAAGGTCAGTGGCAATTCTTGGTGAGGCCCATGGTGGGCCCTGTAGTTACAGTGATGGAGAAGCCCAGGTGTGGCTGGGAGACAGGAGCCCACAGCACAGAAGTCTCTCCTGGGGACAGCTAGCTCCTGCCTGTCTCTTGGGAGGCCCCTCTAGGGCCACAAATGCCTGTCTTTTCAAGCTGTGGCTCTAAGCTCCTGGAATAATGCCAGCATGGAAGAGAGATGGCCTAGAGCTGGAAGATGCATGTTCAGTCCTGGTCCTGCTCCTGGGTGACCTTGGGCCAATGCATTGCCTCACCAGGGTCCCTGCCTGTCAGGGGCGGATGGTGCAAGGGAAAGCCATGGAACAGTTGTGAAGGGCTCTTCCTGACCGCATCCCAGGGTCCTGAGGGTCCCTGAGTCTCAGAGGCAGCCTTGCCCAGAGGCCTGAGGCTGGCCTGGTTGGGGAAAGGAGGGCAAGGTGCTAGCCATCAAGGGCCCAGCATTCTTACCACCTCACTCTCTGAGCCTAGGGATGCCTGGCGTCTCCGTCCAGAGATCCAGCTGAGGTCCGAGGCCTGGCTGCTGAGTGTGGAGCGGTGGGTAGAGCGGTAGCTGGCGTAGGGGCCAGTGTGCTGGCCCGACACGCCCAGCAGCACCCCCAGGCAGGGCAGGTGCTGGGCAATGGCCATTCTGCAAGAACAACACATCTGGTTAGGAGATGGGGGTGGACCAACAGACTGATACAGGGCTAATGGGAGTGGAGAGAAAGCCACTGGGGAAATGGGGGAGTTTCACACATTGTAGTTATGAGGACAGACAATTGATAGGGTGATGGCGATGGACAAAAAGACACTGGCAGTCAGAGGAGGTGATGAGGAAGGACAGACAGATGCTGGGGTGAAAGAGACTGGCAGGTTCATAGTGTTGGGGATGGACAGACACTGAGGCCATGGGCATGGAGGGAGAGGCTTTGGGTAGCAGGTTCAGCAAGGTGTTTGGTTTCAGCTCTCACGTGGCTGGCCCAAGGCACATCTCTTCCAATGGGGACCAGGGACGCTCCTCTGAGCCTGCAGCTGGCCTCAGCAGGGTGGGGAGTTACTGACACCACCAGGCAAAAGAAAGCACTGAAGGCCTCCTCATGCAAGAGGCCAGCTGTGCTGGGATTCTATCAGCAGAGAAGGCTCTGGGCCAGAACCAGTCCCAGGCCTCTGCTAGGGCCCTTGAACTCTCCCGACTGTGGTCTCTCTAGGACATTGCTCTCTGGGGACTTCTCTTTCTAGCGGGTATCACTGCTTATTGGCCATCTTGGCTGCTTTTGGGCCCTGGCTCCAAAAATTCCATAGTCAGGATTGGACACTGCCCAGGGAGCTCTGATGTCCCTCCAAGCTGAGCCCCCTGGGAAACTGGGGCAGTGGGTAGGGGGGGTGCACAGCGGCTCCAGACCCCACCTAGTGTCACTGGCTGCTCCCAGCTGCTAGAGGTCCCCACATATACAAGAGATAGGAAAGATGGCTGGCCTCTGCCCCCATTCACTGCTTCAGGCCCTCTGTGCCCATGAGGGTGGGTCTGGAGACCTGGGGCTGGGTCCCGGAGGAGGGCCGCACCTGTACTTGGGGTGGGTGATGGCATAAATGATGGGGTTGTGGATGGCAGAGGCCTTGGCGATGACAGCTGGCACCGAGTTCATGTAGGGTGTCAGCACATGCGCGTACCTAGGACAGAGAAGCAGTGGTCCCCCTGCCAGCTGGCCCTCCTAGAGCCTCCACAGCCCACCTTCCCACTCAGGAACCTTCTTCCTCTAGGCCAGGCCCTGCAGGGCACAGCCCAACCTGGCCCAAACCAGCACAGCCAAGTCAGCCCCCCAGGAGGGACTGCCATGCAGGGAGCGTTCTGACCGGAGGTGAGCGGGAACCAGGGGAGCAGTTGAGGGAGGGCGGCTGAGAGGAAGATGTGCCAGGTTGGGAGGTTCCGCCAGGTCCACTATAGCTTGGAGTCTGTGCTGCTGGCAATAAGCCCTCCCCACCCCCAGTGACTCTGGCCCTCCGCCCATCTCCTCCCCCACCCCACCCAACCCTGAGACCCACTGCTTCCCTGGCTGCCTTAGAGTGATTTCACCAGAGAGCTTTAGGGAGGACCAGGCCATTCCTGCACAAGGAGGTCTCGTACCCAAACAAGTCCCAGGATTAATAAGTATCACTGTCTCAAGGTGCTCCTGCATTCTGGCCTATGTCCACGCTGCTGTGGACATCAAGGTCCCCAGACTCTAGCCACAAAGGACGAGCAGGCAGGGGGTGAGTGGCTCTCCTGGCTGTGTGTCCACAGGTGAAGAGGGAGCCAGAAACTCAGAGAGAGTCAAGTGTTCCCGTGGGATCTGGCAGGACCTGGTAGCCCTTGTAGGCCCTCAGGTCAAATCCACTGTGGTCCAGAGCTCCCTGCAGCCCTAACCTGGTATGTGTTCCAGTGCCTCCAGGAGCAGGTGCGCCCATCTCCTGCAGGGAACCTTACAGCCCGGGGAGAATGAACAAAGTTCTGAGGACTGACTTCGGTTGTGGGGATGGCTGGCTTGGGCTTAGACTGAGGAGGGTCCCCTTACCCTCCTCCCTCCCCTCTCCGGCCCCTGCCCCAGCCCCTTAGGCACTGCTCACCCAGCAAAGGCCATCAGGGCCACAATGGAGTAGGGGGCCCAGGAGAGCACGAAGAGAAGGATGACCAGCAGCTCGATCTTGGCCATTTTCCACTCTCTCTGCAGCCGCTGCCGTTGCCGGGGGGACCTACCACCACCCTCGCAGGCCCTGAAGGTCTGGAGAGCCCTAGGACGGGTGCAAAGTCCGAGTCTGACCCCACTCTGGATGCAGTGAGTGCCATGATCATGGCCGCTGTGGGGGAGGCTGCCTGGACCTACCTGGTCATTCCCTCCAATGCAGGAAGCCCTGACTCCCAAAAAATTCTCCACAACATCCAGCCTAAGCTGACTCCTTGTGGTTCCCCCTGTGATGTCTTCTCTACCCCCACAGACCTCCTGACCAAGCCTAAAGGTCCCCTCCTCAGAAGTCCCCATCTTCTGAGACTCCTCTAAGCACCCAGGTTGCTCTCATCTCTAGACATCCCATCTACTATGCACGTGTGCTCAGCTTGTCCTTGCCCACCTGGAGCTGGGAATGTCCTGGGTGGGTGCACATGTGAGCCTGGGGGCAGGGTAGGGGCACCCTGGAAAGGGGTATGGCTACCCTCCCATCCAGCCCCTCCTCGCACCCAGCTCTTACTGGCCTGTCTCCCGGATGGCCCTGAAGATGAAGATGTAGCAGTAGACGATGACCAGCAGGGGCAAGAAGAACACAAAGCAGAAGAGCAGCATGGTGTAGGCTCGAACTGATGGCGTGAAGCTCATGTAGTCCCAGGAGCAGGAGGTCAGAAGCCCCTCTGGTACGTAGGCGCCTGGAATCCGGGGTGGGGGGCAGGTGCTCAGCCTTCAGGGTAGTGTGATTCAGGCTCCTCCTCCAGCAGGGGCTCTGGAGGTGGGGTCTGGGATCCCTGAACACTGGTCCCAAGCCCCGCCCTTCCCAGTTCAGTACGGAAAGCAGGGCACCTGGAGGGGAGCTTTCCAAGCCAGTTCTAGCAGGCAAAGCCCACTGCTGCCCATTTTTGCCAGTTTGGAACAGAGACCTCACCATAGCCCCAGGGTCTCACTCCACCATATTTGGCCAGGTGCTCGATCCTGCCACAGAAAGGTGGGTGCCTTCCTGCTAACTCTCCTACCCGCTCAAGCCCCACACCCCAACGCCTGCGTGTCTGACTCTGCAACTCAGCATTGGATACACCTGTCACTTCCCACCACCCAAAAGCCATGTGGTCTTCCCCTGTACTGGGAGAGGGGAACCCCGGTCACGCTCTGATTGCTGATGGCACATCAGTTTTCCCTGCTGCTAGTCGTGTGCCCTGAATATCCATCTGCCTTGAGCCTCAAGCACTCCCTTGGCCCCACCTGCCAGCTGGCCACCCCAAGTCTACCAACCTGCCCCTTGAACATGCCCTTCCCAGCTTATCTTCCCCTCTCCCGATTCCCCCAGTCCACTTACTCCAGCCAAAGAAGGGTGGCAGACTCCAGGCTAGGGCATAGAGCCAGACGCCCAGCAGGACAAGCGCCGCCCGCCTCTTGGACACCACCCCGATGGTGGCCAGTGGGTGCGTGATCACCAGGTAGCGGTCCAGAGCAATGGCCATCAGGGTGATCATGGAGGTGATGCCAAAGAGAGCCCCACAGAAGGCATAGAACTCGCAGCCTGTGGGCACAGCTCCCTGACCTCAGATCTTGGCAGGAGCCCATGAGGTACCCCAGGGGAGGGAGCGTCTGAGGATGTCGCATACTCAGCTCCTGCCTTCTCTCCAGAAAAGCAGCCCTGAGCCCCTCTCCAGCCTGGCTACTTGCCACATCTGGCCCAGAAGCTGAGTTTTCCCTCTTGCTTACTCATGGGATTGAGGGCGGCCACCCATTCTCTGCCCAGGAAGAGCAGATCACCTCCTTGTACAAGGCCACCCTCCACTGTGGGCATGGCCCACCACAACCCTCCTCCTCCCTCCAGCATGAGGGAACCCTGAACGTCTACCTGCCTCCCCGAAGAGCCACCGCTTATGGAGGCTGCTGGCAAAGAAGACAGGGGCCTGGGTGAAGGACATGAAAAAGTCACTGACCGCGAGGTTGATAATGAACATGTTGGCAGGTGTCCTGAGTCCTCTGCTCCTGTGGAGGGTCAGAAGCTGTCAGGAGGTGCTTCTGCTGGGGAACTTCCCTGAACTACATGTGCACACACACACGCGTGCCCACGCACACATGTGCACATGTACAGTCACCAGCCACTGGGCCACAATCCGTCTTGCTGCCTAGCCAGCACCAGCCAGACAGCTCTGGAGCCTGACAGTGTGGACTAAGAAGTGAGGTCCCCTGAAAGACAGCAACTCTTGCCCTGTATGGAGAGCAATACCACTCCCAGAGTGTCGTGCAGCCCAGCAGAAGCAGGAGCTAGCTCTAGGGCTCATCTGTTTCCTCCTCTCTCCTTCTGGAACCCTCTGCATGACCCACACTCTCTCCTTGGACACACCCCTCACTCCTCTGAACCCCTCCAGGCCAAGTTCTCCCAAGTGGCTCCTCCTGCGGAGCTTCTCACATCTTCCTCCTCAGGTGCCCCTCCTTGTCCCCCTCATTTCAGTATTTCTGCAGTCTTCACCCTCGGGGATGGCCCAGGCTGTGCCCTACAGGTCAGGCACTTTCACAGACTTCTCTCCCATAATTATCCATCTTTGCATCTATCCCCTCCCTCTTTTCCAGATGGGAACACGGAGGTTCCCACCCAGGAAGTGGCTTCTTCCAGATAACAAGGCTCAGTAAGTGGCACTGCCAGGATTCAAACACTTATTTGATGGGCACTGCACAGGAGTAGATTTACTTAACCATCACATTGACTCCATGAAATCAATCACAACTCTGTTTTGCCAACAAGAAAAACGGACTCCCAGAGGATAAGTGACTTGTTCAAAGTCGGTTCAGCTAATAGGTAGTAGGGTCAGAATTCACTTCTTCACCTCCTGTCTCACCATTCAGCCCAAGAATGGGGCAAGTGGGGAAAGAAGCTGGGGGTGGTTTCCAAGGGTGGCTGCTGAGAGTCTTGAGGATTAAGGGTCCTGTTGCCTGGGCTGCTCTTTGAGGCAGAGGAAGGATACCCACTGGGGCAGGTGACATGGAGGTAAGCTGAGAGCAGGGTAGAATGGACAGAGGCTCGGATATTGTAGGGACATTTGTCTTACAGAAACTATGCCTGGGGCCCATTGGCATGTGCCACTCAAGTTGCCCTGGACTACTCTTTGGCCCCTTCCCTGAGCTGGAAGATGGAGGCCTGCCCTGAGACCACTGAGGGCTTGGCCGTGGTGTCCCCACCCAGGCTCAACAGAGCCCTGGCAGAACTGGCACTAGAATTCCTGCCCTGTCTTTGCATGGCCAGCTGCCCTCAGTGCCCATGCCCACCAACCAGGTACCTGCAGAAAGTATAGATGACCATCAGATTGCCCAGAATCCCTGTGAGCCCCACCAGCAGGATCACTGTGCCCAGGGTGTAGTGGGCATGGTCCGGAACATCAACTGTGGGAAAAGGTATCCAGGCAGCAGCCTGAGCCCTGGCTGCCTGCGGAGAGACAGAGAAATAAGAGCATCACGTTATCCTGTCATCTTCAAATAACCCCGAGAAAGAAGGGTTAGGGTTCCCATAGGGTGGGTAGGGAGACTGAGGCTCAGAGTGGCACAGCCACTTGCCACACTACTAGGAAGTGGCTGAACCAGAGTGGAAATTCAGATCTCTCTGAAGTCAAGCTCAAGCTACTATACCATGACACAGAGGCACAAGGATTCTAGGATCATCTGTTGGAGGCTGGTTGGACAGACAGACACATGTCTGACAAGGAGGAACATGGCTGGAGTAAGTCTACCTTTCCTTGGGGAGAAGGCAGAGCCATCCCGTGGGTGGCTTTCTCTCCACTATATGGCCCTGACCCAAGCACTCAAGATGGTCCGCAATGGTATTCTAGGCCCTGTAGACTCTGGGGTGGTGGGGTTGGGTAGAGCCCCTCTCCTCAAGACCCCCAGCCTCAAAGACTGCCACAGTATAATGGAATGGGGCTGAGTTTGATGCCTGGCATGGGAGAGAGGAAAGGAATTTCCCTTTAAAAAGAAAGCTTACGGGGCACTTGGCTTGCTCGGTCAGAATAGCATATGACTCTTGATCCCGGAGTCATGAGTTTGATGTTGGGTGTAGAGATTAATTAAATAAATAAACTAAAAAAAAAAAAAAAAAGAACACTTAAGTCTCCCATGACCTCCCAGGGAGGTCATGACCCTATAGGCCAGTACAAAGGGCTTTAAAGACCCCTCTGCCCTAGCTCCTTTCCTGGGAAGGAGGACAAGTTAGTCTCTGGCTTGCCTCCTATAGCTACAGAGCCTTTCCATCCTATCCAGGATATAGGCCTGCATCCCAGGGTCCTAAGGGCCAGCCCTCCCCACTTAACAGTGGGTTTGGGGGCTATGGTCCTGGGGCCCTGGCAGGATCTTGGACGCAACAGAAGGCACCTAACACTTCACTCTGGGCTGGACAAATCCAGAGACCTAGGGTATGCCTTCCTCTCTGGAAGGCTTCATGGGACATCCAACCACCCTCAGAAAAGAATGGATGCAGCCAAGGACAGATCTGGCCATTCCAGCCCCTTGTCATTTAGGGCTGGCCTTTCTGTTCCTCGAATGCACTCCACAGGGAAAGACATTCCCTACACTGTCTTCCTTGTCCTCTTTGTGGGATAGACTCAGAGAGGTCCAGTAACATGCCCAAGGTCCCACAGTAGAGCTCAGGCCATTTCTATCTCCCTGTCAAAGCCCCTGTGTGTTCCCAACATGGAGGTCAGGGTGAGGGGAGGGGAGGCTCTGTGTGTGCACACGCTGGCCTCTGGCTTACCGTGGGACTGATGGGTAGAGGTTGGTCCAGGCTGGAAGTGCTGCTCCGGTAGCCATCCCACCTGCTGGGTGAAGCTGGGGTGGCCACACAGCTGGGCTCCTGGGTTCTGGGCCCTGAAGGAGGGTTCATCCTGAAGTAGGGCTGTCCTTTCTCAAGCCCACAGAGAAGTCAAGGGCACAAGGTGCTCAGGATATTAGCTGTGCCCCGTCTCCCAAATTTCCTCCTTCCTTAGCATCCCTGCTTGATTGGCTGGCTGCCTGTTCCTGCATCCAGCATGGACTGAGCCTGGAGCTGCTCTTCCAGCTGATGACTGCTGTGTCCAGTGAAGCACAAAGGAACGAGTGTCACAGTTATGGCGACTCACAGCCACGGGGTCTGTCCCCACCTTTAAGTAGCGGAGCAGGGAGTGCACATGCCCAGTTGCTCGGTCCTGCAGGCTCCCTCAGATACAGGTCCCTGGGTATCTGTCCACAGAAGGTTTGATGATGGTAGTATACATGTGTGAAAGTGTGTGTGTGTGTGTGTGTGTGTGTGTGTGCGCATGCGCATGAGTATGAGAGTGTGTATCAGTGTGAATGTGTGTGTATATGTGTATTTCAGGGGAGACTGTTGTGCTTGGCCTCCTGGAAATTGGACAGGAGCCTTTGTTCTCCCCTCTGACAAGGCTCTCTCTCTTCCCCGAGCTCATCAAGAACAGCGTCTGCTCCCTCAATGATGCCTGGGGTTTCCCAGTGGCGCCCAGCTTCACCCTTTCCGTGGGGTGCCCTGCCCTCAGGTTCAGCCCGCATGAGTCCATCACGTCTTCACAACCACCCCCCTCCCAGAACCAAGGCTGGTCACCCACTCCACAGATGAAGAAGCTGAGGATGTACCAGGATATCACACAATCAGGGTGAGATCACATCACAAGGCATTTTGTTTATTTCTTGCCTTTGATAATAAATTTTTTAAATTTTTATTCATTTATGTTGGGGGGCATACAGAGAGAGGGAGAGAGAGGATCCCCAGCAGACTCCACGCCATCAGCACACAGCCTGGTGAGGGGTTCAAACTCACAAACTGTGAGATCATGACCTGAGCCGAAACCAAGTGTTGGACGCTTAACCAACTGAGCTACCCAGGCGTCCTGATAATAAACTTTTTTATTGGAGTATAAAGACTTTAAAAATCCAAAAAGGCAAATCTGGTAGAGACCTGGGGACTCAGGCCTGGCTGAGATGAGTGAGTGTCGGGGTGGAAGGTCCCCTCTTGGAGGAGGCAGCAGGAGCCAAGTGAAGAGCCCAGAGCTGAGCAATCTTCACAGGGGGCCCACTTGGCTTCCAGGAACATCTTACTTGGGAGTGTGTCCAGAGGCACAGCGCAGAGATTTGTAGAGCCCTGGAGTGGAGACATATGCCGTCTCCTCCTCCAGGACTCCCCCCACCCCCAGTCTCTACAAACAGTTTTCCTTAAGCCCCAGATTTGGGTGGGATGGGGGGCAGGGGGGAGCACCCACACTCGGAGAGAAGCTACACTTCCCAACAGGCGCCAGCTCGTGGTTCAGACACACTTCCTCCTGGGACCTTCCATGTCAGTCTTAGGCTCACAGAGGCTCATTTGGGTGGTGGGTGAGGCTGGACCCCGGCTTTGTTTCTCCCTGTAGTGCCCAGCATGGACTTACCAACTGCTGGCCTTTGAATATGGGGTTCTACCTACTGATCTCAGCTGGGAGCCACTCTGAACTGACACCAAGACCCATTCACTATTCTCCCCAATTTTCTACCCTGATAATTGGGAAAGAATGCAGGTGAAGTACCTAGCACCAGGGGCCCCCAGAAGTGTTTGCCAGTGGACAGATGAGCAGAGGCCATACCCTGGGCACCATAAACCTCAAAACAACTCCTAAAGTCCTGAGATATTGAATCCCTCACACCTGGGGCCTTCAGAAGCCCATGGCCCATTTTACATCATCCTCCATGGCTGATGCACAGCTGCCCTTGGAGGTGATGCTGAGATGTCCCACCCTCTCGTCCTGTGCCACGACTCTTCAGGGGAGGGCCCACCGCAACCCTCTGGCTCCACACCTCTGCGCCCAGCTTCTGCTCAGAGCCTGCTGTCCAGGCTGAGCCAAGAGAGCCACGTGGGCAGCCTCAGCCTCCAAGGACACAGTGTTTAACTGTCCCCCTTGGGCATGCCACTGCCCAAGCTGTCCAAGTTACAAGCCATGGGTCCAAGGTGGGGAAGCCCTTGGCTTGCCATCACTCTCCTCAGACCTCACGGGTGCCCAACTGCACTCCCACCCCTGAGCCCCACTTCTGCTCCCTACTCTGCCCCCTAGATCTCTCTCCAGGCCTGGCTCAGAGTGGAACCCAGCCTTCCCGTGCCCATCCTGGCTTCTCTATCCACAGTCCCAGGGGCCCCACTCCATCCAGGAGTGAGCACAAGAACAGACAGGGAGGGGTCCTCAAACCCTTCACAGGCCCCACCCTAGTTAGTGCCCATTTCCTCGGAGGCCGGTCAGGCATCTCTTCCTCTCCCAGTCTGGTTGGTCTGGTCACTGAGGGCAGGCTGACCTCAGTGCTCAGGGCCAGTTGCTGGCTCTGGGGCCTTCTAGGTCCCAGGCCCCTGGAGCTGATAGCAGGCTGCCATCCCCACATATGGCTCCTCTCTTCATGGCCTTCCCTTTTCTCTTACCTGCCTCCTTACAGCCCATTCTTCATGCTACAGCCCTAAAGTCGTTTAGAACCACAAAGTCAGTCAGATAGCCTCATGCTTCATCCTTTGGTGGCTTCTGTTGCTCTTGAGACATAGACAAAGCCCCAGTTTGGCAAGGAGGTGAAGGAAAATAACACAGCACCACCCAGCACATGGCAAGAAGAGGCCTGCAATCCCCCACTGAATGCATGCTCCAGAACAGCCTTGTTTTCAGGAAGGAGCCACCAGGTGCAGGTGCCAGACAGTCTGGGTGTGGCTGCCTGCAAGCAGGGAAGTATCTGAGAATGCCAGCTTCTGGTACCTGAAGACCTTACTGGGAGCTGGACTTGGGCCATGTGGGAAGGGGATGCTTGATCGCATGGGGAGTTGAGTTCAGGTGCAAACCCTCCTTCTGGAGGAGGAGGAGCCAGCTTGGTGCCTGGGCCTCCGGGCTCATTCACCAAGGAGTCTTTATTGTGCCCCAGGTGAGCTGGCCTCCTCTTGGTCCACAGACCGCACACAGTCCCTCTGTCACCAGCTTCTGCTCATGCATTTCTCCTGAAACTTCCCTCCACCCCTTCTCTAGGTCTCTGTTCAAACGCCACCTCAAGGACGTGCCCGAGGACCCAACTGTTCACAGCCTCCTGTCCATCCTATGGGGCACTCACTAATTGTGTCATTTATAGTGATTGTCATCTGATTGTGTCCTCTCCCTCCCTGGATCACGAATGGGTCTGTTTGTTTCATCTTTGTGACCTAATGCCCTACAAAGTGCCTACACATTGTCTCTGGAAAATCTCCATGGTCCTTGCTTCTCAAAGTGCTGTCCAAGGACCGACCATATCATTGTCACCTGGAGCTTGCTAGAAACGCTCCAGACCTACTGAATCAGCTGACCCATCCACATTAAATGGGTGAGGTGCTGATCTAGACTCTTCAGAGGACGTAGGGGTGGTGGAAGCTGCCCTGAGGGCACACCGAGGCCACCCAGGGATTAGCAAGAGCAGTACATGCTGCCATGAAAGCTGGAAGGACAGCAGGAGGAAGGTGGGCCCTGGGACTCCAGGGGTGGGAGCGGTCCAGCAGGGTGCTGTTGATTGTGCTCACGAGTGGGAGCTGGAGCCTAGGTGGGGATGCGGCTGCTGGCAGAGGTGCCATGGTGAGCAGAGTGTGGAGCATGAACTCCCATCCCTCCTTTCTGGTCTCCTGTCTTCTGCACCTGCCTCCTACTGGCCAAACCTGCCTGGAAACCAGAGGTAGGGGGGCTTGACAGGTGTGGCTCCCTGGGAAAGAGAACAGAGTAGGGAAGGGCAGTGGGGGACATAGGTTATCGCTCTTCGACCCCACCCCCAACCTGCCACTGTAGCCAGTAGATGGTGTGGGTCCCCCACCCCAGCAGGCAGATCAGCTGTCTCAGCTCACCTACAGGTGCTCTTGCTCCTTGATTTGTTTCACCCCTCTCTAGGGGCTGCTCATGGAGGGGTGGCCTGAGTCTTGGGTGGGCAGAGGTATGAGCTGTTTGCCTGGCCGGCCTCTGGGTTCCCTGAACCAGCCTGAGCCACCCTTATGTCCAGCATGACCTAGGAGTCTATGCGCCATCACACGCATCACCCCCCCCCCCACACACACACACGCATGCACACACACACACACAGAGTGCCAGGAGAAAAAGGGGTTGTGTGTGCACTGTGGTACACAGTGGAGCCCTCACCCACAGCTCACCACTGACCTGCTGCTTGCTCCTCATACCTCACTGGCATGGCTGGAAGTGGGAAAAGCTTTCTAGGCCCCTCATCCTCAGGGGAGTTTTAGAAGCATAGGAAGCAGGAAGCCCGAGGGCCGCCCTCGGTGGCTTAGGGGGCCTGGGTGTCTGCACAGCCAAGGGGCCAGGGAGGCAGGGGGTATGACGTTTTATGTTAGATCAAGCATGAGTTAGACACAACTCAGTCTTGAGTCATCAGCCAACGCATAACCCACACTTGCTGGGGGACTAGAATCAACCAGCGTCATGGACACTGCCCACAGGGCCCTGATGCCAACTTTACTTTCTTCTGAGCCCCAGAATTCCTGTCTATTATGGAGAAGTCCTGAAAGGTCTTATAAGAAAAGCCAGGAGGGCAGGCCTCTGGCCCCTGCATTTCTGTCTTTCTGGCCACAGCACCAGCATCCAGGGAGACAGGTCTCTCTGGTCTAGCAGGCAGTCCTGTAGTGCCATTCCCATGCCATTCCCATCCTCTTTACTTCTAGGGATCAGCTTCCTCATCCTGAGGCTGGCAAGGGCTATCTGGTTACCCAGAGACTCCTGGGAAACTCCCAGGAGCTGTTGCCAGGGGAATATTAAATGTCTCAATGAGTATGTTCCTGTAGGCACCTAGCCAGCAGCTCACCTGGGCCGCCCCTCACCTGGAACCGGTGGGGTTACAGACAAACCCTGTCAGGATAGGGTCTTCTTTCCCAAGACCCAGAGTGGGGGTAGAGGGCATAAATTCAGAAATCCAGAAAAGCTTGCTCTTCTGCTAACCTCTGCTGTAGGGCGGGAGGTGTAACTCCGCCCTTTCACCTGCTGTGATCGCCATCCGTGCCCCTCCACCAGTATAGGCCTGCCCATAGGGAGCCAGCTAAGTGGCCCACTGGTCCTGCTAATGTCCCCAGAGGCATCCCAGAGTCCTTTTGTTCCCTGGGGCCCACCTCTTAGTGGTTCCTTCTGCCCTTACTCCCCATTCTGGGGTGCTACCACTGAGGAGCCTCTGTGCAGCCTGTGAGAGCCAAAAGAGGGACTAGCCTGGGTACAGCCATGGGGCAGAGTTTACACAGCACTGTGGGACCCTTTCCTGTACCTTCTGATGCCCACATTCTTGGCCAGGCACTAAGAGGTATTCCCTATGCCCATCTTGCCAAGTCCATGTGTGATGTTTCAGTAAGTCCAGTCTGGGGGTTCCAATCTCACACCCAGCCAAGCACCATGCACTTATCAAACCACAGCAGTGTGCCAGGTTCTGGGCTAGCATCAGTTATAGTGGCTGCCCTGGGCACGCTTGCTGTGTTATTGGGAGGCAAATGATGCAATCCTCCCCCCTAGACACTGGCCACTTTCTCCCCTTAGCTGGAAGTTTCTGTCGAAGGGAGTCAGAGCCGGTTAACAGGTACAAGAGAGGAATTGGGAAACAGAAAGTCAAGGAAAATTGAGTAAAGCCGAAAGAACAAACTTCTAACTTGAAAACTGATTACACACCCTAGAGAGGCATGTACCTTGGGCACGCCCAGCCGCCCGCGTAAAGCAAGAACTTGCTACAGATTTCAACAATGAGATTCATTCCTAAGAGCTTCTGACATTTCCTAGTGGCATGCAGAGCACCCCAACTGGGTCACACAGAGAGAGGCTTGAACCACCCTAGGCACTATACACTTTTTTTGACCTTTTGGTAACATGCTGGAACAGCAGGAGAAGCAATTTTCTTCCTCTCAGTGTTTTAACTGATCTCGACCAAGTTCCTGAGCTCTTCCCTACAAAGTGGAGCATTTGTCTGGCGGGGAGGTGGGGGTTGGGAGGAAGGGGAGATGGGAGGAGGGTATCCACTTTAACTTCTGAGAGCCCAGAGCTATTTCTGACTGCTCAGAGATAACAAGGTATGCGGCAGGATGGAAATCTACACAAGACACAGAGATGTTCTCAGTGAACAGTGATTCTAGCCTATGATGCATGTCTGGGTCCGTTCTCAGTGAGTAAACCCATAAGCCCTCATTTATTTGAGCATTGCATGCGTGGACCTGGAAGATTTTGGATGAAATCCCTGAATTTGAATTAGCTTTGTCTTTTTATGTGACTGTGGACCTGTTACCTTTGCAGGAGGATTCCCAAAGCTGTAAATATTGTAAATTTCCTCTCATGCTGGCCCAGCAGGTCAGGCGACCTTGGCTGGCCTTCCAGCTCTACCCCTATCTGCTGTCAGGATCTGGAAGTCACAAGGAACAGAAATCTCTGAGACTCAATTTCTTCATCCATAGAATGAAAGTGTTAAAACTTGCTTCATTCATGAGGAAATGTCTAGGGTGCCCTGGCCTGCCTCACACATAATTGGGGCCCCAAGTTTACAGGGGCTGCCGAGGCAGAAGAGAGGAAGCCTTGACTTCAATGTTGGCACAGTACAAATTTTGTCACCTGGAGCCCACCCCTGGAGTCTCTGATTTAGTTAGCCTAGGATATGGCCTAAGCACCGGGATTTTTTTTAAACATTTTTTAAGCATAAAAACCTGCATCTTTATGCTATTGCTTTCCATTTACACACCTGGACTCACAGGTGAGCCCTGTCTCCAACCCACAATTCATTCCAGTGCCCTCAGCTCTGGCTCCATCTGCTCTGGACAGCGCTGTGGCTTTGCAGCCTGCACCCAGGAGCGAACTCTCCCCCCTCCTCTGACATGCACCTTCTCTGGTCAAGGTCTGAATCCACGCTCCAACCCAACCTACCTGAGCCCCTGAAAAGTACAGAAAATCCCTGGTGCTGAGGAATCTAGGTACATGGCAAGGGCTGTGATGAGCAGAGCTATGAAGTATGGAAGGCAGGCAGAAGAGGCAGGGTTCTTAGCCTGGGGTCTGCAGGTAGAGTTCAGGGCATCCATGAACTTGGGTGAGAAAAAAACCATAAGAGACTCTTAAACACTGAGAACAAAGCGAGGGTTGATGGGGGGTGGGGGAGAGGGGAAAGTGGGTGATGGGCACTGAGGAGGGCACCTGTTGGGATGAGCACTGGGTGTTGTATGGAAACCAATTTGACAATAAATTATATATTAAAAAATGATATTGTTTGCATGGACCTCTGGCTGAAATTTAGCATTTTCCTTCATTACAAGTGTGGACAAAACCTGTGCCTTGGTCACCAGTGGGTATCACTGCTACTTTTACATGATGGTAGGGTTGTTGCATAATGGCACAAGATTGGTTTTACTCAGCACTACTTCTCAATTACGGGCCCTCCTTACACCTGCCACCAGACCTTGTTGACTTGTCAAGAAGCATGCACGTTACTCTCTCACACATTTATTATTTAATCTTTTAGTAACAATATTTCACTGTGATTGGTTTCCTTGGCAATCTTGTGTATTTAATTTTATGCATTTTATGCAACATGCCTGGAAAGGGTTCCATAGGCTCCCCGGGACTCCATAGTGGTCCCTGGCACCACGGTTAAGAATTGTGGAGTAGAAGTTGAAGCAAATGTTCAGAGACCAGGACGTGGAAGCCACGATTGTGAGGGGCTAGAAGGGTCCTCCCCTGACTACCCCACAAAGGCTGCCTGGAGATCTTGGGAACTGGGATACAACTGCCTGTGACAAGCCCCTGGATCCTTCAGGCCTGGTTATCTAGCTTTGTCTGGATCCCCAGATGCAGCCAGAATCTGGCAAGAACTGCCAGGCCTCAGGGCCCCCCATCCAACCCAGTCCCTGAACCCTGGTGCCAGCCTGTAAGTCTTGCCTTCCCCTTTGCCCAGATAAACTTCGCTTCCTTGCAAGCAACAGAGTTCACCAACATCCAGTGGGGACAGAGTCTATAGGAGGCCTTGGCCACCCAGAGGCAAGGGGACCCAGGGTGTGGCAGGGTGGATCCAGGGTGTGCTGCCCCCAAGACAGCAAACTTAGAGATGAATATTCCATCTGCCATCTTGATCCAGCTCAGTCTGAGCAAGTGAGCTTAGTGCCTCACTGGAGAACTAGAAGTGGCCTTCACTGCAGGCCAGGTCCAGAAAGCTGCTGGGCCTCCTGGAGAGGGCTGGACAGAGCATGGGGGTGACCTGGAGACTAGGAGATGGGACCCAGGTGGGGCTGACTTGCAGAACCTGGGGGTCCTCCCTTCCCAATACAGAGCAGGTGGAGGCCCAGACTCATGCCCCAAAACACGGACCCTCCAGCTGGGCCTGCCCCTCTGCTCTTCTCATTCCGAGATGCTGTGGTCTCCACCAAGGGACTCGGCCTTTCCCTCATCATCTAAAAGCTTCTCAGAACTCTAGTTCTGAAAGCAAACACTTCACAGCTTCTCCCCGAGGACCAGGAAGCCTACAATTTCACAGCAGCTGCTCTGGCCAGCCCTGCCCATGTGTTCCCTGCTCGGGACTCTGTGTCCCCAGCAGTGGTGGGGTGAGCAACCATGTGATGGGTTGGAAGAGTGAGGGCCCCCCCTGCCTCACAAAGCCCTGAGGACAGGCCAGGGCAAGAGAATTCCTGGGATTGTTTTGTAGTTTTTATTTGTGTGACCTAACTGATACCAGCACATCCTTTAACAATGAAATCATACAGAAAGACTTCTATGAAAACTCGTCCCCTGTCCCAACCCTCCTACTTCCTTAGTTCCACCTCCTGGAAGCAACCATTTTCAATCCCTTAGTATCTCTTCTGCCAGCTATCTCCATATTTGTAAACAAAAGGCTTATGTCACTGAATCTTGTTTAGAAGGATGTGGAAAGGGACTTTTCCTGTTGTTGGGTAAAGATCCAAAGCAGAAGCCAAGAGGCTTAAGGGCCCCCACATTCTAGAAAGAACATCACAGAGCTGCTTGACAGCCCTCCAAGGGCACCTCAAAGGAGCCCAAACTGGCCTTTGGACCTCTTCCCCACCTGGCCGCCATGTTGCAGAAGTATACTGGTGTTTTTCCTCCCAAGAAGCTGAAGGCTCGGTGAGTCTCCTCACCCCTACTTCTTCACAGGATATCTGGCTGGGTTCTTTGTTGGGGGACCCTGATACCAGTTTTCCCAGAGAGGAGCCGAGTAGAGAAGAGGGATGGTGGGAGAGAACGCATCTCAGTATTTACTTAGCCCCTGTTTTGGTTCAGTAGCCCCATGCTCAGTACCTTTGTCTGATGGCCACCACCACCCCCAGTGCAGAGATCCCCCAAGTACCTCCCTTGCCCACTCCAAGGATACCCTTCAGTCTTCTACATGATGGGGATACAGCTGTGCAGAGTGGGGAAGACACCAAGGGCTCCAAACAGCATCCTGCGATCCCCCTGTTGGCCTCCTCCCTCCCCCTCACCTCTTCCAAGGTACCTGGTTCTGCTCACAGTGAAGCCTTTGGTGGATCCCACCACGTAATCAAGTGATTGTGGGTGATTCATGGTTGTTCCCATTGCTAGTTTAGGTCTTGGCTTTCTCAGGGTTACTGAATCAGTTTCTACTTATCCACCTGCTTCTAGGTTCCAGATGGTTTGTGGTTTCCTCTGCCATTCTCCCCATCTTTGGAGGTTGATGCCTTTCAAATATCCACTGACTGATTTTTGTGGAAGTTTTGGAGAGACAACAAACTTAGATATGAGTGTTCCATCTGCCATCTTGATCCAGAAGTCTCCAGTTTGCTTTCTGCTCTGAGGTGCACTGCAAGGCTGGGTCTTTTATGTTCTTCCCCTTCTCCATAGGTTGAGGGGGCACAGGTAGAGTCAGGAGTTGGCAAGGAGCACCACACTGAGGCACTGCCCATCTTTGTTAGGGCATCTGTATTCTTCTCTCTCTTCTAAAAATGATTAACTATTCAAAAAGCTGGAGTTTTGTTATCTATTTTGTAGCTCACATTGTTAGTTACCAGGGGACAGTTATGATGGGGAAGTTTTAATTGACTATTGCGATCCATGACTTGGAAGTTTCTCCATAAGCATCTTTGTACATAAGCTTGGTCCTTTTGGAGGCTTATATTCCCAAAGTTCCTGAAACAAGATTCTAGCGGGATCAGGGATCCAGACCCCTGCTCTGAGGGTTGGCATCCCCCATCATCTGTGGCCTCCCCTCCCCAGCGTGATCCCCAGCATGGCCACCCTTACATGCAGCACCTGCCTGGATTGCACTGAATGGAAAAGCCCATATTAGAACAAACTTCCTAAATGTGGAGACTTGACAGAAAAACATTATTTGATTTTACAGAACCCTGAGCCTAAAAACCTGGGAGTTTTTAATACATGCCCTCCCAACACCAGATCTAATTGAAAAGCATAATAGGAGCTTCAAATTCCTCTCCCCACAAGCCCAACCCTGAGCTGGAGTGTCCTTGGGTTCAGGTTTCTGATCTTTAGACTTGTTGTACAGAAGTGATGTGTCCCCATGAGAAAGGATCCAGGCCTGGGGATCCCTGACTATTTTGTTTTCAACCTCATGGCAGACAGCTGATCTGCATTTCTCTCCATTACAGATCTTGCTGTTCCTGCCTCTGGTTAGTGCCCCTGAAGAGGCCAGAATCAAGGAGGCCTAGGTGCGAGGCATTGGGCACCTCTGAGCCTCACAATTAGGACAGTGCTCCCTCCTGGCCCTTCTGGGTCTAGTGCCTGTTGAAGACACAAAGACAGGACACAAAGACAGCTCTCAGGAGCTGGGAGCAGGGCTGGGCTTTGAAGAGGAAACCCGTATCAGGAGTGACAAAACCTTCCCTCAGAGCTGGGCCTTGGGGGCACCCTGAGCAGGGTGGACATACTTAGCTGAGCACTTAGGTACCTCCCTGAGGGCCACAGCAGCAGGAATTGTCTGGGAGATCCATTAAGGAACCACCTACCTCCACATCCCTGTTCCTCCCCCTCGGCCCTAGACTTGGCTCTGGCCTCAGCCATCCTGTGCTCAGAGCTGGCTCCTGATGGGACCATGAAGCAGCACTGTGTTTGGGTATGGCTGACTCAGGTGAGGCTCAGGAAAGGGTCCCTGAGCCTTCCTTCCTGTAACCCTGCAACTTTACAAGAGGAAGGACTGTGGCTGGTGCCCTGCAGGCCCTCCCCTTACCATGCCAGCCACTGGATCCTGCCCCCTACACATTGGCATAGAGCCCTGGGAGCAGGGGCACTCTTGGCCACCTCTTGAGGGCCCACCCAGATGATGCTCCTGCCTCTTTTGATTTGGAATTCCCAGGACTTCAAATGTAAGAACAGTGAAATGTCAGTTTGGGAAGGGTCCAGCTAGACCTCCTCTTATAGGAGGGAACATGAAAGGCAGCCAAAGGTGTCATATCAGGCAAAGTCCCAGCCTCCACCAGATACTACTGGGAACTCTTGAGTGTAAACTATCTACCCTTGGAATTTAATCCAACCTCCAAACTGGGCTATCCTGCAGGTACCTAAATACCCAAGCATTGAGCTCCCTCCAGGGGTGAAGAACTCCCAAAAGCCAGCCGTTAGAAGCAGGTGGGTGGGTGCACAGGCCCAGTGAATGGTGGCCACAGGACCTGGGCAGAGCACCAAAAAATGTCTGCTGCATTGAACAAGCAACTAGAATGAAATTCTGCCAAAGACTGGTGTTTAGTGAGGCACAGAATCCCAGAGTGGGATGAAAGGTCAAGGTCATCACAAGTGGATTCGCAACTTCTGGTCCACCCTCTGTGGGGATAGGGAGGGTCCCCTCCCCTCAAAGGTTTAACATTCCAAACTTGTCATCCTCTCTCAGGTCCACCGAATGTCCTGTCCTCCAGCCGGTGTGGTAGAGCTGGCCACAAGGTGCCACAAGAGCCTGGGTCAGTGTCTTCTCAGATGACACTGCTGTGACCCCGGCAGTCATTCATCAGCCTGGTGGCCCGCCCACTCTCATAGGCTTTCAGGAAAGAGATTATCTGGCAGACAGAATTTTTTTTAATGTTTATTTATTTATTTATTTATTTTGAGAGAGAGAGAGAGAGAGAAAGAAAGCAGGGGAGGGGCACAGAGAGAGAGGGAAAGAGAGAATCCCAAGGAGGCAATGCACAGGGCTTGAGCCCAACACACAGCTCGAACTTACAAACTGTGAGATCATGACCTGAGCTGAGTTGGCTCTCAAGAGTCAGACCCTCAACATACTGGGCTGCGCAGGTACCCCGTGGCGGACAGAATTTCTAATGAATCTAGCCACAGCCCCCTTTCTCCTGCTTACAGGCTCTAGAATTGACCACCAATAGACATAAGTCTTCTAGAATTTGCCCTTCCTATTCTTTCAATTTCTATGGCATAGTGGTATATCTGTCCCCCTCGTCTCCCTTGGTGCATCCCCCACCCCAAGGGCCCTGGGTGCAAGGGCCACACCTGCTGTGTTCGCCACCGTGTCCCTGAGGTCTCTCCTGGTGCCCAGCAAACAGGAGGAGGTGCTAAGTGACTTTGCGTTGATCAGAACTGATGTCACAGGATTTTCGTGAAACCAAGTGTGAAGAAGGAGCTTTGTTTTAGCCTGCGTTCCCTGGGAAAGAGTCTAAGGCAAACGCTTAGATGCTAACACTTTCTGAGGAGTGAATCCCAGGGAAGCAGGAGTGAGGCAAGCAAAGTGGGAGGGAAGGCCTGAGGGAGGGCTGAGGAAGCTGGCCACAGTGCTATAATAGGGACAGTGACTGCTGCTGAGCTGAGTAAGACATCTGAAGGGGGGCTGTATGAACCACCGTGGCATTGAGAAGTCTGCCTCAGAGGAAGAAGGGGAAAACAAAGTCCAATCTCCCAGTTGCTGTGTTTATTGGGTGCCCACACCAGGGGGCTCTCTACCCTTGTGCTTATGCGTGGCGCCCCTCATGGCCCCAGTAGGCACCAGAAGAGCTGAATCCCAAGGCCGTGGTGGTGCACCTTTGGCACGAAACACAGCTTGGTGGGTTAATCAGCCAGTGGGTAGAAGCCAGTGGTCCACCCCATCTGCCGTCTTGCAGCCCACAGCTCTGTAGGCTGGCCCGGCAGGCCCACATGCATGCTGCAGTTGCTTGCATCCCAGTAGGGACAAGCTCCAGCACAGGAGGAAGAGACATGCGGCAAGAATGTGGGGGCAGGGGTGCTACAGGGTCAGGTGGGGGGAGCACACTAGGCAGACATGGCCTGCCCCACAAGGCTGAGCCCAGCTCAGCAAACTCGCTCCAATGAAGATCCAAACCTTCCCTGTGCCTCGAGGATGTGGCGGTACCAGGTGGTCCTCCAGAAGGGTCACCTGTAACATCGGGCAGATAGTGATGGAGTAAAAACAGAGAGGGGCACGGACTGGATCTAGCACAAGCATTTCTCGGCAGCTGTAGGAGAAAAAGACACCTGTCCATCAGAGCAGGGTGTCTGGCCCCACACCCACTCAGGTTCTGTAACCTGGTTCACATGGGGAGGTGCCGGGAAGTGCCAGAGGAGGGCCTGAGACCCCAGAAGAAGAGGTAGTAGACCAGAAAGGGAGAGGTGAGTGGCCAGGTGGGGCAGCATTAAGGAGTTGGAACCCACTGCCCAGATTCTTCCATGGCCCCGAGGGCAAGAGTGAACATTTTGGAGATGAGAAATACGCAGGTTGAGAGTGGGATTCACATGGTTTCAGTTGCCCTGACTCAAAGTGGTGTTCACAGTAAGCATTGCCAGTGTGGTAGATTCAACGCATGGCCTCAAATTCTTTGACACTCCTCCCATTGAGATGTGAAATGCCCTCTCCTTGAACTTGGGCAAGTTCTGTGACTGCTTTAACCAGTAGAATATGGTGAGAGTCATGTTGTACCAGACAGGGTCCCAGCCTTAAGAGACTGGAAGCTTGGGATGTCTGGGTGGCTCTGTCAGTTAAGCATCCGACTCTTGGTTTCGGCTCAGGTCATGATCTCACAGTTAGTGAGTTCAAGCCCCATACCGGGCTTCACGCTGACAGTGCAGAGCCTGCTTGGGATTCTCTCTCTCGCTCTCACTCTCTCTCTACCCTTCCCCTGCTCATGCTCTCTCTCAAAAATAAGTAGACTTATAATAATAATAATAATAATAATAATAAAAGAGACTGGAAGCTTCCACTTTCTGTCTCTTGGGACATTCTATGTGGGGAGCCCCGGCTGCCTCGCAAGAAAGTCTGATGACTCAGCCTGCCTTGCCGCAAAAGCCACATGAACCTGCTTCAGTTGATGGTCCATCAGAGCTCAGACTTCCAGCCACACCTGCCAGCTGCCAGGCACATGAGGGAAGCCGCCTAGGACCTTGCCATCTGCCAGTTAGATACAAGTGACCTCAGTTCATGCACAGAAGAATCGTGCAGCAGAGCCCTGCCAAATTCCTGACCCATAGAATTGCGAGATATAAGTAAGTGGTTGCTGGTTTAAGCCTCTAGGCTTTGGGGTAGCTTGTTCCACAGTTAACAGACAACCAGAACCAGATGCTGTAGTCTCAGCCCACCAGGGCTCCCAGTCTGCTTTTGTATGGTTTTTCTAACTGTGCTTTCCTCTGCACTGGTTTATCATCTTAAGCTTGTGATAAAATGGTTTCATTTATTGGTGAGTGATCCAAGCTTAAGGGATGGAAACATCATTTTCAGAAATGATACCCCAAGGAAGGAGAGGAATGTCCTCTTATTAGGAAGGTCCCATGTATTTTTCCCTTAAGATAGGGTCAAATGCCCATTCCTAAACAAACTGCTATCAAGGAAAATGACCTTAGGACCACAATTAGTTTAGATCTACACTGTCTAATATGGTAGCCTCGAACCACATATGGCTATTGAAATTAAAACAGAAATTAAACAAAATTAAAAATTCATTCCCTCAGTTGCACTAGTCACATTTCAAATGCTCGATAGCCACACGTGACTAGTGGCTACTATAGTGGACAACACATATTATAGAACATTTGCATCACTGAAGAAATTTCTACTAGACAGCAGTGACTTAGATGAATCATTAAGGGAATTGGGAGAGTAAATTTGGGGAAACCAAGCACAATGGTTACCATACTGGATGGGGGTTACAGGAGGGGTTGGAGGAGGCAGTGATTTTGTCTATCGTTCCTTATTTCAGTAGCTAGTTTATAATTCCCTATAAACATCAGGGCTTCCTGCATTCTTCCTAAGCCAGGACTCAGAAAAATACAAGAAAACTAAGGCCTAACAGCACTTACAGATAGCAAAGCAAGAATCCAAATTGAATCTAACAGTACATCAAAAATTAATATACCATGACTAAGTGTGGTTTCTACCAGAATTGCATGGATAGATACATTAGGAAATTGATGAATAGAACAGACACAGTGATTGTTCAAAGGAGAAAAATTATGACCATCTTCATTGACAATTAGAGAACATTTGATAAAATTTGACATTTTAGGGGCGCCTGGGTGGCTCAGTCAGTTAAGCATCTGACTTCAGGTCATGATCTCATGGTTTGTGAGTTCGAGCCCTGCATTGGGCTCTCTGAGATCCGTGGAGCCTGCTTCAGTTCCTCTGTCCCCTTCTCTCTCTGCCCTCCCCCACTCATGCTCTCTCTCTCAAAAATAAATAAACATTTTTTAAAATTTGGCATTTTCATTGTTTTCTAATATGAGCCATACCCCTGCCTAGAGACTGGTCAGGAGCCTCTCTGCTGTGTATTATATGACAAAGGGAGTATACTGGAGAGAACTGAGACGCTCTCAAAGAACCTGGATATCATAGAAAAAGCATTGCCCCTGGAAAATGAACTCATAGGACTTCACATACTCAGGTGTATGAGTACCCCCTGCTAACATAAGCAAGCCTGGACTCATCTGTGGCAGAGTGTGGTTAAAATCTTGGGGAGCCCCCATCACTCCTCCTGGTGACCTCAGGTCTCCTTGGCAGGCGGTGCTGGGGTGTGACTATGCTCTATGGAGAGAAAGCTACCCAGGTATCATGTGCCTGACAAGGAAGGGGGTGTGCAGGGGTGGTGTCGTGTGAGCAGAGGGGACTGCCTGCCTGCACCCTTAGCCCTGAGCTTCCCAAAGTGGGCTACGGGGAGCTCAGAAGTTGAGTTCCTCGGCCATCTGGAGCCGGGTATGGCCTGAGGTGGCTGGAGACCCTAGGCTGTCCCCTCTGGCCCCCTACAAAGCCTCATCAGTTTAACCTGAGTGTGTCTTCTAGAGAATAGCATGTTTTCTGGTGTAGACCCTGACTCAGGAAAACATTCTTCTGGGGGACGGGAAAACCAGGCTGTCGGCTTTCTGACCTCGGTTTCTGGTGAGCTTAATGGAGTAAATCCACTCACCCTTAGGAGGGTCACAGGTGAGTGCTGCTCCATCTGCCAGTCTGTGGCACTCTGGGAGCCACTCAGCTGGCATGCCCCAGCTCCTCCTGGAGACATTCAGCCCACCCATCCCTGTGCATTGGCACCAACACACCTGTTTCTTGGGACAGCTGTGTGCCCCATTTCTTCCCCTCCTTCTTCCTAGTCCTGATCACTAGCTGTCCCTCATACCCCCACTGTACTTCCCCACACCCAAATTCTACCAAAGCATCCTAGAATCTGTCCCTGACTCCCAACAGCCCCTGCAGACCACCAACTCTGCCCCCATTGTCCTTAGTCTCCCCTTTCTCTGCTCTGGAAGTCAGGGCTGATAGTCAAAGTTGAGCTGAGGAGATAAGACTAACACGGGCCAAACAACCACAGGCCATACCTGCCAGAGAGCTCCAGAGGAGGGTGCCCTTCCTCAAGGAAGTGCAGCTAACGCAGATTCTGTCAGCATCTACCATTTAATGGAAAATACAAAGGAACAAAGACTTTCCGGCCACTGATGAATACGAGTACATTGTCAGGCCAGTCTGGAACTCCTGGGATGGACTTCTTCTCACCTCCCTGAGCAGGCCCTGGACCACGCACATGGATCCCTCTCTGGGCAGGTTACAGAACCAGCTTGTACAACAACTGCAGAGACCAAGCCAGGCTCCAGGGGACAGAGAGCCTGGCTGGAGGCCAGGGCCCCCTCTTCTGGACCTTCTGGTTCCCACTGAGGGGGGACCTGCAGATGACACAGATAGAACATGGACGGCCAGTCAGCTCTGTCCCCTGCATTGCCTGGCCAGGCCCTTGGATCCCCACTGGATCCCTCAGGGCCCCTCTCTGGTGCTTCTGACGTTCAATGTGGAGGTCTGCTCTGGGCTGCTGGTCAGTCAGTCACCTCGGGAGCCTCTGAGATGGACCCGCCCTTCCCCAGCCTCAGCAGTGAAGATGCCTGCTCACTCTTCAAACTCGGGTCATAAGTCCCTTGCTAGGCAACTGTATCTCCCTCTCCATTTATTTTATACAGGGTTCCATTATATACCTTACCTCCCTGTGCTGCCCCTCTCTCCACATGGGTGAGGGCCTCTGGGGTGGGCTCATTCTTTAGTCATTGCTGCAACTTCAGTGACCAGCAGAGGGCCTGGCAAGCCATTGAGTAAGTATACCTGGACAGCAGTGGTGTCCCACCTAGCTGGTGCAGCCATTCATGCAATGTGGTCCATAGAACTGGAGCTAAAGATGTCCCAGCAGCAAAGGGGGATGATACTTGTTTCTTTTCTTTCAGCTAGCCAGCCACTGTGCCTGCACCACTTATTGAATACACCTTTCTGTTTCCACTACAATGAGCTACCAACTGGGTTATATATTCTATTCTCATGGGTGCTGCAATGCATTTCCGGGTTTTCTAATTAATTGTTCCAGTGATCCATTTATCTCTGCCTATGGCAATGTCATACTGATTTGATTATAGGGGTTCTAGAATATGTTCTGATATCTGGTAAGCTAAGTCTTACCTCACTATTCTTGTTTCTTCCTTCCTTCCTTCCTTCCTTCCTTCTTTCCTTTCCTTTTCTTTTCTTTTCTTTTAAGTAGGCTTCATGCTCAGCATGGAGCCCAACACAGGCCTGAACTCACAACCCTTTAGATCAAGATCCGAGCTGAGATCAAGATTCGGGTGCCCAACCAACCGAGCCACCCAGGCGCCCCTATTCTTGTGTATTTCTTGACTGCTCTTGGGCATTTACTCTTCCAGATAAACTCTTAGGATTATTTTATTGAATAGTTCTCCTTCCAAAGACAATAATTATCATTTGAGATGGTTGGAATTGCTTTCAATGGAAAATACTGATTTTTTTTAAATTGACATTTATTTTTTAGTTTCCCATCATTATTATGCTTTCCATTCGGTCGGATCTTATTTTCTGTGTTTCACTGAGATCTTATAGTTTGTCTAAAATATAACTTATGTAATTTTCTTGTGAAATTAATTTATAAAGATTATTGTTGCTAGAGGAGACAAAAGCCACAGATTTTGGTATGTCTAGCTTGATTGAACAAACTTCCCAGACTCACCTATTCCAAATTTTTTTTTTTTTTTAACTAGGGTCTCTTCAGTTGTCCAGTTATCTGAGAAATAGGTGATTTCACTTCTTGTTACCAAATGTCATATCAGTTATTTCATTTCCTCGTTTTCTCTGCTTGAGGGTCTTAAACAATATTAAGTAATAATGATAACAGTTGGGATCTGTCTCTAGGTCCTGATTTTAATTGCAACCGTGGCACGTGGCATCACCGGGGACTCGCTCTGCACCCACAGCCCTGAGGCCGCTCAGAGCCCCACCTGCTGGCCCCTTCCACCCCCAGAGGAGCAGAAGGCACCCATCCAGATGCACTGCCAGCACGCGAACCCGGCCTGGGCATTCCGAGGGGCACCCTGCGAGCAAGGACTACCTGCGCGGACCCAGAGGTCCCACTCCTGTCCATCTCCAGACTCCCCGCCCGCAATCAGAGGCAGCCCTCCGGGGAGGCCTCGCACCGTGGCTTGGGCCTCATCACCACCTCAGGGTGCTGCGGAGGCCCCACTTTAGCCAGACCCACGCCTCTGTCCAACCTTAGCGACCCCAGGCCCTCACAGGCTGCTTCTGTGGGTAAACAGGCGAGCAGGTGCCTTCGAGCAGTGACAATCCTGCTAGAGAGGCTTTGCTGCCTGAACCACCGCAATAGAAACAAATTCACACATAGTTTTTATAACCCAAGGGATTGGCTGTAAAATGTCATCTTCAGGAAGAAACACATGCAAACAGAAATTCTTGGAAAAAGAAGAAGAAAAAAAAAAAAGAACAAGGAGAGGCCGTGTCTTGCCAGATATAAATAAAATATGTACCAGAAAATTACTGTAATAAAATACTATGGGACTAGCAGAAGGATAAATAAACAGATGAGTGGAACAGAAACCAGAACAGAGACCAGAAACAGAACCACACATCTAGTCATTTATATGTGAGGGGGCTACACTTTTAAACTCTGGAAAAAGGATAGATTTTTCAATAAACGACATAGTTAAACATTTAAATAGGTGATTTTGACCCATTTTAAGAAGAGATGTCCCATGGCGCCTAGGTGGCTCAGTCAGTTAAGCCTCCTACTATTGATTTTGGCCCCCGTCATGATCTTATGGTTTGTAAAATTGAGCTTCACATCAGATTCAGTGCTGACAGCTCGGAGCCTGCTTGGGATTCTCTCTCTCTGTCTCTCTCTCTCTCTCTCTCGATCTCTCTGCCCCTCTCCTGCTTGCTCTCTCTCACACAAAATAAATAAATAAACCTAAAAAAAAAAGATGTCGCTTTCACAAAAATCTCAGAGCAAATCTTAGAGCAAAGATTTAATGGTTTTAAAAAGTCAGCCATGGGGTACCTGGCTGGCTCAGTTGGTGGAGCGTATAACTCTTGATCTCAGGATTGTGGGTTCAAGCCCCATGTTGGGTGTAGAGATTACTTAAAAATGAAATCAGCCATAACAAAACAGCAAAACTAAACAGCCAAGAAAATATGCAAGAATATATATTTCTTAAGATTTTTTTTTTTAAGTAATCTCTACACCCAACAGGTGGCTTGAACTCACCACAGAGATGAAGTCATATCTATCAGCTGAGCCAGCCAGGTGCCCCAATGTGAGTATATTTTCATAATCTTATAGACCTTTCCCAGACATTTCAGGAAAAATAAAGACACATAGGAAAATATTGACATATTTGTCTACATAAAAATGTAAATTTTATCGGGGCGCTTTGGTGGCTCAATTGGTTAAGCTTCCAGCTCTTGGTTTTGGCTCAGGTCGTGATCTCAAGGTTTGATTTGATTCATGTGTTAGAGCTCTGCCTCAGGCTCTGCACTGACAGGGTGGAGCCTGCTTGGAATTCTCTCTCTCTCCCTCTTTCCCAATCTCCTGCTCATGCTCTCTCTTTCAAAATAAATAAATAAATAATTTTTAATGCAAATATTATCTATGGAAAAATGCAATAAACCAAGTTAAAAGGCAAATAAAAAGCCAGCAAAGGGGTGCCTGAGTGGCTCAGTCGGTTAAGCGTCCAACTTCCGCTCAGGTCATGATCTCACGGTTTGGTTCCTGAGTTCGAGCCCTGACATGGTCTCTGTGCTGACAGCTCAGAGCCAGGAGCCTGCTTGGATTCCCTCTCTCTGCCCTTCCCCCACCCGCACTCTGTCTCTCTCTCTCTCTCTCAAAAATAAATAAACATTAAAATTTTTTTAATTAAAAAAAAAAGCCAGGAAAAAGCATTTATGACATGTATGAGAGAAAAAGAGTTGATGTTACTAATATTTAAGTCCTAACAAAAATAAATGAACATCCCAATAGATATCTGGACAAAACACATAATATGGCCAATTCATAAAAGAAATATACATGGCCAATAAGGAAACAAAAAGCACTACACCTCACTAATAAAGAAATGAGCATTAAAAAAGCAATGAGCAGACTTACAAGTCTTCAGGAGCTTTCCACTTCTAGTTAGTAATGGTGGCTTCTATTAGACTAATTGTCCACTGATAACAATTATGAATTCTGGACAAAATATAACGGTTTACAAACCAAATGTTTGAAGGAATTCAAGAGCAACCAAAAGTGGGCAGAAACTGAAGGGCATATGATCCTTGAAAAGAAGGGAGGAACGTGGAGTGAGATCCCCGTTTATCCAACTTTTCTCCCAGGTCACTCAGTCTCTGCAGTGTAGGACTCAGCCGGGTGGGGGTGGGGGGGTAGGTGTGGGTGGAGTGGGGGTGGGGATAGATCTCAGGCAAAAAGAGGCCAACATACCCAGCTGAGGAATCAGAGGTCAGAGCCTCAGAACATCTAAAATTGAGGGGAGAATCCCAGAAACAAAGATGTACCAGAGGGAGAACCCCAAGATCTGTGTACAAACTCCTCTGAAATCCTTGGCTGACTCCTACTGCACATGTATAGGGCAAGACTCCAAGGAATCCAGAGGAAGGCAAAAGTTGAATGGAAATTTCAACCGCTGTCCAATGCTAGAGAAACAAAAGTTTGGAGCTCAAATCCTGTCAAGTTAGAGACGCCTGGTAAACATTCTGGCTTTCCGTTGAAACCCCGGAAGGGCCACACCTTAAAAGTAGGGACAACTTCCTGGAATTAAGGACTACATCCTAGGACTAAGGGCAAAATTGAAATAGACCCACTCTAAAAAAGTCTAAAACCAAGCCTTCAGGATCAAAATGATCTGCCTGTGGTTTAAGTTCCTCCAAGAATAACACTTGACATTTGTAAGTGGAAGATCATGAAATTTAGAGTCTTTAAATTGTATGATCCAAAATATTCAGAAGCCATTAAGAATTTGCTGGCCATGCTGAAAAGCAGGAAAATGTGACTCATAATATAGAGGGAAATGGTCACTGGGAGCAGACCAACAGATGATAAAGGTATTGACAATAGCAGACAAGGATTTAAAAATAAGTATTCCAGGGGCACCTAGGTGGCTCAGCCGGTTAGGCATCCAACTATGATTTCAGTTCAGGTCATGATCTCATGGTCTGTGGGTTCGAGCCCCACATTGAGCTCTGAGCTGACAGTGGGAAGCCTGCTTGGGACTGTATCTCCCTCTCTCTTTGCCCCTCCCCCCACTAAATAAATAAACTTTAAAGGAAAGTACATTGAAGAATTTATAAAAAAGATAAACATAAAAAGTAAAGAAATGGGAATTTCATGAGAGATTTTGAAATTCCAAAAAAGAAACCAAGTGTAAATTCTAAAACTAAGCATAAACAATATCTGAAATACTTTATTGCAGAATTTCAGTGACTTGATAAATTAAGTTTGCATATTATAATTTTTAAAGCAATCACTAAAATACAATGCAAAGAGCTGTAGGTAAAATGCGATAAAGGAGATGAAATACAATACTAAAAAAATGTTTGCAATGCTTACAATACTAAAAAATCCTCAGTTGACCCAAAAGAACCCAAGAGAAGTGACACAAAGAACAAATAGGACAAATAATAAACAATAAGATGGAATACTTAAACTCAACCATATAAAAATTACACTAAATAAAAATTATTAAATCCAATTAATTTAAAAGGCAAAGGGTGAAAGGTGGGGGTAGTGAAGGTAGTCAAAATGTACCAACTCATCCACTCGCAAGATGAATGAATAAGTTCTCTGGATGTAATGTACAACATGGTGACTGGTTAACACTACTGTATTGTATATTTGCAAGTTGCTAAGAGAGTACATCTTAAAAGTTCTCACTACCAAACTGAGGGTTGATGGGGGGTGGGAGGGAGGAGAGGGTGGGTGATGGGTATTGAGGAGGGCACCTTTTGGGATGAGCACTGGGTGTTGTATGGAAACCAATTTGTCAATAAATTTCATATATTAAAAAAAAAAAAGAAAAAGAAAATAACTGAGAAGACAATGTATGTTATTAAAGACAATGAGGTAGAAAATTTGGAATAAATAAAAGAGTGTTTCTCTATGCCCAGAGGAAAAAAAAATAAAAAATAAAATAAAAGTTCTCACTACAATAAAAAAATGTATAACTGTGTGAGGTGATGGATGTTAACTAAACTTATTGTGCTGATCATTTCACAATATATACATAGATCAAATCGTAATGTTGCACACCTTAAACTAATACAATGTTATATGTCAATTATTTCTCAATAGAACTGGGAAAACATTAAAAGGCAGAGAGTTCATCTTGGACAATAAAGCAAAACACAACTATCTGTTGTTTATACATAAACTGAAAACAAAATGGAAGCACTGTATCTAAAACCCTAATCATTAAAAAAAAAAAAAAAAACACCTGATAAGGCTCTACTATGATCAAATTAGATTTAAGGCAAGAAGTACTACCATAGATATGGAGTGACATTTCATTATCATTCTTTTTTTTTTTTTTTTTTTTTTTTTTTGAGAGAGAGCATTTGAGCAGAGGTCAGGGGCAGAGAGAGAGGAGGAGAGAGAATCTCAAGCAGGCTCCACACTATCAAAGCAGAGTCAGGCATGGGGCTCAATCCCATGAAGCATGAGATCATGACCTAAGCCAAAATCAAGAATCTGACGCTCAACCCACTGAGCCACCCAGGCGCCCCGGACATTTCATTATCATTCTAAACAATTTGATTCCAATCAGCTTTATTTGCAGTAGCATAGCCACAGTTTTTTCTTCTCATCTCCATCTATTTAATTCCAGGTACCTTAAACCCATCAAGCTTGGTGGGAGAGTCTTGTGGGCTGAATTGTGCCACCCCCCACCCCAAATTCATATGTTCAAGTCCTAACCCTCAGAACCTCAGAATATTTGGAAGTAAGGTCTTTTTTTAAAGTTCTATTTATTTAAGAAATCTCTACACCAGCATGAGCCTCGAACTTACAACCCTGAGATCAAGGGTCACATGCTCCTCTGACTGAGTGAGCCAGGCATCCCAGAGATAGGGTCTTTAAAGAGATAGTTAAGGATAAATGAGGTCATTGGGGTGGACTCTACTCCAGTATGGCTAGTGTCTTTATAAGAAGAGACAATTAGAGGGGGGCTGGGTAGCTCGGTTGGATAAGGGGCTGACTCTTGATTTTGGCTCAGGTCATGATCTACGGTTCATGGGGTTGAGCCCTGCACTATTCTCCTACTGAGTGTAGAGTCGGCTTGGGATTCTCTTTCTCTCTCAAAATAAGTAAATAAACATTAAAAAGAAGAAAAAGAAGAGGCAATTTGGACATAGACACATGCAAAGACCTCATGAAGACAAAGGGGAGAAGACGGTCCCTCTACAAGCCAAAGGAGGAGGCCTCAGGATGGAACTAAGACTGCCAAAACTCTCTCTTCCCTTCCATTCCTGCTTACAATAAATTAGTCCATTATTTCCTGAGTATATCATTTTCTTGAAGTATCGTGTAATATGCAGTCAACACCAACCAACACAAGCTACTAACATATTTTTTTAGACTCTTCTGGAGCTACAAGCTACAAGCTTATCAGGTCACAAGCTTACTAGGTTCATTATCTACCTTCTGAGTAATTGCAGGTGATGGTTTTGCCAACTGTATCAATATGAAACAGCTTCCAAAGTCAGCTTTCTTGTTCCATGAGTTGATCCCTAAGTCAAAGCCACAAGAGTCAGGTTTTTGTTGAGGCACGCTTCATCTCCCAGCATCAGTTTCTGGGTTGATCATAGTATGCTAACTCTCTTCTGGGGGCAGCATCCACAGGCATTCAGAATGGTGGTGCATTTGACACATCATCGTAGGCTGTCCTACAATACAACCTCTAACAAAACTAGCCTGTCCTAAATCCCTGGTAATAGAGCCATTTGCCTTTATACCAGGTAGGTTGGGAAAGCACCAAAATCTACGTGTGGCACACACCCAGGCTGACTTGGAGGAGTTTGTGTTGTGAGGTCTACAGTTCTTATGAACTTATGAGGTGGCCTAGAACTAAAAACACATGTTGGCAGGGCCTAGGGTGACTCCTTGTGCGCTGAGTGTGTTTGTGACAGGATCAAGTGTGCTTTCCTTATTGAGGATGTTGTGAAAGTGTTGAAAGCACAAGCTCAGAGTCAGAAAGCTAAATAAAAAAATGAAGCTTTGTTGAGTAATGAAAAAAAAGGCAACAAAAACAAAAGTACGCTGGATTATGTCAAAATCTTTTTTTAAATTTCTTTAATGTTTTATTCATTTTTGTTCATTCAAAACATTTGAATAAATGTTTTTATTCATTTTATTCATTGGTGGCAAGAGAGAGAGAGAGAGAGAGAGAGCCTGACTTTCTTTCTGAGAGGGGCAGAGAGAGAGGGAGACAGAGGATCCAAAGTGGGCTTCATGCTGACAGCAGAGAGCCCAGATGCAGGGCTCGAACTTACAAACCAGAGATCATGACCTGAGTTGAAGTCAAACATTTAACCAACTGAGCCAGCCAGGTGCCCCAATTATGTCAAAATCTTAATGATATAAGATAACAAAAGTTTATTTCTTGTTCATGTTGTGTATCTATTGCTAGTTGCCAGATCCCTTTCACTTGACTTTCTCACTCTAGGATCTAGGCTGATGGGACCATCACGATCGTGAACATTGCCAGACTCACAAGCAAAGGAATTGTTCTGAAAGGTGACAAATTGGCGACCAGACGCTTTGGTCCTGAAGTGGCACACGTCATTTGATCATAACTGATTGGCCAGAACTAGTCATGTGTTCCCCACTAAAGCACAAGAGGGTAAGAAGTGCAAACAGGCAGGTGCCCTGAAGGTAGAGAGTAGGAAATATTTGGTCAACAGCATCATCCAACTGCATATAAACTGTATAATCAAATGTACTTTAGGTCTGGTGAATAGAGGCCCAACTTTACTAGAGTTGCAGCCCCTGGTAAGCCTATTTGCAGACTTAAGAGGCCCCTGATGAAATTCAACAGCACAAGTGCATACTATGCACCTTCTTCCTAGTCTTTCACCAAAAACCTATGGTGATTTTGCCAGGTACTATGCCAGGTAGAGAGGATTCCCCCCAAACTTTCAGTTACAATTGACCCTCACTCTGAGATAGAACTGATTCCTTGATACTCAGACCACCAACTTGGTCCACTAATCATGGCTTTAATAGCACCAGGTGACAATTGAAGATTTGACCAGTGTCAACGGCAGGTCCTATGAGGCAGCAGACATCAGGGTCATTTCCCCATGGCCTGACTGCCATGGAGCTGCTCCAGGATTTAAAGAGTGTTTATTGTAATAGGAAACTCCAAGTAGAAACCACTGGAGTATCCTTCCAGGCTAAGGAGGTAATGAAAAAGGAAATTGACTCCCTGACTCCTAATGTTTGAGGTTGTTGGAGTTGGGTTTGCCTTGTCTCCTGCACTTGAGCAATTGTTCCCATGCATCATGAAGGATGTATAAAACTAGGGGAAGAGAATCAGTGAGAAGCCAGCAGAACCTCAGATAAAAGGGGAGCAGAGCCAGTGGTACCTGAGGATGGTCAACGACCGGAGACCAAATCCAGAGCATATTCCAGAAAACTCTTTGTGTGGAAAAAGTGAGAAAACTAATCAAGAGCAATAGAAAGAGGAGTGACTGGGGCACCTGGGTGGTTCAGTCAGTTGAGCGTCTGACTTTGGCTCAGGTCACGATCTCGAGGTTTGTGAGTTGGAGCCCCGTGTTGGGCTCTGTGCTGACAGCTCAGAGCCTGGAGCCTGCTTCAGATTCTGTGTCTCTGTCTCTCTCTGTCCCTCCCCCACTCATGCTCTGTCTCTCAAATAAATAAACATTAAAAATTAAAAAAAAAAAGAAAGAAAGAGGAGTGACTTCACAAAGTTAAAAAATAAAATAAAATAAAATGTTTAAAAAAATAAAATAAAATGTGGAAGGACAAGGGGAGTCAGAGTCTTCTCAGGAAATGAGTCTCCTTCTGTAACTGAAAAACCACCTTATATAACCCAATGCATGACAACTCCTTACCAAAATATCTCAATTTTCCCAACTTTTATTCATCATGAATATGTAAAACTTTTGAGACATAGAAGAAATAGTTATGTCTGTGTTCATCTAGTTTATTAATTTAACTACTCATATTTGAAACCATGTATTCTACAAAGTAATATTTCCATCTATAAGTGTTTGGGTTTTTTTATTCCACATTTTGTGAAACAATCCCAGTGTTTTTATGTCCCTTATAGCCTCTTGTTGAGTCACCCAACAGGTTTCTTGAAAAACTCATTTCTCGAGAACAAGCAAAAGCCTTGAGAATTCCAATTCCCTACTTGCCATCAAAAACGTCTCAAGGAAATAAGTTTTCATATGGTACATTTATCATAGGTGGAAATGGGGACCTGCTTGACCCCTCTGTGGAGGTGTGAGGCTGGTGTAACACCCAGGGAACCTTCAAAGCACTGTCTACTAAAGGGTGGGAAAAACAAATGTCCCTGGGACTTGTGACATGGTCACAACAGATTAGGTTATGGACAAAGGATCCATATTGGTTGCTTAGGTTAAAAATAAGGAGGAGATTTGGGGGGAGGGAGCCAAGATGGCAGAACAGCATGGAAGTTTTTGTGTGTCTCGCGTCCATGAAATACAGCCAGACCAATACTAAACCATCCTACACACCTAGAAAAATGATTGGAGGATTAACACAACAATCTGCACAACCTGAACCACAGAATTCAGCAGGTACCTGGCGCAGAGAGGTGAACTTGGAGAGAGAAGCTGCCGATGGGCAGGGAGCCACTTTTGCAGGCGGAGAGAGGACTGGGGGAAGGGAGGAGAATACGGGAAAAGCACCCCTCCCAAAAAGCAGCTGGAGAGAAAGTGGAAAATTGGAAACAGCCGCAGGGACTAAACTGAAAAGGGAGAAAGGAGAAGGTTTAAATTCCATTAAGACTGTAAAAAAGGGGAGCGCAAAGGATGCAACTCCACAGCTCAATACCTGGCAGTGCTCTGGTGGGAAGGGTGAATCCCCAGGAACAGAGTGGGGTCCGGGAGGTTCTCAGGCCACACAGGGAAAAGCGGTTCCACTGCTGGAAGGACATTTGGTATAGACTGTTGAAGCCACCTAGTCCCAGCAGACCCCCGAAAATGGCCACATTCGCTGGAGCTGAACAAGGTCGTTAAGAGTGAAGCCTGGTGCCAGATGTGTGTTGTGATTTCCCATAATCCCTGAAACACTGCTGCTACACAGTCTTGCGAACTTTTTCTGGGACGGGCTGATACCTGGCCGCAGTCTCTGGGCACCGGCAACAGCAGGGTCCAGCGGGCGTTCCTGGGTGCAGCTGACATTCGGCCATTGCTCATTTGGCCATTGTTCGGTGAGACCCTCCCTCAGAGGGCCGGAACGGGTCAAAGCCACAGTCGTTCGGAAGTAAGGGGCTGGGGAAAACAGCCATATCTGAGACAAAACTCGGGAGAGAGGTATCTGCCTGGGGCGTGGTCATGGAGGTGGAAAGGCGGGGAGTGGAGGAGAGCTGAAGATGGAGGACCGGTGCATGATTGCCCATCTGGAAGAACAGACTGGGTGGCTGGGTGACTCCATTTTCACCGCTCCTGAGCATGCGCATACGCACCTACAAGCGCTGCAACAATTCACCCCAGTAGGCTAGCAGCACCATCTAGTGGAGAGCAGAGCCGTTACACTGAGCCCCGCCCAACTGGGCCAAATTCGCTCTTCAAGAGCTCCTGTCTCACCGCCGGCTTAATTTATGGACTATAAAGAGCTATGTAGACTGACTTCTAGGGGAAAACAAAGCAATTTAAGTCCTACTTCAATCTGTTAGCAGGTTCATCTATTCAATTTTCTTTCTTTTTTCTTTTTTCTTTTTCTCTTTTACAATTCTTTTCTTTTTCTTGAATAAAGAGAAAAAATTCATTTTAATTTTCAATTTTTATTAAGAATATCTTTCTTTAATTGTTATTACTATGTTTTTTTACTTTTATATAAATTTTTTCAAATTCTATTTTACTTCCATCAATTTATTTTAGTCTATGACAATGTATTCACTTTTCCAAATTTTCAAACAATTTCTTTTTTCCCCTTTTTTATCTTTTTTTCTCTTTTTCATTTCTTTTTTCTTAAATACAGAAAAATGAAAAAATTCATATTTATTTTTAATTTTTATTAAAAATATTTTTATTTAAGTTTTTTCTACTATATTCTTTACTTTTGTGTATATTTTTTCAAATTCTATTTTACCCCATCATCTCACTTTAGTCTACTTCAGTGTGTTCATTTTTTCAAATTCTCAAACGATTTCCTTCCCTCCCCTTTTTTTTCTCTAATCTGTCAAACCACTTTCTTTTTTTTTTTTATGTTTATTTTTGAGACAGAGAAAGACAGAGCATGAACGGGGAAGGGGCAGAGACAGAGGAAGACACAGAATCGGAAGTGGGCTCCAGGCTCTGAGCCATCAGCCCAGAGCCCAACACAGGGCTCGAACTCACGGACCTCGAGATCGTGACCTGAGCCGAAGTCGGACGCTCAACCGACTGAACCACCCAGGCGCCCCTGTCAAACCACTTTCAACACCCAGACCAAAACACACCTAGGACCTAGCATCATTTGATTTGTGTGTGTGTGTTTAATTTTTAATTTTAATATTTTTTCATATTAATTTTTTTAATTTCAATTTTTCTACCTCATTAATTCCTTTTCTCCCTTCAAAATGACAAAACGAAGGAATTCACCCCAAAAGAAAGAGCACAAAGAAACGACAGCCAGGATTTAACCAACACAGATACAAGCAAGATGTCTGAACCAGAATTTAGAATCATGATAATAAGAATACTAGCTGGAGTAGAAAATAGATTAGAATCCCTTTCTGCAGAGATAAAAGAAGTAAAAAATAGCCAGAATGAAATTAAAAATGCTATAACTGAGCTGCAATCACAGATGGATGCAGCGGCGGCAAGGATGGACGAGGCAGAACAGAGCATCAGAGATATCAAGGACAACCTTATAGAGGACAATGAAGCAGAAAAAAAGAGGGAGATTAAGGCCAAAAAGCACGATTTAAGAATTAGAGAAATCAGTGACTCATTAAAAAGGAACAACATCAGAATCATAGGGGTCCCATAAAAGGAAGAGAGAGAAATAGGGGTAGAAGGGTTATGTGAGCAAATCATAGCAGAAAACTTTCCTAACTTGGGGAAAGACACGTCAAAATCCAGGAAGCACAGAGGACCCCCATTAGATTCAACAAAAACCGACCATCAACAAAGCATATCATAGTCAAATTCACAAAATACTCAGTCAAGGAGAGAATCATGAAAGCAGCAAGGGAAAAAAAGTCCCTAACATACAAGGGAAGACAGATCAGATTTGCAGCAGACTATCCACAGAAACTTGGCAGGCCAGAAAGGAGTGGCAGGATATATTCAATGTGCTGAATCAGAAAAATATGCAGCCAAGAATTCTTTATCCAGCAAGGCTGTCATTCAAAATAGAAGGAGAGATAAAAAGTTTCCCAGACATACAAAAATTAAAGGAGTTTGTGACCACTAAACCAGCCCTGCAAGAAATTTTAAAGGGGACTTTCTGAGGGGAGAAAAGATGGAAAAAAAAATATCTATATCTATATCTATCTATCTATCTATCTATCTATATATCCAAAGCAACAAAAGATTAGAAAGGACCAGAGAACACTACCAGAAACTCCAACTCTATAAGAAACATAATGACAATAAATTCATATCTTTCAGTACTCACTCTAAATGTCAGTGGACTCAATGCTCCAATCAAAAGACATAGGGTAACAGAATGGATAAGAAAATAAGATCCACCTATATGCTGTTTACAAGAGACCCACTTTAGACCTAAAGACACCTTCAGATTGAAAATAAGGGGATGGAGAACCATCTATCATGCTAATAGTCTACAAAAGAAAGCCAGAGTAGCCATACTTATATCAGACAATCTAGACTTTAAAATAAAGACTGTATCAAGAGATGCAGAAGGGCATTATATCATAATCAAGGGGTCTATCCACCAAGAAGACCTAACAATTGTAAACATTTATGTGCCAAATGTGAGAGCACCCAAATATATGAATCAATTAATCATAAACATAGAGAAACTCATTGATAGTAATACCACAATAATAGGAGACTTCAACACCCCACTCACAGCAATGAACAGATCATCTAATAAAAAAATCAACAAGGAAACAATGGCTTTGAATGACACACTGGACCTGATGGGCTTAACAGATATATTCAGAACATTTCATCCTAAAGCAGCAGAATATACATTCTTCTCCAGTACATATGGAACGTTCTCCAGAATAGACCATATACTGGGACACAAATCAGCCCTAAGTAAGTACAAAAAGATCAAGATCATACCATGCATATTTTCAGACCACAATGCTATGAAACTCGAAATGAACCACAAGAAAAAAATGGAAAGGTAATAAATACTTGGAGACTGAAGAACATCCTACTAAAAAATGAATGGGCTAACCAAGCAGTTAAAGAGGAAATTAAAAAGTATATGGAAGTCAATGAAAATGATAACACCACACCCCAAAACCTCTGGGACGCAGCAAAGGCAGTCGTAAGAGGAAAGTATATAGCAATCCAGGCCTTCCTAAAGAAGGAAGAAAGATCTCAGATACACAATCTAATCTTACACCTTAAGGAGCTGGAAAAAGAACAGCAAATAAAACCCCAAACCAGCAGAAGACAGGAAATAATAAAGATTAGAGCAGAAAGTAATGCCATCAAAACCAAAAACAAAAACAAAAACAAAAACAAAAAACAGTAGAACAGATCAATGAAACCAGAAGCTGGTTCTTTGAAAGAATTAATAAAATTGATAAACCACTAGCCAGTTTGATCAAAAAGAAAAAGGAAAGGACCCAAATAAATAAAATCAAGAATGAAAGAGGAGAGATCACAACCAACACAACAGAAATAAAAACAATAAGAGAATATTATGAGCAATTATATGCCAATAAAATGGGTAATCTGGAAGAAATGGACAAATTCCTAGAAACATATACACTACCAAAACTGAAACAGGAAGAAATAGAAAATTTGAACAGACCCATAACCAGTAAGGAAATCGACTTAGTAATAAAAAATCTGCCAAAAAAACAAGAGTCCAGGGCCAGATGGCTTTCCAGGGGAATTCTGCCAAACATTTAAGGAAGAGTTAACACCTATTCTCGTGAAACTGTTCCAAAAAATAGAAACAGAAGGAAAACTTCCAAACTCTTTCTATGAAGCCAGCATTACCTTGATTCCAAAACCAGACAGAGACCACACTAAAAAAGGAGAACTATAGACCAATTTCCCTGATGAACATGGATGCAGAAATCCTCAACAAGATATTAGCCAACCGGATCCAACAATACATTAAAAAAATTATTCACCATGACCAAGCGGGATGTATACCTGGGATGCAGGGCTGGTTCAATATCCGCAAAACAATTAACGTGATTCATCACATCAATAAAAGAAAGGACAAGAACAAAAGGATCCTCTCAATAGATGCAGAGAAAGCATTTGACAAAATACAGCATCCTTTCTTGATAAAAACCCTCAAGAAAGTAGGGATAGAAGGGCATACCTCAAGGTCATAAAAGCCATATATGAACGACCCAAGGCTAATATCATCCTCAATGGGGAAAAACTGAGAGCATTCCCCCTAAGGTCAGGAACAAGACAGGGACGTCCACTCTCACCACTGTTATTCAACATAGTATTTTGGAAGTCTTAGCCTCTGCAGACAACACAAAGAAATAAAAGGCATCCAAATAGGCCAGGAGGAAGTCAAACTTTCACTCTTTGCAGATGACATGATACTCTAAATGGAAAACCCTAAAGATTCCACCAAAAAACTGCTAGAGCTGATTCATGAATTCAGCAAAGTTGCAGCATATAAAATCAACACACAGAAATCGGTTGCATTCCTATATACCAACAATGAAGCAATAGAAAGAGAAATCAAGGAATCGATCCCATTTACAGTTGCACAAAAAACCATAAAATACCTAGGAATAAATCTAAACAAAGAGGTGAAAAATCTATACACTGAAAACTATAGAAAGCTTATGAAAGAAACTGAGGAAGACACAAAAAAATGGAAAAAGATTCCATGCTCCTGGATAAGAAGAACAAATATTGTTAAAATGTCGATACTACCCAAAGCAACCTACATATTCAATGCAATCCCTATCAAAGTAACACCAGCATTCTTCACAGAGCTAGAACAAATAATCCCAAAATTTGTATGGCACCAGAAAAGACCCCAAATAGCCAAAGCAATCTTGAAAAAGAAAACCAAAGCAGGAGGCATCACAATCCCAGACTTCAAGCTATATTACAAAGCTGTAATCAAGACAGTATGGTACTGGCACAAGAACAGACACTCAGATCAATGGAACAGAATAGAGAACCCAGAAATGGACCCACAAACATATGGCCAACTAATCTTTGACAAAGCAGGAAAAAATAGCCAATGGAGTAAAGACATTCTCTTCAGCAAGTGGTGCTGGGAAAACTGGACTGCGACATGCAGAAGAATGAACCTGGACTACTTTCTTACACCATACACAAAAATAAACTCAAAATGGATGAAAGATGTAAACATAAGACAGGAAGCCATCAAAATCCTCAAGGAGAAAGCAGGCAAAAACCTCTTTGATCTTGGCCACAGCAACTTCTTACTCAACATGTCTCTGGAGGCAAGGGAAAGAAAAGCAAAAATGAACTACTGGGACCTCATCAAAATAAAAAGCTTCTGCACAGCAAAGGAAACAATCAGCAAAACTAAAAGGCAACCAACGGAATGGGAGAATATATTTGCAAATGACATGTCAGATAAAGGGTTAATATCCAAAATCTGTAAAGAACTTATCAAACTCAACACCCAAAAAACAAATAATCCAGTGAAGAAATGGGCAAAAGACATGAATAGACACTTCTCCAAAGAAGACATCCAGATGGCCAACTGGATATATGCCATCTGGAACATGAAAAAAATGCCCATCACTCATCATCAGGGAAATACAAATCAAAACACAAGGAGATAGAACCTTACACCTGTCAGAATGGCTAACATTAACAACTCAGGCAACAACAGATGTTGGTGAGGATGCGGAGAAAGAGGATCTCTTTTGTATTGTTGGTGGCAATGCAAGTTGGTGCAGCCACTCTGGAAAACAGTATGGAGGTTCCTCACAAAACTAAAAATAGAACTACCCTACAACCCAGCAATTGCACTACTAGTCATTTATCCACAGGATACAGGTGTGCTGTTTCGAAGGGACACATGCACCCCCGTGTTTATAGCAGCACTATCAGCAATAGCCAAAGTATGGAAAGAGCCCAAATGTCCATCGATGGATGAATGGATAAGGAAGATGTGGTATATATATACAATGGAGTATTACTCAGCAATCAAAAAGAATGAAATCTTGCTATTTGCAACTACGTGGATGGAACTGGAGGGTATTATGCTAAGTGAAATTAGTCAGTCAGAGAAAGACAAAAATCATATGACTTCACTCATATGAGGACTTTAAGAGACAAAACAGATGAACATAAGGGAAGGGAAACAAAAATAATATAAAAACAGGGAGGGAGACAAAACAGAAGAGATTCATAAATATGGAGAACAAACTGAGGCTTGCTGGAGGGGTTGTGGGAGGGGGGATGGGCTAAATGGGTAAGGGGCATTAAGGAATCTACTCCTGAAATCATTGTTTCACTGTACGCTAACTAATTTGCATGTAAATTTTAAAAAATAAAAAAATAAAATAAAAAAACTACCTGTCACCCCTTACTAAAATGATCTACCTTCTTTTTAAAAAAAAAATTTTTTTTCAACGTTTATTTATTTTTGGAGCAGAGAGAGACAGAGCATGAACAGGGGAGGGGCAGAGAGAGAGGGAGACACAGAATCGGAAGCAGGCTCCAGGCTCTGAGCCGTCAGCCCAGAGCCTGACGCGGGGCTTGAACTCACGGACCGCGAGATCGTGACCTGGCTGAAGTCGGACGCTTAACTGACTGCGCCACCCAGGCGCCCCATGATCTACCTTTGAAAATTGTAAATAAAAATGTAACCCTACTCATAATATAATTTCTTTATACATTTTTTTGTAACTAGATTGAAATTTTAGCTCTAGAATTTTCTAGAGCTTCAAAAGTCTTCAAATCACTTTTTATTTAACAAAAGTTCTTCCAGTAGGAAAGAAGACCTGACGTAGGGATAAAGAGGAATTCCTCTGACTCCTGGGCCAGTTATCTTGAAAATTCCACCAGCTTCAGGTTGCTGCAGAAGACCCATGCATGGGGTCCATTCCATCCTGGGCACAGGTCATAAACATTTCAGAGAAGTCCTGCTCTCAGAAGGAGCATGAAGTTGTTTCATCAACAGGCTCCTTCACAGTTTGGAGTCTTTTCCCTGTCTCAGGATCTAAGTGCATCATTCTTTCTCCATTGTGACAGGCCACCCAGAGCTTCCTCTCAGTATCAATACACATTCCACCTGGGAATTGTTCTTTTTCCAGCTTGTGAACACATCTGCAGTAGGAGATCTTTCCTATCTGCAGGTCATAGTCAAAGGCTTCCACGGAGTAGGACAAGCTGTCAATGTAATAGATTTTTTGGCCCAGGGACCATCCAAACTACTGGTCACAGTACTTTTCTAGGCAGTCGTCAGGAAAGAGGGAGTACAGGGACCCCTGGTGCGACTCCAGAACTGCGGGGGCCGTTTCCTCACCCATGGTGCCAGCAAAGTATCTCTCAGCAGATCAGTTTTCTTGTCTTTATCTACTGTGGCCAGGACAACTGCTGACTGATCTTTCCAGTTCATAGCACAGAACTTTGTTCCAATGGTGGTGACATAGCCTCCTGATTGACAAAGGGCCACAGAGCTGACGGAGGCATCCATGGTCACATGCTGCACTTGCTGAGAGAATCCCACTGACAAGTCTTTTTTATAGGAATATGTATGAAGAGCAGAAAGCTGGATGCCTCCTCCCACACTGGAGATTCACCACGCCTGCAATTCTCCAGCAAAATGCACTCAATTCTAATGGAAGATATTGTCATTGTGGGGAGATCTTGATGCTAATGACCCTTGGAGAGCCAGCTCAGGACTAGATTATTATTTACCGTTCTCTGAAAGAGTCCTTGAAAATGAGTAGCTCTCAATATTGGTGTCTGTGTTAGTAATTTGACCAAGGTCACATATTTACCACATGGTAAAGTTGAAATTTGGTTTTTGGCAGCTTCCCTCCAGAGCTCTCTCTCTTAACACTGAGTCACAGCCAACCACCTCAGAACCTCAAACTAGTTTATATGACAGCCCTCACATCTATCTTGATTTGGGTCACTTTGTTGGCTAATCAGGCAGACTTGAACACTCACGATGGAAAGTAGCCTACCAGCCTTGGATATTCAATGCCATGGGCATTGTTAGTGTGTGTGTGTGTGTGTGTGTGTGTGTGTGTGTGAATATGTTTTAAAGAAGGAAAAGAGAACACTTGTCAATCTGGAAAGTCAGTTAAGTACAGTTCAGTTAAGGTGTATCTGGCTGGTTCAGTCAGCAGAGCATGCAACTCTTGATCTCTGGATCATAGTTCAAGCCCCACATTGGGCATAGAGATTACCTAAAAAAAAAAAAACAAAAAACAAAAAAAAAAAACAGGGGCACAAGGTTGGCTCAGTCAGTGGAGCATATAACTCTTGATTTCAGGGTTTTAAGTTTGAGCCTCACAGTGGGTGTAGAGATTACTTAAAAATAAATTTTGGGGGGACGCCTGGGTGGCTCAGTCAGTTAAGCCTCTGACTTCGGCTCAGGCCATGATCTCGCAGTTTGTGAGTTCAAGCCCCACGTCAGGCTCTGTGCTGACAGCTCAGAGCCTGGAACCTGCTTCAGATTCTGTGTCTCCCTCTCTCTCTGCCCCTCCCCTGCTCACTCTCTGTCTCTCAATAATAAATACATGTTAAAAATTTTTTTTAAATAATTTTTTTTAAAAAGTACAATTCAGTGTAAGAGAGTTGCTACTGTATTTGCGAGGAAATAATGTATTCATTAGCTTTGGTGTGGTAACAAACATCCCCCCACACTAATCTCATTGACTTACAATAATACACATTTCTCGTTCACAATACATGTTGATATCTATGAATTAGTGGTGGTGGCTCTGCTTCATGTTTCTTCTCATTCTGAGACCAACCTGAAGGATTGGTCCCTGTTTAGGAAATGACATTTTTATGGCCAAGGGAAACAAGCAAGAGACGAGACTGAACTATCTAATGGTTCTTAAAGTTTCTGCTTGACTGTGGTATATATTACTCCTGCTCACATTTCAAAGCAAGTCATATTGACAACGGAGTAGGAAAGTACACTCTACCTTTGGGAAGGCACTGCAGATTACACATACAATCCTCTTATAGGGAAGGGAGCAGGTGGTTGGAATTGATAATCCATCTGCCTGCATATCTTAATATGTTAACTGTTGCTGCAGCAGAGTATAGGAATATTACTGTTATTTTCCCATTCTCATATCATCTATTTTTGCAGTATTTGTATAATTTTTATAATTCAACATCTGTTTTACTAGGGTAAATTATAGTATCCATCACTTGGCCTTTAATATGTTGGAGATATTTTCTGACTATGAAAATCATACCGTTTATCTTGCATCAATCAATCTGTTCACTTGATTTCTTTTTTTCTTTTTTTTTCATGTTTATTTGTTTTTGAGAGAGAGAGAGAGAGAGAGAGAGCAAGCACAAGCGGGGGAGGGGCAGAGAGAGGCAGAGACACAGAATCTGAAGCAGGCTCCAGGCTCCAAGCTGTTAGCACAAAGCCCGATGCAGGGCTTGAACTCACAAACCTTGAGATCATGACCTGAGCCGAAGTCAGACACTCAACTGACTGAGCCACCCAGGTGCCCCACCCTTGATTTCTTTTTGAAAGGAGCTCAGACTGCTTTGTCCCTACTTTCACTGCATTTGTGATTGAACCTTAAACACTTACAAGCATTCATGAAAATATATGTCTGAAAGAAGCTGACATATACTAGATATTCATAAAAACATCTTAAATCTGAATGGTGTATTATTTATGTAGATAAAAATTTCAATGCAACATAATAAGAGCAGCCAATTTTATTTCATAAGTCAACTTTTGTTACAAAAGTAATAAATGTTCATTTTAGGAAATTATAAAAATATAAAGATGCAAAAACCAGTGGGTAAAAATCACTAGCTATCTCACCATGCCAACATAACCAATATAACCATAACATAGCATTTTAGTGAATATATTTTCAGTGATATTTCTAATATATGTAAATATATAAAGAGGGATCATATTGTGATTGACTAGTTTCACTTCTCAATATGATGTGACTAGTTGTCTAAGGCATTAGATATCATCCTACATTATTAATGGCTGCACAATATCCCATCCTATGGAAGCAGTTTAACTAGTTCTCTATTAATTATCAATAATTCTGTTATAGGGACAGACAGCCTGGCTGGCTCAATCAACTGATTGACTCACCTTTGTCTCAAGTCATGATCTCACAGTTTGTGAGTTCAAGCCCCACATCAGGCTCTCTGCTGTCAGCACAGAGCCTGCTTGGGATCCTCTGTCCCCCACTCCCTCCACCCCTCTTCTGCTCATTTTCTCTCTCACTTTTTCTCAACATAAAGAAATAAACTTTAAAAAATTCTATTATAAATTTCCTTATAACATTCACAATTAAACATTCACAATTTCACAATTAAAATTAAAAACATTCAAACATTCACAATTAAAATTTCCAAAGACCAGGGGCGTCTGGGTGGCTCAGCCAGCTAAGCGTCTGACTTCGGCTCAGGTCATGATCTCATGGTTCGTGAGTTTGAGTCCCGCATCAGGCTCTGTGCTGACAGCTCAGAGCCTGGAGCCTGCTTTGGATTCTGTGTCTCCCTCTGTCTGTGTCCCTTCTTAGCTTGCTCTCTCTCTCTCTCTCTCTCTCTCTCTCTGTCTCTCTCAAAAAAAATAAATAAAACATTTTTTAAAAAATTTCCAAAACCCAGCTTTCTAAGATCAGAAATCCTGGAGCAAATAGTTACATATAATTTTCAGTGCCTCAGTATTGAATTATAAGAAAAATACTCAAAATCATTGTACTTTGACAAATGAAAAGAGGAAAAAGGAGACAAACTAAAAAAACTGACTCTTAACTATAGAGAAGAAACTGATGGCTACCAGAGGGGAGGTCGGTGGGGCTATGGGAGAAGTAGGTGAAGGGGATTAAGAGGACACTTATTGTGACAAGCACTGAGTAATGTTCAGAATTGCTGAATCACTATATTGTACACCCGAAGCTAATATAACACTGTTAATTACACTGGAATTAAAATAAAATTTTTAAAAATCATTGTATTTGTGTACCTAATATATGATTTCAGATCATCGGTGCTATCAGCCTTCCCGCATTCCACAATCTTCTAGAGAGATACCAAGTCATTAAACAATTTTAAACCAAGTAAAGAACCCTCACTTTCAGAAATAGTGAGCTACATAATTCAGAACTACCCTCCTACTGAAGACAACTAAAATAATTCATATGAGGGGCGCCTGGGTGGCGCAGTCGGTTAAGCGTCCGACTTCAGCCAGGTCACGATCTCGCGGTCCGTGAGTTCGAGCCCCGCGTCGGGCTCTGGGCTGATGGCTCAGAGCCTGGAGCCTGTTTCCGATTCTGTGTCTCCCTCTCTCTCTGCCCCTCCCCCGTTCGTGCTCTGTCTCTCTCTGTCCCAAAAATAAATAAACGTTGAAAAAAAAATTTTAAATAATTCATATGAAATATAAAAAGCTTTTTCCTGTAACAGAAAAAAAAGCTAACAAGTAGCAAGGAATCACCTTGCCAATTATTGGCAAGAGACAATAGCTCAGAAAAGGTGAAACTCCAGAGAGAAGAGCTCAGTATTTGGGCCAGTTTTGCAATGAGAAGAGGTGGCTAAAAAGCTGAGGGAGCTAAGGTCATGTAAGTTGGAATCTAGGGCTTTGCAAGGCAGGAGCAATTCTGGAAAACTACCCCATGCTTAGGACTGTAATCCTGAGTGGCTGCACCCTGGAAGGAAGAGTAAACTGAAGGAAGGAAGGAAGAGTAAGCTTTCTCCCATATTTCAGCTCAGTTTCAAGTACTCTGGGTGATTCAGAAAAATCTCAGGCACTAAAAATGCTTAAGGTGCTTCTGGATTGCTAATGCCCCTACACATCTGCAAAAGTCCATGAAAATCCTTTCCGTAGGATGATACTATCCTAGTCTGAAAATTACCCCACTAGGGGCTCCTGGGTGACTCAGTTGCTTAAGTATCCAACTCTTGATTTCAACTCAGCTCATGATTTCATAGTTGGTTGTGGGATCGAGCCTTAAGTTGGGCTCTGCCCTGACAGCACAGAGCCTGATTGGGATTCTCTTTCACTCTTTCTCTCTGCCCCTCCCCTACTCTCTCTCTCTCTCTCTCTCTCTCTCTCTTTCAAAATAAATAAATATACTTAAAAAAAAAAAAAGACTAGGGGTGCCTGGGTGGCTCAGTCAGTGAAGCGTCCAACTTCGGCTCAGGTCATGATCTCATGGTCTGTGAATTCGAGCCCCACATCGGGCTCTGGGCTGACAGCTTGGAGCCTGGAGCCTGCTTCGGATTCTGTCTCCCTCTCTCTGCTCCTCCCCTGCTCACACTCTTGTGTGTGTCTCTCTCTCTCAAAAAAAAGAAATAAACATTTTAAAAAATTTTTGTTAAAGACTTAAAAAAATTACCCCAATAAAATTTTCAATTACAATTTTCAGCACACAAAGACAATTAGACACAGAAGGAGATAAAGAACAAGAACCAACATAAACAATAGATGATAGAGTTTCCATAGACTGTCCAGACAGGGGAATTATTAGACATAAATGAGAAAAAAAGCTATCTTAGTATGATCATTAGGATAAAAATTGAATTAAAAAAAATTTTAACATTTATTATTGAGAGACAGAGGGACACAGAGCGTGAGCAGGGGAGGGGTAGAAAGAGGGGGAGACACAGAATCTGAAGCAGGCTCCAGGCTCTGAGCTGTCAGCACAGAGCCTGATGACACAGGGCTCGAACCCACAAACTGTGAGATCATGACCTAAGCCGAAGTCAGTTGCCTAACCAACTGAGCCACCCAGGTGCCCCTAAAAATTGAATTTTTGATACAAAGTTGGAAACTAAAAGAAAAAAAACCAGAAATTGGGGTCCCTGGCTGTCTCAGTCAGTAGAGCATACAACTCCTGATCTTGGAGTTCTAAGTCTGAGCCCCATGTTGGCTGGAGAAATTACCTAAAAATAAAATCTAAAAAAAAAAAAACCACACAACCAGAAATTGAAGACTCAGAAGGTGAAAAATATAATAGCACAAATTAAAAATTCAAGATATGGGTCTAAAAACAGATAAGGTGAAGAAAATAGCTTTGAAGAATCCATTCAGAATTAGAACATTCACACGTGTTTAGACCTTTACTTTTCTTTTCAAAAAAGTTTTTTAATGTTTATGTATTCATTTTTATGAGAGAGGGATAGAGCACAAGTAGGGGGAGGGGCAGAGAGGGAGGGAGACACAGAATCGGAAGCAGGCTCCAAGCTCTGAGTTGTCAGCACAGAGCCCAACGCGGGGCTCCAGCCTCCAAACTGTGGGATCATGACCTGAGCTGAAGTTGGATGCTTAACTGACTGAGCCACCCAGGCACCACTAGACCTTTACTTTCTGTAGGTTATATTACAAATCGTAGATTTGTTTAACATAAATCTTCAGCTGCTCGTGGCCCCTACTTCCCCCAAGATCTTGGCACCTTTCATCAGAGGGGACTTTCCTCCTTGCCTGCGGGGTTAGTATCCACCATATTTGTTAGAGTGTTTCTTATCAGTTCCTACCAGTCTGGAGAGCCAGTACCCAGGCTCAGAAACTGCATACACCAGGGTAACCCCATCCTCTCCTAGACCCAGCTGTGGTGGTCACCCCTTTACTCCTTTACTCCTCCATCTGAACCCAGACCTATGGTGTTTCTCTTTTTTTTTTTTTAATTTTTTAATGTTTATGTATCATTTTGAGAGACAGAGACAGAGCATGAGCAGGGGAGGGGCAGAGAGAGGGAGACACAGAATCCAAAGCAGGCTCCAGGCTCCAAGCTGTCAACATAGAGCCCGACGCGGGGCTGGAACCCACGAATCGCGAGATCATGACCTGAGCTGAAGTTAGATGCTTAACTGACTGAGCTACCCAGGTGCCCCCAGACCTACAGTGTTTCTGCTCCTGGCTTCACCTTATAATAGATACATCCTTCCTAAGAAAGGAATATATCCCTTCCCTTTGTCCCAGAGCTGCTCCTCTCTCTCTCAAAGCCAAAATCACTCCTTCTTCTCTGGAGTACAGCTCTCATCTATTTACCTGATCAGGGACGCCTTATCCTGTAACTAAGAGTCTTGCCAAACAAACAAACAAACAAAGGCTTGCGGGTAAGGGAGGTTCAGGGAGGGAAAACGTATCAGGAGGCCTGGGCCCCCAAGAGGGTCAGAAAGGACTTGGAACAGTATAGCCCAACCCCCTCCACTTGCTCATGGGGAAACTGAGGCCCAGAGATGGTGTGACACATCCACGGCCACACAGTGAGAAAGTATCACAGCCAGGACCAGGATGAGGGACCTCCTCTGCCACCTACTTCTCACTAAGACCCAAATCAAAGGCTGCCTGTTGCCCTGCATCTGGCAGATGTAGCACCTTTTGAGTTCCTGGCAGATGCTAGCGCAGCGAAGGTAAAATGGATCAGACACAGTCCTTGCCACCAAGTGGTACACGTGACTGAGGAACAAAAGTACAAATTAAACCGGCACTGCACTTACATGTACCTTACCAGGCTGGGTTCATTTATCCCTCACAACCCCATGGGGCATGTAGTATTATTATTATTCCCGTTTTATAGATAAACTGAGGCCAGTGAAGTTAAGTAACTCGCCTGTAGTCTCACAACGGATAATGTGCGAAGCCGGGATTTGAATCTAGGCTGCATAAGCTAGAGATCTGTGGGGGCATGCATCGGAGCAGGGTGGGAAGAAGGCGGTGACTGAGCTGAGCCTTCGAAGTGTATTTTAATAGCCTGGGAAGGGAGAAAGGACAGCAGGACAGGGAGAACCACACGCGCCTCCAGCAGCTACAGCAACATGCAGTCAAGTCTCTGTGCCCAAGGATCCCAAAGGCAGTGGGCATGCTTCTCTGCCGTTCCACTTCCATTTTACCCTAAGTGGTGGGGTGCCGGAAAGCCCTGCGGGGAAGGTGATCCACCAGTCAACTCGGGCAGTAAGTGGCCCCCACCAGCAGGGGGTGGGGCGGAAGGGCCCTCGGCAAACACCCTCAGTACAGCCAGCCTGCCGCTGGGTGGCACTGTGGCTCCTCAGAGAGGGAACAGCGCCCACAGGGAGACTGGTCACAAAAAAGAGAGGGAGCACCATTCCGGCCCTCCTGCGCTGGGCACTGGGGTTACAAAGTAGTACAAGAAACAGTTCCTGCCTTCGCAGACCCGTGGTGGGACTGACAGACACCTGGGTAACTAATTAACTACTCCAATAATAGACATAATGAATTGCTCCAACAGCCGGTTCCAGTTGCAGAGCCCAGGGAAGGAGGAGGCATTTGAGCCTTGATACAGGATTGGCCGTTCTAGGACAGGACGGCTGTGGTGGTGCTGGCTCCCAGGGCACAGGCACAGATGTGGGGAAGGGGGGTTCCCAGAGTCCCAGCTGGGGCCGGGGGCCTCCATCAGCCACCTGCCTGCCGCAGGTGGGAAAGGGTGGGCATCTGTGCACAGGGCTTCAGCACCACCACACTAAGGTGCTCTTTGTCTCCATGAAGCACTTAGCTCAGGGACCTGGTGAGGCCCCTGGTGCTAGGATGACTAGAAAATGCTGGAACCCCCTGGCAGGCACAGAAGACTGCTGGCATCTTGTCCTCTTTCTGTGCATTTCTGAACTCAGACTCCAGTCCCAGCACTGGTCCCAACTTGCTGCGGGATCTGGGGCCAGACACCACAGGTCTTGGGGCTCAGTGACTGCATCTGTAAAAGTGATCTTTCATGTGCACAAATATGTTGAAAAATGAGCAAAGTTAATCAGAAGCCACAGAGTTGGGGGGGCGGGGCAGAATGCCTCAGTGGCTCGGTCGGTTAAGTATCCAGCTTCCACTCAGGTCATGATCTCCCGGTTGGCAGGACATGATCTCACAGTTTGTGGGTCTGAGCCCTGCCTCTGGCTCTGTGCTGACAGCTCAGAGCCTAGAGCCTGCTTCAGATTCAGTGTCTCCCTCTCTCTCTGCCCCTCCCCCCTGTCAAAAATAAATAAACATTATATATATAATGTTTATTTATATATATACATAAATATATGTATATTTATATATTTATAAATAATATAAATATTTTTTATATTTATATAAATATATAAGGGGGAAAAATAAGTCAAACAGCAATAAGGGGGGGGGGGAATAAGTCAAACAGCAATAAGAACTGTCCATGATGTTTCCTGCCGGCCTGAAGGCATGCCCTGGTCTTCTTTTTAGAGGTGGGCAGTTGGGGAGGAGGACTCCCTTGGCTCCCCTTCAGGCCTGGGCAGGACCCAATACAAAACCAGAATATATCTATTTGTCCTTGGAGAACAATTCATCTCCAAATTCAATAAGCAGAACTTTGCAGCAGGGAAACAATTTAATATCTGGTAGATACATTTTCATTAAATTTTTCAAGATGGAACAAAGACTGTATTTTCAAATTTCCTATTCAGAAGTTAACTCATCATGGTGTTGAAACCCACATCCAAGCAGCTGAACTGAAATCAGCTTCCTAAAACAAAACACAAGCAGAGATGGACTGGCTGAAGTTTCAGACAAGACTTCAAACCCTCCCTGGATGATGGGCCCAGGCTTCCTCCCACTCTGGTCCACATGCACCCATCACCAGAAGGGGGTACCCATTGTATCCACTATACCCCCTTCACAGAAACCAGGGGTGGGGCAAGGGCGCTCAGGGTTGCAGGCCCACAGTATCATTTCAAGCAGATACTCCCCACCTTCTTTTGTCATTTAGTAGTGAAGCTGTTGAGAGGTGATAAGGCACTTGGAGGCACCCAGGGTTTGCCAGGCAAGGGGTTTCTCCTCACACTGTTCTCCACCGGTTGTCCAGCCCCATAGCCAGACTTGCCCAACCCAACTGGGGAGCCCAGGTCACCTTTTAGAGAGATGATTCCCTCCACCCAATGGCAATTCCAGAAGAGGCACAGGCACTTTGCGTAGCAACGGCATGTAAATCCTTTTCACTTAAATAGTGTATTACTGGGGCACCTGCGTGACTCAAATGGTTGAGTGTTTCTTAATTCCAGCTCAGGTCATAATCCCAGGACTGTGGGATCCAACCCAGAGTTGGGATCTGCAGTGATCATGGAACCTGCTTAAGATTCTCTCTCTCCCTCTGCCCCTCTGCCCCACTCTCATGTGCTCTTTCTCTCTAAAAAAAAAATTAAAAATAAATAAATAAATAGGGTGCCTGGGTGACTCAGTTGGTTAAGCATCTGACTTCGGCTCAGGTCACGATGTCACAGTTTGTGAGTTGGAGTCCCGCATCAGGTGAGCTCGAGCCCAGCATCAAGTTAAGCACGAGTCCCAGTTTGGGTACACACGAGCCCTGCTTCCTGTGAGCTCCGCTTCTCTCTCTCTCTCTCTGCTCCTCGCTCACTTGCACCCTAAATAAATAAACAGTGTATCACCAGTTCAGTTAAATTGCAGTCTTCCAAAGATGCTTTCATCTACACATTTTACTACAAACAATATATATTTTATGTAATTATTTGAATAATGATGAGAGGACACCTAAGGAGAGCTGATGGGGATTAAGGGAGATAGAGCCCTTTCAGTCCCACTCTCCCCTCTGCCTTGGTCCGTTTGCTCCTAATCAATTACTTTTTAACATATAAAGAGTCATGCAGCAATAAATCAAGAAATCCTTTTGGCCCAGGCTTTGGGGTACCACACTGTAGGCAGACTGTGCGCAATTGCATCCCCAAATTGCAAGAAGTCAGCTCAGACTAGACTAGGTGCAGAAATGCTTCAGTTTTATGCGCAGAAAACTGGCCTTGGAGGAGGGGCAACTGAGTTTCCAGAGGGTATGATATGACCCGCCCCCCCCCCCACAGATTTATTCTGTGCAACTGTGTCCCAGAAGAGGCTTTTGGGGGACATGGAAATTTATATATCCCTCATCTGTTCTGCAGAATGCTTCTAATCTCTTTGCAGGGTGTCCTGGCATCCCTGAGTTCCTTTTATAAATTTTAGGTATGTAATTTTAAGCAAGTGATTTGTGTCTGGTCTTCCCATCAATCAGAGCTTACTGTTGATTTTGTCAATATCTTGGTGGTGTATTATCTTTAATACACAAAGAACACATATAAGCCAAAAAAGAAGACAAGCACCCTAATTGAAAAATGGGCAAAAAACATGAAAAAATATAATTCAGGGTTGCCTGGGTAGCTCAGTCAGTTAAGTGGCTGACTCTTGATTTCTGCTCAGATCACCATCTCACCTGTTCAGGAGGTGGACTCCAACTTCGGGCTCTGTACAGAGCGTGCTTGGGATTCTCTCTCTCCCCTCTCTCTGCTCCTTCCCTGCTCGTTCTCTCTCTCTCTCTCTCTCTCTCTCTCTCTCTCTCTGTCAAAATAAATAAGCATTAAAAAGAAAAAGAAAAATACAATTCATAAAAAGTTAAGAAATGCTCAGTGTTAGTGAAACTATCCCTCACCTTCTAGGACTATGCATATAATTTTATACGACTAAGAATAATTTCAGGGGCACCTGGGTGGCTCCCACCGTTAAGGGTCTGACTCTTGGTTTCTGCACAGGTCATGATCTCGCAGATTGTGAGTGTGAGCCCTGCTTAGGGCTCTGTGCTGACAGCTCAGAGCCTGAAGCCTGCTTTGGATTCTGCGTCTCCCCCCCCCCCCCCCCGCCCTTACCCTCCCCTGCTGGCACTTTGTCTCTCTCTCTTTCAAAAATAAATAAACATTAAAAAAAAACAATAATTTAAAAATGTTTCAAATCTGTATACTCTTTGATCAAGCAATTCCACTTCTCCAAATGTATCCTATGGAAACATCTGCCCAACTAAAATGGACGTACAAGGATTTTCGTTGTAGCATTATTTACTACCGGAAATTTATTATAGGAAAACTGGGGGAAAGTCCAGCAAGAGAGTAGATTGGGACTCCTCCAAGCCTCCACCAGACGCGCGGAGCTGAGCCAGCCCGACCGAGCGACGAGTGCCCTTCTCCCTCCTGCGGAGCCCCAGCTCAGACCCTTTCCGCGACCGGGACTCGGCCCACAACCGCCTCTCCCACCAGGCCTGCGGGCGGCCGGGGCTGCCCGGGGAGTGAGCGCAGCGGTTCGGCCACAGCGGGTGGCCGTTCTACGTGCCCTCGCTGCCGGTGGCCGCGGTCTAGGGCCCCGCCGCGGGGGCCGCGCCCGCCGGCGGCCCCGGGCTCGGCCGGTTAGCTCAGCGGCGGCGTCTGGAAGATCTCGCAGCCGCAGACCGCTGGCGCGTGTCCTTGGAAGTCAACCGCTCCGCCTCCGAGGAGCCGACGGTCGAGAGTGAGGAATGCGTAGTGGATGGAAGATCACTGGCAAGCTCGAAGAGAGGTAGGACGGCCATGGCTGCTTCTCCCCGGGCTTCGCTCAAAAACACACGCTGCCCCCTGGTGTGGACCCCACCCTGGTCTCCTCCTCTCTGTCCCCTGAGGGCAGGCTCGCCGTGGGGGCCTCGATGACCAGCCAGCTTGAGGCCCCAGAAGCTGGGAAGCCGAGAAGCCTGGAGCCAAGTGAAGGCCTTAGCCTTGCTGTACACCCTCCCCCTCAGTAGCCACCTCTGACCATCCCCACCTGCCAACCCGTAAGCTCTTTTCATACTTTACCTTCTGTTTTTGTCAAAGTTCGAAGCAACTCCCCACCCCCACCACACCCTCAAAAAAGAGTACATTGGTTCAACTTTTGGTTAACCATACAATAGCCCACGAAGCTATGAAAAAGGATAAGGTAGATCCGTACCTCTTGATGTAGCCAATATGTCCTCCAAGTATTGTCAAGTTAAAAAAAAAAAAAAAGATGAAAAACTAGTAGGTTCCCAATGAATCCTTCTATATAAAAATAGAAATCTATATATACATTGAAACCCTGGAAAACTATACAGCTCATTAAACTTTTATGATGGGCTAGCTTTGGGATGGATTTAAATTTTCCCATTCTTGGGGTGCCTGGGTCACTCAGTGGGGTAAGCATCTGACTCTTGGTTTGGGCTCAAGTTGACATCACAGTTGGTGAGTTGGAGCCTGCATGGGGCTCCGTACTTACAGTGTGGAACCTGCTTGGGATTCTCTCTCCCTCTCTCTGCCCCTCCCCTGCTCTCTCTCTCTCTCTCAAAATAAATAAATAAACTTTAAAAAAAAGTTGTCATCACACACACAGAATTTGTGTTGGTGACAGATGTTAACTGAAACTAATTATATGCCAACTATGTCAATTATACCTCAATTTTAAAAAATGAAAAAGAAAAGGCAGAAACAGAATAGTGTAAATAGCATGCTACCTGTTTTTGTAAGAAAGAGAGAGAAATAAGAAAAAATATGTTTTTAAGCCACTTTATTGAGGTATAATTGACATTAAAAAAAGCTGTACACATTTGATGTATACAACTTCATGAATAATAGAAACTTATCTATATTCACTTTTTATTGAGGTATAATTGACATATTATATTAGTTTCAGGTGTACAACATAACGACTCAATATTTGTACATATTGCAAAATGATCACCACAGTAAGTCTAGTTAACATCCATCACCACACATAGTTATAAAACAGGTTTTTTATGATAGGAACTTCTAAAATCTACTCTCTGAACAACTTCTGAATATGCAATACAGTATTTTAAATTTTTTTTTTATTTTTTAAAGAGAGAGAATGCATGAACAGAGGAGAGGGGCACAAGGAGAGAGGGAAGGATCTTTTTTTTTTTTAATTTTTTTATATTTATTTATTTTGAGAGAGAGATAGCAGAAGGAGCGGGCAGAGAGAAGGAGAGACAGAATCCCAAGCAGGCTCCATGCACCATCAGTGCAGAGCCTGATGCAGGGCTTGAACTCACCAACTGCAAGATCATAGCTTGAGCAGAGATCAAGAGTCAGACACTTAACCGACTGAACCACCCAGGCACCCTGAGAGGGAAGAATCTTAAGCAGGCTCCACATTCAGCATGGAGCCCAACGCAGGGCTTGATCCCACAACCGTGACATCATGACCTGAGCCGAAATCAAGAGTTGGACATCGGGGCGCCTGGGTGGCTCAGTCGGTTAAGCGGCAGACTTTGGCTCAGGTCATGATCTTGCGGTCCGTGAATTCGAGCCTCGCATCGGGCTCTGTGCTTACAGCTCAGAGACTGGAGCCTGTTTCAGATTCTGTGTCTCCCTCTCTCTGATCCTCCCCCGTTCATGTTCTGTCTCTCTCTCTCAAAAATAAACGTTAAAAAAAAATTAGAAAAAAGAGTTGGACATCTAACCAACTGAGCCACCCAGACACCCCTGCAAAACAGTATTATTAATTATAGTCATCATGCTATACACGACATCTTATATGTACTTCTATTTACATAAATAAAGACTGGAAGGATTCACAATATGTGAATAAAAGTGGTTCTCTATAGATGGCAGGTGGGGAGGTAATGAGCTGGCTGGGGGTATAAGTGCAACCAAGAGTTCTAAGCACAGACCTTTTAATATTGTTTTGACATTTGAAGCAAGTATTACCTTTATGAAAAAATGAATTATGAAAAACCCAGCAACAATGGCATCATCAAATCTAGTGAGGATGTGATAAACTTATTTTACTCACACACACAGTCATCTCCATTCAAGCAAGCGTCATTCATTGCCAATGTCAGAGGTCATCCTCCAGTTGATTTTTAAAAATTTTTTTCTTTAAATCTTCTGGAACTCTGTGGTACACTGCAAGGAAATGTGATGCCGGGGCAGTGACTAGCCCAGTATCACAGAGGCTGCAAAAAAATCTAGGTGAAGATGGGTAAAATGGAGCTTTCTTTCTTTTAAGGATGCCAAGCATATGAACTTGCCTATGGCTCTTGGTGGAAGGCAGAGATGATCATTTTCCACTACAGAAGCCATAATGGCCAGATACTCGCTTTTCCCTCTGCCTTTGCACATAGGGCATAGGCTCCTAGGACACAGGGTCAGAGATAATTAGCTGCATCCTCCCCAGAACCTGAAATAAGAGCTAATGGTATGAAGAATCCTTTCTAGGTCATCACCAATAGCAAAGCCACCATCTGTGTCCTGGGACAGTGACAGTATCCTGAAACCAATGTTAGTAGCGTCCAGGGTTAACAGTAGGTCCAATGGTGATATCCTTCGTCCCATGCTGACAGACCAAACAGATTCGTCAGTGGCCTCACTTTACATCTCTGGTTTCATTTTACAGCATAAAATTTTGCTGCATCTCTGACTGCATAGCCTCCCTTGGACCTGCCTATTTTCCAGGTCAGTGTCTCCAAATCTCCCTAGTTTCATTCTATACATTCCATTTTCCTTAAATCTGTCAGAATTGGTTTCTGTTGCTTGAAGAATCTGATTCTGGATTGCATTAGGGGTTCTCTACCTGGAAACCAGAGGAAATAAGGGAACTGACAACCTAGCCAGGATCTCAAGCCTATACCTCTGATGGAAAAGAAATAGAGAAGAGGGTAAAACAGTCCCATAAATCTTAGAATTGTGTGTGTGTGTGTGTGTGTGTTACAGGGCAGCAGTGGGGGGTGGGGGTGGGTGGCTTTCCTAAGAAGACGCTGCTGGACCTGGGTCCTGGGTTAGGCTGGATCTGAAGCTTGCTGGGAGCGTTGACTGGTACACATGTGATGGTATTAGCCAATTGGCGATTGGAGGTAAAAACTTGAGGGTAAGGTAGCATAGAGAAACTATGAGAGTGAACATTCTGGCACATGGTTACAATTTGAAGTTGTATGATTTTTTTTAAATAATGATCATGAGTTCGTATGCTGCTTCTGAATTCAAAAGACAGATGGATGGGACAAAGGCCTTCGGGGGTGAAGGTATGTGTGATTGCTTCTCTGGGTCTATCCAAAGAAACTTCTTTTAGATGTGACTCATTTATTCATTTAACACATGTTCACTGAGCAGATAGAGAAGTGAATTAAAAACATGCATCTAATTTCACTCCTCTGAAAACCCCAATAAAACTTCAATAAAGCGATTTATAACTGCTTTTTTTCTTTCATTTGGATCTATACATCTTTTTATTGTGGTAAAAGACACGGTACAAATGTGTTATCATTTTAACCATTTTTATGTATACACTTAAGTGACATTAAGTGCAGTCATAATGTTGTTCAGCCATCTCCATTTACAGAACTTTTTCATCATTCTAAACAACCCACGGTACACTAACCCCACATTCTTCCCTCCCTCCAAACCTGGTACCTCTGTTCTATTTTCTGTCTCTATAATTTTGCTTATTCTACAGCCCTCATATAAGTGGAGTCATATTTCGGTTTTTAAAATCTGGCTTATTTCACTTGACATAATGTTTTCAAAGCTTCATCCATGTTATAGCATGTATCAGAATCTCTTCTTTAAGGCTGAATAATATTTCATTGTACATCCATCACTACTGGTTAACCTGTTCGTCTGTTGACGGACACTTGGGTTGGTTCCACTTTTTGGCTGTTGTGAAGAATGCTGCTGTGAGTGTTGGGGTACAGATATCTGTTCGAGTTCCTGCTTTCAGTTCTTTTGGGTACACGCCCAGAAGTGGGATTGCCGGATCATATGGTAATTCTATATTTAACTTTTGGAGGAACCACGTACTGTTTTCCACAGCAACTGCATCTTTTTTTGTATTCCTACCAGTAACATACAAGTGTTCCACATTCTCCACATCCCCACCAGTACTTATCTTTCATTTTTTAATAATAGCCATCCCAAAGGGTATGAAGTGGTATCTCGTTGTGGTATAATGACTTTTCTTTCTTTTTTAAAAAGTTTATTTGTTTTGAGACAGAAAGAACCAGTGGGGGAGGGCAGAGATTGAGGGAGAGAGAGAATCCCATGCAGGCTTCACACTGTCAGGAGAGGGCCTGATGGGGGCTCAAACTCATGAACCGTGAGATCATGACCTGAGCCCAAATCAAGAGTCAGAAGCTTTGCTGACTGAGCTACCCAGGTGCCCTCGTTGTGGCCTAATTACTTTTAATGCATAACCTCACTAAACAAGGGATGCATAGCAAGCCTGTCCAATCTGAGTTTTTTACTCCACATTCTGACCCTTCTGAGACCCAAGCACATTTGTTTTAACAAAGCAGAATATGGGGCTCCTGGGAGACTCAATTAAGCATCTGACTCTGGATTTCAGCTCAGGTCATGATCTCAGTTTATGACTTTGAGGCCCACGTCGGGCTCTGCACTGACAGTGCACAGACTGCTTGGGATTCTCTCTCTCCCTCTCTCTCTGCCCCTTCCCCGCTTGTGTGCACATGCACTCACCTCTCTCTCTTAGAAAATGTCTTTTAAATTAAAAAAAAATTTTTTTAAGAAAGGAGCTGAGGATGGAGAATGGGAGAGATATTGCTTACGGGTACATGCTTGCAATAGTAGGTAAGTGTTTCCTGGAGGTCTAAGACACAGTACAGTGATTACAGACAACGAAACTGTATCACATATTGTAAACATTAAACTTGCTAAGAGGTTAGATCCTAATTGTTCCCATCAGTAGAAGAAACGATAATTGTGTGGCATGACAGAGATACTAACACTACAGTGACAGTCATGTTGCAATATAAATGCATCAAATCAATATGTTGTACAGCTTAAACTTACACCACGTTACATGTCAACTATATCTCAATTAAAAAAATGAGAATTAGGCAAACCATAAGAGACTCTTAAGTACAGAGAACAAACTAAGGGTTGCTGGAGGGGAAATGGGTGGGGCAATGAGCTAAGTGGAATTTAGTGCAGAACCCAACATGGGGCTCGATCCCACGACCCTGGGATGATGACCTGAGCCTAAACCAAGGGTCAACAGACTGAGCCATCCAGGTAACTCAGCCCCTGTCTTTTTTACTTTGTTTGTTTTAGATTCTACATATGAGAGATCTCATACAAGATTTGTCTTCCTCTGTCTGACTTATCTTACTTGGTATACTGTTGCCAAGTTTCATCCATATCGTCACAAATGGCAGGATTTCCTTCTTTCTTCTGCCAGAAAAATATTCCGTCATATGATCTACCATATCTTCTTTATCCATTCTCCCATTCAGCGATGCTTAGGTTTCCATAACTTGGCTGTTGTGCAATGAACATGGGAGTGGAGAGGTCTCTTCTCCATCAGTTTTTATTTATTTATTCTTTGTTTATTTTTAATGTTTATTTTTTGAGAGAGAGAGAGAGTGGGGGAGGGTCAGAGAGAGAGGGAGACACAGAATCTGAAGCAGGCTGCAGGCTCTGAGCTGTCAACACAGAGCCCAATGCACGGCTCCAACTCATGAACCATGAGATCCTGACCTGAGCCAAACGGTCCTGAGTCAGACGCTTAACCAACTAAGCCACCCAGGAGCCCCCATCAGTTTTTATTTTTGTCAGGCAGCACATCTCACTATGATTATGAAATTTATTCTGAATCTTCTGCCAGTGCTTTTTGCCTGGTTACATCTTTAGATGGGTTCCAAGGAAGTTTTGATTTAAACTGTGGTGTCCAAATTCTGGGAAGCCTGAATAATTCATGAAATTTGGATGGAAACTATTATTGAGGTTTGTAATGGCTTGATAGGGATATCCTGAATCCTACATTTTTCCATGCATTAAACCACCACTAGATGCTGCTAAAGGCTGTGATATGCCTCAAGCAGGCTATGTTTGCCTTTCCTCCTTATGGGGAAACAACCAACATTCATTTATTTAAATGCTTTGTGTTAGGACACACTCATATGGATTTTTAATTTTTTTTTTAATTTGAGAGAGAGAGAGAGAGAGAGAGAGAGAGAGCGTGCGCGCTTGTGAGCTCAAGCAGGGAAGAGGCAGAGGGAGAATTCCAAGCAGGCTCGGTATGCAGAGCCTGATTAAGGGGCTTGAACTCACAAACCGTGAGATCACGACCTGAGCCTAAATCAAGAGTCAGACACTCAACCGACTGAGCCACCCAGGCACCCCAACACAAATGCATTTTAATGCAAGGTAGAGCCCGGTGAATTGGAAACGCCACCTTTTCTACATCTTTTGAACAGAGTATTGGAACTTAGGGCTACAGAGTGTCTTCTCTGGGCCAGTTTTCATTCATTTTTCCATTTAATCTCTGTGACTGGCATCTTCTATTTGCCCCTCCAGATCAGCTTCCCACCCCTCTCCAACCATTGTGTGCCCCAGAGGCTGAGCTGTCAAGACAGAATTAGCCAGCGCACAACTCCTGGGGCTTCCCCTTGGGTTTGGCCAGTTGGGTGCACCTGCAGGAGGCACTACACAGGAGAGAGAGCACGTGACAAGTTTGTTCCCAGTTCCCACTGCAGAACTCCCACTGGCTGGCTTTGTCCTGCCACCCATGGTTCCACTGCCTGTAGGGTAGCCCTCCACACAGCCTCTCTGTCTCCAGGTTTTGTCCTTCAGGCCCAGGGGAGGTGACAGACAGCCCTATTGTTCTTAGTCCCTAGTCCCCAGTCAGAGAGTACTGCACAATCCCCCAGTGGTTACTCTACACCTTATTCACACCTTTGTAAACAGTCTTTTTATTAAACTCTCCTCAGATTACTCAGTTGAGTGTGTCATCTGTTTTCTGCTAGGACTCTGGCTGATATAACCCCTACAGATAGGGGGTAGCTTATCCAAGTTTGAGAGATAGTAGCAGCATAACTGGGCTGGGAAACAGGTCTGTCTGAGTCCTTTGCCAGGTCAGACTTCACTCCCCAGGAAGGGGCCTACTTGAGTAATGGGCAAATCAGGCACCCGGGATGAGGTCCAGTGCTGGGCACAGCAGATGGACTTCTTCTGCTCTGTGCCCTACACCACTGCATGTCCAGGGCCCATCACCACTTCTGTGTCTCCTGAAGTTGGTGTGTGCCCTCCCCATCATTCAGCTGCCATTGTGTTTGCCCAGGAAGCCTTTGCTTGCAGAGCCCAGAGCAGTCTCCTTTAATGACTCTTGTGGTGGTTTTTAAAATATGTCCACAAATTCTTGAAGATTCTCTCCATCAGGAATGGAGTCTAATTCCCCTTCCCATGAATACAGGCTGCCCCTAGTAATTTGCTTTCAACCAGTAGAATAGAGAAGTGATGTGCCATGAGTTTCAAGGCTGGGTCATAAAAGCAGATCAGCTTCTGTCTGCCTGTCTCCTCTTAGGACATTTATGAGACGAAATCCAGATGCCAGGCAACAGACAGGTGAGCCAGCTGAAACGCTCGCTGAGGTTCCAGCCATGAGAAAGACTCAGGCCCCAGCCATGGTTTGACTACAACTACACGAGAGATGCCATTGGGAATTGCCTGCTGAACCCCGTCAACAGGCACAGGGAGAGATAATAATAAAATTGTTGCCATCATTTTAAGTCACTAAGTTTTGAGATGATGTGCGACATAGCAGAGAAAACCAATAAAGTTCCTTCTGCATAGAAGGGGTAGAACCCTCAATACTGATTCTCTTTGGGCTGTCCAATGTGTTCTGGGATATTACTTTAATTCTCTTTAAAAATTTTCCAAGTTTGGAGCACCTGGCTGGCTCAGTTGGTAAAGCATTCAACTCTTGATCTCAGGGTTATGAGTTTTTGAACTCATATAAAAAAACAAACAAACAAAAAACCCCAAAACTCCAAATTTGAAGTGCCTGGCTGGCTCAGTTGCTGGAGCACGATCTCAGGGTCATGATTCAAGCACCACGTTGGGTGTGGAGTCTACTTTATTATTATTATTATTATTATTATTATTATCATTTTTTATTTTAGAGAGAGAGAGCAAGCACAAGCAAGGCAGAGGGGCAGAGGTCAAGAGGGAGAGAATCTTAAGCAGGCTCCATGCTCAGCGCTGAGCCCTGTGTGGGGCTCAATTCCATGACTCTGATCCTGGGATCATGACCTGAGCAGAAATCAAGGGTCAGTGGCTCGGTCAACTGAGCCACCCAGATGCCCCTGTGAAGCCTACTTTAAAAATAAAATAAAATAAAAATGTCCAAGTTTTATTTTTTCCCCATTATGGTCTTGTGCTGGATTTTGTTCCTGGATACTTGAAAAGTTGATAACTTCTTGGAATTAAATGTAACTGAATTTTTGTTCAGAACAGGTTCATGTTCTAGAATTTGCTTTTCTCACTTAGTAATATATTGTTGACAATTTTCCAAATGAGCAAATATAGATATCCTGCTTTTCAAACAATGGCTTCATAGTATTAAGCTCCAGTTTTTAGGAGCACCTGGGTGGCTCAGTCAATTAAGTCCCACTTCGGCTCAGGTTATGATCTCACGGTTCGTGGATTGGAGCCCTGCATTGGGTTCTGTGCTGACAGCTCAGAGCCTGGAGCCTGCTTCAGATTCTGTGTTTCCCTCTCCCTCTGCCCCTCCCCTACTCACACTCTGCCTCTGTCTCTCAAAAATAAATAAACATAAATAAAAAACTTTAAGATTGTTCCCAAAGCTCCTCCCCTCCTGTATTTAAGCTAGTGTATGATCCAGATCTAGTGACTTGCTTCTAACAAATAGAATATGCAAAAGTGATGGGATGATTAAGTTACAAAAGACTGTGACTGTGACGTCCATCTTGCCCCATGACCTTCTATTTTTGCATGCTTTAATGAAGCAAGCTGTCATGTTAGAGAGGTCTAAATGGCAAGGAACTAATCAACAGTTCATAAGGAACTGAATCCTGTCTGCAACCAGTAAGAGACCTTGAACATAGATCCTTCTTGAGTCAACTTTCAGATAATCCCACAGCCTTGACTGATACCTTGATTGCCACCTTGAGAGAGACACTGACATAGAAGATACAGATAAACTGTGCCCAGATGCTGACCCACAGACACTGTGAGATAATAAGTATGTGTTGTTTCGATACCTTAAATTGTAGAGTAATTTGTTATGCACCAATAGATAACTAACAGTAATTATTTAGGGATGGGAACTTGCAGGTTCTGTCATGTGGTGATGAAATCACTGACTTAACTATTGCATAGGGCTACCTGTAATGAAATATCCACTGAGGCAAGGCTCTGGGGCTCCTAGTGACTGACATCAGAAAACATCATAGAGGAAAGAAGGAATTCAAGGACTGCGGGTGATGCCATTGATTTGGACTCTGCTGGACAATTGAAGGAAGGTGATTGAGAAGCACAAGGTCATAACTTTTTATACCTCTTCTACTTCTATTTATTTTTACTCTTCTCTTCTCTTCTCTTCTCTTCTCTTCTCTTCTCTTCTCATCTCATCTCTTCCCTTACATTGCTGGAAAATTCAATCCTAAAGGCATGAGGTAGGACAGAGGAAGGAAGACATTTGTACCTGGAGTGGAAGGAGTGTTGGTGGCACAGAGTGGGGTACTGGTGACTGAATGGATAAGGAGAGCATTTGTGGAGGAGGGTGGCCTGGCATAGGTGTCAGAGACTGAGAAGGGTGAGAAGGACAGCACTGCAGATGGGTAGCTCAGTGAGGATGTCACAACCTGAGCAGGGTAATGAAGCGTACTCTCTCCTGCTGCATTGGAAATTACCCTCAAACCTAGTAGGTTAGAACAATCATCATTTACTATCTCACAGGTTCTGTGAGTTGAGAATTCAGACTTGAATTCTCTGGCTTGTCTCTGTTCCGCAATGTCTAGGGCCTAGCCTGGCAGAATTGACAGCTGAGGGCTAAAATAATCTGAAGTCCTGGCTGAGGCGTGAGGATCTGCTTCTATGGTGGCTCACTTCATGCCTGAAAGTCAACGCTAACAAGCTGATTTCTTTCTATGTGGCCTATCCACACATGACTCCCTCCGCAGGACTATTGAGTAGCTTTACAAAATGGATGGCAACCGGCTTCCCTGAGAGCCAGTGATCCCAGAGAGTGAGCCAGGAAGAAGAGATCTTTTAAAAAATGAACTAGCTTAGACAGTCATATGGCATCAGTTAAGCATTTGACTCTTTAAAAAAATTTTTTTTAATGTATATTTATTTTTGAGAGTGGGGGAAAGGGCAAAGAGAGAGGGAGACAAAGAATCTGAAGCAGGTTCCAGGCTCTGAGCTATCAACACAGAGCCTGACACAGGGAACTTCAAGATAATGACTTGAACCAAAGTCGGATGCTCAACCAGTCGAACCACCCAGGTGCCCGAGCATCTGACTCTTGATTTGGCTCAGGTCATGATCTCACATCTCCTGGGTTCGAGCCCCACATTGGGCTCCATGCTGACAGTGGTGTGGAGCCTGCTTGGGATTCTCTCCCTCTCTATCTGCCCTTCCCTAAATAAATTAACATTCAAAAAAAAAAAGTGAGTTGCTAAATCCAACCCATAGTCAAGGAAGGGGTAAATAGGTTACACCTTCTGAAGGGAGAATATCAAAGAATTTGCAGATCTATTTTAAATTTACAAAAGAGGGGCGCCTGGGTGGCGCAGTCGGTTAAGCGTCCGACTTCAGCCAGGTCACGATCTCGCAGTCCGTGAGTTCGAGCCCTGCGTCAAGCTCTGGGCTGATGGCTCAGAGCCTGGAGCCTGTTTCCGATTCTGTGTCTCCTTCTCTCTCTGCCCCTCCCCCATTCATGCTCTGTCTCTCTCTGTCCCAAAAATAAATAAAACGTTGAAAAAAAAATTTTTTTTTTAAAAATAATAATAAATTTACAAAAGATATGGAGGGACATCTTGGTTGTGGTGTCCCAGACCCTGAGCAGAGTGAGGAGGGCATATATGTACAAGGGAAGAGTGGCATGGGTTTTCAGAGCCTGAGCAGGATGAAGAAGGCATCCATGTGGGAAAGACAGACTGGCGTGGGGGAGTTGGAGTCCAAGTGTATTTGAGGAAGGCATCTGTGCTCATGTGGGGGTGGGAGTAGTGCTGGAAGATGGTTTGCATACAGGGGATTGATCACATAAGTAAATATATTAAGGATAATTGGAGCCAGGCTTCTCACTGTCAGAAGAGTGAGTTACAAATAGGGAAAGAAAAAAATAACATAAATCCTGTGACGTTGGATTGGGAACTGTAGGTATGAGTGTGAACTCACAGCTCTCAAGATGAAAAGATGGGGGTGCCTGGGTGACTCAGTTGGTTAACCGACCGGCTCTTGATTTAGTTTCAGGTCATTATCTCACGGTTCGTGGGTGTCTGCTTCCCACTGTAAAGCACTGTTTTCCCTTTGAAATTAATAAGTATTTGGTGGATATTTTGAAATTCTGTAAGTACCCCATTCCTCATCAATTTACTCATTTATCAATGCATATCGTATAGACTTGTGCTTTCCTATTTTATTTCAATGGGATATATTTTCTTAATGTGATTTTTTATTTTGACTGGCTCAAATTATCCCAGATTTGATCACTGGAGCCCCTTCATACTGGCTCATAGGTCTGTTTGACATGTTCCCAACATTCTTGAGCAAGTCTTTGCTTTCTGGTTTACAAAGATGTTTTGGGAGGTTCCTGAGAGGCTGTTGGTTAAGTGTCCGACTTTGGCTCAGGTCATGATCTCACAGTTCGTGGGTTTAAGCCCCCATCAGGCTCTGTTCAGAGCCTGGAGCCCACTACAGATTCCGTGTCTCCCTCTCTTTGCCTTTCCCCCACTTTCTCTCTCTTTCTCTCAAAAATAAACATTAAAAAATTTTAAAAAATGTTTTGGGCTCATCTTGTATGTTTCCTGCTCTAAGCCTGGAATCTGCCATTTCTCTATAGAACACTGGATCCTTTTAGGGGAAGTGGTATTTCTGGGTGCTATGTGTGCTCATTGCTATTAGGACTCTGCTCTTCCAGGCTCCTTGGATAGCAGTAGGAAACACACACACACACACACACACACACACACACACACACACCCTGTCTCTCTGTATGTCTATCTATCTACCCATCTTTCCATCATTTTTTTTCTTCCAAAGTTTATTTCGAGAGAGAGCACGAGAGAGTGGGGGAGGGGCAGAGAGTGAATCTCAAGCAGGCTCTGTGGGTCAGCACAGAGCCCAATGTGGGGCTCGAACTCACGAACTGTGAGATTGGAGCCAAAAATCAAGAGTCACGCACTTAACTGAGTGAGCCATCCAAGCGCTCCCACATTTAATTTTCTATGAGAGAAGTAAGCCCTAGTATCTGAAGGCATTCCAAATATAATATGCATTAACTCTCTCCTTAGCATAATGCTGCTAATCGTATAACATCCGTGGGAGAACTGGAATAGTCACTCAAATCATTTTCTCCTCTTCTGTCATCCAGCTGAGGAACCCTGGTTGAGAGAGCCTGAATTCTAGTATTATAGGATGATCATGTCAGCAACTTATTCTCAAATGGTTCTGGAAAAGAAACAAACAAAAAAGAAGTCTGAGATTGTGTCAAGGTTAAAAAGAAAGAGAAAGAAGGAAAATGCTGTAAATTCTTAATCTAAGGAACAACCCAGGGCTTTCTATGATTGTGCTAAAATAATCGCTAACCTCTTGTAGTCACAGGATGAGGGAGACAAAAAGCAGACCCAATGTTTGAACAGTAATTTGATAAAATTACAGTATCAGTTGAATTCATAGGCTTACCATTTCTTGGGTACAAGTTAAGGCAGTGATGAGAGAACAGGATTCTTACAAGTTCAGTAAGGTTTACAGTACTGCTAACCACACTCAGCCTGGTATGTCTGAGGAGTCACCTCATGCCTGAAGACCCCTTCAGAGACCCTGGAGCCAGTCACCTGCAAAAGGAGGCCAATCTCACTGGTACTGGCTCCAGGCCTACCCCTGGAACTGTGGCTGTCAACCTTGGTTGCACATTGGAACCACCTGGGGAATCTTAAAACCTACTGGATCTCTGGATTGCAGGCCCAGATCTTTTGTTAATTTTAATTTTAATTTTTTTTAAGTTTTTTTTAACGTTTATTTATTTTTGAGACAGAGAGAGACAGAGCATGAATGGGGGAGGGTCAGAGAGAGGGAGACACAGAATCTGAAACAGGCTCCAGGCTCCGAGCTGTCAGCACAGAGCCCGACGCGGGACTCGAACTCACGGACCGTGAGATCATGACCTGAGCTGAAGTCGGCCGCTTAACCGACTGAGCCACCCAGGCGCCCCTAATTTTAATTTTTTTAAATAACTTATTTATTTTTTAATTTACATCCAAGTTAGTTAGCATATAGTGCAACAATGATTTCAGGAGTAGATTCCTTAATGCCCCTTGCCCATTTAGCCCATCCCCCCTTCTTCAACGCATCCAGCAACCCTCTGTTTGTTCTCCATATTTAAGAGTCTTTTCTGTTTTGTGCCCTTCCCTGTTTTTATATTATTTTTGCTTCCCTTCCCTTATGTTCATCTGTTTTGTATCTTAAATTTCTCATATGAATGAAGTCATATATTTGTCTTTCTCTGACTGGCTAATTCCGCTTAGTATGATACCCTCTAGTTCCATCCACGTAGTTGCAAATGGCAAGATTTCAATCTTTTTCATGGCCGAGTAATACTTCATTATATATATATATATACACATATATATATGTATATATGTATATATATATATACACACATATATATGTATATATATATACACACATATATATGTGTATATATATATATATACGTATATATATATATATGTATATATATATATATATATATACCACATCTTCTTTATCCATTCATCCATCGATGGACATTTGGCCATGCCCAGAATTTTTTACTTAATTGGTCTGTGGTGCAATTTAATTTGGGTCTTAGCAGCTCCCAAAGAGGTTCTAACTTGCAGCCAAGACTGAGAACTACACACCGAACTAGAGATAAAACCCAGCATGTCCAAAGGTCAGATTACAGCTGAAACCCAGGAGCAGCATTGCACAGAAAAATAATTGCAAGATTTATCCTACTCATACCAGCAACATACATTATTTGGAATTCTTCTGCATGGAAGATTTGTCTCTTCTTTTCCATGTATTTATTTTTTCAATTGTTTATATCAGCATGACTCATGGATATTTATTTTATATTTTGGGTTATATATAATCCAGCGCTATTCATATCACTCGGGTTCCTCCAGTTTTAGCCATCAGGAGCTCTTTCAGTTGGCGTCTGTGTCCCTCGGACACGTCCAGCATTGGTGGGGTTTTGTTCATTTTTCAGTACTTCCTTTCTGGCACTAGGGGATACTCCAGGCTTACTGTCACCAGCTAGACCCCAAGACCTGACCTGCACTGTCCACCTGCTTGTCCTCACTGACCTTTGTCCCACATTTTCCCTTAAACTCTTCTTTCTGGCTTTCCTCTTAACTCAGGCAAATGGAAAGCAAACTGCCCTCTGAGTCACAGCGACTGCCCTGACAAGACCTCCAGCCAGCCCAAACCACCCAGACCAATTTGAACTTAACCCTTGGCTCATACCTGTGTAGATGGACCGTAGAGTGACCTGCAGAATGACTGACAATTACCTTTATCTCATTATAGTGCTAAAATCTCTGCCCAAAGAGGAACATTTACATAACGTACAAGGTGTATAGGCAAGTTTCCTTAAGGCGCATGTGCAACCCCTATGCCTGCCTTTACCCTATGACAAGGCTTCCCTGTCTAAATATTCATCCTAACCCTAAATAAAAGGAACTTACCCACCCTTGCTCAAGCAGTCTCAGCTTTGGAAGCCATTCCCTGTGATCTTAATTGCTGCAAATAAAAGTTTTCTGGGGCACCAGCGTGCCTCAGTCAGTTGAGTGTCCAACTTCAGCTCAAGTCATGATCTTGCGGTTTGGGAGTTACAGCTACGTGTTGGGCCCTCTGGTGTCAGAGCGGAGCCTGCGTCGGATCTTCTGTTCCCCTCTTTCTCTGCCCCCCTCCTCAAAAATAAACATTAAAAAAAAGTTTTCTTTGTGCAACAACTCAACCTGGTGCGATTTCAGACTCACCCAGGAATGAACTCACATTGGTTCAGTTACACAGTCTTACACATTTCTTGCCCCAGTCCTGCAATCAGCCATTTCTCCAGGAGTCTCTGGTTCCTTTTATTGCAGAATGGTATTTGAAACCAAGGTCTGAGAGCTAGGTATAATTTTTATATCCTGCTACACCAAAAACAAACAAACAAACAAACAAACAAACAAAACCAAATTAAAAAACACATGTTAGAGTCCCCAGGGCCAACCACCCCAGATCGACCAGTGCCTAGCTTTGGAATCCTGTCTCTTTCCTTGATGTCTTTTGAGAGTCAGGGTGGGAGGCTATCCTGACCATCACCTGTTTGGTGGCCTTCCGTTAGGTGGGTACCAGTCTGGCTCTTGTGAGTCCTGATAAAACTAACAAATGATGGGAATGCAAGCTGGTGCAGCCACTCTGGAAAACAGTATGGAGGTTCCTCAGAAAACTAAAAATAGAACTACCCTACAACCCAGCAATTGCACTACTGGGCATTTATCCAAGGGATACAGGGGTGCTGTTTCAAAGGGACACATGCACCCCCATGTTTATAGCAGCACTATCAACAACAGCCAAAGTATGGAAAGAGCCCAAACGTCCATCAATGGATGAATGCATAAAGAAGATGTGGTATATATATATATATACACACACACACACACACACACACACACACACACAATGGAGTATTACTCGGCAATCAAAAAGAATGAAATCTTGCCATTTGCAACTATGTGTATGAAACTGGAGGGTATTATGCGAAGTGAAACTAGTCAGAGAAAGACAAATATATTACTTCATTCATATGAGGACTTTAAGAGACAAAACAGATGAACGTAAGGGAAGGGAAACAAAAATCATATAAAAACAGGGAGGGGAAAAAACAGAAGAGACTCATAAATACGGAGAACAAACTGAGGGTTACTGGAGGGGTTGTGGGAGGGGGGATGGGTTAAATGGGTAAGGGGCATTAAGGAATCTACTCCTGAAATCATTGTTGCACTATATGCTAAATAATTTGGATGTAAATTTTAAAAAATTAAAATTAAAAAAATTTTTTTAAAGAAAAAAAAAGTGTGCTAGGGGCTAGGAATACCAAATTGAAGAACTCAGATCAATATCAACCAGAATAAAAAGAAACACACATAGAACATAAGAAAAAAAAAAACCAAAAAAACTAACAGATGATAGTGGAGTAAGTGCCCCAAGAGAGGAAAGTAAAGGTTCATAGAGGAAGGAGAAACTAATTCAGTGGGGAGAGAAGCTCAAGAACTGCTGCTTGAGAGCAGACAGTATGGCTGACATCTTCTAGACCACAGGCTCTTTATACCTCTATCACTCCACCTGTTGCCTGGCCCGCAGTAGTCCTCCATCAACACCTATTGGTGGTTTTACTCCACTGAGCTCAGAGCAGCCCACAGAATATTAGCAGAGACCTCAATTTGGGACACCCCAAATAGTTCTCCAACCCTGCTGCTTGTTGTAGGCAAAAGAATCCTGCAGAGTTTCTGGTGCTTAAGAATTTATTCTGGGTGGCTCAGGTCACGATGTCACTGCTTATGAATTTGAGCTCCACATCAGGCTCTGTGCTGACAGTGCAGTGACTGCTTGGTATTCTGTCTCCCTCTCTCTCTGCCCCCCTCCCCACCTTGTGTGTGTGTGTGTTTGTGTGTGTGTGTGTGCGCGCCCGCGCGCAGGCACGTGAGCAAACGCTTCTCTCTCTCTCTCTCTCTCAAAATAAATAAAAATAAACTTAAAACAATGGGGGTAGGTACCTGGGTGGTTCAGGTGGTTAAGCGTCTGACTTTTGATTTTGGCTCGGGTCATGATCTCATGGTTCTTGAGTTCGAGCCCCCCATCAGGCTCTGAGCTGACAGCGCAGAGCCTGCTTGGGATTCTCTCTCTCCCTCTCTCTCTGCCCCTCCCACCCTCTCTCTCCCTCCCTCGAATGAATAAACTTAAAAACAAAGGGGGGATTTATTCTGTGTGCTTTCTGGAGATTTCTGAACCATCCTTGGTGGCACCAAAGCAGCATTAGGGAGATTATCTTGGAGGTGAAGTCATCAAATGGGTCCTAGACCCTTCATATGTGTATCAGTGGGCCATATGCTTGGAGTATAATTGCCAACATACATCTTGCCAGATAGAGATAAAGGAAGCTTCCAAAGGAATTTTTATATGTTTAAAGTAGACTCATAGGATTCTGGGGGGTCAGGCTAAGATTGCCCTTTGCCCTTAGCAAAGTGTCAACATGGAGGCAGCTGATTTCTTGGAGGAAGGTCACTCTGCTTATTTCAAGGACTTGTCAATGGGCTGTAAGTAGTAAGGAAATTTATTTTCCTTTTGCCTTTGTTCCCCGTATCACAGATTACTAAAAAAAAATAAATAAACTTAAAAAAAAAAAAGAACTTATTCTGTGTGTCTTCTGGCAAGTTCTGAACCATCCTTGGCACTTGGGAGATTATCTTGAAGGTCAAGTCATCAAATGGGTCCAAAAGTCACCAGTGCAACCTGATAAACTCTGAGAGTGGGCTGGACTAAAGGGGTGGAGAGGGGACACAGAAGAGGGAAGTCAAGGCCCTGTCCCAAGTGGTGTCAGTCATGGGGACTGAGACAAACCCAATGAAGACAAAGGCTAGGAGGCAGTAGGCTGCAGGTAGAAGGTTCAACCAGTCCTGTAGCAGTTGAGGGGTGATGACCCCTGGCTGCAGGGGAGAGTGTGGGGAAAGAACTTCAAGTGGGGGCATTCCTGTAGGCAGCTGACTGATATACAAAAACATGGAAGCTGCATGGCCCAGACACCTGCTGGAGAATAACAGGTAAGCCAGCTTGGCAGGAGAAAGGAGGATTAATAAGTGGAGCCTGGGAAGGTTCTGGAACAGGATTCTTAAACCTGGACCTGGACAAATTTCATGGCCTGGAGCCTGAAGCCAGGTGCGAAATTGGGAGACCACGTGTATTTTTCAGGGCACCGAGTTAACAGAGCACATCCTTTCCTCAAAGTTTGAGACTACTGTGGAGTCTCTGCAATGTCAGGAGACCCACTGCAGTTTCTGGGCAGAGCGAAATAAAACTCAAAAGCCGGCTGGGATAGGACCTTGCAATTTATCAACAGAGCCTGAAGTCGGTGGCCACTAACTCAGAGCTTCCTCCTAAAACCCTTGGCGGGGGGGTGAGGGGGGACTGGTATAAATTGCCCTCAATTTACCAAAACTGGCACCTCATTCCCTTTCCATAATCCCAGGGGTCCTCTGGGAAGTATCTCTGTGATTCTGGAGGAGAGGATGCACAGCCTGAGGTGAGTACGGGAGACCCCGCATGCAAACATTCATTCTCTGGAGGAGACCCCGGACCCTGTCGCGAGGGAAGCCAAGGCCTGGGGAGGCCAAGGGCGCACAGCTAATTATAAATGTAACCACAATTTCAAGGAGCTCTCTGTTAGGGGTCGCTAAGGGTTTTGAGGGCAGAGAAGACTCCGGGCCCCGAGGCATCCGGTTTGTTGTGTACATCAGCTTCAGCGGGACGGAGGAAGCAACGCAGAAGTGACCGCTGGAGACCTGAGTGCGGCAAAATGTTCAGGAATCATGTACCTGGATGTAAAGGCCCGGATGGCGCGAAGCGTAGCTGGATGGGCATGGCAGCTCGTGACGCGCCGCCAGGCGGCCTTGGGCGCCCAGGGCCAGCTCCCGACCGCGGGTTCGCACCCACGCTTCCTTCCTGGAGGGTCATAGGCCGCACCGCGATGGGACTCAGTGGGCAGGAGGAACGGCGGTGCCGGGTGACAGGAGCAGTTCTAGCTAAGCCAGAAACCTCGGGTGAAGAGATCAAAGCCCAGGTGGAGGTGGACGGGCCAATCCCGCCGCCGCTAGGTAGTCCCCCAACCGCTCCCAAGCACCGCGCGGGACAGCAAAGCCGGTGCGCTCGGGCGAAAGCGTCCCCGACGCGGTCTCCGGCCCCGTGCAGCTCCTGGATGGGCCTTTGCTCATCACACCACATCCGCTCCCCGGGCCGCGGCCGGACAGCCCGCTTAGCCCCCCCAGGCCATCGATCAGTCTTGGAAGTGCCCGCGAGGTCATCCGCACAACAAAGGCGGCCCCAAGCGGCGCCTTCTGTCTTGTAAATATAGGGTCCCGCCCCCAGGCAAAGTGGAGCCCCTGGTACCAGCAGCCGAGGCACCAGCCCCCACTCCGCACCCCTCCCCCACAACTCCGGAGCGCTTTCATTTGAAATGTTAATGTTTCGAAGCTTCCTTCTAGGCCCGGATCTGTGTCTTTGAAAACCGGCTGAAACCTCTGGGATTAATAAACAAACCGGCATTCGGCCTGGGTGGGAACAGGGTAAACATTTGTAGGTCTAAAAGAGAGAGGCAGGAGTGCGTAGACAAACGCGGTAAATTATTACACAGCCCTGGCCACTCGCTTTAAAAAGACTGCTTTGTGCACCGATACCAGGATTTGGAGTTTTCCCAATCAAGAGACCCTTATTTGCACGCTCCAGGATGAGGACCCCGGCGGCGCTGCCTTCCGCCCCCTCCTGGCACTGAGGAATCCAGGTCACAGGTGGAGCACCGGCTGGGCCGCGCTCGGGCGGAGCCAAGCCCAGGCCCCGCCCAGGTCCTCCTAGGCTGGAACCCGGCCCGCAGCTCCTTACCCAGGCGGCCGCTAGGGCTCAGGTGTCCTCGGGTAGCCCTGACCACCGCGAGGCTGGGTTTCTCTGGCCAGGCGGCCTTAGCGTAACTCGCTCGGCTACTGCGCCTGCGGAGGACACAAAAGGGTGTCACAGCGGGTGCTTTTCAAAAGCCTTGGCGTGAGTTTCCCTGTACACATTCGATAGTTGGTCAGGGTTAGTGCCAAAATCTTATCAAGTCGGGTTCCTTGCCCAGCCCAGCTGCTAACGATGATAATGGTGCCCGCGGTCACTTTGGGAGGAGGGCTGACATTCTGCCATGCACTGTTCGAAGCCCTGCGTATGGAGTAACCTGTGATGAGATGACACAAGCCATCAACTTGCTTCTTTCTAGAATGGGAACATCACGTACTCTCCACTCATCCTTGCAGGGAGAGAGCAAATTGGGGCATGTGCCCCCGCTGGATATGGGGTCCCAATTGTGCAGGTATGACTCCACGTGCCCGGGGAATCGTGTGCTGGGGAGGGGCTGTGGAGGTGACCAGGGCACCACTGTGGTCCTGGAACGCAGCCAGGTCCCCACAATTCCCCAACTTCAGAATTCTTTAATCCACTAAATCCTCCCAGGCACAGCCTGGCCTTCCAAAAGCTTTTGCCTGGAGCTGGGAAAACCCAATAAAGGAATGATCATTTTTCAACCATGGGAGTCAGTAACACTCATATAATGAAGCAAGTCACACAAAGGAAAGAATTCTTTCCCATTCTCCTGGGAGAGGCCCCTCAGCCCAGGCAATCTTCAGAGCTGCCCAACTGCCCAGACTATGGGCTCGGGGGGTGGGGGAGTATACAGAGGGGTGAGGGTTCACTGAGGAGATCTCCTACCCACCCAAACGCTGGAGTTGTCACTTGAAGAAATGCCAGCCCAGGTTATTCATAAGCATTTCTTACAGATCCCAATTCCTGCGTTTTCTCTGCCCCAAGTGTCAGTTGTGGATTCCCTGGATCAGCTGAGTGACAGAGAGAAGGGAGGACAAACAGCTTATGGTAGAGGACCCCCCACCTCCATCCTAGTAATAACATCTGGATGTTGTCAGAGGACCTGATGGACGGGGTGGAAAGAGACTGTATATCACCTGGTTAAGACAAAGTGCTTTGGCCTCCTATTGGTAAATTAGCCTGGCCTTGTAGACACTCATCTGCCCCTCTACCCTCAGTGGTCACAGATACATTATCTCCCAGGTTTGTTAAACCTTCCCACAGGCACAAGACTATTCTGACTCCAACCTGGTCTCTTCCTCTAAACACCCCTGAGGTCTTAACCAGATCCTTACTCCTCCAGGGGGGATGGACCTCTGGCTGGAAAGGACAGCAAAAGAATAGGGTTCCTCTACCCGGTGTGATGTTAACAACCTAGGGTAGCATATGCTTTATGTCCATGACCTTTGGAGAAAAACAGACACCTGTCAAGTAGCTGAGTGATCTTGGGTAAGTCATTTATCCTTGCTCGGTATTCCTTAAGTTTCCCACTGGCAAAGTGGTCAGAAATTAGAACATTCCTGAAAAGGAGGAGAGGTGGGGAAATCTGCATTGTAAACAGCACCTGGAAGCCTGCTCACTTCCTGCACACTTCACGCACGTTCTCACGCGTTCTCCTGAGGCCCCACTATATGGTGGTAGAAAGGGAAATGCCACTGCCACACTGTCATTTGCTCTGGAAGTGAAATACCTGAAACTCAATCGCCCTGGTATCCTGGCTTGGGTGAGCAGCAGTCAGAGACAGATTGGCTTTCAGAGCAGGTGACAGCCCAGTGGCTTGTCTCCTATCACGGGAGGCGGGCGGTCAGCTAACACCACCTCACTGTTGGGATGGATCTTGCTCCCAGCACAGTATCCCACTGACTCCTTCCTGGGAGATGAGCCCCAGCAGATCTTCACTGACATTAAATAGCCTTGTTCTGCTTCCACTGTTTCCATCTCAAGGATATTAATCCCTAGCCTGCCTGTGGCTATCAGACTTCTTTTTCAACATTTCCATATCCATTTTCCAAACTTACTTAGAAAGAGGCACAAAGCTCCAATATGACCAAACCTTCATATGCACATTTTTCTGTATCTACTTTTCATTTAGAATTTATAGAAACAAGGAATAGAGTATGTTCGATTTATATGGGTGGGTGTATGACTCATTGGGTTCCACAAGTAGAGAGGAAGAAGGACTTTCCAGGTCATGGGGGCTGCAAGGGTCAGGCAGTGGGTGAACTTATTCTAGTAGACAATGGGGAGTCACCAAACTTGTTCTAAAAGAGGGAAGTGGGGGGGCACCTGGGTGGCTCAGTCGGTTGAGCGTCCGACTTCAGCTCAGGTCACGATCTCACGGTCCATGAGTTCGAGCCCCGCGTCGGGCTCTGGGCTGATGGCTTAGAGCCTGGAGCTTGCTTCCGATTCTGTGTCTCCCTCTCTCTCTGACCCTCCCCTGTCCATGCTCCGTCTCTCTGTCTCAAAAATAAATAAATGTTAAAAATTAAAAAAAAAAATAAAAGAGGGAAGTGGTTAAATTTTTGTTTTATTTGGTAGCTGTGCAAGGGTGAATTTTTTTTTTTTTTTAGTTTATTTATTTGAGAGGGATCAAAAGCATGGGAGGGGCAGAGAGAGAGGGGGAGAGAGAGAGAGAATCCCAAGCAGGCAGAGCCTGATGTGGGGCCAGAACTCACAAACCGTGACATCATGACCTGTGCTGAAAACAAGTCTTGTACAGTTAACCAACTGAGCCACCCAGGTGCCCTGGGTGAATTCATTTTTTGAAAGCTTTAAAAAAATTTTTTACAGTTTTAGGTTCACAGAAAAATTGAGGGTATATTAGAGCTCCCACATACTTCCATCCCTGCCCTCATAGTTTATTTTTATTATCTTGAATTAGTGTGGTATATTTGCTACAATCAATGAACCAATATGATGCATTAACTAGAGTCCATAGTTTACATAAGGTTCAGTCTTTGTCTTGTACACTTCTATGGGTTTTGACAAATGCATAATAGCATGTACCCACCATTCCAGTATCATACAAAATCGTTTCATCGCGCTAAAAACTCCCCCACACGTCACCTATTCATTATTCCCAGCTTCTTCCTTGTAAACCCTTGGCAACCACCAACTGCTACAGTGTTCTTTTCCCGAACATCATATGCTACATGGACTTTTCAGACTGATTCCTGTCTGTTAGTAATATGTATTTAAGGTTTTTATGTCTTTTTGTGGCTTAATTTCTCATTTCTTTCAGTAAGCCTTTAACAAATATTTTTCTTCCATAAACATTTACTGAACTTCTGTATCAGTACAGTCCAATAGAAATATAATACAGGTCACAAATTTGTTTTTTCTAGTAGTCACCTTAACAAAGGTAAAAAGAGGGGCACCTGGGTGGTTCAGTTGGTTAAGTGCCCAACTTTGGCTTGGGTCATGATCTCGCCGCTCATGGGTTTGAGGCCAGTATAAGGCTCTCTGCTATGGGTGCAGAGCCTGCTTTGGATCCTCTGTCCCCCTCTCTCTTTGCCCCTCCCCCCTCTCAAAAATAAATATTTTTTAAAAAAGGTAAAAAGAAACAGATGAGAGTAATTTTTAGTAAGATATTCTACTTTATATATTTAAAATATTATCATTTAAACATTTAATCACTGTAGAAATTATTTGGATACTTTATATCCTTTTGTTTTGGCCCCTAAGCTTTTGGAATCCAGTGTGTATTTTAGATTTTCAGCACATCTTAACTTGGACTAGCCACATTTCCAGCGTCCAGTGGACACACACAGCAGGACAGAGCAGTACCACGCAGGGTGCAGAGGACAGAGCAGGGAACAAAACGGACAAGGTCTCTGTCCTCACATAGGTGAGTCTAGTATGGGAGACAGAGAAAAACGAAGTAAACAAATCATTTTGGAGAGTGAGGTGTTACTGAGAAAATAATACATGGTATTATAGACTGGGAGGCTGATTTAGTTTGTTTGGGTAGTCAGGAAAGCATTTCTGAGGCTGAGAACCAAATGAGGAGGCATTAACCATCAATTCTCTGTTGCCACGATAATGCTGTGTAACAAACCAGTCCAAAATGCAGACGCTTAACATAGAACTATTTGTTATTGTTCATGAGCCTAAAGTCGGCTGGGCAGTTCACCTGGCCCCAGGTGGGCTCACACACACATCTGTGGGCAGCTGCAGGTCAGGTAGGTGGCCATGCTAATCCTGGCTTGGCTTGCGTGTTTGGGGTCTGCTGGCTGTTGACTGGCATGGATGACCTCAGCTTTTTTCCACGTGGCGTCTCAGCCTTCAGCAGGCTAGCCCAGGCCTGTTCTTATGGCAGAGGCGGAGGTCCACGAAAGAATGTGGGCGCGTTCAAGTTTCCTTAAGACTCAAGCTCAGAACTCTATCACTTCTGCCATGCTCTTTGGGCCAACCCAAGTTACAAGGCCAGCCCAGATTCTGGGAGGAGCTGCAAAGTCACTTTACAAAAGGTGTGCATACAGGGAAGGATGGAAAATTCAGGCGATTTTTGTGATTAATCTCCCAAAGCACTTAAAAGGCTTTCAATTCCACCAGGATGTTATAAAAAAAATTCTAAGTTTGCGTGTGCCCAATAAAATATCCTCAAAGTATAAAAACAAAAATAGAACCCCAGGGAGAAATTGACACAATTACTCTTATACTGGGAGGTTTCAGTGTACCTTTTACTCTTATTGATAGGTCAAGTACACACAAAAACTAGTGGAGATATAGAAAAGTTGAACACAATTTATGAGCTATTCAGTCAACATTTATAGCCTACTTTCTGTGTGTGAGGTCCTATTCTAAGTGTGCTAGGTGCATGGCAGTGAACAAGTCAACAATCCCTGTCCTCATAGAGTTTATACTCTAGCGGAAGGAAACAAATAATAAGTTAATAAGTAAAGCAAACATGAAGTCTGCCACGAAGAAAAATGACAGGGAAAGAAGAGAGAGAGTGCTGGGCTGGCAGGGTGAGGGATTTAACTTAAATAGCACCTCAGGGTAGGCACTACTGAGGAGACACCTGAGCGGAGGCCTAAAAGAGGTGAGGGAGTGAGTCATGTGCTTATCTCCAGGACTAGTGGAGGGAACAGCAGCAGAGAGGCCTGAAGCAGGAGCAGGTTTGGCAGGTTCTAGTAGACAGAGGCAGGATTGGTAAGATGGAGAGGGATAAGGAGTAGTCAGGGGCCAGATCACCCATGGCTTTACAGGCCATAAGATGGGTTTTGGATTTTAGTCTTGGCGATGGGAAGCCCCAGGAGGGTTTTTGTTGGGGAGGAGGAATATCATAGAACATGAGGGGTGAGGACACTGGGGAGTAGATGGCTGTTTGGAGACAAGGGTCAGGTAGCCAGACAGACCTTTAGAGGTTGCTGGGTACCAATCCTTGTCAGGCAATATGTCCCCAGGGAATTTTCCTTGCTTTGCTTTTCAACTACCAAGACAGCAGTTTATTCCCCAAAGGATGTCACCATCTCAGGAGAACATATTCCAATTATACTGGAAAACAAGACAATTGTGATTATAGTAGTATTCATCTTCTCAATTCTCAGGATGAAAACCTATCCAAAGCAAGAACAGGTTAGTCCAGAAAGCACTCCTCTCTCCCTTGGGAAAACCCAGTCAACTACTACTGACAGTTTCAAGTCACTTTCCTTTTAAGACACAATCTAACATGAAAGGAAGCAAATGGGGGGCAGGCAATTAAATATTTATTGAGCACCTACTATTTCTACACACTCTTTCATGAGGTAGGGATATACAAGAGGAGACAAAGATCCCTTCCCTCATAGGGAAGATACGTATGTAACATAAACACACAAAAAAATTAGATATGTTAGATGAGATAAATGCCCTGAAGAAAAATAAAGTAGAAATAGCATTTGGGAGTGGGGTGTTACAATTTAAAATAGGTTCGGGCACCTGGGTGGCTCAGTTGGTCAAGTGTCTGACTCTTGATTTTGGCTTAGGTCATGATCTCATGGTTTGGGAGTCTGAGCCCCGCCTTGGGCTCTGTGCCAACGGCACGGAGCCTGCTTGGGATTCTCTGTCAAAAATAAACAAACATTAAAAAATAAATAAATAAAACAGGCTGGTCCATGGGAGATTGATTGAAAAGTTCCTTTTCCATACTGGGCAGAACAGAAAGGTTTGGGAAGTGTCAGGGAGGTAAGGGCAGGGCCTGGCCCTCATTTTGTAGGGCACTGTAATACAATCACCACAACGTGCAAGTGTATGATTTATAATTTTTATTATAAATTCTGATTCCCCATCCTAAAACAAGGAAACATTTCCTGTAACCAGTGTGGACATTTCTGACTTCAAGCTCTCTGAAGTGAATTTTGAAAGTTGTGATACATTGTACTACACATTATGAGAAAAAGATTACACAGTTCTACTTAGCAATTCCAGTTCTGACAGTTCTCATGTCCTGGCTGCAACAGAGACCCAACAATGGCACAACAGATTCTTCTATTAGTTTTCCTGGCAGGATTTTCTTTCTTCCACTGAAGCAAAGGATGAGTCCACCTGAGTGGATGGAGCTCAAGGTAGTGGAGATTCTACCCTCCTCCAGGCAGCACGCAGGAGGGCAGCCTGTAGCATCAAAGGGTACAAGTGTGGTTCAGATCTATGATTTTAGTCTCTGCCATAAACATAATTTAATGGGGGAGAAAAATCAGACATCAGACACGGAGGCATTCTAGCAAACAAAAAAGCCCTTATTTGCTACCTAATAATATGTGCGTGAAGCAGATTTGAATGAAGTGAAGTGAACCAATGGGGGGGGGGTGCAGGGAGAGAGGGTGGGGGATGGGGATAGGCAGGTGGCAGAGTATAAGTTGAGGGAACTAAGAAAACCAAAGGAAAACCACCAACAACATCCAAAAACCTGCTTTCCCACGTGTTATTCATACTGGAGTCCACATTGCTCACTCTGGTGTGGGACTCAGGGCCACGACACTGGAATGGAGTGGGGCTTTCAGGGTATTCACTTGCCTCACTGGAATCAGGGAGGTAAAAGGTAAAGGGAGTGGTGTGGCCTGAAGGCCCAGAGACCGAACTGTCTCCAGAAGGGGCCCTGGCGTAGGCAGTCTTTAGTGTGAGGCACAGGAGAGCAGAGAGCCGCAGCACAGCTCTCTTCAGTATTAATATACTAAGCTTCCACAGACTAAACACACACACACACACACACACTTTCCTACTCTTCAAATCACGTACCATTTTCTACCAGATTCAACAATGTCTATAATAACGGATATCCAATGTTCAAGAAAAAGTTTGATTTCTTTATTAGTTACCATACGTTGAGCAAATGCCAACCTCTCAATTTCCTCACCTGTAAAACAGGGATAACAGGCAGGGATGCAAATGAAGAGGCTGGCATCGTACCGGATGTATAATAGGTTCTTAATGTTTTCTCTTCCTCCTTTCCCCCATCTTAACAAAAAAGATTAGACTTCTGTCAAAGGCTATAGGTGTACTTCAAAAATCAGGGCCCGTTGACCTTTAACGTGCGGGCCAGTTACCCGGTGAATCATGTTAAAAATGCAGATTCTGATTCAGTGGAGTTGGGGACAGGGATTCCACATTTCCACTAAGCTTCCAGGGTATGCCATGCTGCTGACTAGGGATCACTCTTTGAGCAGCAAAAATTTAACTCCACTAAGCTCCAATAACACAACTACTGCACAAGAAGCCCCTAAATGGGCTCCACGGATTATCTCTTTCTATAAAAAATTAACTCTTCTATTTAAGCTTCATGTGGAGTCACTGACCCAGCCAAGTAACCAGGCTAGGTCATAAAAAATGCATCCTTTGGTCCAGGAGGGTTCACAGCACTCTTCCACAGGAAGATCTTGCAATGGTCTCATCTCTGCACCACTTTCGGCTTTTTGATCTTAGCCTTTGCCTCTGATGATAATGACCCCTTAATTAGCACCCAGTACTCTGTCATCTAAATAATTATAGTAAGTGCAGCTTGCACCTCTGCTTACAATCTCTGAAGAAACTGATAAAATAAGATCCTATGCTGATTTTTTTAAGAAGACAAAAGTGGGGGGCGCCTGGGAGGCTCAGTTGGTTAAGCGACTGACTTTGGCTCTTGCTGTTCATGGGTTCAAGCGCCACATACGGCTTCTGTGCTGACAGCTCAGAGACTGGAGCCTGCTTCAGATTGTCTCCCTCTTTCTCTCAAAAATAAACAAGCAAAAAAAAAAAAAAAAAAAAAAAGACAAAACTGAGATGCCTAGGTGGCTCAGCCGGTTAAGTGTCCACCTCTTGGTTTCTGCTCAGGTCATCATCTCATGGTTGGTGAGTTCCAACCCCCTAGTCAGGCTCTGAACAGATAGGTCAGAGCCTGCTTGGGATACTCTCTCTGTCCCTCTACCCCTCCCCCACTCACGCTTGCTGGCTCTCTCAACATAAATCCTTTAAAAAAATAAAAAAAATGAAAAGACAAAACTGACCCAAATACAAGCCATGCACATACTGCCCACAGTGGAATGCACAGACCTGTTATAACTTCCAGTCACATAAGCTATCAAAAGTTGATTTATCAAGAAAAAGTACTGTTACAATATTTGGGAAACTTTAAATGTCAGAATATACATTTTGTAAACAGTAGGGCAAAAGTAAAACAGTTCAGCCATGCTAAAATCCACCTTAAATTTCTAGTGCGAAGGGCTGCAGGATATCTTAACTATTTTTTCTTGACTCAGAGTTTCCTGAATATACTTGGAGGAACCCGGTTAACTTCTGGGTGCATTCAAGGCAAATCATCCATTTGCGGAAGAAGGGGAGGGCTTTTCACTAGAAGCAATTAGTTTCCTAATTTCCCAGGTGTATCTCCATTAACCGCCCACCAAACAGCTGGGCCGTCCAAGCCAGATGAATCATGCACCTCTCAGCACGAAACGATTGTGCTACTTTTTAGAACGCTGTTTTCCCACGGCAGCCTTAAAAAAAAAAATCCCCCCCATCCAAATTTCCAACTTTGATAATCAATACATTGACCCGAAGAAAACAAAACCAAAACCCAAAGACCACAAAGGAGCGTAGTGTAAAATTAACTCTTTTCTCCCATCAATCTCCCACCTCCCTGTCCTCCCCAGAGGCAATCACTGGTTCAATTCTCGAAATTTTTCATTTATGGAAAATTTCAGAAACGTTAGTGAGACTGGAATAATCAACCCTTGTGTACGCATCACACAACAATGGAAAAACACCCTACTGGCTTTATTCTCCCTCGGTCGGTTATTTTCAAGTAAATCCCAGAGTCATAATCCTTTTACCCGTCAAAACTTCAGACTTTTAAAAAAAATTCTTACATAACCACGTTAGCGTTATTACACACAACAAAGTTAACGATAATACTATCCAGTATTCTTGGGGTCTCTCTTAACGCGTGCAGGGCAGACCGGAGAACTATGAAAGTATGAGCGGAGGGGTCGCGGGAGCATTCAAGCGCCGAAGCCGACATCGCGGCGTTAGGTGCCCAGTGCCCCGGGCTTCCCAGTTCCCGCAGCCGTTACCTGCGTCGGGTCAGCACTCGCCAGGCCGGGTAGAGGGCGGTTTCCAGCCGCGAACTCCGCGCCTCCGCGCTCCCAGGCCACGGCCCCAGCAGGCCTGGCGCAGCTGCACAACCCACCGTCCCTAGACACGGGCGAGTCCCTGGAGGGGAAACGATTGACACAGCTGCCTGCACTGCGCCCCCGGCCCTCCCTGGCGGCACCTGCGTCTCCCGGCGTGGTCAGGAGCTGCAACGGGATCCCGAGCCCGGGCGGGGAAAGCCCGCCACAACCGCTCCTCCCGCCGCCGGCTCCCGCGCCTAGCCGCGAGCATAGCGCCCTCGCGGACCCGGACTACAACTCCCGTCGGGCGCTGCGGCCGGGCCAATGGCGGGCGCCGGAGCATGCGGGGAGCAGCGCCTGCGCGGCGGTTTGAGTAAGCGGCCGCGCGATTGGCTGCGGGGTCGGACGGCCGCGCGGGGCCTGTGGGAAGCGGAGTGACGGAGCGAGCGGCTGTTGGAGGAAGGAGGTGGGGGCCGGGAGCGCAAATGGCGTTGAGATGGTTCAGGGCCCTGTTCAAACTCCAGCGCTGACCATTCACCGGCGGAAGCGGCGGCGCAGGAGGCGGCGGCGGCCTAGCGGGGGCACGTAGCGGGCTCCGGTACCTGCTCTGGCGGCGGCGGCCAGGGAGGCCTAGGCCCGGGCCCGGCCGGCGGCGCTCAAGGCGGGGAGGGAAGTTGCGGTGCCGCCGCTCCCCCCCCCTCCCTCCACCGGGTTTCCTATTTACCCAGAGCGGAGTCGCGGGTTCTGACGGTGGCGGAGCCCCTTGCCTCTCTTCGCGCACAAGCCGGCCCTGTTCTCTCGCGCGGGGCTCCCGCGCCCGTCCGTGGGCCGTTGGGAGCAGGAGAGGCGGAGGCGGCCCGAGGCCAAAGCACCCGCCAGGCGCCGAGGGTAAGTGAGGTCTCGGGCGGCTGCCTAGGCCCGGAGGGAGCCAGGGAGGGTGGGGGAGGCAGGGGTCTGGAAGTCTCGCTATTTCACCCACACAGCCTCTGAGGAAGTTGGGCAGGGGAACGACCTGGAGAACTCTCTTTTCCCTCTTTTATTTTTCCTTTTTCTGAGTTCCTTTCGGGCGGCCACTGATTTGCCTCCCTCCCCAAGCGCGGTCAAGTGCGTTGGTTTCAGCCCTGAATCCTTTGCCGTCTTTCCTCCACCCCTGGCCGCCACTAAGGCCTTACACTGCCCTGGGGATTCAGTGGCAGAGGCTTCCGGGGCGTCGGAAGCTACATCCCGTTCCTGGCGGTGGGGGTGGGGAGGAGAAAAGTTGCGTGAGCTTCCAGCGGGAGGGGACCGCGTCTCCCGCCACCCCCCCCCCCCCCCCCCCGGTGCACCGACCGCCCCAGGTGAGAATCTCTAGGTGGTTAGCTTCATCCTTTCCGGCTTTCACTCCTGGGTGGAAGCCCCTAAGCCCCTGGGGGTCCTAAAGAAGCTACACTTGGTTGAGGGTTAAGTGTGAGGACTTTTTAATCCCAGCGCACGTTCCTGAAAATTCGACCTGGTTTTGGGCAGAGAGACAAGGGCCCAACGACTGTAAAGACTTAGTTGTGAATCATTCTTTCCTTTTCAGTTAGGAAAGTCTTTGGAGTTTGAAGCCTGACTGAGCAAGATAGCTTGTGTACTTGAGATATACTTAAAGTGTGTCAACTGTGTCCGCACTCTTTCACTAATTTGTACGTGCTTTACACTCTAGGCATTAATAATGTTATCGCGATAGTATGTCTAGTGACTTTACAAAACAGACATGGAAAACTATAAAATAAATCAAAAGTAGGGGATATTACATAATGAATTCCCATGTATTTGCCGCTCAGATACAACAGTTCTTAATTCTTAACCGAGTTTTTCATCTACACACTTTCCATTCCACATCCTTTAAAGCTAGAGAATTGCTGACATTATTTCATCAGTATTTTAGTACATAATTGTAAAAGACATGGACACTTAAAAAACAAGCATGATTTTCTTATCGCTTAAAATAGTTAACTCCTTCATATCAAGTGTTCATCTGCAGACTTTCAACTTGCAACAGTGAATGCTTTGTGGTTCCAAGACCATTTTACTGCAAGACCACCAGTTTTTCTCCTGCGGGCCCAAAGCTCAAGTCTAAATTTTTGGTGTGTCATTTAGTCAGCATTTTTAGGTGGTTACCTTGTGAGTGTATACAAAATGTTCCAGCTTTGTTGGTGTACATGTAAATGTAGGTCTGTAGATGAGGGCTTTAAATTCTTGAAGGAATGAAATGACTTTTTTCTTTTGTTCTTGCAGCTGCTAAATATACTTAGTTTTGTTTAGACTGGACCTAACAGGAAAGCCAAAGATTCTTTAGTGTCAATCTACAGTAGATCTCAGGAAAAAGTTTTGTGACATTTTAAAAGGTCTTCACACTATTTTTTCTTAATGCAGATCTGTATGATGACTAAGTTATTACTTTGTCAAATTAGAATTGGTTTCTAGCCAAACACGAGAGAGGAAAATCATTATTGAATATACATAAAACTAAGTTTATAGTGACATAAGTTGTAAGAGTTTAAGTTAGTAAAGGAAAAATATGTTTAAAGTATAGACCAAAACGTATTCAAGAGTAGAAGTCAAATATTATTCTACTTGTCATATTTTAAATTTCAAATTATGAAGCTTTTTTCCCCCAAATCTAGACAGTGATCTTTTTTGGGTATATTTAATAAATTGACATTTAAACTTTAAGAGGTCAAAGTGTAGGAAATGATAAGAATTGATAGTGTTTAAGAAGTACTGTTACTTTAAAAAGTGTTTTATTCTTTTGATTTACTATTTTGAATTTTTTTTGTATAGTACTTATTATTATGTAGATACAACAGATGAGTCCACTTATCCTTTATAAAGCAAAGAGGAAAATTTACAGGTTTCTGTTGCTTCATTTAATAGTCAGCAGACTGGTGTAATATGCTGGAATTCACCAGCTTCAGAAAACGTAACTCTGCAGATGAAGACAAAGAAGATAGAATACGTTTTTTTGTGATTAGGGAGATGACCGACTAGAGAATATTTTTCAAGTCACAGTTTAAACTACATTAGACCAAGGATCAGGGTCTTTAAGATTGTATGAAAGGCTGCAGGTTCTAATACATAAGAAAGTAGCACCATTTTCCCGACTTTTTCCCCCCTCCTATGAATAAATGCTTTGACATTTCAAGATCTAATTGAGTCAATTATTTGATAATTCTGAGATACTGAAAAAAATTAACATTTTGTGCATAAGATTTTATAGGAGTAATGACCCTATTCAGATTATTTTCTTAAGGTAAAAGTGATATTTATGAGAATAGTACATAGATTCATTTGAAATTTAAAAAAAAAATGGATATTCCACTCGTAAGTTGGTTTTGTGGATAAGTTGATTAATCCTTATGCTTGCTTACTTTGTAAGTGTATGACTATGTACTCATTATAAAAAAAAAATTAGATACGGAAGTATGTAGAATAAAAAAATGAGCCCCTCTCTTTATACACCTTCCCTGTATGTATTCAGCCATCTTTAAAGTTTGTATCTTGACTATTGAAAAGCCCCCATGGGGGACAATCCCTGGGTTATTTTTATATTCAGTGTTAACGCTTGTTAAGTGTTTGGTGATTGTATATTTTCTTTTCTTCCCCCCCCCCCCCCCCCCCCACAGAGAATATGAAACAGGTGTCAAAATGACATCCAGATTTGGGAAAACCTACAGTAGGAAAGGAGGAAATGGCAGTTCAAAATTTGATGAAGTCTTTTCCAACAAACGGACCACCCTTAGCACAAAATGGGGAGAGACAACATTTATGGCTAAATTAGGGCAGAAGAGGCCCAATTTCAAACCAGATATCCAAGAAATTCCGAAGAAACCTAAGGTGGAAGAAGAAAATACTGGAGATCCTTTTGGATTTGATAGTGATGATGAGTCTCTACCAGTTTCTTCAAAGAATTTAGCCCAGGGTAAGGGTTCCTCTCATTCAGAATCTAGTGAAGCTGCTCAGCTGGAAGATGTCACTTCTGTACTTGAAGCTAATAGCAAAATTAGTCATGCAGTTGGTGAAGACAGTGTTGGGTCTGATAAATGCTTACATTTGGAAGAAACTTTGGTTGGGAAAGAAAAGAGCACAAACCGAATCTTAGAAGATGATGCAAGCAAAAGTAGCTGTGCTAAATTAATGACTTCAGGTAAGTTTTTAATTCCTTCCTTTCTTTCTCTCTCTCTCTCTTCTCTCTTTTTTTTTTTTTTTTAGTTAAGTGATCTCTATACCCAACTTGACTCATGGGGCTTGAACTCATGACCCTGAGATCAAGAGTTGGATGCTCTTCTGACAGAGCCAGCCAGGCACCCCTTGAATTTCTTTATTCTGAGCCAGGAGACCTTTGTGTATGCCATTTAGTTATTAAATGCTTTAAATTCTAAAATATCCTGCTGCTTGGGTTTTCTTCCTGCATTTGTGATTAATGGGGGCTTTAGATAATTTGTAGAAGAGACTTAAAAACTTTAAAGAAACCAATTGGGGGTTGAAATTTTACTTAAGCAGCTTGGATATTAATGTTTCCATACTGTTACTTGTGGTGCATTTTGGGAACAGTTTTTCCTTCCTCCCCAACTCCATTTCTAGTAAGAAACATGTCTTTTTGTTGTGTTAGGATGACACAGTATCTTACATTAGTGGGGAAGATTTGTATTGTTACTGATAATGAAAATGAGATGAGCATTTACAATGAGGATTAGGTTTAGGAGTGTTAGACTTTTTTTCAGAACTAGTTTAGAAAGATTAAGGAGGTATTGTGGAAACATTGAGGAATTGAACTTCATTGCAACTTGAGATTTGTGGAGTCTGGTGCCAGTAGCAACTTGTATTAATAGATTTTAATCCACAAAACCAGTTGTATTTTTAAAGTGTTAATTTGTAAATCTGGCATCTAGGGTTCATTCGAAAAATAACATTTTATCCGTTTTACCTCTACTCCCTTCGTAAAGGATTTGAGACTTCGGGTAAACGGTAAAAGTGCAATTAACTGAAACACTAAAGAACTAAGCTTGGAGGTAGCAGGAGAGACCGTGTGCTTGCTTTATTAGCAATAGGACAAGGATGGCACTGTAGTTAAAAACAGACCTTAGTTTCCGACTTCTTGGCAAAGTTTGGTGATATGAAAGGTTATATAGATCTCATATTTTGAAAGGAAGTAAAGACAAAACTTTCCTAGTACTGAATTCTCAAGAGGAGTTTGTCCTCGAGGCTTAATGTAAGTGCCTCAAACAATATAATAAAAGACTTTGCCTTGCATAGTTTTACTAAAAGTGCTGGACATTTTTCACTCTTTCTCACCCTTGGATGAGAGATTGAGCCAGCTGTTATTGTCATTCCCTTGATCCTCTTGGTTAATTCTGATTTGGCTGTCCTTATGCTTTGCCCACATTTCTCTTGACACATTGTTCAAAACTTAAGGTTAGGTTAATCTTTCACTTAAAAAAAAAAAAACCAGCTTAGGGGCTCCTGCGTGGCTCAGTCGGTTAAGTGTCTGACTTTAGCTCAGGTCATGATCTCTCAGTTTGTGAGTTCAAGCCCACATCAGGCTCTGTGCTGACAGCTTGGATCCTGTGGCCTGATTCAGATTCTGTGTCTCCCTCTGTCTCTGCCCCTCCCTTGCTTGCACTCACTCTCTCTGTCAAAAATAAATAAACATTAAAAAAAATAAAAAACAGCTTAAAAACTTTCCCAATTCAGCTTCTAAGCATGTATTACAAGTCACAGGACTGTTGAACCAAAATAAACTAACTCAGTTCTCCTTACTGTACAGATGAGGCTCAAAGAGGTCAAGTGACTGTCCAAGGTTGGCTAGTGGCAGATTTGGAATGATATTCATTTATTGATTTTCAACATATTGAGCACATACTACATTACCTCCACTGTGATAGGCTATGAGAGTGCTGTTCCAATTGTGTTATCCAGTATTCTTACTGCTGTCTTGTCCTCTGATAGTTAATCCACAGTGGGGGCAGATAGGCTGGAGGAAGGAACGTGAGGCTGAGGAAGTGGCGAAACTGGTCAAGAAGGCAGACACAGCTTCCCCAAGTGCTAACTTTTGGAGAACTGGGCATCACTAGCAGGCAAAGTGTTTAGGTAGAGGGACAATAGAAACTTGGAAATTAAATCTACATAGATAGAAGTTGCTTATATTGCATATACATCTGTGTATGTCCAAACTGCCATTTGAAGTTGTTTGGTGGGAATTGGAAACAGTTTTCTGTAGAAATGAGATATTAGCTTCCCAGTCTGATAAAGCTAAATTGTAGTTCTAATGCTGATACTGTGGACTTAAGGAATCCAAACTGCATGGTAATGGTTTTATGAGTAGAAAACGGGTACTAAAATACAGATAGATGTTCAGGAACATCTTATCCCTCTTCCTCCTTCACAGGTCATCCTTAGTGTAAAGGGAATGGGGTAGCACTATGAACATTTTTTTCTCCTTTCCCTTGGCCACCTAGAGCTGCAGCAACCCTAGCAGCCCCCTGTAGGATAAGAAGGGAACTTTGAAGGAGTGCTTTTAGTTCTCATGGTAGTTGTAGTTCTGAGGTCTTAAAACCATTTATAGGTTTTTATAAGTTGGTTATAGTTTTGGAAATATTTTTACATGGTATGACCTTGCTTTTCATTCCCCCTCCCCTCTAACATTTGGGCGTTTCCCTATATCTAGACTCTTGCATTACTGTCTTATTGTTACTGCCGTTACTCTCATTCAGAAAGAAGCCTTCTGGTTGTAATTGAAGTTTAGAAATAGAAGTTAGAAACTTAAATTTGTGAAAAAAAAATTGTGTTTAATGTTTATTTATTTGGTGGGGGGGCGGGGACAGAGAGAGAGAGAATCCCAAGCACATTCCACGCTGTGAGCACAGAGCCCAATGAGCACAGAGCCCAATGCGGTCCTCCATCACACAAGCCGTGAGATTGTGACCTGAGCCAAAAGGATACTTAAGCGACTTGAGCCACCCAGGCACCCTACTAAACTTAAATTTTTGATAAAGGGGGTCTTTTTGGATTAAAGATTCTTCGAGAATGATAATGTTTTGGACTTAAGATGAAACTGCTTGTACATGTAATGTCTCAGAAAACCCTTGCAGGTCGTTTTTACACACTTTATTCAAGAAAGAGCCTTTGAGAAATTTTATTGTAGTTTGTTCATAGTGTAGTAGCTAAGTTCCATTGTATCCTTCCTGTGGGAAGTGCCTGCTCCTTCAGATCATTTTCACTGTAAAATTATATTATTTCGGTGAAAAGGGCTTATCCAAGCTCAAATTTACTGTAAAAATTTCTCCTGGCATCAAGTTTTAAAGTGCATCTCTTTCTCTACAGGGGAATATGTGGTTAATTTTTAGCTACTTTTAAAATTATAGGTAAAATATTTTATACCAGGTATTACTTTTAAAAACTGTGGCTCATTTGAAGAGGAAACACAGAATAAGGTTATGATAAAATGTATTATGGTTGCCATTTTCCAGATAGATTTTTGATGGGTATGAGAACCAGAATCTAGATTATAAACTGTGAATGAGAACTGCAGAGAAGGATTGAGTTGCTAAAATGTCCTAACTCTTGGGGCACCTGGGTGGCTCAGTCATTTGGTTAAGCGTCTGACTTTGGCCCAGGTCATGATCTCACACACAGTTCGTTGAGTTCGAGCCCTGCATCAGGCTCTGTGCTGACAGCTTGGAGCCTGGAGCCTGCTTTGGATTCTGTGTCACCCTCTCTCTGTTCCTCCCTGCTTGACACTCTGTCTCTCCCCACCCCCCGCAAAAATAGAGATAAAAAAAATTTTTTTAATGTCCTAACTCTTGATTTAAAAAATAAAAAACTTATATCAGCTTCAATAGTTGTCAATATATGGCAAACCTTATTTTATCTACTCTACACACTACTCTTTCCACTTCCTATTCTCTAATCCCTGGATTATTTTAATGCAGATTCTTATTTTATGTGCAAATACTTTAGTTGTAATTGCTTTTAAGTTGAGTTCTCAAACAGCTTTACCACTTAAAAATGACTGTTAGCAGTACCTAAAGTTTTGTCCTTTTAAGAGATCTTGGAATATTCTGTAAAGTGTGGTATCCAGGGCTGTGTGCATTAAGGATGAAAGGTTTCTCTTGCCTTTTTTTTTTTTTTTTTTTTTAATTTTTTTTTTCAACGTTTATTTATTTTTGGGACAGAGAGAGACAGAGCATGAACGGGGGAGGGGCAGAGAGAGAGGGAGACACAGAATCGGAAACAGGCTCCAGGCTCTGAGCCATCAGCCAGAGCCCGACGCGGGGCTCGAACTCACGGACCGCGAGATCGTGACCTGGCTGAAGTCGGACGCTTAACCGACTGCGCCACCCAGGCGCCCCTCTCTTGCCTTTTATATGAGGCTACTTCCATTTTCTATCTTTGTGCTTTCTGCTACAGGTTTTTAATCTGGACTCTAGAATAAAGTATGCAAAGACTTATATTTCCACTTGGCACACTTTCCTTGCCAGCCAGCTGGGATTCAGTCTACACATCTTGCCAAATATTGAGATAACTACTGCATAGGCTCTTAATTTGCATGACTGGTTTTGTAGCCAGTGCATTTTTTCCATTTGCTTAAAGCTGTACTAAGTGTTTGTGTGTTAGGGATATTATTGTCAGGAATTTAAGAACTTTGATTTAGAACTGAAGATGATTATTATTTTTTGAATGTTTATTTTTGAGAGAGGGAGAGGGGGAGAGAGAACGAGTGGGGGAGGGGCAGGGAGAGGGAGACACAGAATCCGAAGTAGTCTCCAGGCTCTGAGCTGTCAGAGCCTGTCACAAGGCTCGAAATCACAAATCGTGAGATCATGGCCTAGCCTAAGTCAGACCTTTAACTGACTGAGCCACCCCTGAAGATGATTTTAGGAAAGGGAAATAAATTGTTCTATTCCTGAAAACTTAAAGTAGCCCAGGAACTTGTGAGGTGAGATGAGATTTTCATCTGCGCATTGGATAAAGTACAGATGATTAATGAGGGTTTTTTTTTTTTTAATTTTTAATGTCTATTTATTTTTGAGAGAGAGATCGAGTGAGCGAGCAGGGAAAGGGCAGCGAGAGAGGGAGACACAGAATCTGAAGCAGGCTGCAGACTCTGAGCTGTCAGCACAAAGCCCGACACGGGGCTCAAACTCACTAACTGTGAGATCATGACCTGAACCAAAGTCAGACACTGAACCAACGGAGCCACTCAGGTACCACTAATGAGAATTAGTAAAGAATTCTGAAAGTGTAGCATCACCAAGAGCTCCTAACCCTCATTTAGGTATTGGACATATTTGTTGTTTAGAATGTATATGTCAGACCTAAAATTCTTTTAAGGGAAGTAATGAGACCGATTATTTATGTAGTTCCTACTTTTGTGTTGAGCTCTTATATCTTATATATCAATTGATTCTTAATCAGAACTATGTAAGTCAGGCTTTGTTTCCATTTTATAGAGGGTAAATCACAGTTCAGTGAATAACTTAGATTACTAGTAGAAGATTCAAGAAACAAAGTGTTCTCTTCTGTATTCTGATGTGAATGAACTTAATTTTATCATATTTAGAGGTTTACATTTAAAATAACAGTGTCACCTGTTGGTGGGAATGCAAACTGGTGCAGCCACTCTGGAAAACAGTGTGGAGGTTCCTCAAAAAATTAAAAATAGACCTACCCTATGACCCAGCAGTAGCACTGCTAGGAATTTACCCAAGGGATACAGGAGTACTGATGCATAGGGGCACTTGTACCCCAATGTTTATAGCAGCACTCTCAGCAATAGCCAAATTGTGGAAAGAGCCTAAATGTCTGTCAACTGATGAATGGATAAAGAAATTGTGGTTTATATACACAATGGAATACTACGTGGCAATGAGAAAGAATGAAATATGGCCCTTTGTAGCAACGTGGATGGAACTGGAGAGTGTGATGCTAAGTGAAATAAGCCATACAGAGAAAGACACATACCATATGCTTTCACTCTTATGTGGATCCTGAGAAACTTAACAGAAACCCATGGGGGAAGGGAAGGGAAAAAAAACAAAAACAAAAACAAAGAGGTTAGAGTGGGAGAGAGCCAAAGCATAAGAGACTCTTAAAAACTGAGAACAAACTGAGGGCTGATAGGGGGTGGGAGGGAGGGAAGGGTAGGTGATGGGTATTGAAGAGGGCATCTTTTGGGATGAGCACTGGGTGTTGTATGGAAACCAATTTGACAATAAATTTCGTATATTAAAAAAAAAAATAACAGTGTCACTGTACAGTTTTAGTTTTATCTTGGCGTTGGAGATAATTAATAGGAACACATTTGATTCCCTCTTGCCTCTATTTAAATAATTTTCTTTTTAAAAAAAATATTTATCTTGAGAGGAGAGCACACTTATGAGCAAGCAGGGGAGGGGAAAGAGAATCCCAAGCACCTTTTGACCTAAGCCGAAATCAAGAGTCAGTCGTTCAGCCAACTGAACCACCAGGTGACCCTGAATAATTTTCTTTTCAATAAAAATTGTGGCCTGGGGTGCCTGGGTGGCTCAGTCCTTTAAGTGTCTGACTCTTGATTTCGGCTCAAGTCATGATCTCATAGTTTATGAGATTGAGCCCTGTGTGGGGCTGTATGCTGACAGCTCAGATTCTGCTTGAGAGTCTCTCTCCCTCCCTCCCTCTCTGCCCCTCCCCTGCTTTTGCTCTTTCTAAATAAATAAATAAACAAACTTAAAAGAAATGTGGCCTAAGTAATTATAATACTTAGCAAATAAAACTGATCTTATTTTTACAAGTAATAAGTATTTACTTTTTTCATTTTTTGCGATATGTATTATAAAAATGGAAATTTAGTATGCAAATTCTGAAAGACACTGTAATTTTAAATTTTGTTTATGAGTAGAATTTTAATTTCTTTTAAAGTTTATTTTTTTTTTAGTAATCTCTACACCCATCATAGGACTTGAACTCACAACCCTGAGATCGAGGCACATGCTTTTCTGACTGAGCCAGCCATGTGCCCCAGAACTTTAATTTCTTGTAAAATATTTTCTTAGTAAAAGGATTATTTTCTTTTTAGGAAATTTTTTTTTTTTTTTTAACATTTACTTATTTTTGAGAGACAAAGTATGAGCAAGGGAGGGGCAGAGAGAGAGAGGGAGACACAGAATCGGAAGCAGACTTCAGGCTCCGAGCTGTCAGCACGGAGCCTGACGTGGGGCTCGAACTCATGAACCACGAGATCATGACCTGATCATGAACTGAGCCACCCAGGCGCCCAAAAGGAGGATTATTTTCAAGGTCTGAGCAATAACAAAAGTGCACGTGACCACTGACAAGTTTCTTCTCGGATCCAGGTTGAATACCAGCCATAGGAGGTAGTATGTAGAAACTGTAAGCATAGTCCATGCCCTCTGGGAATGGAGTTACTGATTTCTGCTGGTAATAACTGCTTTTAAAACAGTGACAACACATTTGTACAACACTTGATGCTTTTCAGAGATTTTCCATATGCATTCCATATTTTTAGAATTTAGAGCCAGGTGATTCACACATTTTTCTTGCCCAATCTTTGACTCCAGGAAACAGTCCTCAACTTTCCCAGAGCGCTGATGGTAGAGGAGGATGAATTTGTTCATAGGGAAGTCTGGGGGTTGCTTTCCTTCCAGCCATTCAGCTATTATTTTAGTGTCCTGTGTATGCTGAATGCTCATGTATGTCAATGAACGAGATTTTGCCTTATTCACATTCTAGTGGGCAAGACAGAGATTGAATAGAGAAGAAGTGTGCTGAAAATTACAGAAAAATATAGGATCTGGGGTGCCTGGCTGGTCCAGTCGGAAGAGCATGGGACTCTTGATCTCAGGGCTGTGAGTTTAAGCCCCAAATTGGGTGTAGAGATTACATAAATAAACTTTAAAAAAAAGAAAAGAAAAATGTGGGGTCCTTTAAGAGTGTATGGTCTGAGTGAGGGATAGGGGCAAAGCTGACTTCTTAAAAATTTTGTAACAGTGTTTCAACTTTTTTTTCAAGTTTACTCGTTTTTTTTGAGAGAGAGTGAGAGTGGGTGAGGAGCAGAGAGAGGGAAAGAGAATTTCAAGCAGGCTCTATGCTGTCGGCACAGAGCCTGACATGGGGCTCGATCTTATTAACCGTGAGACCTGACCCGAGCCAAGATCAAGAGTCAGATGCTTAACCAACGGAGCCCCCCAGGTCCCCCAAAGCTGACCCTTAAGTTGGGACCTACTGCTACACTGAGCAAGCATGAAAGTAGCAGAGCTTAGTGGCGTGGACAGTGAGGAAGAAGGAGACATTAAGAATGTCTCTCAGTTATCTAATGTGAACATGTGAGCAGATGGTGGTATTGAGATAAGGGGACTTACTTTTTTAATGTTTATTATTTTTGAGAGAGAGAGAGAGAGACAGAGTGCGAATGGGGGAGGGGCAGAGGGGGGGGTGGGAAACAGAATCTGAAGCAGGTTCCAGGCTCCGAGCTGTCAGCACAGAACCAGACACGGGGCTCAGACTCAGCAACTGTGAGATCATGACCGGAGCCGAAGTCAGACCTTAACTGACTGAGCCACCCAGGTGCCCCAAGATAAGGGGATGTTTTGAGGGCAGGTTCATCAGTGTAGGTTTGGGCACATTGGATTTGAGACATTTGTGAGGCATAGGGTATGCCGGTATGAACGTAGATAAGACTTGGTTGGAGATGATAAATTTGAGATTCAGCATGTAAATGTTACTTGAAATTATAGGATTAGGTGAAGTCATTAAGGAGAATATAAGAGGAGAAAGCACTGAACTATGAAGAACTTGTTATACTTAATTGATGGAGAGAAGAAGAAAAAAAAACTAGATTAGAAAATTGAATAGAGGCAGCTAGAGCACCAGTAGGAAAATTGAGCCAGTGGTATTTTATAGAAGCCAGTAGAAAGGTGTTCATGAAGGATCAACTGAATTGGAATGCTACTTGCAAAATCAACAAGAATGAGGACTGCAGAATTGGCATTGGAGTGTGCAGCTTGGGTTGGAACAGTCTGAGTAGTGAGTACACAGGATATGGGAGTAGCAAGTGTACACAACTTATTAAAGATATTTGAAGGGGAGAAGAGAGGTTCTGAAAAGTTATGAGGTGATGAGGGTTTCTGGAAGGTTTGATTGCAAAGTAGAGCCTTAGAGCATAGGATTCAAAGCACAAGGTGGGGAGATTGGTCTTGGAAGAAGGGAACCATGTTTGCTGGGTAGGAGGAAAGATGGATGAGAATGTGAGCTTAGTGAAAGGATGGAAGATAGAGTGGTTTTATGGATGAAGACATTATTTTCCCCCATGAAATGATAGAAGAGATTATCCCTGAAAGGAAGATAAGGGCAAGGAAATGTGGGGGCTAGAGTGGAGGGATAAAGTGTTCAAACAGGTGTTGCAGAAAATGGAAGCAGGAGCTGTATAGAGAGAATTTCTGGACGTCAGTGAAGCCTTAATGAAGTTTGTATCATTAAAAATTTATGGTCACTTACCTCACTGTGAGTGCAAACACGCCCCCCCCCTCCCCCCGCTGCTTTAGTAGGCCCTGTTAGCCAGAACCTGCACAGAATGTAGAATATTAGATAGGAAAATTAGAATTTTCCTGGATTGTCATTTTTGTCTGACAAGATGTGGTGTGAACAGGTAGAGAAGAAAGAATTTAGGGTATTGTCCAGAGTGAGTGAAATGATTCTGAAATTTAAAACGTTTAGGAGTTGGACAAGGCTGGTGGATAGGAGAAAGGAAAGAAGAGAGGTCAGTATACTGAGTCTTATTTTTTTTTTTTAATTCTTTCCAACATTTATTTATTTTTGAGAGAGACAGAGCACAAGCAGGGGAGGAGCAGAGAGACAGGGAGACGCAGAATCCAAAGCAGGCTCCAGGCTCCAGGCTCCCAGCTGCCAGCACAGAGCCCGACGCAGGGCTCGAACTCATGGACCGTGAGATCATGACCTGAGCTGAAGTTGGCCACTCAACCAACTGAGCCACCCAGGCGCCCCCCGAGAGTCTTGTTAAATAAAAGTCAGGAATGGGGTTACTGGAACAGGTTGGATAGTTGGTAGGTTGTGATTGAGAAGTGAGTTACTAGATTTTAATATTTAAGAGGTGAAGCCTTCTAGGACATGACAAGTTTCTGGGTGAAACAGAACTGGTGGCTGAGCTGGAATGTAGAAGACTGTCTTTGGGAGAAGCTTAAAGAACTGTGAGGTCAGGGGATTGGGATTTGATGGAATTCAGGATGCTAGCAAGACTGGCATGAGGGATAGGTTATAAATCCTATGTAAAACCCTTAAATGAAGAATAAGAGGTTGTTAAATGACGAGTTTGGGGAAGATTAGAGGGTAACTAGCTAAGTGACACAAGCCTCAAAAGGATGGGCTTTTATAAGAGGGTGGAGTAGGAATAGTTTTATAAAAAGTCTCTGGAGAGTCAGCATACTAGTGACCCCAAAGCATCCTACTCTCAGATACTGAAAGGGGCTGCAGGGTAAGAGGCATATGTATGTAGTCAGGGTTCAGCTAGGGCCCGGAAGTGGTAGAGGGAATGAACCCCCAGGTATATGTGAGTGTGCTGATCACTGAGTCCTGCGTGATTTAGACTTAAGGGTTTGGGTGGTGATGGCAGTTGGTTGTTGGATTTTGAGATTGGAAAGAAGTACGGATACATTTTGAGTATTAAAGTGTTTGGGAGAAGGTAGATGACAAGATGAGTTTACATTTTGGATCATGACCCAGAGAAACAGATGAGAAGCATGGTGTCTTTAGAACCAAATTTTCTGATGGCAGTTTTCAAACCTTCTTTGTTCATTCACTCATTGTCTGAAAAGTGTTTGAAAACTGTCCCTGCTTCATATATCCCCTATATATTTTTTTAAGTTTGAGTCTTAGTCAAGATCCCAGCTGGAAATAGGCGGCATGCCCCAATTAGGCTAATACCAAGAAAGTGTATTTATAAAGGGACTATTTACAAAGTTGTGGGGAAATGTTAAGGAAATCACAAGGTGCCCTAGCCTTGGTTAGCAAGCAGAGAAGCTATTAACAACCATTTTCACAGGGACAGGGGGATTATCTGAGCTGTATAGAGGAAGCCACCTTAAGGGAGCAGTATCCTTTTGTTGAGAGGCCTAATAAGGAAAGTGCTGGTGGGAGGGAGGGGGGATGGGGGTGGAGAGGTGGGGGGGTGGGGCGGGGTGGTATACCTGAACCTAAAGCTCCTCCATTCATCCTGCTGGGGCTCCTAATGGGTAAAACCCAGTGGAAGAAAGAAGGAAACTTTTTGATATAGATCAGCCTCCTGGGGCTGAGATTAGGATGGTGAGTGGATCTGGAAGGACAAGTGGAATATACCTGGTGTAGTATTTTAAAAACAAACCCATATAGTTCTATGAAAATGTGTGTAATTAATTACTATCAAGATATAGAATATTTCTGTTATCTCAAAAGTTCCTTCATGCTCCTTTTTGGTCAGTCTCTTGTCTCACCTCCAACCCCTGGCATCCACTGATCTCTTTTCTGTCCCTGTAGTTTTTATCTTTTCCAAAATGTCATACACCTGGGATCATGTAGTATGTAGTCTAATCAGTCTGGCTTCTTTCATTTAGCATAATGCTTTTAAGAGTATTCCATGTAACAGTAGTTCATTCCTTTTTAATTGCTGAGTAATATTCCATTCTATATATGCCCAAATTCTTTCTTTAGTTGAAGGACATTTGGTTTTCAGTTTTGGGCAATTATGAATGAAGCTGCCATAAACATTCACATTTAGATTTTTGTTAGACTTTTTCCTCATTTCTCTTGGGTAAGTACCTAGGTTATGAAAATATTGATCTCAAATTTAAATGCTTGCAAAAGATATAATTTCCTGTAAAAAAAAAAAAGAATTTCCTATGAATATTGATGTTTTAAAATAAAACATTTAAGTATCTGTGATTTTTTGACCGTTTTATTATAAAAACACAGATACAGAAAACCATACAATACAACAATATATAGAAATACCTGTTTGGTTTAATAAATTATTTATAAGAGCAACATGCTTATAACCACCACGCACATTAAGAAATAGAATTTTGGCAACCACTCTAGAATCTCTTCCATCTGTCCCTTCCTTCATCCCCAGAATGACTGCTCTCCTGTCTTTTATCATAATTGCCTTCTTACTTGGAAATGTTGTAATTATTCGCTGTTAACTTTCAAATATTAAAAAACAAGTTCTTTCACAGCCAGAAGATTTACAGTGTCCCTTTATCTTTTTGAAATTGTATTTTTTTTTTTAACTTTATTTACTTATTTTGAGAGAGCATCCACGTGGCAGGGGCTGGTGAGGGGAACAGAGGGAGAGAGAATCCGAAGTAGGCTCCATACTGTCAGCATAGAGCCTGACGCGGGGCTTGATCCCATGAACCCTGAGATCATGACCTGAGCTGAAATCAGGAGTTGGATGCTTGTATTTCTATTCCACTTGCCTTCAGAATTTTATCCTAATTCACGTATTTATGTTTATTTAATAATTCATCCTTTTCATAATTCTTTGTACAGGAATATGTATATATGTTTAAATTTAAAAATTCTTCTAGATTGTTATGAGCACAGTTATTAGTGCATGGTTGGTCAACTATGAATACTATACATTTTAAAGGCAAAATTTATTGAAATTTTGGAATTTATTGGAAATGTACATCTTGGTGAGCAGGACTTTTTCCAATTAGTGCATGTGTATGAATGCCATTGCTTAGATAATAAAAAGCTTTGGTATCAATCTATTCTTGTTTCTTAATACATGTAAATATTGAGAAAGCATAGTGACAAAAGTAAGGGGAAGAGTTGTTACAGCAGTTTCTATCTGAAAGCAATAATTGGAAACTGCCTGACATGCAAAGGATGTTACCCATACATTAGAGTTACTCACGTAGTAAGCACAGAAGCTGGTAATCTATCATATTATTTTTTTATAGGTTATGCCAGAATTGGAGCAATATATCACAGTAAGATTAGGAATGGGTGAGCAATATGCCATTATTTATAATGTGGGAGAATGATTAAATCCCAGGTGGGTTGGCACTTCAGATTTTGGACCAGAGTACATGTGGAATTGAGGATTTAGAAATGAATTTTCTTTCTTTCTTTTTTTTTTTTAAACGTTTATTTTTGAGAGAGAGAGAGAGAGAGAGAGAGAGAGAGAGTGTGTGTGTGTGTGTGTGTGTGTGTGTGTGTGTGTATTTGTGTGTGTGTGCATGCACGGCAAGGGTGGGGAAGTGGCAGAGGGGAACAGAGGATCCAAAGCAGGATTTTGCTGTCAGCAGAGAGCTGGATATGGGGCTTGAACCCATGAATATCAAGATCATGACCTGAGCTGAAGTTGGATGCTCAACCAACTGACCTACCCAGGCGCCCCAGAAATGAATATCTTTAAACCTCAATTGTGCCTATATATGTTTTGAAAGGTTTTAGCGTAGTTCTGGGTGTCTCTGTATTAATTTGAAGAGTTAATTGCCACTTGGAAGGTAGGTGCACTGGTCGAGGAGTGACTGGGGTATGTTTCCTGTCTCCTGGTAGGTAGGCAGAGATGGGCATCTTTTTTTTTTTTTTTTTTAAATTTTTTTTTTTTTTCAACGTTTATTTATTTTTGGGACAGAGAGAGACAGAGCATGAACGGGGGAGGGGCAGAGAGAGAGGGAGACACAGAATCCGAAACAGGCTCCAGGCTCTGAGCCATCAGCCCAGAGCCTGACGCGGGGCTCGAACTCACGGACCGCGAGATCGTGACCTGGCTGAAGTCGGACGCTTAACCGACTGCGCCACCCAGGCGCCCCAAGAGATGGGCATCTTGAGCAGGAGCCATGGGAGCAGGGGCATCTGGTTGGCTCAGTCAGTTAAGCGTCAGACTTCAGCTCAGGTCATGATCTCACTGCTTGTGGGTTTGATTTCTGCAGTCAGACTCTGTGCTGACAGCGCAGAGCCTGGAGCCTGCTTCAGATTCCCTTTCCCCCTCCCTCTCCCCCTCCCTCTCCCCCTCTCTGTCTCTCTCTGTGTCTCTCTCTGTGTCTCTCTCTCTCTCTCTCTCTCTCTCTCGCTCCCCCGCTGGAGCTCTGTCTCTGTCTGTCTGAAAAATAAACATTAAAAAAAAAAAAAAAAAGCCACTGGAGTGAACAAGCTCCTTACTTGCTGGTAGGTTGTCATAGTTAAGGCTTTCCATAGGTAATGTTGATGGGGCATGTGGGAAGGTTAAATTGACCAGTACTGCTCTGTGATTTGGACTATCTGTGTAGTGGGCCCAGCTGAGCAGCACTTTTGAAAGCTGTTTGATATTTACTGTTTTATCTTTTTTTTTTTTTTTTTATGGCTTTATCTTTTAAATTACATGTAACTTTGGTCTTTTGGTATACTTTATAAAATATAAAGATGTCTTTTTCTTGTTTTTTTAAAAACTATTTTTATTATTTTTAAATTTATTTATTTTTTAATTTACATCCAAGTTAGCATATAGTGCTGTAATGATTTCAGGAGTAGATTCCAGTGATTCATCCCCTATGTACAACACCCAGTGCTCATCCCAACAAGTGTCCTCCCCAGTGCTCCTTACCCATTAAGCCCATTCCCCACCCGTAACCCCTCCAGCAAGCCTCAGTTCTCTGTATTTAAGAGTCTCTTATGTTCTGCCCCCCTCCTTGTTTTAATATTACTTCTGCTTCCCTTCCCTTATGTTCATCTGTTTTGTATCCTAAATTCCTCATATGAGTGAAGTCATATGATACTTGTCTTTCTCTGACTGGCTAATTTCGCTTAGTATGATACTCTCTAGTTCCATCCACGTAGTTGCAAATGGCAAGATTTCATTCTTTTTGGTTGTTGAGTAATACTCCATTGTAGATATATACCATATCTTCTTTATCCGTTCATCCGTTGATGGATGTTTGGGCTCTTTCCATACTTTGGCTATTGTCAGCTGCTATGAACATTGGGGTGCATGTGCTCATTTGAAACAGCACACCTGTATTCCTTGGATAAATACCTAGTAGTGTAATTGCTGGGTCGTAGGGTAGTTCTATTTTTAATTTTTTGAGGGATCTCTATACTGTTTTCCAGAGTGGCTGCACCAGTTTGTGTTTCCACCAGCAGTGCAAAAGAGATCTTTCTCTGCATCCTCACCAACATCTGTTGTTGCCTGTGTTGTTTATTTTAGCCATTCTGACTGGTGTGAAGTGGTATCTCATTGTGGTTTTAATTTGTATTTCCCTGATGATGAGTGATGTTGAGCGTTTTTTCATGTGTTGGTTGGCCATGTCTTTGGAGAAGTGTCTATTCATGTCTTTTGCCCATGTCTTCACTGAAGTGTTTTTTGGATATTGAGTTTGATTTTTTCTATAGATTTTGTATACTAACCCTTTATCTGATATGTCATTTGCAAATACCTTATCCCATTCTGTTGGTTGCCTTTTAGTTTTGCTGATTGTTCCCTTTGTTGTGCAGAAGCTTTTTATTTTGATGAGGTGCCCCAGTAGTGCATTTTTGGTTGTTTCCCTTCCCAAAATATAAAGATGTCTTAAATTACCAGTTAAAGCGCTTTTTTTTTTAATGCCCTTTACCATTCAGATCTTTAAGTAAAATTGATCCACTGAAGATGTGCCATTTTTCCTTTGGCTTTTTAGATACCTCTGATAAATAGCCACATATTTTTATTGACTGATGGTGAAAAAAATACATTCCCTTCCACAGAAGCAAATGCTGTTGACAATTTCTTATATAGCGTTTCACAATCTTCAGCATGCTTAGCATATGAATCAATGTTTCTTAAACATGCAGGCACACACAAATGGGAGCATGATACATATATATAAATACATGTATACATATTATACGTATATATACATATATATATGGAGAGAGAGTGTGTACGTGTATACACACTCTCTATATATAGTGTATTGTGCCTTGCAGAACACTTAAGGGAAAATCTCTCAATACTTACAGATTTACTTGTTCTTTTGTAGCAGTTCCATGTTTCCCATTGTATGAGTGTACTATACTTTAAAATTAGCCTGTTAGGGACACTTTGACTATTTCTAGTTCTTCGCTATTACAAATAATTGCTATATTGAACATCTCCCTACTTGTGTGTTTTGTTTTTTTTTTTAATTTTTTTTTCAACGTTTTTATTTATTTTTGGGACAGAGAGAGACAGAGCATGAACGGGGGAGGGGCAGAGAGAGATGGAGACACAGAATCGGAAACAGGCTCCAGGCTCTGAGCCATCAGCCCAGAGCCCGACGCGGGGCTCAAACTCACAGACCGCGGGATCGTGACCTGGCTGAAGTTGGACGCTTAACCGACTGCGCCACCCAGGCGCCCCTCCCTACTTGTGTTTTTGAGCATAATGTCTCAGTATAGTGGTAGAAGATGTTGTATACATTAAAAGAAATTTTTTTAATGTTTATTTTTGAAAGAGACCATGAATTGGTGAGGGGCAGAGAGAGAGGGAGACAGAATCTGAAGCAGGCTCTGCACTGTCAGCACAAAGCCCAGCGTGGGGCTTGAACCCATGAACTGTGAGATCATGACCTGTGCTGAAGTCAGACATTCAACCGACTGAGCAACCCAGGTGCCCCAGGGTGTATACATTCAGATTTTCAGTTGATGTCAAATTTCCAAGTAGATTTGTGGCGCCTTTTTTTTTTTTTTTTGCCTTATCCTTCTATAAAACTTTGGGCTTTTTGCCTAGCTGAACGAATGCCATTTATTTGGAGAGTTTAATTTTTTCATTTTAGAATTTGTACATCTTTTTAAAAATTTCAAATCAAAATTTATTTGTGCATGGTAATGGTTGAAAGGTTCCCAGCCCTTTTCCCCAGTCACCCCAGTTCTCCCTGGAGTGACCATTTATTTTTTGTTTCGATCCTTCTGACAAATACTGTGCACATAGAATCAGTAAAAGTAGTTATGGGTGTGTGTATTTAAATTCACAAATGTTAACATGCCATTTTGTACCTTGCTCTTTCTCTTAATATATTTTGGGGCTAATTCTGTGGCAGTATATAAAAATGTTCTTTCTGGCCTCCCTCCCTTTTTATTTTATTTTTTTAAGTTTATTTATTTTGAGAGAGAGAAAGCATGCACACATGCAGGGACTAGGTACAGAGAGAATGAGAGAGAGAGAATCCCAAGCAGGCTCCACACTTAGTGCAGACTGATGTGGGGCTTGAAAATGCAAACCACAGGACCATGACCTGAGCGGAAACCAAGTCGGATGCTTAACCAACTGAGCCACCCAGGTGCCCCCCCTTTTTAATTTAAAATGCTGCTGCATGGTCATGTCCATTTCTGTATGTGCTATAAATTCCTTACATGGTTTCTGTTGATGTGAGACTTTTGGGTTGCTTCCGGTATTTTTGTTTTCTTTTTAAGTTGCTTTATTTTTCAAATACCACTTAATAACTGTGTGACTGTTAGACAGTAACTTATGTCTGTTATCCTTTATCTGCAGAATGGGATGCAGGTTCACATTTCTTTATCTGAAACCTTTGGGACCAGATTTGTTTTGGAATTCAGGATTAATTTGGCAAACAGAAAGTGTGTATATTTTACATCAATACCCCATCAGAGTCTGAGGCAGCATTCTAATCAGTGTTTGTTCAGAAAAAGAAAATACATTTCTAAGTAGGATACTCTAAATAGCCTCACTTAGGTGAGGTCAGGTTTTGCTTCAGAATGTATTATGAAAAAATTTAGTTTTCAGAGCTTTCTGGGTGTTGAAATTGTGATAAAAGCATATGAACTGGTAGTAGTACCTACCTCAAAAGGTTACTGTGAAATCAAATGAATTAAGATGGCAGAAAGTATTTATAACAGTACCAGGCACATACTGAGGGCTAAGTAAGTATAGGTATAGTTCAGCCTGGTTTTATTTCGTTCCCCTCCCCCCCATCAGCTTTATTGAGAAATAATGAACATATAACATTGGGTACTTTTTTAGTTTTTGATTTTTAAAAATTTATTATTTTTTAAGTAATCCATACATCCAATGTGGGGTTCGAACTCACAACCCTGAGATTGAGTTGTATGCTCCACTGACTGAGCCAGCCAGGCACCCCTGTACTTTGATTATTTGTGTGTGTGTGTGTGTGTGTGTGTGTGTGTGTGTGTATATGTATATATATTTTGGGGGGGAGTGCAGGCAGGGAAGGAGTGGGGCAGGGTGGGGGGCGGAGGGGACAGAGAACCCAGAGGCGGGCTCTGCACTGACAACCTGACAGAGAGCCCAGTGTGGGGCTGGAACTCATGAACTGGGAGATCATGACCTGAGCTGAAGTCAGATGGTCAACTGACTGAACCACCCATGTGCCCCTTTTTTGTACTTTGATTTTTAATTGTGTATGAAATAAAGTATCTTTTCATAAGTTATTAATTTCTTTCTGTTTCTTTTTCTATAAATTGTCTATGTCTCCAGCTTTTTTGTGTTTGTGTGAGATGTTGGACTTACTAATGTGTACGAATTTATTTTAATTAAAGAAAAATTTTTAAGTTTACTTTGAGAGAGAGCGCATGAGCGTGGTGGAGGCAGAGAGAGAGGGGAGAGAGAATCCCAAGCAGGGCCCAATGTGGGGCTTGAACTCATGAACTGAGGTCATGCATCATGACCTGGGCTGAAATCAAGAGTCAGGCACTTAACCAACTGAGAGCCACTCAGGCACCCAAGAATTTTTAATATATTAAGGAAATTATTAGCTTTTTGCATTTCCCTAATGACTAATGATGAGCATTTTTCATGTGCTTATTTGATGTCAGTATAGTTTCTTGGCAGATACCTGTTCACATTTTTTTGCTCATTTTTAATTGGATTGCTTATTTTCTCATTGAACTTTAAGAGCTCTTTATATATTTTATATAAAGGTCTTTTATCAAGTCTATTTATTGCAGACGTTTTCTCTTGAGTCTGTGGCTTGTCTTTGCATTGTTTTAACAGTGTTTCCTGCAGAGCAGAAGTTAACTGATTTTAATCAAGTCCCATTTTATCAAATACTTCTTTTATGGCAAGGGAGTACACTCTCTTCTTCCCTAGGTATTCCGTTGTTGGACAGTTCTAATTGATCTTTAGTATTTTTGCTCATTAGTCCTTATAGTTTCAGTGAATTGAATGATTTTTACGCACTGAATACGTTTGTTCCCTCTTCTCATGACAACCACTCTGATATTTAAAGGCAGCTTGCATATGATGGAGGTACCCCTTACTGCCCAGATTAACTTTTCTAGTTACCTCACCTGTATTTAAAAGTCAGTAATCGTCTCCAAAGCCTCTTTATCTGTACAGTCGTCTTTGTCAAAAGTCAAAGGTTTTGTTTAAATTTAACCTTCAGCAAATCATGTGATACACATTTGTCCAAAACATTAGATGTTTAACTTCTTTATCTGGATCTCTTCTATTAATGTGGATTATGATGGTTTATCTGCTTTAGTATTTCAATTTTTAGCTGCTACCAAAGATAATAAAATGTAATAGAACTCAGGGTGGATCTTTTTATGGGGTGTTTTGGCCATTTGTTTAATTGGTAACTGTTCATGTCATGAGCCTCGCTGGGCCTGTTTTTCCTCATCTGTGTTGATGGCTTTGGTGAAAGTGAAAGGAAATATATTCACTTTCTTACAAGGGTGAAAGAAGTATATATGTTGTTAGTACGTATATACATACTATACGTACTAGCATACAGTTACACAGATGTGTATATCTGTATGTACCTAGCTTCAGTAAACATTAATTCATGGTCAGTCTTGTTTTATTTTTATTCTTATATACTCTTTTTTTTTTTTAATGTTTATTTAATTTTGAGAGAGACAGAGTGCCAGGAGGGGAGGGCTAGAGAGAGAGGGAGACACAGAATCTGAAGCAGGCTCCAGCCTCTGAGTTGTCAGCAGAGCCTAATGAGGGACTCGAACTCATGAACCAAAGACCATGAGTTGAGCCAAAGTTGGGTGCTTAACTGCTGAGCCACTCGTGCGCTCCTATCTACTCTCCTTTTTAAAGTCTCCCTTATTTTGAAACAAATTCCAGACATTGTATTTCATACATAGATAGAATTCTTTAAAAGATAAGGATTCCAAAAAAGGTAACTGCAATACCATTGTTACTCTTTAAGGTACTTAATATGTATCTTTGGCAGTTTTTATTATGTTTTAAGCGTATGAACAGACTATTCTCAGACTGTAGGCAATTCAAGAGATAGGAAAGTCTTGTCCCTCATCCCATCCTTAACAATGACCTTATCTCTACATAACACAGATCTGCCTCATTCTTTCTAAATAGCTACATAGTATTTAGATATGTGGCTGTATGATACTTTAAGTTGTTCTTTATTGGTAGGTGTTCATATTGTGTATGAAAGCAAAAACCAGGAAACAAAGTTGTGAATTTCCTTGTTACTCATGTTAATTTCATACTTATTTTAGAGTAAATGCGTGTAAATAAAACTGCTTGCTTCAAGGGTAAGTCTATTTGACATGTACATTTTTGAAAACATTTATTTTGAGAGAGAGCTTGTGTGCACAAGCTGGGGAGGGTCAGAGAGAGAGAGAGAGAGAGAGAGAGAGAATATCCCGTGCAGGCTCTGTGTTGTCAGCACAGAGCCTGATGCAGGGCTCGATCTCACAAACCCTGAGATCATGACCTGAGCTGAAATCAAGAGTCAGAGGGTTAACTAACTGAGTCACCCTGTTGCCCTAGAAATGTAGTTTGGTTTTTACTACTCTGTAGAATTTCTTTGTATGAGCAGACCACTTTATTGACTGTCCTGTTAATGAATATTTAGATCTCATTGTTTTAAAATGATGTTGGTATGGGCATAGTTCTGTTATGCTGAACCATGTGGAATTGCTATTAGTTGATTATTTTTAAAACGGAGATTTCATATGGTTCAGCTGAATACATCTTTTGGTGTATGTTTGCACGAGTATCTATTTGGTAAGTACTTTGAAATGAAATTGTTGTGTCATAAGTGTTCTGTTTAGTTTTTATAGATAATGCCAAAGTTCAGTTTCCTCTACCACCAGTTGAAGCTGCTTTACCTTCCCCACAATACTTGATATTGTGAATTTTAGCTCTTTTGATGGTTGTGTTGTGGTATCTTATTATGGTTTTAATTTGCTAATGAATTAGGCATCTTTTAATGTATTTTATATGTTTATTGAATATCCTTTCTTTTTGAGTGAGTTGTCAAGTCTCTTGATCATGTTTTAATTAGGTATCTTTTTATTCGTTATATGCATTCTTTATATAGTCTCAATACCTTCCACTCTAGTTTGGTAGTTCTTTTTTAAAAATTTTTTTTTCAACGTTTATTTATTTTTGGGACAGAGAGAGACAGAGCATGAACGGGGGAGGGGCAGAGAGAGAGGGAGACACAGAATCCGAAACAGGCTCCAGGCTCTGAGCCATCAGCCCAGAGCCTGACGTGGGGCTCGAACTCACGGACTGCGAGATCGTGACCTGGCTGAAGTCGGATGCTTAACCGACTGCGCCACCCAGGCGCCCCTGTAGTTCTTAAATAGTATTGTTTTATGGACAGATTTAATTTTGGTGAAATTTCTTTCTTTTCCTTTATGGTTAGTGCTTTTTGTATCTGGTTTAAAAAAACTTAACCCACCTGAGGTCCTAAAGATTCACTTCTGTATTCTAAAAACTTTGCATTTACCCCCATATGTACATCTCTAATGCATCTGGATAGGTAAGAACTCTTGTTAAGTGAAGGAAATTTACCTCTTTTTTGGTAATACTAGTTGCAGTTAGGTTTTTCACATTTTATTGTTTCTTTTAACTTTAACATGCTGAAATTTTAGATTTTGTGTAAATTAATATGGATTATAGGCTTTGTATCTGAAAATTTCCCCATTCCAGTGTAATGTATTTTTTAAAATTCTCTTTTATAATATATGTATAGTTTCATTTTCTGTAAGTCTTTGATTAATCCAGGATATATTTTAATACTTGAGGTAAAAATCCAACTTTATTTCCCTCAGATATTCCAGTACCTTTATTGAATAATCCATCTTTCCCATAGAGATTTGAAATTCCACAATCAATATACACTGATGTCCTGCATATATTTTGCTCCTTCTCTCTTTTAAGCCAGTAAAAATATTTTTTAGTTTGAAAATTTGCTGAAACTATGCATACTCTCCCTGAGAAATGTGTGCACATTTTCATACAGTTTCACAAAATGTGAAGAAACTGTGAAACCCATTCATAAATCTCTGATCAAACTTATCAATTTTTTAAATACTTCAAGGAGTATCCTTCATTCACAGAAGACTTGTTACCCCACCTATTTATTTTTCTTTACAAAACTATGTATACTCCTAGTATTTTAAGGACTGATAATGTTTGTGTTTCTGTTGCTAAGGGAATCATCCATTTCCTTTCAAAATTAAGAATCCTCAAGGGAGTAGTGGGTATTTAATCTTTTATGTGCCATTGCTTTCTGTGTTTTAGATAAGCAGTATGAGGCCTAGAGAGATAATACGGCTTGCCAAACTTTTGCACATCTAGTTACTGGCTTAGCTATGTTGTTTAACATCATGCTTGTCATGTGTTTCCTTCATTACGATAAATTCCCTCTTTTATATGTTAGCTAATGTACTAAAGATTGAGTAACTAGTGATGCTAGAATCTAGTGATGTTGGGGCACCTGGCTGGCTCAGTCAGAAGAGTGTACAACTTTTGATCTTGGGTTTGTGAGTTCGAGCCCCATGGTGGGTTAGAGATTACTTAAGTAAGAAAATGTTAAAATCAAGTGATGTTAAGAGACATTTATTAAGTATCTGATAGCGGATAGTGCTGGGCTAAGTTTTAAATTAAGAACTTTCTATACATCCAGTCTTCACACTTAGCTTGAGGAACAGTAGGGCTTAGAATGTAGTTTTGGATTCCTTGCATGAAGCTGGTAGACACAGGGCGCATAAAGGAGAATTGATGAACTTACAGGTTAGAGCCCACTAAGAAAAATCTTGCTAAAAGATTATTAAAAATACGTCCTGTATTATGGCAGAGTGGTAATAGCTATGTTAATTTGCATCTATGTGATGTTGTATAACCTATAAAATATACTTATCTGTTCAACCTGCCCTTCAGAAATATTTTGTTAATTTTTTGCTGAAGAAATAGCCTGAACTTCTTAAGGCCTCGTTTTAGCCAGAAAGTGGCAGAATTGGCACACGTTCATTGAACTCCTAAACCTGTCTTAGCTAGGAACATGTTTCTGTTTATATAGTCAATTTAGATTAAAACAGAGTAATGCATAGCTTCTCTGGAAGAAAATAACTGATATTTATTTACTTTTTTTTTTTTTTAACACTTGATGTGTTAAGATACCAAATGAGTTTATGTGACAGAGAAGCTGGGATATTTGAGGGAGGAAAGCAGTTGGAAGTAATTGTTCTGCATTTTAGGATAAGATAGCCTTGCTCTCTCTTCTAAAGATATAGTTGTAAATACTTGTTGCAGAGCTAAATGATGAAGGGAAGGTGTTTATTTTATATATTAGAATACTCTTGTGGAGAACTTGGACAGCATTTATTATGCAGAACTCTGTTGGTAATGTATGTTTAGAAATTTAAAAATAGGTAATGTATTTTAATAATTCATCTGTAGGGTTGTTTTTGCTATACAATTGAATAGATGAGTTGATTATACTTGCTAATGTAACTTTTAGTTACAACTTTTAATGAGAATATTTTCTGTAGGGCTCTTTATTACTTTGTACTTAAAGTAGATTTATATAATAAGCACACAACAAAGTTAGACATAGGAAAGATGGCTTATTTATAAGAATAGTAACACAACATGACAACATGTATTTTCTCTGATTTTAGGAGAAATGGGAGTAATAAAAGTGAAACTTGAAGTAGTTTCTTTTTTAATTTTTAATGTTTTGATTATTTTTGAGAGAGAGAGAGAGACAGAGCATGAGCAGAGGAGGGGCAGAGAGAGAGGGAGACACAGAAGCAGGCTCCAGGCTCTGAGCTGTCAGTACAGAGACCAACATAGGGCTCAAACTCGAGATCATGACCTGAGCCGAAGTTGGATGCTTAACCTTAACTGACTGAACCACCCAGGTGCCCTGAAGTAGTAGTTTTCTTTCTTTCTTTCTTTTTTAATTTGTTTTATTTTATTTGTTTTAATGTTTGTTTATTTTGGGGGAGGGAGGGGCAGAGAGAGAGAGGGAGACAGAGGCTCGGAAGCAGGTTCTGTGCTGTCAGTACAGAGCCTGATGTGGGACTTGAACTTAGAAACTGTGAGATCATGACCTGAGCCAAAGTCGTATGCTTAACTGACTGAGCCACCCAGGTGCTTCCCGAGGTAGTAGTTTTTACAAATAGGGATACTGACATTTATTGCTCATGTAAATGCTGTTCTTTGTTTTTTAGTCAGAAAGATATTTATTACATAAAACAATTAGAAACAGCCTACATAAAATTTGGCATTAAGATGGTAGAATGCTATGCAGTGGCAAAAGTGATGTGATAATACATTTAATGACATCTCACAGACCTTTGTGAAGCTAAACATACTAAGCACTCCCATAATGTATTCATTAGGAAATAATTCCTTCGGTAAGGCTGTAAAGTAGCCTAGGTCAGTGACTTCCCTTCTGAACAGATGAGGAAATTGAAGCCCTCAGGAAAACTCCTGAAGTTAGGGATCTTGCCTGAGCTCTGAAGAGCTCGTTTAACCAGGGCAAGTAAGTCTCCAGACTCAGCTACCCCTACTCTTTCCACTTGTTAGTAAAAGCTGTGGTGGTATTTCTTCTGGCTTGATTTAGACTTGACTTTGCTTGACTCAGATGTCAGAGTCACCTTTTAATTTTCAACTTTTCAGTATCTTAGGCTTAGTGATTGGTACTTCTGAGATGATGAAAACTATAGTTCCTTGCTTTCTGCTGGAAAATATCTAAGAATAAAACAGGTATTAGGTCCCTTCTAAAGGTAAGTAAATATTAATCTAACAAGTTAAATTAGATTTAAAGCCATTGGGTAGTATTAAAAATTGTGCATTGAATTCATGTAATCATCCCTTTGCCTATATTTGATGGTTTGTTAATTGGGATCTGTAATTTGGCTTTTCTTAAATGTAAGTGCACTTTTTAAGTATAAACAATAAGTTTGGCATAAACATTTTGCCGTTGTTTTTCTACTGCTAAGTTCTGGGAGAATTAATCATAATACCAGTTTGAGTCATATTTTCATCTTGTTTTTAGAAAGGCTAACAAAAAATGTTTATGATGATAGAAATTAAAGATAGTAAAAATGAATTGCCCAAGTACAAAATGAATAGTAACTGTAAGATTTACTACTTGCGGATATGCATAGATAGCCACTGTAGTCACTTAGGCACCAGAGCAGCTGTTAAGAAAAAAAATCTTTGAAGTTATATGGCTTTTAGGGTTAGGAGAAAGAATGGAAACAGAGAAAGAAACCTGACCCTGAGATGGGTTTCTAGACAGAGCTGGCATACCTTATGGGCAGCCCTACACCAGAGAAATAAACTGCTGGAATGTTTTCATTTATTGTGTTACACTGTTTAGATTCTACTAAATAAATTTTAGTTTAAGCATTTTTATTTGAAAAACCCATAATAATCTCCAAGAAGGTTTGCTGAGTCCTTTAATTCTGAATTGATCTAGTTGCTTAACGCTGTTGAAATCTCTTGAATTAAGGATAACAATTTTAAGGGACTTGAATGACTAGGGAGAGGTCACTAAAAGGCATAAGAGCTCTATACTTAAAGGTGGAAGGGGAAATGTCAAATATGTAAACATTCATTAATTTCTTTACAGTTTAACCTTATTGCAGTTATTTCAAGACTGATTCTGTGCTCTTAGCCAGATATCATTATTTGTTAAATTTTACATTGATGTCACTTAAATTTTTATCCTTGACTTATTTTTAATTTTTATAGATAAAGTGGAGAATTTTAGTGAAGAATATGAAAAGAACAGTCACCATATTTACAAAAATGCTGAAGACAGTACTAAGAAATCCAATGCAGAAACAACAGTAGCTTCTGGATACAAAGCTGATGAAATCAAGGAAACAAATGATACTTGGAACTCCCAACTTGGAAAAAGGTCAGAATCTCCATCAGAAATATCTTCCATCAAGGGATCTGTAAGAACTGGTTTGTATGAATGGGATAATGATTTTGAAGATATCAGATCAGAAGATTGTATTTTAGGTTTGGATAGTGATCCTCTTTTGGAGATGAAGGATGAAGATTTTAAAAACCGGTTGGAAAATCTAAATGAAGCCATTGAAGAAGACATTGTGCAAAGTGTTCTTAGGCCAAGCAACTGTAGGACGTACTGTAGGGCGAATAAAGCAAAATCCTCACAAGGAGCATCAAATTTTGATAAGCTAATGGACGGCACCAGTCAGGCCTTAGCCAAAGCAAACAGTGAATCAAGTAAAGATGGCCTGAATCAGGCAAAGAAAGGCAGTGTAAGTTCTGGGACCAGTTTTCGAGGGACGGTTGGACGGACTAGAGATTACACTGTTTTACATCCATCTTGCTTGTCAGTTTGTAATGTTACCATACAGGATACTATGGAACGTAGCATGGATGAGTTCACTGCATCAACCCCTGCAGATTTGGGAGAAGCTGGCCGTCTAAGAAAAAAGGCAGATATTGCGACTTCTAAGACCACTACTAGATTTCGACCTAGTAATACTAAATCCAAAAAGGATGTTAAACTTGAATTTTTTGGTTTTGAAGATCATGATGAGACAGGAGGTGATGAAGGAGGTTCTGGGAGTTCTAATTACAAAATTAAGTATTTTGGCTTTGATGATCTCAGTGAAAGTGAAGATGATGATGAAGATGACTGTCAAGTGGAAAGAAAGACAAGCAAAAAAAGAACTAAAACAGCTCCATCACCCTCCTTGCAGCCTCCTCCTGAAAACAGTGATAATTCCCAGGACAGTCAGTCTAGTACTAATAATGCAGGTAAGACTTAAAAAAATTATTACAAGTAAATGCATTTTAAGTTTAAGTCAACAGCTACTGAGTTTCTGCTTAGGTACTTAATTTTAATTTGTTATGTTTAATTTTAATAGAAGTATTATTTAGAACCACAGATTGTACCTTATCCAGAGGTACAGTGTTTTAAATGTTCATAATCAAGTTCCACATTGTAAGGATCAAATTATAGATTGGGTCTTTTAATTTTGTGTTTTAATTTTGCCTTTAGCACTTGAGAATTTTAAAGTGTGTGTGTGTACAGGGATATTAGACATCTTGATGTTTCAACTTTGAAAATCCAAATGCAGTTGGGGACTTGGTAGATTTTGGACATTTAGAACTACGTAGATAATAGATGGTTTGTAATGAGGGAAATATTAGAAAATTAAAATTGATTAAAAGCATTTGTAGTTGGCTCAAAATTAAACTAATGTTTTAAAACATTGTCAAGAAATCTTAAGTTTAAAGTTAAAAGGTAAATGTTAATCTTAAAAATCATCCTCTTGAGTTGATTTAATAAAATTGAAAAGTGCTAGTTAAGTATTTATTCACTCTTACCAGTGAAAATTTAATTTGTCTCTTAAGATAGTAGAGCCAGTAATGACTGGAGGCTCTCAAGGAGTTGATAGTTTCTACTGTGAGAGACCAACACAAGTAGGTTAGCTTCGCTATAATTAAGTCACTACCTGACAAGGGCTTAGTGAAGTGGATTGATAGTTGAGTGAGGAAGAGTAAGCAAAAGCCTCTGGGATCCAGGGGCTATATTTATATATATTTAACCAAATACATAGTTTCTCTGTGTCACTTTACTTGTTAAATAACGTTTTTGTCTGTTAAGTCATATAAGAGGTGTCATTATGGTGAATTAGAATTCTAATAGTATTCTTACATATAGATTCTTGTGTACATTATAAGTCATACTTGAGACTACCTAATGTTTTGCTTTATTTGGCCTAAAAATAGTTTTTGTTTTTTTTTTTTTAATTTTTTTTTTAACGTTTATTTATTTTTGAGACAGAGAGAGACAGAGCATGAACAGGGGAGGGGCAGAGAGAGAGGGAGACACAGAATCTGAAACAGGCTCCAGGCTCTGAGCTGTCAGCACAGAGCCTGACGCGGGGCTCGAACTCACGGACCGTGAGATCATGACCTGAGCCGAAGTCGGACGCTTAACCGACCGAGCCACCCAGGCGCCCCTGGCCTAAAAATAGTTTTGTTAGATTAGAGTCACTCTTTAAAACTAGAGGCATATAAGAATAGTCCCTAAGGGCTCACTCCTTACTCCTCTAACTGTAAAAATTAATAAATAAATAAGGGGGTTATCAATTCAGCCAGTGTTGTCTTGAATCTCTTCTGGAGAATTGAAGTTTGCAGCATCCTTGCTAGTCACATGAGATGACTGGGCAGAGAGCTTAGGGTTGCTTTGTCAGGAGGATGATAGTAATCATGCACAAAACCTGAACTCCTTTCTTCCTGCAATTTACTTAGCTCTTTCTTCTAACTTTGGTAGCAAGTTATTTTGATCAGCAATTGAAAAATCTCTGGCTGAAATTTACATTTTGGGGTAATGTAACTTTTTAAGCTTTGAAATGTGAGATCATCAGGCTCCCTTTCAAAAACTTCTTTCATATTGCTACCAAATAAAATTAAAAAATTAGAGACCATTTGATACATCCAGGGTCTTCAACTGATGTATGAAATAGCAAACATTTTTTAAAAAATTTTTTAATGTTTGTTTATTTTTGGAAGAGAAAGAGCATGAGCAGGGAAGGGGCAGAGAGAGGGGTACACAGAATCTGAAGCAGACGCCAGGCTCTGAGCTGCCAGCACAGAACCCAACGCGGGGCTCGAACTTACAAACGGTTGAGAGCATATCCTGAGCCGAAGTCGGATACTTACCTGACTGAGCCACCCAGGTGCCCCATGAAATAGCGAACATTTTTAATGGTTGGGCTAGTGATAGTGAAAAGTCTTCCTATTTTACTTTTTTGTTTAGGCTAGAAGAAATTTAACGGCTTAGGAATTTATCTAATTATTTGGTTATTTTTGTATGAAGACCCACAAATCATTGAGCTACATTGTACTAGGTCATTTTATATCTTTTGCCAAAAATAGCTGTCTTTTTTTTTTTTTAATGTGACTTTTGTAGGTGCAAGCAGACATTCTTTGAAGGCCAGCATGATTCAGTATACTTAAGCTCTAGAAAAATGTTAAAGGTAGATAACTGTGTGTATATTTAAACTAGAATGCCCAATGTCAGTGTCCCTAGATACCCAGCAGTTATTTTAGAAAAGAATCGGTTTTGCCATTTACAGAAAATAAAACTGAAGCACATACATACTAACTTGGTTTCTGATTTTCTTCTAAAGTTGGGGTCGGCAAGCAAGAGGGTGAGAATGGCAAAATGAGACTTATCGTTAGGGATGTTTTGTCAACTGAATGGTGCTTTTATTCCTGTATTCTTTTACCCTGCAAAATGCCACTCCCCAAATGCTCATAGGTTGTTTGGTAGATAATTTGAAATATTGGAAAGCTAGCTAGTTTTGATTACCATTTCAGAAAACTTGGATTTTACAGAGGATTTGCCTGGTGTGCCTGAAAGTGTGAAGAAGCCCCCAAATAAACAAGGAGATAAATCAAAAGAAAACACCAGAAAGATTTTTAGTGGTCCCAAACGGGTAAGTAAAGCATTATCAGTGATTTGTATTATTTATATATTATTGGAGGACTCAGTTCTGGATTTTTTAATCTGAAAATTACTAACAAATTTTGGGTTCAAGGGATGTAAGTCAATTTTTAAAAAAATTGTAAGCATTTTTTTGAAGTGTGGTAAAATATATACTTAGCATAATTTTTATTATATGTACAATTCAGTAACCTTAAATACATTCACAGTGTTTTGTAACCATCCCGTTATCTATATCCAAAACATTTCATCATAGCAAAAACTCTACCCATTAAACAATAACTCCCCCTTTGTCCTCCCAGCCTGTGGTAAACACTATTCTACTTTTTGTCTGTATGAATTTGCCTATTCTAGTTATCTCGTATGAGTGGAATCTTACAATTCTTACCTATCTGTGTCTGGCTTATTTCACTAAGCATAATGTTGTTAGGGTCCACCCATATTGTAGCACATATCAGAATTTCAGTCCTTTTTTATGGTGGAAGAACATTCCATTGTATGTATATACTACATTTGTTGTTGTTTTTCAAGGGTATTTTATTGAAGAGAAGACCAGACTCTGCCATCCACTGGTACAACTCCTCTATTATGTGATATAAATATATTGAAGGTTACTGTTTGTATTAGTTTTAAGCCATAAACTGGCTGGCTTAAAACATGTTTATTCTGTCACAGTTCTGCATGCTAGAAATCCAAAATTAAGATGTTGGGAGGGTCTTGCTTTCTAAAAGACACTAAGGGGGTTATTTGTCCTTGCCTCTTCCAGCTTCTGGTGGCTCCAGGTGTTTCTTGGCTTGTGCTGCATAACTCCATTGTCTGTCTCCGTCACATGGCCTTCTCCCTCTTTCCCTGTCTTCTTTCTCTTAGAGGAACATTTCGTATTTATCACATTGTGTTTATTCATCTGTTGGTGGACACTAGGGTTGTTTTCACCTTTTGGCCATTTTGAGTCCCTGCTTTCAATACTTTTGGATAAACAGTAGAATTTTTGAGTGAGTAGGTGTGTGTTTAGCTCACTGTTTTATACCTTGACTAAACCACTTTACATTCCCACCAGCAGAGGGTTCCATTTCCTCCATGTCTTCACCAACACTTATTTTCTGGGTTGTGTTGTGTTGTTTCATTTTGTTTTGAAGTAGGCTTTACGCCCAGTGCAGAGCCCAATGCGGGGCTTGAACTCACACCCTGAGATCAAGACCTGAGCTGAAATCAAGAGTCAGATGCCCAACCACCTGAGCCACCCATGTGCTCCCCCCTTTTTTCTGATAATAGCTATTTTTTCTTTCTTTCTTTTTTTTTTTTTATAATAGCTATTCTAACGGGTGAGAAATGGTATCTAATGGTTTTATTTGCATTTCCCTGACTAGTGATGTTGAGCATCTTTTTGTGGTACTGAGTGGTCATTTGTATATCTTTTTTGGAGAAATATCTTTTCAAGTCCTTTGTGCATGTTTGATTTTGTTTTTTAATCTTACAAAATTGTTCATTAACATTTTTTAATGTTTTTATTTATTTTTGAGACAGAGAGAGACAGAGCATGAGCAGGGGAGGAGCAGAAAGAGGGGGAGACACAGAATCTGAAGCAGGCTCCAGGCTCTGAGCTGTCTGCATAGAGCCTGACGTGGGGCTCCCAACTCACGGAGTGTGAGATAATGACCTGAGCTGAAGTCAGACGCTTAACCAACTGAGGCACCCAGGAGCCCCTAACATTTTTTAAAATTTAAATCCAAATTAGTTAACATACAGTGCAGTAATAATTTCAGGAATAGAATTTAGTGATTCATCACTTACATGTAATAATACCCAGTGCTCATCCCAAGTATCCTCCTTAATGCCTCTCACCCCTGATTTTTTTCCTTAAATTTTTTTTTTTTTAATTTTTTTTTTTTTTCAACGTTTATTTATTTTTGGGACAGAGAGAGACAGAGCATGAACAGGGGAGGGGCAGAGAGAGAGGGAGACACAGAATCGGAAACAGGCTCCAGGCTCTGAGCCATCAGCCCAGAGCCCGACGCGGGGCTCAAACTCACGGACCGCGAGATCGTGACCTGGCTGAAGTCGGACGCTTAACCAACTGCGCCACCCAGGCGCCCCTCCTTAAATTTTTTTTAATTAAACAATTTTTTTAAGTTTATTTATTCTGAGAGAGAGAGAGAGAGAGAGAGAGAGAGAAAGAAAGAAAGAAAGAAAGGGAGCATGTAGGGTAGGGGCAGAGAGAGAGAGGGAGAGAGACTTCCAAGCAGGCTCTGCAGTGACACATCAGAACTCAGGAACCGTGAGATTATGACCTGAGCTGAAATCAAGAGTTGGGTGCTTAACTGACTGAGCCACCCAGATGCTCCTTTGTGCATGTTTGAATTGAGTTTTTTGTTGTTGTTGTTGTTGTTAATAGTTCTTTATGTAGTCTAGATATTAATCTCAGATAAATAATTTGCACATAGATCCTTCATTCTGTGACTTGTCCCTTCATTCTCTTGATAGTGTGCTTTGATGCACAAGTTTTTGATTTCAGTAAAGTCCCAATTTGCTTTTTCTTTTGCTGCCAGAATGTCATTGCCAAATCAGATGCATGACTTTTCCTTTATGTTTTCTCCTAAGAATTTTATAGTTTTAGGTTTTCGATCCATTGTGAGTTAATTTTTGTATATGGTGTAAGTTAAGGGTCCAACTTCATTCTTTGGGTGTGGGGGGTGTCCAACTTCATTCTTGTGCATTATGTAAGTCATTTAATATGGTCCAGCATGGGTATTCAGAATAATTTGCTTGACTTTACCTGTTCAATAAAAAATTCCTTATATAACTTGTTCTTTTGTTGTTGAAAGTTGCAAGTTGTCAACATCTTTTGCAGATTGAACTGCTTTTGAGCAGCTCAAGAATGAGTAAAGCCAAGTCTTACGGCCTCATTTTATTTTTATTCTTTTACCTCTGTAAAGAGCTAATTGGGAATCTTTTCAAAGTAATTATGCTATACTTTTGTACCCCTTCATGTGACCAACCCCTCACCAGAAAAAAAAAAAGTGCTTGATGCTAGTTTTTTTTAATTTAATTTTTTTTGAACTTGAGTTATTTCTTTAATCTTTTTAAATGTTTATCTTTATTTTTGAGACATTAAGAGACAGAGCACAAGTCGGGGAGGGGCAGAGAGAGAGGGAGACACAGAATCGGAAACAGGCTCCAGGCTCTGAGCTCTTAGCACAGAGCCCGACGCAGGGCTCGAACTCACAGACTGTAAGATCATGACCTGAACCCAAGTCGGACACTTAACCGACTGAGCCACCCAGGCGCCCCGGTGCTAATATCAATAAACTTAAAACTTCAGAGCTTTGCTCTGGGGCGAGAACCCAGGGGCCAGGGCAGTGTGGAATATAGTCTGTATGGAATATATAGACTATAGTCATTAATGCTTAGGTGCCGCTTTTGGTTTGTATGAAATTGTGCATGGCATGTGTTAATTCCAGAGCAATAGTTATCAACTTCTTTGGTCTCAGGATTACTTTATAATCTTAAAAAATTTACTGAGAATCACAAAGAACTTTTTTTTTTAATGTTTTTTTTTTTTTCAACGTTTATTTATTTTTGGGACAGAGAGAGAGCATGAACGGGGGAAGGGCAGAGAGAGAGGGAGACACAGAATCGGAAACAGGCTCCAGGCTCTGAGCCATCAGCCCAGAGCCCGACGCGGGGCTCGAACTCACGGACCGCAAGATCGTGACCTGGCTGAAGTCGGACACTTAACCGACTGTGCCACCCAGGCGCCCCAGAACTTTTTTTTTTTAAAAGACCTTTTGATTATATGTGCAGATCAGTATCAAATTATAAGTGAAAACATTTCAAAAATACATATTAATAATTCGCTTAAAATGACAACCCATTACATGTTAGTATAACATTTTATGAAAATTACTTTCTCAAAGTGAGAAAAATAACATTGTTTTACATTTTTTGCAAATCTTTTTTAAAGTTTGGCTTAATGAAAGACAGCTGGATTCTCATAGCCCCTGCATTCAATATTTTTCATTAATGCTTATTTGGTTGAAATATATGAAGAAAATCCAGCCTCACACAGATAAGTATTTTTAATAGCCTTTTCAGGTAATTGTGAATGTTGTTCTTCCATAAGATACCAAGACTCAACAAATAGGAGTTTCTTAAAGATTAGTTGCAGTTTGGAATTTAAAAGCATACCAATGAACCTTTCATATTGTTACATTGAAATCTGTCGGTCTTTCACTTTTTGTCTTCTCTTTGAATGGAATTTTTACACGTACATACTTTGTAACATCATCCATTGGTCATTTGGAAAATACTGGTTACACTGATTTATGTGCAGATCTTTCAAATGGTGACACATCTCGTTATATGGTATCAAAATCACAGTATCACTGCCAAAGTCATCAGAAGTCTTAAGTATTGGGAAGCTATCAGTTTCATAGTGGTAGGTAAAAGGTCTAAAATTTTAGTTGCTTAAAAGTTGAAATTTTTTCATTGGCAGAAAATACTTCAGGGTGAATGACTGACAGTGATAGGTCCACTTTGTTCATATTTGAGAAAATGTGTGCCTAATACCAAGTCTGTATTACAGACCTGTAAGCATAGTTTGTCAATTAGTTTTTCAGATAGAGAATGGTGATCCAGAGGTGCCTGGGTGGCTCAGTTGGTTAAGTGTCCAACTCTTGATTTTGGCTCTGGTCATGATCTCAGGTTTGTGAGATTGAGCCCATTATCGGGCTCTGCACTGAGTGTGGAGCCTGCTTGGCATTCTCTCTCTCCCTCACTTTATGCCCCTCCCCAACTCTAAAAAAGAATCCTTCATCAGAAGCTTTTTCTTATATGAAACTGCATTTTATTTTTAAACTACGAAGTATCTGGCAGTAAAGAATATGACTGCTTACACAGTTTGGAGCCCCTATCTAGATTCATGCTAAGACTCCAACAGCTTTACCTGTTGTTTACTATTGTTTTCGCACTGTCCTTATGAATGACTAGACAGTGAAAAAGGCAAATAACATCTTATTGTTGTGAAAATGGTTGAGTTTTGTGGATGCCTAGCACATGTTTTGAGAACTGCTGATTTATAGCATTCTACTTTATTTTCCTCCCTCTAGACTTTTTATTATGAAAAGTCTAAATATTTAGAAAATGTGAAAGCAGTATGATGAATACCCACATCCTCTATCTAGATTGATTCCCAGTTAATATCTTGACTCAGTTGTATATATCTCCTCCCCTACCGTATATAAATGTATGTGTAACTTTTTTCTGTCTTATTTGAAAGTTGTGGAGTTATAGATGGCATACATTTTTAAAGAAAAAGGACAATCTTATATTCAACTGTGGTGATATGATTACAGTACTTGAAAAAAATTAGCAATTCTTTGCATTGCCTGGGTGGCTCAGTCTTTTAAGCATCCAACTCTGGATTTCAGCTGAGATCCTGATACTGTGGTTTGTGAATTCAAGGCCTGCTCTGCACGCTGACTGTGCAGAGCCTGGTTGGGATTGTCTCTCCCTCTCTCTGCTTGCACTTGCGTGTTCTATCTCTAATGAACTTTTTAAAAATTAGAAATTCTTTGATATTATCTGATATCTAGCCTGTATTTCATTTTCTCCAGCTATCTCCTGATTGTCTTTTAGTTTTTCTTTTTCCCTCAAACCATGATCTTTTAGTTAATATTTCTTGAGTCTTAAACAGTCCCATCATCTTTTAAAAATTCTTGTGGCACTGATTTTATTTTAACGAATTCATGTTATTTTTCTTACAGAATGTTCCACATTCAGAATTTATATGATTTTTCCTCTGGTGATGTCTTCTAAGTCATTACTCCACTATATTAAAGTAGCATAGTTGCATAGACCACTGGAATTCTGTAAGTTTGATTAGGTTTGGGTTAAACATTTTGACAAGAATAAGTCAAAGTGATAATTGTGTATGCTGCTTTACATCAGAAGCTACATAACACCTGGTTATTCTACTCTTAATATTGTTTGACCACCAAATGAAGGTTGTGATCACCAGCTCTCCAATAAAGGCATATTTTTCCTTTTATAATTTAGTAATAATTTAGAAGTAAGCTTCTAGGTGCCACCTTGGCACCATGCGAATATCCTGTTCCCCATTATGTTTCAGTTCATCATTTTAGCATCCACTGTTGCTTGCATCATTTATTACACTGATAGTTGCAGAATGGTGAGATTTCTAATTGCCGTTTCTTCCGCATTTAAAAACTGGAATTCTGTAAAGAATGTTCTTCCTCCTCTCCCTACTCCTTTGCTCTCATTCTCTTCTACCCTATAGGCTCAATACTTTTTTTAAATGTTTGTTTATTTTTGAGAGAGAGCGCATGTGCATGCGTGGTGGGGGAGGGCAGAGAGAGAGGGAGACTGAGGATCCAAAGTCGACTCTTCACTGAAAGCAGAGAGCCTGATGCAGGCCTTGAACTCACATTGTGCGAGATCGTGACCTGAGCCGAAGTTGGACGCTTAACTGATTAAACTGCCCACATGCCTCAAGACTCAGTAATTTAAAAAAAAAATTTTTTTTAACATTTATTTATTATTGAGAGACAGACTGTGAGCAGGGGAGGGCCAGAGAGAGAGGGAGACACAGAATCTGAAGCAGGCTCTAGGCTCTCAGCTGTCAGCACAGAGCCCGAGGTGGGGCTTGAACTCATGAACCGCGAGATCATGGCCTGAGCCGAAGTCGCACTTAACCGACTGAGCCACTCAGGCGCCCCTCAATTTTTTAAAAGAATTTTATTTATTTTTTTAATTGTTTATTTGTTTTTGAGAGTGAGTGAGCAAACAGGGGAGGGGCAGAGAGAGAGGGAGACAGGATCCAAAGTGGGCTCTGTGCTGACAGCAGAGAAGACTCAATAACTTTTACTTATTAAATGTATTTACAATAGATTTGGCCAGTGTGAACCATTTCAAGGTATCTCTTGTGTCCTTTTGCTATAACCCCATCATCTTTTTATTTTATTTTATTTTTAAAAGTAACCTCTACACCTAATGTGAGGCTCAGTCTCACAACCTCAGCATCAAGAGTCGCATGCTCCACTGACTGAGCCAGCCAGGAGTCCCAACCCCATCATCTTTGAGTACTTCCCTTGCTTCCTGCACAAGAGATGACTTGAGATTCATCTTGGTTTTTTTTTTTTTTTTTTAAGTTTATGTATTTATTTTGCGAGAGTGCCGGAGGGGCAGAGAGAGAGAATCCCAAGCATCTGCACTAGAGGCACAGAGCCCGACACAGGCCTCAAACTCCTGAATCATGAAATTATGACCTGAGCCAAAGCCATGAGTTGGACACTCAACTGACTAAGCCACCCAGGCACCCCTGAGACTCCTCTTATATTTTACCTGTTTTAGTCACAGAATCACCCATTTATGCAAGGATCCTTGGTTCTTTTTGTATGGGTATAGTATTTAGAAACCCAGATCTGAATGCTGGCTGTATTTGTTTCTTATAGTTTCTTTTGTTGAATGGAGCTATGAAACATGTAGAAAAAATAAACTATGAGTTCATGTTGATAGTTTTCATTTCAAATCTAAGATTATGAAAGTTTGTACTTAGTTTACGTGCTTTATTCTTACAGTATATGTTATTTTTAAAATGGCGATACTAGTATTATTATGAAGAATAAGTACATTGAGTGAAGTTTAAGATTTTTCCAGTTCTTGTGGTCTTTAGATTATTTCACTAAGGATGAAATCATAGTAATGTGTTCCCAAATTTTGAAGTAATTTTATCTTGTGTGCTTTTGTTAATTTGATATTCATTTGCAATCATTTTTACTCATTTGTGTTCAGGTTTTTAACTTAGTTTTAATTTTAATATTGGAGTCATTTCTTTGCTACTAATGTGGCTTAGAAGGCAGCAGTGTATACGTACTTGACCCGATTATGAAGGAATCTGTCTGGCCTAAAGTAAATCGGGTCATATAACCTAGTAGACTGAAGACCTATTTACTGTTGATGGATAGTATCTGAGAAAAATTCAGAAAGTGTTTGTTAATTTATAAAACCAAAAGAACTTATGAAATTGAACTCGTTTGAAAAATGTAATATTGGTGAAGCACACCTAAAAACAATAGTCCTAAATAACATTTTATTCCCTGAAGAGGCTTAACTTCAGTAAGTGTTTTGATTTCCTTTTTTAACAGCCTACTGAAATATTTGCTGAAACCCTCTTTATTTTAATTGGGATTGTGTCAGAATTTCTTCACATATATTAGTACTATTTAGGTGGAGCAGCAGTTTTCAAAAAGAAACTTTGATCATTACTGTACCTTAATAAAAATAATAAAAATGTTTTAGATCCCATGGAAGTTACGTACTCTTATGAAAATATCTAGGTAAAGGATTTAGAAGCTTACTTCAGGACGAGAGCAACAAGAAGTTAAATGGTATAAAATAGCTCATAGGAAATAGGTCATCCATTTACCTTCAGGACACTAAAAGACTACTTCAGAGTTGTTAAAAAGGAGAGAGCCATTGAGAAACAGAAATAAGGGATATTTTACCTATAGAGTTTTGATGAGTATAAAGGAATAGAGGAAATAAGTGGATCAAAATTTTAAGCATTTAGTTAAAACATGTGTAAATTAATACAGTGGAAATGATAGGTGTTTTATATATAAAAATTAGGATTCATGTTGTCTGTGCAAAAAAAATAGATAAGCTCAATTCTCAAAGGAATTTTTATGTAGGTTACCCCAAATCTCCAGAGGAGAAGGAAGGGGGGGGGTAAGTAGCTGGGTGTAGAAAATGTTCTCAGCCGTTGTTCCCGTTTTCCAGTTCTCCATTATAATAGAAACACCTTCATGTAGCTGATAGGTCACTGGGAGTATCTGGGTCTTCTCTAATCTGATTAGATTTAAAGACACTAATGACCTCATTTCCAAGTGAAGAGGTGGCTTGTGGTGGCAAGCCTTCCTACCTATTGGGCTTTTCTTAGGCTTGGTACTGTGGATGTTTTGGACTCAATAAATCTTACTTGTGGTGTTGGCCCTAGTAAATCGGAGGATATTTAGTAACTGGCCTCTATCCATTAGATGCTAGTAGAACCTGCTTCCCATTCCAATCCTTCTCCCCACTGCCCAACCCACCACTAGTTGTTTCAACCAAAAATGTCTGCAGATATTGCTAAATGTCTTGTGGGGATCAAAGTGGGCTTCCCTCCCATTGGAGTGTGTGTGTGTGTCTTGAGAATAAGTTGCAGACTTGATGCCCATTATTCCTAAATCCCTTAGTCTGTACTTTTAAAACACAAGAGCACTCTCCTCTGTAGCTACAGCATTCCCATCAAAACCAGGAAGTTGGTTTGACATTGATACTGTAATACAGTCTAAGTCACAGATCCCATTCAGATTTTACCAATTGCCTCAATAATGGCTTTATGGCAAAATAAATGCCCTGCATTTTTCCCAAAGAGCCCGTAATCCAGTCCAGAATCACATGTTGTGTTTTGTTGTGACAAGTCTCTAGTCTCCTTCAATCTGGAACATCTTTCTTTCTTGGTCTTTTTATGGCTTTGACATCTTTGAAGGGTTAAGATCAGTTATTTGTAGAATGACCCTCAATTTGTGTTGTGATTTAGGTTATATGTATTTGGTAGAAATACCACAGAAGAGATGTTCTGTTCTCATTGCATCATATCAGGTGGCACACAGTTGTGTTTGTACCATTACTATTGATATTAACTGATCCCTTGGTGTTGGTCAGGTTCCTCAGCTTTCCTCATTAAACTTTGATCCACTAGTTTTAGCACTCATTCTTGCCCAGATCAGTTTTTTACTGTGATGGTTGTTGAGTGATTTTTCCTAATTACATCATTCCTTCTACAGTTATTAGCAGTTGGCCTTTTCCTATAAGGTAGATCTTTTCCTCACATCCATGTATTTAAGAATATGTGTATGTATGTATTTATATATTCATTTCTTTATGTCAGTATGAACATGGATTCCTGTTTTATTTACTCATTTGTTACTGTTACTAAAAAAAATTTTTTTTTAACGTTTTATTTATTTTTGAGACAGGGAGAGACAGAGCATGAACAGGGGAGGGTAAGAGAGAGGGAGACACAGAATCTGAAACAGGCTCCAGGCTCTGAGCTGTCAGCACAGAGCCCGACGCAGGGCTCGAACTCACGGACCACGAGATCATGACCTGAGCCGAAGTCGGCCGCTTAACCGACTGAGCCACCCAGGCACCCCTGTTACTGTTATTTAAATGATACTATCATTATTTCAACACTCAGATTGTTGTGGATTTGGCAGGTGGATGTTTCTTCAAACTGACTTGTGATGTGTCCAACTATTTTGCATTTCTTACTGACCTGCTGAGATGTTCAAAACTCATCATATACATTCCTAGCCCTGACATCACCCATTTATCTAAAGGCCCCTGTTTTGTTTCAGTGGAAAAGTGGAAAATGGTATTTAGAAATAAAAGTCTGGTCATTAGGTATGGTTGTTTCTTCTGTGTTGTCATTCTAGGCCCTCTTTGAGTTGACAGAGCTGGGAAGCATGTAAATATATGCATCTCTTTCTCTCTCTCTCTCTCCACATGTAAATATATGCATCTCTTCCTTTCTCTCTCTCTCTCTCTCTCTCTCACACACACACACACACACACACTTTGTATCTATATTTAGAACCATGAGTTCACACTGATAACTCACATTTGAGTGTAACACCATGTTTTATTCTAGCCTTTCCACATTTTACTTCACTTTGCTGACAGAAATCTGGTTTCCATTATTGTCAACATATTCATATATTTTCTCAATCTTCATGTAATAACCAGTTTCCTGACAACACAGGCCATCTCCTCAGCTTTAGTGCCACTAGTCAAGAGGAGGTCCCTCTTCCCTCTCCCCATCTGCTCATGTTAGAAAACATTAACTTTTTTTTATTTCAATGTTTGTTTATTTTTGAGAGAGAGAGCATGAGCAGGGGAGGGGCAGAGAGAGAGGGAGACACAGAATCCGAAGCAAGCTCCACGCCCTGAGCTGTCAGCATAGAGCTGGATGTGGGGCTCAAACTCACGAGCGGTGAGATCATGACCTGAGCCGAAGTCGGATGCTTAACTGACTGAGCCACCCAGGCACCCTGAAAACATTTATGTTTTAAGTATGCTGCTGTGATGATCTTTCCCAGCACCTAACCAGGGATACAGAGAAGGGTTGTTCACAGGATTGAGGGCTGGGTAGGGGAACACATGTGGCAGAATGAAGATGAGCAGGGTGAGGAAAACTTCTGGTAAGAGTATAGTTGAGGGGCAACCTGGGTGGCTCAGTGGTTAAGCGTCTGACTCTCGATTTTGGCTCAGGTCGTCATCTCACGGTTTGTGGTGCCCCGAGTAGGACTCTGTGCTGACAGTGTGGAGCCTGCTTGGGATTCTCCCTCCTTCTCTCTCTGTCTCTCAAAATAAATAAAGGGTGCCTGGGTGGCTCTGTCAGTTAAGCATCCAACTTCGTCTCAGGTCATGATCTCACGTTCATGAGTTCAAGCCCCACGTCGGGCTCTGTGCTGACAGCTCAGAGCCTGGAACCTGCTTTGGATTCCATGTCTTTCTGTCTGTCCCTGCCCCACTCACGCTCTGTCTCTTTCTCAAAAATAAACATACATACATAAACAAACTTTACCAAAAAAAAAAAAGAATAGTTGAAATGATTACCCAGAAAAGTTGTCACTTGCTAGGGAGGGAAAAAATGAGTTTGAGGAATTAGGTTGGAATGTATCTGTATTTAAGTGCCTGTTGTTTCTATATATGGTTTTATTGGTCATTTGTCAATTTTGATGCCGTTTTGTTTTGTTTTGTTTTGTTTTGTTTTGTTTTGTTTTGTTTTTAAAGTGCCATCCTGGGGGACCTGGGTGGCTCAGTTGGTTAAGTGTCAGACTTAGGCTCAGGTCATGATATCATGGTTCGTGTGTTTAAGCTCGGCATTGGGCTCTCTGCTGCCAGCATAGAGGCCACTTCGTATTCTCTGTCTCCCTCTTTCTCTGCCCCTCCCCTGCTTGTACTCTTTCTCTCTGTCTCTCTCAGAAATAAACATTAAAAAAAAAGTGCCATCCTATTTCTGATTGTTGGATATCGTTTTCCTGCATTCTGTTATTTGCGGTTGTCATATATGTGCTAATATACTTAATTTCTTTTGCTTTCCCTGCTTTTTGTTTGATTTCTAGCTTTCCATTCAGCTGCTGCCTTTCTGCCCTCTTTTCTTTCTGCCCCATTATCTGTGTGATCATCCTAACTAATCTTCAGTGCTTGGAGGGTTATATTTTACCTGGGAGTTTGACCATCTTATTTTGCTAGTAAAGACTGCTGCTGGGTCACTGATGAAACTAATTGTATTTGTCAGTCTCTGTTTCAGTTCCCAAATACCCAGTATCTTCATTTTTATCATTTTCCTATAGTTTAGTGTTGGGCCCATCTGGTAGCATCCTTTATCTGACTCTCAAAGGAACTCTGTGGACTTTATTTTTTTCTTCCGTTCTGTCATTCAGTATGATACTGAATAGTGGGCTTCTGAGTAATTGAATTAAAATTTGATTATCTGGGGCTCCTGGGTTGAGGCAGTTGAGCATCTGACTTCAGCTCAGGTCATGATCTCATGGTTCATGGGTTTGAGCCCCATGTTGGGCTCTCTGCTGTCAGTGAGGAGCCCACTTCAGATCCTCTTGCCTGCCCCCCCCCCTCCCTGCGCTTTCTCACTTTCTTTCAAAAATAAACATTTAAAAAAAATAAAATAAAATTTGATTATCAGTGTAAATTGTGGCTATATATTATACTTGTTAAGATTACATAAAGCTGCAGTTTTAAAGTTAAGTGTAACTTTATAATTTTATAAGCCCATTTTTTTGTTTCATAAAATGAATTTATATAGGTTGTCAACTCTTACAACAGAAGAGATTTTTAAAGGACAAGTAGTTCCACCTCCCACCCAAGAGCAGATGTTCCTTCACAGTATCCTCCTTCAGCAGTTAAAATTCACTCTCATGAAGTAGCTTATTTTTCTATCAAATTGTTTTACCCGTGATTACCTTTGTTCTGTGCCTGGGGATTCACTGATCATCCTGGGATCCAGTCATCAAGGTGGTAGTGTGAAATTTACTATATTCTCATGGACTAGAAACCTGAGATATAAATGGGTGTGGTGCCTGGAAGAAAAAAAAGAGACTAGCCATCAGCTTGCTAATGGGGGTACTGGCCAAAGTGTACAAGTAAAAAGCCACAACTACCCATTTATAGCTCCTAGGTGGCTGATCCAAAGAGTTGTTGAAGCTGAGCATGTTCTGGCTGATCCAGGGTGTGAAAGAAGGTCAGTTTTAGTTGGCTTTTCTTTGTGATTGTTTTTATTATTAAACATATAATACTTGCTTTCACTGTGTTAGGTGCTGAGGATACAAAAAAGAATAAGTCTGTAAAAGGCTGTCTGAGGTAGAATGTTTTTCTCTCTATGAGAACTTTTGGTTAGTCTTAATATTTCATCATTGTGTTTGTTTCAAAGCAGAAGCAACTGTCACCTTTTTATATAGGTAGAATTTAGCTTAAATAGTAAATCAGGTACTTAAATTGTTGATCTGATTTACATAAAGACTTAGGAAAATACAAATTATTTTCTTGATTAATTCTTGTGGGTTTTTTTTCTTGTAATATTTTAGTCTGGAAGGATTTTAATAAAGAATAAAAGTACTATTAATCTTTTCATTTTCTATAGTTCAAGTGCCTTTAAAGTTTGAAAGTTCAAAATATTTTTCTGTAACTTATTTCCCGGAAAATGAAGTTTGAAATGAAAAAATAATAGCTGTAGGTTATCAAGAACCTGATAGCTTTGACATACATTTGACACTTAGCCAAAGAGTGTGTACATGCGTATTAGGGTGCTTATTTTTTGGAATTTGTCTTTCCAGTTTGTAATATATTTTATTTAGAGTTCATCGGATTCAGACATCCAGAAAACTCTTAGCTAGACTTTATTTTCTTGATGCTCTGATGACTTCATGCTAATGATGATCACAAGTTAACAAAAGATGTGTAATTTTTTGAGGATGGTGACCATATTTTTTTACCTTCACATTCTCAGTGTCTGAGCTACAGAACGAGTTCATAAATGTTTATTGCTGGGATTCATGGAAGTATCTTTCAGCAAGGAATATTTAGTACTAAATATATATATATATATATATTATTTCAAGATTGGTAAGCCTATCAGATTTGGAAAAATTTCAGCCAATATCCTTCAAATACTTTTTTCTTTATCCCCCTTTCAGAACTTGAGTTACACTAGTCCTACCTCAGTCAGCCAAAAATCAGCTGCTAAAACCTGTAGTCTGACAGAATGTTATTGACTTATGGCAATAAAGCATACTGCACACCAGAAGAATGATGGAGCATCTTACCAAAGAATAGTTTTTGTAGAATTTTGGGGGAACTGGGGAGTTTGGGTGAAACTTAAATGAAATGGTGTCTGAGAGGCTCACAGCAAAGTGGTGCTGTTTGTGAAGAGATCAATTTGAGGTTTGGGCTGCAAAGTGGACCCAGGGGTCCAGTTTACTTGGAAATTATGAAGTTAAAGTAATTGTGGGATGTTGTGTCCAGAAACTCTTCATTTAAAGCTGTGCATCTCTTCAAAGTAACTTAGGTCCTCCAAGCTAGAATGGGATATTTTCACCTTTTTCTTTTTTTTTAATGAATCAAAAATCTGTATTACTGTATTTTTAATTACCTATATAGCTAACAATACAGTGTTCTATTAGTTCCCAGTAGTATAGGGATTCAGCAGTTCTGAACATTACTCAGTGCTCATTGTGATAAGTGTATCATTAATCCCCATCACCTATTTCACACATCCCCACCCACCCACCTCCGCATTGGTAGCCATCAGTTCTCTGTAGTTAAGAGTCTGTTTGTTGTCTGTTGTATTTTTGATTGTTTCTGCTATTGCATTTTGATGTTCTGTAGTGTGTAGCAGGTATTAATCCCAACCATTACAATTTTCATCTCTGAAAGTTTAGATCTGTTTTGTATTTTTATTGTCTATTTCACATATTCAGTATTTCCTTTATCTTAAGTATCTGGAATACAGTTATAATTATTTTTTAATGTTCTTGTCTACTGATTCTATCATCTGTATTGTTTCTGTGGATTGATTTTTCGTATTATGGGTCGTATTTTCCTACTTCTTTGCATGCCTGATAATCTTTGATTGAATCCTACTCATTTAGGCTTTTACTTTGTTGGACATTGGATATTTCCTTATATGATTTGACTTATTCTGAGATACATTTAAGTTATGTTTGATCCTTACAAGGCATTTAAATTTTAGATGGGTGAGCAGCCTTTAGGGTTCACCCTCCCCCCCCCCCCAAAAAAATATATCACCTGATTCCCCTGAATTACAAGGCTTTTCACTGTGGCTAGTGGGGACATGAACTTGCCCCAGCTCTGAGAAAGAACAGCCTAGGAATTGTTTCCTTGCTTTTCTGAGGGAAGTTCTTTCCCTTAAGTATTTTCTTCACATATTTGCTCATCATTACTCAGCTACATATTCGGTGGGGCCCCTTTGTATATCCAGAGTTCTTTGAACAGCTCTCTTCTCTGGTACTGTGCTGTACAAACTAGCCACCTTCATCTCCCCGGGCTCCTGGTTCCATCTCCATAAGAGAGACTGCTACTGGTTGGACTGTGAATTCTTCCTTCCTGTGTCACTCCCTGGGAACTCAGGCAATTATAGGGCTTACCTTATATATTTGCCTTCTTAGGGATCATTGTGCTATATGCTATTTGATGTCCGTTGTCTGAAAACTGTTTCATAGATTTTGTTCAGTTTGTTATTTTCATGTGGCAAAGTGAATTTGGTCCCTGTTACAACATTGTGTCCAGAAATGTAAACTCTAGATTCATGTATGTGTTATTATGATAGTCATTATGTTCTATATCCTTGAAGTCTAAAAAATAAGGTTTTTTTCTCTTCATGAGGACTTAATAAAAGAATTGGGGCACCTGGTGGCTCAGTCAGTTAAGCATTTCTCTCTCTCTCTCTCTCTCTCTTTTTAACTTTTTTTAAATGCTTATTTATTTTAGAGAGAGAGAGAGAGCCAGAGTGGGAGTGGGGGAGGGGCAGAGAGAGAGGCAGGCATAGAATCTGAAGCAGGCTCCAGGCTCTGAGCTGTCAGCACAGAGTCCAGTGTCGGGCTCGAACCCACAAACCATGAGATCGTGACCCGAGCTGAAGCCTGACACTTAACTGACTGAGCCACCCGGGTTCCCCAAGCATCTGACTCTTGGTTCAGCTCAGGTCAAGATTCCATGGTTCCTGGAGCCTTGCATCAGGCTCCAGGTTCCAGAGCCTGCTTGGGATTCTCTCTCGCTCTCTCAAAATAAATAAGCATCAAAAAAAAAAAAAAAAAGCATATAAGGATTACCTCCAAAACTAATGGTCCATTCTTGTTTCTGTCTCTTGTTTTTTCTGTTTTAGCCTTTTAATTTGACTTGATTTGAAATTTTATATTAAATTGAAATACAGTTGTATCTATTTATGCTTAATTATGATTTATATGTTGCCTATATAAAAAAACATTGGAGAAAATATACAGATAGAAGTTTGGTAGGACCAGGTTAAAAATAAATGAGGAAATTCTGTTAAGAAACAGTAAGGAATAGAATGAGGTAAAGACAAAATTCAAGCCTTTTGTCTTGGTAGATTTCCTAGGGCCTACCACAAATACAACTTCAAGCTTAGAAGCCAGGGCAGAGATGGTTGTTAGTGGCCCCTTTACTTTTTAGGAAGGACTATTAAAAATAGAAAACCCTTACCACCCTTGGGCCAAGTATGGGTTATATTTTGATTTTTTTCTGTATCTCAACCAAGTAAGGTATTGCTGTTAAACTTGTTGGGGCACTTGGCTGGCTCAGTCGGAAGAGCATGTGACTCTCGATCTTGGGGTCATGAATTTGAGCCCCACATTGGGTGTAGAAATTATTGGAAAAAAAATTAGCCTAAAAAAACTTTCATTTGTTATTGGTAGGTTACTTAATTAACAGTATTTAATTTCAGGTTATTAGTGAAGGATATCTTTATCCCTTCCCACTTGTAAGATTGCCTGTTCTAAGGTTGTATTCATTTTTTTTATTACTCTTTGACTTCCTACTTTCTTTAATTTATCTGCATTTGATATAATTGCTTCATGGAAATTAAAATATTAACTGATACAATGGTAAAAGATTTCTACCTTGTTTTATTTTTAAAGTTAAAAATTTCTTTTAATTTAGTAAGAGAGAGAGAGAGAGAGCATGGGCAGGAGAGGGGCAGAGAGGGAGAGAGAACCCCACACAGGCTCCATGCTGTCAGTGTGAGATCATGACCTGAGCTGAAAATGAAGAGTTGGGCGCTTAGCCAGCTTAACCAGGTGCCCTAATTTCTACTTTCTCTATTTTACAGGTTTTCTAAGTTTACTTATTTTGAGAGAGAGAGAGAGAGAGAGAGAGAGAGAGAGAGAGAGTGCATGTTAGTGGAGGCATGCGTGTGAGCAAGCAGGATCTGGGGAGGGGCAGAGAGAGAGGGAGAGAGAGAGAATCCCAGCATTCATATTGCAGTCGGTGCAGAGCCTGATGAAGGGCTCAAACTCAAGAAGCACGACATCATGACCTGAGCTGAAATCAAGAGTTGACAATCAACCAACTGAGCTACCCAGGTGTCCCTAAGAGAACTTACATTTTTTTTAATTTGGAAAATAATTTAAATTAAAATTTTTTATTTGGAAATACTTCCCCCCCCCTTTTTTTAATGTGTTTATTTTTGAGAGAAAGAGATAGAATGTGAGTGGAGAAGGGGCAGAGATAGAGGGAGACACAGAATCTGAAGCAGGTTTCAGTCTCTGAGCTGTTAGCACAGAGCCTGATGTGGGGCTCGAACCCACGAACTGCAAGATCATGCCCTGAGTGGAAGTCAGATGCTTAACAGACTGAGCCACCCACGTGCCCCAGAAATATTTTCAAAACTACAGAAGAGTTGGAAAAATAAAATAGTACAAAGAACACTCCTTATCCTGACTAACTTAACACGTATGTTTTTCATTTGTTCTTTGTCTATATTTGTCTGTATACATCCATATACTTGCATACTTTTTTTTTTTTTTTTTGGATATTTAGGTCACATATATCCTGGCCTTTTACCCTTAAATACAGTGTGCATTTCCTACTCAGTGCTAGGTCCACATCATAGTACTCAAACCAGTAAATTTAACATTGTTCCAATATTTTTACCTAAACTGTTGTTTCAATTTAGTTAGTTGACACAATAATGTCCTTTGTAGCATTTTCTTCTCTTCTGGTACAGGATCCAGTCTAGGGTGAGGTATTTCATTTAGCTGTTAAATCTCTTTAGTCTCTTCTAAAACTGGAGTATTTCCATAATCTTTATCTTTTATGACTCTGACACACCTGATCCCTTAAAGAAAAGGCATCTCATTTTGGTTTAGTCTCAAGCTTTATCTTGATTGGATTCAGGTTATTCATTCTAGATCCAGATACTGCATAAGTGATGGTGTATTCTTTTCAGTGTATCACATCTGGAGGATGTTCATTATGATCACCCACACAAGGGGTTGTCTATGCCTCTACTGTATATAACTGTTTTTTTTTTTTCCCTTGAAACTAAAAAGCAGTCTTTGAGGAGATACTTTAAGACTATTCAAATACCCTATCTTTCATTAGACTATACTCTTAGATTTAGTATACATGATGATTCTTTGATGATCCAGTGTTTATTACTATGCTGGTTACAAAATAATCCCCATCTCTCACACTCCCTCCACATTCTTCAGCACTCTGCATGAGCCCATCTCCCTTTTTTTTTCTTTTATCAGTATAGACTTATGAATCTCTCTCTCTCTCTTTTAATGGTTTATAATTCATTACTTATTTTGGAGCTAAATTTGTCCTCTTTTGGCCTCTTAAAGCTGACTCTTTTGTGCCTGTAACATACCATCTTCTGTATGAGCACTTCTGTACTTTTTTGGCAGAACACAATATTCCAGGTTCATCTTGTACCTCTGCTTTAGCCCTGGAATCAGTTTCATTCTCTAATGAGTCCCTCTTCCCTATGGGCGGTGGTATTAGAGACTAGGATCTGGGTACTAGATGTGCTCATTGCTTCTTGGCCCTTTTAGCAGATGACAGTAGAAAACATGCATGTATATGTTCACCTGCATACATGTTTCTGCATATGTATATATCTGTTCTAAAAATCATGAATGCATATTATCTCCAATATTAATCTATCCCCATAGGGTTCTTTCTTGCCTTCTCTCTTAACCTTGACTCCCAGCAACATAAACACATTGACTCAATGCACCTACAATACAATATCTACAATACACCTAAAATAGAGAATTGCTTTGTCCATGTATTACAATAAGTCTAATGTACTCAGGATTTTTATTTTATTTTAATTTTTGCAATCCTGTATTTACCCCACCCAATGCTGCTACCCACTGAGGGTATTAAGTGAAATAGTATGTTTGTAAGTTGCTTTGATTAGTTCTGTCTGCCTGCCTCTTAGTCTGTCGTTCTGTTTTTTCTTCAGTGTATTTGGTATTCATTTGAATTATGAATACTTTTTTTTTTTTTCTGGCTTCCAGTTTTAGTTTTTTTTCCCCCTTCCATTCTTATTGATTTGTTTTTTGAATATTTACAGTGGTAACATGCTTCCAAAAGTCACAAATACACAAAAAGGTAAGTTCAGTTAAGAGTCACGTCATTGAGATATGTTTCAGCCCATCAGCTACCTTGTGTAGAGAACCAACTTCATTATTTTCTACTTTATCCTTTCTGTGTTTCCTATCTTATTCATTATTTAAAAGAAGGCTTCATGCCCAATATGGGGCTTGAACTCACAACCCCGAGATCAAGAGTTGCATGCTCTACCTACTGAGCCAGCCAGGCACCCCTGTGTTTCCTTTTTAAAAAATAAGCACAAATTATCTCATTTTTCTTCCTTCTTATATAAAAGGTAGCATCTGTATGTGCTGTTTTGTGCTTTTTTAAATTTAATAACTCTTGGAAATCACTCTGGGTTTATTCTCAGAGTATATATAGTTCTAATTTTTTTTATGTTGGGTTTAGATTGCATTTTTTCCTGTTTTTTTGTTTGTTTGTTTGTTTGTTTGTACATTCTCTTACATGTTTTCATCTCTTATTTATTTATTTTTTAACGTTTGTGTATTTTTGAGATAGAGAGTGAATGTGTGAGCAGGGGAGGGGCAGGGAAAGAGGAAGACATAATCCCAAGCAAGCTGTGCACTGTTAATGCAGAGCCTGATGTGGGGTTGAACCCATGAGCTGTGAGATCATTACCTGAGCTGAAATCAAGAGTCAGACAGTTAACCAACTGAGCCACCCAGGCAGCAGGCATCCCTGTTTACATCTTTTAAATTGTAGTTACACATGTGTAGGTAATGTAGATACACAAATACAGTGTTGGTAAAATTTTGCATATTCAGTACATCACTATAATTATTTGGTCCTAATTTCAGCTGAAGATTATTCAGGTGTTTTAGGATTTAGTTTTGCTTACTATAAAAGACACTCCAAATAAATTTTTAAGTAGGTAGCTTACTTTTCTCAGTCCTTGGCTGTTTACCTGTGGACTATTTTCCAGTTGCTGTATTGTCAGAGTCGAGTTTCCTCTGTGATAGTGTTCTGTCATCTCTATACTATTAAAGCATATAGAAGGAATGGGAAGGTGTGAGCAGTGATCCATTCCTAGACCAGGACCCACAAGGTGTACTGTACTTCTGTTCACTCATCATTGACTTGGACTTAGTCATGTGCCACACAAGCAGCAAGAGAGGTTGGAAAATCAGGACAAGCATGTGTGCATGTGAACTCTCTCTCTCTCTCTCTCTCTCTCTCTCTCTCACACACACACACACACACACACACACACACACAGAGTTGTGTGTTGCAGCACTTGATTCTTTCAGAACTCATTTCGTTGTACAGCCTGCTGATTGAATTACTGGTTAGAGTGTGATTCTGTTCTCATGATATCCTTGTGTGGGTAAGGCTAGATGAATTCTAATCAGCTTACTATTTTTGTCCTCATTTAGTACATAGTCTTCTTTAAAACTCAGAAATAAATTTGGTACTGTTAAAAAAATTCATATGGCTTAAAAGCAATTATCCAATTTTTTTCCCTTTTGGGAGCCATCTCAGTGAAGGATAGCATAGTATTGTCATTTCTTCTTAGCTTTTGGTGAAGGAATTCTTTCCTCTGCTTTGTAATTATGATTCAGTAAGCCAATCTGTTAAGCATGGCCTTGGCATTAAAATTGTAAAGACCCAATTTTTATCCATTGTTCTCATAGAAACTGGATTCTCTCTCATGGATAAATGCTCCCATAGGTCTGTTACTGGAATGTTTCCCCTTAGCTCTAATAGAGTGTTGTACTTAGGGTTCTTGTTTGTCATGCCCCTGGAGAGTTGAATAAAATAGTATGTGTTTAAGATTACTAAGATTGAAATATGTTAAAATGATTCCAGATCTTTAAAATGTTAGAGTATTCTTGGTCATCTGGGTGGCTCAGTCGGTTAAGAGTCTGACTCTTGGTTTTGGCTCAGGTCATGATCTCACGGTTTGTGAGTTTGAGCCTGCATCAGACTCTGTGTGGAGCCTGCTTGGAATTCTCTCTTTCTCCCTTTCTCTGCCCACTCCTGTTCACATTCTCTCTCTCTTTCAAAATAAATAAATGTAAAGAAATATAAGGGGCGCCTTGGTGGCTCAGGTGGTTAAGCCTCCGACTTCAGATCAGGTCACAATCTCATGGTTTGTGAGTTTGAGCCCCACATCAGACTCTGTGCTGACAGCTCAGAGCCTGGAGCCTGCTTTGGATTCTGTCTCCCTCTCTCTCTGCCCCTTCCCCACTCACGTTCTGTCCCTGTCTAAAATAAATGAACATTTTAACTTAAAAAAATGTTACAGTGCTCCTTTTTTGTTGTTTGTTTTGAGAGAGAGAGAGGGAGAGAGAGAGAGGGAGAGAGAGGGAGAGAGAGAGAGGGAGAGAGAGAGAGAGAGAGAGAGAGAATCCCAAGCAGGCTCTGAGCCACAAACTGTGAGATCATGACCTTAGCTGAAACCAAGAGTCGGACATTTAATCGATTGAGCCACCTAGGCACCCCAAATGTTTGAGTATTCTTAAGGAGCTTTCTTACTTATTTTGTAATATTCTCCTTATTAGATTACAGAACGAACAGAACCCACAAATATTTTAACACAGCGAAAAGTTAAGGAATTTGTTTAATGTGATATGTCTGGTTTTTAAGCGAGAATAAAATTAACGAGATTAAAGGTAAGCCTAGTGTAGTGGTGCAGTCAGAATGACCTAGTTTAAACTTAGCTAGGTTGCTGAATGATAAGGATGATTTCATCTTCCATGAAAAGTCGATTCTTAAGTGGTATTTTTGCAGGTACTATACACAGTCACTTTCACTGAGTGAACTTAGCATGTGACATAGTATTTTTGTGTAGTCTCCATAAACAATGCACTTCAGTGCATGTGCAGTTGTCATACATCATTTTGGAATGATGTAAAGAGCTCAGAGTCTGTCAGTGTTGTCCTTACCCCCCAACCATTGCCCCTTGTGTGTCCATGTGCATGCCACCTGCAGATTTTTTTATTTTAATTTTTAGATAATAGTATGTATCTTCATCTCCTCCTCCCTTTATTAAACCTATATTAATCACATAAAACTTTGAAATAATAGTTGAGGATCTAATTAGATCCACTTTCATTTAGTTAAGTACTAAAATGGTAAAAAGTCAAAACCTTTTTTTAAAGTTTATTTATTTTGAGAGCATGAGCCATGAGTGGGGGGAAGGGCAGAGAGAGAGAGAGAGAGAGAAGAATTCCAAGCAGATGTGGGACTTGATCCCACAAACCCTGAGATCATGACCTGAGCTGAAATCAAGAGGTGAATGCTTAACCAATGGAACAACCCAATCACCCTACAAAAACTTTTAAAATAACTGTATTACTGGGGTGCCTGGGTGGCTCTGTCAGTTAAGTGTCCGACTTCGGCTCAGGTCATGATCTCGTGATCTCATCTTTTCATGAGTTTGAGCCGCACATAGGGTTCTGTCCTGGCAGCTGTGAGCCTGCTTTGGATTTTCTGTCTCCCTCTCTCTCTCTGCCCCTTCCCCATGTGTGCCTCCATACCTGCTCGCTCTCTCTCTCATAAATAAATAAATACGTACATACATACATACATACACACATACATACATACATACATACATACATACATTTAAAAAATAAAATAACAGTATTACTAAATCTCTTTGTTCAACAGAGTAAATAGAAAGTTCCTTGAATATGTCCCTTTAATATCAGTTATTTGGTTATTCTGTATCCTGTTAGATTTATGGGCTTTTCAAAAAGAATTTATTTTGGTAAACACAACATGGAATTTACCTCTTAGGAAATTTCTAAGTGTACAATACAGTATTATTGTTAACTATAGGCACAATGTTATATAACAGAACACTAGAACTTTTTCATTTTATATTATTTTTTTGTATGCAATGAATAGCAGCAGCCCCTTATTTCCCACCTCCCTTAAGGTCCTGGCTACTACTCTGCTTTCTTTTTGTATGAGTTTGACTACTTTACATACCTTACATAAGTGGAATCATGCAGTATTAGTCCTGTTAGGCTTACTTCATTTAGCATAACATCCTAAAGGTTCATCAGTATTGTAGCATATGATAGGATTTTCCTGTTTTATGGCTGATAATAGTCTATTGTATGGATATATCACATTCTCTGTATCCGTGGTTTTTTTCTTTTTAAAAATTTTATTTTTAAGCAATTTCTACACCTAACATAGGGCTCGAACTCACAACCCTGAGATCGAGTTGCATGCTCTACCAACTGAGCCATCCAGGTGCCCCTATCCATTCATCTTTTGATAGGTTTTCACCTCTTGGCTATTGTGAATAATGCTACAGTGACCATGAGAGTGAAAAATTTTCAAGATCTTGATTTGAATTTTTTTGATAATTGGTTCTATTTTTTTTCCTTTTTTTTTTTTTTTTTTTTAGTTAACATACAGTGCAGTATTGGTTTCAGGGATAGAATTCAGTGATTCATTACTTAGATACAACACCCAGTGCGCATCACCAGTTTCCTCCCTAATAGCCATCACCCATCTAGCCCATCTCCCACCCACCTTCCTCCGTCAACCCATAGTTTGATTTCATTAAGAGTCTCTTGTGGTTTGTTTCCCTCTCTTCTCTCCCCCTTCCCATATGTTCATCTGGTTTTTTTTTTAATTAAAAAATTTTTAATGTGTATTTATTTTTGAGAGAGAGAGAGAGAGAGACAGTGTGAACAGGGGAGGGGCAGAGAGAGAGAGAGGGAGACACAGAATCTGAAGCAGGCTCCAGGTCCTGAGCTGTCAGCACAGAGCTCAATGCAGGGCTTGATCCCATGAACCACGAGATCATGACCTGAGCTGAAGTTGGATGCTCAACTGACTGAGCCACCCAGCTAGCTGCCCCATCATCTGTTTTGTTTCTTAAATTCCACATGAGTGAAATCATATAGTATCTGCCTTTCTCTGATTTATTTCATTTAGCATTATACTCTCTAGCTCCATCCATGTTATTGCCAGTGGCAAGATTTCATTCTTTTTCATTCTTTTTGATGGCTGAGTAATATTCCATCGTGTGTGTGTGTGTGTGTGTGTGTGTGTGTGTGTGTGTGTGTGTGTGTGTACACATATGTACATACACACTACATCTTTATCCATTCATAAATCAATGGACATTTGGATTCTCTCCATAGTTTGGCTATTGAGGGAAGTTCTATTTTAACGTGTTTGAGGAATCTCCTGTTCCTCAATTGTTTTCCATAGTGGCTGCACCATTTAAATTCCCACCAGCCAGTGCACGTGTATTCCAGTTTTTCTCTGCATCCTTGCAACACTTGTTATTTTCTGGGTTTTTTTTTTTTTTATAATGGCCATTCTAATGGGTGTAAGGTGATATTTATTACGATTTTTACTTACATTTCACATGTGATTTGTGATGATGAACTTTTCAGAAACCTGTTGTTTCTTTCTCTTCTTTGGAGCGATTTCTGTTCAAGTCCTTTGCCTATTTCTTAAATCAGTTTTGATTTGGTTTTTTGTGAGATTGAATTGTAGGTATTCCCTATATATTTTGGATAGTGACCCCTTATTAAATATATGGTTTGCAAATATTTCTTCCATTTATAGGTTGCCTTTTTATTCTTTTGATTCCTCTGCTGTGTAGAAACCTTTCAGGTTGACGTAGTCCTGAGCCACAGCCGGATGCTCAACCAACTGAGCCACCCAGGTGCCCTTATAATGTGTTTTGGTACCAGGAAGTGTGAGGCCTTCAGTTTTTTTGTTCTTTGTGAAGATCGTTTGGGCAATTCAAGGTCTTTTGTGATTCCATATGAATTTTAAGTTTGTGTTTTATCTTTTCTGTAAAGAATACATTGGGATTTTGATAGGAATTGCATTGAACCTATAGATCCCTTTGGGTAGTATGGCCATTTTAACAATATTAAGCCTTACAATCCATGAACACAAGATGTCTTTCCATTTATTTGTGTCTTCCTTAATTTATTTCAGTAATGTTTTGTACCTGTCAGTGTGTACAGTCTTTTGCTTCCTTAGTTTATTCCTCAGGTTTCTTTTTCTTTTTTCTTTCTTTCTTTCTTTTTTTAATGCTTTTGTAAATGGGGTTTTCTTCATTTCCTTTTTGGATTTGGATTGTTCTTTTGTAATTGTATAGAAATGCAACAGATTTTTGTATGTTGAGTTTGTATCATACAACTTAAGTGAATATATTTATTAGTTCTAACAGTTTGGGGTTTTTTGGTGGAATCTTTTGAGTTTTCTTACACACAAGATTGTGTCATCTATTAACAGATAAAATTGTACTTTTCCAATTTGGATATTTTTTATTTTTTTTTATTTTTTTTTATTTTTTCAACGTTTATTTATTTTTGGGACAGAGAGAGACAGAGCATGAACGGGGGAGGGGCAGAGAGAGAGGGAGACACAGAATCCGAAACAGGCTCCAGGCTCTGAGCCATCAGCCCAGAGCCCGACGTGGGGCTCGAACTCATGGACCGCGAGATCGTGACCTGGCTGAAGTCGGACGCTTAACCGACTGCGCCACCCAGGCACCCCTATTTTTTATTTTTTTTATCTTGCCTGATTACTTTTTGGTATGTCTATGTTAAATAGAATTGGTGAGAATGGCCATTCTTGCCTTAATACTGATCTTGAAGGAAAACCTTTCAGTTTTTTACTGTTGAGTGTGTTAGTTTGGGGCTTTTAATATGTGACCTTTATTATATTTAGGTAATTTCCTTGTATTCCTAGTTTGTTGAGTGTTTTTGTCATGAAAGGCTGTTCAGTTTTGTCAAGTGCTTTTTTTTTTTTTTGCACCAAATTGTGATGATGGACAGAATTTTGTCCATTCTGTTAGTTTGATTTATCACATTGGTTGATTTTCATATTTTGAATTATTCTTGCATTCCATTGATAATTTTTCTTGCATTCCACTGATAAATCCCACTTGGTCATGGTATATGATCCTTCTAGTGTGCTGTTGAATTCAGTTTTCTAGTATTCTGTTGAGAGTTTTTCCATCTGTATTCATCAATGATATTGTTCAAAGACTTTTGAGATGAGTTAGAATAGTGTATCCCAGTCTGATTTTTATAACAGTAATACTTGGTAAGATGTGTTTTCATGTCAGTTATTTCATTTCTGCATTGCAATTCTCTGTTAGATGAATAGACCACATACTCCCAATTTTCTTTTGGAGATGCTAGTATCAGAATTACACATCATCACTTAGCAACTATTACCATTAATATTATTAATAATAGGTAATACTTAGCACATATTCTTTTCGGCACTCTTCTAAATGTTTTATATATTTTCATTTAATCCTCAGATAAGTAAAATGTTTAGTAACTAATAGTAGAGCTTACTGTTCATCTGGATTTTAATACAGACCATCTGGTTCCTAAGTCTGCTTAGGTATATCACCACTCACAGTTAACTGGAAGGTGGTCTATTTGATTTAGATCTGCCCTGCTGTTTTGTTACCTGTGAAACCAAATACCTTATTATTATCCAGAAGATTATTATTGCAGATCAATGCTTTTTAAAAAGAAGTATAGTGATTGGGCTTTGAGGCATCTGTTCTTTCCAAATGTCCTTTAACTTCCTGGGCTCACGACTATGCTTTGGGTGTCAGAAGTTGCTTAAATGAAGAATCTAACAACTAGCAGGCATATGGATTATATAGCTGATGTTTGAGAGAAGAATAGTAAGAAATAGAGAGCTAGATTTTAAAATTTATGCTGGATCTTTTCTATGTGGTAGTACCTCAAGAGGCCTGACTAAATCATTGTTGGAGTGCATAAATTGCTTTAGATTACTGATGCATCCTCACTTTATGTAAGCCGGTATGTAAGAATAATGGGTTTATATACGTAGTATAGGTGAGAGACTATGCAAGTTTCAAAGTAGGATTCCTTTTAGTATTATGATTTTTCTGACACATTTAATATGCAAATCAACTTAAACTTTATCTTTCAATAAACTAGTTATTGTAGAGCTTACATTGTTACCTTGATGTCACAACATGGTTGTTTTAAAGATAGTATTTGGAAAAATATAACTTTGATGCTTGGTTCCTGTTATGTTTGTTTACTGCAGCTAGTAAGGGAGGAAGGTTATTTGTTATGTAAATTTTTGGCCTGTCTTAAAAGTATGTTTCCCAACTTGTACTTTTTTTTTTTAAGTTTGTATATTTATTTAGAGTGAGCAAGTGCCAGCAGGGGAGGGACAGAGAGAGAGGGAGGGAGAGAGAGAATCCCAGGCAGGCTCTGAACTATCAACGCAGAGCCTGACATGGGACTTGAACCCACAGAACCATGAGATCATGACTTGAACTCTAAAATCAAGTCAGGTGCTTAACCAACTGAGCCACCCAGGCACCTCCCAACTTGTACTTCTATTTTTTGTCTGTAGTACTGAAAGTGTGAGTTATCATACTCTTATAAACAGAAAATCTCTTAAGGAGATCAAACATTTGACGATTAAAGAACAAACTTGAACATAACTTTTGTAAAGAATGGCAAAAGTGTTCTCAGCTTTTGTTTAATCAGTCACCTTTTTTTAAAAAAATTTTTTTTAATGTTTATTTATTTTTGAGACAGAGAGAGACAGAGCATGAATGGGGGAGGGTCAGAGAGAGGGAGACACAGAATCTGAAACAGGTTCCAGGCTCTGAGCTGTCAGCACAGAGCCTGACGCGGGGCTCGAACTCACGGACTGTGAGATCATGACCTGAGCCGAAGTCGGTCGCTTAACTGACTGAGCCACCCAGGCGCCCCAATCAGTCACCTTTTAAAAGTGAAGATTTTTGTGCTTTTCATACAGATTTAATTCTATGGATTTGATTATAGGGGTTCATAGTTCTTTATTCTCAATTCTGAAATTGAGAATGTTAAAATTAAAAATTATTTTAAGTTTATATTAAATTAACTTGCCAGCACACTAACCTGGACTGAGGTGGAGCATGTTCATTTATATCTTTATCCCACTTCATGTGAATATGCAGACATTTTGCTGCAGAAATCATATATGTATTACATAGTACTGCTTTAGATTCCACTGTATGTAATATATGTTACATAATATATGGTAACTACTTTTTAAAATATATATATGTAACTACTTTTTAAAAATTTGTAACTACTAATTTACACTAATAGTTACTACTAATATTTAACTATTTAAATATATGTACTTTTTAAAAATTTGAAAACTTCTCAGTAATGGTACTCATCTGGCCCCCCATAGTTTCACTTACATATGAATATACGGAACTTTATTACTTTTCATAAGCTGCCTTATTTCCACCACTGGAAGAATATGGAGCATGAATCAGTAGTAGGAGGAATACAGTATATGTTGAGTAGACTGTGTTGATAAGTAAGTTAGTACAAGATTGGTAATAGTTGCCCACAGCACTAATTGTTGATTTTGTGGCAGAATACCACAGTGATTCCATAGGCATGAGAGCACGGTGGTAATACAAGCTAGGTATTGTCTGTCCTGCTTTGTCTAGGATATATGTTTATGTATTTAAGTTATTCTTAGTGAATTTTTATTTATTAAATGAGTTACTTTTATAATGATGCAAAATAAGGAAACAGGTGGCCTTTTTCTCATCTCTCTAGTCTCCTACAAAAGCTGTATATAATGCCAGACATTGGAACCATCCAGACTCGGAAGAGCTGCCTGGGCCACCAATAGTAAAACCTCAGAGTGCCACAGTAAGTGAACTGTACATTTTATTTCATTTTTTGTTTAATAGATTATAAATTAAGCCATTGCTATCTTTATTCACAGTTTGAAAATCTTTGATTTCAACAGTGTATTTTGGACTTCCTCATTAAAATTGAGTGGCTTCAGTTTAATCATTGGAAAAGTGAGGATTATGGACAGGATAATGGAAAATCTGGTGCTACTAGTTTATAGATAAGAGCCTTAAAAAATATTGGACCACTTTTTACCCTTGACCCACATTTTCTGGAATTACTGTATTTAGTGTTTTAAGGGTAAATTATTCCATATTTGAATTTTGTAAGTAGCTCCTAGAGCTATATTATAAATTACATCCTACATAGATCTTAGAGTAGCTTTGAGTGGTTCATTTACTTTTCAGAGGAGAGCTTTATCCTTCATTCCAGTAATACCTTTCCGTTCAAAACACATTTGAAAAGGTTATCAAATTATTTTCTTCAGAATAACTGAAAGGACCATAGATTAATATTTCTAGGTTAATGGTAATACCTCAGTCATCTGGAGCTATCAAGTGATGAATTCAAAAGAGTTAGGAATAGAGATCTCTATATATACAGTTCCCTGTCTCCTTAAGTTGAGTATATTCAACTGTGTTTACTAGTATAGAATCATCATTGTGTCTATTAGTAATTATATACCAGCCTTTCATTATGACTATTTATACCCTAAATTGAAGATTCTTGTACCTTTTCTTTTTTTTAGTGTTTGTTTATTTTTGAGACAGAGAGAGACATTGTATGATTGGGGGAGGGGCAGAGAAAGGGGGGATACAGAATCTGAAGCAGGCTCCAGACTCTGAGCTGTTAGCACAGAGCCTGATGCGGGGCTTGAACTCACAAACCGCAAGATCATGACCTGAGCCGAAGTCGAATGCTTAACCTACTGAGCCACCCAAGCGCCCCCAGATTCTTGTACTTTAAAAGTTCTTTTGTGTATCTGTTGTAGTTTGATTGTCCCTTTCCTAGCTTTTCTCAGTGTTATGTATGTAATTGTGGTTCTTTATTCCTTCTAATGGTCCTGGAGACAAATAATTGATTGTCTGTGAAATCTGAGGTTAAAAAAGACCAGAAAGAATTCCCGAGTGGTTCTTTTGTTGAGTCTTACCTAGTAGTGCATGGAATTTCAAAGTAGCCCTTTATGACCTTTCAGAGGCTTTTCCCACTTTTTTTTTAAGCCAAATTTACTAGGTAGATGAGTTATTACTATTTTTTTATATTTATTTAGAACAATAATTTAATACCTTTATTAATAGGTGAGGCTGTCTTCAAAGGAACCAAATCAAAAAGATGATGGAGTTTTTAAGGCTCCTGCACCACCACCCAAAGTGATAAAAACTGTGACAATACCTACTCAGCCCTACCAAGATATAGTTACTGCACTGAAATGCAGAAAAGAAGACAAAGAAGTAAGCAGCTATATACAGTTTTACTGCACGTGGATAGATTTTTGTATGTAACATTTAGCCTTTTAATGTCTTGAACATTTATCCACGAACTTATCTTTTCCTAGTACTACCAATGATTTTAAAAACATTTCTTTTAGTTGCCATATATTGAACTGTTTTATACACTTTTAAATGAAGTACAGCAAGCCCGTAGATTTAAGTATGCTAGTTCGTGGTTATAAAAGAGGAGGACTTATTTTTCTTGGCAGTTATATACAGTTGTTCAGCATGTGAAGCACTTCAATGATGTGGTGGAATTTGGTGAAAATCAAGAGTTCACTGATGACATTGAGTACCTGTTAAGTGGCTTAAAGAGCACTCAGCCTCTAAACACACGTTGCCTTAGGTAAGATCTTATTTTTATATTTGATAATTATGTGCATGCTATATCTTATTAACACTTTCCAGCCGAGTAGAGCCAAACATTTGTGAGTTTATTATCATGAATGTATTTTATAGTCAGTGATAAGTTAGAATGTGATTGATTTCTCATGAGGAACTTGATTCTACATGGACAATGGAAAGTTGGATGATCATAGCCATTTAGTATAGTATAGTCTACAGATGCTTAAAAGAAGTGTTACATTAAAAAAATCATTAAAATTATTTTTCATCCCTAAATTTTAGACAAGTAATAAATTTGTTTTAAGCATGTTTTGATTTGGATCATCTTTTGCATATTATAATAGATTGAATATCTTAGTTTGAATTATCCAGTCAATTGGAATATATCCAATCAAACATTGTCTATAGTCCTGATACAACAAAAGTGTTAGTTACAAAAAGTAGCTGAGACCTTTCGCTTTTAATGGTAGTAGTAATACACTAAAGACTACTGTGTGTTAGTTACATTTTTTAATATAGCATACCTAATCACTATGCATCAACAGGTTTTTAATAATTCATTTTGCCCATGTGTTTTATATTGTGATCTCAATGGGTAGTGCTTTGACACCCCTCACCTCTCCCCATTTGCTTGTTTTGGTATTGCACAACAAACAACTAATGCACTAGCTATTTTCAGTCCCCTTAACCTAGTCTGTTTTCTCCTAGTGTTATTAGCTTGGCTACTAAATGTGCCATGCCCAGTTTTCGAATGCACCTGAGAGCACATGGAATGGTAGCAATGGTTTTTAAAACCTTGGATGATTCCCAGCACCATCAGGTATTTTTAAGTTTCTGGGATTAGGAAGCATTATTTTAAAATTTTAGTCTATTTAGCTATTGAAAAATATCTTCATTGGTTATTCATAAATGAGTATTTCCTAATTTTGGGTTCAGTTAGTTTTATTTGCTGAATATATAGAGCTTAATGCTAGAAGTTTTTTGCTTAATACATTATTTAAGGATGTTTTCTCATGACCCTGTTTTCTCTTAATTTGTTAATTTATACTATTAAAACGTCATTCTGATTTCATACCTAACATACTATACCATACTATACTGAATATTTAATTCTGTATGCATTGATTTCCTTTAATCATAAGATGCTGAAAAAAAAATCTTTAATTATTCTATTGAAAGCATGAGAAAAATGGTTTGAAATTTAAAAAAAATACTTAGACATTTTGTTTGGATGTTGAATCTAGTTCTAGCCCATTGTGAAAAGAAATCTCATTTGCATTATGGCTTTGACACTATCTCTTAAAAATCAAGCATATGTAATAAAAGTTGGGTTTAACATTTTTCAAATTGGGAAAAAATCATTTATCATTATCAGTAGTGGTGTTTTCAGATCATTTTATTATATTTTTGCTCAAGGAAATTACGTTTTAAATGCAGATTAGGTGACACAGTTTGATAGTGAATATTCTGAAACTGAAAACAGTGTACTTAACCCTGAGTTGGGAGAACTCCATTGCCAAGTTGTAGCAGATACAGAACAATGAGAGGAAGAGAAAAGAACTAAGAATTAATTTGCTTTGTTACACAGTTAGGAGAGGACCAAGGCATTAGTGTGTGCTCTTGGGGGCAGTGGATTTCCCAAGGCCTATACTGTGACATCCTAATTTCTAAAAATGATTTGCTCTGTAAGCATTTAATTAGTCACCTAGTCAAAAATTTTTCTACTTTGGGAGATTTAGAGTTTAAATCTTTAGATAATTATGTTTCTGTACATATGAAATAAGTGTAAGTACAAAATACTCCAAATGTTAGACTATCCCAACATAGACCATTTTGTTAATATTAATGGTTACCTAAAATATATTACCTCAGTACTCTGGCTTTTAGTATCTATTATAAGCAGAGTATGCTAATAACTGCCTGATCTCAATGATTTTGAGAGCACATTATATTAATGTGAAAACATTTTTTTTTTAATGTTTATTCACTTTTGAGAGAGAGAGAGAGACAGAGTGTGAGTGGAGGAGGGTGAGAGAGAGAGGGAGACACAGAAACTGAAGCACACTCCAGACTTTGAGCTTTTAGCACAGAGCCCGATGTGGGGCTTGAACCCATAAACTGCAAGATCATGACCTAAGCCCAGCATCAGACACTTACTGACTGAGCCAGCCAGCCAGGCACCTCCTGCTTGATTTATTTTAAAGAAATGAGTCTAAATATGTTTATTTGAGCATCTTAACTTTATAGTATTGACACAAACTCAGCTGTGTTTATTTTATAGAAAAAAAAATACCTAGTGGTACAGATTTTAAAACATGCTCTTGATTTAAAATCGAAATTCAACTTTATCAACTATAATATCCTAAAGTGAACTATTGTATAAAAACAGGGGTGTGTGTGTGTGTAGCTGGAAAAAATGTTTTATAAACTCTTAGCACAGAATGGCTAAGAAAATATGTAATTCCACTTAACATTTTTCTAGTTTGGGAGCATGCATATAGGGAGCATTGATAGAAAGGAAAATTTTAAGTAACAGACCTTTATTCATTTAATTCATATTTTCCTAGAGTATGCCCCTTAAGAGGGCAGTTTGCACTGAATATAACATTTTTAAGGCTTCCAACAAATCTCAAAACAGTCTCATAAATGAAATTGTCACCAGTTGTGTACATTAACTTTTATTTTTGTCTGTTGAAGAATCTGTCCCTTTGTACAGCAGCCCTCATGTACATATTGAGTAGAGATCGTTTGAACATGGATCTTGATAGAGCTAGCCTAGATCTAATGATTCGACTTCTGGAACTGGAACAAGATGCTTCTTCAGCTAAGCTACTGAATGAAAAAGACATGAACAAAATCAAAGAAAAAATTCGAAGACTCTGTGAAACTGTCCACAACAAGCATCTTGATCTAGAAAATATAACGGTAGGTTTCTTCCTTCCGTCCATTATAAAATGAAAATTACTTTCAGAAAGTTTTAAATTAGTCACAGCAGGTGTGTGACTTTGGACAGATCATTTAATCTCCTGGTCAACAATTGGGCAAGTTCTTCTAAGGCTTAGCTCTGAGCATGATTCTGTTCCCTGCCTAAACTAGCCCATCTATATTTAGATTTTTTGCCAGTAAATTTTCTGTTGTGTTCTGTCTGTCCTTTTGTCTTGCTTGGTTTTTTTTTGTTTGTTTGTTTTTTGTTTGTTTTGTTTATTTTGTTTATTTTTATAGTGTATTAACTATATTTAGACTGTTAGGAATTTGAATTCTTATTCTCTGTAGGTTTCAGGAATAAAGATCCAGAGGATTTTCAGGGGCCGTTTAAATGAGCATTCACATATTCCAGAGTATCTCAAGGTGTCTGGTTAACTCCTCAAGGCCCCAAGGCTCTGAAAGAAGTTTTCTGCCAACAGCAATTGGGGTCATGGCCAGTAACCCTTAGGCTCAACACAACTCCCGAAGTTTAAGATGACTGTGTTGCTTCTGGTTGATTCTAGTTCTCCTTTCCTTTGGTGCTTTACTTGTAGAATCAGTAGTATCCCCACAGGTTACTAGGTCAGTAGAAGATAATTGGCCTTGTCATTTTGAAAAAAGGTTGTTTGTTTATATATAATCTGACTTTGAGATATTTCCAATATCAAAACTGTATTAGCATTGTTTTTTCTACTGACTACTAATAAACTGAAGACTGCAGCATTTGCCTCAAAAATTATAGAATGCTTTGTAGTAATTAAATATGATTTAGGGATAGTGCTCTGTTTAATTAAGGTAGAGTCGGTGATTTGTATAAAGTGGGGTTTGAGGGGAAAGTAGGTTAACATTAAAAGACAAGATATAGAATTGAATGTATTCAGTACTTAGTAAAGTTGGGAAAATAGCTGTTATGCTCAGCTGGTGGATAAAGATCCCTGTACGTCACCACATTGTTTGTATACTACATTAAAATATATATGTAATTTTTATTTTCCTTTAACCTTTTGCAATGCGTACAAATTTTTTAATGATATGAAAATAAATTTGAGATTTTTATTTTCTGCATCATTGAATAAATGTATCTTTTTTGTGGGGGTTTCCCATATTCAACATTTAAATTCTTTCCAAGCATTTGCTGTTAAATAGCATGATGATAAACTTGTTCCTTGAAATTTCTCTATGGTTTTTTGAATTTATTAGGGTGCCAAATAGCGGTATAATAACTTACTTATGTTGTATTACATAATTTACTTACATGGTTAAAATGAGAACACAGTTGCTAATTTTAGGATGCCTCTTTTTCCTCCCAACTTCAGCTATACTTGAATGTTGTATTTGTTTTAAATTGTACAGTAGACATTGTTTTGTACAGTGACTGTTCCCCTACACATTAGTTTTGGTTTTTTATTAACTGCTTAACTTCTTAAAAATACATTCCTATTCCTAATGCACCTTGGGAAGATAATTTAAAATATATTATGTTTTCAGGTATAATTCACATAACTGAGAGCTAACAATTGCTGGTTAGTATTCTGATTAATGATTTGATTGTCCTTTAACTCTTTAAGGACTATTCCAGTTTGCATATAAAATGTTTGATTTATAGACTGTTTTTAATGAATATAGCTTAACATATCAAACAATCCTTTTTATGTGGATAGAGACAAACCAAGGCCCCTTTTAGCATAAAAACTTAATGATTGTTTGCTGTATATTGGCATCAAATTACTATTCCCTTTCGTCCTTAACAAAGAAAGCCTCATTAGGCTTCAGCTTTATTACTACTATGACTCTTGAGCTAATATACCTGAACTGATCTCATTAAATTACTCTTTCAGGGACTTAGAATGAGAATTGGGCAAAACGGAATCTGTTTTTATAGTGACAATTTCTCATTCTATATATGTCACCTTGGACATCAACCTTGTTTTTTTAATGAATAGACTAAAATATTCTAGATCTCCTCTAAATCTGTAATACTAGTAAGATTTTTGCTGGTAAGCTCTGTTTTTTCCATTTCTAAATATTTATATTCAGTTCCAAACCAGGAGGACTTAATGTAAACTTGTATCTTTGAAAGGAAAGAAGCTTTGGAAAGAAAACCAGGTCTTATCAGCTTTGCTAATTTTGTTATGCTGAAGTTCCATATTGTTACAGGAACCAGATTGTTCTTTCTTGGGGGGGGTGGCTGTATGCTTTTAAAAAGAAACATAATAAGAAAGAAAATGAATAATTAAAGGCAAATGAAGAGAAAGAAAAACTCTGGTCCGGTTGTAAATACTATTGACTTTACTGTCGTGACTTTACTATTCTGGGCTTACTGTAGTGATGGTCTTCAATCATTATTTACATATAATTTTGTCACGATAGACATATCATGTGTATCCAGGCTGCTAACACTGCATGTCAAGTTCAAGACTAGTGAATCTGAAACCCTAAAAGTAACAGCATTTTTATTCAGAAGAGATAAGAAAATATACAGAATTTAAAAACAAAACAAGCAAAAAATCCCAAGCAGCTTTGCAAGGAAAATAAAGAATTACTGACAGGGACTCAGAGTAGAAGAAATACAGTTAGCTTATAAATATGTGGAAAAAATGTACAAGTTTACTATAGTTCGAAAAATTCAAACCAGTGCAATAAGATATCATTTTTTATCCTTTGGCAAAAATTTAAAATGATAGCTAGTGCTTTTGAGGATTCAAAAGCAAGGTGTACTGATAACACCTACACTTTGTTCCTAGAGTTAAATGTTACAACCTTTGTGGTAAATTATTCCAATATAGTGTATTACAGTTAATACATAGGCACTTTGATTCAGCAGTCCTATTTTTCTATCTTTGTGCCTCTGTTCTATAGAAAGAACAGTATCAGCATTTATTTTATTGAATTGACAAATGATAGACTTTTTTTTTTTTTTAAGTGAGCTCCGTGCCTGATGTGGGGCTCTAACCCACAACCCTAAGATTGAGAGCCACATGTTCTATGCCCTGAACCAGCCAGGGGTCGATAGACTTCTTTCTTTTAAGCTTATTTATTTGTTTTGAGAGAGAGAGAGAGATCTCGAGCAGGGGAGGGGAAGAAAGAGGGAGACAGAGAATCCCAAGCAGGCTCCATGCTGTCAGTGCAGAACCCGATTCAGGGCTGCTCAAACCCATGAACTGCAGAATTATGACCTGAGCTGAAACCACAAGTTGGATCCTTAATGGACTGAGCCACCCAGCTGCTCCTAGATAGACTACTTTTAATAAGGGGTTTTCTCTGTAAAAACAAGCCAGTGGTTTAAAGTGTTTCTGCAACTTAGACTAGCCTGATAAAAATTAGTTCAGTTTTACTTATGAAAGCACTTACTGTTACAAAAAATACTATGGGCTGGTAGCATGCAGTGAACTTTTCTAAAGTAAAACAATCTGTAGAAGTGTTGCCTCAGAAATCTCACCAAGATTCAATATTCATTAATGATGCCTCTGATTTTTAGACTGGGCATTTAGCTATGGAGACCTTGCTGTCCCTTACTTCTAAACGAGCAGGAGACTGGTTTAAAGAAGAACTCCGGCTTTTGGGTGGTCTGGATCATATTGTAGATAAAGGTATGACATACACATGTATATAACATTTAAAAAAAATTTTTTTTTTTCAACGTTTATTTATTTTTGGGACAGAGAGAGACAGAGCATGAACGGGGGAGGGGCAGAGAGAGAGGGAGACACAGAATCCGAAACAGGCTCCAGGCTCTGAGCCATCAGCCCAGAGCCTGACGCGGGGCTCGAACTCACGGACCGTGAGATCGTGACCTGGCTGAAGTCGGACGCTTAACCGACTGCGCCACCCAGGCGCCTCAACATTTTTAATGTTACTTAAAGCCTGAAGAAAATAATCTATTTACATACTTCAAAAAAATAATGGCATCAATTTAAACATATTTTACTTTTATTTTTTTTTTTAAGATATATATATATTTAAATGTTTATTTTGAGAGAGAGAGGGAGGAGAGAGAATCCCAAGTAGGCTCCGACACTGGGCTCGATCCCACAAAGGGATAAACCGTGAGATCATGACCTAAGCCGAGATCATGACCTAAGCCGAAATCAAGAGTTGGATGCTTAACCAACTGAGCTACCCAGGCATCCCTGTTATTTTATTTTTTTTAATGTTTATTTGAGAGAGGGAGGGAGGGAACATGTGAATGTAACCGGGGAGGGGGGGAGGGGGGGAGCAGAGAGAGAGAGAGAGGGAGCAGAGAGAGAATCCTAAGCAGACTCTGCTCGTGGGGCTTGATCTCACAAACTGAGATCCTGACCTGATCCAAAATCAAGAATTGGATGCTCAACTTACTGATTACCCAGGTGCCCCAAGATCTGTTCTTTTAGCAGCATCTTGCAAATCTCTGACTTTTAAAGGAAAAGCCATTAGCACTCTGATATTGGGGAGTTATGGAAATAAAAGAGCAACAATAAGAGTCTCCTATATTTCAACATTTCAGTGTTCTATAAAACTCAGAATAAATTATATTCAGAGAGGTTCTGGCATGTTCGTGGGTGCAGATGGCGTTTAATGTTAGTTAAGGAGATAAATACTGAGGTGATGAGACATACTAATTTTGTATCCATTTTGTTTCTCCTAGTGAAAGAATGTGTGGATCATTTAAGTAGTGATGAAGATGAAGAGAAACTAGTAGCCTCATTATGGGGAGCAGAGAGATGTTTACGAGTTTTAGAAAGTGTGAGTATAAGTATGGACAACTATGTTGAGAAAATTGTGACTGAGTGGGTGAGAGACCGTCAGATATTTTTTATGAAGTATCCCAAAAGTTTACTTTGCTAATCCAAACTGAAATTATAATGCATTCGTTGAGCAGCCAGTGTTAATGAACAAGCTAAATAACCAGTTTGGTTTAAGAATGCATATTGTCACTCTTTAGGAAACCTTGCAGGTTAAGTTTGTTTTTATTATAAAATGTCCTTGTTCTTTCCTTAATGTGGAATTCTGCTTAAATATATTGTTTGTGGAAAATGGTAATTAAGAGCTGTCAGGTTTTTGTTTTGTTTTTTTAATCAGTAAGGATTTTCTTGATTTAGCTATTTGAGCCAGATCGTAATCACAGCTCTTAATAATATTTGACTTTGAAGAATGCTACTGTTGAACTGTGTATGCCATAAGTATATTTGTTCTTTGGCTTTTATGAATGATTAAACCTAGTTCGGTGTAGGTTATAATTTATGCTGGCAGTGCATTTCAGGATAATATAGAATTAAAAGTTCTTGGTGTAGACAAAATTGAAATTTTTCCTGCTCTTTTAGAGTGCTTCAGGTGCATTACATTAAACAGGTAGCATTTTTTTATTCTAAATTAATCCATTTAGGGACTTTAATAGTTTATAAGTTAGAGACTGCTCTTTTCTGACATTGAGAGTGATTGGTAATTCATTACAGTGAATGTGTAGTTCAGAATGTTACTTATGAGCAAACAGTTGTAAAAATGCTTTAATTTTATAACAGAGGAATAGCTCTATTATTCTAAATATGGAACATGTTGGTTATTCCCTTAGATGACAAGGGCTGATTCTTCCCTATCTTTGTCTTTACTGTACAAGGGATCGTATGTTGTATGTAAATGAATAAAAGCTGTGTATTGCCACAATTATTTCATATTTTTCCCTTTTAGGTAACAGTACATAACCCAGAGAATCAAAGCTACTTGATAGCATATAAAGATTCACAGCTCATTGTTTCTTCAGCTAAGTAAGTTTTTTTGAAATATCATGCTGTTTATTCAAAGCATTTGAGTTGAGGGGCGCCTGGGTGGCTCAGTTGGTTAAGCTTCCGACTTCGGCTCAGATCATGATCTCACAGTTCGTGAGTTTGAGCCCCACATCGGGCTCTGCGCTGTCATCTCAGAGCCTGGAAGCCTGCCTTGGATTCTGTGTCTCCCTCTCTCTGCCCCTCCCCCACTTGCACTCTGTCTCTGTCTCTCTTTCTCAAAAATAAGCAAACATTAAAAACATTTTAAAAAGGGGGTGCCTGGGTGGCTCAGTCAATTGAGCATCCAACTTCAGCTCAGGTCATAATCTCGCATTCATGGGTTTGAGCCCTCTGTTGGGCTCTGTGCTGATAGCTTGGAACCTTGAGCCTGCTTTGGATTCTGTCTCCCTCTCTGCCCCTCCCCTACTTGCACTCTGTCTCTTCTTTGTCTCTCAAAAAATAAAGTGTATATATATAAAAAAAAAAGGCATTTGAGTAGACCATTAAAGGAAGTATGATTGTATCACCTTCCTTCATAAAACACTTTTGTCAAGTTCTGTGAACAAGAGGTAGTACAGTGTAGTACAAAAGTTAGGAGTGCGGATTATGGAGCCAGAAAGACTGAGTATGGATCCCAGCTTCATAACTTTAGCCCTGTGACCTTGGGCAAGTCATTTACTTGCTACAAGTGCTTTAGAAGGGGGTAATAATTGCATCTACCTACCTAAGGTTGTTGTTACTAAAGATAATTTGTATATATGCTAATATATGTTATATATAACATTTTCAAAAATGTTTTAAATGGTATATTTGTAAAATATTAAAATATTTTAAATGATTTTTAAATGTCTTTCTTGTCTTTGAATGTCTTATTGTATACAATGTATATATTACGATGTTAATATATATGTGTATGCATAAATTAATTCTTAGATATGGTAAAAACTAAGTATTAGTCCTTATTTTTATTGTAAATGACCTTTTCTAACCCTCTCCTGTCCTTTATATGTGTTTTTCCAGATCTATACGTAGCTCTCTCTATTGTACTCTCTCTGCCCAACTTGCATGACATTAGGTTAATGCTGTCACCTCAGTTCACATAAAATTTCCAGTTATGTTTCCAGCCTTGGTTCAAGTTTAGTACAACAGCCTCTTCCTAATCTCCATCCTAGTTCTTGATATCTCGCCTTCAGCCTGTCCAGCCCAATACCACAGGGGCTTAACTTTCCCAAATCTCTGCTTTGTAAATATAATCCCCAATGCCAAATCTCTGGTTCCTTTTTTTTTTAATGATTTATTTATTTTTTAATTTCCATCCAAGTTAGCATATAGTGCAACAATGATTTCAGGAGTAGATTCCTTAGTGCTCCTTACCCATTTAGCCCATCCCCCCTCCCACAACTCCTCCAGCAACCCTGTTTGTTCTCCATATTTAAGAGTCTCTTATGTTTTGTCCCCCTCCCTGTTTTATATTATTTTTGCTTCCCTTCCCTTATGTTCATCTGTTTTGTATCTTAAAGTTCTCATATGAGTCAAGTCATAGGATATTTGTCTTTCTCTAATTTCACTTAGCGTAATACCCTCTAGTTCCATCCACATAGTTGCAAATGGCCCAAATCTCTGGTTCCTTATTGGCCTTGGATGTGTGTTCATAGTCCTTGGAATGAAATCAAAAGCCCACTGTAGCCTGACTCGAGTTCATGTGTTTTTAATCCTTATTTTACTGCATTTCAAACACAGACAAAAATAGACAAAGTAGTATGATAAATCCTTTTTTTTTTTAAGTTTATTTATTTATTTTGAGAGAGAGTGCGAGCCGGGGAGGGGCCAAGAAAGAGGGAGAATCTTAAGCAGGCTCTGCGCTGTCAGCACAGAGCCCAGGCAGGGCTCGAACTCACAAAAACTGAAATCATGACTTGAGCTGAGATCACGAATCGGACACTTAACAGACTGAACCATCCAGGCGCCCCAGTAGTATGATAAATCTTGATGTATGTACCATTAAGCTTGGATAATCATCAACCATGGCCCGTCTTGTTTCCATTTGTAACCCTGTTGATAACTCTTCTGTATTAATTATTTTGAAGCAAATTACAGATTTCATTAATCCATTAAATACCTGAGTATATAAAGTCTCTTAAAAGAGGACTCTTTAAAAGATGTAACCACAGGGGTGCCTGGCTGGGTCAATCAGTGGAGCTTGCGACTGTTGATCTCAGGGTTGTGAGTTTGAGCCCCACGTTGGGTGTAAATATTACTTAAAATTTTTTAAAGTTAATTTCTTAGTTAAAATCATCTGGCAGTCTGGGCTGATAACACAGAGCCCGATGCAGGGCTTAAACTCAGGAACTGCAAGATCACGACCTGAGCCAAAGTCAGACACTTACCCGACTAAGCCACCCAGGCACTGGCCCCAAAATTCTAAACGAATGAATGAATGAATGAATGAATGAATGAATGAATGAGTGGTGTAACCCCAATACCGTTTTCATACCCTATAAATTATTGACTTAATGTTATCATACATCCAGTCAGTATTCAAATTTCTGGTAGTCTTTAGTTTCCAGTAGATCTGTAGGTTTCCCCTGGGTCTTATTTTTTGGCCTTACATTTGTAAATTTTGTATTACATTTAGTACCTTTAAGGCTTGTGTTCTAGTTGTTATTATGTTTTATTCTCCCTTACCAAACAGTATTCCTGCAGGTTAAATCAGTTTCTTCCTTTAAAAACGTCTTGTATATTTCATGACCCCTGTACACATGGTGTCTTTCAGGAGGTATTTAATATGACAGTTTTCATCTCTTTCATTGTGATTAGGAATTTTCTGTCAAAAATCTTAGAAGTAGCTGTAGGGGTCAGAATTGGATGTTTGTGGGGCACAGTTGGTTAAGCGTCCAACTTCAGCCAGGTCACAATCTTGCGGTCCGTGAGTTCGAGCCCCGCGTCAGGCTCTGGGCTGATGGCTCGGAGCCTGGAGCCTGTTTCCGATTCTGTGTCTCCCTCTCTCTCTGCCCCTCCCCCGTTCATGCTCTGTCTCTCTCTGTCCCAAAAATAAATTTAAAAAAAGTTGAAAAAAAAATTAAAAAAAAAAAAACAAGTAAGTAGAAACAGATAAAATTATTAAAAAAAAAAAAAGAATTGGATGTTTGTGAAGTAACAGTCCTCTGACTTTTTAAACTTTTCAGTAGGACCCTGATAAATGCAGGGATAGCATATTGAAAGATAAAATGATATACCTCTGATGTTTTCCCCTCATTTACCAATCAAAACCAAAACCATGTTTTAGCTCAGTACTACTGAAGGCAGTTAATAATAGCACAGTTAGTTCTGGCTCACATCCTCAAACATCTAAACAACAAATTTATTTTATTTTATTTTATTTTATTTTATTTTATTTTATTATTTTTATTTTATTTTTTATTTCATTTCATTTTATTTCATTTTATTTTAACTTTATGTTACGTTTGTTCATTTTTGAGAGAGAGAGAGTGTGTGTGAGCAGGGGAGAGGCAGAGAAAGAAGGATACACAGGACCTGAAGCTATCAGCACAGAGTCTGACGTGAGGCTTGAACCCACAAATTGCGAGATCGTGACCTGAGCTGAAGTTGGATGCTTAACTGAATGAGCCATCCACAAGCCCAAGCAACAAATTATTTTAGATTAGACATGAGGAACACCTTCCTAATAATATAATGTGTTTTAACAGGAGAGGCTAGAGAAGGATGAGTTACAGTACAGTTTTCTTTAGGAGTTTGGTGTATATATAATCAACTGAGAGAGCATGTACTTTTTTGAACTAATGGACTTGGTGATTTAAAGACAGTCTTCAGAAATACTGGGCTCACTTAAAGAGTATATTTCCTTGTTATTTTGGATAGCATCTTGAAAATCCTTGGGATGTAACTGATAACCCTTATGGCTGCCAGGAGACATGTCAGTTAAATGACCTCATGTTAAAAAAATATGATGTACTCTCATGTTTATAAAGTATTTAATATCATCTATACAAGGTTATTTATTATGCATTATTAACATAAATAATATTCTTTACCTGCTCAGAGTTTGCATCCTAAATGAAAATCATCTAAATGAAATTCAGAAGTGTAGTTCTTAAATTATCTTGTTTAGGGAGGGATTGTGGTAGGTCTGTTTTGGAGAGATTGGTAAAGTGGGGACAACTGTAAGTAGTACAGATGTAAGCTTCTCCACTGAGTTTATAGTTTTAACTTAGAAAAATTTAAATTATCGAGTTTTCTCAAAATAAAATTTAGCACTTAGTGTGATATTAGACCTACTTGGTATATGATTAAATAGTTAATACATTATACCTCTATAATAGAAAGAGATTAATTTGGCAGCATTTATGACATTTAAAACATTAAGGTCCAAGTAAATAGAAATTCTTAGTATAACTAATTTTGTTTAGCATAATAGTCTACATTTTGTTTTCTCTTAAGAGCATTACAACATTGTGAAGGATTGATTCAGCAGTATAACCGTGCTGAGAACAGTATATGCTTACCTGACAGTAAGCCTCTGCCTCACCAGAATGTAACCAACCATGTGGGCAAAGCAGTGGAAGACTGTATGAGGGCCATCATTGGGGTATTGCTCAATTTAACTAATGACAATGGTAAGTTATATTTTCTACATGTATTCTCATTGAAAGATTGTATATTACATGTAAAAACAAGTTATTCCCCTTATTTCTTTCCTCGATGTAGTGATTTTTTAATTGCCATCATGTAACTCACTCATGTATAGATTTAACTACTTGTAGGTTTTTTTATTTTTTATTTTTTTAAGTTTCCTTTTGAGAATGAGCAGGGGAGGGGCAGAGAGAGAGGGAGAGAGCGAGAATCCCAAGCAGGCTGTACTCTATCATCATGGAACTTCAAACTGCCAAACTGTGAGATCATGACATGGGCTGAAATCAAGAGTTTGATGCTTTACTGAGCCATTCAGGCACCCCAGTATTTTTAGGGTCAGCCTGGTAGCTTGGTTTGGAAATAGTATGGTCAAAAATATATTTTAATAAAGAAATAGTTATGTATTTCTAACTTTTTATATCAGTGTTAATGAATATTGGTTGGTAGTGTCCTAGAGAAGAATCCATAACAATTTTCATATTCCTAACATTCCTAACTCTTTCAGAGTGGGGCAGCACCAAAACGGGAGAACAGGATGGCTTGATTGGCACAGCAATGAACTGTGTGCTTCAGGTTCCAAAGTACCTACCTCAGGAGCAGAGATTTGATATCCGAGTGCTGGTGAGTTGGAGTGACTATTTCAGAAATTAGTATTTAATCTATTAAAATGATAAAAACTTCATCTTAGTTTTGGGTTTAAGAACCAGCTGTTCAATATATTGAGGGTTTCAGTGGATTACTTGTGAACACACCTCATATTATACAAAAGAGAGCCAGGAAGGGCTCTTGTGCAAAAATAAAAAAAGTATTAAGTATGAAAACAATCTAGAAGTTAAAAAAAAACAAAAACAAAAAAAACCTAAAGGTTGTGATTTTTATAAAGCAGTGAAATCATTGTGAAGATCATTATCTTTCACACTGGTTTTTAACCCTTTAGTGGATGGCAGAACACAGGTTTCTAGCTGCCAATAAAAGTTACGTATACTGTGTTGATTTGCTTTTAATTCTCACCTGTGGTAATATGCATGTTTTAATTTTTGTAGGGCTTAGGTCTACTGATAAATCTAGTGGAGTATAGTGCTCGGAATCGGCACTGTCTTGTCAACATGGAAACATCATGTTCTTTTGATTCTTCCCTCTGTAGTGGAGAAGGAGATGATAGTTTAAGGATAGCTGGACAAATTCATGCCGTTCAGGCTTTAGTGCAGGTAAGCAACAACTTCAAAACAAGCTAACACCTTCAGTTTGTTGCATTGTCCAACTTCTTCATCATTTGCACCTTTCCCGCCTCTCTCCCTCCCCTTTTCTGTTGTGGGTGTGTATGGGTGTCTCTATCTAGCTCATCTTCGCCAGTTCACTGAAAGGTACACTGGGTTAGAATGTATACCCTTCCTTACTGCACTCCACTGACAGTTTAACTATAATAATCACTCCTTAGGCATTGTTAGTGAAAAGCAGAAACAGGGCGTATTTGTTTTATCAAAAGATTGCAGGTCAAGAATCCGTTTCCAGCCCCAATCCCATCCAGTTCAAGTCCTCTAGCATTTACTTCTTCGTGTGATCCGTGTCTCGGACTTTTGTGTTTCTAAATATTGGGCCATACCTTTCCTGTTTTTGGAAGCGGGGGTGGGGTGCACACTTTTCAGAGTATGTCTGTGGAGTAATTTCCTGGCTTAGGAATTGTGTTAAGAATAACTATATTTAAAAATTAATGTCCCTGTGGGGCATCTGGCTGGCTCAGTTGGAGGAGCATGATCGTGGAGTTGGGAGTTTGAACCCCACATTGTGTGAAGAGATTAAATAAGTGAACTTAAAAATAAATAAATAAATAAAAATTGATGTCCTCAATTCAGGCAATCCCGGTCACCAAACACACTCCCTGTCCTCAATTTATGCTTCTCCCAAAAAACTGCATGGCTGTGTTTCTTGAACAATAGTGGGCACTGTAGTTTTTCTTTTCCAGTCTAACAAGATAGGTTCCTAACTACCTTTTTCTTTCCTTAAATGACAATTTGCATGTTCAGAATTGATAATGAACTATCCTTTTCATTGTTTCCAAAACTTTTACTATCCTGTTAATCCTTTTGGCCTTTTTGAAAATACCTTTTTTTTTCTTTTAATGTTTATTTTACTTTTGAAATACAGAGACAGAGTGCAGGCAGGGGAGGGGCAGAGAGAGGGAGACACAGGATCCAAAGCAGGCTTCAGGCTCTGAGCTGTCAGCACAGAGCCCCAACATGGGGCTTGAACTCACGAAGTGTGAGATCATGACCTGAGCCAAAGTCAGTGCTTAACCAGCTGAGCCACCCAGGCACCCCTGAAACTACCTTTTTAAAGAAGGTAATCAGTCCACAACAACTTGATCTTTTCCTGAGTCATAGCTATGACCCCATCATTCTCTTATCAAATATTTTGATCCCAGGGATTCTTTTATACTCTTAAAAATTATTGGAGACTTAAAAAGAATTTTTGGTTTGGGGTGCCCCGGTGGCTTAGTTGGTTAAGGGTCCGACTTCAGCTCAGGTCATGATCTCACGGTTCATGGTCGAGCCTTGCATCAGGCTCTGTGCTGATAGCTTGGAGCCTGGAGCCTGCTTCAGATTCTGTGTCTCCCTCTCTTTCTGCCCTTTCCCTGCTCATGCTCTCGCTCTCTCTCGCTCACTCACTTGCTCTCTCAAAAATAAAAATAAGCGGGCGCCTGGGTGGCGCAGTCGGTTAAGCGTCCGACTTCAGCCAGGTCACGATCTCGCGGTCCGGGAGTTCGAGCCCCGCGTCAGGCTCTGGGCTGATGGCTCGGAGCCTGGAGCCTGTTTCCGATTCTGTGTCTCCCTCTCTCTCTGCCCCTCCCCCGTTCATGCTGTGTCTCTCTCTGTCCCAAAAATAAATAAACGTTGAAAAAAAAAATAAAAATAAAAATAAGCATTAAAAAAAAATCATAAAAAGAATTTTTTTGTTTGTGTGTTTGATCTATTGATATTTACTGAATTTGAAATCAAAGCAGAAAATTATAAAACAGAGGCCTTCGTTCCCTTAGCCATGAAAGCATTAACATAATCACATGGTATGTAGATTCTGGAAAACACTGTACATTCATGAGAGAAAGAAAGAAGTCAGTTGACCTCTTATTGTTATGAATGTGATTTTTGACCTCACAGATTTTCTAAAGGGATTTTGGGGACTCCTAGAGATTCTTGAACCAATTTTAAGAAATACGGCTTTTGTATAAAGCTCAAATTTTATTTTCTTAAGGGTATTAAAAGTTTCCATACCACTCTTCTGTATACTCAGCAACTTTTTGAGATTTACTTGGCATTTGATTTTCAGGTAGTTGTTTTTAGTAACTTGGAGTTTTCCCCAGATTCTATCAGTAAATACTTTCTGTACATTCAGCACTAGCCCAGCACAAGGAAAATAAAGTACATGAAGGCAAGGAATTCAGTACGTTCCCTTTTGACTTAAGAGTTTTCCCTGTGTACTTCCACTGACAATTACATTTTCATTGTTAATAATATTAGTTGAGATTGATCCAGTTCTGAGTGTTTTCTCTGAGACCTTTTGCTTTTTATTTTTACTGGTGCTTGTTTATCTCTTTAGATTTCTTTTAAAGAAGCCATGTTGCTTTTCCCTAATATTATATAGGTGTGTGCACGCGTGTGTGTGTGTGTGTGTTAATGTTATATAATTTTATTTAGTGTCCTTTCTTAATTTTATCCCGTCTGCTCAGGCTTAAAAAAATTTTTTTTTTTTTTTAAATCAAGTTTGTATTTTTGCTTGAAATATCCTGTCATTATTATCCAATTTAAGGGCACATGTTGAGATTTGCATTCTTACAAACAGAATGCCTATAACATTAGTAGATACATTTAATTTACTTGATTGAATCCCAATAGCATTTATACTTTCTTTTTTGCCTTCAGGTGGATGTAGAACAAAGCCTTTTATCTTAACTTACCCTTTTTAACCAGACAGCATACTTCTTAGGGTTAGTGATTTTGAAAGCAAACAGATCTTACATTTGGGTACATACATGTTGGTTGGTGTTCTTTTAATGATCTTCAAAAAAAATTTTATCAGCTGTTCCTTGAGCGAGAACGAGCAGCTCAGTTGGCAGAAAGTAAAACAGATGAATTGATCAAAGATGCTCCCACCACTCAGCATGATAAGAGTGGAGAGTGGCAAGAAACAAGTGGAGAAATACAGTGGGTATCAACTGAAAAGACCGATGGTACCGAAGAGAAACAGAAGAAGGAGGAGGACGATGAAGAACTTGACCTCAATAAAGGTACATTTATTTTAAGTCGTGTATTCAAATTGAAAATGTTTCCCTCTTAACACCTTTTTAATTCGTGTGTTGTCATAATCTTGCTATGATTGTTTGGCCTCTCTAGTTCAGTGCAGACAAGCTTTCATATTTCAGTGCTCACAGGAATTCTTCTTTGCTGGTTTCCTAGTGGTGAGGAAGGCACGTGTGCAGTGTACGAAAGGTCTGCCTTTCCCAGGCTGGGCTTTACTCAGTGAAAAGAGAGTGGTTGAACATTGGGACTCCTAAAGGTTTTTACAGTTTTGAGATTTTTTTATGGGTCTCACTTTATAAAGTGAGATCTGTTATCAAAATTACAGTAACAGTTCTCAAATGGTATTAGCTTGCAAGCACTGTAAGGAATAAACTGATGGAGTCATTACATTTATTATCCACTGTTGTCAGCAGCTGATACTGGGTTTACTTTTTATGCACGTACTGCAAAATAGCCATTTGTAACTTCATGTCACTCTGGTTATGAAAGTAAATAATATGGTTAGCTTTACCAAGCTAGGAGGCAAGCCCCAGCAAGTGTCTTTTTCTGAGCCTAGTCTTTCTCTTATGTCCACGGTTCCACTAATGCCATTAGTTCTAATATTGTAAAAAATTGCTGTCCCATTCTCTAAATTTTTTAAAATTTAATGTTTATTTTTGAGAGAGAGAGAGAGAGACAGAGCATGAGCAGGGGAGGGGCAGAGAGAGGGAGACACAGAATCTGAAGCAGGCTCCAGGCTCTGAGCCATCAGCACAGTGCCCACCACGGGGCTTGAACTCCTGAATTGCGAGATCATAACCTGAGCTGAAGTTGGTCGCTTAACTGAGCCACCCAGGCGCCCCAGCTGTTCCGTTTTCTCAGTGTTCATGTTTCCTTTGGGATAATATTTTTGGTTGTGTAGCATTCTTTTTAAATAATAGCTTTATTGGCATAAGTGTTAGCTTGTGAGGACCTGCTGTAACTGTAGACGAGCAGCTTAAACAACAGAAGTTGATTCTGTCCCACTTCTGGGGGCTGTAGGTCCAAGAATCAAGGTGTCAGGGTTGGTCTCAGAGCTGATCTCTCCTTGGCTTGTAGATGGCCATCTTCTCCCTGTCTTTTTACATGGTCTTCACTCGATGTATCTTTGTTCTCATTTCCTCTTACGAGGATAACAGACAGATGAGGACCCACCCCAGTGACCTCATTTAAACTAACTTCCTGTTTAATTAAACACCCTATCCACCTCCTACCCTGAGGCACTGGGGGTTAGGAGCTTAGTATATTCAGGGGGTGGGGTAATAGTTCAGCCCACAACAAGATAAAATTCAGCCTTTTAAAGGAAACTTTGGAGTAGTTTTCACTGTATTCACAAGGTGCAACCATTACCACAGCCTAATTTCAGAACATGTCATCATCCCCAAAAGAAACCCTATGCCCATTTAGCAGCCACCACTCTCTGTTCTCCCCTCCCCTGCCAGTGGCAACCACTAATTCTGTCTCTGGATTTGCCTATTCTGGACATTTCCTGTAAATGGAATAATAACAGTAGCCCTTTGTGACTGGCTTCTTTCACTTAGCCCAATGTTTTCAATGTTTTTCATGTTATAACATGTTACCAGTACATAAGTTCCTTTTTATGGCCAAATAATATTCCATTGTTGGTATGTACCACACTTTAGTCTTCAATTGATGGACATTCAGGTTGGGTCCACCTGTGGCTCTTATGAATAATGCCGCCATGACATAACATTCACATACAAGTTTTTGTGTGAACATATATTTTCAGTCCTCTTGGGTATATACCTAAGAGTGGAAGGTGCTGGATTATTTAACTCAATGTTTAGCATTTTAGGGAACTATCAAACTGTTTTCCAAAGTGACTGCCTCATTTTACATCCCTGCCAGCCACATAACAAGGGTTCTAGTTTCTCCAAATCCTTACGAATAGTTATTTGTCTTTTTCATTTTAGCCATCCTAGTGGGTGTGAAGGTATATGTTACTTGATTTGCAGTTCCCTGTTGAATAAATGGTGTTGAGCATGTTTTCACCTGCTTATTGCTCATTTACCTATCTATGTTGTCTTTTCACTTTCTTGATGGTGTCTTTTGAAATGCAAAAGTTTTGAGTTTGGCGAAGTTTGGTTTATCTAATTTTGTCACTTGTGGATTTGGTGTGGTGGCTAAGAAGCCATTTCCTAACCCAAGGTCATAAAGATTTAGTCCTGTATTTTTGTCTAAGAGTTTTATGGTTTTCATGCTTATATTAAGGTCCCTCTTCTATTTGAGTTATTTTTTGTTAATTTGTGTGGATATCCCATTTTTCTAGTGGCATTTATCGATGTTTAAGCAGTTCTGAAGAAAAGATAACAGAATTGGTGGTTTTGTGGGGTGGTTTCTTGTTTGTTTTGATATACTGTTACAGTTTTTTGTTTAAACATTCTTAGCCCTTCAGCATGCTGGCAAACACATGGAAGATTGCATTGTGGCCTCGTACACAGCGCTGCTTCTCGGGTGTCTCTGCCAGGAGAGTCCAGTAAGTAATGGTTCAGTATTATGTGTCTTGAAAAGATTCCATTGTGACAACTTCATACCATTACCTAATTTACTTATGTATTACTTTATTTTCATCTTCATGTTAAAGCTTTCAAATATTTGATGACTTTTTTTAAAAAGCTTATTTATTTTGAAAGAGAGTGGGAGAAGGAGAGAGAGGATGTAGGACTCAAAACTCATGAACCATGAGATCATGACCTGAGCCCAAGTCAAGAATTGGGCACTTAACCAACTGAGCCACCCAGGCACCCTTATTTGGTGAACTTTTAAAAGTATTAATTATTTCTTACTCCAAAATAAGAGTACATCGGATTTAATGAGAAAGGTTTTTTTTGTTTGTTTTTTTAATGTTTGTTTTTGAGAGACAGAGACAGCATGAGCGGGAGAGGGCAGAGAGAGAGAGGGAGACCCAGAATATGGAGCAGGCTCCAGGCTCTGAGCTGTCAGCACAGAGCCCAATGCGGGGCTTGAACTCATGAGCCATGAGATCATGACCTGAGCCGAAGTCGGATGCTCAATTGACTAAGCCACCCACGCGCCCCAATGAGAAAGTTTTTGATGGATGGATGAATTTATTGAAATGGCTTTGGTTGAAGTAAAAGCATAATATAAAACCTGTGCTGAGCTGGCTTTAGTCTCAGGGGGGCTGGGGGAGTGGGGGGAAGGAAAAAATCTAGTCTCAGTGATATTATTATTAAGGACTCAGATAATGTGTCTTTAAACCCAACTGTCCTCTGCATGTTGTTTTGTCTTGTGCTTGGTCTCCTCCTGGCCCCATACTGGCTCTAGCTACCAGTCTCCTCTAGTTAAATAAGGTGCAATAGAAGAAGGTAGCCTTCCTCCTGTATATTTCTTCTTAAGAGCAGAGTTCTGCTCCCCATCCCTCCACACCCACTGCACCAGGTAGACGTCCTCTTATCTTGGCCAACTTTGGCTCACATGGCTTTTGTTTAAACAACTTACTTACTGGCAGGGAAAATGGGATTACTATGTAAGATTTAGATTATGATGGTTTAACTAGAAGTATTAGTGTCCAGATGGTAGGGCTGAGTCAGCGTGAGGGCAGACAGTTCTGGCTAATGGGACAGTCATTGGGAGGACTTTTTAAGGGGAAGGTCTAGTGAAGAGCCAAATTTTAAAATGAAAGGGAAGTTCTTTTCCTTAGGAGCCAAGGGCATTCAGGAGGCAAGAATGGAAGTCTATTCTATAGTGAAATTTTGGGTTAGCTTCTCACTCTCTTTTTTTAATGTTTGAGAGAGAGAGCATGTACAAGCAGGGGAAGGGGCAGAGATAGAGGAGACAGAATCCCAAGTTAGGCTCCATGTGGATCTCACAAACCCTGAGATAATGACCTGAGCCAAAATCAAGAGGTGGACGCTTGACTGACTGAGCCACCCAGGTGCCCCAAGTTTGCTTCTCTTTTGTGTTAAATGTTTTTTCTGATCCTTTCTTGTCCATCTCTTCCATATTTATATTCTAGTCAAGCTCTGATCTAAATGCAGACTAGCGTGCTCCGTTGTGGCCCTTCCTGGCACATGGCTTTCAAGATCAAGACCAAAGTTCTCATCATGGCTCTAGAGGCCCTGCAAGATTTTTTCAGCTCAGCCCTTTTGTTTCCTTAAATTCAGAGATTTAAAAAAGTTTTGTTTTTTTTATGTTTAATTTTTGAGAGAGAGAGAGAGAGAGGGCAAGCAACCACAAGCAGAGGCAGAGAGAGGCAGACAGAATCCAAAGCAGGCTCTAGGCTCTAAGATGTCAGCACAGAGCCCAGTATGGGACTGGAACCCACCAACCCTGAGATCATGACCTGAGCTGAAGTCAGACGCTTAACCTACTAAGCCACCCAGGCGCGCCCTTGAATTCAGAGATTTTAAGGGCAGATGAGAAATGCTTATCAAGCAGAGGGGAAAGAGGAAGAGGCAGTTGTCAAAAACAGTGGGCATACTATTTAACAATTTTTAGGTATTCTGTTTTGCACACACTCTAGTTTCATTTATATTCTTTCTTAAATAACAGGTCTAGAAATTAATTTGTGGTATTACCACATATGATTCACCTTTGGCCATTTTTCTCATGTATAAATTTCTATTTATCTGTATCTCTTATCTCTAAAGAGGTCATAAGGCCTTAAATTGTAGGCAGTGTTGTGAATTCATAGAACCCTGGATGTCTTTATTGCCTTGGGGCATTATTATGATTAACCCCAGAAAGCTAGCTGATACATAAAACGTAATGGAAATTGGTTTGCTGAATGTGTAAGTAAAAGAGACACAAGAAAGCAGGTGGTTATATTATCGTAAAAGCTGCCTGTAGGAAAGGGCTGCATGCTTCGGAAGCCCAGGAGCTTAGGTCATTTTCCATTGCATACCATGTATCTAGTGCATTGTAATAGTCTCCTCACTCGTTTTTGTCTTTCCTGCTCTCTTGACTCCATTCCTGAAATCTTGGACACTGCACCATAGCTAGCTTTCTTAAGACCACCTTTCTTGTCTCCCAGTCATTTAGGGAATCATAACTTTGTTTATGGCTTCATGTAAAACTTGTTAAAACTGCCTTCTCCATTTTCCAAATCTGTTCTTCCCCTGGGGTACTTTTCTAAATTTCCCAAATAGGCCATGCCATTTCTCATTTTTTTCTTTTTATTTAAGTAATCTCTACAACCCAACATGAGGCTTAAACTCACGACCCCGAGGGGCGCCTAGGTGGCACAGTTGGTTAAGCGTCCGACTTCAGCCAGGTCACGATCTCGTGGTCTGTGAGTTCGAGCCCCGCGTCAGGCTCTGGGCTGATGGCTCGGAGCCTGGAGCCTGTTTCCGATTCTGTGTCTCCCTCTCTCTCTGCCCCTCCCCCGTTCATGCTCTGTCTCTCTCTGTCCCAAAAATAAATAAAAAACGTTGAAAAAAAAAAAAGTATTTTAAACTCACGACCCCGAGATTGAGTCACATGTTCTTCTGACAGAGCCCCTCTCATTTTTTTCTTTTTGTACTTGCTGCTCTCTGTTTAAAAGTAAATGCTGTGACTGTCCTTCCCACGCCCCAGCCACTATATGTTGCATTCTGTTTTGATGGAAAGGGATTTGATTATTGAGGCTTTCACTCAAAACCTTGGATCTAATCATTTATTCTGTGTCATAGAAATCGCTTTTCTACTGAGCAGTCTTCATAGCACCATAGCTACTGCTTTTGCCACCACTATGCTAGCACGCTGCTCTCCTAGAAATTGCTTAAAGACATTCTTAAATTAGCTTTCATTTAGCTCTATAGTTTCCATCATGATTGCCCTTATAACATTCATCACTTCAGTATATTTTTTAAGCATTTTGTAAAATCTGTTTTAGGTGCAAGATTAACTCCGGAGTAAATATGCACAGCTGGGGGCTTACGGTGGCTTTCAGTGGCTTTTGGTGGGGAGGTGGTTCACTTAGATTATGGGCGATTGATAGCACATAACTTAGCGTAGTTATTTTAGTAACATTTATTAGATCTTTTCTGAAACTGTATCCATACATTATTTTGTTTCTTTATAATTTCAAAAGTACCCTGACAGGAATTTTTTTTATAAAGGGAGAGAGGGGACTGCTGGCAAATGTCTTAAAAGCATAGCATGTAATCTCATTCCCTGCCCCCATCACGAAAATCTGAAGTTCAGCCCCCACCTTCTGGCCCCAAACTCAGGACAACATATTTTCTTTTGTGCTTTTTATTATAGGTGAACCTTCTTAAAAGAGCCTTTCCTTTTATTATGAACCTTTAAAACAGTTCAAAAATATATTGAAATAGAACAGGTTTTTTAAGCAAGTTATATATTTTCCTTGTAACAGATTGGTTATATATATATATAGTTTGGCTGCTTCTTGCTAACAGTGAAGGGAAACACCTTAATGTCCTTTCTTGGCATTGCTGACATTCTCTCTCTCATGAAACTAGATTATCTTTGGAAAGATCTAGTTAATTCGTAGCCTACATAGGAACATGAGGATTTTTTTTTGTTTTTTCATAAGCACTTCTGAGGACATTTTCAACTTCCCTCTTGTCTTCTTGACGTGCCTGCCCCCCACCCTCCCGCCCTCAACAGTGCATTTTGTTATCTCAGGCATTTTTCTCTGTACCTTTACAAAAGTAAATAAGGACACAGTGTTTCATTGTAGCCTTTCCCAGTTTTACCTTTCTGAGGATGGGATGGAGTAGGGAATGGACACATATACCGGCAGATTTAGGAGGGTAGAAAAGGAAATTGCACATTAACCAAGGAGTTCAAGGACCTTGTGGAAGTTTCAAACAGGGTGTGTGCCAAAACCAACAACCCAGTGCCGGGGGCAGACTCCTGTTTTCTGCTGCCTGACCCATGTTTCTTTGATCTGTTTCCTCAGATCAATGTGACCACGGTGCGGGAATATCTGCCAGAGGGGGACTTTTCAATAATGACAGAGATGCTCAAAAATTCCTGAGCTTCATGAATCTTACTGTAAGTAGCTTCTGTTGCAGCTTGTGTGGTCTTAAATATGATACTGTCATTAAACGGTAGGAATTAAAATGCTGTATGGCCATAGTGACTAGAAGCGAAAAGGGATTCTCTTTTAATGTGTTCTTTTTAAGATAATTGTTCATTATTATGGCCATATATATTGGCATTATGTTATCAAAGCCACAATTTAATCTTCATATGTTCTGATTCATAGTGTTCAGTTTAGTAAAGCAAAGATTCTAAGCTTTGATTTGATGCTTGATAAAATTGGTTAAATATTAACTGTTACTTCCTTTCTGCCCCTCCCCACCTTCCCTTCAGTGTGCTGTTGGAACCACAGGCCAGAAATCTATCTCTAGAGTGATTGAATACTTGGAACATTGCTAGCTGCTTTACCTTTGCTTCAGGTGCTCGGTAATGCTGGAGCTATTCTTAGACAAAGAAAAGTCATGAGAGAAGTCCTTGAAGATATACCAAGAACATTCATCAGTATCATTCATGTTTGGATTTTTAAGGCCACCTGATTTCTTCGTCATGCATTCTGCATTTGCTAAATGACAGTTACTACATCAATCTGCAACTATCAAAAATGAGGGAAAAGGTTCAGGCTGTTAACAATTCCATGCAGTATTTAAATACACTTAACTTTGGCAGAGTTTATACTCTCCCCTCTTCTCTTGCTTCATTCTGGGCAAGTTTTAAGGGGAAAATTTGTGCTGCTGTTAGTGCAACTGCTGTGTATGTTGAGCCACTGTTGTCATGCCAGCCAGGTGCAAAGGCAGCTTAGCTACTGAGGTATCGAATGTTTTGAGGACATTCTAGACAACAGCTTAGTTCCTTTTTCAGGCTCATTTGCTTTTGCTTTTTTGTTGAATGATTCCAATCGTAAATAAAGCTTTTAATAATTTTGTGAATTTTTTTTTGTTGTTGTTCCCTGAACTACTGTCTATATTTAAAATTAGATGGAATCCAAAGACACAAGGGATTAATAGTATATTTTTTTATTTTTGATTTGGTTTGGGTTGTTGAGCTGTTTTTCACTTTTGAGACCATGACCATATTATCATACCATAATGAGTCATAGCTATAGACACAAGAAAACAAACAACAGTTTGAGGGAATATTATGTAAGATGATGTGCCCTGTTAAAGGATGAAGCAAAATAGATAAACAAACCCAGGGTAGTTTACGCTTAATGCTAGAGGAGGCTCTTGAAACATTGTTTTGAGGGAGGGCTCTCTAGATATATTTTCTAATGTTCAGTACAATAAATATAAGGAAGCTAAAACACCAATGTGGAATTCATGTTTCCAGATAATGTGTATATTCTTCTACAGAGTGACAGGATCAAATGCATAAACGCAAAGCCTTAAATTGCTGGTTCAGAGAAGATCCTTTTTTTCATTCAAATTCTTAGTTCATAGAACAGTGTGTTTGGAAAACAGTCATGGAACACACAAAACACATTTTATATATTTAATTTCACAACATTGCAACTCTTTCTTATGTTAATTGTTCAGACCACTGGTTAAACTTTTTTTGTTGATTGGGCCTGAATACAGGCTTTCCAGAGATTTCTTTCATTAATACTTTTAAATACCTTTCAGGTAGTTATATCATGTTTCTTCATTGGATTTGTAAAACTTGAAGCCATAAAAATATATTAGTTTGGTGTGTATTGAGGAAAATAGCTAAAAGTCTAATTGTTATCCATTTAGACTTTGTTATTTCCTTGTATAAAGTGACAAATCGGGGCTCTTGTATCAGTGCCAGCTGTAATGTTTTTTAATGCAGTGGCTGCCTTCTATTGTCTTCCTATTTTTGATAATGCAGATTGTTGGGAAATCTATAAGGAAGTAACTGATTCCAGGCAAATTGTTTTCTTCCTCCTACCCACCCAACCCCCACCCATCACCTCTTAACAGCATAGTTCTAGTTATGCCAGTGTAACTTGGGAAGGACCGAGGTTTTATTTGCCCTGAGTATAAATACTAGCGTAGTGACCTATTTTAAAAGTATATCAGTAAATGATATCCACAAAATTGAATTAGTTAGATATATTTTGTTTAATAATTTTAAAATGCATTGATATTAATCATTGGCTTTAGGAATTGAACAGATTTTTGGTTAAAAAACCTGACTTGTGGCAGATGGTAAAGAATCTTCTAAAATGTTTGGATGAGAACAGTCAGGGCGAACTACATTTTTCTGTTACACTGGTAATCATTTGAGAATTGATTTACCTCCGTGTTTAACAGTTTTTTTTTTTTATTTTGTTTTGTTTTTTAAATAATAACTAATTGTCAAGCACTGATAGAGATGCAGATTGTGGTGGGGGTGGTGGGGGAGAAATCACCTCACCAACTGCAGTGCATTTGTGTGTTTTTAACCCTCAGAGAACTCTGCATTTTAGGGTACTTGAGGCTGACTTGCAAATTAAAGTTTTAAAGTAACCTTTTTTCCATTGTAAATATTTCTGTAAATACTACCAATTGGAAATTAGAACAGTAGAGTACTTTTCTGAATCCAATCCTATTTTTATTTTATACAGTATTTCTCAGCTGTGATCTTTGGAGCAAAAGCCAACGGCAGGAAAAAAATAGTTTGTACCAGTTTCATGAAGTATGTCTTTGGGTTTTTGTAAATAATTTTAACTCAAATAAAATTGCTACTTTCAATACACATGTTGTCTTTAACATAAATCTATTGAACTGTTTTGGAGGAAGAAAGCTCATGAACTTGATATAGCTAAGGGGAGATATGATGTGTTACGTGAATTTCCCTTTCAACATACACATAAACATTTAACCAGTTTTTGTTAAACGTTACATAACTTCTCCCTTCCTCATACTCATCCGAATGTCAACTCTTAACTTGGATTCGTTTAGGGATGGTGATTTTCTGCTTGTATGTAGTTAGGCCCGTGATGCATTTGTTAAGTTGCCTTAGTCTTTTTGCCCCTCTGAATATGACCCAAGACTTTGTTGATTTGTTTTACAGCTGCTTTTAGTTTTTCAGTTTTCTTAGATGTCAGATTCTAAGTTTCCTGCACAAGTGGATTCGTCAACCTGTCCTCACTGCTTTCAAAACTAGATTCGAAGGGGCCTCTCCCGTGAGCTCGCATCCACTCTCCCCTTTTGCACACATACACAACATGTATAACCGTGTGGAAGCGGGCAGGCTATGCATATAGAAAGACCTAAATCACACACGTACATTTGGAAAATAAGTGCTGATGTATGAGCAGTTTCCCAAACGACTTGTATCTTGCTTACTCAGCCACAAACGGGGCTCTCCCTGACCTCAGGACCGTGAAGACTAAACGGAACCGTGCGTATGAAGCATTAGCACCCTGTTTCAAACCTAGGTCTTGGTAAATGGTAGCTTTCGCCAAACAATTGTTTCCACGGTCAGGAAATGAAAATGTTCTAAACAGAGTAGACCACTGTGACTCTGTCCACACCTGAGATAAGAGCTTTCCTATTGCTGAGGTCCTTGGGTTTGGGTCCCTTTAACTGCAAGTCTCTCAAATTATTTCTAAAGTAGTTAATACCTTGTTAGTGACTAAAGCAGGGAGAAAATGGAACAAACCAGTGTGATTATTAAAATGTTTCAAACGTACCACTGGTATTTTGTTACATTAGAAGGAAGAACTGGAAGAGTTTGCATAATTCAGTGTCCATTAATCTGATATTGGATGCATAGATTAAAATTTTTCTAGATGAAGTTATTTTTTTTTTTAGTGGTCTTCACACCCAACATGGGGCTTGAACTCACAACCCTGAGAACAAGGGTACCATGTCTTCCAACTGAGCCAGCCAGGCTCCCCTAGAAAAATCTTTGAACAAAGAAGAATATCAAGTGTGCTGGTCAAACGTCTCTTCCCTTAGCTTCTGTGCAATTTGAGTACCCCAAAGGCCCTGTACTGGTGTGAGCAAAAATCGAAAACAGTATCTGTGTATTACCTAGTTTTCAATGGTCTGAAATGAACTGTTAGCCACAGTTGTATTACAGAGGGTGCGGGTAGGTGGAACTATGCTGTTGGAAGGTTCATAAATCTTAGTGTAGTTTAATAGTAGATTGTAATAAAGATGCATGTTCTAACCCCTACAGCCTCTAGTAAAAAACAATGTGAAAGCATATAGCCAGAGCTGCTTACAAGAATGAAAATGGAACACTGAAAAGTGAGTATACCAAAGGAAGACAGGGAAAAGTAACAAAAACAAAAACCTATGAGAACAATAGAAAACAAATACCAAGAGCAAATAGATTTAAGTAAAAGCAAAGAAATCCTTTTATAAGACAGGAAGAAGTCAAGAATATCCACTAAATCTAACAGTACCAATAATTCTAATGAATGTAAGTAACCAAATACTCCCCAATGACAAGGCAGAGATTGTCAGACTGAAAAGGAGATGTGCTCTAGGGGTGTCTGGGGGGCTCCGTCAGTCAAGCATCTGCCTTCGGCTCAGGTCATGATCTCACAGTTTTTGAATTCAAGCCCTGCAATTGGTCTCTGCACTGACAGTGCAGAGCCTGCTTAAGATCCTCTGTCTTCTCTCAGCCCCTCCTTCCCTTGTCTGTCTCTCTCTTAAAAATAAACATTAGGGGCGCCTGGGTGGCGCAGTCGGTTAAGCGTCCGACTTCAGCCAGGTCACGATCTCGCAGTCCGGGAGTTCGAGCCCCGCGTCAGGCTCTGGGCTGATGGCTCGGAGCCTGGAGCCTGTTTCCAATCCTGTGTCTCCCTCTCTGACCCTCCCCCGTTCATGCTCTGTCTCTCTCTGTCCGAAAAATAAATAAACGTTGAAAAAAAAAATTAAAAAAAAAATAAAAATAAACATTAAAAAAATTCTTTGAAAAAGAGATGCTAAATACAAATAGTTTTTGAAGGAAAAAGGATGGGAAAAGATAGACCATGCGAGCACTAAGTTGGAGTGACTGTTTTAAGACAAAAGACAAGTATTGGGACTAAAAACATTTCATAATGATTAGGGGAGAGGGAAAATGTATCAGTAAGGAATAATTATGCACCTAGCAGAACTTTTAAAATACAGCAAAAACCAAAAGGTAGAAGTAGACAAGGTCACAACCATAGTTTGACATTTTAACACCCCTCAGGAATCGATAGGATGTATTTTTTAAAATCGGTAGGAGCAGGTGATCTGAGTGATCAACTACCTTAACTGAAATTTATGGGACGCTACTCAGCAGTTCTTCTGATGCATGTGAAACTTTCACCAAGACAGACTACATGATGGGTCATAAAACAAATCTCAATATTTCAGATGACTGGACCCTGTGCAAGGAATTCTATCAGTCAATACAGTACAATATCTAGAAAATAACACTAAAAGGTCATATATACTTCTAAATAACCTATGAGTCAATCACAAAGGACATTAGAAAATAGTTGGAATTGAATAACAAAATACAAATAAAATCTATGGGATGCAGGTAAAATAGTGCTTGGAAAATTAGCTTAAGATGTTTAGGAAGAAGGCTTAACATCTAAATTTCTACCTGAAGAAACTAAAGGGATAAAATGAGCAATTTAAGCCCAAGTAAGCTGAAAGAAAGAAAGCAAACTAAGAGCAGAAAGCAATAAGAGACAACTAAAGAGAAATTTTACCTAAGCCAAAATTTGGTTCTTTGAAAAATTAACAAAATTGGTAGACACTTAGCAGGACCAATCAAGAAGAAAGAGAAGTCACAAATTACCAATGTCAGGAATGAAAAGTGGACTATCAGTTATAGACGCTACAGATCTTTAAAAGGATATTAACATTATGATTAAGTCATTAAGTTTTATAATTGGACAAATTCCTTGAAAAAAATTTAAGACGGACTCAAATTTATTTGCCCTGTATCTTAAAAAAGCAATTTATATTTTAAAAACCTCCTACAAATAAAAGTACTATCCCAGAAGATTAGTGGCACCTTGTAAAACATTTAAGAAAATACCAATCTTAAATAGACTTCTCGAGAAGGAATAGAAGGAGGTACTTTTCAAGTCGTGGTATGAGGCTCACCCATAATGCCCTAATATTAGAGGCAAAAGGAAAGAAAAAAAAAAAAAACAAAACAAAACAGACCATTTCATGACCACAGATGCGAAGTCTTTAATAATAAAATATTAGAAAATAAAATCCACTCGTATATAAGAAGCATAATACATCACAACCAAGGAGTTGTCAAAGGAGTCCAAAGTTGGTTTTACATTTGTAATCAACATAATGAACTATAGGGGCGCCTGGGTGGCTCAGTCGGTTAAGCGTCCGACTTCAGCTCAGGTCACGATCTCGTGGTTCGTGAGTTCGAGCCCCGCGTCGGGCTCTGGGCTGATGGCTCAGAGCCTGGAACCTGTTTCAGATTCTGTGTCTCCCTCCCTCTACCCCTCCCCCGTTCATGCTCTGTCTCTCTCTGTCTCAAAAATAAATAAACGTTAAAAAAAATTAATAAAAAAAAAGAAAAAAGAAACATAATGAACTATATCAACAAAGGACTAAAATCATATGATCCCCTCTACACAGAGAAAAAGTATTTGACGATGCAATAACCACTTATGATCTTAAAAGCTCAGCAAACTAGTATACTGGAATTAAAATGAAAATTTAAAAGCCTCAGCAAACTGGAAATAGATGAGAATTACCTTAACCAGATAAAGAGCATATATAAAAAGTGCTGTTGTATAATACTTCACTCCTAAGGTCAAGAACAAGGCAGAGATGTTCAAGCTCAACACTTCTATTTTTATTTTTCTTAAACTAGAATTTAGAAACTGACCTAAAATTCACATGGAAATGCAAAGGAGCTAAAGTTGTCAAAATAATCTTTTAATAACAAAACTGGAGGATATACACTACCGAACTTTGTTTCACTATAAAACTACAGTAGTCAAAACCATGTGGTATTACCTACCGCAGGGAGAAAAAATCAGTACAAAAAGAGCCTAGATGAACACCTACATGTAATGGTCAATTGATTTTTGGCAGAGGCACCAAAACTCTTTAATGTAGAAAGTATTTTTAACATGGTTCTGAAACATCTGGATATCCATTAAAATGAAACCAAAAAACCTTGACCCCCTACAACCTCATGCCAAACACAAAAATTAATACCATGTAGATCATATAGACCTAAGTGTAAAAGCTAAATCCATGAGGGTTTTACAAGAAAGCATGAAAGAACATATTCATGATTTGGGGATTGGCAAAGATTTTTTAGGATAACCAATAAAGGAGAAAATGGATTAGACTTCATCCAAATCAAGAACTTTTATCAAAAGACACCATTAAGAAAATGAAAAGGCAAGGGGCGCCTGGGTGGCTCAGTGGGTTAAGCATCGACTGATTTCAGCTCAGGTGATGATCTCGCAGTTTCTGAGTCGGAGCCCCACATCAGGCTTGGTGCTGACAGTGTGAAGCCTGCTTGGGATTCTCTCTCTCTCTCTCTCTCTCTCTCTCTCTCAAAATAAATAAACTTCAAAAGAAAATGAAAAGCCAGGTCTCAGATTGGGAGAAAATATCCACAAATCGTATGCTTGACAAAGGACTTGTGTCCAGAATATGTAAAGAACCACAACTCAATAATAAAAAGCAAACAATCCAGTTTTAAAATGGGCAAAAATCCTGAATAGGTACTTCATAAAGGATGAAAACATGAAAAATAAATACATGTAAAAGTGCTCAACATCATTAGTCATCATGGAAGTGCCAATTTAAATCACAAGATGGTACTTGTATTCAGTAGAACAGACAGAATTCAAAAGATGTTAATGCTGGCACAAGATTAAAACTTTCTTAATGTAGTTGGTGGGAATGTAAATTACCACCACTTTAGAAAAATTTTCCAAATTATAAATTCCTTGCAAAATTAAAAATACAACTGGTCTTTCAATCCATTTCCATTTTGTCCAGGAGACATTAAAACATTCAACAGAAAAACTTGGGGAGGGGTGCCTGGGTGGCTCAGTTGGTTAAGCGTACAACTTTGGCTCAGGTCATGATCTCACAATTCATGGGTTTGTGGGTTTAAGCCCCATATCAGGCTCTGTGCTGACAGCTCAGAGCCTGGAGTCTGCTTCAGATTCTGTGTCTCCCTCTCTCTCTGCCTGTCTCCTGATTGAGCGCTTGCTTGCTGTCTCCTCCCCCCGCCTCTCTCTCTCTCAAATAAACAAACATTAAAAAAAAAAAAAACTTGCAGAAAAAATGTTGATAGCTATTATTAATGTAATAACACTAGAGGGGTGCCCAGCTGGCTCAGTCAGTAGAGTGTGTGATTCTTGGTCTTAAGGTCATGAGTTTGAGCCCCAAGTTGGGCATAGAGATTACTTAATAAAAAAGGAAAAAGCTATTGGGGCGCCTGAGTGGTTCAGTCAGTTAAGCATCTAACTCTTGATTTCGGCTCAGGTCGTGATCTCACAGTGAGTTCGAGCCCCCCCCCCCCCCCCATCAGGCTCACTGCTGTCTGTGCAGAGCCCACTTCAGATCCTGTCCCTGCTCCCCACCCCCATCTCCACTCTGCCCCTCCCCTGCTCACACTCTCTCTCTCAAAAATAGACATTAAAAAAAAAAAAAGTTTCTGTATCTAATTTGAGAAAGAGCGGGGTAAGGGCAGAGAGCAATGGAGAGAGAGAATCCCAAGTAGGCTCCATGCTCAGCACGGAGCCCAACGTGGGGCTCAATCTCACAACCATGAGATCACAACTGGAGCCAATATCAAGTCAGATGCTCAACTGACTGAGCACTCAGGCACCCCAGAAATCGATTGCATTCTATACACAGAATATATTTCAAGTAGCAGAAAGAGAAATTAAGAAAGCAATTCCATTTACATGTACAGCAAGAATATTCAAATGCCTAGGAATAAATTTAACCAAGGTGGTAAAAGACCTGTACTCTGTAAGCTAAAAGATATTGATGAAAGACATTAAAGAGGACACAAACAAATGGAAATATATTTCATGCTCATGGATTAGAAGATTAATATTGATAAAAAGTCCATACTACTCAAAGCAATCTACAGATTCAATGCAACTACTATCAAAATAACAACAGCATTTTGCACTTAACTAGAACAAAAATACTAAAGTTTGTATGGGGGTGCCTGGGTGGCTCAGTCGGTTGAGTCTGACTCTTTTTTTTTATTTATTTTTTTTTCAACGTTTTTATTTATTTTTGGGACAGAGAGAGACAGAGCATGAACGGGGGAAGGGCAGAGAGAGAGGGAGACACAGAATCGGAAACAGGCTCCAGGCTCTGAGCCATCAGCCCAGAGCCCTACGCGGGGCTCGAACTCACAGACCGCGAGATCATGACCTGGCTGAAGTCGGCCGCTTAACCGACTGCGCCACCCAGGCGCCCCGGTTGAGTCTGACTCTTGATTTCAGCTCAGGTCATGATCCCAGGGTCATGGGATCAAGCCCTGCATTGGGCTTTGCACTGACAGTGCTGACCCTACTTGGGATTCTCTTTCCCTCTCTCTCTCTGCCCTTCCCCTGCTGGCATTCTCTCTCTCTCTCTCATATAAATAAAATGGAAAAAAAAATTAAAATAAAATTTGTATGGAACCAGAAAATACCCAAGATATCTAAAGCAATCTTGAGAAAAAACAACACAGCTGGAGATATCACAATTCCAGATTTCGAGATATATTACAAAGCTGCAATAATCCAAACAGTATGGTACTGGCACACAGACACTTAGATCAATGGAACAGAATAGACAGCCCAGAAAGAAACACATGCTTACATGGCCACTTAATGTATAACAAAGAAGGCAAAAATATCCAACAGGGAAAAGACAGTGTCTTCAATAAATGATGAAGGGAAAACTGGACAGCTACATGCAAAAGAACGAAACAGGACCACTTTTTTACACCAAACACAAAAATAAATTCAAAATGGATTAAACACATAAACTTGAGCCCTAAAACATAAAACTAGAAGACTGTAATTTCTCTGACAGTGGCTATAACAACATTTTTCTAGACATGTCTCCTTGGGCAATTGAAAAAAGAGTAAAAATAAACTATTGAGACTACAGTAAAATAAAAAGCTTTTGCATTGCAAAGGAAACCATTAACAAAATGAAAAGGCAACCTACTGAAGGGGAAAAGATACTTGCAAATGATATGTCCAATAAGGGGTTAATATCCAAAATATACAAATCAACACCAAAGAAACAAAGAATCTGATTTAAAAATGGGCAAAGGACCTGAATCATCATTCTTCCAGAGAAGATGTACAGCTGGCCAACAGACACATGAAAATATTCTCAACACTACTGATCACCAGGGAAAAGCAAATCAAGATCACAATGAGTTATTACCTGACAAAATAGCTAGAATCAAAATGCGAATCAAAATCACAATGAGATATTACCTGTCAGAATAGCTAGAATCAAAAGGACAAGAAATAACAAGTGTCGGTGAGGATGCGGAGGGGAAAAAACCCTTTGCACTGTCAGTGGGAATGTGAATTGGTGCAGCCACCCCAGAAAACAAGGTGAAGTTTCCTCAAAAAAAATTAAAAAAAGAAACACCATAGGAGCCAGCAATTCTACTACTATTTACCCCCAGGAAATGAAAACGCTAATTCCAAAAGATACATGTACTCCTATATTTATCGCGGCATTACTTCCAATAGCCAAGACATAGAAGCAGCCTAAGTGTCCACTGACAGATGAATGGATAAGTCTATTGAATTGTGGGAAATACATACAATAAAATATTACACGGCCAGAAAAAAAGAATGTGATCTTGTCATTTGTGACAACACGGATGGACTAGAAGGTATTATGCTAAGTGAAATAAGTCAGAGAAAGTCAAATGCCATCTGACCTCACTTATATGTAGAATCTAAAAAACAAAACCAAACCAGACCCTTAAATACAAAGAACAAACTGATGGTTGCCAGAGAGAAGGTGGGTGGGTAGGGGATGAATAAACTAGATGAAGGGGATTAAGAGGTATAAACTTCCAGTTATAAAATAAAGAAGTCACGGAGATGAAAAGTATGGCACAGGGAATACAGTGAGTAATATTGTAATGATGTTGCCTGCTGACATGTGGAGACTGCCCTTACTGTGGTAATAAGTAATATACAGAATTGTTGAATCATTATGTTGCACACCTGAAATGAATATAATATTGTATGTTAATCATACTTCAGCTAAGCAAACAAATGAATAATATTAGTGAGTCATATTTGGATAGACTGTAAATAAAGGGGCAATGAAGAAATTATAGGAGTTCCAGCTTCTACTCCTAAGTTGTTTCCAACTTTCACTGGCAATACTGATTTTCTGGTAAGACTGTTTAAACTGCAATCATTTCTGTCAATTATTTTAATGTTTACTTATTTTTGAGAGAGAGTGTGAGCAGGGGAGGGACAGAGAGAGAGGGAGACAGAGGATCTGTAGCAGGCTCTGTGTTGTCAGCGACGAGCCCAATGTGGGGCTCAAACTCACCAACCCTGAATTTATGACCTGAGCCAAAGTCGGTTGCTCAACTGACTGAGCCACCCAGGTGCCTCAAATTTCTTTTAATTGTTAAAATAAAACCAATATTTACTTTGCAACAGCTGAGTTATATAAATGTTGTTACTGTTTGATAGAGAGAGCACCAGCACGGAGAGGGAGAGAGAGAATCCCGAGTGAACTCTGCAGTGTCAGTGCAGAGCCCCACACGCGGCTCCATTCCATAAGTCTGAGATAGCTGATCTGTGCCGATATCAACGGTTGGTTGCTTAACCCACTGAGCCACCCACGTGCCCCTATGCAAATATTTTTGAAGCACTTTCTGGAGTTATTCATTGCTCAGATATTGGCCAGAAACTGTGGCGAAGGAATTTGGTAGCTTCCTACTGAAAACTCTTACTGGGGGGGGGGGGGGGGGGGGGGGGAGACATTAACTGAAGACTCGACTAAATATATGCTAATGAACTCAGTAACTTAAATGAAATGAATAAGTATCTAGAAAAATAAAGTGAAAAAATTGACACCAAAAGAAATGGAAACAAGAGTTTTGAAACAATTTTTTTTTTTTTTTAATTTTTTTTCAACGTTTATTTACTTTTGGGACAGAGAGAGACAGAGCATGAACAGGGGAGGGGCAGAGAGAGAGGGAGACACAGAATCGGAAACAGGCTCCAGGCTCCGAGCCATCAGCCCAGAGCCTGACGCGGGGCTCGAACTCACAGACCGTGAGATCGTGACCTGGCTGAAGTCGGACGCTTAACCGACTGCGCCACCCAGGCACCCCTTGAAACAATTTTTTTAATGTTTATTTTTGAAAGAGTTTAATGTTAAAAAAAATTTTTTTTAATGTTTATTTTTGAGAGAGTAAGAGAGTGTGAGAGGGGGAGGGGCAGAGAGAGAGGGCGACACAGGATCCAAAGCAGGTTCCAGGCTCTGAGCTGTCAGCACAGAGACCAACGTGGGGCTTGAACTCATGAACGGGGAGATCGTGACCTGAGCCGAAGTCGGATGCTTAACTGAGCCACCCAGATGCCCGAGTTTTATAACTTCTAAAGAAATTGAATTAGCGTTAAAAAAAATTCTGTAACACATATAACAAAGTTAATGGTTTTGAAAGCTGTTACCACTAAATTTTCAGGAAGTAAATAATCTGAATCTTATGAAAATTATTCTGGAGCACTGAAAAAGAGAGAAACACCCTAAAAACTCAGTGAACTGTATACAACAAAATAAGGACAACAGGGAAAAAATAAATTGTAAGGTTATCCCACCCATAACCATAGACACTAAATTCCTTTAAAATATGCTAGCAAATTGAGTATGGCAATTTTAGAAAATATAGAAAAGATACAACATGTCCAAGTTGGATTTATCACAGGAATGCAACAGTAAGTGAACATCAGAAAAAAACAACTCATCACATTAACAGAGTAAAGGAAGAAAACCATGGGTTCTTCTAAGTGGATGCACAAAAATTAAACTCAAGTACTATTCGAAGATATATATTCAAAATAAATCAAAAGAGTAGCTAAAAGAAATATTTTATTTGAAGATTTGATATTAATAAATCAAATGCAAAGATAGATATCTGTGCTCATCGCAACAAGTGCACTCCTTAATCCCCATCACCTATTTAACTTATCTCCTCCACACCCAAAAGTGAAGATATTGAAAGAAAAAAAATCTTTTAACAAAGTAGGAATGGGACTTCCTTGAAACAATTGAAAGTATCCAATAAAAACCTACAGAAATTCATCTTAAGTAAGATCCTAAAAACATTTGCTTTAAATTCAGGAACAAAGCAAGGATTTTCAATGTTAGTACTTCTATTTAATATTATATTAAAGGTCTTATCTAGTGTGATAAGACAAATAGTTCTAGATGCAAAAGTTTGAAAGGAATACATAAAGCCTGAAAGTATTTACAGATGATCTATGTAGATGTTGTCTACATAGAAAATCCAAATGTTCATAGATGATTTTTAGAAATAAAAAGATAGCTTAGCAATGTGGTAGGTGGAAATTCAAAAGACAAGCAGCCAACAGAATTCAGACCAACCATTCTGATGAAGACAGTTAAAACACTGGAAAAAAATCAAAAGAAAAATCTTTTTACAGAAGAATTGATGAGGTTAACAGACTAGTAAGACATTATTTGGCCTCAGAAAAGGTGAGGAGGAAGAACCCAGCACTCACAATCACTTTTGCCCTGAGGGATTTGCCAATCCAGAAGAAATAACCGTGAAATTTTAAAGCAAAAAGTATTACAAGTCATAAGCATTAGATTGTCATTTCCTAACGATAAAATGGTCAATTCACAAGGAAGATACAAAAATTAAAAATTATTTTTTACCTAATAATATGACCTCAAAATATATGAAGCAATAATTTTCAGAATTCCTTAAAATTTTTTTTAATGTTTATTATTTATTTTTGAGAGAGAGAGAGAGAGAGAGAGAGAGAGAGAGAGACAGAGCATGAGTGGGCGGAGGGGCAGAGAGAGAGGGAGACACTGAATCCGAAGCAGGCTCCAGGCTCTGAGCTGTCATCACAGAGCCTGACGTGGGGCTCAAACCCACGAACTGCGAGATCATGACCTGAGCTGAAATCAGATGCTTAACTGACTGAGTCACCCAAGCGCTCCAATTTTCAGAATTCTAATGATAAATTGATAATTTGGACTTTATCAAAATTAAGAACTTCTGTTCTTAGAAGGCCACTGCTCAGAGAGCCAACACATAAGCCACAGACTAGGAGAAAATATCTGCAAATCTCCTATCAGATAAGACTTGTACCAGAATATATAAAGAACTCTCAAAACTCAATAATAAGAAAACAACTCAATAACAAATGGGCAAGAGATTTCAATAAAATCTTTTAGTAAATACAATACACACATCAACAGTTATGTGGATTTGTAAGGGAAAGGAAGAGTAGGAGGGAGGGATTCCCAAGGAGCATGAAAAAACTTCTGGGGGTGATAAGAATACTCATTATTTTGACTGTGGTCATGGTTTCATGGGTTATACCTATGTCAAAATTGATCAAATTGTATACCTTAAATAAATGTAGTTTTTTATATATCAATTATACCTCAATGAATCTCTTAAAAAATAATAAATCTTCCTATAAAGAAAACACTAGGCCCATTTACCTTTACTGGTGCCTTTTCACCAGTTTTTTTGAATCTTTACTTATTTATTTTGAGAGAGAGAGAGAGGCAGAGAGAGGAAAGAGAAAATCCTAAGTGGCTCCACACTGATAGTGTGGAGCCTGATGTGGGGCTCAAACCCACAAACCATGAGATCATGACCTGAGCTGAAGTCAAGAGTCGGATGCTTAACCAACTGAGCCTCCCAGGCACCCTGACTTTTCACCATTTTAAGAAAAAAATAACAGTCTACACAAATGCTTTAAGGGAATTGGGGAAAAAAAGAAATACTTCCCAACCAAACCACTGTTTGCCCATGATATCAAAACCTGACAAGGACATTATAAGTAAAATTATAATCCAGTCTTCCATGTTTAGATGTGAAATGCTAAATAAAATATTAGTGAGTTGATTCTAGCAAAATATAAAAATGTTAATACCTCACAAACAAGTTGAATTTACGTTAGGACAAACACCAATCAGGGTGCAGGTATAGAAGCTTCTTGAGCGCCCGTGATCTCCATTCATGGCCCTCGATTCTCCCTCACTCTTTGGTGGTCTTATACAAATTCATAGCTTTGAGTATTGTCTCTGTGTTGATGACTCCCAAATTGAGACCTTCAATCCAAACCTTTCCCTGAATGTCTATATCCAGGTACCTATTCGCCCTTCCCACTGGATATCTCATACCTAAGGTCTATAGTGAACACTGGGTCCCTCCTCACCCCCAACTGTACTTAACCCATTCAACTTTCGTGTCTCTTTGCTTCCATTGAGCTCCTATGCTCCCAACTTGGAATAATTTTGACCCTCCCACTGGCTTTACATTTAATTTATCCATTATCCTCTCATCTCTATCTTCAAATATACCTGGAATCCAACTATTTCTCACCACCTTTTCTCATTGCCAGATATATTTTTATTATTCATCTGTTTCTCATCTCTCTCCCCTACTAGCATGCAAACTTCATGAAGGTGGGGCCTTGTCTTTTTCATTACTTCTAAATTCTAGTGTCCAGATGGCGACTGACACATAGTAGGCATCCAATCAATATTTTTACAATTAATGACCTACAGTAACTTCTCACACATCACAAAAACTTAAAAGATTGATATTACCAATTCTGTAAGGATGTAGGGCCATAGATCCACATTCATACACTGTGGGTCTGAGTATAAAATTTTTAGAGGTTAATTTAATGGGGTCGGTTGAAATTTTACAGATGTCTATCTTTGACCTGGAAATTTGATTTCTAGCAATCCACCAGAGAAAACACTTGCATTGTAAACAAAGAGTGAATATGAATATGTTCTCTACAACACCAGAATAGTGAAAGATCAAAACTACCCGAATGTTCCCTAGAAGGGGAATCTCTGAAATATCATGCACTGTCCTTATACTGACAAGGACTCAACCTCATACTTTCGGCGGGGGGGTGGGGTGGGGAGGGAGTGTGGGGGGGAATTAAGTTGTGTAGTAATATGTACAGTATACAATAATCAGTTAAAGTATAGATAATGTGCATGTATGCTTGTGAGTGCATAGATAGAAAAGTTCTCGATGGCCACATAGCCAAGCGATAACAGTGATTATTTCAGGGGGAAGATGAGATGAGGGAGATGTCAAGGTGAACTTTGTCTAAACTTTATTGACTTGGGGTACCTGGGTGGCTGTCAGGTAAGCGTTTGACTCTTGATTTTGGTTCAGGTCATGATCTCACCATTCGTGAGTTTCAGCCTCCTGTCAGGCTCTGTGCTGACACCATGGAACCTGTTTGGGATTCTCTGTCTCCCTCTCTCTCTGCCCCTGTGCTCTTTGTGCTCTCTCTCTCTCTCTCTCTCTCTCTCTCTCTCTCAAAAATAAACATTAAAAAAATCTTTAATGCTTTGATTTCTTTTTACTGAAAATATATTTGTTCATATGTATTGAAAATTAAAATTAGAAGGACAGAAAATCAAATGAACAGACAAAAAGTTGGTATTGTTGGCATTGCTACTTAGTAGTTGTCCGCAAAGGGTGCTAAGTATCGTGTATCGATCATAAATGATTTGGTTACATTCAAGAGTGTCCCAGCAAACCACACTTAATTTAATTAAAACTGTCCTAATAGGTCAGTGGAAACTTGACTTTTGTGGGAACAAATCATCACTTATTGCCATTGGCAAGTGGTAAATATTAACATGGTATCTGCAACTAAGAATTCTTGAGGGGCTAACATGCAATGTATATTTCAATGAGCATAATATTAATAGATAAATGCAACCTTGGAAATAATTCTTGTTCTTTTTGTGAATGTCTTGATCCTTTTAAACTACCCTGGAAAGGGGCACCTGGGTGGCTCAGTCAGTTAAGCATCCGACTTTGGCTCAAGTCATGATCTCACGGTTCATGGGTTCGAGCCTTGTGTCGGGCTCTGTGCTGACAGCTCAGAGCCTGGAGCCTACTTCGGATTTCGTTTCTCCCTCTCTCTCTGCCCCTCCCCCACTCACACACACTCTCTCTCTCTCTCTCTCTCTCTCTCAAAAAAAACATTAAAAATTAAAAAAATAAACTATCCTGGAAAAGAGCAAATACTACTGAAAACAGAGTCCATTTCCAAATAATTGAAAGTATATAACGTGTTTGAAAAACACCAGGAGCAAGGATGTAATTCAAAGTAACTCTATGCAAGGATATGATGAGAATGTGACAACTATTTGCTGACAACCAACGAAGACGTTGGGAGGAAAAGCAGGAGCATGAACAGCAGGAGCTTGACCCTCTGATGGAGAGCCAAGCTGAGCGAGGTGCCATAGGATCATCACACTGTTTTTGTTTTTTTTAATGTTTATTTATTTTTTGAGACAGAGAGAGACAGAGCATGAACGGGGGAGGGTCAGAGAGAGAGGGAGACACAGAATCGGAAGCAGGCTCCAGGCTCCGAGCTGTCAGCACAGAGCCCGACGCGGGGCTCGAACTCACGGACCGTGAGATCATGACCTGAGCCGAAGTCGGACGCTCAACCGACTGAGCCACCCAGGCGCCCCTCATCACACTGTTAAAACCATCCCTTTAATTTCAAGTAATACTAATGGACGGTTGATTGAAAACATATATACTTCTTGCGGCTCCTGTCTGGCTCAGTCAGTAGAGCATGTAATTCCAGATCTTGGGGTCATGGGTTCGAGCCCCCTAGTGTGTGTAAAGATTGCTTAAAAATAAAAAATCTTTAGGGGCGCCTGGGTGGCTCAGTCAGTTGAGTGGCCAACTTCAGCACAGATCGTGATCTTATGGTTTGTGGGGTCGAGCCCGGCATTGGCCTCTGTGCTGACAGCTCAGAGCCTGGAGCCTGCTTTGGATTCTCTGTCTCCCTCTCTCTCCTCTGCCCCTCCCCCACTCGTGCTCTGTCTCTCTCAAAAACAAACATTTAAAAAAATTATTAAAAAAAATTTAAAAACTTAAAAAAATGTATACTTCTCTTAGAATATGAAACATGAGAATTTTTACTGGGGGGATTTTTCTCACAACCACTGCAAGGAATTTCTGACACACAAAACTTGAGTCAAGCTCTGAAGTGGGCGTAAACTGAAATGAAGTCATTGCCTTCCAGTAACATTTGGCTTTTCTTTCCTTTTCTTTTACAAAACTGTAAAAGTGCAAGAAAATTTTATGGTGATTTTGGGAGGATGATGGCAGCATTCAATTAATATTGACATAAATCATAAGGTATGTAACCCTTGGATTCTATTTGGAGAGTCTTTCTGAGACTGCTGAGGTTGGAGGGCCATTTCAAGGGTCAGTTTGGTACCACGTGCTTTCATGTGTCTTTTCTCTGACATCACCTCTGCAACATCCTGGGAGGAAGAGTGGTACCCATTTCACAGAGAAATAAATCCAGGCTCTGGCAGGTTAAGTGGTTAACTGAGGTCCCAGAAGAGGCAGAATCAAGATTTAAACCCAGATCTGCCTGATTCCAAAGGCAGGGGCCTCAGTACCCCATGCTGTCCTCTCTGGGGTAACCTCTCATCGTATTTCCCTTGTCTGTAAGTATCCCTGCATCTTTCTGTTTCACGGCTTTCCTGGTCCAGACTGAGCTCGTTGAGAGCAGGAAGCAGGATTTATTCATGTTTGAATGCACAGGGTCCCGATGGAACTAGCTTAAAATAACTTTTTATTTTTATCTCCACCAATTTCTAAAATAAATTCTGATTTCTTACAGCAAGGAAGAAACCATTTAAGGTTCCAGGGATGAGACTAATTAGAAGCAGGACTCCAGGAAGGACAGACACAGTTAAGAAAAAGAAAAAAAAAAAATTCGGCTGATAGGATAGCTCATTGGTTTGAATGTTTTGAGAAGTGATTTACATGTCATTTGGCAGTGTGGGATGAATCAGAGATACTTAGAAAAGAAAGTAAATTATTAATTTAGAGGTCAGAAAAAAGTTGCACAAGGAAAGAAGAAGTGTAATTGTGGTATGTATATATGGTTCGTCTGGGAGTAATATATGTGTATATGGTTGCAGTAATGAATATTAACCACTGATTTCCCCCAAACCTGTGATCTAGCTATTTGGGGAGAATAAGTATGTGGAGGCAAGGGACATAGGAGAGAGAAATCCTAATCTTCTAGGTCAGCCAATCCGTGGAAAAATCAAGAAATAGTATAAGCATATTGTCTAGAAATACAGAGGTGACTGACATGAGCTGAAGAAATAGCCAGAAGGGCCAGTGCTAGATGCTTCTGGGGAACAAGCTCAGCATGTATTGGAGGAGAGCCCAGAGAACTATTATTTTTCATTGTAAGCTATTTCACTGTAAAACTTTTTTTTTTAATATTTTATTTTTAAGCAATCTCTACACCCAACGTGGTGCTTGAACTCATGACCTTGAGATCAAGAGTCGCTTGCTCTACCAACTGATCCAGCTGGGTGTCCCTCATTGTAAAAGTTTTGACTTTTTAAGGTACATACACATACGCACACACTTTGGGAGAGAGAAAACCTAAATTGTGAAAGTCAAGTGAGTGGCAGCTGAGCCTGGCTTCGGGGTGGAAACCACATCCTGAGTTGAACCTTCAGACCATGGAACAATTTCTAAAGCACTTGAGCATGAATGCTCACATGATTGGCCACGGGAAACATCAAATCGTTTTTGGTGGCTAAACTGAAATTTCAAAAAAGGCTCAGGGCTTCAGTACTGTCATCGTCAGTACTCTCACGATACAGCATATCACGGAAAATAAAATAATGCAAAGCGGGACGCTACTTAAGCACATGTGCCTGCTCCAAGATTTTCCTGTTTTCCGTGGCTGTTCTCCGAGGGGAAAATGAAAGCCTATCTTCATAAAAACGGCCCACCTGTACTGAACGTTCCCTCTATACATGCCAGACCCCTGTCAACCACATCCTGCCTTTGACCTTTGGATCACTGAACAGTTTCTGAACTGGTAAGCATGAGTGACTGCACAATCTAGCGTGTCCGTCCCGAAATAGCTTCGGTGGCCTAATATTAAATACGACATTTATTTTTAGGGTTTTAGGAGTAAGTGACATAGCAAAATCACATACATGAGAGACCAGAGTAAAGGAAGCCCATCTATTTAAAGTACCTGTTGTTTTTCCAACTACTACCTCATTCATCTTCCTTTCCAAACCTAGGGTGAGTTTTGGAGGATAATTTTTAGGATAAACTGCTAATGTTTATTGAGCCTCTAGGGTGTGCCTGGCACAGGTTTCAATTTTTAGATACTTCCAGAAGAAGCTGTTGTTTCAGTTCTGGAGCTCCAGGTCCGTGCTGGAAGGGTTCATGAAATGTGCACAAGCTATCTTTTAACTAATTTTCAAGGCAATGTGAAGTTAAGAGAAAAAAGGAGGTGAGGGGGCCTGGTTGGCTTAGAGTAGAGCGTGAAACTCTTGATCTTGGGGTTGTGAGTTCAAGCTCCACGGTGGGCATAGAGCTTACATTAAAAAAAAAAAGAAGAAGAAAAAAAGAAAAAAAAGGTTTTTTTTGCGCCTTGCCTAGATGTTAACAAGTCATTTATGATGTGGCATACACATCTCTTCTGCCCATCAAAGTAATGCAGTGTTGTTTTAATCGAATCTACCTGGTAAAGTGACTTGATGGTGATGTACGTATTGCGGGTGGAGGCGGGGAGCCACAGGCATGTACAGCCTCGTGCTGTAGGAAAATGAACCACTCCTTTGCAAAAGGCAGTGCTGAGTGTGGACAGCCCACGGCCTGGTTCCACTTTATCCTGGTTTGGTAAAGTGGGCAGACGCGGGCAGCTGTCTGGAGGGTGGGGCTGCTCCAGGTGTCCCGGTAGAAGCCAACGTTTACTGAACACCTATGAGGTGCTATGTTCAGTGCCGCGGGCTGTATGTGCCCCGTCTCATTCACGGTCACGCCAATGGTGTGGGGACTCTGGCCTAGAGAAGGCCAGGCTCACAGTTAGAAGGGAAGGGCTAAACTCAGGGCTGTGACCCAGTTCTCCAAGCCTGTCCTGTGACAGCAGGTGCTCCCTGAGTCTGCCAGCCGTGCAGGGCACAGGAACTTCCTGTCTGAGCTCCGTGGGTGTCTCCTGAAATAATCTGCTGGATCAGAAGGCTGATGGATGTATTTTATCTGTGCAGCTTTGACATTTATTTCTGTTTTGCTCCACCTCCATTTGTACTGATGCCTTGATTTTATGAAGATCTTATCTGAAGAGAAATTGAGGAAGAAGCTGGGTAAAGTGGGGAATACTCCCTTCAAGAGAAGGGAGTGACTTAATCATTCAGTATGGGGTTTACCCAAGATAAAATTTCTTCTCCTTTTTTTTAATTTTAAAAGTGTTTGTTTTTGAGAGAGAAACGGGCACAGGTGTAAGGGGGAGGGGCAGACAGAGAGGGAGATTGAGGATCCTAAGGGGGCTCTGTGCTGACAGTAGAGAGCCTGACACGGGGCTCAAACTTGAACTGCAAGATCATGACCTGAGCCGACATTGACTCTTAACCCACTGAGCCCCTTAGGATCCTTGTCTCCCTCTCTCTCTGCCCCTCTAGCACGTGTTCTCTCTCTCTCAAAAATAAACATTAAAAAATTTAAAAAAGAAGGAAAGAAAATATTTTTAGACCAGCCTTAGTCTCTTAATCATAGAATGGACACTATCTCTGTGTGTTTCCTTACATTTTTTTTAACTTTATTTATTTTGGGGAGACAGAGAGACAGAATGCAAGCAGGGGAGGGGCAGAGAGAGAGGGAGACACAGAATCTGAAGCAGGCTCCAGGCTCTGAGCTATCAGCACAGAGCCCCATGTGGGGTTCGAACCCACAAAATGCAAGATCATGACTTAGGCCGAAGTCAGGCGCCCAACCTACTGAGCCACCCAGGCGCCCCTCTGTGTGTTTCCTTATGCATGGTTGTTTAGAAACACAGAGGACATCTGATATTTGTTTATGTTTGGGTTAGGGATTATCTGCAGGCATTATCTGCAAGTTTTGTAAGAGCTCAGTGGGCAAGGAGCTGATGTGTTCAAGTAATTCCTAATGAGTCAGCCTTGTTAAGAAGGGGGAAGCCCCAGCTGAGCCACCCAGATGACACCATGTGCAGGAGAAGCCACACCCACTGAGTCCTGCTCAAATCCCTGACCCCCAGCACCAGGGCTGACAAAAATGACTATGGTTTGAAGCTACTAAATTCTGGTGTACTTTGTTACACAGCTATAGCTAAGACAGACACTAATTAGGAAGAGCCTGAGCTGGGAAGATGCATAGATTCATCGGCCAAGGCTGAATTCAAGTAAGCTAAACTCATGAGATATACAAGGTGCACACAGAAGGGGGTGAAAAGGCGAGGGAGTGGAGGCAGGCACAGAGGGAGCAGAGTCACCACGAAGGGGAAGGAAGGTCAAGCCAGCTCTGTTGCTGAGGGGTGAATAAGGTGGCCTGATTCTTAGCAGAGAACTGTACGATGTGTGCACGTGGCAAAAGTTGATGTCTTTGTCGAATAAACAAGTGAATTCAGGAGGCAGTCAGCTCTCCTGTTTTACCTATCTCCATTTCATCAGTGAAATACATTCCTCTCAATGGTGTCCTCTGGTTTCTTATTTATTTTGCAAGCCATTTTGTGCCCCCAGTGATACTGGGTTTCTTTGCTGTGCTTGCTCACTGTGACTGCAGTTTTCCTCAGACAAAATGTCAAGGGTTCCAGGATTCTTACACAGAGCATGCCGAGAGGAGAAACCTGGTTGGAAGGCAGTACTAGAGGACTTTTTTTTTAAAAAGATATCACCTATACACAATACACAAATCTTAATTGCTTACCTATGTATACACCATGTAACTACCACTCAGATCAAATCTAGAGAACATTTCCATTGTCCCGGAAGGTTCCCTTGTGCACTTCCGTCGGCACCACGAGGTAACCGTTATTCTGACTTCCATCTTCACAGATTAATTCACTTGGTCTTGAACTTCATATGTATGGAATTACACAGCATGTATGTGTTTCACTTCTTTTGCTCAACATAACGTCAGAGATTCATCCACGTTGTTGTATCAGTAATTTCTTTTTTATTGTATGAACGTGCCGCAATTTATTTACCTTGTTAATGAACGTGTACGTTGTTTCCAGTCTGGGGCTATTATGAATAAAGCTGTAATGGATATTCTCATGCATGTCTTTTATGGACATAATGCATTCAGTTCTCTTGGGCAAATATCTAGGAGTGAAATTGTCAGATCATAAGGCTGGGCATTGGTTTAACTTCAGTAGATAATGTCCAACAGTTTTCTGAACTGGGTAAACCAATTTATGCTCCCTCTATTTAAAAAAACAATGTTTATTTTGAGAGAGAGAGAGAGAGAGAGAGAGAGAGAGAGAGAAGAGAGAACGAGTGTGGGAGGGGCAGAGAGAGAGGGAGAGAGAGAATCACAAGCAGACTCCACGCTGTGAGCACAGAGCCCTATGTGGGGCTCGATCCCATGAATCGTGAGATCATGACCTGAGCTGAAGTCAAGAGTCGGATGCTTAACCAACTGAGCCTCCCAGGCATCCCTTCCTGCCTGGGAATAATAGTCTATTAAAGACTATTTCTAGGTGCTATACTATCCTTGTCAGAACTTAATACTGTCAGTCTTTAAATGTTAGCTGCCCAGTTGGGTAGGTAGTGGTAACTCACTGAGGTTTTAATTTGCATTTTCCCCATGAGTAATGAGGTTGAACACTTTTTCATGTGCTTATTAGCCATCTGGATACCCTCTTTATGAAGTGCCTCTGGTCCTTTACCCGTTTTCTAATTGAGTTGTTTGTCCTCTTCTTGGTGATCCGTCGGTGCTCTTGTGTCAGACAAATGCATGGTGAATCTATTCTCTCAGTTGCTGGCTTTCCTATCAGTGATGTCTTTAGCTTAACATAAGCACTTAATTTTAATGAACCAGGACTTTAAGAATATATAATGTATATGTACGTTATGATAATAAAATGAATACTTGTAAAGCTATCCCAAAGTAGAACATGAGCCCTGCTTTGGGGTAGCATGCTCCTTCTTAAGTGAACTGCTCCCTTAGAGAGAACTACTGTTACATTCTCATGCTTTAAAAAACTGTCACCTAGTATGAGTCCATCTCTAAACAACAGGTTGCTCAGTTTTGCTTGTCATGGAGGTTAATAAAAATAGTGTCTTACATGGGGCGCCTGGGTGGCGCAGTCGGTTAAGTGTCTGACTTCAGCCAGGTCACGATCTCGCGGTCCGTGGGTTCGAGCCCCGCGTCAGGCTCTGGGCTGATGGCTCAGAGCCTGGAGCCTGTTTCCGATTCTGTGTCTCCCTCTCTCTCTGCCCCTCCCCCGTTCATGCTCTGTCTCTCTCTGTCCCAAAAATAAATAAACGTTGAAAAAAAAAAAAGTGTCTTACAGTGTTTTAGTTGTCTTCTGAGGCTTTCTTTTTTTCACTCATTGTTTGCTTCTAGGATTCATCTTTATTGCTGCAGATAGGTGTAGGTCCATTCCCACAGCTGGATAATATTCTATTGCATGGAGTTTTCACACTTGTGCTTTCGCACATCCATGGAAATAAGGCTTGTTCTCAGTATTTTTTTTTTCTCAAAGAATGCTATTGTGGTCCATCTTGCAAATATCTCCTTGTTCACCTGTGCAAGAGTTTCTCTACAGTGTATCCCTAGGAGTGGACTCTCCTGATCATGGGATGTGCACATACTGGGTTTTACAAAATACCGAATTTTCCAGAGTGGTTTTCCAAATGCCTTTGAATGTTTTCCAACATGGTTTTACCAATTTATACTTCCACCTGCAGTTAAAGTTGCCCCCATTGTCCCATGTTTTCCCCAACACTTCGAATGATCTGATTTTAAATGTTTTCCTAATTTTGTGCATATAAAATGTCGTTTCTTCATCTTTCTAAAAAAAATCTCTGGTTTTATTTAAAAATTTTTTTCTTAAATAAGCTCTATGCCATATATATATATATATATATATATATATATATATATATACACACACACACACACACACACACTCCCAGTTTGGGGCTGGACTTTCACTTTCTTTACAGTGTTTTCTAATAGAAGTTCTTAATTTTGATGTAGTTGCATTTATTATGATTAGAACTATTTTATATTGTTTAATACAGGCATACTTTGGAGATATTGAGAGTTCAGTTCTAGACCACCACAATAAAGTGGGTCAAATGAAGTTTTTGGGTTCCCAACGCATGTAAAATATATATTTATACTATACCATAGTCTCTTAAGTGTGCAATAGCATTAAATCTTAAAAATGTACACCCCTTAATTAATACTTTAGACTTGCTTTCAGCATATCATAATTTTTTTGCTGGTAGAGGGTCCTGTCTCCATGTTGATGGCTGCTGACTGACCAGGGTGCTGGTTGCTGAAGGCTGGGCGACTGTGGCAATTTCTTAAAATAAGACAACAGTAAAATTTGTTGCATTTATTGACTCTTCCTTTCACAATTTCTCTGTAGCAGGTGATGCCTGTTTGATAGCATTTTACCCGCAGTCTGACTCTTTTCAAAATTGGAGTCAGTTCTCCCAAAACTTGCTGCTGCTTTATCAACTAAGTTTATGGAATATTCTAAATCTTTTATCATCATTTCAACAATCCTCACAGCAACTTCCCCAGGAGTAGATTCCATCTCAAGAAACCACCTGCTCTGCTCATCCATGAGGAGCGACTCCATATTTGTTGGAGTTCCGTCATGAGGTTGCAACCATTCAGTCCCATCTTCAGGCTCCACTTCTGATTCCAGTTCTCTTGCTATTTCCACCACCTCTGCAGTTACTTCCTCCACAGAAGTCTTGACCATGAGGGCTGGAATACACGTCTTCCAAGTCCCGTGAATGTTGATATTTCGACAGTTTCCCATGAATCACGAATATTTTTAATGGCATCTGAAATGGTGACTCCTTTCCAGAAGGTTTTCAATTTACTCTGCCCAGATCTATTGGAGGAGTCACTATGGATGGCAGCTACAGCCTTACAAAATACATTTCTTAAATAATAAGACCTGAAAGTTGAAATTACTCCTTTGTCCATGGGCTGCAGAATGGATGCTGTATTAGCAGGCACGAAAACATTAATCTCAGCATACATCATCAGAGCCCTTGGGTGACCTGGTGCATTGTCACTGAGCAGTAATATTTTTTAAGGAATCCCTTTTTCTGAGCAATAGGTCTCAACAGTGGGCTTAAAACATTCAGGAAAGCCTCTTGTAAACAGATGTGCTGTCACCAGGCTTTGTTCTTTCATTTACAGAGCACAAACAGAGTAGATTTAACATACTTCTTAAGCGCCCTAGGGTTTTCAGAAAGGCAAATGAGCATTGGCTTCAACTCAAAGTCAGCAGATGCATTAATGTCTATGAAAAGAGTCAGCCTGTTCTTTGAAGATTTGAAGCCAGGCATTGACTTCTCCCTAGCTCTGAAAGTCCTAGAAGGCATCTTCTTCCAATATAAGGCTGTTTCCTCTACAGGAAAACCTGTTGTTGAGTGTAGCCGTCTTTATTATCTTACCGAGATCGTCTGGAGAACTTGCTCCAGCTCGTGCATCAGTACTGGCTGCTTCACTTTGCACTTTTATGCTATGCAGATGGCCTCTTTCCTTAAACATCATGAACCAACCTCTGCTGGCTTCCAACTTTCCTTCTGCAGCTTCTTCACCTTTCTCAGTCCTCACAGAATTGAGGTGAGTTGGGGCCTTGCTCTGGATTAGGCTTTGGCTTAGGGGAATGTTGTGACTGGTTTGATCTTCTACCTAGACCACTAAAACTTTCTCCATGGCAGAAATAAGCCTGTTTGGCTTTCTTATCATTTATGTATTCACTGCAGTAGCACTTTTAATTTCCTTCGCAAATTTTCCCTTTTTATTCACAACCTGGCTAACTATTTGGTGCAAGAGGCCTAGCTTTCAGCCTATCTCAGCATTCGACATGCCTTCCTTGCTAAGCTGAATCATTTCTAGCTTTGGATTTAAAGTGAGAGACGGTAACTCTTCCTTTCACTTGGACACTTAGAGGCCATAGTAGAGTTATTAATTGGGATAATTTATTTTTGTTTTTCTCATTTTTTTTTTGAGAGAGAGAGAGAGAGAGAGAGAGAGAGAGAGAGAAAATCTTAAGCAGGCCCCATGTGGAGCGTGATGCAGGGCTCGATCGAACAACTCTGGGATCATGACCTGAGCCAAAATCAAGAGTTGGATGCTCAAGCCACCCAGCTGCCCCTAATGGCCTAATTTCAATATTGCTGTGTCTCAAGGAATAGGAACCTGGGGCAGAGGGAGGGCGTGGAATAGCTAGTAGAGCAGTCAGAAAATACACATCTATGATTTAAACTTGCTGCCTTAGATGGACACAGTTGTGGCACCCCCAAATGATTATAATAACATCAAAGATCATTGATCACAGATCATCATAATATGATAATGAAAAAATGTGAAATATGGTGAGAATTACTAAAATGTGACACAGACACAAAGTAAGAAAATGCTGCTGGGAAAATGGTTCCAATAGACTTGCTGGATGCAGGGGTGCCACAACGTTTCAAGTTGCAAAAAAAAACCTCAATTTCTGCGAAGTGCAATAAAACAAGGCACACCCTATGATGAGGTATGTCTGTAAATCCTTCTCTACCTAAGTTGATAAAGACATTCTTCTGTATTTTAAAAATATTGAACTTTCCTTTTCACATGTAAGTGCATGATCTATTTGGAATTGATTTTATGTTAAAAATATCAATTTCATTTTTCCCATGTGAACAACCAATTATCCCAGCACCATTTCTGACCCTTCTCTGTCAGTCTTTGTGATAAGCTGAATAATGGTTCCTCAGAGATGTCCACTTCCTAGTCCTTGGAACTTGCAAATGTTCTTTTATATGGCAGAAGGAAATAGGCAGCTATGATTAAGGATCTTGAGAAGGGGAGGTGATCTTGGATTGTGTCGGTGAGCCTGATGTAGTCAGAAGGGTCCTCATAAGAGTGAGGCGTAGACTTAGTAGACATTGATGATGCACTTTGAAGAAAGAGGAAAGGAGCATGAGCCATGGGATTGCAATGTGGTAGCCTCTAGAAGCTAGAAAAGGCATAACAACACATTCTGCCCTAGAGCCTCCAAAAGGAACACAGCCTTGTGGACATATTTAGAATTCTGGCCTCCAGAAGTGACAATGAATTTGTGTTGCTTTAAGCCACTAAATGTGTGGCAAATGGTCGCAGCAGCAACAGGAAACTAATATAGTCTTCAACATCACCTTTGTCATATGTAAAGGTTTCATGCTCTTCTGAGGCTGTTTCTGGGCTATCTGTTCCATTATTCTTCTGCCCACACCACACTGTTTTAGTTATAGTAACTTTATAATAAATGTTGATACCTGGTAAAGCAGATCCTTCATTCACCTTCTCCCTATGTCTTGGCTACTTGACTCTTCTTAGGCTTTTGCATTTCCAGATACATTTCAGAATCCACTTGTCAAGTTCCTCAAAAAAGACACTTTTGGAATTCTACTTAGAATTACATTGACTCTATAATCAATTTGGGGAAAACGGACCTCATTCTTTTAATGTTTATTTATTTGAGAGAGTGAGAGAGAGCATGCAACTGGGGGAGGGGCAGAGAGAGAAGGAGACAGAGAATCCCAAGCAGGCTCCATGCTATCAGTGCAGAGCCCCACACGGGGCCGGATCGCACGATCCTTGGATCATGACCTGAGCCCAAATCAAGAGTCCGGTGCTTAACCAATTGAGTCACCTAGGTGCCCCTTAAGATTATGTTTTCTAACTGCTGTTGGTATATAGAAATGTAATTAAATTTTTTTTCATATAATCTCTTACTACAATAATTTGTCTATAGATTATTTTTGGTTTTCTATTAGACAATATCACCTGTGTAATGAAAGTTTGATTTCACTGTTTTTTTATACATTTTTTAAATACATTTTTTCTTCTCTTACTGCATTGGCTAGCATCACCAATATAACATTGATAGAAGTGGTAATTGTGACAATCCTTTCTATATTTCTAGTTTTAAAGGAATTTTAACGTTTTCCCATGACAATAATATCTGGTATAGATTCTTTTTAAATTATGATCTGGTGTTGAACTTCATCAAATGGTCCTCCTCATGCTTTCCTTCCAGTGAAATACAGCAACATTTTCTAGTAAGAATGGACTGTCCCTGCTGTTGTCTTTGATTGCTTCTCTCTGGCATCTCTATGAGACATGTCATTCAACTTCTGACCTAATGTGCTTTGCCAAAGCTCAGGAAGGGGAGCCCTGGGTGATCTCAGCTAAGAGTAGACACATGACCCAATGCACATGTGGCTCGATGCTGGCCAAGTATTCCAACGTCAAGACCCTAACCTGTGTTCAAAAGTGTGGAGCCTGGGAGCTTCCAAGCCACAGAGATGAGGGGTCAGAATTGGTCATGGCAATGCTGGATCACTGCAAGATGAAGTCACAGGGAGCAGAAACCTGGAACCATGGAGCATAGGGCAGAGTCACAGGAAGGAGATATGTAGACTCCCCCCCCTCCCCCTGCCCCCCCCCCCCACATGCAAAGAGTTGCCTCTTTTGATCCTAATGATTCTCAGATCCCAACCTTGTTCTCATGAAGCCTGGCTCTGCTTCATTTCTGCTCTTACAGAAAATTTCTTTTCCTCTTACTAGTTGTCTCAGTGGGCTTCTCCACACGATTAACCAAGCCTGACCCATATCTCCTGCCACATCAGTTCCTATGATGCTGACCTCCACAGCATCTGTCACACTGACCCTTGCTTTCCCATCCCCAGAACCTCATTCAGGTATTTTTCATGTCTCTGTAGAACTCTCATGCTGGTGGCAAACAAGTCTCTAGGCTGGCCCTTAGGCAATCACCTTCCCTGGCTTCCAGATGCATTAATCTACAGCCTAGCTCTGAAACTGCCTCTGCCCTAACCTAACTAACAACTGGCCATGGCTGTCCAGCCTTTCCGAAATCTGAACACATCACCTTGGCATTCAAGGATCCGCGGAGTTTGCTCTCATTACCTCTCAAACATTTTTTACCTCTTAGCTACAAGTGACCCACACTGCGACAAAACCATTATTTGCTTTGGGCGTCAGTGCGCTCACACTCTGCTCCCCAGGAGCCCTTGCTTCACCTGCAGGCCGATTCTCTTTAGGTCCTCTCAGGCTGCAAAGAACCACCACCCTCTCAGGTCCCTTAGAGATGGAGACGCTGGAAGTCAGGACACATCTCAGCAATGGTGACCAGCCCTCAGGAGCACATGTACACTGGTCCCCTGCCTGCAGTCCTGCTATTCCCATGACTCCTATGTTCTGCTATGGCTCCCCTGCTCCATCGACAAGCCCCTCTGTCCCTACTTCAGAGGCATTACCAACACCTGACTCTCAACCGCTGAAGCTGCCACTCACTAGGAAGGTTCTGCCCACATCGTTTCTTCAGAAGCACCTGCGGGTCCTAAAGATGCCCACAGTCCTCCGGGATTCCTCTCCAGGATAACTGCCTTTCTTTTCTTCTTCAGGTTTCCCTACTGGATACATATGCTTACTGTATTTTGAAATTAAAAAAAATTTTTTTTAAGGTTTATTTATTTTTGAGAAAGAGAGAGCAAGCGCTGGCATGAGCAGGGGAAGGGCAGAAAAATAGGAAGACAGAGAATCTGAAGCAAACTCTGCTCTGTTATCTCAGAGCCTGATGCAGGGCTCGAATTTAAGAACACAGACCATGACCTGAGTCAAAGTCTGGCACTTAACCGACTGAGCCACCCAGGCGTCCCTAAACTTAATTTTTAAAGTGAAAAAACCAAAACAGTGATAAAGCTGGAGTCCCACTGACTCACTCTTCTAATCTGGTTTCTCTTCTCTGAGGTACCCATTTGGGATGTCTTCTGGCCTTTTTTTTTTTTTTTTCATAAATTATATCCTATTTTATGTACAGATGACCCCCACAGCCTTATTTATTGTTGCTTATTTTGAAATACTTTCTCTTTAAAGAAGAAGAGAAATTTGGAAGGTTAAGAGATGTACATAGGCCAACATTCACCAGGTAGAAAAGGATAAGCAATGAAAAATCTCGGGTATCCCTGTCCCTTAGCAGAGGCCTTCTCCACCTAAGACACCTCGTCCCATCCCTCGCCTGGTTAACTTGTTTTCAAGGTCCTTGTTGCTAGCTGACACAGAAGTATACGCGCCAGTTTCTGTTGTCCCCGGCACTGATTGGAGGCCACCACAGAGAAGGGACCGAGTCTGTCTCGCCCAGAGCCTCTCCCAGCTCTTAGAACAGCGCCCCACGCCCAGTAGAAAGCAGATTGAGGAGTGGAAGGCGGATCTGGCAGTCTCGGGCAGTGACGGGGGGGGGGGGGGGGGGGGGGGGGGGGGGGGGCTCTGGAAGGTGTGGTCCTGGGAGTGAGTGATGTCCTTTGAGGAAGGGCACAGAAAAGAGTTGAGGACAGAGGTTCAAGCGGAAGAAGGAGGGAAGGATGCGGGGTTGAAGGATGACCGGGGTATGGTGGGGACAACCCTGGGCACCGGGTCTGGTTGGTTCTGTTTCTCGGGTACTTCCCTGCTCAGGGCTCCCATCGGCCCATCCCGAGGTGCAACCTCCTTGGAGACCGGCCGAGCTGAGCCGCCTTCTGTCCCCAAACCCAGCTCAAACCTGTCAAGGAGCAGCGGCGGCGAGGGTGTGAGTTGCCGCTGGTGGGCTCCGAGTCCAGCGCCTGCCCCCGGGCGCGGCTCTACGCAGGCTGGCCGGTGGAGAGAGCGCGGCGGGACCAGAAGCCCCGCTTAGCTCGCGTCCCGTGGTGCCATCGGAGGCCCCGGAAGGGCCTCACCGCCCCTCCCCCTCCCCGGGAGGCTGCCTGGAGAGGAAGCTGGCGGGGGCTGGAGGGTGAGCAAGGCCTCAGGTCCCGCGCCTGTCCTCTGTCCTTTTCGGTCCTGTCCTGGAGTCTTGCCAGCACCCTGGGGCGGCGCTGGGCCCGAGGTGGCGGGTGTCCCCTGCTCGGGGGAGTTATCGGGAGGGCGTGCAGTCTGTGGGCGTCCGACAGGGGAAGCCGGGCCCAGCCACCTCTCCCGCTTCTTCCCCCGGGGCGGGGGTCATCAGCCCCCATCCCGCCCCCATCCGTCCCCGCACCACCAGCCCCGGCCTCCATCCTCCCCGGTGGCCTCCGCCCTCCCCGCCTGGAAGGTGTGGGTGTGGGGCCCCCAAGCGCCATACTGGGGAAATCCCCAAAGGTTTCTGGGGAGAAAAAAGTTGGGCCACCAAAGGATCGGTGGCTCGGGCAGCTGCGCGGGGTGGACCGCCTGCTGCCTGCCGGGCTGGTTCTCCCGGCCTGCGCGCCCGACCCCGGCTCCCCGCCGGCCTCCCGGCTGCGCTCCCCGCGAGCCGGCCCCTCTCTTCCTCCCTCGCTCCGCTTCTGAGTTTTCTGACCACACCGGAGACTGCAGTCCCGGCCCGGGTCCCAGGTGCCTGCAGCGCCCCCTGCAGTGAGTCCCGAGACATTCCCCAACCCAGCCATGAGTGGAGGCCCCCAGAGCCTTCCTCTCTTCTCCGCCTCTGTGGGCGGTTATTAGTTCTTAGTTTGAATCCAATGTCCAATATACAGGAAACGACACAAAACAAATGTGAAGCTTAGGAAATTATGATGAAATGAACAACCTTGCCATCACCAAGAAATAGTACTTTTCCAGCCTCTCCATATTACCGCCCTAAGTCCCATCCCAATCTCACCCACTTGCCTCCTTCCAAAAGTACCCACCCAGTGCCCTGACTTTATAGTTGTTACTCCCCTTGAGGTTCTTTACAGTTTTTTTTAAAAAATTTTTTAACGTTTATTTATTTTTGAGACAGAGAAAGACAGAGCATGAACAGGGGAGGGACAGAGAGAGAGGGAGACACAGAATCTGAAACAGGCTCCAGGCTCTGAGCTGTCAGTACAGACCCCCACGCGGAGCTCGAACTCATGGACCGTGAGATCATGACCTGAGCCTAAGTCGGAGGCTTAACCAACTGAGCCACCCAGGCACCCCAGTTCTTTACAGTTTTTATCATTCAGGTGCCTCTCTAGATGCTAGAGGTTAGCCTTGCTCATGTCTTTTAAACGTTTTAATCTGCAGGTTCCTTCTGCATCTCTCTTTTCATTACAATGTATCTGGGGAAGCAAGTGAGCCATTTCCCCTGTAGGGTTTTCCAGCCTGGATGTTGCAAATGGCCTTCTCAGTACAGTTCAGCACATCCCCTGGTCCCTAGAGCTCCTACAAATTGACCACTAGATCCAGAGGCTTGATCAGACTCAGGATCGAGATTTTTGATGATACTCTAGGTGTTGATGTGCTGTTTCATAGGGGAGCACATAATGTCTGCTTGTCTCTTTTTCCAAGATGTTGGCAGAGAGGATATTCAACTTTTCAAGGCTTACATTCATTAATTCATTGCGAAAAATGGCGAAATTCTAATTCCATCATTTCTTTTTCATTTAGGAGCTGGGTTGATTTTATAAGGACACCTCCCTTCATTTACTATTTGGTCACCCAAACAGTTCATAGAGGAAAGGCAGGATAGCTGATTCTTTTCATTTATTTGCCCATATTCAAGATAATGAACTGCTACACTGTCATCCTCCAAAGATGATAAATTAGTTTTTATTTTTATTTTTCAAATGTTTATTTATTTATTTTGAGAGAGAGAGAGAGAGAGAGAGAGAGAGAGAGAGAGACACGATGTGTGCATGAATGGGGGGGGGGAGGAGGGGGTTGGGCAGAGAGAGAGGGAGAGAGAATCTTAAGCAGGCTGCATGTTCAGCATGAGCCTGATACAGGGCTCTAGCTCACAACTGTGAGATCATGACCTGAGCCAAAATTAAGAGTTGGACCAACTGAACCACCCAGGCACCTCGATAAATTAGTTTTTAAGAATACCGCGAGGAAGTTAAGGATTTAAACATATTTGATGGATTTCAGTACATTGCAGTTATTATCATCACTGATGTCAAACTGTCCCATCTTTGGCCAGCAGGAACTTCTTCAGGTTAACTCTTAAGTCCTTCCTACATGACCCCATTAGGATGAGTGTTTCCTTGCTATCTGGTTTCCTTGCTATCCAGATGTTTCCAGCTCATCTTGTATTATTTCCTGCCCAAGACTAGAATCAGCCATTTCTCCAAGAAGCCCTGGTTTCTTTTAATGGGAAATAATAGTGAAGACCACGGCTGGGATGTTAGGGATCCTCCTCACTGCTGGGTTGCTCATAGAAAGGTCTTTTTGGTGAGAAAACCTAAAAATAGCATATATGATAAAATACTCATGCTTCTCCATCCAATTCCAACTGAGGACTTCAGGGTTCTTACTTAACCTTTTCTGTTACATCTATATTTCCCCTTCCACACAGGGAAACCTGGTTCTCAAGGACACAGTGAATAATTAAATTAGAATATCCAATTAGTCACTTATTTTTTATCTCAATTTATGTACACATGGGTTCAAAATAACAATCACAATACTACCACAAAAGACACTGATGAAAGAAATTCAAGATAGATAAGTGAAAATTTATTCCATGCTTTTGGGTTGGAAGAATATTGTTAAAATGTTCTTTCTACCCAGAGAAATCTACAGATTCCATGGAATCGCTATCAAAACTCCAATGGCATTTTCCCACAGAACAAATAACCCTAACATTTGTCTGGAATCACAAAAGACCCTGAATAGCCAAAGCAATCTTGAGAAAGAGGAACGAAGCTGGAGGCATCGCCCTCCCTACACTCAAACTATATTACAAAGCTATATCAGTCAATGCCATACTCAAATAGCAGTATGTATTAGCATTAAAAGAGACACATAGATCAGTGGAACAGAATAGAGGGCCCAGAAATAAACCCATGCATATCTGGCCAGCTAAGTTACAACAAAGGTACCAAGAATATACAATGGAATGAACAGTCTCTTTTTTAAAAAGTTTTTTAACATTTATTTATTATTGAGAGGCAGAGAGACACAGAACATGAGCAGGGGAGGGGTAGAGAGAGGGGGAGACACAGAATCTGAAGTAGGCTCCAGGCTCCGAGCTGTCAGCACAAAGCCTGACACAGGGCTCGAACTCACAAACTGTGAGATCATGACCACCGCCGAAGTTGGATGCTCAACTGACTGAGTTGGATGCTCAACCGACTGAGTCTCTTTAATAAATGATGTTGTGGGAGGGCGCCTGGGTGGCTCAGTCAGTTAAGCACCTGAATCTTGGTTTTGGCTCAGGTCGTGATCTCATGGTTTGTGAGACTGAGCTCTGTGCTGACAGTGTGGACCCTGCTTGGGATTCTCTCTCTGCCCATCCCCTACTCGCACTCTTTCTCTCTCAAAATAAACAAACAAACTTAAAAAAGTAAATGACGTTGTGAAAACTGAATAGCCACGCATAAAAAAATGAAACTGGATCCCTATCTTATACCACACACAAACATTAACTCAAATAGATTAAAGACTTGAATGTAAGACCTGAAACCATGAAACTCTGAGAAGGAAATATAGGCAGTAAGCACCATGACATCAGTCTTGGTGAAGATTTTTTTGGATCTGACTCCAAAAGCAAAGGAAATAAAAGCAAAAGCAAAAGCAAACAAGTGAGACTACATGAAACTAAAAAAACTTTGGCCCAGCAAAACCAATGACAAAATGAGAATGCAACCTGCTGAATAGGAAAAGATACTTGCAAATGATGTATCTGCTATGTGGTTAATACCCATAGTATATAAAGAATTCATACAACTCAATACCAAAAAAGTCAATTAATAGGAAGAAGATCTGAATAGACATTTTCCCAAAGAAGACATACAGATGGCCAACAGATGCATGAAAAGATGCTCAACATCACTCATCATCAGAGAAATGCAAATGAAAACCACAGTGAGATATCACTTCATACCTGTTAGAATAGCTAGCATCAAAAAGACAAGAAATAGCCAATGTTGGGATGTGGAGAAAAGGGAACCGATGTGTGCAGTTGCCGGGAATGTAAATTGGTGCAGCCAATTACATTCAGAAAACAGTATGGAGGGTCCTCAAAAACTTAAAAATAGTAGTGTCATATGATCCAACAATTCTACCTCTGGGCATTTATTCTGAAGAAAACAAAAACACTAACTCAAAATGATATCTGCACCCCCATGTTCATTGTAGCATTATTTAAAATAACCAAGATATAGAAACCAGAGTGTCCACAGATGAATGAGTGGATTACAAAAATGGTGTGTACACACACACACACACACACACACACACACACTGGAATATTATTCAGCCATAAAAAGGACTGAAATCTTGCCATTTGCTATAACATAGATGGACCTTGAGGGCATTATACTAAGTGAAATAAGTCAGACAGAGAAAGACAAATACCACATGATCTCACTTATACGTGGAATTAAACAACAAAACACTCAGCTCGCAGATACAGAGAACAGACTAATGGTGCCACGGGTGGGGGCAGGGAGGAAATGGGTGAAGGTGAGGTACAAACTCCCATTTATAAAATAAATAAGTCCTGGGCATAGAATGTACAGCATGGTGACTACAGACAGTATTAATACTGTCTTGCATATTTGAAAGATGTTGAGAGTAGATATTAAAAGTTCTTATCACAAGATAAAAACATTTTTGTAACTGTATGGTAATGGATGTTAACTAGACTTACTGTAGTGATCATTTTGCAGCATATACAAATATCAAATCATTATGCTGTACACCTGAAACTAATATCTATGTCAATTGTACCTCAATTAAAAAAACAAAAACTACTATATCCTAGGAAAAAATAGCAGAACTAGACTTCTGAAAACAGTTAAAACTCTTTCTGCATAATATTTAAATTCCACTCTCCATTTTTTGTTTGTACCATACCTACATTCTCAGGACGTAAAGCTGTTACATAGTATCATCTCTTTTTGACTCTCATGTAATCTTAATTCTACAAGTAACTATATGGATTTACTGCTCTCCACCACCTCTTACCATAATGTCTCTTTAGTTATTCTGGTTTGGAAGCTGATTATTCAGTGCATTCCTCAGGGGGCCTGGTGGATCACTCTTCTATAACAGCATAATAAAGGCAGGGTCAGTATTACTGATTTTCCCCTTTGACTCAGGCTCCGATCTGGCTCAGCACAGAACTGTTAATGAATCTCTCTTCATTTAAAAGTTTGAGATTTTGCTCATCAAGGATTTTTTGGCATTAAATTTGCTTTTTAAAAAAGTATTGCATTAAAATCTCATTTACCTTGATTACTGAGTTGTTTGAGGCTCCCTAAAATTTTGCGCCTGAGGACAGCACCTTTCTGTCCTCACTCTGGTTCTAGCCCTAAGTTGGAGCTTTTCCTTTGTCTTTCCTCTTCCCATCCCACTTAATTTTGATTCCACTCCTGTCAGCTGCCGTCTATTGTCGGGTCCACTGCCAAGAGAGCTCAGGCAGCTTAGTGTGAGAATTCACAGACCTTCAGACCTTATTGTACAGCCTTACCTCGCCCGCCGGTGGGGTGAGCCACGCCCTCCCAGTCTCAGCTGCACATCCTCGCTCTGACCCCCTACTGTGCCCAGGAGAGGCTCTCCTGCCAGGAGTGAGTGGGGGCTCATTCTGCTCTTATACTGAGAGTGTGCAGGGCCCTCAGGCCTCTAGTTACCCTATTGATTCCTTCTGCTTTCCCTAATACTCATCGTGATGTACTACAGGTCTCATGGCTCTCGTCCACCCAGTTCCATTTTGTGGTGATGGGGGATATACCATATCACCCAGTCCTGTAAAGACTGTCCATGGGTTTTGGTTTTAATATCTTACTGCTCTGTTTGTATTTGTGTGGGAATTTTGGAAGGCACAAAACTATGTTTCCACTACCACCGCCATCTTCCCAGAATTCTTATATTTTTAACAGGATACTTTAAAAGAAAACAATGGAGAGCCAGAATTATTTTTTCATGTACACAAAGCATTAAAAGAAAAAATGACTGCATAAAAAACAGACTGTTGTCTACTCAAGGCCTGGGTCTGTTCTCATTGTTAACAAGGGACATTGCAACTGCTAGGAATGTAACAGGTCCTGGTCCAGGCAAGACAGTCCAAACCCCCTTGTGCTACAAACACCCAGACATGTGACGGCCTAGACAAGCTCAGAAGAAAGGCAAAGTCCCCTTAGTGAAGAGGAAAGGGAAAATCCTGGGTTGCAAGACTATGATTCAATATTTCAGCTGCCAGGGTGGGGGTCCTGCTATGGGTCTACATTGCCAAGGTGACTAAGTTTCATTGCTTTCTGATGGGAGGCAGGGATTAGGGATGGGGATACACATACAATAGGCCAGGTCCCTGGGTGGTTTGTGCCCCTAATAGGAGGTTGACTTGAAAACATTCTGCTTGGAGCCCCTGGGTGGCTCAGTCAGTTGAGTATATGACTTTGGCTCAGGTCACATCTCCCGCTTTGTGAGTTCGAGCCCCACATTGGGCTCTCTGCTGTCTGCGGAGCCTGCTATCAATCCTCTGCCCCCCCCCCCCCCGCACTTCCCCCGTTTATGCTCTCTCTCAAAAATAAATAATAAAACATGTTTAAAAAAAAAAAAGAAAACATTTTACTCATCAAGGAAGCTTTATTGTCTGGGCTCTGGGGAAGGAAAAGACTCCCCTGAGGGGGAAAAATTCCTAAGCCTCTGCTATGGACTGAATGTTTATATCCACCCCCCCTCCCCCGCCAGTTCATATGTTGGAATCCTACCCCTATGGTAGTGATATTAGAATGAGGGGTCTTCAGGAGGGCTTTGGCCTCAGGAATGGGATAAGTGTCCTTAACAGAGGCCTGGGAAAAGCCACCTTGCCCCTTCACCATGTGAATGCACAGTGAAAAGATGGTTGTCTATGAACCAGAAAATGGGCCTTCACCAGACACCAAATCTGCAGGCATCTTGATCTTGGATTTCCAAGCCTCTAAAACTGTGAGAAATAAATTTCTGTTGTTTATATGCCAGTTTGTGGCAGTTTGTTACAGCAGCCCCAAAGGAATAAGGCAGACTGTGATTTGGACAGCTAGTGTCTGATAAGTCTTATGGATATAAATAAAATAGAGGAAGGAGGTGGGAACATTTTATTTTAACATTTTATTTTAAGTAAAGTCTTTGTCCAGGAGGAACATAAAGGAAATGATATGTAAGAAGAGAACTATATGTTCATCTGCCTGGGGCCTAAAAATGCATTTGAGAAGATTCAATATTCTTTTCTGATTGAAACCCACTTAATAAAGTGGTAATGGGGGGATTAGAACCTCCAGAATTTTGGGAAAATTCGGGAAATAGAATAATCTGATAAAACTATACAACATGATTAAGTTACAAAATATAAATATAAAATTAGGTTAAAGACCTAAAAGACTTCATTGAAACCATAAGTGAATTAGAGAATATGAAAAACCAATGAAAAATGGAAAAACAAAAAAAATACATAAAAAGAATTTCTACAACCCTCCTCTCAAAAAGCCAGGGAAATGACCATGCCATTGGATGAATAAGGTAATAGATCTGTGACCTAGAAGACAGAGTAATTGAAAGCAATCAAGCTGAACAGGAGAAAATAAAAATAATGAAAAGTGAGAATAGATTATGGGAATTCAGCAGTACTATTGAACATAACAACATTTGCATTACAGGAATCCCTGAAGGAGAAGAAAGCAAAAAGGGGACAGAAATAATAGCTGAAAACTTCCTGAACTTGGGGAAGGAAACAAAAATCCAGATCCACAAGGTACAGAGAGTCTCCAACAAAATAAACCCAAGGAGGTCCACACCAAGACACATAGTAATTAAAATGGCAAAAAAGTAGTGACAAAGAGAGAATTTTAAAAGCAGCAAGAGGAAAGAAAATAGTTACATACAAGGGAAACCCCACAAAGCTATCAGCTGATTTTTCAGCAGAAACTTTGCAAGCCAGAAGGGAGTGGCAGGATATATTCAAAGTGCCGAAAGAAAAAAAGGTACAACCAAGAATACTCTAGCCAGCAGGCTGTCATTCAGAATAGAAGGAGAAATAGAGTTTCTCACACAAACAAAAGTTAAAGGAATTCATGACCACTAAACCAGCCCTATAACAAATGTTAAAGGGGGGGCACTTGGGTGGCTCAGTTGGTTGAGCGTCCAACTTAAGCTCAGGTCATGATCTGACGGTTTGTGGGTTTGAGACTTGCGTTGGGCTCTGTGCTGAGAGCTCAGAGCCTGGAGTCTACTTTGGATTCTATGTCTCCCTTTCTCTACCCCTCCTCTGCTTGCACTGTCTCTCTTTCTCAAAAATAAATAAAAACGTTTTTTTAAAAAAGATGTTAAAGGAGACTGAGTGGAAAAGGAAAGAGCATAAGTGGGAGTAAGAAAAGCAGAAAGCACAAAGCAGTAAAATCAAGTATATCTGTAAAAATCAGTCAAGGTTTTCACAAAATAAAAGGATGTAGAGTATGATACCATAGACCTAAAATGCGGAGGGAGAGAGGAGTAACAATTTAGTGCCTTCAGTAACAAATTTAAGCGACCATCAACTTAGTGTAGATTGCTATATGCAGAAGATGTTATATATAAATCTAATGATAACCACGAATCAAAAACTGGTAATAGATACGCAAAAAATAGAGAAAGGAATCCAAGTCTATCACTAAAGAAAGCCAGCAAACCATGAAAGAAGAAAAGAAAGGAACAGAGAAGAATTCCAAAAACAATCATAAAACAAGTAATGACAACAAGTACATACCTATAAATAATTACTTTGAATATAAATGGACTAAACACTCCAAACAAAAGACATAGGGTGATAGAACAGATAAAAAAGCAAGACCCATCTATATTCTGTCTACGAGAGACTCATTTCAACCTAAAGACACATGCAGACTGAAAGTGAAGAGATAAAAACCCACTTATTATTCAAATGGAAGTGAAACAAAAGCTGGGGTAGCATTACATACATTGGAGAAGATAAACGTTATTATTTAAAAAAATTTTTTTATATTTTATTTATTTTTGATAGAGAGAGACAGAGCACAAGTGGGGGAGGGGCAGAGAGAGAAGGAGACACAGAATCCAAAGCAGGCTCCAGGCTCCAAGCTGTCAGCAGAGCCCAACGCAGGGCCTGAACTCACAAACTGAGAGATCATGACCTGAGCTGAAGACGGACGCTCAACCAACTGAGCTACCCAGGAGCCCCAGATAAAATAAACTTTAAAACAAAGAGTGTAACAAGAGACAAAGAAGTATACTATATAATCATAAAGGAAACAATCCAACAAGAAGATAGAACATTTATAAATATTTATGCACCCAACATGAAAGCACAGAAATATATAGAGCAGCTAATAACAAACTTAAAGGAGGTAATTGGTAGTAATATAATAACTGTAGGGGACTTTACCACCCCACTTACATCAGTGGATAGATCATCTGAACAGAAAATCAATAAGGAAACAGTGGCTTTGAATTACACATTGAACCAGAAGGATCAAACAGATGTATTCAGAACATTATATCCTAAAACAGAATACACATTCTTTTCAGGTGCACATGGAACATTCCCCAAAACACATCACATATTAGGCCACAAAACAAGCCTCAACAAAATCAAAAAATATCAAAGTCATACCATACATCTTTTCTGACCACAATGCTATGAAACTAGAAATCAACCACAAGAAAAAATGTGAAAGGACACAAATACATGGAGATTAAATAACATGCTACTAAATAATGAATGAGCCAACCAGGAAATCAAAGAGGAAACAAACAAACAAACAAAATACATGGAAACAGGGGCGCCTGGGTGGCGCAGTTGGTTAAGCGTCCGACTTCAGCCAGGTCACGATCTCGCGGTCTGTGAGTTCGAGCCCCGCGTCGGGCTCTGGGCTGATGGCTCAGAGCCTGGAGCCTGTTTCCGACTCTGTGTCTCCCTCTCTCTCTGCCCCTCCCCCGTTCATGCTCTGTCTCTCTCTGTCCCAAAAATAAATAAACGTTGAAAAAAAAAAAATTAAAAAAAAAATACATGGAAACAAATAGATGAAGACACAACGGTCCAAAAATCTTTGGGAAGTAACAAAAGCTGTGCTAAGAGGGAAGTTTACAGCAATATAGGCCTAAGAAAAATCTTAAACATCCTAACCTTATATTTAAAGGAGCTAGAAAAAGAACACATAAAACAGTAGAAGGAAGGAAATAATAAAGATTAGAGCAGAAAGGGGTGTCTGGGCGGCTCAGTCGGTTAAGCATCCGACTCTTGATCTTGGCTCAGGTCATGATCTCATGGTTCATGGGTTCAAGCCCTGCATCAGGTTCTGTGTGACAGTATGGAGCCTGCTTGGGATTCTCTGTCTCCCCCTCTCTCTGCCCTCACCCACTGGCATGTGCTTGCTCTCTCAAAATAGACAAACTTAAATTTTTTTTAAAAAAAAGATTAGAGCAGAAATAAAATAGAAACTAAAATACCAATAGATCAATATAACCAGGAACTGGTTCCTTAAAAAGACCAGCAAAATTGGTAAGCCTTTAGCCAGACTCATCCAAAAATAAATAAAAAAAGAGAACTCAAAATCACAAATCAAGGTGGAGAAATAACAACTGATACCACAGAAACATGATGTTGTGGTTCATGAGTTCATACCCCTCATCAGGCTCTATGCTCCCAGAGCAGAGCCTGCTTGGGATTCTCTCTCTCCCTTGTTCTCTGCCTCTCCCCTGCTCACACTCTCTCAAAATAAAGAATGAAACTTAAACAATTTTGAAAAGGACTATAAGAATATGAAAAATATTAGGCCAATTGGACAACCTAGAAGAAATGGATAAATTCCTAGAAACATATAACCTCTCAAAACAATTAGGCAGAAATAGAAAATTTGAACAGACTGATTACCTGCAAAGAAATTGAAAAACTAATCTAAAAACTCCCAACCAGACCAGATGACTTCACAGGCAACTTCTACCAAACATTTATTTAAAAAAAAAAATTTTTTTTTAACGTTTTATTTATTTTTGAGACAGAGAGGGACAGAGCATGAATGGAGGAGGGGCAGAGAGAGAGGGAGACACAGAATCGGAAGCAGGCTCCAGGCTCTGAGCCATCAGCCCAGAGCCTGATGCAGGGCTCGAACTCACGGACCGCGAGATTGTGACCTGAGCTGAAGTCAGACGCCCAACCGACTGAGCCACCCAGGTGCCCCAAACATTTAAAGAAGAGTTAACACCTATACTTGTCAATTTATCCCCCAAAATACAAGAGGAAGGTAAGCTTCCAAATTCATTTTATGATGCCTACATTACCTTGATTCTAAAACCAGATAAAGACACTAAAAAAAAGTTCACTATAGGCCAATATCTCTGGTGAACACAGATGCAAAAGTCCTCAATAAAATATTAGCAAACAGAACTCAAAACAATACATTAAAAAAATGAGTCATCACAATCAAGTAGAATTTATTCTTGGGATGCAAGGGTGGTTCAATATTCACAAGTCAAAGAACGTGACACATCACATCAACAAAAGAAAGGATATGGGATGCTGGGTAGTTCAGTTGATTAAGCATCCGACTTCGGCTCAGGTTATGATCTTACAGCTTGTGAGTTCAAGCCCTACATTGGGCTCTGTGCTGACAGCTCAGAGCCTGGAGTTTCAGAGTCTGTGTCCCTCTCTCTCTCTGCCCCTCTCCTGCTTGCACTCTACACACTATCTCTCTCTCAAAACTAAATAAACATTAAAAACAAAAACAAAAACAAAAACAAAAGAAAGGATACAAACCATATGACCATTCAATAAATGCAGAAAAAGCATTTTAAAAAGTACAACATCCATTCATGATAAAAACTCTCCACAAAGTATATTTGGAGGGAACATACCTCAACGTAATAAAGGCCATATATGAAAAACCCATAGCTAACATCATACATGATGGTGAAAAACTGCGAGATCAGGCACACAACAAGGATGCCCACTCTCACCACTTTTATATAACATAATACTGGAGGTCCTCACCATAGCAATCAGACAAGAAAAACCAATAAAAGCACCCAAATTGGTAAGGAAGGAGTAAAACTTTCACTATTTGCAGATGACACGATATTCTCTGTAGAAAACCCTAAAGATTAGCAAAAAACTACTAGAACTGATAAATGATTTCAGTAAGGTCCCAGGATACAAAATAAATGTATAGAAATTCATTACATTTCTTGGGGCGCCTGGGTGGCGCAGTCGGTTAAGCGTCCGACTTCAGCCAGGTCATGATCTTGCGGTCCGTGAGTTCGAGCCCCGCGTCAGGCTCTGGGCTGATGGCTCAGAGCCTGGAGCCTGTTTCCAATTCTGTGTCTCCCTCTCTCTCTCTGCCCCTCCCCCGTTCATGCTCTGTCTCTCTCTGTCCCAAAAATAAATAAACGTTGAAAAAAAAATTAAAAAAAAAAAAAAAAAAAGAAATTCATTACATTTCTATACACCAATAATGTAGTAGCAGAAAGAGAAATTTGGAAAACAATCCCATTTGCAATTACAGCAAGAACAATAAAATACCTAGGAATAAACTTAATCAAGGGAGTGAAAGACCTGTACTCTTAAAACTATAAAACATTGATGAAAAACATTGAAGATGACACAAACAAATGGAAAGATATTCTATGCTCATGGTTGGAAGAACAGATGTTATTAAAATGTCTATATTACCCAAAGCAATCTATAGATTTAATGCAATCCTTATCAAAATAACAAGAGCATTTTTCACAGAACTAGAACAAATAATCCTAAAATTTGCATGGAACCACAAAAAAGACCCCAATAGCCAAAGCAACCTTGAAAAAGAAGAATAAGAGTACCTGGGTGGCTCAGTCAGTTGAATGTCTGACTCTTGATTTCAGCTCAGGTCACGATCCCAGGATCATGAGATTGAGGTCCACGCCGGGCATGGAGCCTGCTTGGGATTGATTCTCAACCTCTCTCTCTCTGCCCCCTCCCCAACTCATGAGCTCTCTCTCTCTAAAACAAAAACAAAAACAAAACAAAAAGTTTTAAAAAAGAACAAAACTGGAGATATCAGAATACTAGATTTCAAGTTATACTACCAACCTGTAGTAATCAAAGCAATGGAACAAACAGCTCAGAAATAGACCCACAATTTTATGGTGAATTAATCTTCGACAAAGGAGGTAAGAATATGCAACAGGAAAAAGATGGTCTCCTCGAAAGAAAGAAAGAAAGAAAGAAAGAAAGAAAGAAAGTCTTTTCAATAAATGGTGCTGGGAAAAATGGATAGCTACATGCAAAAGAATGAAATTGGACCACTTTCTCACACCATACACAAAAATAAATTCAAAATGTATTAAAGACCTAAATGTGAGGCCTGAAACCATAAAAATCCTAGAAAAGAGCATAAGCAGTAAGGTCTCTGACATCAGCCATAGCAACATTTTTCTAGATATGCCTATTGAGGGGACAAGGGAAACAAAAGCAAAAATAATCTGTTGGCAATATATCAAAATAAAAATCTTCTGCGCAGCAACAGAAATGATTAACAAAATGAAAAGGCAACCGACTGAAAGGGAGAAGATATTTACAAATGACATATCTGATATACATCCAAAATATGCAAAGAACTTATACAACTGAACACTCAAAATATAAATAATCCAATTAAAAATGAGAATACATGAACAGACATTTCTCTAACACAGATATACAGATGGCCAATAGACACACGAAAAGATGTTCAATATCACTCATCATCATAGAAATGCAAATCAAAACTATAATGAGATATCACCTCACAACTACCAGAATGGCTAAAACCAAAAACACAAGAAACCATAAGTGTTGGCAAGGATGTGGAAGAAAAATACCCCTCCTGCAGTGTTGGTGGGAATGAAAACTGTTATAGCCACTGTGGAAAACAGAATGGAGGTTCCTCAGAAAATTAAAAATAGAATTATCCTGTAATTCCACCGCTGGATATTTACCTGTAGAATTTAAAAACACTAATTTGAAAACATACATGCATCTCTATGTTTTGCAGAATTATTTCCAATAGCTAAATTATTGAAGCAATGTAAGTGTCTATTGATAGATGAACAGATAAAGAAAATGTTGTGTATTGGATGGAATATTATTCAGCCATAAAAATAATGATATCTTGCCATTTGCAACAATATGGGTGGATCCAGAGGGTATAATGTGAAGTGAAATAAGTCAGATAAAAACAAATACCATATGATTTTCCTCCTAAGTGGATTTAAGAAATAAAACAGGGGCACCAGGGTGACTCAGTCGGTTGAGCGTCTGACTCTTGATTTCAGCTCAGGTCACAATTCCAGAGTTGTGGGATCAAGCCCCACATCAGGCTCTGTGCTAGGTGTGAAGCTTGCTTAAAATTCCCTCTCTCTCCCCCCCTACACTTCTCCCCTGTTTGCGTGCCCTCTCTAAAATAATAATAATAATAATTATAATAATAACAATAATAATGATAATAATTTTGAAAATAAATACAGAAAAAAAGAGACAAACCAAAAACAGACTCTTAACTATAGAGAAGAAACTGATGGTTACTAGAGGGGAGGTAGGTGTGGGGATGGGTGAAATAGGTAAAATAAGAATATACCCCTATTGCGCTGAGCAGTGAGTAATGTATAGAATTGTTGAATCACTATATTGTACACCTGAAACAATATAACACTATGTTAATTATACTGGAATTAAGATTTTAAAAAATTAATGTTTAAAATTCACTAAAGGGAATCCATGACAAATTAGAGAATGCATAAGAATGGAACATCAATCTGGAAGACAGGGTGGTGGAAATCATCCAAGCTAAGCAGCAAGAAGAATTTTTTACGATGAGGATAGGTTAGGAAACTCCTGGAACAGCATCAAGCACACTAACATTCACATTATAGGCATCCCCAAAGAAGAGTAAAGGGGGCAGAAAACTTATTTAAAGAAATAATAGCTGAAAACTTCCCCACCCTGGAAAGGTAAATAGATATCCACTTCTAGGAATAACAGAGAGCCCCAAAGAAGATAAACACCAAGAGGTCCACACAGAATAATTAAAAAGTAAAAAAATTAAAGAGAATCTTAAAACAACAAGAAAATAGCAATTAGTTATGCACAAGGGAATGCTCATACAGCTATCAGCTGATTTTTCAGCAAAAATTTTGCAGGTGAGAAGGGAGTGGCATGATGTATTCAAAGTGTTGAAGGGAAAAACCTACAACCAAGAAATACTCTATCCAGCAAGGTTAGTGTTGAAAATTGAAGGAGAGATAAAAAGTTTCCCAAACAAAAGTGAAAGGAGTCCAGCACCACTAAACCAACCTTTCTAGAAATGTTAAAGGGACTTCTTTAAGAAAAAAAAGGTCATAACTTGAAGAAAATTATAAAAAGGAAAAAATTTCGCTGGTAAAAACAAAGATAGTAATCTTTGTAAAACAAAGAGGTAGTAATCACTTATAAACCTACTATGAAGGTTAAAAAACAAAAGCAGTCAAATCAACTATATCTACAAAAATTTGTTAAGGGAGGGTGAATCTGCAAGATAGCAACATAGGAAAACCCTGAACACACCTCCTGTGTGAACCCACCAAATCTACACCTATATATAGAGTAATTTCTCCTGAAGATGAAATGAGGGCAGACTGAACAGCTTTTGCACAACAAGGGATGGAGGGATCACACGGAGAGTGGCAGGAGAGATGGAGACACAGGGACTCCACACTGATGCCGTGAACCACAGTGAGGAGGACAGTATGAGAAACCTGGAGCAGATCCCTCTGCCGGGAGCTATAGGGAGAAAGCCATGGTACAAAAGGGCAACCAGAATATGAAAGAATTTACTTTCAGTGGGGGACCTGCGAGATGCTTTCCAGGGTTGGAGGGGCTGGTGAGTGCCACTGTTTACATTCCCCCTCCACCTTGACAGTGCAGACAAAACAAGGAATGAGTGCTCTAGCCAACCTGCTGCTTCAGGGGGTTCTGGCCGCTAGTGCACATGAGCTCTGGCAGTGCTGGGGCACAAAACAAGAATCCATGAGTTAAAAGGAAACTAGAATATAAAGGAACTAGCCCTAGAACTTCTGCCAAAAGATGGGGGAGCTGCTGGAATGCTCTCTGGTGTTGTAGGTGCTGGTGAGCATCAGTGTTTTCATTTTTCTTCCACCTTGAAAGCACAGACAGAAGCAGGACCTGGGCTGTCTACCTGGCCTGCCATCTCAGTGAGTCCCAGGCTACTATCCAATGCCAGCTCCAGCTGCTCCTCCAAGATGGCTTCCAATACCTGTGCCCACCAGAGCTCGGCTCTCCCACCACTGTGGTGACAGTGTGGTATACACTGAGAAATCACCAGAAAGCACCCACGATATATCAAGCCATCCCATCAAGGCTACACAGGTACAAATCATCCTGGGACATCCCAACCCACACTAGCTTCAGCTCCAGATGAATCATCAGAGCACCTCCTGTGTGGAGTTCCCCAGGAACTCCCAGGCTGCACTTGTGTCAGCCTCAGTTGTTTTGCTAGGACACTTCTGGCATGGAGTACCGTGAGATTACCTGGATTGTGTCCACCTCAGGTCCAACCATCTCACCAAGGTGCCTCCAACATGGGGCACTCTGGGATTGCTGGTCCAAGCATGCACTGGACCAGACATCCCACCAGGGCACCCCCTACAGAGAGCACCCTAGGACTCTCCCCTCCATGGCCTGCACCCACTTCAGTTCGGTGACCCACCAGGATGCCTTCTGTACGGAGGGCCCTAGAACCACCGACCACACAAATGCTTTAGCTACAGCTATCCTGCCAGCTATCCTGCATCTTTTTCACAGAGCACCCTGGACGCAGTGGCCAGTGCTTGCTTCAGCTCCAGCCATGTCAACAGGGTGACCCCAATGCAGAGTGCCCTGTGACCCCAGCCTGCACTTGCTACAGCTCCAGCCAGCCAAAGAAGGTAGGTACATATAGTATACACAAGGGAAGTTCCTACACAAGGCCATTCTTTCAAAAGTAGGAGACTAGCTATTCTAATTCATAGAAACACAACAAATCAACAACATGAGATAAAAGGAATATGCAAAAAATGAAAGAACAAGACAAAACCTCAAAAAAGAACTAAATGAAACAGAGATAAGAAGTCTACCAGAAGAAATGTTCAATGTAATTGTCATAAAAACTCACCATAATGGAGAGAAGAACTCAGTGAAATTTTCAAAAAGAGAGACGGGGCGCCTGGGTGGCGCAGTCGGTTAAGGGTCCGACTTCAGCCAGGTCATGATCTCTCGGTCCGTGAGTTCGAGCTGCGCGTCAGGCTCTGGGCTGATGGCTCAGAGCCTGGAGCCTGTTTCCGATTCTGTGTCTCCCTCTCTCTCTGACCCTCCCCCGTTCATGCTCTGTCTCTCTCTGTCTCAAAAATAAATAAAAAACGTTGAAAAAGAAAAAAAAATTAAAAAAAAAAAGAGAGAAACTATGAAGAATCAAGGCTGAAGAATATAATAACTGAAATGAAAAATACACTGGAGGAAATCAAAAGTAGCATAGAAGATGCAAGAAAAAACAAGCAGTCTGGAAGACAAGGTAATGGAAAGCACCTAAGCTAAAAAGAAATAAGGAAAAAGAATTTAAAAAGATGATAGGTTAAGAGCCTTCTAGTATAACATCAAGTGTAATGGCATTTGCTTAAGAGACAGGAAGAGAGAAAAAAAGAGGTAGAAAATATATCTGAAGAAATAATAGCTGAAGAATTTACTACTCTGGAAAAGGAATGAGACATCCAGGTCCAGAAAGCACAAAAGGCCCCAACAAGATGAACGCAAGAAGGTCCACACCAAGACAAGTAAAAATTCAAACATCAAAAATTAAAGAGAATATTAAAAGCAGCAAGTGAAAAACAACTAGTTATGTACAAAGGAACCATAAAGCTATCAGTTGATTTTTTTTTCAGCAGAAACTTTGCAGGTGAGAAAGGCTGAAAGAAAAAAACCTACAACGAAGATTATCTATACAGCAAGTTATCATTCAAAACTGAAGAAGACAGAGTTTCCAAGACAAAAGTTAAATAAGTTAATCACCACTAAATTTACTAGAAATGTTAAAGGTCTTTAGGCAGAAAAGGCCATAACTAGAAAAAAATTATGAAAAGAAAAAAATTTCATGAGTAAAGCAAACATAAAATAAAGGAAATAGAATAATCACTTATAAATCTGGTATGAAGGTCAAAAGACAAAAGAAGTATAAGCAATTATGTCTAAAAATTAGATAAGAGGGGTGCCTGGGTGGCTCAGTCAGTTAAGTGTCTGATTCTTGATTTCAGCTCAAGCCATGATTTCACACTTCGTGAGATCTCTGACAGTGCATAGCCTGCTTGGGATTCTGTCTCTCTATCTCTGCCCCTCCTCTGCTTACTTGCTCACATGCACGCCCTCTCTCTCTCAAAATAAATAAACATTAAAAAATTAGTTAAGAGGCTCATGAAATAAAACATAGAACATGACATCGTGAAAATAAAATGTAAAAGAAGGGGTGAAATTAAGTGTTTTTAGAATGTGTTTGAACCTAAGTGACCATCAACTGAAAGCAGACTGCTATATACAGTGTTATACGTGAACTTCACAGTAACACAACCTAAAAACCTATAAGAGATAGACACACGCGCGCACACGCGCACACAAAAAATCCAAGCATAACACAAAGGAAGTAATTAAATCATAAAGGAAGAGAACAAGAGAAGGGAAAAAGAACAATGAAGAACTACAAAACAATCTGAAAAGGATGAACAAAATGGTACATACTTACCAATAATTACTTTAAATGTAAATGGACTAAATGCTTCAATCAGAAGACAAAGGGTGACTAAATGGATTAAAGAGAAAGACTCATCTACTTGCTGCCTACAAGAGTCTCATTTTAAACCTAAAGACATACAGACCAAAAGTGAAGGAATAGAAAAAGATACCCCATGTAAATGGAAATGAAACAAAACCTGGGGTAGCAAAACTTACATCAAACCAAATAGACTTCAAAACAAAGACTGTAACAAGAAACAAAGAGGATAAAGGGGAATAACTTCAACAGGAGGCTATAGCAATTGTAATTATCTATGCATCCAACACAGGAACACAAAAATACATAAAAGCAAATGTTAACAGACATAAAGGAAGAAATTGACAATAACACAATAATACTAGGGGACTTTTAACACCCTAATTCCATCAATGGATAATATCATCCAGACATAAAATCAATAAGAAAACGGTGGCTTTAAATGACACATTAGACCACAAGGACTTAACTGATATACACAGAACATTCAATCCAAAAATAGCAGAATATACTTTTTTTTTTTTTGAAGTGCATATGAAATATTTTCCAGCATAGATCATATGGTGGGTCACAAAACAATTCTCCCAAACTTTGAGAAGAATGAAAACATATCAAGCATCTTTCCCAACCACAGCAGTATGAAACCAGAATTACAAAAAACAAGACAAAACAAAACAAAACGTGGAGACAAATGAAAATGGAAACACAATGTCTCAAATCCTTGGGACACACCAAAAGCAGTTTTAAGTTTATAGTGACACAGGCCTATCTCAAGAAACAAGAAAAATCTCAAATGAACAGTCTTACATATCAAGAAACTAGAAAAAAGATGAACAAACAGAGCCCAATGTTAGTAGCAGGAAAAAAAATACCAAAGATCAGAAAGGAAATAAATGAAGACTAGAAAACAATACAAAACAAAAAACTATTACGAAGGATCAATGATACCAAGAGCTGGTTCTTTGAAAACATAAAAAAAAAAAAATTGATAAAACCTTTGACCAAGCTCCAAGAAAAAAAAAGGAGAGAAGACTCAAATCAGAAATTAAAGAGAAGTGACTGACACCACAGAAATTCAAAGCATTAAAGAAAAGTACTATGAAACATTACATGCCAAAAATTGGATAACAAAGAAGCAATGAATGAATTCCTAGAAACATAGAATCTTCTAAAGTAGAATCAGGAAGAAATAGGAAATATAAACATATCAATTTCTAGTAATGAAATTTAATTGATAATCAAAAGATTCCTAAAAGTCCAAGACCAGATGGCTTCACAGGTGAAGTCTATCAAGCATTGAGAAGTATAGGCATTAATTGTTCTTTAAAACTATTAAAAAAAAACAGAAAGAAGAAAAATTTCCAAATTAACTCTTTAAGGCCAGCATTATCTTGAGACCAGAACCAGAGAAAAACACTACAAGAAAACTACAGGCCAATATCCCTCATGAACATAGTTGCAAAAATCCTTAACAAAATATTAGCAAACTGAATATAATACATTACATTATATTGTAATGAATCAACAATACATTAAAAGGATCATTCACTGGGGCGCCTGGGTGGCTCAGTTGGTTAAGCATCCGACTTTGGCTCAGGTCATGATCTTGCGGTCTGTGAGTTTGAGCCCCGTGTCGGGCTCTATGCTGACAGCTCAGAGCCTGGAGCCTGTTTCAGATTCTGTGTCTCCCTCTCTCTCTGACCCTCCCCCACTCATGCTGTCTCTCCCTGTCTCAAAAATAAATAAATGTTAAAAAAAAAAATTAAAAAAAAAAAGGATCATTCACCAAGGTCAAGTGGGACTTATTCTGTGTATGCAAGGATGGTTTGATACCTGCAAATCAATCAGCATGATATATCACATTAACAAAACAAAGGATAAAAACAATATGATCTCAATAGATGCAAACATAGCATTTGATAAAATTCAACATCTATTTATGATAAAACTTCTCATAGCAGTGGGTTTAGATGGGACATGTCTCAACACAAAACAGGCCATGCATGATGAATCCATAGTAATATCATACTCATTAGGGAAAAAACAAGAGCTTTCCCCTAAGATCAGGAACAAGACAAAGATGTCCAAAAGGGCTAGTATCCAAAATCTATAAAGGGCTCACCAAACTCCACACCTGGAAAACAAATAATCCAGTGAAGAAATGGGCAGAAAACATGAATAGACTCTTCTCTAAAGAAGACATCCAGATGGCCAACAGGCACATGAAAAGATGCTCAACGTCGCTCCTCATCAGGGAAATACAAATCAAAACCACACTCAGCTATCACCTCACACCAGTCAGAGTGGCCAAGATGAACAAATCAGGAGACTATAGATGCTGGAGAGGATGTGGAGAAACTGGAACCCTCTTGCACTGTTGGTGGGAATGCAAATTGGTGCAGCCACTCTGGAAAACAGTGTGGAGGTTCCTCAAAAAATTAAAAATAGACCTACCCTATGACCCAGCAGTAGCACTGCTAGGAATTTACCCAAGGGATACAGGAGTGCTGATGCATAGGGGCACTTGTACCCCAGTGTTTATAGCAGCACTCTCAACAATAGCCAAATTATGGAAAGAGCCTAAATGTCCATCAACTGATGAATGGATAAAGAAATTGTGGTTTATATACACAATGGAATACTATGTGGCAATGAGAAAGAATGAAATATGGCCCTTTGTAGCAATGAGGATGGAACTGGAGAGTGTTGTGAAATAAGCCATACAGAGAAAGACAGATACCATATGTTTTCACTCTTATATGGATCCTGAGAAACTTAACAGGAACCCATGGGGAGGGGAAGGAAAAAAAAAAAAAAAAAGAGAGAGAGGTTAGAGTGGGAGAGAGCCGAAGCATAGGAGACTCTTAAAAACTGAGAACAAACTGAGGGTTGATGGGGGGTGGGAGAGGGGAGGGTGGGTGATGGGTATTGAAGCGGGCATCTTTTGGGATGAGCACTGGGTGTTGTATGGAAACCAATTTGACAATAAATTTCATATATTAAAAAAAATTAAAAAAAAATACAAAGATGTCCACTCTCACTATTTTTATTCAACATAGTACTGGAAGTCCTTTCCACAGCAGTCAGACAAGAAAAAGAAATAAAAGACATCCAAATTGGTAAGGAAGAAGTTAAACTGTCACTATTTGCAGATGACATTACATACAGAAAGTCCTAAGGACTCCACCAAAGGCAAAAAATCTTTTTTTTTTTTTTTAATGTTCATTTTTGAGAGAGAGGGAGACACAGAATCCAGGCTCTGAGCTGTCTTGAGCCCATGGACCACAAGATCATGACCTTAGCTGAAGTTGGACGCTTAACCAACTGAGTCACCCATGTGCCGCCCCCCCCCCCCCCAAAACCTATTAAAGGTGAAAAATGAATTCAGTAAAGTTGCAGGACACAAAGTTAATATATGGAAAAATGAAGCATTTTTATGAACTTATAGCAAAGGAGTACAAAGAGAAATTAAGAAAACAATGCCATTTACAATTGTACAAAGAATAATAAAACACCTATGAACAAAGTTAACGAAGGAAGTGAAAGGCCTGTACTCTAAAAACTAGAAGATACTGGTGAAAGAGATTGAAGGCTACATAAATAGAATAGTATAGCATGCTCATGGACTGGAAGAACTAATAGTTAAAATGTCTGTACTATCCAAAGCAATCTACAGATTCAATGCAATCCCCAAAATACCGATGGCATTTTTCACAGACTAGAACATGTAATCCTAAAGCTTGCATGGAACTACCAAAGACTCCAGATAACCAAAGCAATCTTGAGAATGAAGAACAAAGCTGGAGGTATCTCAATGCCAGATCTCAAGATACACTACAAAGTTATAGTAATCAAAAACAGTATGGTACTGACACAAAAACAGATACATAGATCAATGGAACAGAATAGAAAACACATGCTTATATGGTCACTTAATGTATGACAAAGGAGGTGAGAACATACAAGGGGAAAAGACTCTCTCCAATAAAAGGTGCAGGTAAAACTGGAGAGCTAGATGCAAAATAACAAAAGCGGGCCATTTTTTTTTTAATTTTTTAATGTTTATTTATTTTTGAGAGAGAGACACACAGAGTATGAGCAGGAGAGGGTCAGAGAGAGAGGGAGACACAGAATTCGAAGAAGGCGCCAGGCTCCGAACTGTCAGCACAGAGCCTGGTGTGGGGCTCGAACTCACAAACAGTGAGATAAGACCTGAGCCCAAGTCAGAAGCTTAACCAACTGAGCCATCCAGGCGCCCCTGGACCACTTTCTTGCATCAGACACAAAAAACAACTAAAAGTAAAGACCTAAATGTGAGACCTGAAACCATAAAACTCCTAGAAGAAAGTAAAGGCAGCAAACTTTTGACATTGGCCCTAGCAACATTTTTCAGGATATGTCTCCTTGGGCAAAGGAAACAGAAGCAAAAATAAACAACCACACCAAAATAAAACCTTTTGTAAAGCAATGGAAACCACTGACAAATGAAAAGTCTACCTACTGAATGGGAGAAGACATTTGCCAATAGTGAATCTGATAAGGGGTTAATATTCAAAATATATAAAGAACTTACACAACTCAACACCAACTCCCAACCCCCCATACACACATATACAAAACAGAATCTGATTAAAAATGGGCAGAGGACCCAAATAGACATTTTTCCAAAGACGACGTGTAGATGGCCAACAGATACATGAAAAGTTGCTCAACATCGCTCATCATTAGGGAAAAGTACATCAAAACCACAATGAGGTATCACTTCACACCAGCAGACTGGCTAGGATCCAAAAGACAACAAAAAACACAAGATGGCAAGGATGCAGAGAAAAATAGCCCTTGTGAACTATTGGTGGTGAAACTACCGTGGAAAAGAGTATGGTGGCTCCTCAAAGAATCAGAAATATCATCGAATCCAGTAATTCCACCCCTGAGTGTTTATCCAAAGAAAATGAAAACGCTAATTTGAAAAGATATATGCAGCCTTATGTTTATTGCGACATTATTTACTATAGACAAGAAGTAAAAGGAAGTAACCTAACTGTCCCTTGATGGATGAATGGATAAAGAAGATGTGCTGTTTATACATACAATGGAAATATACATACAATGGAATGGTAGCCATAATAAAGGATGAGAGCCTGTCACTGGGAACAGCATGGATGTACCTGGAGGGTAATGCCAAGTGGAGTCAGACAGAGAAAAAGAAATACCACATGTTTTCACTTAGACGTGAAATCTAAAAAACAGAACAAATGAACAAGAAAACCAAAACTAAATAGCTTCTCTTCCCCCCTCCCCCCCATCCCCCAAAACCTCCCAAATAAACCCATAAATACAGAGTGAAACTGGTGGTTGCTGGAGGGGAGACAGGTGGGGGAGGGGGAGGGATGGTGAAATAGTTGAAGGAGATTAAGAGATACCAACTTTCATTTATAAATTAAATAACTTATGGGATGAAAAGGGCAGCATATCATCAATGATACTGCATGAATGCTGTGTGATGACAGATGGTGGCAACACTTATGGTGATGAGCACTGAGTAATGAACAGAATTGCTGACTCACTAGTTGTGCATTTGAAAGGAATAGAACATTGTATGCAAGTATACTTATATTTATTTTATTAAGTTTATTTATTTATTTTGAGGGGGGCAGGGAAGAGGCAGAGACAAAGGGAGAGAGAGAGAATCCAAGGAGGCTCCATTCTCAGTGCAGAGCCCGACACAGGGCTCAAACTCACAAACTGTGAGATCATGACCTGAGAGGTGATCAAGAGTGCAGCACTTTGGGCACCTGGGTGGCTCAGTGGGTTGAGCATCCGACTTCAGCTCGGATCATGAACTCGCAGTTCCTAGGAGGCTTGTGAGTTCGAGCCCCCCATCAGTCTTGCTGTGAGCCTGTCAGCGCAGAGCTGGCTTCAGATCCTCTGCCTCCCTCTCCCTGTCATCCCCCTGCTTGTGCTCTCCCAAAAATAAATAAATATTTTAAAAAAAGAATCCTAATCTAGGGGTCAAAAAAAAATAATAATAGATATTAGAAAAACATTTAAAACTAAACCATACTGAAAACACTGCATATCAAAACTAGTGGCATTAGCTAGTGTTTCCAGAGAAATTTCCAGATGGATTAAAAAATCTAACCATGAAATTGTAAAATGTTTTATAAGAAAATGTAGAAATATTTCTTATGGCATCAGAGGTAAGGAAGAGCAGGCTATAAGAAGCAAAACCTAAAAAATAAAATGATAAATTTGATATTAAATTTATAAAGAAATAATTAAAAGGCAAAATACAGACTAGAAGAAGGTACTTCCCAGGGCATATAATTGACAATTAGCCTACATATGACAAATTCCTAGAAAATAGTAAGAAAAAGATAGGCAACCCTATCAAAAATATGTGAAGGATAAGAACGGGCATTTCCCTAAGGAGAAAAATATGATTGGTTTGAAGAATCTCCACCTTACTAATAACCGGGAAATGCTAATTTAAAAAACGAGATATATATTTTTACATACCCATAAATTTTGCAAAAAATTAAGACGCCTGATAATACACTGAGGTGGTAAGACTGATGGAATCAGAAGACTTATACTTTGCTTGTTGGAATATAAATGAGTGGACTTGGAGAGGAACTTGGCAGTTCTACTTAGGTCTGCAAACAACGATGGAGACATTTGTAAGTGTTTGCTCTAGAGAAGCCCTTTCCCATCTTCATTAGGACACGTGCACCAAGATGTTTACTGGGTCACTAGTGGTCATCCTAGAAATGTGGATGGAAATGACTCAACTCTACCTTGGTTGGGGAATGGGTAAGTGAACTATGGATTGCTGTAAAGCAGCAAAGCCAGAGAGAAAGAACTCCACCTGCAACACATTTAAATATCAAAAAAAAAAAAAAAAACCCAACAACCAAACATGCAAGGAAAGAGCAAGTGGCAACACGCTACGCATTCCATTATAATAATTTATGTAAAAAACACACTGAAACTGAAATATACATCATTAACAGAAACAGACATCTATCAAAGTGTAGAAAAGTCAACCAGGGCTTAGAGCGCAGTACTTAACCCAGTAACCGATACTACATACCAAAGCTACGGGGCCTTCCCAAAGCACCTGCCCTCCTCTTCCGAGAAGGGCCCACAGTGCTCAGCCTCGCCCTCTCCTCCCGCGGGGACCTGCTCCCACGCCCCCGCCTTCCTTTCTCTTTCTCCTGGAGGATTCTCCCTGCACCCCGACATGCCCAGGAGGCCCCACCCTAGAAAGAAAACAAGTCTAACTTCCCTTGACTCCACAGGTCCCTCCAGCTACCGTCTGCTGCCTCCCCTTCTTTTTACGCCTACAGGCTTCTAAGAGGAATTGTCTACACTCGCCCTGCTGCTCACACCCTCCTCTGCCTATCTCCCTCGGTGCCTCTGCTTTCCGGTTTTGGCTCCTATCTGCACCCAGCGTCTTGTCTGCCAAGGTCCCCCGTGACCTCTGGGGGCCACGTCCAAGCCCTGCTGCCCCTGACTTCCGCAGCTCGAGCGCCTGCCTCTTCCCCAGTCCCCGCGGTGCCGCACGCTCCTGGAGCATGCTGCAAGCTCCCACGCTAGGGCCGGAGTCGCAGTCGTTCCCTCGCTCCTCCTCCTGAGCCCGCCGCTCACACAGCATCCCGCCCTCCTCCACCACCGCTTCTCTCCCTTCTGGACCTCTCTCGGCCAGAGCTTCTCAGCCCTAGCGGTGCACTACAATCGCCTGGGAAGCTCGCTAAATGCGGGAGCCCAGGCCGTTTGCATCGGAGCCCGCAGGGGAGGGGCGGGGTCGCTGAAGTCTTTTATCCCAGGTCTTTCTGACGCCCACTTTCCCTCCCTACCTGATTCCTCTGCGGAGCTCGGGCTGCCAGTGTGAGAGCTCCACCTGGCGGCTCTCTCAGGACGTACGGTGGGATGCAAAGAAACTTAACTTGTAAAATCTGGTGAGCTTATTAAAGAAATCTGTGGTTGCAGTTAGAGTAGGTCCAAGGGACTCGCTCCCCTCCCTCCCGCCCCCGTCACGGTTCTTCCTAATCAAATAGCAAACCCTCCACAATATACGGGGCACTGTTTTAAGTGCCTCCCTACAATCATATGACATGGATATAATTCCCATTTTACAGACAAGGAAACTGAGACACAAAAACTTGCCGGAGGCCATGCAGGTAGCAGGAACTGACATCACAAACCCAGACAGTCTGGCTCGGCTGTCCACACATAAGCATAGTGCTGGGGGCAGGAGGCTGCTGCCTTCACTGGGCACTGAGGATGGCAAGGTCGGCTTCTTTGACTGGGCACATAGTGTGGCGCAGGGATAGGCAGGCAGATGACAGCCTGCCATCACCAGAAACATCTGGTGTTACAGCCAGCCTCAGTTTTGGGGAGAGGCAGTTACAGACAGAAATATAAAGGGAGCAGTAAATGAGATTGTCAGGTGTATCTGGGATGCTTAAAAGACAAATCTGATCCTGTCATTCTGCTAGCAAACAGTAAAATTATTAGTGGCTCTCTGAGAAAAAGCCCAAATCCTCGGCCAGACCTCGAGTTTCTCCTCCGCCTGGCAGCCCTCCTTGCTTTGCTCCCCTCAGTTGAGCCACACTGGCCTTGGCTGTTCTCCCTTGAACAGTCCCGTACCCAGTTTCAAACGCCCCAGACTCGAACACTTTACCCGGATAACGACTCACCCGTCAGGTTTAAGCTCAAATGCCGGAGTCCCTCCGCTTGGGACCCGCAGTTCCTCCCCCATGTCTCGGTCCAGAGCAGTCAGATGCGCCTGCTCGGCCCCAGCGCTCAGATGAGGAGGGGGCGGGAGGCTGCGGCTCCAGGCAAACTCAGGCGAGGAGCCCTGTGGCTCCCTTCGCCCCCTGCGCCCAGGTGCGCCCGCGTGCGCCCAGGTGTGCCCAGCGGGCTCTGTCGCCCCCTGGCGGCAGCATCGGATCTACACGCTGGTCCTGCCAACCGGCCCTGAGAGGCCTGGCGCCGACCGCCAACCCAGGAGAAGAGGCGCCCCCTTGTTCCTCTGGCCCTGCCACTTAGCTGGCTTCCACTAGGAATTTAGGGAATTCCTGGAAAAAGCAAGGTCGGAACTGGAGGCGGGGCTTCCCGATACGGATCCCGCCCATCTCAGGCCCCGCCCCTTCAGTTTCCTAGGTGGTTAACCAGGTAGGTCTTCATCAGATCGCTGATGGATGCAAGTCCTCACTCCTGCAGCTTTACAGTAAGGGTTATGCAAATCACCTTTTTTCTTTTGATACATGGCGGCTGATCGTTTCTATGTGCCAGGGACTGGGAATGCTGCAGGGAATAAAACTGACAAAAAGCCTGCCTCTTGGAGCTTACAGTCTAGTGTGGAGAGGCTGATAATAAAATGCATAGGCTTTAAAAAGCATGGTATATTAACAAGTCCTTGGGGGAAAATGAAACAGGAAAAGAGGATAGGGACTTTGGGAAAGAGGGCTGCAAATTTAAGTCGGGCGATTTGGGAAGGCTTCCCTGACAGGGAGCGAGTGATTAAAACTTGAAGAGGTAGATATCTGGGCACAGAGCCTTCTGGTGGAGCAAACAGCAAATGCATAGATGTGTTCAAGGGATTCAAACAGGCCAAGGTGCTAGAGGCAGGGGTGGGCAGAGCACCTGGGATGAGGCCAGGGAGGAAACCCTCATGAGGAGGGGGACTTTTTCTCTAAAAGGAAAGGAGAAAGAGGAGGGGGGAAGGGCTTTCCACCCCGGAGGAACAGGATTGATACACAATAACTGAATCTCCGTGGTTGTTGCTATGGAGAACACACTGGAGAAGAGTGGTGGGGCCAGTACCGGTGGTAGTGGTGGAGGGGTGAGGAGTGGCTGGATTTCAGATCTAAGTTGAAGCTAGAGAGGATACGATTTGCTGCTGGATTGGATGCGGGGTTTGAGGGAAAGTCACAAGTTTCTGAACTTCCGGAAGGATGCAATTATCTGGGATGAGGAAGGGTGTAGGAGAAGCAGGTTTGGGGACAGGGAGATGAGGAGCTCCCCTTGGACATGTCCAGTTAGAGCTGAGTTTTGACCTATCAGTGGTGATGCTGGTTAGATGCCGATTGGTTAAAGAGACGGGAATGCATGGGAGGGCAAGGCTGGAAATCAAGATTTGGGAGTCATGATGTAGAGATGGTATTTAAAGCCTTGGAACTGGATAACATCATCCAGAGAGTCAGTGTGGAAAGAAAAGAGCAAAGGCATGTGTGTGGGGGTGGAGGGGGAGCAGAGGAGACTGGACAGGAATAGTTGGGGTGGTGACAGAAAAACCAGGAAGGGGGAGCCCAAGAGCCAAGTGGAGAGAGTGTTTCACAGAGGAGGAGATGGTCAGCTGTAGCAAATGCTGATGGCACAAAACGAAGACTGCAAAGTGACCACTGGATGTAACAACGTGGATGCCACTAGTGACCTTAGAGCAGTCTGGGTGAATGGTGGGGGTAAAGCCTAACTGGAGTGGGTTCTAGAGAGAGCCAGGAGAGAGGAGTTGGAGGTGAGTCTAAACAAACCTCCGACAGTGTTTGCTTTAACATTTTTTAAAATGTTTATTTATTTGTTTTAATGTTTATTTATTTTTGAGAGAGAGACGGAGCACGAGTGGGGGAGGGGGAGAGAGGAGACACAGAATCGGAAGCAGGCTCCGGGCTCTGAGCTGTCAGCATGGAGCCCGACGCCGGAAGGCACAAACCCACAAACTGTGAGATCATGACCTGCACCAAAGTCAGACGCTTCACCCACTGAGTCACCCAGGCACTCCTGATGGTGTCCGCTTTAAAGGGAAGGAGAGAGATGGGGTCATGACTAAAGGGGATGGGAGGCACCCAATTACAAGAGAGAGAGAAACATTGATGCGAGAGAGGCGAGAGTTGCTGACACAATATCCTATGTTGGAGCGCTTGATTTTCCAGGAGCGAGTACACTTTATTCATAGCAACCAGAGAGAGAACAGATATGTGTGCCAAGATGCAACTTGTGGAAGTTCTCCCTGCCCCCCCCCCACGATTTTTTTTTTTTAACTTGTGAAATGTATTTATAGAAAGGCACACAAAACACATGTGTACCATTTTATGAATAAAGTAAGTACTTATGTAACCATCACCCAGGGCAAAAAAAAAAAAAAAAAAAAAAAGGACATTGTTAACACCCTAAAAAATCTTTCCAGTGATCCTCTCCAATCAGAATCCTTTCCTAGATGTAACCACCATTTGGTCTCACTGATAACAGTTTAAATATTAATTTTACCACCTAAATGTATGCCTAAATCATTTTGGGCTGCCATTTAACTTCATTTGATTTTTAAAAACTTAATCCCCCCCCAGCTTTATTGAAGTATAACTGACAAATAAAATTGTAAGATGTTTATTCATTTATCTATTTATGTATTTACTGAAGTACTCTTGACATGCAATGTTATGTTAGTTTCAGGTGTACAGCCCAGTGATTTGCTCATTCTAGACATTACTCAGTGCTCGTCTTGTGAGACATGTAAAGTGTACAATATTATGATACGATACATGTATACGCTGTGAAAGGTATCCCTTTGAGTTAACACATCCATCACTACATTTATTTATTTATTTATTTATTTATTTATTTATTTATTTAAATAATATTTATTTATCCATTATATATATCCATTAATATATAATTAGTATTAATTATTAATATATATATTAAATAAATAATATCCACCTAGTGTGGAGCCCAGTGTGGGACTTGAACTTAGCGCCCTGAAATCAAGACGTGAGCTGAGATCAAGAGTCAGATGCTCAACTGACTGAACCATCCAAGCGTTTTGTATTCACTTTTTTGTGTGTGTGAGAACACTGCATTTCTCCTCTTCCATCAAGCTTTAGTTACAGAAAGCAGTGTGATCAGGTACAGTCACCATGTTACACAACAGACTCAGATCTTACTCATCTTATAATTGAAAGTTTGTACCCTTTTGTCACCTCTCTTTCCCCCAGGCCCAGTCCCTGCCTGGCGACCAATTTTCTACTCTTTGTTTCTAGGATTTCGACTTCTTTTTTGTTTTGTTTTTCATTCCACATAGAAGTGAACCCATGCGATATTTGTCTTTCTCTGGCTTATTTAACTTCATTTTTTAAAATGTTTATTTATTTTTGAGAGAGACAGAGCACAAGCAGGAGAGGAGAAGTGAGAGAGAGGGAGACACAGAATCCGAAGCAGGCTCTAGGCTCTGAGCTGTCAGCACAGAGCCCGATGCGGGGCTCAAACTCTTGAACTGTGAGATCATGACCTGAGCCCAAGTCAGCTGCTTAACTAACTGAGCCACTTAGGCACCCCTAACTTCATTTTTTTAAAGTTTATTTTTATTTATTTTTGAGAGAGATATAGAGAGCAAGTGGGGGAGGGGCAGAGAGAGAGGGAGACAGAATCCCAAGCAGCCTCCATGCTGTCAGCACAAAGCCTGATGCAGGGCTTGAACTCACAAACAGGGAGATCATGACCTGAGCTGAGATCAAGAGTTGGGTGCTTAACTGCCAGGTGTCCCTTATTTAACTTCATTTGAATGGAGCCCTACTACATATAGTCTTTCTGTTTTGTTTTGTTTCCATTTCTTTTGTTCAACGTTATGTTTCTGAACATCATATCTTCTTTTTTTCATGATCTGTGATTTTGTTTTTAATTATCTTAAGCTTTATCGTATAATTTACAAATTTGTGCTGATGATATATCTCCTCTACTTTAATCCTTCTAATGAGCTGGCAAAAGCACCATTACCAATCGTGCGTATGCGGTAATTCTGCAGTTGTGTTCCTGAACAGCTGTTTAGAAGACAATCCTGAATTGTAACTTAGTCTGACTTAGTAAAGAATTCAGAAGCCAAGTTTGCTACTATAACTTGCCACACTGAATTTTAAAAGCATTTTAGCTTATAGAGTATCTGTAAAATGTGAGAAGTAGTAAATATTCTTTATGTAATATTATACATAAACCATACTAAAATGCCTTTCATTAAGCAAAAGGCAACATTTTAGATGCAGGGAATTTTAATTAAATTGGCACAGTTAAGATCAAAAAGATAAAGTGGACATTGCCAGCCTATCTTCAGCCCTTACCTTTAACAGGCTAATGAACACAACCTGAAATACAGCTAAATCTTGCTGTTCTATGAGACAGTGAAAGGTTTCCTCAGTATTTAAATATATTAATATGACCAGTTACATAAATCTAAATATAAAACCAATCTCTGATAGGTTTAGAGATGGCATTTACCATCTCTATGAAAGGACGAATATTACTGATCAATTCCAATCCTTTTATTTATTTTTTTAAAGATTTTATTTTTAAGTAATCTCTGCACCCAACGTGGGGCTCGAACTTACAACCTGAGTCAAGAGTCGCCCACCAAGTGAGCTGGCCAGGCTCCCCTCCAATCGTATCTCTAGAAGGGGAAACCAGTGACAGCACTTGCTGACTCAGAATTACTATCAACGTTCAAAAAACTGATCACATGCATTTAACCATAAGCCAATCTTATTTAAATCAGGACTGTCCAAAAGAAATATTTTGTCAGCCATTCATGATCTGGATTCTGGTGTGTGAGATCAACTTAAATACGGTACACATAAAAGGAATCATGAGACATTTTTGTTTTGTAATAAATAAGGCAGTGGCCAACTTTACTCCTTAGCAGCTCCTGAGATAAGCTGTCAAATCTGCCCTCTCTCCTCTCTTCTTAATGCCAGTGAAGATGCCATTTTTGTTCCAGGGATGTACTTCTTGGGATTCTCCAATATTCCATCAGTGTCTCTTCTCCCAAGTAATGCCTTTGTTCTTCATGGCATCCAGGTAAGAAAATCCAGGGGCTTGAGGTGCCCGGCTGGCTCAGTCGGTTGAGTGTCTGACTCTTGATTTCGGCTCAGGTCATGATCTCACAGTCGTGGGATGGAGTCCCACATAGAAAAAAGAAAACCTAGGGGCCTGGACTGCCTTTTGTCCAAAGAAACCATGGAGACTTGGCCCAGTCTTGGGCTTGCTTCCCTTTTCCACAGTATGGCATTGGGCACACTTCTGAACAAAAAATTTGCCCTTCTCAACATCACCTGTTTTTAAGTTGCTCTTTCTTCACGCATGAAACAAAGGTGGACATCCTGCTCTCTAAGCATTCATATTTTCTGTAGTTTTAGCTTATCTATGTGTCTGTCGTTTGTGTACACGTGTGGAAGTGTCTCTAGGGGATAGTGGAATGGCTGGGCAAGGGCCTAGTGTATCCTCAGCTTGGATAGATGGTAGCAAACTGTTTCCAGAGTGGATATACAAATTTACACTCTGGTAGTTTGGTGGATGTCTGATGGTTTCTTGTTCCAGTTTTAATTTGCATTTCCCTCATCATTGACGGATTTCCTTTTTTGAAAAGTGCCTATTCAAATTTTTTGCCCCCTTTTCTATTGGGTTGCTATTTCAGTTCTTTATTGCTGCATGAAAAACCACTCCAAAACTTAATGATTTAAATAGCAGCAATAATTTACTTGGCTCATGGATCTTTAATTTGAGCAGGGTGCAGCCTCAGCTGGGATGTTTCAACGGCTGCTCTTTGGACCGGCTGGAGAATAGCTTCCTCACAGCATCAAAGACTCAGGGCAATCAGACTTCTTACATTGTAGCCAGTTTCCCCCACAGCAAACATTGCAAGAGGTGTAGGTGGAAAATGCAAGGCTTCTTTTGATCTAGTCTTGCACAACCGAGCAGCAGCGTTCTATTTGTCAAATGCCGGGTGCCTGACTGGCTCAGTTGGTAGAGTGTGTGGCTCTTGATCTTGGTGCTGTGAATTCAAGCCCCACTTTGGGTGTAGGGTTTACTTAATATTTGTCAAACGAGTCACTAAGGCCAATCTAGATTCAAGGGAATGGGGAATTAGATGCCACCTTTCAATGAGAGGAACAGGAAGAATTTATAATCATTTTCATTTCCTGCAGTTGTAGAGCTTTTCTTATTGAAAAACTCCTTCCTACTAAGGAGGTCTGTATATATTTTGTATTAGTCCAATGTCAGTTACATGTTTTGGGATGAGCTCTTCCATCATGGCTTTCTTTTCACTCTTTTTATCTCCGCCCTGCTTTGTGGCTAATGCTTTTTGAATCTTGTTTAGGAAGTTTTTCTCTCCCTCTGAGTCGTGAAAATATTCTCTTAAAAACTTTCTAACTTTCTGGGGCACCTGGGTGGCTCAGTAGGTTAAGTAACCAACTTTGGCTCAGGTCGTGATCTCGAGGTTCACAAGTTGGAGCCCTGCACTAGGCTCTGTGCTCACAGCTGAGAGCCTGGAGCCTGCTTCTGATTCTGTGACTCCTTCTCCCTCTGCCACTCCCCTGCTGCCACTCTCTCAAAAAAATAAATAAACATTAAAAAAAAACCTTTCTAAACTTCTAAAAGCTTTCTAATTTTGTCTTGCTTATTTAGGTATTTAATTCACCCAGAATTTACTTTAGTGTGTGGTGGTGAAGTAGTAGTTTTTTTTCCCCCATATGTTTATTTAGTTTAGGTACCATCTATGAGGAAGAATAAAGTTTCCCCACTGCTCTGTGGTCCACTTTGCCAGATATCAGCTGTTTGTTTCTGTAAGTGTTCTTTCTGGGCCCTCCATTCTGTTCCACTCTATTTGTCCTCAGCTCCTGAATACCAATGAGCTTCTTTTGCATTGTAATAGGTCTTACTATCTGGTGGAGTAAGTTTTCCCATCTTGTTCTTTAAGGGTGACTTAGCTGTGTTGGGCCTTTACACTTCCCACAAATTAAAAAAAAATTTTTTTTTTTCAACGTTTATTTATTTTTGGGACAGAGAGAGACAGAGCATGAACGGGGGAGGGGCAGAGAGAGAGGGAGACACAGAATCGGAAACAGGCTCCAGGCTCTGAGCCATCAGCCCAGAGCCTGACGCGGGGCTCAAACTCACGGACCGCAAGATCGTGACCTGGCTGAAGTCGGATGCTTAACCGACTGCGCCACCCAGGCGCCCCTTCACTTCCCACAAATTTTAGAATCACTTGACAAGCTCCACCAAAATATCTGCTGGGATTTTTTTAAAAATTTAATTTAATTTTTAAATTTACATCCAAGTTAGTTTGCGTATAGTGCAACAATGATTTCAGGAGTAGATGCCTTAATGCCCCTTACCCATTTAGCCCATCCCCCCTCCCACAACCCCTCCAGTAATCCTCTGTTCTCCATATTTGAGGGTCTCTTATGTTTTGTCCCCCTCCCTGTTTTTATATTATTTTTGCTTCCATATGAGTGAACTCATATGATATTTGTCTTTCTCTGAGTGACTAACTTCGCTTAGCATAATATTCTCTAGTTCCATTCGTGTAGTTGCGAATGGCAATATTGCATTCTTTTTGATTGCCGAGTAATACTGAATTGTATATATACACCACATCTTCTTTATGAATTCATCCATTGATGGACATTTGGGCTCTTTCCATACTTTGGCTATTGTTGATAGTGCTGCTATAAACATGGGGGTGCATGTGTCCCTTCGAAACAGCATACCTGTATCCCATGGATAAATGCCTAGTAGTGCAATTGCTGGGTCGTAGGGTAGTTCTATTTTTAGTTTTTTGAGGAAACTCCATACTGTTTTCCAGAGTGGCTGTACCAGTTTGCATTCCCACCTCTGCTAGGATTTTGATTGGCATTGACCCCTACTCCATACTTAGTCTTTCAATATTTATTGATCATATGTTTTTGCCATTATTTAGGTACTCCTTTATCCTTATAAATAGATTTCTACTTGCCCACTTTTTGTCTCCCCCCCCCCCGCTTTCTTAATATTTATTCACTTTTGAGAGACAGAGAGTGTGAGCAGCGGAGGGGCTGAGAGAGATGGAGACACAGAATCAGAAGCAGGCTCCAGGCTCTGAGCTGTCAGCACAGAACCTGACACAGGGCTCAAACTCACGAACCACAAGATCATGACCTGAATCAAAGTCAGACGTTCAACTAACTGAGCCACCCAGGCACTCCATTTTTTGTCCCATTTAATCCATACGTTTTTCATAGTTTTTGGTATGACTATAAATGTTATCTCTTTTTTCTCTTTCAATCCGTTACAATGTGGTGAATATCACTAATTGATTTTCTAATGTTAAACCAACTGTCATTCCTAGAATAGACCAGATTTAGTCATAATGAATTATCCTCTTTGTATATTGTTGGATTTTATTGGCTAATGTTTTGTTTAGAATTTTTGTGTTTACTTTCATGAAAGTAATTGACTTGTAATTTTTATTTCTCTCTCTTTGTGAAGTTTTAGTATTAAAGTTAGACTGTCTTCATAAATAAGCTGGGCTATGTTTTCTTTTTCTTTTTTTTTATTCTCTGGAAAAGTTTTTGTAATATTGACATTATTTCTTTCTTAAATGTTTGGCAGAATTCACCAATGAAGCTATTTGGGCCTGGAAGATTTACATTTCTTTTTTTTTTTTCCTTTTTTTTTTTTTAAGTTTATTTATTTGAGAGAGAGAGGGAGACAGAGAGAGAGAGAGAGAGAGAGAGAACACAAGCTGGGGAGGGGGAGAGAGAAGGAGAGAACAGAATTCCAAGCGGGCTCCACAGCATTAGCACAGAGCCTGATGTAGGGCTTGAACCCCAAACCACGAGATCAGATCTGAGCTGAGATCAAGAGTTGGACACTCAACCTACATTTCTTTAATAATTATAGCACTATTCAGACTTTCCATTTTTTTTGGTATAAGTTTTGGTAATTTGTATTTTTCAATGAAATTTATCCATTTCATCTGAATTTTCAAATATGTGTTCATAATATTTCCTCATTATTTTTATTGTCTATAGGATCTTAAGTTTCTCTTCTTAGTCTTGGGTATGTGTGTGTGTGTGTGTGTGTGTGTTCTTTCTCTCTCTGTCTCTCTCTCTCTTTCTCTCCCTTTTTGATCAGTCTTACCAGGGGTTTTCAACTTTATTAATAATTTCAGAGAACCAACTTTTGGCTTTTTTAAAAAAAACATCTCTATTGTTCTATTGTATGTATTGTATGCTTGCTTTATATATTATTAATTTATACTCTATATTATTTTCTTTACTTTTTTGAGTTTTTTACTTTTCTTTTTCTAATATTTGAAATGGATGCTTTCTCATTAATTTTCTGCCTTTCTCCATTCAAGACTATATAAATCTTTTTCTAAGTACCCTAAGGACTATTTTTGACAGAAGCACAAATTTTGATATGTAGTATTTTTGTTGTTATTCTGTTCTAAGTATTTCTAATTTCCATTTGTCTTTCCCTTTTTGTCCACTGGGCTGTTTAGGAGTAGATTTCTTAATTTTCAAATACATGGAGGCTTTCTAATTATCTTTTTGTTATCAGTTACCAAGTTAATTGCATCATTTTCAGAAATTATGTTTAATACTATTTCAGGTAAGCATGATCTTTTTGTAAACGTTTTATGTGTGTTTGAAAAGAATGTGTAGTTTGCTCTCATTGGTGCAGAGTTCTATATGTGTCCATTAGATCAAATGTGTTAATAATAATATTATTCAAATTGCCTACTTCTTCACTGAATTTTAATGATTTTGACTGCTTTTTCTATTACTGAGAGACGTATGTTAAATTCTTTCATTATGATTTTGGATTTGTCTATGTGTGTTAAAAATTCTTTCATTATGATTTTGGATTTGTCTATTTCTTTTTGTAGATCTATAATTTTAGGTTTTTTATATTTTGAGACTCTGTTATTCAGTACATATAAACTTAAAATTGTTATATCTCTAGGGTGACAGAATAGATAAAAAGCCAAGACCCATCTATATGCTGCCTATAAGAGACTCATTTCAGACCTAAACACATATGCAGATTGCAAGTGAAGGGGTGGAGAAACATTTGTTATGCAAATGGTTGTGAAAAGAAAGCTAGAGTAGCAAAACTTATATTGGACAAAATAGACTTTATTTTAAAAAAAAATTTTTTTTTCAGCGTTTTTAAATTTATTTTTGGGACAGAGAGAGACAGAGCATGAAGGGGGGAGGGGCAGAGAGAGAGGGAGACACAGAATCGGAAACAGGCTCCCAGCCATCAGCCCAGAGCCTGACGCGGGGCTCGAACTCACGGAGTGCAAGATCGTGACCTGGCTGAAGTCGGACGCTTAACCGACTGCGCCACCCAGGCGCCCCTGGACAAAATAGACTTTAAAAGAAAGACTGTACTAAGAGACAAAGAAGGATGCTATATAATGATTAAGGGGATAATCCAACAAGAAGATATAACAATTGTAAATATTTATGCAGCTGACATGGGAACACCCAGATACTTTTTTTAATATTAAATATAATTTATTGTCAAATTGGTTTCCATACAACACCCAGTGCTCATCCTAACAGATGCCCTCCTCAATACCCATCACCCACTTTCCCCTGGGAGCACCCACATACTTCAAGCAGTTAATAACAAGCATAAAGGAAGTAATTGATAGTAATACAATAATAGTAGGGGACTCTAACACCCTACTTACAACAATGGACAGATCACCCACCCAGAAAGGAAATAGTGGCTTTGAATGACACATTGGACCAGATGGATTTAACAGATATATTCAAAACATTTCATCCTAAGACAGCAGAATACACATTATTTTCAAGTGCCCACGTACATTCTTTAGAATAGATTGTGTATTAGCCCACAAAACAAGTGTCAACAAATTTAAAACAGTGGAAGTCATACCATGAATCTTTTCTGACCACAATGGTATGGAAGTAGAAGTCCACCAGAAGAAAAAATCTGGAGAGAGCACAGGTTAGTGCTGGAGAGAGTCAAGGTTAAATAGCATGCTACTAAACAATGAGTAAGTCGATAGAGAAATCAAAGAAGAAATAAAAAATTATATGGAAACAAATGAAAATGAAAATTCAACAGTCCAAAATCTTTGAGATGGAATAAAAGCTGGTCTAAGAGGGAAGTTTATAGCAATACAAGCTACCTAAAGAAGCAAGAAAAATCTCAATCTAACCTTATACCTAACAGATCTAGAAAAAGAACAAACAAAACCTAAAACCAGTAGAAGGAAGGAAATAATAAAGATCAGAGCAGAAAGAAATGAAATAAAAAGTAAAAAAACAGTAGAACAAATCAATTACATCAGGAGCAGGTTCTTTGAAAATATCAATAAAATTGACAAACCCTTAGCCAGACTCAGTTTAAAAAGAGAGACAGAGAGAGAGAGACAGAGAGAGAGAGGACTGAAGTAAATGAAATCAGAAATTAAAGAAGAGAAATGACAACTGACACCACAGAAATACAAAGTATTATAAGATAATTTATGAAAAATTATGTGCCAACAAATTGAACAGCGGAGAAGAAATGGATAAATTCCTAGAAACATATAACCTCCCAAAATTGAATCAGGAAGAAATAGAAAATTTGAACAGACCAATTACCAGCAATGAAATTGAATCAACAATCCAAAACTCCAAACACACAAAAGCCCAGGACCAGGTGAATTCTACCAAACATTTAAAGAAGAGTTAATATCTATTCTTCTCAAATTATTCCAAAAAAAATAGAAGAGGAAGGAGAACTTCCAAATTCATTTTATGAGGCCTGCATTATTCTGATACCAAAATCAGAATAAGATGTTACCAAAAAAAAAAAAAAAAAAAGGCATTACAGGCAAATATCTCTGATGAACAGAGATGCAAAAATCCTCAACAAAATATTAGCCAACAGAACAGAACCCAACAATACATTAAAAATCATTTACCACAATCAAATGGTATTTATTCCTGGGATGCAAGGATGGTTCAATATTCACAAATCAATCAATGTGATACATCATATCAGTAAGAAAAAGGCTAAGAACTATAGGATCATTTCAATAAACAAAGAAAAAGTATATGACAAAGTACAGCATCCACTCATGATAAAAACCCTCCACAAAGTATGGTTAGAGGGAAAATACCTCAATATAATAAAGGCCACATATAAAAACCCCACAGCTAACATCATCCTTAATGGGGACAAACAGAGCTTTTCCCTTAGATCAGGAACAAAACAAGGATGTCCACTGTCACTACTTTTATTCAATATAGTACTGGAAGTCCTAGTGACAGCAATCAGACAAGAAAAAGGAATAAAAGCACCCAAATTGGTAAGAAAGTAAAACTTTCAGTATTTGCAGATGGCCTGCTCCTCTCTATAGACAACCTTAAAGACTCCAACAAAAAACTATTAGAACTGATAAATGAATCCATTAAAGTCACAAGATACAAAATCAGTGTACCAAAATCTGTTGCATTTCTATACTCTAATAATGAATCCACAGGAAGAGAAATTAGGAAAAGAATCCCATTTACAACTGCACTAAAAATAATAAACTACCTAGGAATAAACATAACCAAGGAGGTGAAAGGAGGTGAAAATTATAAAACACTGATGAAAAAAATTGAAGATGACCCAAAACAAATGGAAAGATATTCCATGCTCATGGGTTAGAGGAACAAACTGTTAAAATGTCTATACTACCCAAAGCAATTACAGATTTAATGCAATTCCTATCAAAATACCAATAGCATTTTTCACAGAACTAGAAAAAATAAACCTAAAATCTGTATGGAACCACAGAAGACCACAAATAGGAAAAACAATCTTGCAAAAGAAAAACAAAGAAGGAGGTATCACAATTCCAGATTTCAAGTTATACTACAAAGCTGTAGTAATCAAAACAGTATGATACAGGCACAAAAATAGACACATAGATCGATAGAACAGGATAAAAAGCCTAGAAACAAAGCCACAATTACATGGTCAATTAATCTTCAATAAAGGAGGCAAGAACATTCAATGGGAAAACGACATTCTCTTTAACAAATGGTGTTGGGAAAATTGGACACCTACTTGCAAAAGGATGAAACTGGACCACTTTTTACACCATACACTGAAATGGATTCAAAATGGATTAAAGACCTAAATGTGAGACCTGAACCCATAAAAATCCTAGAAAAGCACACAGGGAGTAGTTGATTCTTTGACATCAACTGTAGCAGCATTTTTCTAGATATGTCTCCTGAAGCAAGGAAGCAAAAGCAAAAATAATCTGTTGACACTACATTAAAGTAAAAAGTTCTGTGCAGCAATGGAAACCATTAACAAAATGAAAAGGCAGCCTAGTGAAGGAAGAGATATTTGCCAATGGCATATCTGATAAAGGGTAAGTATCCAGAATATATAAAGAACTTACAGAACTCAACACCCCAAAACCCAAATAATCCAATTAGAAATCGGGCAGAAAACATGAACAGACTTTTCTCCAAAGAAGACACACAGATGGCCAACCAACACATGAAAAGATGCTCAACATCACTCATTTATCAGGGAAATGCAAATCAGAACTACAATGAGATATCACCTCATGCCTGTCGGAATGGCTAAAACAAAACAAAACAAAACAAAACAAAACAAAACACAAGAACAAGTGTTGGGGCGGATGTGGAGGAAAAGGAACCCTCTTGCACTGTTGGTGGGAATGCAAAGTGGTGCAGCCAAGTTGGTGGAAAACAGTAAGGAGTTTGCTCAAAAAGTTAAAAATAGAACTACTCTATGATCCAGTAATTGCACACCTGGTATTTACCCTCCCTCCCCCAAATACAAAAAAATAAATTCAAAGGGATACATGCACCCTTATGTTTACTGCAGCATTATTTCCAATAGCCAAATTATGGAAGCAGCCCAAGTGTCCATTGATAGATGAATGGATAAAGAAGAAGTGGTAAATATACACAATGGAGTATTCTTCAGCCATAAAACACAATGAAATTTTGCCATTTGCAACAACATGGATAGAGGTAGAGAGTATAATACTAAGTGAAATAAGTTAGAGAAAGACAAATACCATATGATTTCACTCATATGAGGAATATAAGAAACAAAACAAATGGAGCTTTTAAAAAAATAGAGCTATTATGTTTATTAGTGGCAAGAAATATAACTCATTTTAGCATGCTTTATCATTCACAACATTCATGGTACCTAAATACACTGGATTGAAATATTATTTGGACAATTCAGTTATGTGTTTCATACTTCCATACATTAAACAGCATTTTGTATGATTAAATAGAAAAAATTTCAACAAAATTAATTTTCAAATCAATTTTGAGTAAAACAGCCATCACAGAAATGCAGAACTGAACATTTATCCAGAACTTCTTGATCTTCCCAAACGGAAAATCTGTACCCATTAGACAACTCCCCCACCTCCCTCCCCCCAGCTCCTGGCAATGACCAGCCTACTTTCTGTTGTTATGAATTTGACTGCTCTAGGAAGCTCATTTAAGTGGTATTATACAGTGTTTGCCTTTTTGTGATTGGCTTATTCACTTCACATAATGAACATCATCCACAATTCTGATAAACATCATCAGAATTTCCTTCCATTTTAAGGCTGAATAACATTCCATTATTCAGTATACGTATTATATATATTCAATAAATATATATAACACCTTTTGTTTATCTACGTATCTACCAAATGGACATTTGGGTTGCTTCCTCCTTTTGGCTATTGTGAAACTTTTTTTTTAATTTTTATTTTTGAGAGAGAGAGAGAGGGAGAGAGAGCGAGTACTCACAAGCTGGGGAGGGGCAGAGAGAGAGAGAGAGAGAGAAGGAGACACGAATCTGAAGCAGGCTCCTGGCTCTGAGCTGTCAGCACAGAGCCCGACATGGGGCTCAAACTCACAAACTGCGAGATCATGACCTGAGCTGAGGTTGGCTGCTTAACCCACTGAGTCACCCAGGCGCCCCTGTCCTTCTGGCTATTGTGAATGCTATGAACATTGGTATACAAATATCCCTTTGAGATCCTGCTTTCAATTCTTTTGAGTATATACCCAGAAGTGGAATTGCTGGACCACATGGTAATCCTTTTTTTTTTTTTAAGTCTGTATTTTGCGAGGATTTTTTAAATTGAGATATAATTGACATACTAGTTTCAGGTGTGCAACTTAATGATTCAAAATAATCACAATAAGTCTAGTTAACATCCATCACCACACATAATTACAAAGTTCTTTTTCTTGTGTGGTGATTCTATTTTTAATTTTTGAGGAACTGCCATACTATTTTCCAAAGCGTTTGCACTTTTTTTACATTCCCACCAATGGTGCATAAAGATTCCATTTACTTCACATTCTTGCCAACATGTGTTATTGATTGATTGATATTTTTTTGATCCTATGGGTGTGATGTGCTATCTCACTGTGGTTTTGATTCGCATTTCCCTCATGACAAAGCTGTTGAGCATCTTTCACATGCTTATTAGCCATTTATATATCTTCTTTGGGGGAATGTCTGTTTAATTCCTTTTCCCATTTTTTCAAATAAAAATAATTTTTTAATGTTTATTTTTGAGAGAGAGAGAGAGAGAGCGAGAGGCAGAGTGTGAGCGGGGAAGGGGCAGAGAGAGAAGGAGACCCAGAATCCGAAGCAGGCTCCAGGCTCTGAGCTGTCAGCACAAAGCCCGATGCGGGGCTTGAACTCACAGACTATGAGATCATGACCTGAGTTGAAGTCGGAAGCTTAACCAACTGAGCCAGCCAGGCATCCCCCTTTTCCCATTTTTTAATTGGGTTGTTTGTTTTTTGTTGTTGAATTGTAGGAAAGGGTTTTAGGCAGGATGTCATAATTTGATCTGTGGTTTGGAGAGAACTGAACTTTTGCAGTAACCAGGTTGAGAGACGATGAGAGCCAGAGCCGCCAGCTGTGGAGGAAGAACACTACACACAGTGCTCTTCACAAAGGCTCACCTGCACCCCCTTCCTGCTCTGGATCTTGGGTGGCCTCAGATGAGAGCGACCCAGGCCATTTCCTTGGATTCTGGGGCAAGCTTAGATCCTAGCCTTTGGAAGCTCCCAGGAGAGGCTCGGAGTAGTCCCAGGTCCATAGGAAATCAAGGGTTTCAGTCCTTCCACGTGGCCAAGCAGAGGAGGGGTTTATAATTGGTGCTATAGGACACCTGTCTGCTGTTCTGCAGAGGTCGCCTGGCCTTGGGAGGAAATCGCAGAAAGTGACACTATGTTGGGACATAGAAAAGCAAACTCTCCCAGTCCCCTTTCTGACTAGCAAATGGTTCAAAGGGCTGTAGAGCCAGACTGCCTGAGTTCAAATCCTACTCTGCCACTTACTAGCTGGGCAAGTTACATAACCTTCTAGTACCTCAGTTTCCCCCTCTGCAAAATGGGAATAACTAGCATGCCTTCCTAATTAAGGACTGGGTGAAGATTAAATGAGTTAATGTGTGTAAAGTATTACCACTGTGCCTGGATCATAGTAAATGTTGGCTATTACTGTTATTTTCATTGAGACCAGGGTTGTCTGGTTTCTGACCAACAGCCCAGTTGCTCTCAGCTATCCCAGGTCCTGTTCCCCCCTCTCTCCAGTGACCTCTTGCGGTTCGCAGCCGGGCCTGCTTCCCCAGCCGCCAGCAGGGGGCAGCATTGCACCACGGCTGCCTCTGGGCGGCGCAGTAGGTCCAGCCTCGGAAGCTGGGAGCTCCCTCGCACTGTCCCCTCTGTCCCGGCGGCGCCGTGAGCAAGAGGGCTCGGTGAGCGCGGTCTCTGCTGGACGCCGGGCTCCTCTCCTGGCCTGGCATCTCTCCTTCACCTGTACGAGGCTCTTGGCCCCCGTGACTTCCTTATTTCTCTGCCTCTGTGCAGCCCGGAGGAGCCCTCGCGTGCTCTGCTTCCCATGCACCATCTCCCCATCTGTGAAATGGGAGGAATAGCACAGTGTCCTAGGGCCTGGCTCAGGCCGGCTGCAGAGTGACGGGCAGGAAATGTTTTAACCTCCGCCACGGCTTTCCGTAGAAAGTAGGCTAGACAGGGCTGGCGTCAGGCTGGGGGTTATCTGGGCAAGTGCGACCAACTGAGGGAAAGTGTGGCCATGAGGGTGTACACACTGGCTTTTGGTCCAGTCTGTGGCTGGTTGTGTGGTCCTGAAGAGAGCGCTCATCTGGGCGTGAGCACATGCCATTCTTGAACCTGCTCAGCGCCTTTGCTTGTCCTTCCTGGAATGCTCCCCTGTTTGCTCTTCTAACCTACTCTGTGCTCCTCAGAAGTTTTTTAACAGCCTCCTAGGTCTCCCAGGGCCTGGCATCAGCTTCCCTTTGCTCCGACATCAGTCCTGGCCCTGCCTGTGCCAGGCTCTGGGCCTCGCACCAGGACTCCTATCTGTCTCACGTGGCTCTTAGTAGTGGACCACAGGAGTGGCCTGGCATGAGTTAAAGAAGGTCTCAGGTCAGTGATCCCTGTCCTGGGGTCTCAAGGACTCTAGGGGTCTAGCCCTTGGCTGCCCTCCCTCATAGTTCCTGGAGGGGCTTGAACACTGGCCAAGGGGACCCCACTGTCACCATCTGTGGTCACACACCTCTAGCAGATGATGACAGATGCAGTTCACCTTCTTTAGGAACCTGGGACAGGAAAAGACCTGTCAAAGAGCCATGAACTGACAGAGAGCACTCAGTGACCCCAGTGAGCGGGAAATGCACATTAAAACAACTTTGAGACCCAACTTTTCACTTACCAAAATAAGCAAAACACAAGAAATTAACAATGCCTAGTGTTGTGAAGGTACAGAGAAACATTTTCATAAATCGGTCATGGAAATGTAAATTGGTTTTAAAAAACAGCTTTTGAGGGCAATTTTAGAAATACATATTAAGAGATTTAAATTATGCATAACCTTTCTAGGCATTTATCCTAAAAAAAGTAATTGCATAAAAGCTGAACATGCCTGTATAAGTACTTTTACAGGGGCATTGTTTATAATGGTAAAAGTGGGAAAAAGCCATCCCACAGCAAGTGACTGGTTAAATAAAGTATGATAGGTCTGTGGACTAGAATTGCAATCTGTCATTAAAAATCATGTTTTCAGAAAACAATTTCATGGCGGGGGAAGTGCTCATATTAGAATGTTCATTCAGTTATTAATTAATTCATTGATTTCACTAACATTTATTTAACATCTAGACATACCAGACATTGTTCTAGATACAGAGAATACAATTATAAACAAGGTAGACGCTATTCTTCTTCTCATGAGGCTTATCTTCTAGAGGGAGGAGACAAACAATAAACAAGCAAAAATTAAATAATTTCAGATAGTGGTACTTCTGTCTGCTTCTATTTAAAAAAAATATCTGAATAGAAAAAAGCACAGAGGAAACACTCATAATGTCAACAGTGGCTATGTCTGGCTGGTGATATCAGTTAGGATTTGTATTACAAATAACTGAAAATTTACTGCAGTACCTTAAATAGTCAAAGGCTTAACTGTCTCATGTGTCCAAAGCTGAAAAAGCCTACCATTTTCATCCGGTGGTTCTGCCATCCTGGGATGAGGCTGTCAGTCCCACGCTTGGCTTCTCAAGGTCACCAGATGGCAGCCTCTCTTCTGGATCTCCCATCCACATTCCAGGTTGGAGAGAAGAAGGGGGAGGAGCCAACTTTTTCCCCTTCGAGGCACTGCCTTTTTATTACCCAGGAGCAGAGCTTCAGCCAATGTCTCATTGGTCAGAAAGAGTCACATGGCTGCTTTTAGCTGAAGGAGGTTGCAGAAGAACATGGAAGTGGTGTGATGAGTGATTATAATTTTCTTCTCCATGTCTTCTGGCATTTTCTAAATCAAGCCAGACCCTAAAACAAGCTTTTGCATAGAGGATAAAAGGGCTTTTTGGGGTTTAAAAAAGGGAGTAGGGGTAGATTGCTACATGGGACACAAGAGCAGAGTGAAGGCCACAGCAGCTGGACTGCTGGAGGTCTCTCCTGATGATTCCAGTCCCTCTTGGTGTGTGGACCACCTCAGGCTAGTGCTGCTCTGAGAACACGCAGTGAAGTGCAAGTCCATGGCTGCCCCATGAAGGCTCTTCCCTATGTGGGCTGCCTTGCCGGCCTGCCCTAGCTCTCTCTACTTGCTGGTCTGCAAGAGGGGTGGATGTGTGCTAATGCAAAGCTGGGCCCACTGGCCATTGGGCCTCTGTCTGCAAACAAGCTGGAGTTTGTCCCCCTGCACAGGCCCCCAGGGGCTCACGCCAGACCCACCTGGCTTCGCATCCTGGCTTCCTTTTTGTGTTCATGTCCTATGGCTGCTGTATCAAATGATCACAAACTGGGTGCCTTAGTACAACAGAAATGTATTCTTTCATAGTTTTGGAGGCCAGAGGTCTGAAATCTGGTGGGGCCACGTTCCTTCCAGAAGCTCTAGGGGAGAATGTGTCCTTGCCTCTTCCAGGTCCTGGTGGTTGCTGACGGTCCCTGGGCTTATGGTTGCATCTCTCCAATCCCTGCCTCTGTGATCACATCACCTTCTGTCTGTGTGTCTACCTCTGTCTCTCTCTTATAAGAGACACTTGTGATGGCATTTCGTGTCAACCCAGGTAATCCAGGACAATCTCCTCATCTTAATTCCTTAATTACATTGGCAAAGACATTTTTTTTTTTCCTGAATAAGGTCACATTTACAGATTCTGAGGATTAGGATGTGGATATCTTTTGAGGGGCCACCTTTCAGTATATCGTACCCATTAACTGTCCAGTGACTTTACTGTTTTGGGCCTCAGTGATCGTGTCTATAGATTGGGGATGAGAAGCCCATTCTCACAGCACCTTGTGGTGACCACCAACCTTATGAGCAGGAGGTCTGGGCCTCTCTGTGGTGGAGCCCTGTCCCTCCCCTCTGTTCTCATCTCCTAGGGCAGCGTCCCCCTCCTTCCCTTTTGTCATTGACCTGTTCTGATCCCGGAGACGGTTGAAGAGGAGCTGGGAGGCGTAGACTGTGAGGGCCTCCAGTCTGCAGACCCTTGTCCCCATCTCCACTGTTTCTCCTTCTTGCATTGTGGGCGCCCCCTCTCAGTGAGGTGTGTGTGGTGCCCAGGCATGGAATGTGGCAAGGGTTAGACACAGACAGGCTCCCTTCCTCCCCTGGGGGCCTCCTGCTGGGGCTTCTGCCCCCTCCTACCACCCCTGTTTTCCCATCAACACCCTGGGACTCTCTTTTCCGGAGCAGTCTCTGGGAAGTTAGGGACCTTGCCCAAGGTTGCATAGCCTATTAGCAGTGGCTCCAGGGCCTGTGTTGTCTCCCCACCTCATCTGAAGTCGACTGGGCAGCCCCTGCTCCAAGCCGAGGCCCTAGGAACATCCCTGGGAGGTAGAACGTTCGTCCTTTGGGTTTACAGGGTGCTAAATGCGTCATGACAACCAGACTGGAAAAAAATCAATCACAATTTCATTTCATCTCCAGATAAAAGAAGAGGTTTACAGGCCAGAAAACCTCCTTATGGAAATTGGTGTGTCCATGAGCAGGGTGATCTGATCTGTTAGGGCTTGTTTCTAGCAGGAGGCCTGGGTTTGGGGAAGAGGTTATCTGCCAGATGACCCAGGGCTCCAGGCAGATACAGTTTCCCTAATCCCCACTCTGATGGGAAAATGGGGGGGGCTAGCTTTGAGAGACTGCAGGTCCGGGTTGGTGCGAGCTGCTGGGCTGCACCTGGCTTAGGATGGGATGAGGTGGGAGGCGGTGGGCCTCTCACATTCAGTCAACAAAGTGGCCTGGGTCTCCACTGTGTAGCTCCCAGTCGGTGTGCGGGTTGACACCTGAGTACCCCATTACAGTTGTGCAGCAGGCCAGGACTGGGGTCTAGTGAGCCTCACCTCACCTGTGAACACCTGCAGCCCCATCCCTGCAGGGGGCAGAGGACATATGATTGGCACAGAGTGTTCTTGGCAGAGCCAGGGTTGGAGTCTCCTGTGAGCTCCCTGGTGGCCGGGGACAAGGGCCTCACCCCTCTATCGTGACTCTCCATTGCACACCAGTGGCCTTCTGGCTCCCTCCCCTAGGACACCCACTGAAGACACACAGTTGACACATTTCTGGCTGTGGAGACACCCGGGGTGCTGCTCTGTGTATGGGGACCAGTGAATCTAGCCTCAGCATCTCTCACCTGGGCTATTCTGGCAACTTCTGCCCAGGGCATTCCACCAACTCTTCCTTCACATTCTCTTCCCTGTGCATTTCTTCATGTGCTTCTCCCTCCACTCTTTCCCTCTTGCTGTTCTCTCTGCTTGAAATGTGTACCTTTCTCCTTAGTTCACAGTCTCAGCTCAACCTGCATGGAGCCCACTGTGGTGAAGGGCAGGGGCAGGAAGAGCCCTGGGCGGTGGTGGGAGGGACGGGGGCATCCGCGAAGCTCTGTGTCCTGGATCTGGAGCCCTGGACAGTGGCTGTTGAGGGTGTGGAGCCCTGAGTTTGGCTGTACGGATGGACAGACAGGCCAGGGTTCAGTTCCCTGCTACTTGGTCCTTCCTGGGGAATTGGGAGCTCCTCCGAATGCAAAAAAGCTAAGGCTCAGGGGCTGGGGAAAGAGGGAAAAGCCTCCCCAGGCCGTGTAACTGGGAAGCAGGGACTCCAACAGGCAACACGGGAGGGGTTTTGTGCTTAGGGAGAGACTCACTGGGGCTGTGATTTTTACACTTCAGACTCTCATCTGTGGAACGCTTTCCTCACAAGCAATGGACCCAGAATACCCACGTGCAAGACATAGGAAGTGGGGTGGGTCTAGAGCCCCAAAGGCCCTGAGCCTCCTCTGAAGACCTTCCAGATCCAGGCTGGGGAACACACACCTGGAGGATCACTGCTTTGGAGGAGGTTGGGACTCAGACTGCCCCAGGAGGCCTGGGACTAAGAATGACAGGCCACAGGGATCCCTCCTGGGAGCCTTCCTTCCTTCTTTCCTCTCTCCCTTGGCATGCGGTAATGCTTTTGTGCTCTTTGGCCTGCCTTGTCTGATCTTCAGAGGAGCCTATAGAAAGGATGGACCTTGCTGGACTCTCAGGAGGCCAAGGGGAACCTGGAAGTCAGTATGAGAGCCCCAGATGGGCCTGAGCTGGTATTTGGTTCTACCACCCACCCTGCCTAGAGAGCATGGGTCCAGGGGCCAGACGTCTGTGGTCCAGCTTGTTTTTTCGAAGGAAGTAACTTTTTATGCAGGGAACTGTTTAGACTACCTTGGTTTTAAGCAGACTGAGAGCCCTGTCCTGGGCCCTAGTTTCCTGACCATATAATGAGGATAAAGAGGGGGTCTCTACCCTGCAAAAATAAGGTGCTCTATCTAGGGAGGACACACTACTGTACAGTTTTCTTCCTCCTCACTGGGAATGGTTCCAGCAAGCAGAAGTCCTCCTCTACCTGGGCTGCCAGCCATGGGTGCCATACTGTGCCACTGGCAGTGCGGTGGAGAGGGTACCTGGAGAAGGTGCAGCACCTGAGTGTGGGCAGAGAATGGGGCATACCAGTGGGTCCTGCCCTGGTGACTCCACTCCCCCATCCCCAACCTCAGGAAAACCAAATGAATAGAAGGCTCAAATAGTAGAACGAGCGATGCAAAAGATTGCTGGCTTGGGAAATTGAAAGTAAAAGCCCATGAGGCTAACCAAGAGTAAAAGAAAATAAAAAAATATGGTAATATAAAAGAAGATCAAATAAAATAAATATAAGCTGAGAAACCGTGAAAGTGAGATGAAAGAGGTTGGCAAGAAAGGGTAAGGAAGACAAAGTGGAGGTGGGCCATTTACATAGAACTGGAGAGCCAAAGGGGGAATAAGCGATAAATACAGCTTTTTGTTTTTTTGTTTTGTTTTGTTTTGTTTTTGTTTTTGTTTTAAAGAAAAACCCAGTGGATTAAAAGGGGCAAGTGGCAGTGAAGTTTTCTGAGCTCAGAATCCTGGCAGAGGGTGGGTTTTCTGGAGCCCACGGGCCCAGCCTGGAACTCAGGCTGCAGGGCTCCAAGCCTGGCTCTTTCTAAGTTGCTGGTGGACCCCACCTTAGGGAGATGACCTCAGGACTTGGGTTGGCCTCCTCCTAGTGTACTTGGGAGACCGTGTCTTCTCTGTCAGAGCCTGCAGAGAATCCCCCCAGGCTGGGCTTTGGTCTTTCTTGCCAGCAGCAACCTTCACGTAGGGCCTGGGCTGAATTGTCTTAGAAGTTCCGGGTGGGCTCTATGCTGGGGAGGGAAGAGGAAGGCAGTTTTTCAGGGTACAGTATCATATCTCATTTGGGGGGTCTCTGGGAGGAAACATGATTGGGGAGGGGCACCTCTGCAGGGGTTGGGCAGACAGGATTCCAACTGGCCTTTCCGTAGCACAGTTATTGGCTGGGTTGAGAAAGGAGAGGTGTGCATTTCTGGAATGACAAAGCTTTAAGTTACAATGATCATGGCTTCCTAGCCAACCACCATGGCCTCTCACTTTGCCTTGAGGTTTGTCTGTAACTTCAGCAGTAAACTACTGGCTTCTAGCAGCCTTCCACTTGAGATTCCTGAGGGGCAATCGATCTTTTTACGGCCTTCTTTATTTCTTTGTATGCAAAATGGGAGCGCCACCTCACAGGTAAGATGTAGTGTACTGGGCACAATGCCCACCTGTGGTATATGCTAAATAATGTAGTTACAATCAGTATAACTGAATATCTCTTAGTAAAAGTAATCACCTGTATTGGCTGAACTCTGTGCAAAAGAAGGATTTACTGACTCACTTTTAATTTCTGTGAATACATCTTTGTGTAGTTAGGAGCAAATCAAGAAGACTGAGTCCTGGGTCTGCCAGCAACTGACCTGATGCGTCGGGTAAGTCACTCCTTTATCTGAGCTTCGGTTTTCCCTTCTGTGCAATGGGTAGGTAATATATGACCCAGAGTTTGCTAATCTATCTTCTTCAGCCAAGTTATTACAGTGGGGGTGGTCTTGCTCTTCAGGTAGAACCGCTTCACCAAGAGCCTGGTTTTGGGGAGGCAGCTTTGTGGTCTCAGGGGGTTATTAGGGCTTAAAGGGACTATACTGGCTGGGATCAATAAGTAATTAAGGGTTTGATGAGCCTGATAAAGCCCCCAATAATAGCCAATGTCCTTGAAAGCTGGCAGTCCCAACCTCAGGTGGCAGAGAGGATTAACAGTCTTGCCTAGAGGTGGGTGTGCATAGGGAGGAGTGACCCTTGGGCCTGCCTCCCAGCTCCAGGAGAAATGTGACCTGTGCAGACTTCCCCTTGTGGCCAGGCAAGTGGAACCCAGGCCATTCCAGCCTGGCAGGGAAAGTCAGCCCGGCTGGGGAGTGGTAGGAGTATGAGCACTAGGAGATGAGCATCTGGGGATGGTGGAGGACCCCACTCTGTGGAAGGTAGAGGAGGAGAGGCTACCTAGGACAGGAGGGGAGGTTGCCCCAGGCCAACAGCTTCCCAGGGGGTTCCAACCCGAGTCACAACCCTCATGGCCCCAAACAGAGGGACCTCATCATCCAAACTAGAAACTGACAGAAGTCTCCTCAAAACTGTGTGTATTGATAGGTTGCTTTCTTAATATTTAGAAGGGAGGTCTTGAGGATTGTCCTGCTACAATCATGCTACCTCTACTTAGTGCTACTACATACATCAAGGAAACTTCTAACTGTGTTGGAAGTATCACATACTTTACTAACACACTGCAGAGGCCCAAACAAGTTGAGTTTGGGGATTTCTGACCCTGTGACTCTTGACCTCAGGTTTGAGCACCTACCGGACGACCACACCCACTATCTTTTCAAGGTGGACAGTCTCATAGGAACCAAATTGTTATATAATAAAGTCCATCCTTTATTTCTCTACTTTCTATAACTTTTTGGCCAGCAAATGGTGGAATTTTGAGAGAATAAGAATGGAGGCATGGGTGAGTGGGGGTTTGGAGAGGCTGGGTGGGGCATACTTTATAACTTAAGGCCCCAAAGATAGGTTTCTTGAGGAAGTGCATTTGTGTGGGCACCACACCCAGCCCCCAAGCCCAACCGCCTTCAGGTCTGGTCATTCCTCTCTTCTTGCCCATTGGCCCCTCATCCTGGAAGCTGTTTGCCTGCTGGTGTGGTTCCTTGCTATTTCTCTAACCCAGCTTTTACTCTCCACCAGGCTGCCCCCACCAGGCTGAGTCAGCCCCAGCAGCCACTGCAAGGGCTGCCTCATTGCTCTCCAAGCTTGTACTTGGCCCTCTCTGCACAGCCACCTCCCCCACCTTTCCAAAGTAACATTTGTCAATGACTCCTCCGTGGTTGGCAGCTTGAGAGACACACACCCATGCGCGTGCGCGCGCGCGCGCGCGCGCACACACACACACACACACACGCACTTCTTTATCTTCCTGCCTTGGCTGGATAACCAGTGTTCAATGCCTGGAGGCCTCTCTTCCTTCTCCCTTGGTAACCTCCACTCAGCTTTTAGAACTGTCACCTCTTCCAGGAAGCCATCCCTGGCTCTTCTTCGCATGCTTGGCCACGTGTATACATGGCTCATTCAAGGTCCTCGTGACATCTTTTAATGATCTGTTTAGGTGTCCGCCTCTCCTACTGCACGGGGAGTTCCAGGCAAGGTCTGTTGTTAAGCCTCTCCAGGTCCCTTGCTTCCAGCGCAAGGCATGGCAGGTACCTTCTGGCTGACCGACTACAGGGCCAAGGGGCGCTCCTGGGTTTTCTCCAGCGGCCTCTTACACTAGGCTCTGCCAGGCGCGCCCAGACCGAGCTTCGGCTGAATTGGGGTCCAGGAAGTCTCAGCTGTCTCCGCGAAATCTTGGGTGTGCCACGTGGAGCCCAGTCTGGGACTTGGGGGTGGGGGAGCTGCGCATCAGGCTTGCCACCTCCTCCCAGGCTTTTGAGCCCAGACTGGTTAACCCTGCATCTGGTGGTGGCCCGCGGGAGGCATTCACCAGGCGGCAGAGAGAGCTGGTTCGGCGCGGGCCGCCAGGAGCGGGCTCTCAGCCCGGGCTCGCGCGTGAAGGCTCCGTGCAGAGTGGGGAGTCTGAGTACGCCGGCCGCTTGGAAGGCTCCTCACGTCCAGGCGCCGCGGTCACGGCTGCGCCGGTTTCCGGCCATGAATTAGGCTTCAGAGTCCGAGCCTTCTGCCTGACTCGCGGCTGAGCGCCGGGCCCGCGGGGCGGGGGATGGGCTCCCACCGAGGTCTGCGCCGCTAGCTAGGGTGCGAGCCTCGGCTCTGGCTCTGCTCCGCGACGCTCGGCCGCGTCGGGTCCCCTTTGGCTCCCCTTGCATCCCGGAGCCTGCCTCAGAGACCCGCCCCGTCTCTCTCTCCGCTACCCCTGGTGCTGCTCCGCTAGGGCTCTCTGTCCGGGGCGGGGGGCATGGCCCGAGACGCTCGGAGGCTGAGGTCGCGGGCGCTCCGGGATCCCCCGAGGGCAGGCTGTGGCCGACCCTTCTCCATCCTCCTGCCCCCAGCGAACGGTGGGCATAAGACCCAGGGCCGCCAAGTGTCTGCGCGCCGCGGACTCGGCCGGTCCCTGCAGCCATGCCGGCCCCCGAGTGTCCCCCGGACGAGGAGCGCGGAGCACCGGGCGCCCCCTCCGAGCCGCGAGCGGGCGAGCGCCGCGCGGCGAGGCTGAGGCTCCGCAGTCACGTGGCCGAGAGGAGGGCGGAGGGGAGGGAGGCGGGCAGGGAGGGGAGGGGGAGCGGAGCCGAAGGGGAGGGGGAGGGGAGGGGGCGTCCTCCGCAGTTCGCTCCTCGCCGGGGCTCAGACACACAGCGAGCCCGGAGCCGCCGCGCCGGCCCGGCCGCCGCCTCCGCCGCCTCCGAAGCCGCCCGAGCCGCGGGAAGCGCCGCCGCCGCCGCCGCGGGCCGCCCCCGCCTCGCCGGCCTCGGCTCGGGCTGCCAGCGCCGCCGCAGCCGCCACCAGAGCGGGAGCGGGAGCCGGAGCCCGACCGCGCTGGGCTGGGCTGGGCTGGGCTGGGGCGGGCGCAGGGCGCAGGGGCGGGCGCGCGGGAGAAGACGCACGGGCGGGCTCGGCTCTCCCGGGGAGCGGCCCGGGACTGCACCCGGACCGGCGCCTCCCCGCTCCGCGCTGCCCTCGGCCTCGCCCCGGGCCCGGGCGGATGAGCCGCGCGCCCGGGGGACATGGAAGCGCTGACGCTGTGGCTTCTCCCCTGGATATGCCAGTGCGTGTCGGTGCGGGCCGACTCCATCATCCACATCGGTGAGCGCGGCGGGCAGCTGGGGCCGAGGCTGGGCGGGGGCCCCAGCGGCGTGGGGGGTGCGCGGCGTCCAAACTTGGCGGTTCCCCGGGCCGAGGGGCTCGGCGGGCGGTGCTCCCCCGAAGGGCCGCGCCGCGCCGCCCCGCGGAGGAGCTGTGTATGGGCCGCGCCGCGCTCCCGCGGGCTCTTCGCCGCTCCCCGGGGCTCCAATCCCTGCGGCCTCTGCCGACACTTAGGGCCGCGGCTGCGGGGAGCCCGAGGCTGGACGCGCGTCCGGACCCGCGCCCATGGCTGGGCCGTCGGCGGGCTCCGAGCAGCGGGGGGCAGGGGGCGGGCACGGCCCCGGGTCTCGCCAAGTTGGCAGGGCAGGATCAAAGAGGCCCCGACCGGAACCGTGTGTGAATGTGGGTGGGTGGGTGTTGTCAGCGTGTATCGCTGTGTGTGCGCCTGGCACCGTGTTGGTGTCACTGCGAGAGGGCGTTGGGATGTGTGGGTCCATCTGAACCAGCGTTGGTGCGTGCACGACTGTCAGCCTGTTAGAGTGGACACAGTGTCTGCCTGTTTCCCCGGTGTGTGTCTGTGTATCTCGCAGTATATGTGTGGGTGTTTGTGTTTCTGGTTGTGGCGACTGCAGCCCAATCCTGGACAGTTCCAGAGTTTCCCGTGGTCCAAGTCTTGGGGGCCGGCAGACGGTCCAGGTGGTGGGAGCCGGGGGAAGAAGCGTGGGCGGCTGGGGGTGGGGAGGAGTGTGTGTGTGCGCTGAGCGGGAAGAGATGGATGGAGGGATAGAACCAGGAGAGATGAGCTAGAGGAGAAGAGGAGGGGGCGCGTGGAAGGGGAGTGTGTGGGAGTTGGTGGCGACAGGGGAGGAATCCCAGGAAGTTGGGCCAGGTTGGGGGGCTGAGAGCGGTTGCTTTGGGGGAGCCCCTCTGCAGTCGCCTTTCCGGAAGTTGGGAAAGACCAGCGAGCACAGAGAAACTGGGGGTTGGGAGGTGTGAGAAGGCAGGGATGATGGGACGGGCAGGGCGTGGGGTGGGGGGTGGGGAGGAGTGGTGAGGGAGTAGGCCTCGGCTGGGTGAGCTGCAACGCCCCCCGCAGGGGCCCGGCGCCAAACCTGCTTCCCGCCCGGGGGGAGGGGGGCCTCGGGTCTCGCGGTCAGCATTGCGGCTCTGGGTGTAACGTGGAACCCGGGCCTCCCTCCTCCCGCCCAGTCCCCAGCTCCCGGGATCATAGGGCCCAGTCCTGGGACCGTGGGGACCCTCGGGGCCTGGCGAGGCTGGGGAGACTCCAGAGTTGCCCAGGCTGCAGGGCCAAGCTCTGGCGAATCGGACCGATCTCCGCTGGAAGCGCAGAGTCCGCCAAGGCGGTGCTAAGCGCGCAAAGGGCCAGCCCGAGGCTGCCCTGGAGATGTTCGCGGTTCTAGAAGGCCCTTTCAAGAGCAGTACCTTATGAGGGCCTCAGCTCTACTGGGTCTGAAGGGAAGGGGTCTAGGGTACAGTCCCCTCTCCTTCCACATACACGCAGGAATAAGCAAGGAGGGGTGGAGCCCAGGGAGCCAGGCTGGGTAGCCTTAAGTGGAACCAGGATGGGACTGACCTGCTGATCATCCAGGCCCCTGCGTAAAGAAGCCCCCAGGTGCAGCAAACTCAATGTTGACCTGCTTACTCAGCTTCACTCAAAGGGGGATCTCAGGGCAGAAGGAAGTCATCATTCCATTTTGGGACTGGAGTCTGGGACGTTGCCCTGCAGGGGAAATTCCTGGCTCCCGCGATGGGATTCAAGGGGCCATATCAAGGCATTTAGGTGCTGCCTGAGGCTACTCCAGCTTGCCTCAGTCCGTGGGGCATGGTTGGGACACGAGGTGGCTTGGTTGTGAGACACATGTGTGACCTGGTGGCAGCATATGCAATGTGTAACTCGTGTCAACTGTGTGCACATGTACTCAGTGTGTGGGGGACGTCTTCCCGTGCTGGTTGACGAGGAGAGCCTTAAACTGTCCTGTCTAGCTGAAACCCCAGTCCGAGAAACTCCTCACCAGGCAACCAGCCGACCTGCGAGCATCATGACCCGAGGGCCAAGGCTAGGGTGGGGGTGGGGTGGGGAGGGAGAGCTCCTCTCTAGGCCGGGTCTTGACCCCTCCTCTCCTCTAGGTGCCATCTTCGAGGAGAACGCGGCCAAGGACGACAGGGTGTTCCAGCTGGCCGTATCAGACCTCAGCCTCAACGATGACATCCTGCAGAGCGAGAAGATCACCTACTCCATCAAGGTCATCGAGGCCAACAACCCGTTCCAGGCCGTTCAGGAAGGTGAGTGGCCGCGGCGCCCAGGGCTAACTAAACAGGGCCGCGGCCTGCCAGGCGGCGCAGCAGCGGAGACCCGCGGGGTTGGGACGGGCTTGGCCGCCCAAAGCCCCCTGTGCACCTGGGCAGACGCGCGGTGCCAAGCACGTTGCGCACGCCCTCGCCAGCCCACCACCAAACGGTGGCGCGAGGAGTGCTCTGCGCCGGCGAGCTGGAGCCGGGAGCTTGTGAGCACAGCGAGCTGGGCTCTTTGCCGGGCGTGTTGCGGGATTGTGCGGTTCTTTTACAGCTGGGTGCGCGCGTGTGTGCGCCGAGCGCTGGCGGCGCAGGCGTATGTAGCTCAGGGCCGTCTTTGTTTCTTGAGTGTTTGTGGGTGGGCGTGTCTGCGTGCCGGGTACCTGTGTCGGTGCACCGCCCCTGACCTCCATGGGCAGGGGTCTTCCGCGTCTGGAAGCAAGGAGCGCCTGGCGCCGGAGCCCGCCGACTCCCCTCTACGCAGCGCAATCTGTTACGTACGGCATGTTGTGCCCTGCGCCCACTGAGTGCCTCGGCCGGCGTTGTCTGTGCCGTGCTTCTCCTCCGGGTTTGGAGGAGCCGGTTTCTCTCTCGCTGTCCCTGCCGCGGGCGGAGGCGCCGTCGCCTGGGCCGGAGGTGGGCGCTGTTTGACCAGAAACGAAGCAGAGTTGGGCCGGCGGGTTGCGGGGAGGGAATCCTAGCCCTTGCCTGTGCGGCCGCCGTGGCCTGCAGCCACTGCTTCGGTTTGGACCCGCCAGCAGGGGGTTAACGGGTGCGTGGCGGGGGCGTTCTCAACGGCGGCACCCTCTGTTTCCCCCTCCTCTCTCTTTCCTTTCCTTCTCACCTGGTTCAGGGCTGGGCTCTGGAGCCCCGTTCCTCCTCCATGTCACTAGCCACCTTCCTGATCAGGGCCTAGGGCTCCTTCCACCTCTGGCATCTGCCTAGCCTAGGTACCTTTTTCTATTCTCTGGCTTGCTCTCCGTATCCATGGGTTGACTCTGAGGCCCTTGCCCTGGAGTGTGAGGATAGGGGACACAGCTGTGGCACAGGATGCAGGGATTCCTCCCAGGAGGGACTGACAGGACAGCTGGTATAGGTAAGAGGTGGGCTGGTTGAGTGTTCCAGGCCAGCTCCTGAACCCCCCCCCCCCCCCCCCCCCAGCCCATCCCTCCAGTGGCTGGGCCCAGAGCCCTTCTGCTGCCTTGGGTTATATGTTGGCTGCTGGGCTCCTGGGTACCTGCACAGGTAGGGTGATTCAGTGAAGCCTCTGATCTGTGTCCAGAAGGTCAGAGCTGGTGCTGGAGAGAACTTTGTGCTAGAAGGAGGTCTTTGGGAGTCTCCTATTCTTGGGTGCAGCAGAGAAGGGGAAGGCTCAACTGTGAGTCCTGAAGGCCCAAGGATGCCTTAAAGTGGGTGTATAGGCCTGGAGTTTTGAGTGTGTTTTTGGAGTGGTGGCGAGTGGGGTGAAGCTGGCGTTGCCTATCGTGGGGACTGCTGCTTCCAGCCTTGGCAGATGTCTATTGTCTGATGTCCACTGAGGTACAGAAGGGGGAATCCCCATCCTTTGGTGTCTGTGTGGCCTACCACAGCCCCTGCCCTCACATGGCCCACCCCTGGACTTCCTTTCTGTGTGATCTCCTTACACCTCCTTGCAAGTGTCTGGTGTGAGCTCCAGCCAGGGAGGGTGGGGCCTCCTTAGCCAGGAATGACCCTAACTGGGGTGGGGATCCGGGGTGACACGGACTTATCCAGTCACATGCCATGATTTGTACAGTGCTTCTTGCTCCCTTGACACTGTTTCTACACATTTGTCTCTGTGGACAGTCATTCTCTGTGCTTGGGAGCTGAGGACACAGGTGGACATATGCATTTCTTGCACCCAGGGGCTCACAGTGTGGTGGTGATCCTGCCTGTGTTCCACATGCTGCTTTGGCTGTTCCACATTCTCTGTTAACATATTTTGCTTCTTTTGACTTCCCCTCTGCTATTTGGAGTATTCCATGTTCATTCATTTTGCTCCTGAATGATGCCCATCCCCCCTCCCTCCAACAGCAGGTCTCCAGGGAATGAAGATGATGCTCTTGCCTAGGGTTACAGTCTTAGGCAGGTGACACACATAGGTGAACCAGGCAGCTGGACCCTGCAGGGCCTGTAGCGTGCAGTCTGGAGAGGTCATCTCTGTTAAAAGGAGCAGCTGTTATACAGCCTTAGCCGATTTTGCCATTTGGGAATGAAAATCCTAGTATAGTAGATGTGCCAATTTTTTTTTGTAAGGGGAGCCCCAAATCTGGACTTTAATTATAAAATCTGATTTCTAACTGTTGTTAACGAATCAAACCATTTAAACAATAAGCCAAACAAAACATACCTGTGGGCCATTCAACCTTCAAGCCCCAGGGCACCTTTGTCCTGGAGACCCAGGGTCTTGCTTTTCTGGATCTCAGTTTCTGTATTTTTATGATTGGAAGAATGTCTCAGGCTCCAGGGATACAGGCTGACAATCTCAGAGGGTGTGAGGGGGAGCGTGTGTACCTGTCCAGAAGGAGGGAGTTGGATCCTCGTGACTGAGGGATGTCTGATGACATCCGGGTAGAAGCATACTGACCAGGTGCTACTGGGATGCCTGCTGCCCAGAGAGTGTGTGCTGGTTAAAGCTGGTATGTGCTTTCAACTGATGAGCCATGTGGGCAGAAGTCCACATTGTTATCCCATGACCTTGCACAGACCTTGGATGTTGACAAGGGATAGGAAGAGCCAGCCCCTCAAGGGCCTCAGGGAGTGCAGAGCAGTGCTCAGAGGCTCCTTGTCCCTAGCCTGGGGCTCAGCTGGGCAGGCACTCAACTCTCTGCATGTCCTTTCTTCTGTGCTCTGGGCTGCTGTCCATCCTGTGGTGTGGTCCTGCTTGGTGGATATCTTCTCTCTTTCCTGGGCCTGGATGATCATTGCAGCAGGCCGTGGGTGGTAGATATAATTTGGGTGGGAAAGGAAAGGACTTCTTGGTGGAGAGTGGCCATGGACCGAGGGCAGAGGCACACCGGGGTTCAGTTTCCATCATGGGCTGGACAAGATCCCAGTGGACCCCCAGTACATTTGGGATTGAGGTGATCCTGTCCCCACTTTGCCTTCGAGGCAGCGCCATGCAAGGATAAGAGAGCTTGGTTGCTACAGCCCAAGAAACCGGGTTCAAATTTGTCTTACCTCATGTGCAAGATGGAGATGTCCTAGCCTTGCTCCGAGCTTCTGTTCCCATATCCGTTAAAAGGAACCAACCATACTACCTGGCTCATGGGATTATCATGCAGATGAAATGAGACAAGACATGTATAAATTGTCTGCAGAAGGCCTGTGGTAGGCGTTCAGTAAATACGAATTCCCTCTCTGTCCCCTGACCCAGCTGTGAATCCATCTCACTTTCTCTTGAGGCTGTTGATATTTTCAGCCACATCGTTTCTCAAGCTGGTGAATTCCTTGAGAGCACACTCTCACTGACCTTTCCATTTTCAGCATTTTGCTAAACTTTTTCCCCCCTGATTATAAAAGAAATGCATCGCTACAGTGAGCATGAATCAATTAAAAAATGTAGAAAAGGAAAATGCCATGCATGTTCATTATATAAAACATGAAAGGGACAGGAAAGCCTCACGAGGCAGAACAGAATCGTTCAGAATCCTACCAGTTCCTTCCAGTCTTTTTTCACTCACTGTATTTTGTTAAGTGCTGAGCGAGAGCTCCCATTCTGTTCTGTTCAGCTGGATACCCTGTTTTTTTTTCTTCTTCCATGTAACATCTTATTGGCTCTTTCTGAAATTGCTACAACATACATGTAAACACTGCTTAGCGGCTGCATATATTTTTCAATATTCAAGACAATCAATTTTTTTAAAAATGAAGTCGTTTATATGCTAAGGTATGCTTAAGTATCACTGAAGAGAACAAGAAACTCTGCTTTGATTTGTTGGTACTAAGATTTATACCTACGATTTCTTCAGGCTGGTTTTGTACAAGCTCCTGACAAACTACCTTTCAAGACACCTGGTCAGTTGATGTAAAAGAATGGGTCGCATTTAATAAAATATGCGTTTGATGAGGATTTAAAGTTAGCAAATGGTAACACCGAAATGACATTTAAATCTTTATAATGTTGTGCCTGAGATTCAGTTGGCAAAGCCCATCTTCATAGTAAGTGAAAATTTGTCTTCTGGATACTAGAAGAAACACTAATTTGTCAAGTAAAAAAATTTCATATTGTTTTAAAGTGCTTGCTCAAAGAGAATATCATCTAAATGAGTAAATGCATAAAAGAACTGGCTGAGCAGGAGTCTTCTCTGTTCACAGTATTATCTTTTACTGTAAGTAAAAGATTTGAGTTATTGGTTATACTGTGGACATATCTATCATACAGTGGAAAGATAGCAATTTAGGGAAGAGGAAGGAAAGAAGAATGTGTATGGGAGGCAATATTCCTTTTAGTTCCAATAAGCACAAAAGTGTTTTAGGAAGACAAGGTAAAAATTACCCAAGTATAGCTTGGTGTTCATAATAAAACAATGAGACAATGAAATAAAGTGAAAGTAAAACAGTGAGCATGTTGGTGCCTATCTGATGGCCTTGGTCATCATTCATTTTATATTGGTCTCTCCTAGATGGTCACCCTGCCTCCCGTGTGCCATGCTGGGATGTAGACGTTCTGCTAGAAGGTCTCCCGCCCTGAGCTTTGATGCCTCTGGCATCTTCCATGGCTTCCTTTCAGAAGGATAAGGCCAGTGAGGGCAAATCCATCTAGACCCTCTGGCCGACCCACTTGTCTCTGGGAGGGGCTTTATGGGTCCCTGCCCAGGAGATACCAGCAGGGGTTTTCTGAGTGTGATGTTGATGATATCATAAAGATGTGTGTAGGCCCGTGACCGTCATTCCCAGCCACTTGGCCGGAGTAATTTTCCCCAGGTGCTGAAACAAATTTTGCCATAAATTTAGTTGGTCAAAAGCAGGAATTTATCATCTACGATTCTGTATGTCAGAAGCCTGATACAAGTCTCACTGGACTGAAGTCCAGATGCTGATTCCCTCTGGAGGCTCTAGGAGAGTATCTGTCTCTTTGCCTTTGCAGCTTCAAAAGGCTGCCTGTCTTCCTGAGCTCTTGGACCCCTTCCACCGTCTTCTGCCAGCAATGGTGGGTGGGGTCCTTCTCACAGAGTGACTCTGATCTCACCTCTGTCCTCCTATCTCCTGTTGGCCTCTGACTCTTCTGCCTTCCCCTCCCTAGGACCCTGTGATTTCACTGGGCCGGCCAGGATAATCCAGGACAACTTCCCTGTCTTATAGTTGGCTGATTAATTAACCCTCCGCAACCTTAATTCTCTGACCTGAAGCCTCACGTGGTCACAGTTGTGGGGATTAGGGTGTGGGGGTCTTTGTGGGCCATCGCCCTGCTGCCATGTTGGCACACCTGTCAGTGCCCATCATAGCCAGTGCACGTTGTCCCCTCTTTCCTTTCTTCTGCACGGTTGACTGCTCTCCTGCTTGCTAGGGGGCTCTTCTGGTCTTAGCCAGACCTGCTAGAGGCACGTGGGACCTATGGCCGTGTTTCCATGTCTACCAAGCTTGCTCTGGAGGTGGCAGTAAGCCTGCAGGCCTCTATAGACTCACCTGTGCTCTCCAGTGATGCACTGACTTCCTTCCTTGGGCCTGGAAGCTGCTTGTGCCTAAGGAAGGTCCCAGGAGAATCTTCTTTTTGAAGAGCCAGACTGTAAGGCCCATCTACCACACAGGCCCATACCTCCTTTTCTCTCTGGGCAGGTGCTTCAAACCCTCCTTCCTCCCCCATGTGATCCACCATGCCCACCTAGAGCCCAAGGTGGGGGGCCTTAACTGAGTCCATCTTACTTGGCTGCTGCTTGGAGCTCTTCCTGGTCCCATAGGGCCTGCTGCCAGCAAGACTTTTGGGCTGGAAGATGGTTGTGGCCGTGGCTTCAGGCAGTGATGGCTCCACGCTGGAGGGGGCCTGGGGACAGGGAACCATCTAGTCCCCTCTCTGGATTGCTCACCAGCTTGTGGTTGTGTAAAGGAGTGGTCCCCATCCCTCCCTCAGCTGAGTAACGGGGCTCCAGAATTCTCCTTCATTCTAGGGTCACTCCTGTGTGTGCAAACAGGCAGGCACACACATGCACACACACTCTTTCAGTTTATGGACACCTGCCTCACTCACATCCTCATAGTTTGGGTTCTAGAGGCTTCCTTTTAGTATCCCTGTTGCCATATCCTTATCCCCAGTTTGGGAGTTTGGACCTAACTGGCAATTTGTGAATAGATGGTTATTAGTGCCAGGCATGTAGGCCAGGGGTACGTGGGTCTAGTGAGACACTTGTCCTCAGGCTGCCTCTGAGCTGCTGCTAGTCCCTTTCTTGGTGACAGGAGGAGTTTAACAACCATCCTGTCTGGAGCAGCTTGATGGGGCCATTTCTCCAGATTTCTTGTGGAGGACAACTAAGACTGGCCCTTAGCACCTGGAGCTGTATCTTATAAGGGCAGATAGACTCCTTCCAAATTCTTGTAGTTTCCAGGTCAAAAATCCCCTAGCTTTGTCCCCTCTAGCAGCCATATTCCCTCTTTACTTTGCCTTTTCGTTACCAGAAAATGCTAAAAACTTGAAACATTTAGTCTGTATTGCCTATTCCTGAACCATTGATAACCCAGTGCGATCCTTGGATATGAATTTTTTCAGACTTGGCTACTGAGGTCCCTGCCCCCTGGTTTTCTTCTATGGTTCCGTTGTATCAGCTAGGAAGACTTAAGTTAAGCTGTAGCAACAAACAATCAACATTTCAGTGGCTTTACATAACAAAAATTTATCTCCTCATTCTACATGTCCGGCATTGGTCAGCGTGGAGTTTGGCTCATGATGGTCACTCAGCTTGAATATTGCCAGTTGCTGTGCCACATGGAAAGAGAGCTCTGGGGGTCTCAGCCCAAAGTGGGGGGGGGGAGGGGGAAGGACATGTGTCACTTCTGGTTATAGCTTATTGGCCAAAACTACTCACATGGTTCCAGCTAGTCATAAGGCATCCAAGAAGCACAGTCCTACTGTGGGCCTGGAAGGAGGGACAACTGGAAATATTTGGTGAATGACACGAATACTTATTCATGGGGCGCCTGGCTGGCTCAGTTGGTTAAGCATCCAACTCTTGATTTCGGCTCAGGTCATGATCTCTGGGTTCATGAGTTCGAACCCTGCATCAGGCTCTGTGCAGCACAGAGCCTGCTTAGGATTTTCTCTCTCTCCCTCTCTAACCCCTTCCCTGCTCACATGCTCTCTCTCTCAAAATAAATAAACTTTAAAAAACAAACAAACAGGGGCGCCTGGGTGTCTCAGTCGGTTAAGTGTCTGACTTTGGCGCAGGTCATGATCTCATGGGTCATCAGGCTCTGTACTGACAGCTCAGAGCCTGGGTCTTGCTTCAGATTCTGTCTCCCTCTCTCTGCCCCTCCCTTGCTCGCACTCGGTCTTGCTCTCAAAAATAAATGCTAAAATTTTTTTTTTAAATTAAAAAATTTTAACAAACAAATAAACACAAAAAACCAAATACTTATTCATATCAAAACAGTCCTTCCATTTCCTTGGTGACTTATTAAAACAACAGAGAAACAACCCAAAACAGGCTTAGGTATTGGATCCCATCTGGGCCAAATCCATTGCTCCCATCACTTCCCCTTTGTCCACTCATTTACACGTCCCTCTGCTCCGGAAAACTCTGGGCTTTGGTGTTGGGGGAAGTCAGGAAGCCTGGGTTCTCAGCCCCCACTGGACTTTCAAAAGAGAGATAATCTTGGGGCACCTGGGTGACTCAGTCAGTTGAGCATCCGACTTTGGCTCAGGTCATGATCTCACAGTTCGTGAGGTTGAGCCCCATGTCGGACTCTGTGCTGAGTTTGGAGCCTAGAGCCTGCTTTGGATTCTGTGTCTCCCTCTCTCTCTGCCCCTTCACTGCTCATGCTCTGTTTCTCTCAAAAATAAATAAAATTGAGAGAGAGAGAGAGAGAGAGAGAGAGAGAGAGAGAGAGAGAGAGAATCTTGTGTCTACCAGCCTTGTCCTCTGTGAACTAGGGACCAGACAGGCACAGCTTCAGAAGGCTTGGGTTAGCTGCTTCCTAAGTGTTGAGGTGAAGATGTGGGTTAAGGCCTGGCCATCACTGAACTCAGCATCCGTGAGCCCCCGCAGCCAGACTTCAGCTGCCTGTGGCCTTGGCAGGGTTTCCTGTGGTCCTGTTCCTTTCACAGAATTCCCCTGCCCCAGGCCATCTTCACCCCTGCCTTCCCCACACAGCAGCAGCTGGGTCTCACTATAGCTTTGGGCCAGGGCAGAGACTCATTACTGCCATGGGCTGGCCAGTGACAGCTTCTCTGTCTGGGGTCTAGCCTTTCTGACAGGCATGGGGCCCAGGAAGGCATCTGGGTCCGTGTCCAATATCTCATCAGTTGGGTTCTCTAAAGACCTTCCTTCCAACCTATAAACAGCCAGTTTTGTGGCCAATGGCCATGGGGTGGGAAGAGAAAGACCCATGATTGTCCCTTCTGGGCCTAGAGCACAGGCAGGGTAGCTGTGCAGTGATTAGATGGCTTCCATTTATTTGTTTCTGGGTCCAGGCTGTGGGTGAGGTAGGCTCCCAAGGGGTGAAGCCAGGGACTGCCAGTTGGGGCCCCAGAGTGGTCCTCAGCCCAGGCTGCACCGCCCCCCCTCCAGCCAGATCTGGCATATGTGGCCTTGGCCAGTCCCGTCTACCCTGTTTGCTTCCCTCACATCAGTCCTTCGCTGGTCCCAGGCAGGGGCAGCCGGACGTTGCCTCTCCACCTCTGTTCTTCAGCCCGGCCCTCCTACTCCTCCACACGGGAGGATGTGGTGCCCAGAAGCCAAGGTGGGGGCAGAAGGAGCCCTGTGCTCTCACTCATAGACTGGGGTTCTCGTCCCTGCTCTGCTGTTTGACTCTGGGCAGGTTACCTCAGTGTCCTCAACTGGAAGATGGGAGTGACAACAGAGAGGACAGATAGCTCAGAGGGTCAGTTGAGGAAATTTAATAAAATGCCTGGCTAAAGGCCAAGCAAAGAGGTAGAAGAGTGGTCCCAAGGAACTCTTGGCCCCCTTCCCCTTTGTGACCTGGGCTGGGCAGGCTCCCCCAGCCCCTGTAGCATTTAGGGCAGCTTAGAGTTGAGTCTGGCCTTTCTGGGTGTCCCAGAAGGGCAGGGAAGCAGGTTGCTGTTGATGACATGGCTCATATGGAAGCTACCTGGAGCCATCTGTGTGGGCCAGAGCTCAGGGACCCTGGAGACTGTCATTGCACACTGTTGCAATCTTGCTGCAGCCTTGCTGTTCTGAGTGCACGGAACAGCCAGAATCCAGCTTGCCTGGCCCGGCCTACTTGCTCTGTATGGGTAGAAAGGGCTCAGACAGGTCTGGAATCAAATCCCAGCTCTGTGAGTGATTAGCTGTATGGTCTTGAAAGGTCACTTGGCCTCTTTGAGCCTCAGTTTCAACATCTGTGAAGTGGGGCTACCTTGGTGTCGGGTTGATAGATCTAGACAGGTGAGGTATGCCTGGCAGGAAGGAGGCTTTCGGCAAGCGGTCGTCCTCGGAATGCCCAGCAGAGGATTGCTCAGCCTAGTGCTGGGGTTAAGTGTGTGGGTGGTGGCACATAGGACACTCCGTAGGCATTTGTTTTCCCGGTGTCCTGGCCACCATTTGTCCTGTCCTTCTGGGCCCCTGATAAGGGTACATGATACTCCTTGGTCTCTGGGCCTGCCTGGGTGCCACCAACTGCCTGGTTAGGGTAGAGACATGGGCCCTGCTGGGTGGACATGATCCTCACCCCACTGTGGCCGGTGCTCCTGGCTTAGCCTATGCATCTGCTCGCCCCGCATGGCCTGAGCCCCTGTGGACCTGACCTTGGCCTGGCTTTGCAGGCTGTCTGCTTCCCATGAGCTCCTCCTGCTCAGTCTTGAGGTCTTGCCTTGGCTCTGTCCCTGGACTGGGGCTGGGGGCTGTCTTCTGTCCTTTTGTTTGGGTACCCAGAGGCACAGTGAAAGAGAGAGAGGGGTCACTTTCTAGGCCCTGGTCTGAACTCCCTGCGTTTGTCTGTCTGATGTCCATTTTAGAAGGCTGGGGCCAGGAGCTGAGGTGATCCTGACTTAGCTCAGAGCTAGGTCCTGCTGCCTTCCATTCCTGTCATGGCTGTGGACATCAAATGTTACTTTTCCTCAGTCCTGGTTGGCTCCCAGGTTGGCACCTGCTCTCACTCGCCTCTCCCTGGGGCTCTGTGGTCCAAACAACTCCCTGGGCTGCCCCTGAGGCCTGTATGTAGGCTGCCAGCCTGAGGGTACGTCTCTCCCTGTCACTGAGCCCCCAGCTGGAGCCTCAGCTCAGGGCTGGCTCAGGGCTTCTCCTGTGTATCTGATAAAGGCTCTCGAGGGCTGACACAGGAAACTGCATGGCTCACGGTGCTGAACTGAGGCTGCACAGGGCACCTATGGCCAGTGTTCTTCCAGGGACAGGCAAGTACGGTGGCCACACCCCTGGGCAGTGCTGAGGAGGTCCTTGGGCATCCCATGGAATCGAGGCAGAGCACCTCTGCCCTGTGTGTGCATGTGTGTGTACAAGTGTGTGTGTATGGGGGTGTATGTGAGTGTATACATGTGTGTGCACGTGCATGTGCATGTGCACAAGTATGTGTGCTTGTGAGTATGTGTGCACGAGCGTGTGTGTGTGTGTGTGTGTGTGTGTGTGTGTGTGTGTGTCTGTGTGTTGTAGATACCCATGCTGTCTGGGCAAGTTCTGCAGAAAGAGCCAGCAGTTCCAGCCGCTGCTTGGAGCCTCTCTAGTACTGTCCCTCTTTGCCCTCCTCAGGTCTCAGTTCAGATGTGGCATCCCTGGGGAGCCCCCCATGCCCAGAGGAGGCTGGCCCTGCCCCGTGCCCCGATCCTCCTGTGTTTGGTGATGACTCCTGGAGGCTGTGGGCTGTGGGAAGGGAGGGACTTGCTCTCTTTTGTGCCCTATTATGTCCTCAGCTCTGAGGGACATTCATGAGGAACGATCAATAAATATCATTTCCCCGTTCCCCCTGGGGCAGGCACATCCTTGGACCCAGATATGTGCTCCTGCCCCTGGGCCCCTTGGAGATCACTCCAATGGATGGTCATTGTGGTTGTGGAACTTGACTTGACTAAGCTCAGGAAGAGGCTGAGGGCCACAGCCTGGGCCCTTCCCTATTGTTGGCATCCATGGTGGCACTTTGGCATCATGTCAGTGGGGTGAGGGTGGGAGCCAGCCTGCCTGCACACCCCAGGGAGTGGCCCTCTGGGGGTCCCAGCCACATGGGTCAGCAGCCAGCACAGGGTTCTGGTATCCAGAGCTGGAGGAGGGCCTGCAAGCCAAGGCCAGCGAAGGTTTGGAAGTGCTGTGGACTGCATGGGTCCCCCCCAAATTCATATGTTGAAGCCTCAACTCCCAACGTGATGGTATTTGGAAGTGGGGTTTTGGGGAGGTGATTAGGTTGAGATGGGGCCTTGAGGGTAGGGCCCTTCATGGTGGGGTCAGGCATAAGAAGAGAACAGAGAACTTGCTGTCTCTGTACAACGAGAGACGTAGCTGCTATCCCTGCCACACTGGCCTCCGAGGAAGCAGGAGCTGGAGCCCTCCCAGTGTTCGGGAGCTGGAGGGGCTTTGAAGCTCTGTTGTTAATGATCAAAACCTCATCAGGAGACGCCCGCCTGAGCGCAGCTCAGGGGGTCTGACTGTGTCAGGCTGCTTAGCTCCTGTCAAGAAAATTAACTTCATTAAAAGGAGGACGGCAGGTTTGTGATGAGTATCAGCACCCATTGATCAGTCCTGGTGAGTGCTCCAGGGCAGCTTCTAGATGGTGGGGTGGGTGCAGCTAGATGGGGGCCACATGCCTGCTGTGCCCTGCCCTCACCTCCGGGACACTGTGTTTGTGCACAGACATCCAGGCACCTGCCGCCAGCGGGGAGGCTCCTGCCCCGCCTTGCCCCTCAGAGCTCACCAGGGCCTCTTCCTGATGCTCGTGTCTGGCCAGGCCCCCCTGCTCCTGACCTGCAGGATGATGTCTATGCTCAGCATTTGGGTCCTTGGGGTCCAGCCTTGTCCCTGCTGTATGCCCTGGTGCTCTTGCTGTGCCAGCAGAGAGGGCCTGGTTCTCCCCTGACTCTGTCCACCCACTTGCCCCTGTGCCCCAGTCTCCCCATCACTTTGCAGTCTTAGCTGGGGAGGTTCTTCAGGAGGCCTCCCCTGGCTGCTCTTCTCCGTTAGCTGGGGCTTCCTGTTTGCTGCCACACCGTCCTGTGTGTCTCCCATCATGTCCTAGTCACTGCCTGTGAGGTGTGTGAGTGCAGGCACCATGAGCTCTGCATCTCAGGACTCCTGGGCACATGCAGTACTGGGGCAACTGTTTGTTGAATGGCTATCTGACTGTCCCTCTGGCACTTACACGTGTGGGCCTGCAAATGCACACAGGAGTGTATACTTAGTGTCCCGTTGAACTCACAGACACACACCTGCACACTGGCTGAGACCCCAGTGGTGGGTGGGTCCAGGGATCATCTCCCCAGAGAACCCCTCCCTTGGAGAGCATGTCAGGTTGCTTGCTGAGAGTATGTTCTGAGGACCCCGCTGGGACTGTGGCAAGGTGGCTGACCCACAGTGCCCTAGAGGCTGTGGAGAGTTTCTGCCTCTCGTGGCCTGGGAGGAAGTTGTTGCCCCCATGCATTTGTGGGAATTCTAAGCTGGACCATCTGAAAAACCACATCCTAACCTCACATCAGGGAAACCTGCTGAGGGTCTGAAATCACCGTCTCTATTAGCTGTATTAATCATGTGGCAGTTAGAAACCCTTAGGTACTGGCCTAAGCAAAACAGGGCTATTTATCAGGCCATGTAATGGCAAAGGCCAGAGGTTGTGTAACTTCAGACATGGCTGGATCCAGGGGCTCAAGTGGTATCCCCAGGACTCTGCTTCCATCTCCACATCCTTGTGGAGCTTCCTTCCCAGGCAGCCCCATCCACTCAGTGCCCCCAGCCCCATGGTCCCTGCCCATGGGAAGAGGGGGGTTGTTTAAAAGGAGTCTCATAAGGGTCCCAGGACTGCCACTCATCGGTCTGGCATGGGGACGGGCTCCTCCCGGAATCAGTCCTGTGCTAGAGGAGTGGGATGTCCTGATGGGTCAGGCTTGTGCTGCCTCAGCCCCCCCGCTAAGACTGAAAGGGGTAGAGCATATGTGGTCGTGTCACTGGGAGAGGAGAGAGGATGCTGGGCCCACAGTAGCATGCCCTCACATTTTCTCTTTGCTGCCCTGAGCAGCTTTCTGCCCATGGGCCGCTGGGATTGGGATTGGACTGAAAGCCCTAGAGCCATACCCAGTGGACGCCAAGAGATCCCAGAGCATGCTGACTAGAAACCTCTCTTTGGGGCAGGGTTGAGAGAGGGAGGAGCCAGGGTTTGAGCTCTGGGTGGGTGGGGAAGGAGAGGAGGCTGGTGGCTGAGCCCTTCTGGAAGGTTTCCTTGGGGGAGGGGCACTTGTGCTGGCCTGAGGGCCAGGGGGCTTTGAGAGAGGCAGGTGACACTTGTTTCAGGGTGGGTTTAGGACAGTGAGGGAAGAGTCGGGACTAGACTGGTGGGGCCAGCGCTGGGGAGTGGGAAGATAGGAGGGGACCTGAGACCTGAGTCCCTTTCTCCCCAGTGTCCTAAGGGTCTCTGTGGGTGTGGTGTGACCCAGGCCTCCCTTAGCACCCCCACGTCCTGATAGGAGGCAGGGCCTTATTCTCAGGAGGTGTCACTCACCGCTCCCTGGGCTCTTGCAGCTCCTGGGTGACCTCGGTCCTCTCCCTTCCTCTGAGCTTGATGTGAACACCCTGTCTGCAGGAGAGAGCAGGGCACTGGGTTGTGGCCTTACACACTCGGCCCCCAGTTTTTACGTAGCCACAGACCTCTCCCTTGGACCCAGGCTCAGCCTTGCCTACCCAGTAGGTCTTTTCTATCCCCACACCGATTGTGGGCTGGGGTCTGTCCTCCCTTTTCCAAGTGGCCCATTTGTGGCTGCTCCCAAGAACTCCCTCCAAAGGAGGGAAGGAGCCCTGGGCTGGTAGCCAGAGACCTGGCCTTGCCCCTTGTCCTGGACTGGTTCTGCTCATCCTTCTGCATAGTGGGGACATTGCCCCCGGAGGCTGGGCCACCACGACAAACTAGGAGTTGCTGGCCCTATCGTCAAGGGCTCCCGCAGCCTCCTGGGCCATGTCTGCCCTGCTCTGAATGACTAATTGAATAGAAACCCTCCACACACCGTGAGGCAGAGCTCCGGCCCTGCCTAATCTCGTTAAGAGGTCCCCTGACAGTCTCATTAGGCGGCTGGCTGCGTGGAGAGGTTTATCTCTGCCACAGGGTGGTCAGGTCCCTGGAGGCTGGACCTGGGATCAGGCCCCCACCCCACTGCCCTCCAAATATGGGCCCAGGCAGACGTGAGGCTGTGCAGCTCAGCCGGCCACTGCCAGTCTGTACTTAATCGGTTTCGGTTTGCTGGACTTAATTACTTTCAAATTATTAACTTCAGCTGGAGAAAGCAGGTGGTGGGGGTCGAGGAAGAAATATGAACATCCTTATGAGGTGTGAGGTGGGCCAGGACTGAGAGGATGGTCTCCAGCCCCACCAAGACTATTCTCTGGGAGAGCCCTGGCGGGCTGTGTCCAGCAGTGAGGGCCAGGCCCTCCGGACTGACCATCCTGCACGCTGCGGCCACAGAGCTGGGAGCGGCAGGGATAGTCGAGTGGACTTGGAACGTGATCTGTGCTACAAGAGAATGAAGCCAGCCCAAGGAGACAATGATGTGGTGCCTAACCTAGCCGGGGCTTGGGAACAATCATGGGAGGCTTTCTGGAAGAAGTGACTCCTGAGTCAAGTCCTAAGTGAGGAATGGGGGGGTGGGGTGGGGTTGGTCAGGCAAAGAAAGGGAGGTAGGCATTCCAGATGATGGAAGAGCTTGAGCAAAGGCTCAGAGGTGTGAAATGGCCCAATCAGTTTGCTGACCAGGGTGACTGGGCTTAAGTGGAGGAGGAGGGTACTGACAGCGTAGTAAGTTCTACGGGGGTCTTAGAGCTTCTGCTCTGTGGTCCTGGCAGAAGTGGCCCAGGCTTTGGGGATTGAGCCCCTAGGGCAGGCGAGGGGTGTAGGCTGTAGGCTTCGGGGCCCAGAGATGTATACCTAGATCTAGGCCTTGAGTCATGAGAGGAGAGACCCATGATGATGGGGAACACAAGGGGACAGTCAGTTCCCTCCACTCTACTCCCTCCCTTGTAGACCTCCATGCTCTGCTCCCAGGGGCTGAGGATAGAGGCTTGTCCTTGAAGATCCCAGATATAGAGTGAGTCATTATTGGAGATTTCAGGATTTCTGCATAGTGTGGCCCTTCCTATATGTCTGGCTCCTGTTTCTCATGCCCACAACTGCCTGGTCATCCGTGGATGGGTCAGGTGGAGGGGAGAGGAGGGGCAGGTTGGTAGGCTCTTCTGGGAATGCCACCTGGCCCCACCTAGGCTGGGGGAGCAGGGCCCAGAGCCCCAAATTCCTGCTGGCAGGTGAGGTAACCCCAGGCTTTTCTGTTCCTGTCAACCCAAGCTGGGCCTTTCTTGGAGTCACCTGATGACATCTACTGCTAATGACAAGAGTACCTGCCTTTCACAGATATCAAAGCCGGAGGCCCCCCGCCCAAGCCCAAAGCAGAGCCTGAGACAAAGGCAGATGTGTAGCAGTATACTTTGGAATGTGTTCTAAAGGGGTAGGAAGTATGAACCAGGGAAGGAGAGAAAGCTAGTTGGAGCTAGTCCCAGCAGTGGGGCCCATCCCCATCAGGACCATGCAGACCAGCTCTTGGATTGCCCCCCTAGCAAAGGGACAGGAGAGTATTTATCTACCAGCCAACTCCCCAGTGGTCTGGGTGGTCCAAGGGCATTCCCTCCCTGGCTGTTCCAGGTTTGCACAGCAGCTTGGCTGGGTGGGCCCCTGTATGCAGCTCACGTGGTGCCAGCAGAGGCAGGGAGCCCTGGTGCAGGGGAGGTGAGGCGCTGCTGCATTATACCTGCTCACAGCCAGTCACCATGGCAACAGTCCAAAGGGGACACATCACTAAGGGGATGTGACCTGGGCCATAAAAGTTGACTGATACTCAGATTCTGCCAGACTTCCTAGAATGACTTGATGGTGAAATTTCAGGCATCAGGGCAGGGACTTTCCTGAAATCATATCCTGCAAGTGTGCTTTGGCCCCCAAAGGGACTGGCATAGGAGGATTTGGTGCCTGGATCTATCCCCAGTGTCATCTATCTGATGACATCACTAGAGTTGGACAGCCTAGCAACTGAGTCTTGTTTGTCCCTGTTCCTCCACCAGCCTCTGGCCTAGCGTGGGGGCACATGAAGCCCCCTGGCCATTTCTGATGGACTGAGATGGGGAGGGGAGAAGCGTAATGGGAAGTTCCTGAATGGCCTTTGGCCCTGGCCAGTAACCTGGTTGGGTTTGAATTCTTCCTGTGCTTCTTGTTGGCTTGTGATCCATGGCACTTTCTCTGTTTCCTAGCTTCTATTTCCTCTTACGTAAAGTAGAGATACTGACATTTGGCTTGAAGAATGGTTATGAAATCCGAAGGAGTGGTATATAAAGAGGACATGCACACAGTAGGTGCCCATTCATTTCTTGCTTACATGTCTACCAAGGGCTAACCCTGTGCCCGCCACTGTGCTAGGGCTGTGTAAGCATAGCAGACCCAGTCCCCACCCACAGGGATCTCAGACAAGTGCCTGTGCCCAGGGCTCACCCCTGAGATTCTGATTTTACAAGCCCAGGTAGGGCCCAGGCACCAATATTCTCTAGGAGCTTCCTGGCTGATGCTTATATGCAGACAGGACCAGCCAATCAACACCGCCCTTGGTGATGGAGAGGTGGGATGCTGAGGGCTGGGCATCGCCCTCAGCCAGGAAAGCTGGACTCCTTCCTGGCTCATGGTAGGTGAGCTCATGGGGGTGCTTCTCACTGCCAGTTTCATTCATCACAAACCCCTCGTCCCTTGCTTTCCCCCCCCCCCCCCAGACACTGGGCTCTGGAGTTCAGCGTAGGGAGGACAGTGACAGCCAGACATCACTAATGCTGAGACTGGGGTCTTCAGAAAGGACCCATCCTCACACTGGCTGCGTGGAGACCATCTCCTTTCCTGACTCAGGCGTCTCACCTGCCAGATACTACATACACCCCACAGAGCTCTGAGCTGAAGATAGCTTATGTTCTCTGTAAGGAATATTTCTCTGCAAGGAGTATTTCACCTCATCTTATCAGTAACGTGAAACAGTAAAGCAGTGGTCTGTGCATGTTCTAATTCATAATTTTACAGTAATTTAAAAAAAACTCAAGATATTGGTTTTCTTTCCATTTAGTGAGATGGTGGCAGACAGTAAAGCCCACTGTGTTTTTATAATCGGATTTAAATTGTTTTTAATTATACAGCCCATATTCTCCCAGTAACATACCATCTCTGTGAGTTAATGGGCTTTGAAATCTCCCTTTGTTCCATACACTGTAGATACAGGTTTTTGTTAAGAGATTTATTTTATATATGGAAATTGAGAGAATTAGCAATGAGGTAGCTCCAGAGGAGTGTTGGGAGGTTCTATCACCTTAGGAGAAGGCAAATAAATGTCTGCAGAAAACTCAGCCCAAACCGTGGATAGAATTCGGAGAGTCTCCCCATCCCTGGAATAAGGTTTTGAGAGCACAAGTGATGCTCTGACTGCAGGAGAGACAACATTCACATAAATTTCTCTGTTGATCCTTCAGTGAAGGTATTAGAAAGGAAATATACAGTAATTCACTCATTCATGTCCTGAGTGCCTACTGTGGGCCTGGTCCTGAACTTGAGGATATGCAACAAGGAAAGCCGTGATCTTTATCCTTGAATATCTGGCACTTTCCAGAGAAACAAACACTTGTGTGTATGCCTCTCAAGTGAGACGTCTCCAATGGTCAGTGCTTCCTTGGGTTGGACTGCCCGACAGGACTCGCAGCACACAGGGCTACCCAGGGCTCGCTCTCTGCGGATGGTACAGACTGACGGGGGCTTACCGAGGTCTGACCCAGGCTGGAGTCCCTAGGGCTTCCTGGAGGGTGGGCTGGACCAGGCCACATCTCCTGTTCTGCAGACCCAGAATGTCCCTTAGCCCTGCCTTCCCTACTCTGTCTTGGGGGCCTGGCCCTGTCTCAGGACCTCTGTGGGTATTTACCAGGGCCCAGCCTTGGTTCAGGCCACCTTGTAACTGGGTGGGGCTGCCCCAGTCAGGCTAATCAGGTTGGAAGAAAAGGCTCCAGGTCCTCTTGGCCATTGGCTGGGGACCCAGTGAGATGTTGTGTGTGGGCACGTGTGTGCATTGTGGGGAGTGGGTTCAACCTCCTTGGTTATCCTGCCTAGGGCTGAGGCATTGGTGGGATCAGTATCTGGGATTAGCTAGAAGTGCTGTGTGGCCTTTGTGTATTGCTGCCCTCTCTGTTCCAGATGCTGGCTGTGGCAACTTGCTCAGTGGGCCTCTCCTGAAATCTCAGGGAAGCGGGGTGTGCCTTTCACCATGAGGGCAGTGAGAATCCCTCCTTCTTCAGACCTTGCTTCTTGTCCCACCTCTTGGAATACAAGGGCACTGTGTTTGGGGTACCATTGGTTAATGGTCTTTTAGCAGTGGTGTGGGGAAAAGGCCAGAATCTCCCCCAAGGGGTTAGGAGTGAGCAGAGGTGGGCAAGACTTGGGAGGCCCATCTGCCCCTCACCCACATCAACCCCTCCATTGGAAAAGCCCAGAGCAACTCCTTTTTATAAGCCCCTTCCCCCCAGCATAGAACTTCAAGCTCAGAAGCCCCTCCTGACCCATGCTAGAACTTCTAGAATTGGCACCCTTAACTGGATCCCTTTGCTAGACTAAGAAACCCCAGAATAGCAAGCTAAAAATCACCATGGCAAAACCTCAGGGTCCAAACCTCTATATCAGCTCCTCAGAGTAAGAGATGTAGATGCAGAACCGTCTAGCCTGGAGATGCAGTTTGGAAGCCACGCAGCCCAGATGCTCCAAGCCAAGGCTACAGAGTCCCACGACCATGCTCTTGAAGCCAGCCCCAGCCCAGAGCCCCAGCACAGCTCCCCACTCTTCTGGGCGGGCAGGCCTGGGGAAGAGGGGCACCTGATCACTGCATACACAGATGTAAATGCAGAGCCTACAGCTAGAGACCACGTGTTGTGAAACGTAACTGAGGTTTCACGACACACACGTGGTCTGCCATTTACAGCTGGCGACAAGTGGAGTAGCTCTGGAAAGTATAAGAAAGGGGATGCTCAGGCCGAAGTGGGGCTGGGGGCTCTGCAGGGAAGGACTGTCCACTCTCACTGGCTGCAGAAATGCCACCTTCCAGCTCTTTCAGGTGAAGTATTACCCTGAGCAGGCCTTTCTGGAAATGTGCTGAGGGGAGTGCAGTGTGAGTGCCCAGAGCCTCTGGCTGCAGAGGGGGTGTGGCTGACATGGGGCATTAGCCCCATCTTCTCTGCTGTCCTTCTGGCTAGTTTTGTGGGGCATGGAGGCACTGGGGACCTGCCAGCATGCCCTCAGGATCTCTGTGTCAGCAGGATTTTCTCTCTGTTCCTAGAGCACTGTGCTCCCTTTATTCTTGTGTTTTAGGGCTTACCTTGAAACATGGACCTGGGTGGGCTCTGGGAGGCAGAGAGCTCTGGCCTTTTCCTTCCTTCATGGGCACCCTCCATGCATTCCTCAGGCCACTTCCTCCAGGGGGCCTCTCTGGCCTCCAGTCTTCACCCCAGCCGCTCTGCTCTTTCTCCCCTGCAGGCTTTTGGCTGCCCTGGGAGCCCCAAGGAGCAGGGAGTTCTTGTCCACTCTTTGTCTTCCTCTCTCACTCTCTCATTTTTTTTTTAAAATCAAAATGATACATGCAGGTAGTTTAAAGAGTTGACAATTTCCACAAAGTTTAGAAAAACAGCAGCTCCCTTCCCTGCATTGTCCCCGCCAGTGGCAGCACCTGTCTGTGAGTGGATGTTAGGTGTTTACCTGCGTAGATCCCGGGAACGGGCTTGGCTTGCACCTGTGATTTTCTGGCACGGGCTTCTTGCTTCAGGGGAGGGATTCAATTCTCGGGCTCTGCCTCCCCCTGTACCCTCACTTCCCATCTCCTCCCAGCTGTGTCGCACCTTCTGGGATGCCGCCTTAGGCCTGTGCCATCACAGCTCAGTCCCGGCCCAGCGGGGGAAGCCTTTGCCTTTCTTGTATACATTTCGTTTCCCCTGGAGTTAATGACTGACTTTGTGGCCGTCTGGGGCTTCTCTTTCCATGCATTTCTTGCTAATTCATTCCCACGCTCTCAGCTGGTGGGTCATCCGAATTCCCTCTTGCTCCGCTCATTTGCATCAGGGGTGGTTTCCATGCCACCTCTTGACCCATGACCCCTGGAGCCTTCTGACTGCTGCGGGGGTGGGGGGGGCACTCTCCCTTAAAATATCTGTGGGGCTCATTCTCATCTCTCCCTGGTCTATGCTCAGAATGTCCCCACCTCTGAGAGTTCTTTCCCGACACCCTCTTTAGATTTTCACTCTGTACCTGTCCCACTCCCTGGCACTTCCCACGTTGCCCTGTTTTTCTCTGTAGTGTGTCACGAGTGTCCTTGTAACAGGCCATTCATCTAGATGATTGACCTACTTTTTGTTGGTTCACCCCCATCACCAGTGGAAGCTATGGGAGGGCAGGGATTGCTGTCTTTGGGTCCTCATCTCTGGACAGCACCTGGCACACAGCAGGTGCCCAGTCAGGACTGAATACCTCTGAGCTGGTTGCCAGACCCCGGTGCAGAATGCTGTCCTGTGATCTCTCAGAGCGGCCTCTCTCCCCACCTGCTGGCTCCTTGGCACCTCCTTCCTCACGTTACTTCCCTCTTTTTTTTTTTTTTTTAATTTTTCCCTATGTTTATTTATTTTTGAGGGAGAGGGAGAGACAAACAGAGACACAGTGCAAGTCAGGGAGGGGCAGAGAGAGAGGGAGTCACAGAATCCAAGGCAGGCTTCAGGCTCTGGGCTGTCAGCACTGAGCCCTATTTGGGGCTCGAACTCACAAACCGTGAGATCATGACCTGATCTGAAGTGGCTGCTCAACCGACTGAGCCACTCTGGCGCCCCAGGTTACTTCCCTCTAAAGGTGCCCCAGGTTACTTCCCTCTTAAGGTCGCCTGGGGTCTGCTGCTGACTCCCAGCCTTCCTCCTCTCCTCTCTCCCTCTTTTGTTTTCTTGGGCTCTTTAGGTAGGTGTGGTCAGCCTAATCCCTGCTCTTCAGGGTGCTCAGTGTGACCATCCCTGAGGGCTCCAGGACCTTCTCCTCAGCAGGAGAACTTCCCCGCCCCCCTCCGTACAGCCCCTGGCTCAGCCTCAGAGTGCAGTGGGAACTACCCCACCTCTGGGAGCAGCAGGTTCATTCATGTGGCTACAGCTAGCACTGGGTAATCACTGAGTCCATCCCAAGGGCAGCGTGTGCCTGCCCCAGTTCTCACTCACCCCAGCTTGGCCCACCCCATCCTCCTGCATGGGGCTCTGAGGTGCTCTGGCCTGGCCCTTGCCAGCCTTGGAGGCTTCTCCTGTCTCATCCTTTGCCTTCTTTCCTGCCTTCCCTTGCAGCTCCTCCCAGGGGGCTTTTCTCTGGAGGGCAGGACCCCTGGGAGGCTGCTGGGAGATGCCCAGGTGCAGTCTTGCTGGGTGTGTGTGGGGGGGAGGGGGGCACCTTCAGTTCTGTAGGTGCTTCCTGGTGTCTGGTCTGGCCAGGCACTGTATTGGGTGTTGGGACGGGCAGTGGACATGGCAGGTGCATGGATGGAGCTCATTGTCTAATGGAAAGAGTGGGTGAGAGATAGCACTTTGAAGGCGGGCCAGCTAGGTCTGAACCCCAGCTCTTCCAGCTTTTGACCTTGAGTAACTTATTTAAGCTCCCTGAGCTTCACTTTCCTTATCTATAAAATGGGGATAAACATAGCACCTGGCACTTGGGGTATTTGTGCTCACTGAAGGTGGCCCCATCCCCATCCCAACACATATTAGGGCAGCTAGCACATGCCAGGCACCTGCTGTGTGCTGGGTGCTGTGAGGAATGCAGAGGTGACTGACCTGGCCTTACAGTTTTAGGAACTCGTGACAGAGGGAAGGAGTGTGTGTGTGTGTGTTTGGGGGGGGGTGGGTGGGTGGAGCAGCAAGGTGAGAGCTGTGCGAGGCAAAGTAACAGAGGAGTAGGACAGAGTTGAAAGTTCAACTACCAGTGGTCATGGGGTCAGCCAGGATCTCCAGGGTCCCTGACAGGGAGGCCTGTGCTGCTGGACATTAAGGATTAGGCTGAACTTGGATTAGAACAGGGGAGGCACCGTGTAGGTGTTGGGTGGGCATCATAATGGGGTTCTGATGGCAGGTAGACTCCTGAGATGGGAAGGAGCAACAAGTTTCCTAAATGAATACTGATCAGAGCTCCTTCACTTATAGGAGACAAGAATCCAGCTCACCCTGGCGTTTGCCCCAAAAGGGGCTCAGGCAAGACTGGATCTTGGGCTCTGGAGTGCACTGTGTGGGTCTGTCTGACTTCATTTTTTTTGCCAGGCTTTCTCCTTATTTGAAGGTCATTTTTCCTCCTTAGCAAAAATGCCAGAGGAAAGAGACCTGTTCTCTCTCCACCCCAAGGGAAGAGGACCTCAGAAGATTTTGACTGGCTTGGCTGGGGTCATGAGCCCATCCATGAACCAGTCAGGTCTACTAGGGATGGGAGCATCCTGATTGGCTCAGCCTGAGTCATATGCCCATCCAGGAACCAGTGAGTGCACCAGGGATGTGGGTATCCTTATTGATTAGCAGTGTGCCTCACTCCTCTCTGAGACTGCATGGAATTGGAAGAAAAAGTACCCAAAGGGCAAGAGAAGGGCTGTTGGCAGAATAATGTGAATGAATAAATGTGCTGGTCATTCCGAACCGTAACTGGTACAGCCACTACCAGAGGCCATTCCGTGAGGATCAGTACTCCTCATGGGACTCTGTTGTCCTCACCATGCTGTTTTGAGGGCTGGCCTGGGCTTTCCCTACTGCTAAGGAGTTCCCTTAGGTCAGGACAGCACCTGTTACCTTTACAGCTCCAAGGGGTGTCTCAAAGGTGGATCAGTGTCTCCCCCCCAGACAGGGGATTCTGTGGTGTTGTAGCTGAGGCTCAGCTGTGATTGGAATTGCCTGTCCTTTACAGGACAACATCCTTGGAGGGATGTCCTGGGCACAGGCTCCTGGGCACACAGTTCAAAGATCAGAGGCGCCCAGCTCCTGCCATACCCTAAGGCAGCTTCTGGTCCTGCCCACACTTAGGTTGGAGGGGTGGTGGACTTGCTGGGGGACTCTCTAGCTAGTGTTGGGCTGCATTCTTGGTGGCTGGGCTTGTGGTCAGTCTGTTTGTTGATTGATCAGTCAGTGAGATAGAGTGGGCCAGGCAGTCAGCTGTGGTGTGGGACAGGGTCATTCTAGAATGTGTACAGATGAATGGGCAATGCTCACATGAAATAAAACAACTGTCAAAAATAATTTGTAGCCATGTTCCCATGGAGCCAGGCCTGGTTATGACTTTGCATGTTGCCTCCTGGCAAATGAGTTTTGTCATCTGATCATTGCACTTTAGTACCTATTATGAAAGCCAGCCCTGAGGCTGGGCTGGGCAGGGGCACCACTGGGCTCCAGCACCCAGGGGATGGCGGCAGGGAGCCCGTCCATGTCTGGGAAGGTGTGGAGCTGGTAGGGGTGTCAAGGAGCCCTTGTTGTCACAGCGGGGAGGCCAGGTGGTGGAGAGACTCCGATTTCTTCTTCGGCTGCCTGCTTGGGCTCTTCAGAAGAGCACGTGAACCAGTAGGCTTCACATGCTGTGATCCTGGCACATTGATGGTCCCAGAAGCCCTCACTCCAGTCTGATCTCCACTGGTGATTTCTTTTTTTTAAAAAAATTTTTTTTTTCAATGTTTATTTATTTTTGGGACAGAGAGAGACAGAGCATGAACGGGAGAGGGGCAGAGAGAGAGGGAGACACAGAATCAGAAACAGACTCCAGGCTCCGAGCCATCAGCCCAGAGCCTGACGCGGGGCTCGAACTCACGGACCGCGAGATCGTGACCTGGCTGAAGTCGGGCGCTTAACCGACTGCGCCACCCAGGCGCCCCTCCACTGGTGATTTCTAATGTGTGCACATGTACGCTTTATTGCAAGCACAATGAAACAAATCTCCTTCTAAGACATGGCATTGGATTAAGAAGTCCAATGATCTGGGGCGCCTGGGTGGCTCAGTCAGTTAAGCGTCTGACTTTGGCTCAGGTCATGATCTCATGGTCTGTGCCACGTCGGGCTCTGTGCTGGCAGCTCAGAGCCTGGAGCCTGCTTCGGAGTGTCTTCCTCTCTCTCTGTCCCTCCCCCACTCACACTCTGTCTCTCAAAATTGAATAAATGTTAAAAAAATTTAAAAAAAAAAACCCAGAAGTCCAATGATCGAATTCCTAGGAAGGCAACTTGAAGTGGTCTGTGGCCAGCACAGGCCCTTCCACCTTCCTGACTCCATTAGGGGTGACATTTGTGATCAACAGGTGTGATGTTCACATGACCACTGGGCTCCTGTCCCTTCCCTGGCTCCTGAGGACTCACGGAAACCATGCTCAGCCAAACCTGGGGTCTCCCAGACCCTCAGTCCCTTTCCACATCGGTGGCTGCAGGGACATCTTTTCCAGAACACAGGCCTGTTAAATCCGCAGCCATCCAGGGGGCCAGCTAGTGGCCCTGACAGGTAAATCCGTCAAGTGGCATATTCTGCTAAGAAGAACAGGAGTGTGGCTTGGGAGAAGCCAGCTGCTATCTGATGGTGCTATGCGGAGATTTTCCCAGCCAGGAGCTGTGCCCATCACCCAGCTCATGCTGCTGCAGTCCTGTTTTGGCATAGCATGGGGGAAATCACTCCTTGCCTTTTCAAAATTAAACTTACTTTGACTTTCATTGCTAACACCACTAAAATCTGAGTGTGACAGCTACTGGCAGCTGCACCACACTGATTTGTGGGCAGCTGAGGCCCTGCTTTGTCCCTCTGCCTTCTTCAGGACACCAAGGCAGAGAGAGACTCACGGTTATTGAGTGCCTCCCAGGTACAGGGTACTCCGTGGGGTATTACATATGCTGTCTTGGCGTTTCCAAAATGGGTTTTGTGAAGCAGTAATTATACAAGATTAAATGCCCTGCCAAAGAAAGTTCCACATTCAACTGAGCCTGCAAGAGTTCACAACTGAGCTGACAAAAGTTAACAGGCTTCTTTACTGCAGGACTTCTCAGAGCCTTAAGTATGCCAATGCACATGGTGATGTCTCTAAGAGAAGCATCTAGCTGGGTCACAATGTATGCAACCACAGAGACTGTTTCTCCCACAGCAGTTTGTAGAATTAGTTGTGCAGAACTCAATTTGGGACATGCTGCTATGTCATTTTATTCCTCACCAGCCCTAGAAAGTAGCTATGATTGTCTGCATCTTAAAAATAACAACACAGGCTCGTGAGGTCTCTCCTATTGACTGCTGTATCCCCAGCACCCAGCACAGGGACCCCACACGGTAGGCCCTTGACACACGCGTGGGAGTTGTGTGAAGAGATGCTTTGTGAATGGCACATGGGGGAGAGCAGGGACAGCCCTCCCAACTCCTTGCACGACCCATGGTCACCTCTCCAAAGATGTTGGGAGGGCCTCTCCTCTCCCTGCCCTCCACTGGGGGCCTGTGGAGATCCCTCCAGCCATGGGGAAGGATCAGGAAGACTCATTTTACTTCTCTGGAGCACGGGGACCATCATGGACAACAATGTATGTTCCTCAAAGTAGATAACACATCTTTCCCTGTTGTGTTCTCATAATCCAGCATGGGTGAAAATCAAAATTGGGTTTTCAAGGGTAAATAGGAGTTTCTAATACACACAAATGGGAGGAGGGCATTCTAGGCAGATAGCACTCCATGTACAAAGTCATGGAGGCCTGGACAATCTGACATGTGATATGAGCCATATGTAATGAGGTACAGGGAGTGTGTAAAGGCTGAGAAAGTGACAGAAAACACTTCTCACTCAGGTTGATAAGGGCAGCCTTGGGAATCTGCTTCTCGTATGAGAAGAGACACTAGGAAGGGAAGCATGGTGTGTTCAGAGACCAGAGTGATTCCTGCCCCCACCCCACTCTGAAGAACGGGTTCACTTCATCCTGACAGCCAGCAGCAGCAATAAATGAGGGAGATGGAACGTGTTATTTTAATTATATACTTTCACCACCTAATTATAATTTTAATTGATATGTGAGCAGGTGCTGTGTTCTTCAAAGCAGTTTAAGGCAGGCACATTCCCTGGAAAAGGAGCACAGGTTGTTCTATTCATTAGTCAAGCAGATGGATGGGCTAGAAGGGCTGGGAGGGAGCCAAGGGGGCAGGGGGCAAAAGGGAGGGGAAGCAGCCTTTGCCCTGAGTGATGTAGGAGGTGAGGGTCCTGCCCTGGACAGGCTGAGCACAACATGAGGAAAGAGTGGAGGCGAGGGAGGAGAGGGGAGGGAGAGGAAGGGGGAGGGGACAAGGAGATGGCTGGCGTCCAGTGCTAGAGTGGATTTATTCATTTATTCATTCAGTTATACTCTCAACATTCATTCATTCATTCATTCATTCATTCATTCAACAAATGTTTATTGAGAGCTTGCTGTAAAGGAGGCTCTGTGCTAAATGCAGGGGATTCCAGAATGACTCTGGTACATTTCTTCCCCTCAACACGCTCCCAGTCTGGTGGGGAAGAGTGGATCTATGTGGGAAAGAAATAATTACAGTTCATGGAATAAATGGAAAATTATCATAGAAGTGGCTTAGACTAGGGGAGAAGTTTTGCTTTTTAGTGATGTCAGGGAGGGCTTCCTGGGGGACACTTGAGTTGGGGTTTTGAGGTGTGAATAGGAGTTGGCTAAATTGTCTGAAGTTAAGGATAGGAGATGGTGGTGGGGGGATGGCATCTAAGCAGAGTTGGGGAGTTGTATGGGATGTGTAAGGAGTGCCTAGTGGTTTTTTGGGTCATTGCCATGAGGGAAGGTCTGGAAGGAGATGTGGCTGGAGATTTGAGTGGTAAATGGGTGTCCCAAGGATAGGAGCTGGATCTCAAAGAGGAGCTGGGTGAGATTTGAAGCTGGAGTTATTTGATGAGATTTGTGTTTCTGGGAGATCACCCTGGTGGAAGGTAGGACAGAGAGGCTGATGATGCAGCCAGGAGAAGTGAGGAGGGGCTTGTGAAGGTCAGGGAAAGAGGATGGAGGTTGGATTCTGGCCATTGGGGTAAAGGAAGGGGGGTCAGGCTGAAGGCTGAGTCTGGGCTCAGGCCTGTAGAGGTTGCCATCCTTGAGATGAGGAGTTGGGGAGGAGCTGGGGAAGTTGATGAGTTGGGGCTGCCTGTGAGAGCTCCTGGCTGAGATGTCCCGGAGGCAGCACTTTGGAAAGCATTATTGGAAGGTGGGGAAAGGAATCCCCCACGGAGATGAGGCAGGGAGTTTGGAAAACAAGTTAAAACATTTTTTAAATGACTTAAAAATTTTATTTTATTGTGGTAAGCATGCTTAACATGAGCTCCCATCTTAACAGATTAAGTGCATGATACAGTTTTGTTAACTATAGGTACATGATTGATGGCATAAACCTAGAACCTATTCATCTGGCACAACTGAAACTTTATAGCTCTTGAACAGTGTCCCCCACCTCTCCTTTCCTTCCAGCCCTGGACAATCACCATTCCGTTCTGTTTCTATGACTTTGTCATTTATGCTTTATATAAGTGGAATCATGCAGTATTTGTCCTTCTATGATTGGCTTATTTCACTTAGTAGGACATCTTCAAGGTTCATCCATGCTGTCATATCTTGCAGGATTTCCTTCTTTTTAAAGGCTGAATAGGGGCGCCTGGGTGGCGCAGTCGGTTGAGCGTCCGACTTCAGCCAGGTCACGATCTCGCGGTCCGGGAGTTCGAGCCCCGCGTCAGGCTCTGGGCTGATGGCTCAGAGCCTGGAACCTGTTTCTGATTCTGTGTCTCCCTCTCTCTCTGCCCCTCCCCCGTTCATGCTCTGTCTCTCTCTGTCCCAAAAATAAATAAACGTTGAAAAAAAATTTTTAAAGGCTGAATAATATTTTACAGACACACCACATTCTCTTTATCCATTTATCCATTGATGGACACGTAGTTTGTTTCCACATCTTGGCTATTGTGAATAAAGCTGCAATGAACACGGGAGTGCAGATATCCCTTTGATATCCTGTTTTCATTTCCTTTGGATATATATATCCAGAAGTGGGATTGCTGGATCATGTGGTAGTTCTTTGTAAAATTTTTTTTTGAAGAACCTCCATACTGTTTTCAAAAGTGGGCTGGACCCACTAACAGTGCACAGGGCTCCAATTTCTCCATACCCTTTACTTTGTTGTTCTTCTTTGCTTGTTTGTTTGTGGTTGTGGCCTTCCTAGTGGGTGTGAAGTGATATCTCATGTGTAGGTTTTTTTTTTTGAAGTTTATTTATCTAACTAATCTCTACACCCAGTGTGGGGCTCGAACTCACAACCCCGAGATCAAGAGTTGCACGCTTCTCCAACTGGGCCAGTCAGGTGCCCCTCATTTGTAGTTTTGGTTTGCATTTCTGTGATGATGGTGTGAGCATCTTTTCATGTACCTGTTGGGCATTTGTTTGTCTTCTTTGGAGAAATGTCTGTTCAAGTACTCTGCCCATTTTTCATTGGGTTATTAGTGTCTTTGTTGTTGTCCTTGTTTGTTTGCTACTGAGACACGTAGATCAATGGAACAGTGTAGAGAGCCCAGAAATAAACCACATTTGTTTGGTCAACTGATTTTTGACAAGGGTGCCAATAATACACACGATGGGGAAAGGGTAGTCTGTTCAACCAGTAGTGTTGGGTAAACCGAATGTCCACATACAAGAGAATGAAATCAGATCCTTATACCATACACAAAAATCACCAAATCAACTCAAAATGGATGAAAGATTTAACTGTAAGACCTAAAACTGTAAAACTCCTGGAAGACAACACAGGGGGAAGCTTCATGATAGGTGTCTTGTCAATGATTTCATAGATAAGACACCAAAAGCACATGCAACAAAACCAAAAACAGACAAATGGAACTACTTAGAAACTTACAAACTTGCCCAGGAAAGGAAACAGTCAACAGGGGGCAATGGGAGAAAATATTTGCAAATCATATGTCTAACAAGGGGTTAATTTCCAAAATATATGTGGAGCTTGGCTTTTAAGGTTCTATTAGCAGGCACTCTTGGGGTCCACACCTGGGGAAGGAACGAAAGGGACAGAGTCCTGGGCAAGAGGCAAGAGAGGGGGTGAAGCCATCCCAGGGAAGGACACCCGGGGGGCTCTGAAGACAAGATGCAGTGACCCTACAGAGGCCTCCTGACTCAGGGACAGAGGGCTGGGCCTTCATGCCCCCTGCCACTCAGCCCTGGGGCGGCTGCCTCAGGAATGGGATGTGGCTTGGGCACAGGATTTCTCATCAGCTGGGGCGGTCCCCTTTGGAGGCTGTCGGCAAAGAGCATCAGAAAGCAGTGTTCCAGGAATCCTTAATTCCAGAAGAGACATCTGGGGTACAGTGTCCACCACACGTGGTGTTGAAGGAGACAGAAGGGGATCCCCAGCCCCCCTTCCCAGGTCCCCACTACCCCTTGCTTCTCCCACTTGCTGGCTTCTGTCTGTCTTGTTTTTTCCTCCTGGAATGTCTCCCTGTTCTCTCCATGGACTGTCTTCCCCATCCTTCACCCGAGTAGCCTTCCCTCCTCAGGCAGGAAGTCCATCTTGATTCTAGAGAGTAGGAGAAGACTGTGAGAGAGCCAGTCCACCCAAGAGGGTGGGGAAGGCCACGGCCAGCCATCTCCACGCCCCGCCCTCCTACTGGCTGGCTGTGTGACCTCAGGGAAGTCGTATCACCCCTGGGATCCAGTTTTTCCATCTGGATGGAAGCTCTGAAGTGAATGGTCTGGACTCAGCATGTTTTCACATATGTAGGTGGCTGTGATGTTTCAGGTCTGCCCCCATGCTTCCCCGGCTTGTGTCTGGTCTGTCCCCTACAGTCAATTCCTGCTCACTGTGACGTCCCCATCCGACAAGATGACCAGTGTCCGGGGCAGTGGGTCTGTATCTGATTCAGCTCTGCCTACCCCGCCATGTCCAGTGAGATCTAACAGTGATGGTGGGCTGGCTACCCATCTCTCTGGAGAGGACGAAGCAGCCCTGTTTTATCCGCTCTGTGCCAGGTGTGTTACAGGCACTAGTGTGTTTTTGCTCAGGACAGCCTGTGTACGTGTGAGGAAACTGAGAGACTCAGTGCCTGCCCCGGGGAACAGAGCTGGGGTAGAAATGACAGCTGAGTTGGGGACTCTGGTCTGATCACCCCAAAGTCTGGGCTCTTATTCTACCTGCTCCTGGGGTCCTAGGGTAACCCTGCGGGGAGCCTGGCAGTCTTTGTCCGCCTCCACCCCTGCGTGGCTGGGGCACTGGTGGGAATGTTCAGCAGTGTTGACTCTGGCTGTGAAGTTTCAAATGGTGCTGTGGGTGCCTGGTGGCGGGGGGGGGGGGAGGGGGCACCGCCGTGGCAACTGATCTTCTGAGCCACCCTCCTCGCTGTTCTTGGAGCTTCTCAGGCTCAGTCGTGTAGTGGCCAGGGTGGGAGACCCTGTCAGGGCAGCTCTGGGTGTGCTTCCTGCCCCACTCAGAGGTGCCCAGCCTGACCAGAATGGCCAGGGGGAATTGGGGAGGTGCTTACAGAAGTTGCAGTGCTCTGACAGCTGGAGACGTGACGGGTGGGGAGAAGTGGAGTTTGTAGCACATCCCACAAGGACAAGCCACGCCTGCATCTTTGCACTGGTGACCGTGGTTGTCTCCTGGCCCTTGCCTGAATGCACTGGCCTGGCCACAGCCTCCCCCGCTTGTCTACCCCTGCAGTCCTTCTGTGATGGGACATCCTTTCAGGAGGCCTGGGTTTGAGCCCAGCCCAGGACACACAGCCTGCCTTCCCTTCCTGCCACCCTGCTTTTCTTCTCTTCTTCCTTTGTGCTCACCACAGCGAGCAGGGTTATAGGCTGACAGGCTGCCTCCTGGGCGTTGCAATCTGCCCCTTTGCTGCATGGCCTTGAGCTGGTCCTCCAGCCTCACTTCCCATGCTGGGACGTGCTCGATGTTTAGTGGGCCTGCCTGTCATGAGGGAGGTGCCCCGTACTTGTGGGTCAACTCCCAGCCAGGCTTTCCTGGCTTCTGTTTTCCAGGAAACCCTGCACCTGGCCTCACCTGGACTTTGCCGTGTGCCACACCAGGATTAGTTTCCAGCCTTGCTTTCCGGCTACGTGGCCTTGCACGAACTATGAGGACTGTCTAGGCCTTCCTGTTGCTCAGCACTGTGGGGACCCTAACGGCCACTGCCTCATTCAGCTCAGTCAGGGCTGGGGAGTGGGTATGGTCGACCATGCTGTTACTGTGCAGTCTCCAAGGCTCTGCTCCCGTGCCCTCTCTTGAGCTCCAGGCTGTGGGTGAACTTGTGTAGGGGGAGATCTGCTCAGCCCTGGTGGCACTGCCAGCCTGCTGACCGGGGACCAAGCTTGTGGGGCAGGGCAGTGCCGCCTGCTCTTTGCCAGGGGTGTCCTGTGCCTGTCTGAAGATCTCCACTGGGCAGGATGGAGAGCTAGAGGAGGAAGGGAAGGGCTCCGGGAGGGAAGGGGTATGCATACAACTCCCCAGGATGGGAATGGTGAGTCTGGGGTCAGAGGGAAGCCCTGGGTGTCTGGTTCATTCATTGATATTTATTGAGCCTCTCCCTGGGGCTGGGGACTCAGAGGAAACAGATGAGGGCTTGTCCTGAGGGAGCTCACAGCCACATCCATGATACAGGCCCTGATGCCTGACTGCTCCAGGGACAGGGTGGGGGACTTCAGGGACAGGTAATGGGAAGGGAGGGCAAGGCCTGTTGGCCAGCTCAGCGTGTCGGGAAGGGGCGTCATGGAGGCAGCAGCATGGGGTCTGGACAGGAGCCGGGGAGGAGGCTGCAATGCTCAGGCTGTTGAACTGAATCTAAGGACAGTGAGGAGCCCTTGATGATGTGGCTGCTAAGCCCTGTTGTGGCTGATTTGGATTGGAGGAGGTTCCCTCCAACTTCTCCAGGAAGATCAAGGCTCTGGGTCCCTGGGGTTAAATCTGGAGCTGTCCAAAGTATGGGTGAGGAGGAGGCTGGAATGTGGGGTCGAACAGCAAGACCCCACCAGGGCCCCGTCCCCTGGGATTTTGCCCCTGGGACATGCACGTACTGCCAGCTGCTGGTGACAGGGTCAGTGGCCTAGCGCAGGAGATGGGCCCAGAAGGTAGCATATACATGCTGAAGGTCATTTGGGCCATTCTCTCAGTGCCAGATGGGGTGATCCTCCCTCCCCTCACCTTCCCTGGGCCTGCTCTCATCCTCTGGCTGAAAGGCAGGGCGTCCCTTGCCCCAAGCTCTACCCAGGGAAGGCAGCCCACAGGCTCTGATTCTGGACATAACTGTCTTCCTTCCTTGGTTTCATGGTGACATGTTAGGGTTCTTGTCCTCCAACCACATGGGCCATAGACCCCTGGCTCGTTAGGGGTTGGTGGTGCTCTGTAACCACAGCATGTTTACTTGCCTCAGAGGGTCCTTGAAATCCTGACACGGTCCTTAGGGATGTGGCAGGGCCACAGCGGGGGGCAGAGGCAGCCTGGTGGAGCCTGCCACAGGCAGCGTGTATGTGTGAGGCTGGCAGGGCTGGGGAGGGCAGGTGAGCCAGGCAGCCAGCTCATTATTTCACTTCAGGGGGTGGGAAGAGATTGCCGCGTCTATCCCCACATGTGGAAGAAGATGCTGGCAGATATTTGCTGAGGACTCCATGCCCATGCTTCTTTCCTCACTTGGTGCTTCTTGGCTTTGTTTACCCATGCCAGGGTGGCAACCTTGGGGGTGTGCAGTTCATTATCTGAATCTCAAGCCCTATTCTCTTAAAAGCGCTTGGCAGCACAGGGAAGTTCTGGGCTTATTGACAGGTAGAGGGCTGGGGGTGACCTCGAGGAGAGCCAGGGCCCTCATGGAGAGGGCCATAAACAGAGCTAAAGGGCCTCACTCAGTGAGTCCCCGAGTCCAGTGTCTCTTGGCCCACTGACATGGCAAGTCTGAGGGTGCCAGGACAGGTGCCGAGTCCTGGGGCTCTTGACCCCGAGTTAATTCTCAAAATGTGAGAGACTCTATAGGGAATTTCTCCCAGTGGGAGCAATGGGGCACCAGCCATTTGCATATGAACATGTTTCCTGAAATTTTCCGGTTGTAAAAGCAATACCTAGACTTCATAGAAAAATTAGGACCTAACGAAAAGCACAAGAAAATAGATAAATGTTGCCAGGACCACAACCATATAGAGAACTGCTGTTTACATCTTCTAGCCTCTGGTCTTTGCAGACTTCCTTCTCATATGGTTGAGCTCATTCTCTTCACTTGGATTTGTCTTAAAGCTTAGTCCTTCTGTTTCTTTAAATGTCACAAATAACACACAGATAAGTGTCACTGTAAAAGAGTTAAGGATAATGAAAAGAAATAGAAGTGCCATTTCCCTCCTCAGAGGGAAAACTGAAATCAGTTTGCTGTATATCCTTCCAGAACTTTCTCTTGGTATTTACATTTATGTACATACAAAATGGAATACAGATAAGAGCATTCCTTTGAAACTTTTCATGGGCCAAAATGGTATAAAGCAAAGAGTATCCCCTACTTCCCAAAAGTTCAAATGACACCATTTTGCTTTTTATGAAAGACCTACATTAGTATCTGTTTTGCTAACCGAAAGAAACCCAAAGAGGATTTGCACTTTTATGAAAAAAAGCTGTTACTGTATTAATGTAGGTCTTTGGTGAAATTGAAGTGGCATCTTGAGAACTTTTGGAAAGCAGGGATAACTGCACAGAGTTTTGCTTTGTATATATAAATAATACCTAATAATAAGCAATAATAATAATGCTTCTGAATATATAAATAATGCTGACTACCCATATTATACTCTACCTTGCTAATTTTTATTCACTAATATGTCTTGGTGAGCTCATTGTGTTATTTCATATAAATCTATCACTTTTTAAAAATGTTTATTTTTGAGAGAGAGAGGGAGAGAGAGAGACAGACAGACAGACACGGAGTGTGAATGGGGGAGAGGCAGAGAGAGAGAGGGAGACACTGAAGCAGGGTCCAGGCTCTGAGCTGTCAGCACACAGCCTGATGTGGGTCTTGAACTCATAAACTATGAGATCATGACCAGAGCCAAAGTCGGATGCTTAACTGACTGAGCCACCCAAGCACCCATAAATCTATCACTTTTTAAAAAATCCCATAACATGTTTCCATGTTAAGAAATATTTAAGTTATTTCTGATTTTTCATAATTACAAACCATATTGTGATGAAAATTCTTACACATGCTGATGAGTATTCATCAGGGTAGATTCCAAGATGTGGAGCTGGTTGGCTGAATGGCATGCACAATTAAATTTTTCAGTAGCTTCTGCCAAATTGTGCTCTAGAAAGCTAAATGAATCAATATGCGCTCCCACTTGACATTGTAAGAAGAACACCAGCTTTCTTACATTCTTGCCAACACTTGATATTATCAGCCTTTTGAGTTTTGCCCATCTGATAGCTGACAGGCCGTACTTCATTGTTATTTCAATTTGCATTTCCCTAATTGATGTGAGTCTTTTTATATTACATACATCATGTATGCCATTCTAGTAGGCCTTAATTGTTAATCAAAATGTTATCACATATTTATTGATCCAAATTGTTCATTGCAAACACAGTTAACAGAGGCACTGGCCTCAGTGCTCCGTGATGAAACTTTTATTTTCTATTTTTATTTATTTTATTTTATTTTTTTAAAGTTTATTTATTTATTTTGAGGGGGGAGGGGCAGAGAGAAAGAGGGAGAGAGAGAATCCCAACCAGGCTGCACACTGTCAGCTCAGAGCCTGACACAGGGCTCGATCTCACAAACTGTGAGATCATGACCTGAGCTGAAATCAAGAGTCGGATACTCAACCAACTGAGTCACCCAGGCGCCCCTCAATGATGAAACTTTTAAAAGGGCAGTATATGCTGCCCCAAGACTCAATACTGACGATGATGGGTTGATGGGGGCCCACTGACGTGGTGGGGTTGTTCTCATGTGGATTTGATGCACTTTCTTGCTGCTTGTATAAATTCTTTAAGATGCTGGTGTTGAAGCGTGTGGTCTCCAGCAGTAGGCAGAGTAAGTGGGTAGAGATAACTAGTGCATATCCAGAGTTACAGTGAGACCTGTGGAATCTCTGAGCCCTGGGGTTTTAGGCTGCTCTACCTTCATATTTAATTGAGAATAGAAACAGCACCAAACTGTAACATATATGCAATGATGTCCAAGAAAAGTATTAGGTTTTTTCAGGATGACTGTGAAACCAAATTATTTTTATTTTTTAAATTAAATGAAAATTTTTAAATGTTTATTTATTTTTGAGAGACAGAGAGACAGAGCATGAGTGGGGGAGGAACAGAAAGAGAGGGAGACACAGAATCCAAAGCAGGCTGCAGGCTCTGAGCTGTCAGCACAGAGGGGCTCAAACTCATGAACTATGAGATCATGACCTGAGCGAAAGTTGGATGCTGAACTGACTGAGCCACCCAGATGTCCTGAAACCAAATTATTTTTAAAATATATTCTTGTTTTGGGGCTTCCCACTTTGCTGGTTGCCTGCTGGGTAGTCTGGCACATGCTTGACCCTTGCCTTCAGTTTAACCTGTGAGGTGCCTGTAGCCATGGGGTGTACCTCCTATGTTATGTGTGTCTGTGGGGCTTTACGTTCGCTTCTAACCGGAGCCTGGTACTACCATTTGCTCGGGCCAGTAGTGCTCCATTACTTTTCTTCCAGTGGCCAATCATTCTTCTCTTTTATGCCCTTTGGTGTCATTGTGGTCTATTTGAATGGCTTTTCACGATTTCATTAATGTTCTCTGATTTCTCAGTTTTTGTTCATGTGGTTCAGACCATCTTGTCCTTCTTAGAACTTTCAAACATTTGATTAACTAAATAAATGCTCAGAAAATGAATGTAGTTCTCATAAACAATCATCTACTTGTCACCCACTGGTTATAAATGAAATGGTGTGTCTGTCACTGAATGCTTTAAATATATAGGTTAATAAAGCAAGAGCTGTCATCTTGATACACTGATAGTTACCATCCAGAGGCATTGTGAGTCTCTCTATTTAGTTGGAAGTCTTTTTAATGATTTTAGTAAAGTTTTATGTTTTTCTTCTTATGGGTCTTGCACATTTCTTATTAGGTTTATCCCCAGGGATTTTATAGATTTTTTTTTTTTTTCTGATATGAATGAACTTTCTTTTGGATTGCATTTTCTAATTGGGAGTGCTGGCATACATGAAAGCTATTGATTTTTGCCTATGGATTTTTTTTTTTTTAATCAGTGAGTTGAACTTTCATGTGAATTCCTAACAGTTTATTAGTTGATTATTTTGAAGCTTATAGTAGATGCTCATATTTTCTACAACTCATGCCAATTTTGTTTCCTTTTTCACGTTTATTCGTATTTCTTTTTCAGGTGTTATCACATTGTCTAGGACTGATAGTGGTAGAATATTCTAAAGTTTCACAATTAAGTATGATGCTTGCTGTGGGTTTCTAGGAGATGGCCTTTATTTGGTTAGGGTAGTTCTTTTTGATCCCTTCTTCATTAAGAGTTACCAAGGGTTTTACTGAGAGTATTATTTTGATCAAATACCACAGGTGACCTGATTCAAATTAATTTCTAAATACTTTGGAATTGTGTGTGTGCGTGTGTGATGAGTTCATAAGCGAGCAGTTATATATGTGTATATATATATATATATATACATACACACACACACATATATATACATATACACACATATACACATATATACACACATGTATATGTGTATATATACACACATATACACACATATATATGTGTATATATACACACACGTATATACATATATATATATATACATATACACACACATAAACAAAAGGTTTAAATTTTCTAAGTAGGTAGATGGGGGCAGTTTCTTTTTGTTGTTAATTCCAATCTTATTGCATTGGACTCAGTTAATGTATGATGGATTTCTGAATAGTTTTTTCTCTAGGATTTCACTGAGATTTCCACTGTTGGAGAGCTGGGTGGCATGGGAGAGATTGTGCTGTCTCTGTTGGGTCTTGTGAGTAAGCCCAGAGTTGAGTTGAGAGCAGATTAGGGCAGACTTGGGTCCTAGCCTGCCTCCCACTGGCTGCATGATGGTGGGCAGGTGGTTGGGCATTAGTTTGATCATGAGTAGAATGGATATCATGTAGTGCCTACTTTCTTGCATTGTGGAAGGATTAAATTAGTTAATATATACAAAACTATAAAACAAAAGCTGGAACATAGTTGAAGTATTTAATAAATATATATTATTAGATAAACTTATAGGTGAGATATGCAAATCTTCCATATTATTGTTTTTTGCCTACTGAATCAGAAATAAAAATATTGAAGTCACTGTTATGATTGTGGGTTTGTCAGAATCCTCTTTAATTATTGTTAGTTTGGCTTTATTTTGCAGATGTGTTGTAAAGTTCATAAAATGCCACAGCTGTTCCATTTTTTTGGTGTGGCTTTTATCTTTTATCAATATGAAATTTCCCTGGCTATTCCTTTGAGTGCTTTCTACCTTGAATTCCATTTTGTCTGATAAACATCTTCTTTTTCTGGCTTATCTTTTGCTTAATATTGCCTTTCTCAACCTATTATTTTAAACCTTTCTGGGTGTTTGTATCTTTTGTAAAAATAATTTAAAAAATCTGATTCGTTTATTGAGGTTTTAGGCGAAGGTACCCTATTTACATTTGATGAGATTACTGCCACATTTGGACTCTTTTCTTGCCATCTTATTTTGTGTTTCTCACTTACTATGCTTTCTTGGGAAGTTTTCCCCCTTTCTTGCCTTTTGTTGGGTTGATTGGGTTTTCCTTGTCCCGGTTTTTTGTTCCTTAAAGCAATGTTCTCAATAGGAGCACTGCTATCATTTTGGAAAGACTGTCCTTTGGGATGTGATACTTTTGCCTTCTTGGAGGACATTTAATATTCTTGGCTCTGGACACCGAATTACAGTAGACCCCTGCCTGTCACTGTGACAATCCCAAATGCCCCTTCCCTTTGTTCCCAGTGGAGAGCCATCTGCTAAGGGTTCAAATAATACGTTATATTTTTGTTGTATGATGACATGTATTTTAAAGATCTATTTAGGCTCCCATTTGTCTCTCACCACATAATCAGTGTTTCCATTATCTTCCTGAACAAATCAAGAACTTTAATACGCCTTGACGCTTCCACACTTGAATTTTATCACCACTTAAAAGTTGAGACCCAACTGGGATTTTGTTCCAAATTTTAATAATAGTCAGTAAATGGTTTTAACAGTAAATTAGAAAAATTTTTCTCACTGCTGCTCTTGTATTCCACATCCTGTTCTCAGATTCATTTTTTTTGTCATTAGAGCAAGATTCACATAATGTAAATCATGATTTTAAGAATTTTCAGGTGTACAATTCAGTAATTTCCGGTACACTTGCAGTGGTTGTGCAACCATCACCACTACCTAATCCAGAACATTTTCGTCACCCCCACAAGAAACCCCTTCCCCGTTAGCAGTCATTCTCCATTCCTCTCTCCCCCAGCGCCTGCCAACCAGTTGTCTAGTCTCTGTCTGGATTCATTTTTGTAGTTGCTGGAGTGTACCATTTGGTAATTCTTTCCAAGAGGGTTTGTGAGCAATGAGGTTTCTCACATGTCAGAAAATTCCTGTTTTCTTTCCAAAGGCTGAGTATTCAAGTTTTATGCCATTTCTCCCCTAAGCACGTCTTTTGAGATACTACTGTTTGATTGGCCTGTGTGTGTTGGATCACATAAATAGTAAGAGTTAGGTCTTACTTAGCCGGCACTCTGTGTCTGGGGCTTATGCATGTCAACCCATGTAACTCTGACATCAACGATGTGAGACTGTTGTAGGGACTGTTCCCCACACATGGGATGGGGAAAGTGAGGCAGAGTGAGGAGGGGCCCCGCATCGAAGAAAGAGGGGTACAGTGCACACCCTGCCGCCTGGTTCGCAAGAAGTTGACACCAGTCAGTAACTTCTGTTCTGCTGTAGGCAATGCAATCTGTGTTGTTTCTTCTTTGGAAGAATTTGGCATTTTTCCTTTTTCCCTTGAGTCTGAAATTTCTCCACTTTGTGCCTAAATAATTGTCTTTGTACAGAATCTGGCTTTGCATGTGGTGAGTACTTTCAATCTTAGGATTGTGTCCTTCTGTGGTTATTTATTTTACTAATTTCCTGTATTCTTTCAGATATCTCCTAAGAATTCCTTTTAGGTGGTGGTGAGAGTTTATCCCCCCCCCCCCCAAACCCCCATTCCCTTTTGTTTCCTTTCATCCTTTCTGTCACTGAGCTTTTGTACCACCATCTGGGAGAATTCCTGTCTCAGTCTCCAGGTCAGGAATTTGATCTTCAGCTGCTCTGTGTTGCTATTCAGCCTGTTTTTATACTTTGATAACGAAGTGTTTGGTTCCCAGATCTAGTTCATTCTTCTTCCTTTAGTGGATGCGACACCTCTCCCATCACTAAGAGTTTCCTTGTTCTAAAGTGTTATTCTGTCTGTCCTAATACCTCTATATCCTCAGGTGTTAGTTCTGGTAGTTGATGGATTTGACTTGCCTCTTTCAATGTGTAGCTTTTCTTAAATATTGGTGGTTGATTCTGGGTTGTGTTCTTCTCTTTGGGTTTGAAGTCCTGTTGGACTATCTGTGAGGCTAAACATAGCCCCAGCAATGGGGGGCTGGGTTGGGTACCTGGGTTGCTGCATTGGTGGTATCAGATTCTCATGTTTGGGGTGTGAGGATTCCACCAGGATTCCTGGGTGTTGGTGCCACCGTCAAGCTGCCTGCCCCCTGGAAATCAAGTACCTCCCACTTCTTGCTCCTGTGGGCAGTCACTTTTGTAGTTCGCTGCTTTGCACTGTGGGGTGCACCTGAATGCCTTTCCCAAGACCTTACCATTTCTACTCTCCATTATTTATTTATTTATTTATTTATTTATTTATTAAAAAAAATTTTTTTTACAACGTTTATTTTTGGGACAGAGAGAGACAGAGCATGAACGGGGGAGGGGCAGAGAGAGAGGGAGACACAGAATCGGAAACAGGCTCCAGGCTCTGAGCCATCAGCCCAGAGCCTGACGCGGGGCTCGAACTCACGGACCGCGAGATTGTGACCTGGCTGAAGTCGGACGCTTAACCGACTGCACCACCGAGGCGCCCCTCCATTTTTTGTTTTTTTAACCACTCTCAAATTTGTTCAGAGCTTTCCTTTGTGCCACCATACCCTCAGCTTCCCAACTCAGAACTGCCACCTCATGGCAGCTATCTCTTGGGTGTCTTTGGGCTTTGGTGCCATTTCCAATATGAACCCATGAGCCTTCATCCTTTCAGAGATTCCTCATGATTAATGCCCTCTTAAGAGACCCATTCTTGTTTCCTATCACTGGTGCAGGTTTTTAAAAATTTATTTACCTTTAATGTTGTCATTTTAAGGCATTTGTGTTGGGAAGGAGAGGTCGAACATGTCCTTGGGCTGCCATTTTGATCCAATCTCTGTTCGTTTTTTTATGGATGACCTTGTACTAGAAGGGCCTCATGATGTTGCATACAGTTCCTTCCATCTAATTACTGTGATATGGCAATCATTTCCCAGGTCACTAAAAGTAATCACTATTTCAATGACTGCATAATATTTCTTTTAGTGGCAATACCTTAATTGACTCATCCAGTTCCCTTTACTTCCCAACATTTTACTAGAATAAAAAAATGTAGCAGTGAACATCTTATACCTGAAACTTTGTGTACATTTGGGACTACACACAGTCCCTGAGTAGTAACGGTCTGACTTAACGAATTTTCAGTTTTACGATGGTGCAAAAGCAATAAACAGTCAGTACCACACTTTGAATTTTGATTTTTACTTGGGCTAATGGCATGCAGTATGATCCTCTCTTGTGACACTGGACAGTGGCAGCGAGCTGCAGCTCCCAGTGAGCCACACGGTCACACAGGTAAATGACTGATCCACTGAGAACCATTCTGTTTTTCATTGTCAGTACACATTCAGTAAATTACAGAAGATACTCGACTTTATCACAAAATAGGCTTTGTGTTAGACAACTTTGGCCAACTGTAGGCTACTGTGAGCATTCTGAGCATGTTTCAAGTAGGCTAGGCTAAGCTATGATGTTTGGTAGGTTAGGTATATTAAATGCATTTTTAACTTATGATATTTTCCACTTAAAATGGGTTTATTGAGGGATGTCTGGGTGGCTCATTTGGTTAAGTGTGTGACTCTCGGTTTTGACTCAGGTCATGAGATGGAGCCCCACGTAGGGCTCTGTGCTGAGCATGGAGCCTGCTTGGGATTCTCTCTTTCCCTCTCTCTCTCTGCCCCTCCCCTGCTCGCTCTCTATCTCTCTCAAAAATAAATAAATAAGCTTAAAAAATGGGTTTATTGCGATGAGGCCCTATCATATAAGTCCAGGAAGATCAGTGTTTTCCTAAGAGAATCCTTAGGGGATCCTTGTCATTTTCACACCCAATGAACAACTTCCCATTCCCTCTTTCTGCAGCCCGTGGTAACCACCACTCTACTTTCCATCTCTGATTTGGACTACCTTAGGTGCCTCTTAGGAGTGGAATCATACAGTATTTGTCCTTTTGTGATTACCTTATTCACTTACCATGTTTTCAAGGTTCATCCGTATTGTCACTGTGTGTTTTAAAGTGTCCACTCTGCCCCCATCTACACCGAGAGCCCCCCACCCCCACTCCCCACCCCCAGCCCATGTTCGGGAATCAACAGTGCTCTCCTGGGAGGTGGCCTGGGTATCACTCTTCATTCGTGTGCAGAGAGAGGGCTTTTCCCGGAGACTCTGCCAGCCTCATTCGTTTAGTGATTCATCTCAGAGCCAGAGCCAAATGAAATGGAATTTCATTCCCAGCAGGGCTGGTCTGAAAGTTTGTGCTTATAAACTTGCTTTACAGTAATCTATACATTGAGTTTTATCATGGTGACTGCTCTGTTTCTCCTGCTTCTGCTAGATGTATTGCCACGTGGTCACAGGGCCCAGGTGTGAGGGACGGCCCTGGAATGCCCGGTGCCCAGGGGGTGGGTGGGGATAGTGATCGCGAGGGGTGCGGTTTAAAGATGTAATTGCATTTTTATCGCTTGATTATTGCTGCTTCTGTCGCTGAGGAAATGAGGGGGCTCCTGGTACAGCTGTTTCTCACTGCAGTTTATGCTTTAAGATCTGACTCTGCGAGGGAATTTGATAGAGTCCGGGGAAGGGGAGGGGAGGGCAGCACCTGTAGCATCCTGGGTACCAGGACCAGCAAGTGCTCCTGAAAGCCATCAGCATCTTTGCCACAGTCACTGTCCTCATCAGCAACTCTGCAGGCCCCAAGACTTCCCACCTCCCAGATTGTCTCAAGAATCCTCAGAGGGGGCCATTACCATGACCGTTTTATAGATGGGTAAACGGAGGCTCCTTGCTCAGAGTCATGGCTCAAGTTAGTGCCTCTTGGAAGGTTGGATGCTTTATTCTTGGGATTCATGAGGGCAGTCAAAGGTCCACAGGGACTTGGTGGAGGCAGAACGAGTGGTGGAGAGAGGGAGAACCATACACTCCCACTCTGCACCCCCTGGGCTCACCCAGAGCAGGCCTGGAAGGGACTGCAGAACTCAGCTAGTTCAGTCACTGCGTTATTTCCTGCCCAGTTCAGGGGCTGTCCCCAGGAATGTGCAGGGCTGGGCCAGCCACGTGGTGGTAGGCAGAGCCTTTGCAGGGTCCTGGAGACAACAAGCTGGAGACCCAGAATGGATTCCTGGCCCTCTGATTCTGGCTGAGTGATCTGGGGTCAGCTACTTAACCTCTCTGAGACTCGGCCCTGTTGTATTCCTCCCTGGTCTGTGCTGAGTTTTGGTGAGGCTGATCTGTCTGCCTGGTCTCTGGGCTTTTCTTCTCAGACTAGTTGTCATAGAGATGCTTTGAAAACAAAGGCAGATACAGAAACAGAATCATAACTGCAAAGAACAAAGAGGTGGTTGCCAGAGGGAAGAAGGGGGGGATGGGTGAACTAGGTAAAGGGGATCAAGAGCTACAAACTTCCAGTTATAGAATAAATGAGTCATGGGATGAAAAGTACAGCAGAGGGGATATAGTGAATAATATTGTAATAACTTCGTATGGTGACAGATGGTGACTATACTTTGTGGTGGGCATTGCATAGTGCAGAGAGTTGTTGAATCTGCATGTGGTATACCAGAAAATAGTATAACGTATGTCAACTATATGTCAATAAAGAAAAAAAAGTCATCCTCAAAACATATTGAGAATGGGATTGACATCAAACTCCTAATCAGCAATATTGAATGTCCTTATATTCAAGGAGAAAATTAGTTTTAAACTCAAATTCTTCTTCCAGCCATTACATACTAGTATTCAAGAATGTTACTTAAATAAAAATAAGATCAAACAACAACAACAACAACAACCCCAGAACAAACAAAAAACCCAAAAGCAGGTCACATCATTCTTCTGCTTATAACCTGCCAAGGCTCCCTCCATTTCTCTTGGAGTTCAAGCCCATGAGGCCCTCAGTATTTGGCCCTCTGTTGCCTCTTTTCACTGTGTGCTTTTCTTGCCAGCCACACTAGCCTTCTCCTTGCTCCTCAAGCACCCAGGCATGGTCCGGCCTCAGGGCCTTTGTACTCTCTGCTCCTGGTGTCTGGAGTGCTTTATTCAAGATCCTCACATGGCTTCTTTTTCCATCTTCTTGGAGTATTCTCTCAAATGTCACCTTCTCAGGGAAAGCTACCCTAACCTTCTATTTTAAATTAAAGCTCACTCACCAGTCCCTATTTCCTTTTCCCTGATTTTTTCATCAAATGCTTATCACATATAACACACTATTCTAGATGTAGGTATTTGCTTATTTATTTTTCACACCCTCTTTCTTTTTTTTTTTTCAATATATGAAGTTTATTGTCAAATTGATTTCCATACAACACCCAGTACTCATCCCAAAAGGTGTTCTCCTCAATACCCATCACCCACCCTCCCCTCCCTCCCACCCCCCATCAACCCTCAGTTTGTTCTCAGTTTTTAACAGTCTCTTATGCTTTGGCTCTCTTCCACTCTAACCTCTTTTTTTTTTTTTTTCCTTCCCCTCCCCCATGGGTTTCTGTTAAGTTTCTCAGGATCCACATAAGATTGAAACTATATGGTATCTGTCTTTCTCTGCATGGCTTATTTCACTTAGCATCACACTCTCCACTTCCATCCATGTTGCTACAAAGGGCCATATTTCATTCTTTCTCATTGCCACGTAATACTCCATTGTGTATATAAACCACAATTTCTTTATCCATTCATCAGTTGATGGACATTTAGGCTCTTTCCATAATTTGGCTATTGTTGAGAGTGCTGCTATAAACACTGGGGTACAAGTGCCCCTATGCATCAGCACTCCTGTATCCCTTGGGTAAATTCCTAGCAGTGCTACTGCTGGGTCATAGGGTAGGTCTATTTTTAATTTTTTGAGGAACCTCCACACTGTTTTCCAGAGTGGCTGCACCAATTTGCATTACCACCAACAGTGCAAGAGGGTTCCCATTTCTCCACATCCTCTCCAGCATCTATAGTCTCCTGATTTCATTTTGGCCACTCTGACTGGCGTGAGGTGGTATCTGAGTGTGGTTTTGATTTGTATTTCCCCGATGAGGAGCGATGTTGAGCATCTTTTCATGATTTCACACCCTCTTTCTGATAGAATACACACTCCATGAGGATAGGGTTCTAAATCTATTTGGTTCTCAGATGAATCCCAAGTGCTTGGTACACAGTAGGTGTTCAGTTGAATGAATGAATGAATGAATGAATGAATGAAGTGACTAGCAAGTGGTCCTGCTCATGATAGGGTCTCAGGAAGCGTTAGTTCTTTTCTCTCCCACACTCTCTTCTTCTGCCCATGACCTCAGACCCAGCTCCATGGCTTGGATGTGTCTCAGCAGGGGGTGGATGGGGAGGACGCTAGGCCTTGCTGGTTGTGTTCTCTGGGGACAGTCCCCAGAACATCCCTAGGATATTGGCAGTGGGATTTTCACAGCAGGAGGGGGCAACGGTGTGAACTTTACCTGCAGCTCACCAGCTTGGTGGCCGTGGGTGTGGCTGGCCCTGGCAGGTAGAGGGCAGGAGCCTTGGGGTAGCCATGGGAGCAGAGCACAGCACTTTGCTGAGGACAGAGGAGGCATTTTCCAGCCCTGGCATGGCTTCTGTGTGGCAGCTGTGGCCTTGACCAAGTTCAAGGTAAGTGAAATGTGTAGAATGAAAGCCAGAGTGAGACATAGTTTCTGGGGTCAACCTTGTTCCATAATGGAGAGGGACTCTGGTAGACAGCTCAGGAGCTGGCTGCTTAGCTCCAGTGTGTCCCTTGGCCCCAAAGTCCTTGCCCCTTGCCTCTTTCACCCTGAGGGTCCTACTGATGCCTGACTGTGCTGACTCTTAACAGGGGGCATGGCACTTTGGGAGGCACCAGCCTTGTATGCTTGCTCAGGAACAAGGGGGCAGCTGGAAAGAGGGGTCAGAATCTATCGACAGAATAGTGAAAGGCTCGGTCCCTCATGATCTAAGAGAGAGGCTGGGGTATCTTTGCTGTAGGATAAGCTGGAAGGAGGCTAAGACCACCAGAAGGGCCTGGGGGGTGTCGGTTAAAGACACCTCTGCCCTTGGGTTCTTCACCCTTGCAGAGTGGGCACTGGGGTCCATAGCAGTAGGGGCCAAACAGCCACACGGTACCAGTACTCAGGTACTGAGTCAGTGCTAGTACCTGCCTATATTGAGGTGGGCTACATCCTTTTTCATGCTTCTGAAGAGCTGGCTTACAGCGGGGTGAAGTACCCTAAGCACCTGGGCCTTTTATTTCCACTTGGGAAGCCATTTCAGACTGTATAAGCTAAATGGACACAACCCAGGAGGTATCCCTTGGCCGCTCACTAAAGCAGAGCTCAGGAAGGGGGCCTACATGCTCTCATGGCCCAGCCAGGAGCACTGGCTAGATCACCACATACAGGGGCTCCTCATGCACCTGGGCTGCTCACCTCTCCTTGCTATCCCAGCAGAGGCAGGGTGTGAGAATGCCAGATGGGTGCCTCAAGAAAAATGGCAGTGTGGACAAACCATTTTTAGAAGGTGAGATGTAATTGTGGGTAATTGAAAACACTGTCAAGCTATTTGTCATAATTTTTACAAGTGCTTTCTCCTTAGGTTATTCATAACACTTGGAGAAACTCCCAGGCCCACAGAGCACACACTCACTGCATTCCTGTACTCTGCAGAGTCTATCTTGTTCAGAGTAGGTGCAGGGGGAAGAGGGGCTATCCATGCAGGTGGGAGCATGTAGGCCTGGATGGAGAAGGTTCTGGATTCAGGGGTCTGACCCTGTAGGACAAGGCACAGCTTGGTCTTAGCAGTGAGCTGCAAGCCCAGTGTTCAGAATCAGGAAATGAGGAAGTCAGAACAAAGGGGCAGCTTTCCATACTTGGGCTGAGTCCTGAGGCCCTGACCAAGGGCCCAGGGTGGGCTGGTGCAGAGGGTGGGGGGCTGAGTTGTGGAGGGAATGAGTGGGGGTCTGCCTTTTGCATGGAGGTGAGGGATGGGAACCAGACAGTTCTCTTCCGAGGGGATTTAAATGTGTAGTTCTTTATTTTTTCATTTATTTATTTTAATTGTATTTTTAATTGTATTTTTTAAGTTTATCTATTTTGAGAGAGAGAAAGAGAGCTCAGGGGCGCATGCATGGCAGAGGGAGGGGCAGAGAGAAAGGGAGAGAGAGAGAATCCCAAGCAGGTTCTGTGCTCTCAGTGTGGAGCCCAGTGCAGGGCTTGAGCTCACGAACCATGAGATCATGACCTGAGCTGAAATCAAGAGTTGGACACTTAACCTGCTGAGCCACCCAGGCACCCCTAGATGTTTAGTTCTTTAGTGAGTGGCCCAGGGGCCACTGGTGTCATGGAATCACCAAGGCTAGACTTTTATACAGTTTCCTGTGCCCACCAATCCTATCAAGTCTCTTGCAGAAGGGCCTGGGATTTTAGCCAAGGTGGTTCTTGTGATTCTGTACACACTCTAGTGTGAGGAGCACTGGCTTGGAGTAGGCTGTTCTGAACTTCAGCCTGTCCTTGCCTCAGCAAAAACTACACAAGACCAAGACAAGCCCCTTATTTGGAGGATGAACAGGGTAGTAGTTTAGGGATTATATGTTTGTGAGCAATGCCCATAAAGATGACCTTGGAGCAACAGATGGCCGGGGTCCAGGAGCACTCAGGTTTTACACACTTATTGTTGAGTCATTCTAGGCTGGGCTCTGTGTACCTGTCTTCTGTAGGGTCTAGCCCTACCAAGCCTGAAGATCTTGCTTGTGCTGTTCTAACTTGGCTGGGGGCAGTTTTGAGGGGCCTTGGGGTTCAGTGTTAGGGAAAGGTTCTTTCATCTGGTTTCAGGAATGTGTAGAGCCTCAAGGGCCAGGCTGGACCGCCATATGTGGTCACACAGCTCTGGAGACTCTGGAGGGGGCAGTGACATATGATTTGACTTACTTGCAAGTCAGGGCTGTGAAGTCCTTGACATGAAGCAGGTGGCAGCCCTGGCTTATGGGAGTGTGCAGATAGGGTGCAGAGTGAGCCCAGTGTGATCCTTATAGAACATGCTGGAGGCGCAGAATTTGCCTGGGGGATCAGGGAAGACTTCCAAGAGTGTTGTGCCTAATGGTTGTGAGGGGTGTTGACTGAGTAGAGGTTCCCAGTATCAACCAGAGTGGAATAGGGTAGCCATGGGCTGGGTCCATGGCCATGCTAACCACCGCCCACCAATGTTGCATTCTATGACAGGTTTTCTCGGTCTTAGGAGAAGAGCAGGGGGGATGGAGGTTGGTTGGATGGTACAGGTGGGTGGATAATGGTGAATGGCTGGATGTGTAGATGGATAGATGGGTAGATGGGGGCTAGACGGATGAGTGGATAGAGTTGACAGATGGTGTTTAGGAAGACGGTAGATGTATGTATGCATGCATGGGTGGATGAATGGTTAATTGAGTTGATGGCCAGCTGGCTGGGTGGGTGGGTAGATGGAGGACTGATGGAGGATTGATTAGAGTTGGATGGGTGGATGGATGGATGGATGGGATGGAGGTTGGGGATGGCTGGGTGGATGAGTGGATTGATGGAGTATAGATGGGAGTAGATGAATGGCTGGATGATTGGAGGGAGATATATAAGAGTGACTGAAGGAGAAGATGGATAGGTGGAGATATATGTGTGGGTGGGTGGGAAGCTGGGTGGATGAAGAGTAGGGCGAATGGATGAATGGATCTACAGGTGGATGGTTAGTGGGTGTGGAAGGATGGATTGCTGGGTAGGAGGCAGATCGGGTGGGTGATGAGACTAAATAATATAAAATTAAGCTACAGCCAGATATGCAAAAATCCAGCCCCATTGTGGGACTCGGAGAGGCTGTAGAGGTTCTGGGAGGAGTTGCCCAGCCTGAGACCCATGAAAAGAAGCAGCCCTGCACTGCTCCCTGGGCCACCTAGATCAGGTTCCTGCCCTGAAAGTCTCTCTCTTCCCTGTGGCCTCTGCCATCCTTCCTTGGTGAGTGTGGCTACCTGGAGTCTGAGAGTCCTGCCTGGGATATGGCTGTGCCTGGCCTGCGTGACAAGATGAGAGCCATGACATGGGTCTGGAGGACAAAGGCTGAGGGGAAGCCATGACCTTCATCCTCATGACATCTGGGGAGGTGTCAGCCCCACAGAGGAGGAGATGGAGCTGAGGGAGGGTGGGTGGCTGGTCCAAGGTCATGCTGTTTGACAGGGGCAGGGCCTGGAGATCTGGCAGAGACTGGCGGCTCTGAACTAGAGACATCACAGTGAGATCAGATCAGCAATGGGTCTAGGGCAGGAGGTCAGTCCTGGGAGGACAGATTGTGTGGGGATCCCTGACTGCAGGCTAAGACAGAGGGGTGGTTCTTCAGGAGTGCTCCCTGTGGAGTGAACAGACATAGTGACTTGTTGGCTGAGACATGAGGCCCTGGGCCCTCTGTCTGGGCTCCATGCCCATGTAGCCTTTATGATGCTCCTGCAGCGGGTCTTAGGGGACTGGGCAGGGCGATGGAAAGGCGGCACCATATTCCCGCTAAGCACAGAGGGTTGGGCAGCTGGCTTACCTGTGAGAGGTGCTGGGAGGAGAGACTGTGGGCCTAAGAATCAAAGCGGCTTCATAAGAGTGCTGCCTTTAGAGAGCTACCTACTCAGGGGTCTTCTGGTGATTAGCAGATGCTTCCTGCAGCTCCCTTACCCTTTCATTCCAAGGGCACTCTGTCAGGATTTCCCAGGCCTGGCGGGAAACATCCCCGGGACTCCTAAAGCTTCCTTGCCCCTGTCTCTGGGCCAGCTCAGGGTTTCCTCTGATATCTTCCCAGGCTAGGCCCAGTGGGCACAGCTGATCCTATCTCGAGGGGTTGGGGGAACAGATGGCCACTGGACATAGGTGCACAGGGATGGGAGGAGCCCTGGTCTCGGAGCCACTTCCATGCCACCCATGTTTCAGGCAGGGCAGTCCTCATCACTTAGACCCTGGTGCCCAGGGCTCTTGGTGGAGGAGCCCAAGGGGTGAGGAATGGAGCCTCAACAGAGAAGAGCAGCAAGCCCCGTCTTTGGGAGGAAGGAGAGAGGAAGCTGGACCTGAGCTAGCCTTAGCAAAGAAAGATAAAGTAGGAAAAAACAGAAAAGTAATTTTAGTGCATTAGGCTACAGATGTGAGAGTGTTTACGGATCATTTAGTTTACGGATGGTGATAGGTTAGCGGTTAGATTAGCAGGAAGCCAGTCAGCTTGAAAGGAGGGAATTAATTTATGAGATTGCAAAGGGGAAAATTGTTTGCAAGAAATACAGGGGTTTTGTTGTAATAGCATCAAGTTTAGCAGAAACAACAAGCACTGGCAGGCCCGGCTGTCCATCAGGGAGCCAGCCACCAGGACAGCAAGTCTATGGGCTGAGGATGTGGGGGCAGCAGGGTGCCCCAGCTGGGGGACAGCCCAGCTCTCACCTCCTCCCCAGCCAGGAGGAGGGTGTTCCTGTCCTGTGAATTTCCTGGGTTTTGGCACTGAGGTTCTGGAGCCTGGAACCTAGACTGGGGGGTCAGGATTGGTGGGGGCAAAGCCTGGGCAATGGGTAGGGGTGGTCAGGGATGAGTGAGACCCAGGGTGCAGCTCAGTCCTGGGATATCATGGCATCCTGTGCTAGGTCATGCTGCACTGCCGTGGAGACCTGGAGAAGGAGGCCTCCCAGGTGGCTCTTACTGATCCTGTGCACATTGAAAGATTGGGGCACAGAGGACCTGAGCTGAGAAGCCCAGAGGCCTGGAGAGTCCTCCATTCATCACGTAAACATCTCTATGCTCAGCTGAGGCCAAGAGATGGGCAAGGCAGGAGGGCCTGGGTTCCAATTCCGGCCCCACCACCTGGTGGCTGAGTAACTTGGGGGCAGTTGTGGAGCATCTCAGAACCTCTGTATCTTTATCTGTCAGCATCTCAGAGCTGTCATGAGGATGGCCTGAGAAGGTGTGTGTAAAAAGCCTGGCACAGTGCCTGGCACATAGTTAGTGCCGGGTAATGGCAGCTGTCAGGATAATCAATGTGTTATTAATGGCAGGAGAGTAAAAGAGAGCCTGCTATGTCCCAGGTCCTGGTGCCCTCCCCACACTGCCCACCCTCAGCCTTATTCCGTGCACAAGATGTGCCTCCTGCCTGGGCTGCTTCTCTTCCTGGGTCTGTCCTGTCTCTCAGTCTCTCCCTCAGGTCTGGAGCCCAGGAGCCCAGCCTGTGGCTCATCCTGTGGTACCATTGCCACAGTGCCTTGTAGTACTGGGGAAGGAGCCCCTGGGTTTGGTATCCTCTGTCTTGTTTTCCTGTCCTGGGGCACCAGTGTGGGTGTGTCACTGCTCATGTTGTCACTGGGATTTGTTTGCCACGCCTCCACTGCAGGGGGCACAACCCTGGGCACTGGTCACTGTGGTCACTGATCATGGTGCTTCCAGGGTGTGGCAGGTGGTAGCCCTGACTACACTTAACCATTTACAAAGAGCTCAGTCTCCCTATTCACCTTGTGAGATGTGACCAACTGTGACTTCCAGCGTCAGAAAAGGGGAGCATCTTGTCCAAGTTGCAGAGCTGGTAAGTGATAAAGCCAGGATTCGAACCTGCCTCCTGCATCCCTTCCCTTGCTCCAGCTCTTCCCATCTCCCTGCCTCAGGACTGAGCCTGGCCTTTGGGGTCTGAGGTCTGAGGTGACCCCCCCTTGTATGGTCTGTGGAGAGGCAGGACTGGCGGAGCAGCTGGGAAGGAAAGGAAAGCAGTCACTTCCCCTTGGCTGACTAAGAGAGGGTGCATCTGCTCGTTGGGAGGGGCTGGTGGATGCTCTCATCCTGAGCTCCTGCAGAGAAAGGGACAGCGAGCTGAGGGCAGGGAGAGTCCACAGAGAAAGGGACAGAACTGAGGGCAGGGGGGTCCACAGAGAAAGGGACAGCGAGGTGAGGGCAGGGGAGGTCCATAGAGAAAGGGACAGCGAGGTGAGAGCAGGGGGGGTCCACAGAGAAAGGGACAGCGAGGTGAGGGTGGGGGGGTCCACAGAGAAAGGGACAGTGAGGTGAGGGTGGGGGGGGTCCACAGAGAAAGGGACAGCGAGGTGAGAGCAGGGGGGGTCCACAGAGAAAGGGACAGCGAGGTGAGAGCAGGGAGGGTCCACAGAGAAAGGGACAGCGAGGTGAGGGTGGGGGGGGGTCCACAGAGAAAGGGACAGAGAACTGAGGGCAGGGGGGTCCACAGAGAAAGGGACAGCGAGGTGAGGGCAGGGGAGGTCCATAGAGAAAGGGACAGCGAGGTGAGAGCAGGGAGGGTCCACAGAGAAAGGGACAGCGAGGTGAGGGTGGGGGGGGGTCCACAGAGAAAGGGACAGCGAGGTGAGGGTGGGGGGGGGTCCACAGAGAAAGGGACAGCGAGGTGAGAGCAGGGGGGGTCCACAGAGAAAGGGACAGCGAGGTGAGGGTGGGGGGGGTCCACAGAGAAAGGGACAGAGAACTGAGGGCAGGGGGGGTCCACAGAGAAAGGGACAATGAGCTGAGGGCAGGGGGAGTCCACAGAGAAACGACAGAGCACTGAGGGCAGGGGGAGTCCACAGAGAAAGGGACGGAGATCTGAGGGCAGGGGGGTGGGGGTCCGCAGAGAAGGGAACAGCAAGCTGAGGGCAGGGGGAGGGGTCCACAGAGTGCATTTCTTGCTTTCCCTTTTCAGCACTGCCATGGAAAGTCATTTCCCCGGGTTGAGGGAATTTCTGTTTTGAAAGTGAAATGACTCTGATGTCATCTGGGCTTGACGGAGCTAAACCACCTGGAAACATTTGGAAATAGCTTTGCTTTGTTTTCGCCCACATTTAACTTAACAGTAGCCAAGGCTGTCTGAACTTTACAAAAGTGCCCCTGTCAGCAGAAAGAGCCTGCACGGTGGCACTCAGCCAGGAGGCACTTTGCACAAATTACAAGTGCTGGGAAGCGGAGGCCAGCCCCAAGGGAGTCTCTGGGCTCCCCACTTCATCCATGTGGGGCAGGTACCCTGGACTGAGTCATTTGGGACCCTCAGAAATGTAGACCCGTGGGTTTTAAAACCTGCTCATCAAAACAGATAGTTGTGCTGCTGGTGGGTTTTTGACTTAGCTTCTGAACTTGAGCTCAAGTTGGAGGGATGGAGGGATGGGGGGTGGGGGAGGATGGAGAAGAATCATGGTGCATTTCTTCCCTCTGGTGGTCCAGTGTTCTCAGGAACTGGGAAGCCCCTGACATCTGTCTAGGGTTGGGTCAGAAAGGTGTGGTCTAGGTATTTGTCCTGCCTGGCTGGAGTGGGGAGGTCTGTGTGGGAATCAGTAACACCCTTACGCTTTGATGGAGCATTTTTTTGTGGAGGGGGGATCACACCCCATGTGTGATACAATGGAACATTATGGGAAAAAGGATGTGGGTGGCCCCCATCTGCTGTGACCAGCTCTTCCGGCTGCCCCAGGGTTTTCTCCCACTGCCATTTGAAAACTTCAGGGAAACCTAACAGACTCTTGGGGGTTTGAACAAGATAGCAATACATGATGTCTTAGCTCCCTGGCTGGCACAGGGTGGCACCTGAGAGGACGTTCTCAGAAAATATTAGCCTGTCCCTCCTAACCTTTTTCCTCCTTCTCTGCTGTTTCTCCTCGTCCTCTTCCCCACCTCCTTCTCTTGCTTCTCCTCCTCCCTCTTGACCCACGAGGCTCTTTCAGGATGGATTGGCTGGAAATCTATCATGCTCACCTTCCTATAGCCTCTACTGTCTGGGACGGAGAGATCTGGGCTCAGAGATAACAGGCTGTTACTGTGCAGACCATTGCACGGTATTAGCAAAGCTGGCCAAGTTGTGAATTCCTCTGACTTTGGCTTTTTGGAAGCTTCAAAAATAAAAGTGGGAACATTTCAGGCTCTAGCTGACTGGAGTGCATGTGGAGTCTCTGGGACAAGATGACAGAAGGGCAGTAGGTGTGTCTAGCTGGGGCCTGAGTGTGATCAACGGCGTCTTCTGGAATTTCTAGCCTCTTTGCAGACACCATAAACTAGTCAGTGGGAAACTTGGAGTCTGGACCTGTATGTACCCTTCTGCACATCACTTAGATACTGGGGTTCCTTGCAAGAGCAGGGCTGGCTGATGCATCAAACTGTGATTGGGGTCCTGGGGACTCAAGGCTCCTTGTTGGGGTCATGCACAGGCTGCAAGCTGATTGAGCCCTATTCCCACTACTGTGCCCCACCTGGGGCTGGAAAACACCTACTGCAGATGCTGGCCCTGATGAGAGTGCTTTGCAGGAGATACCAAGTCCAAGTGTATGGAGAAACCCCATGACTCTGTCCTGGGAAGCACCTTGGGGTCTAGTCCATTGAGAAGGGCATGGAAAGATTTGAGGCATCGGGCTGTGTCTGTTCATAGTGAGAATTCATTAGTGGCTGTGGGCCTGGTTAGAAGGATCTTGGCTTGGGGAAGGGGAAAGGAGGGTGTGAGGGCTGTCACTAAATTGCTCTGAGTCAGGGTGGAGCCATCAGGAGAGGAGGATGGTGGGGCACTGCCCTGTGCATTGGGTTCTGGCTTGGGTGACAATAGAAGCAACCTGAAGCAGTCCCGATGGTGGACCTGAGGCTATTACTCTGGCAGGTGGCTTCAGGCAAGCCAGCTGGGACCTAAGGGGGTGGTGGTGGGGTTGAACAGATCTGGCTGTGAGTTCTGAGAAGGTGGGGGTGGGGAAATAGAGTGGAGTTGGCTCAGTCCTGGGTTCGTGCATATTGCAGGCGTGGAGGGGTGGGCAGGGTTTTAGAGGCTGATCTCATTGAGGATTGGCTTCAAAGACACATGGAGAAGATGGTCTCTCAAAGCAAGGGGGGTTTGTAGGAGGAACTTTAGTGCAACCTTTGTGTGCAAATTGCACAGGTATGTTTCAGAAGGAATTCTGTTGAAGGATGTTGATCCCACTCCACTTATTGGACTTCCATTGGGTGGGTTCTTTGTTGGTGTTAATTATGGAAACCAGAGGCTACACTGCTGGTAATTTAAGTCCTTCCTAAGAGCCTTCATGGGAACAAATGCTGTCCTCTCCTGTCCAGGATTCCTTCCAGGTGGGGGTGCTGTGGATAGAACAGATGATGCAGTGTGGACATCTCTGATTCTTTACCCTGGTCGAAACTGTGTCTGTAGGAGACATGACAGACAGGTACCATGCCCAGAACCCTCTAGAACACAGGTTCACTTGATTCCTTTATGTATCACCATGGTTCTCACCCTTATGCCCTCTCTTTGTCACTCAACACCTCCAGACTCCATCCTAGTATCTCCTCCAGGGTAGTTTTTAGAGGACCAAGTGCTGTTGGTTACTTCATTTACTATGGCTTTGTTAATTATCATTCATTAGCATGAGGAGGAAGCCCATTTTTGGGCTGCAGGTTTCAGAGTCAGCTGCTCCACTTTTTCACTCTTTCAAAACCAGCTGTGTTTAGTGCTCACCTTACTTTTGTAGTCTCAAGAAAATTAATGTTCTGCAGCTTCCCATCCCTTATCTCTCCTATGAGAGTTCTAAGTTCTAAGACCAGTTCTCCTAAATCCACTAATTTACTATATCATCATCCTATTAACATAAAATAGGGGCTATTTCCAAACATAAGTAATGAAATAATTATATGTTTAGAATCCCTCTAGCCAAGAATATTCTATATACTTGCTATTGAACCTAATACCTTTTCCTTTTCCAGCACAACAGATTTCTCTTTTGATCAACACCACCATGTAGGAGGATTTATGACTTGAGGCTGGGTGTTTTGTGTTCTTATTCCACTAGTACATTTGGGCATAGACTCCCCAACTCATCAGAATGTATAGAAGCAATATAGCCCACTTGAACCAAATATTCACAAATTCTGGAAGTGGCTCTAGGGCCACAGCCAAGTGTTAGGGTCTCACTCCAAAGTATGGTGGACACTAGTTCAGGTCTGGGAGTGGAAGAACCCAGCTGGCCACTCAGATGTGGACTCAGTTCATGGGTCCATGAAGCTAAAGATAAGCTGCTTCTGGAGCAGAGTCCAGATAGAAAGTTAAGTGCCCAGGGAGAGCAGGCAAGAAGGATAGGTTTTCAGGAGGTGAGGACAGACCTGGCACCTGAATTCTGGACAGTAGAATTCACACCAAAGTGGCAGCAAGGTGTGGGGATAAAGAATGTTTCTTCCAATCCCTGTGCTCATCAAAGCACACTTCAGGAATGCAGGTCAGCACCTCGGATAGCGCCAGGGTAGCACCATTATCTCCAGTACTTCTGAGGTCAAACTATCTGCCTCCAGAGTCCAGACTGCCGAGGATGCTCTGCCCTCTCTCTGGGACTTTTATTGTTAGAAGAACTTGGAGCTTTTTATGTTGCATATCTTTAGGAGTTTGGATCTCTGTGTCAGGGGAGGTCCTTGTCTTCTGGCCTGGGAAATGTACCTCCTTCCTCCCTGTCCCCCTCTCTCCCTCCAACAACATCTAGACTAGTGTTTGATCAAACAGCTGGTTACCATGGCTTAACCAAGTTGACACACAAAATTAACCACCACAACTGGGGACAGTGTCATCCAGTGGCTTAAAAATGATCCTCTAGTCCATGTTTACATCCAAGAGGTTCAAATCTGAGAACGCCCCACATCCTGTCCATGGAAAGAGTGTGGCTTTTTCTTTCTCTTTTTTTCCCATTGCTTTGACCATTGGCTTTAGGGATCCAGACTTATGGCAAGAGACAGAATGGGGGGAATTGAGCCCAGACATAATGGGGTCTTACCATCTAGGAGATCCTTTCTTTGTCTTCTGAGCCCAGGTTGCCACAGGTATATGTTTGGGAGTTTCCAAATATTGCCTCTATCTTTCCCTGGGATTTGGAAGTCTTCTAGAAGCAGATAAGGGAATGCCAAATGTGATTAGGAGCTATTTTAAATCAGAGGACAGTGAGTGGGGAAGGTTACCCAAACAAAGAGCCTTCTCCATTGACCTTGGCTCAAGAGAGCCCTAGATAAGCTACCAGGGTCCATTAATACTTCCAGGTCTTGTGGGCTTCAGGGTCAAAGCAGGGGTCAGCTGGGGCCTGGGGCTGTAGCAGGAGAGGCCCCAAACTGGGCCAACTGGGTTGGATGACTCTTCTTTCAAGTTTTGGAGTAAAGGCTGGGATCCCATGTTTGCCTAAAGATTCACTGAGAAGTCTAGGTGGGATGATCCCTGAAGGCATTTCCTCTTCTCTACATTCACCTGTCAGGTGGAGTTAGCATTTTTCTTGACTGGAAGACATCTGAGGAAGGATAATTTAAAAATGTGGTCAAGGTAAATGTTGGGGCACTGATCATCCCCAAGTGTTGGTAGAAGGCTTTGGGCTGGAACATAGGACCATGCATTTGGAAGTCAAAACACCCATTTGTAAACCTGGCTTCCTACCATCTTGTTACAAGGTCTTTGGAAAGAGGGCTTGTGACAATTCTTGCTGAGGCCTGTTCCTCAAATGTAGATTCAGGTTGAGGCTTGTTCCTCAGCTGTAAATGGGGACTGTGTTGCTTACTTTATAGAGTCATTGTGTAGAGACAAATTATAGAAAGTGCTCAGTGGGAGTCTCAGCTCTACCTTCCCAGGGCATTGAAGACATTGTCTGATCCTCCTTTCTGAAGTCTCCAGAGCAGTCACAGTGGTCTGGCCTTGGAGGAAGACCTCACTGGAATTCCCAGCTCCCATAGTTTCTGGGAGCTGATGCCAGGACTAATAACCTCCACCCTCTTCTCTCCGTCCAGAGAGGCTGAATGGAGGAGCTTCTCTGTGCAGAGATGTTCTCAGCTCTGGTGGCACCACCCCTTGTGCTTCCACTCCTACAGCCTTTGGAGATTCTGATATAGATGTTAGATATTCTGTTGCTTCCAAGGGAAGGAAGGAATGAGGGATGGGGAGTGAGGTCTGAAAACCACATGGTTATAAACTAACAGTTCTTTTGAGTTTTACACAATCATAAAGCCAAGATCAATCCTTAGCCATGTCACTTTCCAGTCACTTTAAGAGAAATAAAGAAAGGTTTATAGGGCACACATCAGGGCAGGCACAGACCCTGCTTCTCTGCTTGTCTTTCAGCACCCTCATACTTCTGACCAGTAGCAGGATCTTGAGGGAGGGCTTTTTCTAGGAGGTGGTGTATTAGTCAGGGTTCTCCAGAGAAACACAGCCAATGGGAATGCATATTTCTCTCTCTTTCTTGTCTCCATCCATTGAGAGAGAGAGAGAGAGAGAGAGAGAGAGAGAGAGAGAGAAAGAGAGAAACAGGGATGGAGACAGAGAGACAAACAGGGAGAGAGAGCAAGGGAGAGTGGGAAAGAGATTAATTTTAAGGAATTGGTTCATGTGATTGTGGGTGCTGGCAAATCCAAAATATGCAGAGCAAGCCAGCAAGCCAGAGTCCCAGGGGAGAGAGCTGAAGTTGCAGTCTTGGATCTGAAAGCAGACTCAAGTCTGAAGCTCTGGAAAGACCTCAATCTTTTCTCTTAAGGCCTTCAACTGCTTAGATTAGGCCCACCCATATTATGGAGGATAATATGCTTTGCTCAAAGTCTGCTGATTTAAATGTTAATTTTAATCACATCTAAAAAATACCTTTACAGCAAGCAACATGTGGACTAGTGTGTTTGACAAAATAACTGGCCACTATAGCCTAGCAAGTCGACACACAAAAGCAGTCATCAAAGATGGGGACAATGGCATCCAGTGGTTTAAAAATGCTCCCGTAGTCCATGTTTAAATCTGAGAGTTTTAGATCTGCGGACACTTTACACCCTGACCACGGAGAGCATGTGGCTCTTGAGTCTTGAGCAGTATGGGCTCTGATGTCTGCTTCCCCACTTTCTTGGAAATCACAAGACACCTCACCCTTCTTTATTTCTCCTGTCTGCTAAATGAAGACAATAGCTTGTGTTTTACAGGAACGCTGGAGATTGAGATCACAGATACGGCAGAGTAGACACAGTGTTAGCTTCCTCTGAATTTCTCTTCCTGTCTTTGGGGGGAACCTCTGCTTGAAGCTCTGGCACTTGTCATGCCCTTTGGGCTGGGAGAAGTAGACAGAGCTCTGTGGGGCTCAGCATGTTCCTGTTGGGTCCATATCTGGGGTCCAGGAGCAGGTGAGGCCCTCTGTGGGACTCTGGCAGCAGACCTGGGGGGTATAGAAATGAGAAGCCAAATGTGGCAGCTGAAGATGGTATACATGAAGCATGAGTTCAAGGGTAGGAAGGGGGTGAGGAATTCTTTCTGCTGATGTCTTCCTCATTGCAATCAGGTCCCTGCTCATGCCCTCCCTTTGTCTTCGTGCATTTTCAATATGCAGCTCCTGGGCTCCCCAGCATAGATCATGTGGTGTGCCAAGGGGCAGAGTGCATTTTGAAGCAGGTTATGGAGAAGTCGGGGCAGATCAGCAGTATGGAAAAGTGCAGTGGAGTGAGCTGGGGATGTGCCTCCTCTGAGTGAGGTGGAGAGCAGGGAGGGTCGCCACCAGGGTCAGGGGCCCTAACAGCCTGCTAGGGAGGTGGTTGAGAACACTTAAGATTATATCTTCACGTGGCACAGCCAATGGATACCCTGTGCGAGCATCCAGCCAGAGGAAAGGTTGGAGATTGAAAAGGGCAGTGCAAGAGGAAGTAATGATCTGAGACTAAAAGGAGAAAATTTGTTGGGTCTTTAAAAGGTCAGCAGCCGTGAGGTCAATTAGCCAGGAGACATGGTGCAGAGGCGGGACTAGGAGGCAGTGTCTGGAAAGACACCAGTGTAGGTAGGAACAGCTCACGATGAGCCTTGTTGCACGTCCTGCCAGCACTGTGGTGGCCAGAAGGGAGTTTGGGTGAGGCCTTTGAAATAGCTCCCTGTGGAGCCAGGCGGGCTGCTGGTATGCTGGAGGGGACAGGGGCTATCACCAAAAATCCTACCCTAGTCTCTAATAGCTGTGTGACGTGGGGTGATATGGTGTCTGGTAGGCAGCTCAGTGTCTCTATCTGTAAAATGGAGCTAATTAATTAGACCAACCTTGGGGCACCTGAGTGGCCCAGTCTGTTGAGCATCTGACTCTTGGTGTTGGCTCAGGTCATGATCCCAGAGTTGTGGGATTGCCCTGTGTCAGGCTCTGCTCTGAGCGTGGGGCCTGCCTGGGATTCATTCTCTCTCTCTCTCTCTCTCTCTCTCTCTCTCTCTCTCTCTCTCCACTCCCTGCCTCTGTTTCCCTCCCTCTGCCCCTCACCCCTGCTCATGCTCTCTCTCTTTCTTGAAAAAAAAAAAAAGACTGACCTTGTGGGGTGATGTGAAGATAAATGAGGAAAACAAATACTAACTACTCTTGTGCCTAGGAGGTAGTAGGTGCTCAAGAAACATGTGTTCACCTGTTGCCTACACCCTCCGCACTCACTGCCTACCTGCTGAACCTAATCCCTGCCAAGAGGGGGACTCACCGGAGCAGGCTCCTACCTGAGCACTACTCTCTCTCTCTCTCTCTTTTGTTTAGAAAGATCTCTTTAATGAAGTAAAAGAACCCTTTATTTCTGATTATTATACAAATTTTTCATGCATACAGAGAAGTAGTAGAATAATATAGTGGACACCCACATCCATCACCTAGATTTAACAGGTGTTACTATTTTGCTATGTTATGCTTCATCTATTTTTTTTGTTGTTATTTAAGTATTAAAATTTTTTAATTTTTATTTTTTGAGAGAGCAAGAGAGTGAGAGAGCGAGAGAGTGAGAGAGGGAGGGAGGAAGGAAGGGAGAGGAGCAGAGAGAGGGAGACACAGAATCTGAAGTGGGCCCCAGGCTCTGAGCTGTCAGCACAGAGCCCGACGCAGGGCTTGAACTCACGGGCTGCAAGATCATGACCTGAGCCAAAGTCGGATGCTTAACTGACTGAGCCGCCCAGGTGCCCTGTTACTGAAATATTCTAAAGTAAATTGCAGACATGACACTTATCCCTAAATACTCAAGTACGTATCCCTAAAAATTTAAGGACATTTTCCTATATAATCATAACACCATTATCATGCCTAGCAGAATAATCATAATTTCTTACTATAATCTAACATTCCATATTCAAATTTCCCCAGTTGCCCCCAAAGTATCTCTTACAGCTGATTGGCTTAAGTCAGTATTCAATCAAGGACTGTATGTTGCCATTTGTTGTTATTTCTTCTAAGTCTCTTCTTATTTAGACTAGTGCTTGTCAGACTTTCGTATGTATGTACAGGCACCTGGAGTTCTTGCTGAAATGCAGATTCTGATTCAGGGGGCTGGGGAGGGGCCCAAGCGTTTGCATTTCTAACAGACTCTTAAGTGATGCTGCAGGTGGTCCATGGATATACACTTTGAGTAGCAAAGGTCTAGAACAATCCCCCCTATTACTTTCCTATGACATTGGCTTGTAGGATGTGGGCCAGAGGTAATGAACCATGCCCTGAGTCAGAAGCCCATTTTTGGGGATGTAGGGGTTGCCTTGATGTCTTAAGAGGCTCCTTCAGGTACAGAACAACTGAAGATTTTAGAATGTGTTCTCTCTATTGAATCAGATCAGCTGTTCTCTTTAATAGTACTGGGGTCTCAAGAAGGGTGAAGAGCCTGATTGTGGAAGAGGATCCTGGGGTCGATTACTAGTCATGATTGCCAACCCCTGGAACCCCTGGTGCCAGTGGTTCAGGCAAACACAGCTCAGAGGCAAGTTAAAGCAAGGGGCTAGTGTGCTGGCTCTCTCCTGCCCAGGTTTCTGTGGTCCCTGCTGCTCCTTTCCCTGGAAAAGTTGGGATACAGGTTAGAATGGTACTCTGTGTCTGAGGGCCCATCTGTTGGACCAGCGGGCCCCTTGAGAAATGGGTCTAAATCTGGGTGAGATTTGTGTCCACTCCCTTCTTGAAAGAATCAGCAGAGCTGGAGAGAAAAGCACATGTGCTCAGGCTCGGGGGAAAGATAATGCTGTATAATTTTATATCTTCTTTTATACTGTGGCTTAGCCACACACCATTAGCACAACAGGAAGGAAAATGAATGGAAATGAAGGGTGTCAGTGGCAGATATAGATAGATGGGGCTGATTGATTTTGGGTTTTTCCTCAGTGCGACCTGAAGCAGAAAGTCAATGAGCTGCCCTGAGCCAGAGTCGGCTAGGGCCCCAGCAGCACGGCCAGGCTGGGGCGTCGTGGCCTCTAGGTTGTAGGCCAGTGTACCTCTGAGCTTACCTGTGACCTGTGGTTTGGCCCCCATGGTGAACTAGCTCAGCTGCCTCTTTTTGGCTCTTGTGGAGGGTTTATTTCACTTTTCAAATAAGGATTTATTCCTTTTGCCTTCCTTGGAAGGAGGGAGGGAGGACCCTCCAGGTCCTGCACACATATTTTAGCTCTATGGAATGGACCAGCAGTAGAGGGGAACAGGAATGCCAGGCTCCCTACTCTCACATGATCCTCCATTTTCAGTGATTTCTTTAAGACCACCCAGCTGGTAAATGGTAGAGGTGGAATTTGAACTCAGTCTGCCTGCTTCCAAAGCTTCTGTTCTTCCTGTGCCCCATGATGCTGCGGGCCTGTCTTCTACCTTTTCCTCCTGGCCCAGGCTTCCTGGGCTCCATGCTGTGCTCAGGTAGAGGCAGGGAGGTTGGGGTGGGGAATGGTTGGCTCCACTGGGGTGGAACCCAGGCAAATGCTTTGCTTGGAGTCCCTGGGCCTCAGAGGCTCTACTCCAAATTACTGCAGCTTCATTTGTAAGCGTTTGATGACTCTAGTGGGACCTTGATTTGCCTGGTGGGTGGGCCTCAGGGCAGGACCTGGCCAGGTCCTGGAGCTCCCTATGAAGAAAGGCTGTTTCCAGGTTGCCTGGGACACTATCCTGTTCCATCTTCCCAGGGCTGCCGTATTTAACTACCATAAACTGGGTGACTTAAAACAACAGAATTTTATTTATCTCCCAGTGTTAGGAGGCTGGGAAGTCTCAAATCAATGTGTCAGCAAGGCCATGCTCTCTCTGAAGGCTTGTGGGAAGAATCCTTCCTTGCCTCTCTCTTCCTAGCTTCTGGTGGCTTCCAGCAGCCCTTGGCGTTCTGTGGCTGGTTGATGCATCATTCTGGTCTCTATGACCATTGTCACAAGACCTTCCCTCTCTGTGTTTCTGGGTGTGCTCTCCTCTTCTCATAAGGACCCTGGGCCATATAAGGATTTAGGGTCTACTCCAATCCAATATGACTTCATCTTAACTAATTATATCTGCAAACATCCTATTTCCAAAAATAGGTTGCATTCTGAGGTTCCCTGTAAATGTGACTTTTTTGGGGGAGACTACTAAACGCACTACATATCCTCTCTGTTTGGGTCCAGGCAGAAGCTTGGCCAACCCAGGGAGAGGCGAGTTAGCGGTGCCAGCATTTCTTGCCCTCAAGACCGTCTCCAGCTCGCAGGTCTGTCCCATCATCCAGTTGGGATGGCCATTGATGCTGTGAGTGTCAGTGAGAAGCAGAGTGTCTCTGCTGATACACTTTCTGTGCCTGGTGGGAGCTCAGTGCTGGACTTCCAAAGGCAGACTGGACAGAATCGCTGTCCTTAAGGAGCCCCTGAGGCTAAACAGGAACACAACACAGACGTGCTGGCAGCTCTGTGTCCAGAACAGCTGTTTGTGCTATGAAGTGGAGTTTGTATATGGTAGAGGGAGGTTGCTGAGGAAGCTTCATGGAGCGTGTTTCAGGATGAATCCTGAGGATAGACTATTTTAATTTGTCTATTAACTATTAACAATAGTTATCTTGTTCCCTTTCTACAAAGCTTTTATGTTGTTGATTGTTCCAGGATTGTTCCCAGGATTGTTCCAGGGAGGTAGGAAGAGTGTTTTGAACATCCTAGGAGAAGCACACCAGAGGTCCGGAGCTCTCAGAGAGCCCAGGCTGGCCAGACCTAATGGGCCCCAGGTCCTGACAGAATGGCCAGGGGGTGACATGACCCCTCAGCCTCAGGACACAGTTTCTCGAGCTCAGAGAGGAGTGTCAGGTGAGGCTGACCAAACAGCCAAAGAGATTCCTGTGTTTAAGTTTTTATGTAACACACAAAAATGCTATTCCATTGGAAGAGGAAGAATAGAACCAAGCCCCATGATTCTATTTTCATTGTCTCTATTCCCTTCCAGCCCTTGGTCCATAGGCATATTTTCAATCATAGCACAACTGCAGATTTGGTTACAGCTTTCTTTATTATCCTGTAAACATTTTTCACTGTAGCTACCGAGTTTTCCTAATTATCATTTCAATGGCTGCATAAATTGGCCATTAAAGTTGATGTTCTTTAATTTATTTAAATATGCCCCTTTGTTAGAGGTTTAGATTGCTGAGACTGTTTCTGGTTTCTGGGTATTCTACTTCATGCCATGTTGAACATCTTGAAGTAGCCTTTTCCTTCTAACTGTTTTCTCAGAAAAAGGGAGATTCTTGGGTCAGATCGTTTGGCCATGTTCATGGTACTTGAACCATAGTGAAGCCAAGTTGTTTTCCGAAAGATCATTTCCCCATCAGCTGCATGAGAAGACCAGTTTTACTATAACTCAACAAGCACTTGGCACTGCGTTGACAAACCTTTGTTGTTCTTTAGTGCTATTTTAATAGACGTGAAGTGACTTCCCATTTGTTTACCAGAGAGATGGAGCCCTTCTCCTTGTGTGTGTTTGCCTCGGCTATCTCCTCGTGTGGATTTCTGTTCCTTCCGCCCATTCATCTGTTGGCATCTTGAAGTTTTCATGCCAGTTTGTGTGAACTCTTTATATTATGGTGCTATCAACACTCAGCCTGACACGTTGCCACAAATATTCTCTTAGACTATTTTAATTTTAGTTATCTTGTTCCCTTTCTACAAAGCTTTTATGTTGTTGAATCTGTTATTTATTTTTTTCGTACGTCCTTTTATCAGTTTGAAACTTGAAAAGTTATCACTCCCTCCAGAGAACAGATAAATATTTCCTGCTAAGTTGTTCTTTCATTTGACTTCCCCATTTGACTCTTTAATCCCTCCAGAGTTTGTTTTTTGGCGTGTGAGGTAAAGTGCGTTTCTGAATTAACTACTTTTCCTTGAAACTGCCAGTTGCAACAGCACAGTTTATTAATCAAGAATTCCTGTCTCCATTGTTTGGTGATGTCTACCTTGTAATACATGAAATTATCATGGGCAATTAGGTCTATTTCTGGATTTTTAAATTCAGATCCATATCTCTGTATTTGTGCCAGTTATATAGTACTTTAATTATTATTGCTGTATAACCTATTTTTATATCTAGTTTCCTCTCATTTTTTTCCTTTATGGAATTTTATTTAATATTCTCATCTGTTTATTTTCAAAATGATTTTATAATGATTTTATTTAATTCCTTTAGGAAACCCTTTTAAGATTTTGATTGGGATTGAATTAAATTTATAAATTAACTATTGGGGAAAATTGACGTTTTCATAACACAGTCTTCCCAGCTGGGAATGGTTATTTTCTCTATTTAGTCAAATCATCTTTTATAACTCCCAATAAAGTTTGCTAGTTTTCTTTTATTTATTTATTTATTTATTTATTTTCTAAATGTTTGTTTATTTTTGAGAGAGAGGGTGAGACAGAGTATGAGTGGGGGAGGGCCAGAGAGAGGGAGACACAGAATCAGAAGCAGGCTCCAGGCTGTCAGCACAGAGCCTGATGCGGTGCTCGAACCAGGAACCATGAGAACATGACCTGAACCAAAGCCGGACGCCCAACTGACTGAGCCACCCAGGCGCCCCTGCTAGTTTTCTTTAGTAGGTCACACACATCTCTAGTTAAGTTTATTTTTGTTAAAAAAATTTTTTTTTAACGTTTATTTATTTTTGAGACAGATAGAGACAGAGTATGAATGGGAGAGGGTCAGAAAGAGAGGGAGACACAGAATCTGAAACAGGGTCCAGGCTCTGAGCTGTCAGTGCAGAGCCCGACACGGGGCATGAGATAATGACCTGGGCCAAAGTCGGTCGCCTAACCGACGGGGCCACCCAGGTGCCCCAAGTTTATTTTTAAATAATTATATTTTTTGTTGCCTCTGTGAATGGGATCTCCTTTCACTTTATTTTATATTTATGCCTGTCTAGAATATAGTAGTAGAATAACTCATTTTTAAAATATTATACTTTTTGGGGTGCCTGGGTGGCTCAGTTGGTTGAGCATCTAACTCTTGATTTTAGCTCAGGTTGTGATCCCAGGGTCATGGGATCGAGTCCTGTGTAGGGCTATGTGCTGAGTGTGGGGCCTGCTTGGGATTTTCCCCCTCTCTGTCTCTGTCTCCCTCCCTCTCTCTGCCCCTCCCCTGCTCACATGTGCTCTCTCTAAAATAAAAAAAAATAATAAAAATTATATTTTGTATTTATTGTATAACCAAGAAGGTAATAACATTTTCAGAATTAAAAAAACAAACAAGGTAGTAACCCACAATCTCATCATTTTAACAGGCAAATGATTTCACTTTTTTTGTGGCTCCTTCTAGAACTTATCTGCAAACAGATGTACACAGCTATAACCGCAGTGGTGATCCATTTTACACCCTGTGGCTTCTCTTATATTATCTCAGAAGCATTTTCCCCTCTTGCTGCAGAGTTTTGCTAACGATCCCATTTAATGGTGAACCATGGGGACTGAATGTAGGTTCTCAGCCATCCTGAGGAGTGTGTGGGGCATGGGAGACTGGCTGTAGCTGCTGGCCATGGTGTGGAAGGCTCAGTGAATAACAGGAGGCTGGCAGAGTGGGCACGGGGGCGGCTGCCTGCTTCTCAGTAAGGCTTGCTAGGGCAAGGCCGATCCTAGCTTCAGGTACCTCCCTGGTGAAGGAGCCAGGATTCAGAAGTACAGTCTGCAGGAGAAGTGGGAGAGGTGACTTTGGAATCAACTGATTGAAATGGCCCTCCACAGCCTGGATGAACACTGTGATTTCCACATCTCTTTGGCTGTGGTGCCAGGTGGTCACGGTATATGTCTCATTGGTATAGCTCCCTCTCTGATTGTTCCTTCTCTCAAACATTTGTTGAGTACCTGTACAATTTTGATAGGTGCGGGAAATACAGATGAACAGGACAAGCTCAGATGTGATACCATCACTGGCCAAGCCCTAACCTGCTACTCCTGGTGGAGAAACAGGGACATCCACGTCGACCAGTCTCACTGGTGCCGACTTCAGGGGACACTTGTGCATGCTGGCTGCATCACAGTGCATTTCTCTAGTCCATTCACTCTGCTGTTGCTTTTGACTTTCTTTGTCTTCCCTCCAACACCTTTCCCTGAGCACGGGATGGTTCTATTTCTATTCCTCGGGCTTCTCTTTTCTCAGTGAAACATGTAGGAAGCAGGTCTTCTGCTAGCAGGGGATGGGCAGCGCACAGGAGAGGGAAGGTGTTGGAGGCTTCCTGCCTCAGCCAGTGTCTTCCTTGGTCCTATTCTGCCTTTATTACTGCCCCATGTCCCACCCCTTTACTGCTGATCTGCCCTCAACCTCCAGTGCCTTCCCTCCTGCTCATTCCTGAATCTCTCAGTCACCTGACTGCCTGAATCTCTCAGTCACCTGACTGCCACACAGTGCAGTGTCCCAGGTCCTTCTCATCTCCCCTATAGCCACACATTGTGGTGTCCCACACCTCAGACCTTGGATATCTCTCTTCTCCACTTACACTACCTTCCCTGGTAGTCTGGACCTTCTGATACCTTTAAATACTGCATACACACCAATGACTCCTAAGTGTGCCACTCCGGGGGCCTCTGTCCTCAACTCCAGACTCTTTTGTCACTTGGACGGCCAGGTTGCCTCCTTGGGTGGCTAATAGGCTTCTAAGATATGCAAGTCCCCAGCCAAGCCCTTTCTTTGGCCCAAGCAGGCTCCTGAATCCTTTTCATCTGCCCATCGTTCCCAGTGCTCAGGCCCAACCTCTTGGGGTCCCCCTCACTCTCCTCTTTTTCTCATGCCCCACGCACCCATCCTTCCTGCTGGTGACACTTCCCACCCCACAGGCTGGGGCTGTACTCTGAGCCACCACTATCTCTCACCCAGATTATCAGAATGGCCTCTGTCCTCACGCCTTCCATCTGTTTACAACACAGCAGCTGGAGTGATGCTGATACAAACAACTTGTATCTCCCCACCCCTCTGATCAAAGCCCCCAGTGGTTCCCCATATTACAGGGCAAAAGCTGAGGTTGTGACAGGGGTGGGGGATAAGGGGTGGGGGGGCAGATGGTGAGGTGGTGGGGTGGTGGTGGGCAGGCCCTTTGCAGCCCTGCCTCTCCACCCCTGCCCAGCTCCCACAGGCTGGGTGAACTTTACTGGCCCCCACCTTCTAACAAACCCGCATCCAAATAAAGCTTGCAGAGTAAAGACACTGCCCTTCAGAGGAGTGTCACCACCAGCCATGCAGAAGGTAGGCGACACCTGGGTAGGCAATGCAAGGACGCATTGCTCACTGCCTTCAGCCACGCTGGTCCTTGCTGCCTTCGAGCACGAGATATGCCTTCCATAAGGAATTTGCCCCAGCGGCTCTTCCCAGAGCTCAGAAGGCTCCTCCCTTGTCCACTGGGCTTTGCTTAAGCATTCCCTAGAGGAGGGTCCCCAGCCTCCTTTCAGCGCCCCTCCATCTCCCACCCTTGGCTTGCAAGATCCCCTTCTCTGATTTAGTTTTACTCTCACTGGGATCACCAATGAATATGCTCTATAATCTACTTGGTATTGTCTGGACTAGAGTGTGAGTCTGAGACATCAGAGAGGTGTGTCTGGTGTGAATTGACTGCAACCAGCACGGCGCCTGGGCCAGACTGAGTGCCTGTGGTGTTTGTGGAATGAATGAGTGGTGAATGAATGAATGAATGCCTCCCACTCTACCTGCGTCCTTGCATTGCCTACCCAGGTGTCGCCTACCTTCTGCATGGCTGGTGGTGACACTCCTCTGAAGGGCAGTGTCTTTACTCTGCAAGCTTTATTTGGATGCGGGTTTGTTAGAAGGTGGGGGCCAGTAAAGTTCCCCCAGACTGAGAAGGTACTTTGGGGCCAGAAAACAAAGCAGGCCACTCCGTGCAGTTTACACAGAGTTTTGTTCAGGGTAACGTATTGACAGGGGGCATCAGGCAGCGGATGAGCCACAGCAGCTGGATGGTTCTCTCTCCACAAAATCCGGACCTTAGTCTGCAGTTTATAGAGCGAGGGGACACACAGAAGGGCACTGTAGTGAGATCAGAGGGCTCACATACACCTCAAAGGGCTTGTGTGCACCTGACAGCTAACCTTTAATGAGATCTTGTGGCATTCCCTGTGCATCAGGAAGGGGAAGGACTGTGTTATTCCTAACAGATTCTGGGGAAGCCAAAGCAAGCCTCCCCCCATCCCAGCCTTGCTGGGCATTTCTAAGGTTTGTGTGTTAGTCTCCAAGGGGCCCAGAACATGTAGCCCCAAGAGAGGCCATTGAGCAAACATGAGCAAGACGGAGGGCCAAAGATGGAGTCAGTGTTGCCAGCCCTCCTACAAGGTGAATACTTGCTGTTCCCACTCCCAATGGTGCCACACCCCTGAGTTTGAGGCCTAGGGCTACGAACAACAGCTTGCTTTGTGGAAAATGCAAAAGGCTTTTGCTCCAGTACTGGTTTGAGGGTTTTGTTTGAAATGTAATATACAGAATAATAAAATAAAAGAAAAAAGTCTTTAACATGTAAATGGCTCTGTTTGTCAGAGCCAAGTAATCAAATCAAATGGCTCTTCTTTTATGCCCACCCTGATTCCCAGGGCGTTTGCTGGCTCTGAAAAGTTCCTGTGGGGCTTTGTGAGCAAGCTGGTGGGGGCGGCTGTGGGGCCAGGGCTGTGGGGCCTCAAGGGTGCCCACCTGTGAGGGGCCGGTTGGGGCAGGACACAGGGAGGGCAGGGACTGCTCCTTCTCCCCGCCTGCTGGTGTGTGTGTGAGCCCCCAGGGATCCTGTGGCAGCCCTGAAGGGGGCCCCGAGAGAAGAGAAGTGACTGTATGTCTGTACAAAAGGCTGGGTATCTGGGAGAACCCGGGCATCATGGGACCTTCCCACAGCAACTATTGGACATTGTTCCGGGCTGAGCACTGTGCCGGGGACAGGAGCGAATTCGAGGCCTGTGTCTGTAGTGGGGTGTTTCGTGGCCAGGCCACTGGGGCACTAAGGCCTGTGGTTTTCTTAGAGCCCAGGCCCTGTGCACTATCTTTCAGTAAGTCCGTTTGTCTGTCCCCATTTGCCTCTTATACACACTCATACTCAAACACTCACACTCATGCCTACTCACACACACCCATGCTCACTCTACACTCACACAACCATCTGCACTCACATGCTCACATACACTCTCTCACACACATAAACATGCACACTCACATACTCACAGAAACACCTTGTCCCCTGAGGAAAGGCAGGAGGGAACTGGTGAAGAGATGGCCCTGGGCCCAGGTAGGCTTCCTCTCAGCCCTGGGGCAGTGGGTTTCTGTTTCTCTCCAGGCGCCCAGGCGCAGAGAATGATGAGCCCATGGCCGACAATTACCCCTGAGACGTCAACATGAGCTTACCAACAAATTCAGTAGGCTCTGCTTTCCTGAGAACATAGCCTTTCTTCCCACTGATGCTTCCCTGGGGCATGTGGCTGCAGGGCGACAGAGGAATCCATTTTTCATATCACTCTGTCACCCTGTGCATCTTGGCTGCCATCAGTCCTGACAGATCTTGAAATGGAGCTTGCAGATGAGCAGACAAAGAGCTCCCTGCAGCTTGGAGCCTGTGGATGGGCCACCATCCCCCCAGCAAGGCTGGTGGGCAGAATGGTGGGTGTGTACCCCTGAGTGTGCTGGGGTCAGCCTCCTTCCCCGGACAGGCCTGCAGTCTCTGCTTCCCCCGTGCCTGCCAGGGGATGAGGGGTGTCTGTGGAGGGGAAGCCTCTGGCTTCTCCTATGGTGTGTGAGCCCTGCAGCCCCCCTCTTTGCCCTGGTTTCCAGGGTTGGCAGCCCAGACTCCAGGTGATGATGACAACCAAGGGAAGGAGGAAGCTCTGGCCTGGGTTTGAGTCCTAGTTTTGGGGACCTGGTGGGGTCACGGCCCTTGTTTTTCTCTGTCAAATGGGCATGCTGACCCCTCCATCAGGGCCTGTGTGTTGGATCTCTGCCACCCACCCTCACCCGAAGGACCTTGGTATGTGCTGTGTCTGTACATGGCGAGGTCAGGGTGTGCTGTTGGCATTTATTGAACAGCACTTCGCTCCGGGCGTGGGGATGAGCTGGATGCCATCTTTCTTCCCAGGAACCCTGTCTGGAGGGGTGATGGACATGAAAACAGAAACTCAGCACTTTGTTGATCCCCACAGCAGATGAGATGAGCACCGGGGCTGAGGGGCAAAATGGCAGCTGAGAGCAGCCCAGGAAGGAGTGTCAGGAGGGCTTCCTGGAGGATTATGGCCTACACCAAGGTCCAAAGGGTGTGTGGGGTTATTGCCCTGTGTCCCTGGGCTGAGGCAGGGCTGGTGATGAGCAGGCTGCTGCCTGGTGCTGCCTGAGGAGACGTGGTCCCTAACTCAGCCTGTCCCTTTTCTGAGGGACCCCTGCTTGCCTTGGGCTCCTCAGCTCCCCTTTCTCCCGCCAGCCTCCGATGCTGTCTCTGGGGTAAACGTTGGGCCAGGCCAAGGGCTGTAGAGTGTATGGGGCCCGGGGGTGGGGGCCTGGGTTCCCGGCTCCTTCCATTCTGACTTGCTTGTGTGGGTTGTGGACTTGGAGACTCCTGTGCATTGCTTCCCACCTCCCCTGCACCTGTGGTTTATCACTGAGCCTCATGTACATGGCCTGAAGTGGCCGCACTCCTGGTGGGCTCTGGGCTGCTGGGAGCAGGGTGCTAGGACTCCTATGATCTTTCTGAGCTCTCCTGGTCCCGTGAGACTCTTGGAGACTGGCACCTTTGCTGTTCTTTCCTCTGCCTTGCTGGATTGGGAACTGGACTGTCAGGATCTCACTGCCCTCCCTGGGAGAGCTTTCTTTTCAGGGCTGCTTTCTCTCTGGATTGGGCCTCAGGGATGTAGTGTGGTCTGATGGCAACTTTTCTCTCTGTTGTCTTTGCAGTAAGATATGTGTGCTTCCCACAGTGACCCCATGCCTTGCCCCATGGTACTATTTCCTGTTTCCCTGACACATTGTGGCCTTTCATGCTTTGTCTTTGCTGTTCCCTCACCTGGAATGTCCTTTAAGAGACAACTTGGATGACACCCCATAGCTCTCAGACAGAGTATATACTCCCTCTTCAGTGCTCCCAAGAGCACTTTGCGGTTTCCCTTTGTTGTATTAGCCTTCTAGTTCAGGATGATTACTTATTTATCTGTCATTGAGTCCACTTCCTTTTGGAGTCATGGTCCAAGCTGTATTCCTCAGGACTATTTTAGTTACAAGTGACAGAAATCCAAGTTAAACTGGTTTGAGAAGAAAAGAGAAGTTTTTGAAGCTTAAAGACTGGGTGGTTCAAGGGCATGTGTAGCTTCAGGCATGGCTGGATCCAGTGGTTAAATATTATCCTTGAGACTCTTGCTTTCTCTTTCTCGCTCCTTCTGTGTGTCTTGCTTCTCCTCTCAATTGTCTTCACTCTCAGGAATGCCCTTCCTATCTGGTGACAAAGGTGATCACCAGATGCACCAGATCATCTGGGCTTTGGTGTCCACAATCTCGACACGAGTGAGGGCTTCTGTTCTAAAAGCTCCAGACAGGCTCTGGGGATATTGTGAGGCCAAGCTTGGGTCACCAACCCATCCCTGAACCAATCAGTGAGGGTTGGCACTCTGGTTGGGGTGGACCACCACTCTGTAGGGGAGTGGGGCCAGCCCCCCAGAAGTCTTGGACTAGGTAGAGGTGTGTGGCTCTGCGAAGACAATTGGGGATAGGAGACTGGGAAGGGGATGGCCCTGCAAGAGCCATCAGAGGTTGGTAAGCAAGGAACTGAGGAGATCAGAGCTGTCTCTAGAAGATTAAGCCAGCAACAATTAGGAGAGTGGGTTGGTCTGAGTGGGCCTGGGTCCACAGAGGGTGGAAGAGGCTGAGTTAAGAGAGCTTGATTTTGGTCTGCACTGAATCACTAAGGACACAACAGGAGAGTGAGGGGGATTGTAAATTATGGATGGTTCAGCTTGTTAATGTTTTGTTTATCAGGGATTCATATGTAAATGTTAATAACCATGGCAATGGTCTCATGAGAACTTCCTGTCTTCCTTAAGCAGCTGCATGCTTCAGGAGTTCTGTTTCTCATGGGCTGGGCTGACGTTCATGGATACTGAGTGATCTTTGTCAGACACTTTTCCCAGTCAGCATGGTGGGGTCTAGTGGTCTCTGTCTGCTGAACTTGAATGACAGGGACTTAGGAATTCACCTGTCACACTTGTAGTTCTAGTGAAGGTAGGCCCTTGGGGCCCAGTGAGAGCAAAGGGGTGGGGCAGAGCACATTTTTGTTCACATCTAAGCTGGGGCAGACAGAAGGGAGGCGAGTGGTGTATAGGGCCAGGTCCTGCGGCTGAACGGGGTGGCGGGCTGAATTGGCTGTCTTGCGTCTACACTGCCTACACTGCCTGTTGTTCATGAGGCTGGCGCAGCCATTAGCGATGCTTAGAGAAAGGCCCTGGCAACGTTTCCTGGCAATTTGTGTGCTGCCGTCTTGGGGCTTGGGGTAGTAGTGGTTGCAGTGGGGTTTGAGAGGGAACCTGAAGACCAAGGTGCCGTTTTGAGGCGGCTATGATACAACCAAGACACTTTTCTCCAAAGGTACCTGAAGGGCCAGCATGGGTGCTCAGCAGGACTTCTGGGTCCTCATGAGGTTCTACCTTGTTTCCATTTTCTGAGGCAAGTAAGAGCAAGTTTCTAAAGTGAATGGTGATCATGTACTAGAATGACAGTGCCCCATAAAAGCCTCCCTCATGGGCATATTACCCATGTCTTGAGCTGAATGTTGCTAGAGAGAACGTCCTCCCTCAGATATGTAAATGAACACACACTCTCCAAGCCAAAGGCACCATTGTTATCCATGTAAAGTCCTAACTGGAGACAATGGGCTCTCTCAACCTCCTTGAGCACGTTCTTGGCAGGCTGTGCCTGGTCCTTCCAGCTGAGGGGGTGATTGTTCAGGAGACATTGAGGTCTCGGTGTTTGCTGCAGAGCACAGCTCTAGCGTGGCAGGGAACTGCATCACTGGTGAGATTCTGACCGGGGGTGAATGCAACCCCGTGGTCACAGTGAGAGCCCCATCCTCCCTCTGTGTGCACAGACTCTGGTCTCGCTAGGCATGGCATCTTCAGGCTGCCACAGGCACAGCCACGGGTGCCTGTTCCCCAGGAGGCAATGGTATGACTCAGCAATCAGCACCTCTGGTGGAGGCAGAACACAGCAGGGATGGAGCAGCCATGGTAGGGGGCCCCGGGTCTGCATGGGGCCTATGTCAGAGCTGGAGGATGTGACCCTGAAAGTCCGGGCCCTGCCTCAGTGAGGTACTGAGGAGAAATTTCCTGGAGTCTCCGTGCCTCCTCTATTGATCTGGATTGCAGCTGCCTTCTGACTTGGGTGTCTAGGTAATCTCAGAAAATCCCAGGGCAATGGAGTTCTGAACTAAAAGCACATGGCTCAGAGGTGAGTTTGATCACATGAGCTGTCACCCAAACCTAGAAACTTCTGAAAGGGAAAGGTGGTGCTATTAATAACTATTCCAGACAACAAGTGCAGCTGGCCGTGCCAGGCGAACCAGGATGGGCGGTCATCCTGCTGGGGCGGGCTCTGCAGAGGGGGTTGGCCAGCTCTGTCCTGTGGTTTCTCTGATGGCCCAGCTGCTCATGGTCAGAGGCGGGGGGGGGGGGGGTGGGGGGCAAGCCCCTGATGTGTGGCAGGCCTGCCTGAGCATTGTGTCCTCAGGATGAGCCTACTGCTGAGGCTGCCACTGTGTGGTCCTGGCACAGTCCATATAGCTCATTTGAACCACTGTGCAGTCGTTCATGTGCATTTTTTTCTTTTTTGCAAAAAGCACTTGATAAAACAATAGCAGTAGCTCCCTTTAATTGAGCGATACATTACTTGGGCCGGGCACAGTGCTCTGGACTTGTCCTTAATTATCTCTTGCCTTGAGGATGGGCACCGGCTTGTCAGTTGGGGGTGAATTAGTGAATGACCTGATCCAACTCTTTAGGAATATTTTGGAGAATTTGGTGACCTTTTATAGTTCAGGCTTCTCGTGTGGCATACCTGCTTTCCATCTGGCTTTGTGTCCCCTCCACCCTGCCTCCTGTGCCCCAGGCGTTCCAGCTACTTCCATGTCTCCAGGCCTGTCCTGTGCATCCTTCTGGGTCCAAGCTTCTCCTCCTTGAGGCTTCTGCTCTGTGGAGACTTCCAGTTCCTGGGGAGGGTGGTTACTCTGTCCTTTTCCTCAGGTCCCCACTGCACCAGAAAGAGTCATGTGTCTTGTGTCCACTTCCCCCACTGGCCTGAGGGGTTCCCGGGAACAGGGAGCATGGCCTACAGGAACCCAGTTTGACTCCGCAAACACACATGACCACGTCCATGGCTCAGGGCCTGGGACCTTGTAGGTGCCCAGGCAATGGTGGCCCAATCCCAGGGGCTTCTTGATCGGGGGGGTTCCCACAGGGCCCTAATTTCTCCCGCTCTGGTTCTCCACATGCTGGGACACCGATTGCTTCTCAGTAACCAGGAAAGCAGGCAACGCTGACGGAGCATTTGTGGGGCACCAGACCCTGAGCAGAGCTGTGTCGAGTCCATCATGTGGTGTAGGTACTGCTGTCATCCCCACCGTACAGATGAGGAAGCGAGGTTAGAAGTCAGGTAACTCTCGGTCACATAGCTGATGCCTGGCAGGGCTGTGATTTCATCCTGTGTCTTTTGATCTGATTCCAGGATCTTAACCATATGCTGAGCTACTGAGAAGCATTCCCTCTTTGCCCTTTGTGGAGGGCATTCCTGCTGCAAATTCCCTCTCGGCAGCTGTGGCCTCACTTGTGGGCTGAAGCTGGCGCCCTGTGGAGCCCATGGTGGTTTCTCTGAACCTGGTGAAAAGGCAGGGGAGGGCAGGATATCTGGCCCAGGAATCTTCCCTGATGACAGAGTGGTGGTAGTGACTGCCTCCATCTGTCCCTTGGCTGTCCAGAGGTGGGGTTACACAGGCTGGTCCCCGAGGTGTCTTTCCTAGGTCCTTGATGAGGGCCAAACTCCCACAGTCACTGCTGGGTAGTGGTCCAGGCTCACTCCCAGCCTTGTTTCCTTATCTGTAAAGTGGTACAGTTGAATATCAGTCCTGTTACGGGTTTGTGGTGAGGATTAAGATTGAGCCTATATGCCTGCCTCCCTCTATATGCTTATCACCTATCTCTATAGCTACGTCTAATCTACGCCTTTATCTACGCTTATCCATATATCTGATCTATATCTATACCTATACCTGCACTCATCTACACCTGCATCTACACCTGCATCTGTATCTACTTATCTCAGAGCAGGGCTGGCGTGTGGTGACACTGTGCACACGTTAGCGGATTTAGGATTATTATTAACGGAAGGCCAAGTTCAAGGGTGCGGTGTTGGGTCTCTTTGAGGCCCTGGAAGCATGCTCACCCTGTACTGCCCACCCCATGCTGCCCTCTGTCTCCTCCTCATCCCGCACTGCCCCCAGGCCTGACCTGCAGGTCACCTGGCACAGGTTCCCTTCTTGCTGATGCGCTAAGCAGGGGCTCTGGGCTTGGGCATTTGAGCAGCAGGTTTGCTGAAGCCGCTCCCTTTGTTTCTGTGTCCGAAGTCTCCCTGGCTGCATCTCCTTTGGGGGTCATTAAGAATGTCACATTTGGTTTAGGCAAGCATGTCACCATGGGGTTTCTCTGTGAGCATCATGCACAGGGAAACCCTCTAGACACCATCCAGGAACTCCCCCGCTGGCAGCCCGAGACTGTGGATGATGCCTACGTGTCACCCTGATGGCAGCAGTGCCCTGCCTTGGGGGACACAAGGCCTCACCAGGTACTGGGGGGGGGGGTGGTGTTTACAGGAGCATCCTGGATCCTTCCCATGGCCTGGGATGGGCAGGGGGAAAGGTCCCTGACCACCAGAAGGGCCAGGTCCTGTCCTGACCTCACCACGGAAGGAGGGCTGTCAGCCCATGGGGCTGGGTACAAGCCTAGGCATGGCTTCTCTGCACCCTCCAGCAACTCCACTGCTATTGTCCCTGTTGTGTAGGTGCTGGCACTAAGACTGTGAATGATAAAGCTGTCCCACACCACCCTGTGGGTCTGATGGAACCAGACCCGAGTGACCCCTGTACCACTGTGCCCACCTGGCATCTGACCTCACTTCTCTGCTGTGATGCTGCCCTTTCCTCAGACTCTGGCCTGGGATGTTGGTGCCTGACAGCAGACAGTATCCACGTCTGGTCTCCCCCATAGCATCCGCTTCTTCTTGGGGAGCTTGCTTGACCTTTCTGCCTGCCCCACCTGCCCCACTTGTCACCTGTTGAGCTATGCTACAGCATGGTCAGCATCACTCAGGCCTGCTCTGTCCGAGTGGCCCTGGTGTGTGATGGTGCTTGGTGGCCTTTTTACTACCCTGCCTTTTCCACTACCACCCCAGGAGCTGGCAGAAGTATTGGTTTATTCCAGCAGTGGATCGGGTGGCCTCAGCTTAGCAGTGGTGGAAGTGGGTGCTCTTATGCCAGCTGGTGCTCTGGATTTGTTCAAAGAGGAGCATTTGGAGTCCCTGGCTTGGAGACTGAACCTTGCAATTCCTGTGTGCTTCCGTGAAGTAGAACCTGATTAGGAGGCGGCTGAGCTGCTGGGAGGGGTCTCCATCTGTAACTGAAATGTAGTAGTTGTAAGAGAGGCACAGGCTGTGTGTCTGTGCACATAATGTGCAAGGGCAGGTGTATGTGTGCAGGTGTGCTGGTGTGTGTGCAGGCGTGTGTGTGTAGGTGTATGTGCCAGGGTGTGTGTGTGTGTGCATGTGTGTGTGTGTGTGTGTGTGTGTGTGTGAGAGAGAGAGAGAGAGAGAGAGAGAGAGAGAGAGAGAGAGAGGCATGCTATACAACTACAGCTTGTTCTAACCGAGTGCCTGAGCCCAGCTCTCATTGTCCAACTAGGCCAGTTCCGTTAAAATTGGCTCAACTCTTCTGAAGTCTTCCCACAGGCCAGGCAGTGGGCTAGACTCTGTGTGCACCTGCCACCTGTAGTGAACTGAATGGAGTGAAAGTCCTGGGCTTGGTCTTGAGAGGGTCTGAGTCCTCCCCAGCTTTCTGAGGGTCTGAGTTCTCTCTTACTTTTGTCAACAGTAGCACAACTGCAGTGACAGCATAGGAACTGCTGCTTTTATATATTTATCTTCTATCTAGCAATGTTGCTAAACTCAGTTTTAGGGGGGTGTGTGTGTGTGTGTGTGTGTGTGTGTGTGTGTATGTGTATGTGTATTCCATCCAATTTTCTACATAAATAATCACATTGTGAATAAAGACAGTTTTATTTCTCTCCATTCTTGATATTATTTATTTCATTTTCTTGCCTTATTGAAATGATGGAACTTCTGGTGAAGTGTTAAATAAAAGTGATGAGAGTGAATATCCCTGTCTTCTTCCTGATCCTAGGGGGAAACCATTCAGTTTTTTGCCATTAAGTATGGTGTTACCTATAGGTTTTTTGTAGATGTCCTTTATCAAGTCGTTTCCTTCTCTGTCTTGTTTTCTTTTTTTTTTTTTTTTTTTAAATTTTTTTTTTTCAACGTTTATTTATTTTTGGGACAGAGAGAGACAGAGCATGAACGGGGGAGGGGCAGAGAGAGAGGGAGACACAGAATCGGAAACAGGCTCCAGGCTCCGAGCCATCAGCCCAGAGCCCGACGCGGGGCTCGAACTCACGGACCGCGAGATCGTGACCTGGCTGAAGTCGGACGCTTAACCGACTGCGCCACCCAGGCGCCCCTCTGTCTTGTTTTCTGAGAGTTTTTATTAGGATGAATGTTTGAGTGTGTGTGTGTGTGTGTGTGTGTGTGTGTACATACACATATATATGTATTATAAATTATTTATATATTTAATTGTTAATATGGTTAATTACATCAGTTGATTTTCAAGTATTAAATTACTCTTGCATTCCTGGGATTAAATTTCACTTAATCATGATTTATTACCATTTTTATATACTGTTGGACTTGATTTGCTGAATTAAAAAAACAATCTGTATTCATGAGGGATATTGATATAATTCATTATTTTTCTTATAATATCTTTGGGATTGTCGGGATAACTTGTTATCAGGGTAATTTTGGCTTAGTAGAATGAATTGGGGAGTATTCACTCCTTTAAAATTTTCTGGAAGAGTCTATGTAGAATTGGTATCATTTCTTTCTGAAATGTTTGATAGAATTCACCAGTGAAGCCACAGAGGTCTAGAGTTTTCTTTGTTGGAAGTTTTTAAACTACAAATTCCATTTCTTCAGTAGGTATTAAGTCTGTTCAAGTTACCTGTTTCTTCTTGAGTGAGCTTTAGTGGTTTATATATTTCAAATTGGTTGATTTCATCTATGTTGCTGAATTTATTGTTGTTCATAACATGCCCTTATTATCCATTTAATATCTGTGGCTTCTGTAGTTATGTCGCTTCTCTCATTCCAGATATATTTTTTAAACGTTTATTTATTTATTTTGAGAGAGAGAGAGAGAGAGAGAGACAGACAGACAGAGAGAGAAAGTGCACATATGAGTGGGGGAGGGTCGGAAGGAGAGGGAGAGAGAGGATCCCAAACAAGCTGAAGCAGGACTTGATCCCATGAACTGTGAGATCACGACCTGAGCCGAAATCAAGAGTTGGGTGCTTAATTGACTGAGCCACTCAGGTGCCGCTCTCATTCCTGGTATTAGTAATTTGTATCTTCTGGTTTTTATCCTGATCAGTGTGGCTAGAGGTTTATCCATATTATTAATCTAAAAAATTTAGTTTTTCATTTTGTTGATTCTCCTATTGTTTTTCTGTTTTATTAGTTTTTGATCTGAACTTTATTATTTCCTTTTTTCTACTTTGGATGTAATTTGCTCTTTGTTTTTAAAGACACTTTTTTTTTAAAGCAATTTGAGGTTTACAAAAGAGTTGAGAGGGAGGTACAGAGAATTCCCATACACTTCTGCCTTCACATATGCATAACCTCTCCCATTATCAACATTACTCACCAGAATGCCAGAAGCATAGTTGTTTTTTTTTTTTTAACTGAGGCTGAACCTATGCTGACGTGTTGTAATTACCCAAAGTCTGTAGTTTAACTTAGGGTTGTACATTCTGTGGGTGTGGACAAATGTGTAATGACATATACAATCATTATGATGTGATATCAATTATTATAGTATACAGAGTGTTTTCACTGCCCTAAAAATCCTCTGTATTCTTTCTATTCATCTCTTCTTTCCCACCTTTGGCAAACACTAGTCTTTTTATTGTCTCTATCATTTTGTCTTTTCCTTTTTTTTTTATTTTATTTATTTATTTTTTTTTTTTTTAATTTTTTTTTTTCAACGTTTATTTATTTTTGGGACAGAGAGAGACAGAGCATGAACGGGGGAGGGGCAGAGAGAGAGGGAGACACAGAATCAGAAACAGGCTCCAGGCTCTGAGCCATCAGCCCAGAGCCCGACGCGGGGCTCGAACTCACGGACCGCGAGATCGTGACCTGGCTGAAGTCGGACGCTCAACCGACTGCGCCACCCAGGCGCCCCTCATTTTGTCTTTTTCAAAATGTCATATAGTTGGAATCATACAGTATGTAGCTTTTTCAGATTGGCTTCTTTCACTTAGTACTGGCATACTTTTATCATGCCTTGCTTTATTGAGCTTCACAGATAATACATTTTTTAAAAAATTGAAGGTTTGTGGCAACCCCGTGTCAAGCAAGTCTATTGGTGTTATTTTCCCAACAGCATTTGCTCATTTTGTGTCTCTGTGTCACATTTTGGTAATGATGAAAATATTTCAAACCTTTTCATTATTATCATATTTGAATTGCTGCAGTCTCATGATAAAACTTTAACAGATGAGAATTTGCTTCTTATGGTAGAGAAAAGAAAGCGGTGTATTGAGATGCAATCTGCTCCTGGTTAAGATGTGGTAAAGATCGTTGAATGACAGCAAGGAATTTGGAATAGTACGTAAACGTAGTTGATAAAGCAGTGGCAGGGTTTGAGAAAATTGACTCCAGTTTTGAAAGAAGTTCAACTGTGGGCAAAATGGTAGCAAACAGCATCGCATCCTACAGAAAAATTGTTTGTGAAAGGAAGAGTCAGTTGATGTGCAAACTTCATCATTCTCTTATTTAAAGAAATTGCCAAAACCACCTCAACCTTCAGCAACCACCGCCCTAGTCAGTCAGCAGCCATCTGCACTGAGGCAAGGGTCTCCACCAGAAAAAGATTATGACTTGCTGAAAGCTCAGATGATGGTTAGTATTTTTTAGCAATAAAGTATCTTTAAATTAAGGTATGCACATTATTCTTTTTTTAGATATAATGCTATTGCACACTTAATAGACTATAATGTGTGTAAACATAATTTTTATGTGCACTGGGAAACCAAAAAGTTCATTTGATTTGCTTTATAGTGATATTCGCTTTTTGTGGTGGTATGGAACCAAACCCATAGATGTATTTAAGTTTCCTTTATATCCTTTTATGGCTTGATAGCTCATTTATTTTTAGCACTAAATAATATTCCATTGTCTGGATGTACCACAGCTTATTTATCCATTCACCTACTGAAGGACATCTTGGTTGCTTCTAAGCGTTAGAAATTATGAATTAAGCTGCTGTTATAAACATCTTTGTTCAGATTTTTATGTGGATACAGTTTTTAACTCTGAGTAAATACCAAGGAGTATGATTGCTGGACTGCATGATAAGAGCATTTTTAGTTTTGTAAGAAACTTCCAAACTGTCTTCCAAAGTGGCTGGACCATTTTGCATTGCCACAGGCAATGCATGAGAGTTCCTGTTGTTCCACATCCTTGTCAGCATTTGCTATTGTCAGTGTTTCAGATTTTGGCTGTTCTAATAGGTATATGGTGGTATCTCATTTTAATTTGCATTTCTCCGATGTTATATAATGTGGAGCATCTTTTCATATACCTATTTGCCATCCGTGTATCTTTTTAAGTGAGGGTTCACCTAAGGTCTTTGGCCCATTTTTTAAATTGGGTTGCTTGTTTTTTTTATTATTGAGTTTTAAGAGTTCTTTGCATACTTTATATAAGTGTCCTTTGTTAGATGTGTCTTTTGCAAATATTTTCTCCTACTCTGTAGCTTTTGCCTCTAATTCTCTTGATATTGTCTTTCACAGAACAGAAGATAAGCTGATGAAGTCCAGCTTATCAATTATTTCTTTCATGGATCATGTCTTTAGTGTTGTATCTAAAAAGGCATCACCATACCCAAGGTCATCTAGATTTTCTCCTATTTTATCTTCTAGGAATTTTATAGTTTTGTGTTTTACATTTAAGTCTATGATACATTTTGAGTTGATTTTTGTGAAGGCTGTTGATTTTTGTCTGTGTCTAGATTCAGTTTTTTGCATGTGGATTTCTAATTGTTCCAGCACCATTTGTTGAAGAGACAATCTTTGCTCCATTGGATATCCTTTGCTTCTTTGTGAAAGATCAGTTGACTATATTTATATGTGAGTGTTTCTGAGATCTCCGTTCTGTTGATCTATCTGTCTTTTCTTTGGCCAGTACCACCCTGTCTTGATTACTATAAAACTTGATAGTTTTATAGTAAGTGGCATCAGAGTTCCAACTTTGTTTTTTTCCTTCAATGCTATGTTGGCTACTCTGCATCTTTCGCCTCTCCATGTAAACTTTAGAATCATTTTGTCAATATCCATAAAATAACTTGTTGGGATTTTGATTGGGGTTGCACTGAATCTTATAGAACAACTTGGGAAGAACTGATGTCTTAACAATACTGAGGTTTCCTATCCATGAACATGGAAAATCTCTCCATGGATTTAGTTCTTTGTTTTGTTCAGTTTTCCTCATATAGATCTTATACATATTTTGTTGTATTTATACCTAAGCATTTCTTTGGGTGTGAATATGAATGGTATTAGGTTTTTAAGTTCAAATTCTGATGCTCATTACTGGTATATAGGGAAGCAATGGACTTTTGTATATTAACCTCATATCTTGCAAACTTATTGGAATCATTTATTAGTTCCAGGAGTTTTTTGTCAGTTCTTTTGGAATTTCTACATAGATGATTATATCATCTGTGAATTAAGAGTTTTAGGTCTTCTTTCCCAATCTGTATACCTTTTTATATCCTTTAATTGCATTACTGAATTTTAGTAAGGGTTTCCACTATGATATTGAAAAGGAGTGATGAGAGAAGACATTATTGCCTTGTACCTGATCTTAGTGGGAAAGCTTTGAGTTTAATGTTAGCTGTAGGTTTTTTGTAGACAGTCTTTATCAAGTTAAGGAAGCTCCCTTCTAAGTTTGCTGAGACTTTTTTTTTTTTTTATTACAAAGGGGTGTTGAATATTGTCAGATGCTTTTTCTGCATCTGATGGTATGATTATGTGATTTTCTTCTTTAGTCTGTTGAGTTAGTGGATTGTGTTAATTGATTTTTTGAAGGTTGAACCAGCCTTGCATACCTTGGATAAGTCCCAGTTCATCATGGGGTATGATTCTTTGGATTTGATGTTCTGTTGTTGGGAATTTTTGCATCTATGTTCAGGAGACATATTGGTCTGTAGTTTTCTTTCCTCCTAAGGTCTTTGTCTGGTTTTGGTATCAGGGTAATGCTGCCCTCATAGAATGAATTAGGAAGTATTCCCTCTGCTTCTGTCTTCTGAAAGAGATTGTTGAGAACTGGTATAATTTTTTCTTTATGTGTTTGGTAGAATTTACCAGTGAACCTATCTGGGCTTGGTGATCTCTATTTTGGAAGGTTATTAATTATTGATTCAGTTTCCTTAATAGATAATAGGTCTAGTCAGATCATCTATCTTTCTTCCTGTGTGGGATTTGTCTTAAACAATTGGTCCTTTTCATCAGGGTTATAAAATTTGTGGGCATAGAGTTGTTCATTTAGTATCCTTTTAACTTCCATGGGGTCTATGGTGATATTCACTCTTTAATTTTTGGTATTAGTAATTTGTGTCTTGTCTCTTTTTTTCTAAATTAGCCTAGCTAGAGACTTTATAGATTTTATTTTATTTCTTATTTTCAAAGAACCATTTTGGTTTTGTTGATTTTTTTTTCCTATTGATTTCCTGTTTTAAATTTCATTGATTTCAGCTCTAATCTTATCAATTATGTTTTTCTGCTTGGTTTAGATTTAATTTGCCCTTCTAGTTTCCTAAGGTGAGGCTTAGATTATTGATTTTAGGTGTTTCTTCTTTTTTAATTTATGCATTCAATGCTATAAATTTCCCTCTAAGCACTGTTTTCCCTGCATCTAACAAATTTTGATAAATTGTGCTTTCATTTTTATTTAGTTCAAAATATTTTATTTTATTTTATTTATTTATTTTTTTTCAACGTTTTTATTTATTTTTGGGACAGAGAGAGACAGAGCATGAACGGGGGAGGGGCAGAGAGAGAGGGAGACACAGAATGGGAAACAGGCTCCAGGCTCCGAGCCACCAGCCCAGAGCCTGACGCGGGGCTCGAACTCACGGACCGCGAGATCGTGACCTGGCTGAAGTCGGACGCTTAACCGACTGCGCCACCCAGGCGCCCCAATTTAGTTCAAAATATTTTAAATATTCTTGGACTCATGTGTTATTTAGATGGATGTTGTTTAATTTATAGGTACTTGGGATTTTCCAGCTATCTTTTATTGGTTTCTAGTTTAATTCCATTATGGTCTCAGTAAAGACATTGTGTGATTTCTTTCCTTTTAAATGTGTTGAAGTGTGTTCTGTGGCTGAAAATGTGGTCTATCTTGAACATTCTATGTGAGCTTGAGAAAAATGTGTATTCTGCTGTTGTTGGATGAAGTAGTCTATAGATGTCAATTAAATCCAGTTGATTGATGGTGTTGTTGAGTCCAACTATATCCTTATTGATTTTCTGCCTGCTGGATCTGTCCATGTCTGAGTGAGGGGTGTTGAAGTCTCCAACTATGATAGCGGATTCATCTATCTCTCCATACAGTTCTATCAGTTTTTGTTCACATAGTTTGATGCTGTATCATTAGGTACATACACATTAAAAACTGTTATGTGTTCTTGGAGAATTGACCCCTGTATCATTATGTAATACCTTTTATTATCCCTGATAGTTTTCCTTAGTTTCATGTCTGCTCTGTCTGAAATTAATAGTTACTTCTGCTTTCTCTTGATTAGTATTAGCATGGTATATTTTTCTCTAACCATTTTCTTTTAGTCTATACATGTCTTTATATTTAAAGTGGATTTCTTATAGACAGCATACAGTTGGGTCATGTTTTTTGATCCATTCTGACAATCTCTATTAATTGGTGCATTTAGACCATTGAGATTCAAAGTGATTATTATTATTTTTTTTTTTTCACAGTAGATCTCTCCATTTATTTAGGTCTTTTACTTTTTCAGCAGTATTTAATGACAACAGTCCTCAGTGACAGAGTGGTTTTGTTAATTCTGTATTCCGTAACCAAGAGTCAGTCCATTCAATTAAAATATTCCTCTAAATCCTTAGCTTGAAATTTATTTTATTTTTTTATTATTTTTTATTTTTAAAAATTTACATCTAAATTAGTTAGCATGTAGTGCAACAATGATTTCAGGAGTAGATTCCTTAGTGCCCCTTACCCAGTTAGCCCATCCCCCCTCCCATAACCCCTCCAGTAACTCTCAGTTTGTTCTCCATATTTATGAGTCTCTTCTGTTTTGTCCCCCTCCCTGGTTTTATATTATTTTTGTTTCCCTTCCCTTATGTTCATCTGTTTTGTCTCTTAAAGTCCTCATATAAGTGAAGTCATATGATTTTTGTCTTTCTCTGACTAATTTCACTTAGCATAATACCCTCCAGTTCCATCCATGTAGTTACAAATAGCAAGATTTCATTCTTTTTGATTGCTGAGTAATACTCCATTGTATATATATACCACTTCTTTATCCATTCATCCATCGATGGACATTTGAGCTCTTTCCATACTTTGGCTATTGTTGATAGTGCTGCTATAAACATGGGGGTGCATGTGTCCCTTCGAAACAGCACACCTGTATCCCTTGGATAAATGCCTAGTAGTGCAATTGCTGGGTTGTAGGGTAGTTTTATTTTTAGTTTTTTGAGGAACCTCCATACTGTTTTCCAGAGTGGCTGCACCAGTTTGCATTCCCATCAAAGTGATTATTGAGGGGTGCCTGGGTGGCTCAGTGGCTCTGGCTTCAGCTCATAATCTCATGGTTCATGAGCAAAATTAAAAAAATTCAGAATTAAAAAAGACAAAGTAGTTATTGATATAGTTGGAATAATGTCTATCAAATTTGTTACTGTTTTCTGTTTGTTGCCCTTGTTCTTTGTTCCTGTTCTATCTTTTGCCTTTTGTGGTTTTAATTGAACATTTATTTACATTGCCTTCTATTGTGTCAATCACACTTAAGTTTTGAAAATTTGTATTACTTATAAATAGAGTCCAATACATTCCTGGGAGAATATTTATATTTACATTTTAACGTTTATTTTTGAGAGACAGAGAGAGACAGAGCATGATCAGGGGAGAGGCAGAGAGCGAGGGAGACAGAATCTGAAGCAGATTTCAGGCTCCAAGCTGTCAGCGCAGAGCCCCATGTGGGGCTCGAACTCACAGACCATGAATTTCGTGACCAGAGCTGAAGTCGGACACTTAACCGACTGAGCCACCGAGGCGCCCCATATTTACATTTATATTTATAATTTTATTTTATTTTTTCAAAAACAAAACCAAAGCAGAATACATTATTATGATAATTAGGTACTTTAATGAACATCTTGCTTCTTTGGTGTCTCTAATTACTTAATATTTATTTTTATTTATTTTTAAAAAAAATTTTTAATGTTTATTTTTGAGAGAGACAGACAGGGTGTGAGCAGGGAGGGGCAGAGAGAGAGGGAGAAACAGAATCCCAAATAGGCTCCAGGCTCTGAGCTGTCAGCACAGAGCCCGAAGTGGGGCTCGAACCCACGAACCATGAGATGATGACCTGGGCCGAAGTCGGACGCTTAACTGACTGAGCCACCCAGGTGCCCCCTCTAATTACTTAATATTTAAATGAAGACTTGTGCCTTCCTCTTGGTTTTCAGCTAGAGCTGAGAAATTAGATTCTCCCCCTTTCCCAAATTCTAATATTTTTTAAATTATTGAAGGCTGAGTAGTCTATTATTTAGTGATTTTTTTAAAACAATTTTTATTTCTATTTATTTATTTTAAAAAATGTTTGTTTGTTTGTTTATTTAGAGAGTGTCCACACGCAGGGCAGGGGTAGAAAGAGAGGGAGGGATAGAATCCCAAGCAGTCCCACATTGTTAATGCAGAGCCCAACGCTGGCCCCATCCCACAAACCGCAAGATCACAACCTGAGCTGAAATCAAGAGCCAGACCCTCAACCAACTGAGCCACTCAGGTGCCCCATCCAAAGTATTTTTTTTAAATTTATTTTTAACTTTATTTTTACTTTTTTGAGAGAGTGGTGGAGGGAGCAGCAGACAGAGAGAGAGAATCTTAAGCAGGTTCCATGCCCAGCATGGAGCCCGAGATGGGGCTTGATCTCATGATAATGAGATCGTGACCTGAGTGGAAATCAAGTGTTGGATGGTTAACTAACTGAGCCGCCCAGATGCCCTTCAAACTATTTTTTTTTTAATTTTAATGTTTATTTATTTTTGAGAGAGAGAGAGAGACAGAGCATGAGCAGGGGAGTGGCAGGCAGAGAGAGGGGAAACAGAATCGGAGGAGGCTCCAGGCTCTGAGCAGTCAGCCCAGAGCCCAACATGGGGCTTGAACTCTCAAACTGCGAGATCATGACCTGAGCAGAAGTCAGATACTTAACTGACGGAACCACCCAGGCGCCCTCAAACTTTTTTTGAAAAGACTTTATGTTGTGCTTTATGGGGCGCCTGGGTGATTCCGTCAGTTAAGTGTCTGATTTTGGTTCAGGTCATGAACCAATGTGGGTTCAAGCCCCGCATTGGGCTTTGTGCTGACAGCTCAGAGCCTGGAGCCTGGTTCAGATTCTGTGTCTCCCTCTCTCTCTGTTCCTCCCTTGCTCACTCTCTGTCTCTCTCAAATATAAATAAGCATAAAAAAAAAACAACCCAGAAAAGACTTTATACTGATGTCTCTGTTCCTTTAGCTTGTGCTCAGCTAATGGTTTGAGAGAGATTTCCTTGAACGCCAGGAGTTAAAAACAAAACAAATCAAAGAAAAATAACAACAGCAACAACAAAACAAACACAAGTAAAAATGAAAAACAAACAAACCCCAAACCCCAAACATTTCTCCCAGTTTTTGCAGATTGCCTCTCTGCTAGAGAACTCCTTGAGCACTTAGCCAGGCTTGCTCCGAGTCTGTGGATCAGCCTGAGGTGAAATCTTAGTGTCTTCTCAGGTCTCTTGTGGGCATGTATCTTTCCTTGGGTATGGTGTGGCTTTCCAAATTCCCTCCTATCAATGGGTACTTTTGAATGTCTTAATTTCCCAAAGAATCTCTTTCAGCTTTTCCTCCTGAGTCTCAAGTAGTTTCCCAACTGTATCTTTTGCCCCAGGTGTCTGTGTGTGGGTTATTAGTTCATCTTGCAGTGTTCCAACCAATGCCTGTGAGTTTTGGTTTACATTCTGAGTTGCAAAATATAGATGAGTGCCTTGCGTCAGTCCTTCGGGTAGCTCCCAGACATCTTATAATAGACATGCAGAATAATTTGTGAACATGCTCTGTTCTGCTTTCTGTGGAATCGGGGATTAAGGTTTTTAACTGGGAACATGGGCTGTGACCACTTCAAGACTGCTGTCATGCTGGAGATTGAGTGGAACAAAGGCGAGTACAAATGTCACAATGCTTTCCTGTTGTTTTCACGTTCCTTTTTTTTTTTTTTTTTGATGAACTATTCTCTTTGTTGCTATAAACCTTTGACTGTTTTCCAGAGTTCTGACAAAGTTGGTTTTAGCCATTTCTTTCTTTCTTTTTTTTAATATTTTACTTTTAAATAACCTCTACAACCAGTGTGGGGCTCAAACTTACAACCCTGAGATCAAGAGTTGCACATTCTACCGACTGAGACAGTCAGGGGCCTCAGTTCTGGCCATTTCTGTGTGTGTGTGTGTGTGTGTGTGTGTGTGTGTGTGTGTGTGTGTTTTCATGTTTCTTCATGGATATAAGAACTTAGAGTTGCTTACTCTGCTATTTGCTCTGTCTTTATTTTTTGAAAGATATTCTTGTTGGATATAAAAATCTAGGTTGAGGGGTACCTGGGTGACTCAGTTGGTTGAGCCTCTGACTCTCATGAGCCTCCATGAGCCTCGTGGTCTCATGGTCATGGGATTGAGCCCCACATTGGGCTCCATGCTGGTGTGGAGCCTGCTTGGGATTCTCTTTCTTCTCTTCCACTGCCCCTTCCCCACTTGCTTGTGCCCCTGCATACGTGCACGCACACATGCTTTCTCAAAAAAAACTCTAGGTTTATAGTTTTCCTCTTTCAGCACCTTAAACATGTTGCTCCATTGTCTTCTCCTTTGCACTGTTTCTGATAATAAATTTGTTGTCATCTTTATCCTTGCTCTTTGTAATGTTTTCTTGTTTTTCTGGCTGCTTTTATGATTTCTCTGTATCCCAATTTTGAGCGTTTGATTATGATATGCCTTGATGTGGTTTTCTTCTTCATGTTTTTTGTGCTTGAGATTTCTTAAGACTCTTACATCTGTGGGTGTATAGTTTTAATAAAACTTGGAAATTTTTCATGAATTATTTCTATAAATATATTTTCTTTTCCCTCTCCCCGTCCTCTTCTATGGGACTTGAATCACACATATGTTAGACCATCTGAAGTTGCCCCACAGCCCATTAATCTGCTTTTCTTTTCACTCCTTTCCCTTCCTTCCTTCCTTCCTTCCTTCCTTCCTTTCTTCCTCTTTCTGTTTTTCTTTTCTTCTCTCCCTCCTTCACTTTCTTTTTCCTCTTTTCTGTATTTCATTTTGGATACTTTCTTTTGTCATCTTTTTAAGTTCTTTTTTCCTGCTATATCTCATTTGGCACTAATCCAATCCAGTTTATTTTTTAATCTCATACATTTTAGTTTTTATCTCTAGAAGTCTAATTTGCATCTTGTTTTCAATCTTTCATGCCTCTGTTTAACTTTTGAACATATGGCACGTAGTAATAATGACTGTTTTAATACCGTGGTTTGCTAATTCTGACATCTTTGCCAGCTCTGGTTTGGTTTGGATTGATTGATTTTCTCTTCATATGGGTAGTGTAGTTGACCTTGAACAACATGGGTTTGTACTGTGTGGATCCACTTACTTATAGATTTTTAAAAATAAATATCAAATAGTTCTGTCCATGTATTTTCTGTTCCTTATGATTTTTAATAACATTTTCTCTAGCTTGCTTTATTGTAAGAATACAGCATGTAATGCATATTGTGTACAAAATACGGTAAATCAATTACTTATGTTATTGGTGAGGCTTCCAGTTGACAGTAAGCTATTAGTAGTTAAGTTTTGGGGGAACCAAGAGTTATACATGAATTTTTGCATAGGTGATTGGCACCACTAACTCCCATGTTGTCCAAAGGTCAACTGTGTTTTCCTACTTCTGTACATACCTTGTGAGTTTTGATGTGGTTACAAATATTGTGATGGATATTTTTGTATTCCTTGAAATATTCCTGAGCTTTATTCTGGGATGCAGTTAAATTACTTAGAAACAGTTTGATCCTTTTGAATCTTGTTTTTACCATTTGTTGGGCAGGACCACAGCTATTACTGCTGAGGCAGGAGCTTTCTATGCACTCTACCCAATGTGAATCATGGGATTCTTATTGGAAATAGCATTGTTCGTGGCCCTGTGTGAAGTACTAGTCCCTCAAATCTTTTTGGTGATTCTTTTTCTGACCTTGGAAAAGATCAGCTCTGCTGAATATTTCAGTGGGGTCTTTTGGAAAATCCCCAGAATTCTCTCCCTGTGTACATCTCTCTTTGGTACTCCGTCTTGTGCCTCTGGTTGCCTCAGTCTCCCTGGATACTCAGATTCAAATAATCAACTCACGGCATCTCCTGGACTCTGCCTGTGCCCTCCCCCTCCTGTGTTGTTCTGGAAACTTAAGGTAGTAAGCTGAGGCCATTGTAGGGCTCACCTTGTTTTTTTTAGTCTCTCAAGGATCACTGTCCTTTGTTGCCTCATCCACAGTATCTTGAAAACCATTGTTTCATATATTTTACCCATTTTGGGGGGTTGTTTCAAGAAGGAAGGTAAATCTGGTCCCTGTTAATCCATCTTGGTTAGAAGCAGAAGTCCGAGTTTTTTTTCTTTACTATTGATAATTTGAGTTTATTTAATGATGGAGGGAATGGAGAGGGTGAAGATGTGAGGGATGGTGGAGAGGAGGTAGGTGTTGGAATGAGAGGAGAAGGAAAAATTTGGTTTTTTAATCTGCTCTTGATCGATACTCTCTGCCAGGCTCCTGTGGGTATTGGGTAGAATAATTCATAGCCCCTGCCTTCAAGGAGCCCATGATCTAAAGGAGTGGGAGAAATGGTTTATAGTTGTTTTAATCAAGAGGTACAGTGGCTGAGACAAAGCAGATGTTTCGTGTTTCCAAACTATGAAGAATTAGATTCATTTAAAACATTTTACACTGAACGCAATTATAAATGCTGTTCCAGGGAAGCCTACAAATCAGGATAGATTCGTTCAGCCATTAAGGGAGGAGGATGGTTAATTGTGTGAGGTGGTTGTAGGAAGGAGCTTGAGACCCACATGTGAGCCTCCTTGGCCCTTCCCCTGCAGGAAGCCTTGGTGCCCTCGTGCACAGTAAAACGTGATAATGGCAGGCATCATGCAGGATTTTCGCGGGGTGAACACGTCAAGCACCCCTCAGCGTGCCTAACAGCTAGGCAGCTAGCTAGGAGGTGATCAGCAAATGTGGTTTCTGTGTCTGCATATGAGTCCTTGGTTTGTGTCTTTGCACAGTGTGATGCTCTGATGGGCATTTCTCATGAGTCCCACGTCCCTGTGCCTGCCAGAGTTGGAGCCTCCACAGGCAGGAGCTATGGTGGCTTTGGTTTCTGCACTGCATTCTGAGAGATGCCATTTCTGGCTCCTGTGGGGCCCCTTGTTCATTAGGAATCATTCTCTCTTGGGGCTCCTGGGTGGCTCAGTCAGTTAAGCGTCCGACTTTGGCTCAGGTCGTGGTCTCACGGCTCGTGGGTTCAAGTCCTGCAGTGGGGCTCTGTGCTGACAGCTCAGATCCCACTTTGGATCCTCTGTCTCCCTCTCTCTCTGCCCCTACCCCACTCATGCTCTCTCTCTCTCTTAAAAAAATTGAATACACATTAAAAGAAAAAATTTTAAAGGAATCACTCCCTCTTGTTCCACTTAATTAGACAAGTCTGAAAGCTTAGAACAGCAGGAAGCAACAGGATGTGTTCCTATCTTCACAACATTGCTGCCAACCTGCCTCTAAAGTGTTTTTTGTTCAGGAATTGAGCCTGAGAAAAGGGCCAGCTGTGGTCAGGGAGGAGGAGAGGAAGGACTAAGGACCAGAGCAGGCATGGGGATGAGGACGGGAGGACTACTAATGAACAAAGGGTCCATGCAGGCCAGGGCTCAGGTGCCCCAGAGGAGGCAGAGATGGGGTCTTTCAGAATACCACCATTTGTCTGTGTGCATGGGTGTGGGGGTGGGGGATATAACTTGGAGCACTGGCTTGATGATCTCAGCGAGTTGAGCACAGCAGGAGCCTGGGCCTCTCTATGCCAGGTGTAGGTGACAGGTGGCATCATCTCAGATGCAGTCTGTCCTAAGTTGACTGGATGGAGTTACCCTGCTCCCCACCCCTCAGCATCTTGGAGCTAATGGGAGGGACTGGCAAGTATGGGCAATGGAAGATTGCCCAATGTGCTAGGCACTTTACGTGCAGTGTTTGTACTCCTCACATCTTAAGAATGCCCTGGGGGGTAGGTATTGATTGTATGATAAGAAAGCTGAGGTTCACAGAGGTGAAGAGACTTGCTTAAAGTCATGGATATGTCCTAGCTTGGATTTGAACTCAGATCTGCCTGCCTCCAAACCTCAATCTTTCTAACATGCCCCATCGGTTCTCTTCCTTTTTTAGAAATTTGTCATGGGGTCATCATAGTGCACTAGGCCTGCTTAGAAAGGCAGCCAGGGGCGTGTTAGTGGCATCCTGCAAAGTCCTGACACCTATGTTGTCCTGGGCAGGTGCAGGAGGCACATGCTTTCTCATTCCTTGCATTGCCCGGCCTGGCTAGCCTATGTGGCAGTGACAGCAGCCTCCAATCTCGGTGACTTATTTCTCACACACGCTACATGTCCATCATGGGCTGGTGTGGGGGCACTGCTGGCCCATTGCCATCTTCCTCCCTTCAGGAGCCAGGCTGAGAAGCAACCACCATCCAAAGTGCCTTTCACGATACGGGCAGAGAAGCAAGAATCAGCTCTGAGACTCAAAACTTCTGCTTGAAATGAATGCATCTGTCACAACTGCTTACGTTTCACTGGCCGGAGTAGGTCAGTCACAGGGCTTGACTGAGTGGTATACGGGAGTATGTCGGGCAGTAACAGTCTACAGTGGATGCTTTGTGCCGTCCCCTCAGCACTGGCTTTCAGAGCTTCTGTGGGTGTTCCCTCACTCCATGCTGGAGTTGGGACTGCTCGGTGGAGAGGGGCCCTGCTCTCTGCCTCCGGGAGCTCACCATCTAGTGGAGGGACGCCCCAGCCCTAAGAAAGGGATGCCTCTGGGAGAGCGCAGGACTGTGGGGTACACAAGAACAGTGAGACATTTTGCTTACGGAGAATAACTGGGGGTGGGGAAGCGATGTCTGAGCCCTTGGTTCAACCATGAAAAATCCCCAGCAAGGGAGAAGAAAGCAAGGGGCTTTGCAGCCTGAGGGACAGGTGTGCAAAGGCGTGGAGCCAAGGGCAGGGTGCTGGGTGAGGGCCAGTGGGCTGCTCGTTTAGAGCTCTGGAGGCCTGTGGGATTATGGTGGAGAGGAAGAGTCCGGAGGGGTAGGAGGGTCGGGAGTGAGGCTTTCTTGGCTTGCCGTGGCTCCCTGCTGAGCCCTGGTTGTGGGGTGCTGGCCAGTGGATATGGAAGGCACTGGGAACGCTTGGTTTGGAAACCCGGCTAGGGCCCCTCCCTGCGTGCATCAGCTCAGCCTGGGTTGCTCCTGGCTGCAGCAGGGGTCTAGACCCCTCTCTGCTGCTGGCAGCCCCTGCTGTTCACCCTGGGTGGGGGTGGGGGGAGATGAATCAGCTTCATTCTTCAAGAACAAAAGCTCCTAGGTTGCCAGGGAGATGCCAGGGGCTGCCGCCTGCACTTCCTGGAGTTGTGGTTTGGTGTCAGGAAGAAATGAGTACTCAGAGTGCCTGGAGCGGAGTTCTGTCCTGAGCAGGGCAGCGCTGTGTTGAGCCGCCTCTCGATGGCATCCCTGTTGAATGGGGCTCTCTGTGGGTCGGAGCTGGGCAGAGGCTCTGGACTAGGAGAGACTTGTGTTGGAATGTGGCTCTGCCAGTCGACGGACGTGTGAGTTTAGGGCCCCAGTCTGCGCTCTGTTTCCTCAAATTGGGGTAATACCCAGCCTGCAGGGTGGCTGAGGTATTTCGTGAGAGCATAGGTGGAAAGCCCTCCATCTGTTCGTTTATTCAGTAAATGCTTATTGCTGTCTGATGTGTGCCAAGCACTGTCCCAGGGCTGGGATCCGTGCAGTGACGTGAGGCTGACGTGGCCCCATGATGAATAGACAGCCCGGCTGGAGCTGTGCTATTACACACAGGAGCACTCACTGAATGGTAGTTAGTATTGTTCTTGAGGTCAGGGGCTCTGCGGATGGGGGTGGGTTGCTAGGGTAGGAGTTCCTCTAAGAGTTTGAGTATTTTGGGAAGTGGAGGGATAGAGGGTGGTCCAGTCCCTGATGCCATTGCCCTGCTGGCAAGGGCCTGGGGGTCATTGGAAGACGCTTCCGTGAACATAAGCTTCCTTATGGCTGTGGGTCCCAGGGTTCAGGGGAGCCTGAGAGGGTTTTTGAGCCAGGGAAAGCGGCTGCATTTGGCTTTGGGGCCCACTAGGGAGTCACAGTCCAGCGCGGAGTGGGCCTTTCCCTCATCTCTCTTAGCAGGTGCAGAGCTGCTGTGGCAAACTGGGTCGGGAGGCCCTGAGCTGAGCTGACAGCCCATCAGAGATTGGGGGTTAGGTGAATGGGGCAGACAGCTTTCCCCCGGGAAAGGATCTGTCCCATCTGCCCCTGCCACCCCCACACACAGATAGGGGAAGACTTGGGCCAGATGCAGGGGCTCCTCAGATGTGTGGAAATGCCAGGAATCTGTGAAGTGCATTTGGGGGGTCAGATGTGGTGGTTTTGGGGTTGTTGATGACACTTGGAGGTAGTCAGGGGTGCCATGTATGTGAATGCTCTGTAATGGGGCCTGGAGGGGGGAGAAGGATGTACTTGGGGAACTTCCTGATAGAGTCATTGGTGCTGTGCCTTGGGGGTTGATGGCAGGTCCCGGGGTCACAGCTGGGGCCAGAGGTATGTTGCGGAGTCTGATGATGGGGTATTTGGAGAAGATCATTGATAGTGTGGTGGTGGGAGGGATCAGTGAGGATGAGGGAGCTCTCAGTGCCTGTCCCAGCTCTGCAGCGTCTGTTTCTGGTCTCAGTGCCCTGGGAGGACAGCTTGGGCTTGAGCCTTTTTGAGGGGTTCCTGGGCAGAGAGGTGTGTCTGTGGGCTGGGTCTTGGGGGCCAGGGAAAGGGGCAGGAGTGGGCAGTGAGCACAGAAGGAGAGGGAGGGTCTGAGCCAGGGCAGCCAGGAGCCAGGGGTGTGGGAGGCTGGGCTGCTGCTCCACGACTTTGCAGATGCTCAGGGGTCATTACTTGCCGTTGTCACCAGGGAAAGTTGCAAAATGAAAATTAACTGTCAGAGAAGATTGATTCATTTGATGTCTAACCAGGAACAGCCTTTTATTGCTGCAAAATGCTGATTTCCGTTTGCTGCCAATGACAGGTGAGTCTTAGTGGCCCTGAAGGAAGACAGACCCCCAGTCAGAACCCACAGAACATGTGGCCCACAGTGCCCAGCTCTCCTCCATCCTCTGTGGCTGTGGGAGTGAGACTCCACGTCTGATTTCATTCATGAGGCAAGAACAGGTCTGTGGGCAGGCTGGCTGCTGGCAGGGCTGGTGGTGAGACTTGGGGTTCTGGATTCAGACACATCTGGGTTTAAATTCAGACTGGACCACTTAGAGGCTTTGTGCCCTGGGTAAACCTGTGTCCTCATCTGTAAAATGGCAGGGGGGGGGGGTACCTCGCTAAGTCTTAGATTTCAGAGCACTTGGCATAGTGCCTGGTACAGGTTATCAGGGGATGGGGCTGGGTCCTGCTGGTGACAGAAGCTGATGGGATTCAGGACTCTGCTCACTTTCCCAGGAGCAGCTATTGATCAGGGGTGAGCTTGAGGGTGGACGTGAGTCAAAAGAGAGGGAATAGTCAGGTAAGTGAAGTAGGAGACTAGTGAGGACAGTTAAGATGAGACTGTGTCAGGAGCATGTGCCTACTGGGGTCCAGGCAGGCCAGCTGCCCAGGAGTGATGAGCAGCCCCAGTCTCCCTGCAACCCCCCGCCCCCCTGGGGGGGGGTTTCTTCTTGCGTGGAACACTTTTACTTGCTTAAATGTGGCTAGAAAGAAAAGGGCTGGCCTAGTTCAGCTAGCCCTGGCTGGTCCCAGGCCTCAGGGGATTTTCTGGAGATTATCGGGCAGCCATCCTCCCCTGGGAGCTTCTGGTTGGCAAAGGGTACAGCTGGCTGCAGGTTGGAGGGGCTTCCTTATCTGTGGGGTCGGGGAAGAGGGGGCAAGTAGTGGCACAGCGAGCGAGTGGGAGGTTCTGTGTTGGGCGTCTGTCTGCCCGCATGCCTGCCTCTTTGTTGCTCTGAAGGAGGCAGGGGCTGGGCCTGCAGCTGCCTGGGCAGAGCGGCTCCTGCGTGGGACACAGCTCCTCTCTCTGGTCCAGACTCACCGCTTCGCTGTCCATTCACCTCAACAGTCTGCGTGGGGCGTCGGGCCGGCCTCTCCTGAGCAAGAAGACTGTGGAAATGACCTTCTCCAGGTGGAGCTGCCAGCCCTCTGGGAGGTGTTCAGGGAATGGGCCTGGCTGGGGACAGCCCCTGGAGGAGTGTAGTGAGCTCTGGCTGGGTGTGAGCTGGGCAGTGCTGCACCCAAGGGGCCTACATCCAAAGCTGTGTGGTGAGGGTGGGGGTGGGGCAACCGGGCCCAGGTGTCACTCAGTGCTGGGCTCCGGTCTGTCAGGCAGGGCACAGGCAGCCATGGGGCTGAGGGTATAGGGTGTTAAGGGGCAGACAAGATGTAGAGAGGAAAGGTAGGTAGTTCCAGCAAGTTTCTAGGCCAAGGAGATGCTGCAGAGAAGCAGAGGATGAAAGGAAATAAATGAAGGACAAACGGGCAGGGGGTTGCCAGGCTCCTGACTGTGGATGTTAAAGTCTGGGGGTTACAGGATTTCACCTGCCATTGGGCTATGCTCCAGCTCTGGTGGGGGGGTGGTGGTGGTGCTGCAGCTGATGGGAGGGGAGGCCCAGCTGGACCTCGTCCTGGGTCATTCTGACCCGGCCTTGGGTACCTGGTGAGATCCTTACTGAAATTGAGGTGAATGGGCAGGAGGTCTAATGCTGCAGAACAAACAAACAAAAAAACAAGACAACCCAAAAGAAAAACTTGACCTTGGTCATAGAAGGCCTGGATTCTGCTTCTAGTTCTGTTGTGGACTTGCTGGGGGCTCTGGACAAGTCCCTTCCCCTCTCTGGCTTTCCATTTGCTCCTCTGTAAAATGCAAGCCATAGAGGGGAAAAAGGATTTCAAACATTTTCAAGCAGCAGAACCCTTTGTTCAAATGAAATATTCCATGAACCCTCCTAACCATGACCACTCTTAATTAACCAAGTGAAATAGTGGTGTGTGTGGGGGGGGGGGGGGGGGAAGGAGGGGAGGAAAGTCAGTGCTCTACTCACTTTTCTTCTTAATTTAGGACACATTTAGGACCTAGTAGTCTAGCTCATCTCTAAAACCCTGCTTACAAATGCTTGTCGTGGATTTTAAACATTATATATATTTTAAACCAACTTTTATTGAACACTTACTATGTGCCAGGCACTGTTCTAAGCACTTAAACAAATATTAGCTCTTATTTCTCACAATAGCCCTAGGAAGCAGGTGGCAAAAATGAGAGGCACAGAAAGGTGGTGACATCTCAAGGTCACACAGCTCCTGAGTGGCACAGCCAGAATTGCAGCCCAAGCTGGGGGTCTAGATTTGAAGTTTCCCCCCACTTCCCTGCTGTCTGTAGGTGACAGCAGAAGGAGGTGGCTTGTCTCCTGGTAGAAGGACCATCCAGCAGGTAACTCAGTTCTGCAGGTGCAGACCGAGACAGTCTCTGGAGAACTGCCCCTTGGGCTCTGGATCTGGCGGAGCTGGGAGAGGCCTATCTTCCGCTGCTGGGACCGCGGAGGCCCCCAAGATGGCAAAGGCGAGTTTATAACAGCAACGTTGCACGCGTTGGCGCGTAGGAAATTGAATGCGGGAGTTTCTCCGCCAGGCACACACTCTAACCACCAAATTTATTTAAGCAGATAAAATGCAGGGGGTGTAATGTCAGATTAATGGATAAATAACCGTTCTGGTTTTTGGCAGGATGGTGGGGAGCGGCAGTGAGAAGCCTCATTATGTGCGGCTCTGCCTCGAAGAACAAGCCTCGCGCTGCAACCCCAGCACCCGGGCCCGCGAACAGAGCATTAAATTGTTGGGAATGGCTCCCCTTCACTCGCAGAACAAAGATGTTTTCTCCAGAATAAATTGACTCCCTCTCAGCGCGCTGAGTCCCTGTTTCCCACAAATGCAGCCTATGCTCCAGGCTCCGCTCGCCGGGGGAGGGGGCCAGTGCGGGCCTGGGAACGCCGCGAGGGGCGCTTCCTGCCCGGGGCGAGGGTACCGGCCTCAGGGGCTCTGGCTCCCGGGCTCTCCGTCGCCAGCCTCTGTGCTTTGGGGGGAAGGAGCCTGCAGTTGTGTGCACAATGCAGGAGTCTCATGAGGCATGCGGTTGCAACTTGGGCGCGTTGAAAGGCAGTGAGCTGCGTTGTGGTTAGGGCTTTGCGTTTTCACGTCCCTGGGTTTGCACGTCGGCTCACCAGCTGTGCGATCTTGGCAAGTTATTTAACTTCTCTGAGCTCTTGTTATCCTTGAAATAGGGCTGATGGCGTTTTGAACCTGGGGTGAGGAGGAATAATGAGATAACGCAGACGGGGAGCGCGGGAACCCTGGACAGCGCAGGCAGCCACAGCCAACCTTTGGGGGCGGAGCTGTGGGCGCAGCTCCGCCAAGGCGCCGCCTCCTGCTTCTGCAAGCTTGGTGTCCTAGCAGAGGGGAGGGTTGGGGACTCTGGGGTGGTGCGTGCTTCTGGACTTTGACCCAGTGGCACAGACCAGGGGTCTGGGCTGAAAGACCCAAGCTCCTCAAGGTGGCTGGGCCAACAAGGCCTTCCTCCTGGCTCACCAAGGTCAGCCCGGAGCCTGGCAGGCTCCTGGTTGGGTGGGACTAGAGTCTCAGGGGAGACTTGGCTTTGGCCTGGGCTAAATTAAAAAAAAAAAAAAAAAATTTTTTTTTTTTACATTTATTTATTTTTGAGAGACAGAGCACAAGTAGGGAAGGGGCAGAGAGAGAAGGAGACACAGAATCTGAAGCAGGCTCCAGGCTCTGAGCTGTCAGCACAGAGCCTGGCAGGGCTCGAACTCATGGTGAGATCATGACCTGAGCCAAAGTCGGACGCTTAACTGACTGAGCCACTCAGGCGCCCCTGGCCTGGGCTAAATTTAAGGCAGATTTCGAGCTGCTGCCCTGGCTGCCCTGGGCACAGTAAGAGCATGGCTCAGAGAAGCTGGTCAGGGGAGCATAACTGCTTTCTGTTCCAGAACAGCCCTTTTCTCCCTTTTCCTTCTCCTCCTTCTAGAAGCCATGTGTGGCAGTTGATAGAGCATGAGTGGAGGCCAGACTCTTTGCTGTCACCTTCTAGCTGTGTTACTCTGGGCAAATTGCTTCCTCTCTGAGCCTCAGTTTCACCACCCGCTTTCACTTTGCAAGACTGATTATGAAGAGGGAAGCTCCTGGAGCAGTGCCAGGCACATAGTAGGCTCTGGGCAGTAATGTTCTGCAACAATGTTTATGAAATGCCTAGGGTTGGTCTGTGGACATGTGATGGTGAGCAGGGCAGCCATGTTGTGGTTTCTGGGAGTTGGACTGGGGAGCAGGGCTGACCTGTGTGCTGGTGGCTACCTGGATGCACACATGTCCCTGTGAGCCACTTATGTGCACCTGCCCAGAGCCCTCAAAGTTGGGTTGCATGTGGCAGAATCTGGCCTTTGGGGCAGTGGGCTGCCTGTGTCTTGCTCTGCCTTCTTCCTCCTCTGTTGTGCCTTCTCCCCGCTCCTCACCTGCTGCCCCAGAGTTTCTGACTGATCCAGCCCAGAGGTTGGGAAAGGAAAGTCCAGAAAATGTCCTGGGGTTGGGTTTGGTGAGATGAAGCCTGCTGCAGATCCATGGGGCACAGATCCCTAGTCGTTTCCCAGCAGGATCATCAGGTACCCTTTGGGCACTAGGGTCCCAGGTGGGCAGAGCAGATGAGGTCCCTGCCCTCAAGGAGCTTTCAGTCTTCTGAGTGGTGGCAGCTACTGACCAGTTTCCCAGTGCCAGGTTTGGTGCTAGTGCTTTTCACATCTAATCCTCGCCACAAAATGGACAGTCTGTGGCCGATATTGAACCCCACTCCTTTCCCATGCTGGCGTGCCTTGTCTGACCTGCCTCTTTCCTAGGGTCCCGCAAGCCCTACCAAGATAGAGCTCTGGACTCCAACAGGGTGGGTTGGAATGTGGCTCTGTCCTCCTCTGATGTTGCAAGTCACATAATCCATGTGAGCCCGTCTCCTCATCCACAAGATTGGGGTAATACTCATACTGCCTCCCAGGGGTATGAGAGGGAAGCCATCATGCACAGAGCTTGGACGGTCCTGGGGCTTGCCAAAGTGGCTGAGTGTTTTGTTCCCCAGGTAGTGTTTTGCTTCCCAGGACTGCAGCCATGTCCCCTGCAGCCCCAGCCCCTACTATTCCTCTGGTTTTGGAACCATGTTTGGGAGGCATGAAGGGGGCTCCCTGGGCAGCACTCCATCTCCCACCCACCTGGTCTTTGTTTAGCTTAGAATTAAAGCCGAGGCAGAAAACACAAAACATTTCCTGCATCGCAAGTGAAGGAACTGTCTGTCTTGTCAGCTCCAGAGCTGCCGGTGAGCTGCTGGTAATTGTGGAGTCTGGCTGTGGGGGCCTCCCCTGGGAGGCTTGCTTTCCATCACTGTCCATGTCTGTTATCATGGTTATCACATTCCCAAGCAGACTCTGGGGAAGCGGGGCTGACCGGTGATTTTCCATTTTCTGGAGGTGCAGCTCCCACCTCCTCTCACTCCCTTATTCCACTGGCCCAGCTCCTTATGGCCCTCTCAGGCCTCACCTCGAGCCTCCTGTGATGTCACCTGGTATTGGTGTAGTTCATTTCAGTGTGTCTGTCTGTGTCCCCACTGAGATCATGAACTCCTGAAGACCTTGCTGGGGTCCAGGCTGACGTGTGCTGCAGGGATCACTGAAAAGCTCTGATGAGGAGCACTCAGCAGGACACCTGTGGGGATCTCAGGTTTCAGAGACATATCTGGGTTCTAAATCTAGCTTTGTTACTTGCTTCATGACCTGGAGAAAGGTACCTAACTGCTCTGAGCCTTGTTTTCTTCATTTCTAAAATGAGGGTGATACGGGTACCTGCTGGCTGTTAAGAGTTGGTATAAAGGTTATCATGAAGTTATATCCACGGTGCGTAGCTTAGTGCCTGGCACAGGGGTCAGTGCTTAGAAACGCTGGGTCAAAAGTGGCAAGAAGCCATGTAGGCAGTGTTTGAATTTCCCTGTGGGAAGTAAAGCAGAGAACGGGGCATAGGAGAGGAGGGTGGTTGTTGCCCAGACCACTCCATAGGTGGGGAGAGGGCAGGGGCAGACTCTTGGCTGTCTTAGGACTGGGCGGGAATGACTCCCACTGAAAAGCTCATGAGAGACTGATTTTTTGTTGAATACATGTCAGCGTGTTAATTCCCAAGGAGAAACCACTGCCTGGGTTCTCACATGCTCCCCCCAAAAGGTATTGTGGTGGGAAGTCCTATCTTAGCTAGCTTCTCCAGGAGCCAGGTCCTTCCTGCGTGCTTCCCACATCCATCTCTCCTGCGGGGGGGACCCTACTGGGTGGTTCCAAGGACCTTCTTGATCACCATTGGGAGCCTGCTCTGGACAGAGGTCAGGACACGGCCTCTAACCAGCCTCCTTGGCTTGCTCCATTCGTACTGGATTCTTCCCATCCTTCTCCTTCCTCTTACCTCTGCCTCCTTCTCCCTCTTTCGTCTGTCCCCCTTCTCCTACACATGCCCTGACACAGACGTGAACTGTTGGGGGTGCAGTTTTCCAGCGGGGCTGTCGGCTTGATTAAATTGGAAGTAATTTCACTCTTGTTCTGATTTGACACTTTCAGGTGTTTCCCGCCATGTTGGTGGTACCTGCATTTCCCCTGTTTTTCTTTATAATTTATGTGTTAATATATTTATGTAATTTTATATATGATTATATACATGTGTATGGTTTAATCATTTTAATGGTTCAGAGACATTTTGTTTTTGCACGCAGATAGTTTGCAGATAAAACTTAGGAAGGACGGGCACTAGACTGTCCTCAGTGAATGTGGGCAGATCCAGATTTCTGAGTGACAGGAGAGCTGCTGAGGTTTGAGAGCAACCAGTCTGGTCTTTATACTTTTTGGGGGGTGGCCTGGTTCATCTGCCCGTGGGCAGGGGCTGAGCTCATGAAAGGAAGCAAGTCCATGTTCTTATGGGTTCTCTCGAGCCTTTTTTTTTTCTTTTAAAGTTTATTTATTTTGAGAGAGAGAGCACGCATGCATGAGAGTAAGAGCAAGTGGGGGAGGGGCAGAGGGAGAGAGAGGGAGACAGAGAACCTACAGTGTTCTATTAGTTTCAGGTGTACAGCATATTGATTCGACACTTCTATACGCTATTCACTGCTCATCACTGTAAGCGTAGTCGCCATCTGTCACTGTACATTATTACGATGTCATTGATTATATTCCCTGTGCTATAGTTTTCATCTCCGTGACTTATTTATTTTATAACTGGAAGTTTGTACCTCTTAATCTCCTTTATCTCTGTATTCACCCATTCCCCCACCCACCTTCCCTTCTGGCAACCACCGATTTATATAGAGATATTAATTTGTTTTGAACTCTATTATTCAATTGATGTAATGTATTTTTTGTTCTCATTGAAAACAACTGGTAGCATTCTTCCAAAATCTTCTTATGTGGGTCTGTTTTAGGGTTGATGATTGCTCTGAAATTGTCCTGCTCTCTTTTCTTTTCTTCTTTTCTTTTTTCTTTTCTTTTCTCTTTTCTTCTTTTTTCTCTTTTCTCTTCTCTTCTCTTCTCTTCTCTTCTCTTCTCTTCTCTTCTCTTCTCTTTTCTTCCCTCTTTTCTCTTCTTGGACTGTAGAGATTTTACTTCCTTTACCTATTTATTCCTCTTTGTGTTTTCTTGGTTGTTCCTCCCTGCTTTGCTGTGGGATTTGGTGGCCTCCTCGGGGTGGAAAGCTAGGGGTTGTAACCTGGAGCGGAACACCCACCCAGCACCCTGGCTGGTGGGAGGAAGTGTGTGGTTTGAGGCTGGGCACGTTTTCAGCTTGTCACTGTGGGTGCTGCCGGTGCTCTTTTTTTCAGTGATTGCAGACGGTTTTAATTGGATCAGAGGGAGAAAGTCCTTGGCACTGCTCCTCTGTTCTTTATCTTCCTGGAGATAATCCCTTTAGGTGTCTGGAGCTGGCTCTCATGTCACCTTCTCACTTGGCTGGCCTCTTCCCAGGCTTTCTCTGGTCTCTTCAGCCACACCTCGTGATGAGTCTCTGTGTCCTGTACACCCGGCCTGGCTGTCGCCTTCCAAGCCTTCCCCATAGTACCACTGTCCCTGCTGCATTAGAGCCCAGACCAGAGTGGAACTCAGCTCTCAGCTGACATCTGGCCTGTTAAACTGGCCATGGCTGGGTGGGGGTGGGGGGTGGAGGCTCTCTCTCCTTATCCTGGCTGTCATACCATTAATTCACCCAGAAGTGGCCACATCAGTCTGTTGGCTCACACTCAGCTTCAAGGTGGCTGAACCCAAGTCTGTCCCCAAAGCTTTTCACTGAGTCTTTTTCTGTGCTTATGTCTTTGGCCTTCTAAACTTTTAAGTCTCTATCTATCTCTGAGTTATATTTTGCTGAATATGGCCCATTGTTTCAGACGGCCAAGATCTTTTTGGATACCAACACTGCCATTCAGTAAATTAACTCTCTCTGTGGTGGGATCAGTAGCAATCAGTGTCCTTTGCCAAGTCACTCATAAAAGTCGAATGGACAGATCTGAGGACAGAGCCCTGAGGCATGTCTCTAGAGGCACTTTGCCGGTTGTTATGAATCATCCTGTTTTGGATATGGTTAATCTCTGAATCCACCTAATTATACTAGCACCCAGCCCACCTCAGAGAAGACTCTGGACTACTTTGCCGGAACCCAGCTCTAAACCTTAATGTGCAGGTTCTTCAGGTAAATTAGTGTTGGGCAAGAAACTGATCACACATTCCCAAGGATCACTGAACAGAGTTGAATGAAGAGGAACCAACCAGAGACAGGGAAACACTGAGGGACCAGCAGTCACAGGGAGCTGCACCATCTGTGGGCCTGAAGGGGTAGGGGAAGGGGCAGTGTTACGGAGTCTGCGAGAAGGATAGAAGGTTGCAGAAGGCAAGAGGAAGTTGCCCGATGGGAGCCTTGGCCTCAGATGGGGGAACACGGCCATTGCAAATCTGGACCCAGCTCAGCTCTCTGTCTGCTGATGCCTCTTAGTGGCTGAAGCCAAGGAGGAGCCAGGGGAGCTGGGGAGCCTGGGAGTAGAGTCCCTGGAGGCCAGCCTCATGGGGCACTTACCGGGGTGGATCGTGAGGTGCAGGCAGAATAAGCAGCTTCCCAGGTCAGGCTCTGACTGCACATGCTTCTACAAAAGTGCTACTGAACCTCCGTGTGGTGCTACATGCAGTTACTTATTAAGGTCCCCCCAGATTCTGTGAATTAAATATTTGTTTGGGAGCTGGTTCCCGGAAATGGAGAGAGGGCTTCTTTTTCTGTTGTCACCTGTGGATTCTCTTGCCAGCGGGGTGACTTTAATTATGGTTGTGGGGATATGATGATACTTGGTTTTTGCAAGTCAATGCTGTGGGAGCTAGCTGGCCCATTCCTGTGGGAGGAGAGCCCCCAGGAGGGGGAGGGTTTGATGGGTGCCCATGGAATTGCCCCTCTGCCTGACGCTGTCCGGAGCAAGACACATGGATAGAATTCAAGCAGACATACCTGTGGGGCTGGGGGACTTGATTAACTTCTGAAGAGCTGAGCAGTTTCTGTTCCAGGCTTGCTTCTGAAGGGATGGTTGGGTTGTGATCTGAATGATCCTGTTTCTCCAGGAGCTCTGGTGACTGGCTATGGTGTCCATCCTGGGGCAGGTGGTGTGGTGCTCAGGGCTGTGTGGGTTGCGGAGAGCTGAGATGGAGTGTGTTCTGGGCTGGGCAGCTGAGACGAGGGCCCTGGAACTCCTCTTGAGTTGTCTATCCACCTGCCGGCCCTGCCCAGCACAGGTGAGTGCACATGGCTAGTCTCCATAGCTGCCATATGCAGGGCCTCTACCTGACATACAAGGCTGAGGATATCCCAGGATTCCTAGGGAGAGCGTGGGACTCTTCTGCCGCCCAAGGCTGAGCACTGGGCAAGAGAGCTGGTGATGGCAGCAGGAGGAGGGCCTCCCAAGCTGTGGGTGCTCAGAGCCTAGCCATGTGTGCACCCAGATGCCAAGGGATCCCAAGGGTGGAGAGGCCAGAGAAGGTATCCCTGAAGGGGCCGGTGTGTGCATGTGTCTGTGTGTGTGTGTGCGTGTATGACATTGACCTAGGCCACAAAGTATAGAGAAAATCTGTTTTTGTTATTAATTGTAAAGTATAAATGTACTATAATATTTGTATGACACAGTCTTTGAAAATGAAAGAAAGAAAAAAAAAAACCCACTGCGTTGCAACCCAATCAGGGTTGCATTTTGGCTTGTTTTCTTCTAGGCCTTTCTCAAATAATCGTGATTTCTCAGGAAGCAGAGGGCAGGGATCACAGTGGGGCGACATTCAAGTGGTAGAGGGTCTACGGGGCTGGAGATTTGGTGGGGAGCATGAGGGAGAGATGTTGGCTACTGAGGGCAGGCCTGGTCTTGGGCTTCGGGCACAGGCCCAAGCAGGACTTGTCACGGTGGGTTCCCTCATGCAGCCCGCCCTGGGGGCCGGTCCTTAATCTGGGTCCTAGAGGCTTTCCCTTGTCAGTGCAGGCAGCTGTCAGTGAGGTGATGAGCAGTGCCTTGACAGGCACAGCCAGCAGGATCCTTCTGCAGCTCAGGGACACCTGACTGGGTGCATGTGACAGGCGTGGGTCCCGGCAGTTCTGCTGCCGGCAACTCTGGTCCCCTGGGCATTTCTGTGGCCTAGAGGCAGCTGTTGGATGTTGGACAGATGATGGCCAGCAGCACAGCTAGGAGCTGCCGGGCCCTATCTGCCATTGTGGAGAAGCATGCCGGTCCAGAGCTTGGCCCTCAGCTCCAGCTGCACATGGAACCACCTGGGAACTTGTAAAATCAGTGACTCTGGGGCCTCTATATTCTGGGGGTGCAACCAGCGTGTCAGGGTGTTTGAAAGCTCCCCAGGTGATTTTTAAAGAGCAGCCACCGTGGTTCTCAAATTTCATATGCATGAGAATCACCTGGAAATCTTGCTAGAAAACACAAATTGCAGGGCCCCACCTCCAAAGTTTCTGATTCATTAGGTGTGGGTGGGGCCTGAGACTTTACAAGAAATTGAATGCTGACAAGTTCCCAGGAGATGCTAATGCTATTGGTCTGGGGAATCACACTTTGAGAACCCCTGACCCAGAGGAAGGTGATTGGGGAAAATCCCGGTACTTCCAGGTGATGAGGGCAGGCAGGTGTCAGCTGTTCCTGGTGGTGAGGCCAGGTGTTGACTGTCACACAGAGGTGGTGAGAGATGTTTGTCAAAGTGGTAAGGGACGAGGTTGGCTGTCACAGCTGGTGAGGGAAGGTGCTGCTTGCCACCCAGTTGCAAGGAAGGGTGTTTACTGTCACACCCACAGGTGTTGGCTCACACAGGTAGTGGTAGAAGGTGTTGGCTTATATCAGGTAATGAGGAAAGCTCTTGGCTGTAGATGTAAGAGGCAAAGGAGGGTGCTGGCTGTGACAGGGGGCGAAGGAAAGTGTTAGTGTTAGTAGGTGCTGAGGAGAGCTGGTGGCTTTATGTGTGGCAGGAGAGGGAAGGTATTGGGCTACCAGCTGGTGAGGAAAGCTGTTGGCCGTCACACACATGAAATGAGGGAAGGGGGTGTCTTGTCACAGATCTGAGGGAAGGTGCTGGCAGTTACAGGTGAAGAAGGAAGGTGCCGATCCGTCTGTTTGGCTAATAGGGTCCTTCCATCAGTCCATTTGCCATGGAGGCAGAAGTGACCTCTGGCTCCAAGTTGTGTGTCATGTCCTCTGTGTCCTGAAGCCTTCAGGTCCTGCCTGCAGCTCAGATGGGTCTAAGAAGGCCAGTGGAGACCCGAGGCCTCCTTTAGGTTGGGCATGTTTCTTGGTCTTGGAGGGAGGGGTGTTAAGGTCAGGCTGGGAAATGGCAGTGTGGGGCATTGTGGGGGAAGTGCTTTGCACAATAGCAGGCCGGCCATGAATAATGCATCTGCCACAGAAGGAGGGCCCCAGGAAGCGTAACTTCCCCGCACACATTCAGGAGGCACATTTCAATGCAGAAGCCACAGGAAGGGCATCTTTCCTCATCTCTGTCTTTTATCATCAGTTTCCAATTGAGAATCACAGCAGCCCGTGTCCTGGGGCTCCAGCCTGGTGCCTGTGGGGAAAACAATCCTCCCAAGAGCAGGCTGCTGAGATGCATGATTTGGAGCCTAGTCTTTGGAGACGACAACACGCAGATGAGCCGTTCTTTTGGGGGAAAAGACAGAGCTGTCAGCCGGCTGAGTCTGATGTCCCTTGTTTCTATAGCTACAGTAAATGTAATTACCAAAGAGTAACCCTTTGCGGATTTCATTGTAACCTCAGATAGCTAATGACATTTACTGGGTTTCTAGCAATCTGGGACAAAATGCTCATTTTGAATTTAACATGAGTAATGCCATTTTCCATCTTAGTTAAGTACTTTGTGTCATAAAAGAGTTATCTGCACAGAGCCCCTGGTCCTGTCAGTAAACATATTACAAATATTATCACCACTTATTTTCTGGATGAAAGATGTGGTGAAGGCCCAGAGAAACGCTCCTGCTTTACATTTATGACTCTGCTTGGAGACTCAGCAAATTCAGCATGAAATCATCGTGGAGGTAATTCAGACTGTGCACCAGTATCACACGCAGCTGGAGGCCCCCGGAGATGTAATGTTATTTCAGGGAGCACAAACTATGTAAATACATCCTTCCGCCACTCGTCCACGGTAGGCGTCAGACGGTGTCACTCAGCTACCATCACAGATGATAGATGCTGAGCATCTTTGGCCTAGGAAAATGGAAGTCTTTGGCTGTAGCTTGTTAGGGGAAGATGCATTTCCTGTCTGTTCCTGGATTCGTGAAGGATTTGCACACCAACGCAGAGTTGGTGCCAAACCACATATTCGTTTGTTTATCCATTTATTCATGCACCTTCCAGATCCAGTCGCATAACCCCATCAATAATTAGTATGGTGCGCTGTCCCGGGTGTTCTGATGGAGAGGACCAGGGGTGCTGGGACAGGAGGAAGCATGGGGAGGGCAGGCATGTGAGCTGCCTGGGGGAGTCCGAGGAGGCTCACTGGGTAGGTGCCACTCACCAGGGGTCTAAGTGGATGTGAGGGAGCTGGGCAGCCTGAGGCTGAAGGCAGGTCCTCCAGGTTGGGCATGATGGCAGAACTCTTCTTGGACCAAGTCCAGCATCTGGACGGAGAGAGGACTGGCATCACCTTGCCTCCCCTTGAGCCCATCACTGCTTCAGAGGTCTGCGGGACTGAGGGAGAGCCCCAGTGGGCCTGGGGGTCAGCACGACTCGGGCTCTATGCCTGTCTCTGCCACTTAGTAGCAGGGCCACGCGTGTGTTTCCCCACGTATCAAATGGGGACCCTCATCCCACCTCCTAGAGTGGCAGTGAAGATGATGTGAGACAATGCATCAGGATGCGTGTGCTGCGAGAGGTCTTGCTGAAGGCACCTCGTTGAGGAACTGAGAGCGCCCATCAGGATGTTCCTGTAGGAGATTTGGCTCACAGAGCTTTCCAGGACAGCCCTTGGCTTAGCTGGACCTAGAGAAGCCTCAGCAGGTGCCTGACCCTGAGCTGTCACCTGCACGCGCAGGTGGGTGGGTGGTATCCGTGTCTGGGCCAGGTGTCTGTGCTCCCTGATTTCCGGTGATCCTATTGAGTGACCGTTGAGGCAGCTGGGTAATTGCGGGCCTGTTTCACTCTGGCTGCCACCTCATCCTGGCTCTGAATCTTGTTGGCAGTGATCGGCAGACAAATTCCAAAGTGTGAGGCCGTTGGAGGAGGCACTCCTGTGCTGCCCTTCCTGGTAGTGGATTGAGTGAAGTCTGGTGGCAGTGCTGACTCCAGCCCTGCAGGCCTCTCCTTCTGGGGTCTGGCATTATAGGAGCTGAACGGAAGGTCACAAATCTAGGATTTTCCAGGAAAAGCTGGGAGGTGGCCCTTCAAGGCTTGAGGGCACCAGCTCCTGGCAGAGGGGAGGGGCCTGTAGAAATAGGCTGTAGCCCCAAGACTGCATCCTTTGTTGTTATGTCGTCACATTGCATGTCAAATACACACCATTTTAAAATAGCCCTTGGACAAGCCTGCTGAGTGTCCCTTTGCGGAGATGAGATCTGTAGAAACAGTTGGAGGCTTGGCATCCTGCTGCTTATTGGAAGCGCTTCCCTTTGCCCACTCCAGTGCTGAGGCCTCCCCATCTATCCCAGTCTGTGCACTGAGAAAGTGACCGTGGAAATGAAGGAGCTGCTGGAAGTCAGCAGATGGGGAAAGCTTAATGTTAAGCGATGTTGGGAAGGTCACCTCATCCAGCCCTCTGCTTCTGCATAGGGCTGCCCCGAATGCTCTGAAAAGAGGGAAATGCGCCATATTCACACTTTGGTGGAGCCCAGTCTGCATGGAGGGAATCTTTGACCCTGGAAACCATGTCCATATTGGCTCCTGCCTTTGCATCTTATTCAGGTGGCATTCTTGTTTGACAGATTCATCCATCTTATGAAATCATTCATTCATCTCTTTGTGTAATCATTCATTCATCCCTTTTTCCATCCATCCATCCATCCATCCATCCATCTAGTTATCCATAGCTATATCCACTCATCAAACATTGATGAGGCCCTCTATGTAACTAGGGATTAGAAATACAGACATACAAGCAAACTTGTGTAAGGGGGCCTGGAAGTGCAGTAGTTGGGTGGAAATTGGAGGTTTTGTCAAGGAGGGGTTGCTGGGGTGAGTCTGAAATTAAAGAAGGCATTGGCTCTATGGAGCCAATGGTGGTTGAAGGAAAGGGGTCCCAGGCAGTCCCCTCTGTCTACAGAGGTGTAGAGGCCTGGAACAGCTCTCTGCTTGTGGGGGAGGGGAGAGGGTGGAGAAAGGGAGGTGAGTCGGGATCAGTGGAGGACAAATGGAGGTGGAGAGTGGGAGAAGAGCTTGGACGGTAGACAAGACCCTCAGTGAGGAAGTGAACTGTTTGACCTTTGGTTTGAGGGTCGAACAGGGGCACAGTCAGGTCTGTGTTCAGAGACTGGAGAGGGTAAAGTGGAGACATGGATGGGGAGAATATCTGGCTCTGCTCTGCAAGGGAGGACTGGTGGTCTGTGGTGGCCAAACGATGGGTCCTTTCCTGCCCCCGAGTCCTCACCCCAGAGCACAGGCCCTGCTGTCAGGAAGGGGCACTCTGGGAGCCCCTCCATCTCCAAAGGAATATGGGACCCTCTTCCCATCTGAAGGGGAAAGTATTTGGGGATAGGAGGGTTTTCTGGGGACCCGCGTGTGCTGCTCTGCACCAGGGTACAGGCCTCCATCCCCTTCTGGTCTTGGTTCCTCCTGTAGAGGGGCAGGTGCTGGCACCCACAGCGGGCCAGGGCACTGTGGCCTGATGTGCTTGCTCCAGCCTCTTCGATCCTGGTGGTAACTGGAAGGTGGGGATTGTCACACCCAGTTTACAGATGGGGGCTGAGGCCTAGAGTGATTGACTTATCCCAGGTTATATGACCAGAGCGGAAAGTAGAGATTTCTTCCAAATCTGCCAATTCTGAAACTCATGGTTATTTTTGGTTGATCCATACAATATTGTTGTTTCGACCCATCCAGGCAGCACCCCTCCCCAGCCCTCCTCCTCCTAGTTTGGTGCTGCAGGTGTGTGGAATATGCTCCCTTGCCCTGAGTGAGTGAGGCCTCTGTGCTCAGGCGGCCCCCAGCCTGCTGAGGTGGGGAGTGTCGGTGGGTGGAGGCGATTGCTGGCTGGCGGAAGCCATCTCATTATTATTGCCTTTGCCTTGGAAGCCACTCTTTCTGGGCCATCTCCATGCTTTGCTTGTGGGTTCTTGGGAAGGAGTGTAACAAGCAAGGATGGAAATTCTATACATTCCAGTGGAGGTGGGAGGCAATGGGAGGCATGGACAGCCCCCTCTATTAGTGGTCCCTGAGTCTAAGACTCATTCCCTAGGCTCCAGAGAAGGGATACAGATGCAGGCCCAAACCCCTTGGCCTCCTGTTCTGCTCAAAGGAGGAGCCCTAGCTCTGTCCAGGACGTACCATCCGCTCCTCCCTGCCAGCCTAGTGCTAACTTCACCTGGGCCCTGGGACATGTCCCTCCACTGCCCAGCCATGCTGGGGCCTCCAGGGCTGGGACTTTTTTTAGAAAATTTTTTAGTGTTTATTTTTGAGAGAGAGAGAGAGAGAGAGAGAGAGAGAGAGAGAGACACACACACAGAGACACAGAGAGAGAGAGACAGAGAGAGAAAGAGACAGAGCCTGAGTGGGAGAGGGGCAGACAGAGAGGGAGACACAGAATCTGAAACAGACTCCAGGTCCTGAGCTGTCAGCACAGAGCCTGATGTGGATCTCGAATCCACAAACCGTGAGATCATGACCTGAGCTGAAGTCAGACGCCTTAACCTACTGAGCCACCTGGGCATCCCCAGAGCAGGGACTTCTTGATCACTTGTCTCTACAGAGGTTGTGCTGGCATTTGGCCTTTACAGTGGTGAGAAACACATTCCAGTCTGGCCTGGAGGGCCTGGAGACAGGTAAACACAGCTACAAACTCATGCTAGTTGCTCAGAGGGCCTGGCATCGGGCCTATGCTGGCCCTTTCAGACTTTGCCAGGCCTGCTTGAGGGTGGAGTTCTGACCCAGCCCATTTCTCCAGCTCATGGTGTGATGCTCCTTGGGGCCTCCTGGGGCCTGGTCTGATCTGGTCTCTGCTGTACTTAGTGCTGCTGGTTCCCACACTCCTCTCATTTCCCCTTCTTGACTTCAGACTCTAGCTCCTGCCTCTCGCATCTTGGATCCCCCACTTTGGAGCGATCCTTAGAGGGCATAGCTGCCAGTCATGGCCCTTTGTTGGAGCCCCAGGGCCTCTCTTCCTGGCCTGCTGTCCTTGGAGACAGTCTACAGCCAACCCTTTGGCTTTGGGAGAGTGGTTGGGGTCTCTTTTTAGTGATTAGTTTGAGAGTCTGTGTGTCTATCTGTCTCTCTGTCTGTCCATCCCTCTGTTCTTACATTCTTCCACCCACCCATCTGTCCATCTGTCCATCCATCCATCCATTCATCTATACATCCACCCACCCACTTATCTGTCCGTCTGTCTGTCCATCTGTCTTGTCTCCTCATCCAGCCAGCGAGTATTTGTTGATACTTACAGTGTTCCAGGCACAGTGCCAGGTACTGGGGACTCTAAAGTAGATGGGTCCTGTCTGCAGTTGGAGAGGAGAGCCCTTTCCTCGTCTGTGCAGAGGGGCCATCAGTCACCCTCATGGGGCTGTTGTGAGTTATTACTTAGTGACCGGAAGCTGTCACAGGCATGGCGAGCTGCCTAAGGGCTCTGCATAGGTGGACTCATCATAATGGTATCTAGGTGAATGTGATGTGAGCAGGGTGGGCTGGAGGAGCGGGCAGGAGCCTACCCTGGCTGGGGGAGGCCCTGGGTGGGGTGTGGCTATGAATAGGTAACTGTGGTGAGGACACAGAGGCCTGGAATAAGCTTTTAGGTGGTGTCAGGAAGATGAAGGGGTCTCTTGTGCAGGGTGCATGGGGTTGAAAGGGGCTCTGGGCAGTGGTGACCTGGGGAGACCTGGGCAGTAGCACCCCTGGGACAAGGGACAGGTGTGGAGGAGACAAGGCCAGTAGGCTGGAACAGGGGCACTGGGTGGGCAATGGGGGTGTCAGTGAGGGGAACCTCTGGGCTTTGTAGTCCCGTGTGGTTGGACTTACCCTCAGCTCCTTCCAGGGTTATACTCCACTGCTCTGGGAGCTGGCCTCTGGGTGCCTGGGTTTGGGGTACTGAGAGTTGATGGAATCCTTATCAGGAACTCCCTTGCCTGTTTCTTCTGGTGGTGGTTGGAGTCTAGCCCCTACCTGGGCTTCTCTCAGGGCCCAGACACATGTCCCGGGCACCAGAGAGGCTAGGGGAGAGTGAGGAGAGATGCCCACAGCAGGCCCTGAGGTAACACAGGTGGGCTATGTGGCTTCCCAGGGGCCTTTGGCTTTGCCTGAGTGGCTCTGGTCAGAAAGGGCAGGAAGTGGCAGGGCCAGTGGAGAGAGGTGAGGGCAGAGTGTCCTCTGCTTCCCTAGCTGGCCCTGAGCCCAAGGCAGAGAGGCCTGGAGTGGGATGGTTCTGGCCAGGCCTGGTCCCCAGATTATAGTGCCTTAAACATCTGATGCATGTTGGCTGTAAGTAATAGAGTAAAGCTAATCATAATAGGAGATAACGATAATAATGCTAATGAACCTTGGGAATAGTTGACCATCTGAGGGGAGGAGTGGGCACTAGGATGGCCCACTAGGATGGGTGCGCAGCATCCTTATCTCCCAGGACACTAGGCCACGTTACGGGCCCTCTTGCCCTGAGGATTTCTGTGCCAACCCAGGATGGCCGGTGGGTAGTAACTCCTGCCTCCTTTCCCTGGGTGGAGCCAGTCCCCCAGAGCCTGGGAGAGGAACTTCTAAGTGAGGAGAGCTGGACACAGGCCCATTGGTCTGCAAGGAGCCTCAGGCCCTGCACTGGGCCACATTCCTGGTGCCAAAGTTACCCGCCATTGCCCTCGGAAGAGAAAAGAAGAAATGAAAATGCTGAATCAATGAGACAGGGGTCTAATTACTCTGGATAGCATCAAACCTCCAATTTTGGGCCCGGGTGCTCTCTTTAATTTGGGGTGTTTAAATATTTACCTGAAATGGAGGGGAAAAAATCTTTTGGGCTGCAAGGCTATTCTGGCAGCAATGCGCTGAGAAATTCATTAAACCGCAGTTAATTAGGGGATGAAAGATACATATATAGCTCATTAGTTCAACCCACATAATTTACATCTCAGAGGATATTCGAGTACTAGCTCAGCTCAGGCTCTCAGAAATGGTGTCTTCCAACGCAGCCTCTCATCGTGGCTGCCTCTCTGGGCCTGTGGGACTAGAGAGGGGGCCCTGGCTGCCCTCCATCTGTTTGTCCGTCCAGGAGAGGGGGAAGGTGGCCTGGGCCTCGCTGCCCCTCCTGTTTCCCACTGGAGTGGTGGTGGCCCGGCTGGCTGTGCTTCTGCTGCCAGGGATGATGAACGAGGCAGGCAGTGCAGCCCCCTCACGGCCGAGCTGCTTAGCATAATGGTGCGGCATCTGAGCAGATTTTAAGCTGCATCGAATCCGGTTCCTAGATGGGGGACATTATCCCTGATTTAATCTGTAGCAGTCAGAGAAATCAGGGCTCTAGCGTCAAATCCCCATGTCACTCTACCAAATTCTAGTTCTTGTTCTGCCACGTGCCTGGGCCTCTCAGGGGGCTGGGGGCTGCCTTGGCCCTGCTGAGCCCTGAGCCTGGCCTTGGACGCCTTGAAGAAGAGCCTGCCCCTCCCGGAGACCCCTTTTGCCAATTGGGGACTTTGATGGGATTACTGACATTGCCAGGGGTTCCCGTGTAGCCACTGTCTCCTCTGGGGGTAGCTGGGGAAGGTGGTGCTGGTGGGGAGTGGGGTTGATTTAAAAAAATTCCAGTGTCCTCCTAGTTATGCCTCTGGTTTGGGAACAGAGACACAGAGAGGAAGGGAGGAGGTGTGTGGTGTGTGTGCACCTGTTCGTGCGTGTCTGTGTGTGCGTGCGTGGAAGGGGTGGCAGTGAGGGCTGGGGAGACCACATCAGACATCCTCAAGGATCGGGTGGCCCCTTCTCCACCCTGGAGCCTGAGCTTGTGCTGGGGGCTGTGAGTGACAGAAGGGTGGCCACCAGCAGGCCTGCGGGTGGGGATCCCACACCTGCCTGTGAGTACCTGTGCCACTTTGGGTAAGTAACCCTCATTTCCAAGCCTCGACTTCCCCATCCGCAAACTGGCAGCAACCGTCCCTAGCTCAGAGGCTGTTTCTGAGAATTAAGGGAAAGATTGCAATTGAAGCTCTTTCTCCGGGACCTAGCATCGAGCAATTGCTCAACAAGTGTGAGCTCTTTTCATTCTCCTTTTGTTACTTTACCTCAGGTTCCTCATCTGTTAAATGGGTTGATGTTGCCTTGCTCATAGGGTGATGTGAGGAGCTGAGCCCCCTTTGGATCTTGGCACGCAGAACCTAGTTGGCCGGGTGGCTTGGGGGCCATGGGGATGAACGTGGAAGGGTGGTTGGAGGCTGGCAGTGTGGTTCGCAGGCCTGTGGTGGGGCTCGAGAGTGACTGAGCCCTCAAAGGCTTCATCTGAGGACACCTGACTCCTGTTCTGGCCTCCCCCATTGGAGACCTGCCCCACTGAGATCTGGTTTGTCAAGCTAGACTTCCTCCTCTTCCTTAGGGTTGGTGCCCATTCCTGATGGCACTACACCTGTGCCAGGATCCTTGCTACCAACCACAACGTCCACCATAGCAGCAATGGCACCAAGAATGACTGTCGACATGCACTGTGCTTGTGCCATGTGCCAGGCGCTGTCCCTGGAATGACATCCTCATCCTCACCCTGGCAAGTGGGTGCCCTTATGACCCTTATTTTACAGATGAGGCACAGGGAGCTTGGTTCAGGTCTCAGGCTGTGCCAGAGGGGTGGGGTGTGTGGGCAGGGCTGTGGGAGGGACCCGGTGAGGGGCTGGTGGAGAGGCTGTGTCCATCTGTTCATCCACCATCAGGGTCAGATCCTCACCCAGCCACTTGTCACTGTGACTGGGGGCAAGTCACCTTGCTGTGCCTGAGTTCCTTGTCTGTGACCTGCGGTGTCATCACATGGAGGGGTGCGTTCACCCATGTAAAGCAATTAGCCCCGTATCAGGCACATGGAAGGCTCTGATTGCTGGGGGGTGAGGAGTGGGGAGCATGTGCTCCTGGGGGTCCTCTGGGAAGAGGGGGTCTGGTGCTGGCACCAAGCTCTTGGGGCTGGCATGGACCACTTCCCTTACTGGGGGCTTCCGAGCTTGGGCCCCACACTGTCAGCTGTCTTACCCATATGGACTTGTAGGAGCCATCCGAGTGGGGCTGAGCCAGGGCCCGTCAGGAGGAAGCTTCCCATGGGGCATCGCACCTGGAGCAGGCAGCTCTGGAGGCTCCCACCCCAACTCTTTCCCCCACACCCCCTTTCCCTCCTGGAAGTGCAAGTGTGTCGGGCCCCCTGCCTGGTTGACCTTTGGCCTGGCTCCCCAAGGCTCTCTGTGACCAGCGCGGGGATGGGGAAGAAGTCTTGTCCTTCTATACCCTTCTTGGCATTGTATGGGCCCCCAATACTCCCTCTGGGATCTAAAAACCGACTGCATTTCCCTGGACCGCATGGTCCTTCCGTTTCCAGGTCCTCGTACATCCTGTTCCTTCTGCCTGGGATGCCTGACCCTGTTCTTTACTTGGTAAACCCACCTCAGTCTTCAAAGCGGAGTCATGCTTTTAGAAACCCCCAACCTCTGCCAAGTGGGGTCATTGCCTCCATCAGACACCGCCGTGTCACCAAAACCTGGCGCATCGTAGATACTCAACAAAGATTTGTGTAACTGAATTAGCACCCATTATTTCCAGCTGTCTGTGCCATATCTCTGTGATCTTTAACATGTGAGCCCCTGAGGCAGGGCTGTCCCTGAGTGTCAGCTTGGTCCCTCGCCCAGGGGCCCAGTGTGGGTGTCAGCATGCAGGAGATGCCTCCTGAAGATCTGGTGAACTCCCTGAGCTCTGGCAGGTCGGGTTGGGGTATCTCTTGTCACTTCTCCGGGCAGGCTGGGCCATGTGTCCTCAAGCTTCGGGCAGGACATCTGTCTGCTGGTGCCGGCCTCCTGGGGGCAGCAGCCAGGAGTTTGTACATGCAGGACTTTGAGTAGGACCTTGTGCTTGTGCACTCATAGCTAATTAATTATATTGTGGAACTGAAACTTATTCCCATTACGCACTGATGAGAAAATTAAAGATCTATTGATATTGCAATAATTAATTGAACGAAAAAGTGGAAAAAACTATGTAAAGTCTGGGATGAAGTCAGTGCTATTAACTCCCTGATGGTCAGATAGTGGTGAAGGAGTCCTGCTTAAGGGAAGTGTGTACTGGCCAAGACTTGGGGACTCTGGTTGCCCATTGGGAAGGGGGACAGGCTGATGGTGGTGCTCTGTCTTATTGGGGTGCTGCCCAGAGTGACTGTTGGGGGGGAACATAAGGATGCCACCTTTCTTTTCTTTCCTTTTTTAAAAAATTTATTCATTTATTTATTTTTTAATTTACATCCAAGTTAGTTAGCATATAGTGCAATAATGATTTCAGGAGTAGATTCCAGTGATTCATCCCCCAGGTGTAACACCCAGCGCTCATCCCAACAAGTGTCTTCCTTAATGCCCCTGGCCCATTTAGCCCATCCCCCCTCCCACACCCTCTCCAGTAACCCTCTGTTTGTTCTCCATATTTATGAGTCTTTTAGGTTTTGTCCCCCTTCTTGTTTTTATATTAGTTTTGCTTCCCTTCCCTTAGGTTCATCTGTTTTGTATCTTAAAGTCCTCATATGAGTGAAGTCATGTGGTATTTGTCTTTCTCTGACTAATTTTGCTTAGCATAATACCCTCTAGTTCCATCCACATAGTTGCAAGTGGCAAGATTTCATTCTCTTTGATTGCTGAGTAATACTCCATTGTAGATATGTACCCCATCTTCTTTATCCGTTCATCCGCCGATGGACATTTGGGCTCTTTCCATACTTTGGCTATTGTTGATGGTGCTGCTGTAAACATTGGGGTGCATGTACCCACTTTGAAACAGCACACCTGTAAGGGATGCCTCCTTTCTAAGCTGCCTGGGATGAAGGGGTCCCTGTGGCCAGGGTCAGCGAGGAGTCAGAGCCTTTCTGTGGAAGGGTTGGGGTGGGGGCTGGAGTTACCACGAAGAGCCAGAGTAACCGCACATGGCTCAGAGGCCTGGAGCAGGTCGGGGGAGCAGGAAGCAGCCAGTCCAGGGCAGGTGGCTGAGCAGGATGGGAATGGTCGGAGAGTGAATGACCCTCATCTGGTGGGTGATGGGGGCAGCTTGAAGCATGAGTTTCGGATCCCTTCCAGGAGCATGGGTCACAGCCGCCCACTCAGCAGGATGGTGACCTCTCCCCAAAGCTCCATTGCCTGGACTTCAGCATCAGACTGTCTCCTCATGTGCTTCTATAAAGAGAGAGTGTCCACTCAGGCTGCAGCTCCTCAGGAGCCTGAGGGCCCTTCTCAGGGGCTCAGACTCCACCTGGCAGGTGGTGTTTAGGGGTGCTCAGGGGAAGGAAGGGTGTCTTCCGTGCCTTTCTGTGTGTGTGTGGGGGTATGGCTTCGCCTGTGGCCCTCCTGCTGTTCTGTGCTTTGGGCTTTCTGAGGCTAGTTTGGGGTTCCCATCCTGTTTCTTCTGGAGGATGAAGGCCTGGAGACAGGCATAGGTGAGCCACTGCTTGGCCCTGGCCTTGATGCCATGGCTGGAATGCTGGAACATTCTGGCTACTGTTCTGGTGTGTGCTGGCAGCTAGGGGAGCCCAAGCTGGTATTGCCCCAGAGGTGGAGGGGTCTGGAAAGCATCCCCTCAGCTTCCAGGCCTGTGTGTGGCCCCTCTGGGTGCTGTGGCTGCCCTGGCTCTCTACCATGGAGCACATCTCATGGGTCGGCAGTTGGTTTTTCCTCATCTGGAGCTAAAATCTACTTTTTGTGGGTCCTGGATATGCCCCTGGGGCCCCAGGGCATGGCCGGCTGCTCCCTCTGTGAAGAGGCAGGGCCCCAGGGCATGTCCTCACATAGTCCCTAAGGTCTTGCTGGGAGCCTGCTTCCCATCTGCTCACTGACCTGCCTCCCTCTCCACTCTCTCCTCCATGTGCCACGCCCCTCATGGTGCCCTGAGCCCATCTGTGTGCCCAGCACGGTCCCAGGCAAGGTTCCGTGTTCTAGTGGGGTGTGTGCTGGGGTGGCGTCGGGGGGACGGGATGGAGACCTAGGGCCTGAAGCCAGATGGCCCAGGCTGGCCTCTTCCCAGCTGTGGGCCTCAGGCATCCTGCCACCTTTTGAGCCCCCATTTCCTTATCTGGAAATGTATCAGTCTGCTCAGGCTGCTGTAGCAAAGTACCACAGACTGGGGGATTAGGTGACAGACATTTATTGTCTCATGGTCCTGGAGACTGGAAGACAGAGACCCAGGCGTTAGTGGGACTGGTTTCTTCTGAGGCCTCTCTCCCGGGATTGTGAGGGACCATCTTCTCATTGGGTCCTGATACGGTCTTCCCTCTCTGTGTGAATCTATGTCCTAATCCCCTCTTCTTATGAGGACACCAGTCATAGTGGGCTAGGACCAACCCTGATGACCTCATGTTAGATCAATGATCTCTTTAAAGGCCCTCTTTTCAAATATAGTCACATTCTAAGATGCTGTGGGTTAGGGCTTCAACATATGGATTTTGGGGGCACAGCTCTGCTCGTGACATGGGATAATGTCACCTCCTCTCATGACTATAGTGAAGGGATGATACAGTGTCCAGACACAGACCCTCGCACCGGGGGTTACCTTCTGGCTCTCCCTGGGCTGTGGACACCTTCTAGGGAGAGGGAGTGTAGAAGCAGGAGCAGAGGACTAAAGAATTAAAGATTCTTCACGAATGCATCTTGACGTGTCACAATCTCAGCGGAGATGCCCCAGGGGCTCCAGGATGGCTGGCTCTCCAGAGCACCCCTCACGCCCCTGGTGAGCCTGACCGTTGGGTCTGCCACACTCCCTGTCAGGTGTGCACCTCTGCTCTGGGTATCTAGAATGTGCTGTGCACCTTGTCGCTCTCTATGCTCTCTCCTCTGCCAGGATATCTTACCCTTCTACCCCTTCTAATATCCCATCACCCCTGAGATTGGGCTCCCTTCTCAGTGCTCACATGAGGTCCTGTCTGCTGCCCTGCACTTAGCTCTGCAAGGACCAGGGCTGGTGCTGCTGAGGGTAGACGGGGGATCCTGGAGAGAATGTGCAGGAGGATACCAGCATGGCTGGGGACCAGACCTGGCTGAGGTCCTCCTCTGCACCAGGCCTCACACTGGGCACTTCAAGTCAAAGGTAAAGACCACATCTCCAGTTATTGAAAGGCTACTGTGTGGCAGGCCTCATGCCAGGCACTTGACACCATCATCTCTGCGTGGCAGGTTGTTATGATGAGCTTCATTTTGCCGATGAAGAAATAGGAGGAAATACTGCCTAAGAGGAAATATTTACAAGGCACATATCTGATCATGAATTTGTATCCAGGATATATAAAGAGCTCTTATAACTCAAGAACACAAACCACCCAGGACCAAATAGACAAAAGATTTGAATGAATACTTCACCGAAGAAGATATACAGATTGCAAGTAAACACATGAAAAGATGCTCAACACCAATAGTCCTTAGGGAAATGCAAATCAAAACACAGAAATGCCATTTCACACCTGCTAGGATGGCTGTAATAAAGACAGACAGTAACAAGTGTTGTAAGGATGTGGAGCAACCAGAATCTTCATCCGCTGCCGTTAAATGTAAAACACTATGACAGTTTCTTAAACAGAAAAACATATACTTAACTATATTATTCGGCAATTCCACTCCTAGGAACTCACGCGAGAGAAGTGGAAACATCTGTCCATACAAGGACTTGTATAAGAATGTTCCTAGCAGCATTATTTATGATAGCACCAAACTGGAAACAACTCAAATGTCCATCTGGTGAACTGGTGAATAGGTAAACAAAACTGGGTATATCTATTCAGTGGAATACTACTCAGCAGTAAAATGGAATGAAACACTGAGACATACCGCAGCATGGATAAAACCTCACAAGCTTCATTCTGAGTGAAAAAAGCCAGGCACAGAAGACTACATGTTGTATATTCCATTTATGTGAAATTTCTTGAAAAGGCAAAACTGTGGAAGCAGAAAGCAGATTACTGGTTGCCTGGGGCTGAGGCTGGAAGCAAGGATTGACTGCAGATGGGCATGAAGGAGCTTCCTGGGGGTGATGGAAGTGTCTGAGGACTGGATAGTCATGATGGTTGCACAACTGTATACATTTCCTAAAACTCAAAGAACTTCACACTTAAAATGGGTGAATGTCTTGGTATATAAATTATACCTCTAGAAAGTTATTAAACGAAATCTTACTGAAGACCATACAGCTTGGCAAATGGCCAAGGCGGAATGCAAACCAAGGCTCACCTCCTGCAGAGCCCTGGCCTCTGGCCCCCCAGTGCCAGGTAGAGATGGAGAGATGAGCCTGGACAGGAGTCGAGAGATGTCTGGTCTCTGCAGTGGAGGGACAGGTGAAGTTACGATTATGTCTGGCGGCTGGTGAAGGGCTGGGAAGTTGGGAAGTGCCATCTGGAAGTCCCAGATCTTCAGGGATGTGTGTGCATGTGGCAGGGATGTGTGAGGGTCTGGATTTAGGGGTGGGGAGCCTGGGGGTGCTGGCTTGGCAGCTCTCGGTCCTCTCTGCGAAGTCTGTTTTGCACGTCCGTTCTCCTCTCCACGGCACCTCCCTCCCTTCAAGGTGTCTTTAGTGCTATTGATTGGGCTGGTGGTTTGGCCATCAGTGCACCTGCAGGTTCATTAAGGAAGCCTGTGGCTCCCTGGGCCTCCAGAACGTCTGTTGTATTCTGCTGATGGGCCCTGGACTCCAGAAGCCGCTCTCTCACGCGCCCTGTTTCCATCATTAGCATTCCAAAGTGGAAAACAAGCCTGGTGCTTGCTGCCTAAATATTTATGGAATACTGCGGGGGTCAGAGGATAGAGCAGCAAATGAAATTAAAGATTTACACTGAAATACCAGCCAGGGGAGGGCTTGGGCCACGGCTTGCTTTCTGTGTTGCTTGGAGAAGAGGGTTTTCTTTTTTCCTTCCAAGAAACTTAGTTTTTATAGATTTTTGAAGCAAAATGCATGAAATTTTAATCCATTGCTTCACATTGCATCCTTGATAAGTTGTTAGTTACTAAGGAGCGGGTAAGCTGAGGGTTCAGGCACTTGCGTGTGTTTGGATGCACTGGGGATTTGGGGAAAATCAATTCCTTTGCTTGGCTTTCATTCTTATGGCCCCGTTGGGGAGGAGAGCCCATTATATAGTGCAGAGAGCTGTGCTCCGTGTAAGGTAAATTAGCTGGGAGCAGAAGTGGGGGGTTGGGGGAATCTCAATAACCCTGAGAGCTGCGTGCTTCTCTTCCTGGGGCTACTTATGACGAAACTACCCATTTTACATTGAGAAGGCAAGGGAGGGCTGGAGCTTTGGTTTCATACCAGTCAAGGGCTGGCAGGAAAGGGAGCGTGTGCTCAAAGGGTAATCGGAGCTAGGTTAATGAACTGAGTGAGTTTCTACAAAAGTGCGGGCAAGGTTAAGGAGACCAACAGATTTGTTAAAGCACCTGGGGTCATGCTACGGGGCAGCTGTTCCCTTCCCTACTCCTTTGGGAGTGGGGGGGGGGTGGTGGGGACAGTTTCTAGGCACAGAGGCAGCTATTGCAAGGAGGGAGAGGGGAGAACCCCACCTCTCTCCTCTCACCCTGTCATTTCCTGCCTGGGTCCTCTTGGCCAGATTCCAAAGGAAGGCAGAAGACAAGAAGTCCTGATGATACTACTGTCCTTAGTGGTTTGCCTTCCAGAGCACATGCATGGCTCTGGAGGGAGGTCACGTCATCTCCACTCAGTCTCCCTGGTTGCAGAGCCTGGGACAGTGGTTGGGGGGTATGGTTTATTGAAAGAAGTAGGTTAGAGAAGGGGAAAGTGCCAAGCAAGGACATGGTGTCATGTAAGGGCAGCCTGACCCTGTGTGGGGACTCTGGGACATAGGGTTGTCCCCTCTAGGGGTGAAGCAGAGGAGGCTTCTCTCCTACCATGACTGTTGGCCACTGGGTGTGAGTTACCCTCAGGTGGGAAGTGAGGCCATCAACTCTGGGCAAGGCGGCTCCCTCAGGCGAGGACGATTTGCTGGGGAAGGGGCAGCTATGACCATCAGAGCCCCAACACTTGGAGCAGGCAGGAACGGGAGGATGGCCCTCTCGAGAATGACTGCCACACCACACTATGATTTGGGGGATGTTAGTGTCAATTAGCAGATGCCTCCAGATTATAGAAACCCAGTGCCTTGCTTCCCAGCCATCTCACATAGGTATTTCTGTTTTGAAGTGTATTTATTTTGAGACAGAGAGTGTGCAAGCAGGGGAGGGGGAGAGAGAGAGAAAGAGAGAGAGAGAGAGAGAGAGAGAGAGAGAGAGAGAGAGAGAGAGGATCCCAAGCAGGCTCTGCACCATTCACACAGAGCCTGACGTGGGGCTTGAACTCATGAATTCGTGAAATCATGACCTTAATGGGCTGAGCCACCCAGGTACCCCTCACACGGGTATTTAATCTGTCTAATCTTTTCATTAGCTGTGCTGAGCCAGGGTGGATTTGTGACAGCAGAGCCAGAGCCCCATCTGAGGCTGACACAGCTCCCACCCGAACAAGGCTGCCTCACACTTAGCTGGTCTTGCTTCCTGTCCCCCTGACACCAACAGACACCATGGTCTCTGCAAAGGTCTGGCTGAAGTGCTCCCTCTGGTTATCCTAAGAAATTATACAGAAGGGTTCCGGCAAGTGAAGAATTTTAGATGAGGATATTTATCAGAGCCGGGCATTAATAATAAATGCTGCATGATTTTTTTATTAGAGGAGCCACATAAATGTGGCTGCTTCAACTTTTTAACTCTCTGAACGCTTGAAGTTGGAGGCCACTCGGCTGTGGGAAAGTGTGGGGCTAATCAGTTCCCATTCATATGCAAAGCACTCCCTTAGCTGAGTTCATCAAAATTCAGTCGTTTCTTAAAAAAAAAAAAATACTTATAGACTTCCCCTCCCTGCAAAGGACTGTGAGGAAGATGGATAGTAAAAAATACAAATTGTTAATACCCTGAAAAGGAAGCCTCACTCTGAGCCCTGCTAAGCATTCTTTATTCTTTGAGAAAAACTTAAAAATGGGCATTTGTACCATAGTGTTCTTCCCTCCACTAAACCCTCCTCCTTGCATTCCAACTGCTTCTCACTGTTTCTGTCCTTCAGAGGCTGGCCTGATTTGTCCCACTGGTGGTGTAGTGGTGGGGAGGGCAGGACATAGAGTAGGCGAGGAGGCTAGGCTGTACCAAGTCCCGCCTTGCCTCACCTCACCTGGTACTGTGCAGACTCCGGGCTTATGAAACATCATTGAGTCTTTACGTCAACTCTGTCCCCATTATAGAGACTGGAAAACCAAGGCTCAGAGAGATGCCAAAAGAGTGCCAGCTGGAGAATCCACAGTGTATCAGTTCCCAAAGGAGCAATGTTCCTGTGTTTGGAGGATAAGAGCTGCTCAGCCTTGTGTTTCTCATGGCCCCCATAGGATGGCTGTTCTGTTACTCCAGGCCCCTTTCTGGCCTTCCATTGCTGCATTCTTACAGAGGAGGGGAGTTAGGATTCGGGGTTCCCACGACTTCTTATTCTATCTTTTCTTCCCCTCTCTGATCTCCAAGTGCAGTGAGAACAGTGAGAACAGGGCCCCCCAGTCCTCAGGAGGGAGAAGAGCTGTCCGTGCAGGTGCACATGAGGGTTTGCAGTACGGGTTCAGCCCTCACTCTGTCTCCCACTCCGCAAGCACTTATTGAGTGCCTTCTGTGTGCTGCTCATGGGGAGTTGTGGTAACAGAGGCTCTGAGTGCCTGCTTTCTTGGGGAGGCAGACTGACAAATGTGGATTACTGTGGAGGATTTTGCTGGTGAGTCAGTGAACCGCACGGGATAGGTACTGGATCGGCATTGGGTGGCTAATGACCCCTGGGGGTGGTTTGTAATAGCTGCTAGCCCTCTGCTGCCTCCCATAGTAGCAAATATGCTTTTGAGACAGAGTTGGAAGAGTTGAAAGGGTATTCTTCCCATTTGTCAGCTGGGAAAACCAAGGCCCTGAGAGACACCAAGACCCAACTATGCCGTTCATGCAAAACATCAAGTGTGGTCCTGTTTGGACACCTACTGTGAGGTGGTCTCTTTGTGGGTGCTTGCGGTGTGAGAGAATGGTTGAACAGTAGGACCCCTGTGCCTGCTGAGGCTCGGTCTGCTCCCAGCTCGAGGCACAAGGGTTTGCAGGGTGGGGCTGGAACAGGGTTATGGGTGGCCTGCTGGTTCAGGGGTCATTAGAGCTGGACTCTCTGTCCTGGGTGCAGGAGGTTAAGAAGTTGTCTCTGACTTTGCAGGAACTGGCATCAGACCCTCTGCTACCCTCCCAGGAGACACTCTCCTCAGATTTTCAGGCAAATTAATAGGGACTTCAGCAAACCAACCATTTCCATTTAGAATTTTAAATCGATCGTGGACAATTTTCTGACATGCATGTCTCCTGCCATTTGCAAAATGTGCATCACAAGCCCCTTCTGGAAGCCTGGCTAGCAGGTAGCGTTTCCTCTGTCCCCAGCCATCACTACAGGTTTCCAGGCTTGCTGGAGCCAGAGTTGTGTTTAGAGACCTTGGAAAGAGCCCAGTGTTGAGAGACTCGGTCCTCAGGAAAGTCTCAGGGAATCTGGGATGGCAGCTTGGAGGGATGCAGGGCCACTTGGTGCCCATCACTGTCTACACTGCAGGACAGTGGTGAGTGTGCATCGTTCATGTACCCATCCATGGAAGGAGCCCGTCTGCCGAAGCTCCTTCCTGCCAGTCCTGGGCAGAGGATGAATAGATAGCTGGGACATGGCCCTGTCTGGAGCAGCTCACAGACCAGAGTGGGAGGCAGCTCTGGGAACACAGAGAAGGACCTAGGAGAAATCAGAGAATACTTCCTGGAGGAGGTGATAATTGAGCAAGTTCTTGAGGTATGAGTAGGAGTTTATAGTGGCCAGGGGAGAATTCCGAGGGTTGAAGTAATAGGGCATGCAAAATGACAAATCTTGAATGGTGAGGTGGTTCAGGTGTGGAGACAGAGGGGAGTGCATACTTCCTTGCTCTGGGCTTGGTGTTGATGGTGGCTCATCCAGAATTGATCAGGAAAAACCATAAGAGATCTGTCTGCTGCTCTTGCATTGTGTATCATGTAACCTGATGGCTTCTGGGGGAGGTGAGGATTTGGGGAGAGGTGGCACAGGGATTCCTCTTGTTCTTTTCCCCACTCAGAGACTCATTTCCTCATCTGTGAAATGGAGATCATGATGAAAACTCCCACCGGTGGCCGTGAGTATGACCAGAGAATAGTGGGGGCCAGTGGTGGCTCTGTCCCCTGTCACTCTTTTGGTGAGGCGAGCAGAGGCTCTGGGATGGGGTGGGAACTGTAGGGCCAGGCCAGGTGGAGTCTGGAGCCAGGTTGAGGAAGCGGGGGCAGGTTGGGCTGTGTGAAGAGGTGGGTGTGCCAGACAGATAGGAGGGCTGAGGCAGGGAGGAGGAGTGTCTTCCATTAACTGGGTCCCAGGAGCTTGGGATGCCCTGGAGGGAGTTGCTCCATAACTTACTAGCAGTCATTTTTCAGTCAACAAACACCCGTAGGGCCTGCTGTGGTGATTGCAAGGTGAACCAGACAGGTGTGTCCAGGTGCCGAGAGAGTGCTCTGAGAACAGGGCAGGGTGTATGGTGGCTACATCCTTACAGAGGACATAGCCTCGACTGGGGGCTGGGGCAGGTCAGGGAAGGCCCCTGGAGAAGAGGTGTCCAGGCCAGACTTGGTGAGGGGGAGGCTGTGGAGGAGCCTACGGCAGGTGCCAAGGCCAGAGTGGGAGGACTGGCCTGGCTATTCAGCCCCCTGGACTTTGCCTTGGCCATGCTTTCAGGGCAGCATTGGGGGTACAGTGCCTGCCTCTGCTGTCCTTTCCAGGAAGCCCTCCTGGAGGGTACAGGGGTTGGGGAATGGGTGGGATGCCTGAGAACTGCAGTCACTCAGCAGAGCATGACTTGAGCCTCACTGGGGCCCCCACAGTAGAGCAGAATCCAGGAAAATCCCATGACTTCCAGCAGCAGTAGACAGAGGTGTGAGACAGTTGTATAGTTGTGTGTTCCAGGCAGCGCTGGGCATGACAGACCTCCTTAGGCATTAAGCTTCCATGGGATGGAATGATGGGAGTCCACTTGCTCCCAGAAACGCCTCCACTGCCCCCTCCAGATCATAACAAAGTACATGGAGGACACCCTGAGGGTTAGGCTCTGTTCCTAGCCCATCATACTACAAATCTTTGACTTGTGACAGGGTTATGTCTTCATAAACCCATCGTAAGTTGAAAATATCTTAAGTTGAAAATGCAGTTAATACACTTAACCCTCCGAGCATCAGAGCTTAGGCTCGCCTACCTTAAATGTGCTCAGAACACTGACATTAGCTTGTAGATGGTCAAACTCGTCTAACACAAAGCCAATTTTATAACAACATGCTGAGTATCTCCTGTAATTTATTGAATGCTGTACTGAAAGTGAAAAACAGAATGGTTGTAAATGTGTTGCTTTTTTACCCTCGTGATTTTGTGGCTGACCGGGAGCTGAGGCTCCAGGCCACTGCCAGCGTCACAAGAGAGTATCATACTACACACCGTTAGCCTGGGAAAAGATCAAAATTCAAATACAAAGTACACTTTCTATTGAATGCTTATTGCTTTCACACCATTGTAAAATTTAAAAATTGTTAAGTCCGATCACTGTAAATCGGGGACTATCAATATTTACTCACTTAGCCCTGTGAATGTGGGTCTACTATTAGCCCATTTTGTTGGTGTGGAAATTAGGCACAGAGAAGTTATGTGTCTTGCCCAAGGTCACACAGCTCACGAAGGGGCAGAGCTTGGCTTTGAACTTGGCAGCCTGACTCCCTGTTCTTACTCAGAACCCTACCCCCTCTTTGAGTGGTCCCTGGTGTTTTGGGGGCCTCCCTTCTGCCCAAGGAGGTGGGGCACTGTCCATGCTGGCCCTGTGCACTTGCTGGGGCTGAGTGGCTGGGGTTATTGTGGGAGGCATGGAAGGTATATGACTGGAGAGACTGAGGGGTTAGGGGACCGGGAGGCATGGTTACAAAGTAAAAGTCCTAGAGGAGGTCACAAGGGGCCCCTTTCCTGAATTTCACATAGTCCCTATTTTGAAGGCACAGAAGCCCCTTCTGGACCAAGGTGGCCCCTCCCCACTGGGGGTGCCAGTTGCCTCCATACTGCCCACCCTTGTTTGGGGCACCCTTGGGCAAGTAGAGGATCTGGAGGGGATTACCCCTCTCCTTCATTCCCTTGCATTGTCGTTTTTTGGTGTTGAAGACACTCCATATTCCAATACCTGAAGCCCTTAAAAATCCCGCCTCGAGGTACCAACTCTTTAAAGGCAAGAATTGTGTTGGGAATATGAGAGGAGAGCGGCCGGGGCAGAAGGGGAACACGTTTGTTTCCTGAGGCTGACCTAGTTCCCTTGGGGGTATACGATCTCCTGAGGTCTCTGAGCTCGGCTGTGGGCCGCAGCTCATGAATACTGTTGTCCCTATAGGACACTGGGGACCCAGGAGGGTGACTTTGCTCTGGCCTTGGCTGAGCATATCCAGCCCCTGCGATCCTTCATATGGGGCCGACACCTGGCGGCTTCGAGTTTCCCGGCCAGGGTGTCAGGTGGAATTAACTGGCAGCGGGGACAGGTGGGTGTTGATTGAGGCTGATTGCTGGGAGGCAGCGTCTGCAGGCTGCACAGAGCTATTTCCAGCCGCTCCAATTGTATCAAGGAGGCTTAATCCTTCTAAGTGCCTTTGTGCTCTGGCAGTGTGGAGTGAGGGTGGGGGGCCAAGGCCGGAGCAAGGTCAGACTTCCCCTGGTTGTCTGCATTTGCCCTCCCTTTTATCCACCCATCTACCTGTCCACCAGTCCATCCATCCATCTACCTCCCATCCGTCCACCAATCCATCCATCCATCCATCCATCCTTCTATTGTCATTCATTCCTTGCCTCCTTCAGTGTTCACTGAACTATATGCCAGGCACTGTGCTGGGACCCCAAATCCTAGGCCCTGCAGTGGCTCATGGTCTAGTGGTGGGGATGATCCACTGAGGCCCCGTGATGGAAGGGAGCACTGGCTTAGCTTGGGAGGTGGTCCACAGCTTGAGCTGTGTCTTGGGGACCACGCAGGGACTTCATGGGTGGGACTTGGGCTGACAGCCCTCCCTGCAGAGGGCCAGCATGGATGAGGGCTCAGAGGTGGGAAGAAGGGCAGCAGAGAGCAGGAAGTCGCCTGTGTGATGCAGCATGAGGGTGGGGCAGGTGTTGGGGACAGGAGTGGAGAGCTGGATGAGGCTCAGTTTATGAGGGTGTTGGGCCAGGCCTTGGAGTGGCAGGTCCCATAGGGATGGGGATCCTTGAGGGTTTTAGAAGATTGCCTGGGTGAGGAATGTGCCAGAGGGACAAGGCTGGAGGCAGGAAGATGAAAGGACCATGAGTTCTGCTTCAGAGCCCTTCTCCCTGCCTTGTGCTGGGACCCTCTCTCTCTTCTCAAAGAGTGTAGGTTGAGCCACTGTCCAGCTAGCTCTGCGGGAGTTCTTAATGCTGGGCCTGTGCATTTCCTGAGGTACCTCAGGCCCACCCTCTGCCCCAGAAGGAGGGCCTCTTCAAATAGGATACCGCTGTCCTGTGACTTCTTTTTCTTGACCACACCTCCCACTGCTAGGTCCCTGCTGTCATTCCTCTCCCCACCAGGAGGTGGACCCGCTGCCACCACACTCAGCCCCACGGGCAGCCAGGGGAGGCACATCTTGGAGATGACCGCATTCTCCTGGCAGTTCTGTGTGTGTCGTGGGCTGTTTCTATGAGCTGCATAAACACAGCTCAGGGTGGCTCCTGCCCCAGGTGTCTGGTTACGCCGAGAAGGGTGAACTGTGGGCACCGGAGCCTGTGGGGGCGGGGCACGCAGCATCAAACCAGGGAAAATGGCAAGGCCAGGCATGGCGTTTCTCCACACTCATCTGTCCTGGTGACCTCTGGCCCTCAGTTTCCTAATTAGCGCTGCAGGCTGGCTGGACTCAGGGTGGGCTGTGGGAGAGATGCGGTTGGGTCATCTATCTGCTGAGACCGCTCCTCCGAGCTTCTTCTGAAAGGCAGGAGAGAGGAGGTTGGCTTGGACTCTGGGGTTCCTGCCCAGGGGGGCCTCTTGTTGCTGCAAAGACTCCCACTCCTCTGGGCAGCACAGAGGGTGGGAGGGTTGGGTGGGCTCTGCCTATGGTTCTTCCAATAGTTTCACATATGTGTCAGTTCTGTGTGTGTGTGTGGGGGGGGGTATGTGTGTGCTATGGGTGTGTATGGTGCAGGCGTGTGTGTGTGTGTGTGTGTGTGTGTGTGCGCACGTGCATGCGTTGTGTATGTGTGTTATGTGTGGTGGCCAGGGTTGAGTGGGAAGGAGCAGAGTGTTCCCCTCTTTCCAGGTGTACGACCCTGGGAGTCTTCTGGGATGTCTTTGATGTGATTCTTCTCTTTTATTCATACCTTCTCCTTGCTCCTTGCATTTTGATCTGGGCCCCGTCAGCCCAGCTGCCCAGTTGAAGGTCCGTAGAAAGGGGGTATGAATCTGCGAGTGCTCCCAGCCTGACCCTGGCACACACATACTGAAGGCTTATCTGCTCATTAGCAATGTTCTCAATCAATGGAAACTTAAAGTACAAGTACCTCAGGTCAGAGCCATTTTTGAACTTTAAGAGATGGTCCTGTCACTCAAAGAGGTGTGGATTTCCATGCTGTGAAGGTAGATTCTTAGCAGATCTTCCCGTGTCTCTCTCTGACAACCTAGGGCCCCTCGGCTTTCTTGTCCCTGCTTCAGGCTAGGCCTAGGGTGGGGCTGGGGGCCAGGACAGCAACACCTCTTAAGGCACCTCCAGACACTGCTGTCTCCCAGCCACTGCCAGGTGTCAGGCCTCCTTCCTTGCAAAAAACGTGCTTCAAAGGAGAGTGCAAATTGTGGTGAGCAACGAGATAGTCCTTGTCTGAGTACAGATCTGCCTAAACACTATAAATATATGTAATTCTCAGCCTAGCACGGTGCTTCCCTTGGTGTTATATCCTCGTAAAAACCATTCAAGAAGTCACCCACTTAAGGCAAAAAGGTGTTGCATTTGCTCTGGGCATCCACCTCTGCTGATGCCTCAGCTGCAGAAATGCAGGGAGTGAGTGGAGGCGGTGAGCGCCGCTTGGATCTCAGGTCTGTGGTTTACCTGGGGCCCTAGCCAAGTCTCTGCGCACGTCCAGCTCACTTGCCGGCCTGTGGGAAGGACTGGGAAATGGCATCCCTCCTTCTTCCTCCCCCTGCTTCACACCAGGGCCCTCAGCTGGACAGCTTGAGCCACAGTTCTGTAGGGCAAAATCAATACGTGGTATGTGCTAGTCCTCAGCACCTCCGCTTGATCTAACTCAACAATTTCATTCATTCCTTCAATAAACATTCCCTGGTCACCTGCACCTTGGGGATCCTGTAGTGGCCTTAACAGTTTGGTGGCAGAGACAGAGGGCGATCATTCAGAATGACAGGGGCCAGACTGAGCTGAACTCTGTGTATGTGTGTGTGTATGTGTGTGTGGGGGGGTGGTTGAGAAGGTCCCGGGAAGCTTCATGGAGGGCACACTTGAGGTGAACTTTGAAGGAGGAGGAGGAGAGGGACAGGGATCTTGGGTGTTGGTGTGACAATGGCCAGTGCTCTGGAAGGCTATGTTGAGGGAGTGCATCTTGGGTGTATTATGGATGTCAGCTGATTGTCTCCCCAGGTGAGGTCAGGGTCCATGGAGCATGATGGAGGTGCAGGGCTCAGGTGCTATCTGGGAGGAATGGGCTGGGTCTGACCTATTTGTGTGTCCCCCCTAATCCCATCATTCCCAGCCTCCATATGGCCCTCCAGAAGCTGCCATACTGGGAAGGCCCAGGCAAGGCTGGTAGGGTAGGGTAACTATGGATCTGACCATGGCCAGGATAGGCAGCAGCAACCCAGCACCCACGTCTTCTTGTATCTCCTTCTGCACATTTCTAGGCTCTGAGCTTTAGGGATCATCTTCCTATTAATTGTGTGGGAGTGTGGGCAGCCGGGGTGGGGAGTGATACTCTTCTCTGGTAAGCCTCTGCCCAGACAGGTGCTGATGCATAGGCTCACTCAGCTGGTCGGCAGCACTTTCCTTCAACCAGTAGTTTAAATAGGTGTAGGAAGTAGTTTTGTGAGTCTGTGTATGTTAGGAGTGTGGAGGGGGCATGAGTGGGTGGGAGTTCTGGGGGTTCGGTAGGATGTGGAGGCCAGTTAGTGGGGATATGTGCTTGGGATGAGAACAGGAAGGTTTTCCTTCTTTCATTTTTCTGGGGGACTTTGCACATCGATCTATTGCCTGTTGGTCCTTGATCTTTACCTGCTGCTTCTCGGTCTTCACCTGTACCACTTGGGAGTGTGGGAATGGCAGGATCTGCAAAATCAGACTTACTTGAGTTTGGACTCAGGCTCCATTGCCTTTTGCTATGTGACCTTAAACGAGTGACTTGGCTCTCTAAGCCTCAGTGTCTTCGTCTGAAAAATGGTGACAATAATCCTTACCTCAGAATTGTCAGGCAAGGGGCGCTTGGGTGGCTCAGTTGGTTAAGCATCTGACTCTTGACGTTGGCTCAGGTCATGATCTCACAGGTTCGTGAGTTTGAGCCTCACATCGGGCTAGGCACTGTCAGTGCTGATTCTCTCTCTCTCTCTCTCTCTCTATCTCTCTCTCTCTCTGTCCCTCCCCTGCTCACGCATGCTATCTCTCTCTCAGAATAATAATAATAAAAAAAAAAACAACTTAAAAAGATTGTAAGGCAAACCAAACAAGAAAAGGAAGGGGAGCTGCTGTGAACAGAGCAGTTTGCTCAGGAAGGTAGGTCTTTCCCTTGGCCCATTTTGCCCACAGCATCACTGTGTCTCTGTGATGAGACACAGCACATGGTTGTCACTTGCTGCCCGTGCCACCTCAGCCACATGTTGGAGAGCAGTCTCTGGACCGCCTGAGGGGTGCCCACTTTTGTGGGCCTATGGAAGGGCTTGTCCGAAGGGCTGAGCTGGACTGCCCTTCCTTGGGGTGGAGGTCCCTGCAGAGGAGATACAATGCTGAGGAGGCCGCAGAGTTCAGATATCTCCAGATCTGCCCAGAACCATCCCTGCCAAATCCTGGCAGGGGTCAGTGGGCTGGAGCATGAAGCCGCCCGCACTACATGGGGAGTCTCAGTGCCACGTGGGTGTGTGTGTGCTCGCTGGTGTGTGGGGCGTGTCCTGCTGTGTGTGCTGGTGGCCGTGTCCTCCCACCCCTTTGCCTCCTTGTCTCTCTCCAGGGAGGGTGTCTGCGCAGAGGAGAGAGGGGCGCTGACTTTCATGGCCAGGGCAGGGCTGGAGCTGGGCTTCACTTCAACCTCTGGAGCTTTCTAGGCCTAGCCATCCAAGTGGAGCCTGCTTCATAGCAAGAAAATGCCCCGAGGGAGTGCAAATCACAACGAGTGCATATCGTGTTGGGATTCTGGGGGCAGGAGGGTGGTTCTCGTCGGTTTTCAGAGCCTCCCTGTTCTGGTTCGATGTGCCACAGCGGCCTCCAGAAGCAGGCCTGCGGCACGGAACAGGAGTCCCCAGGCTCCTCTTCTGGCCAGCGGAGATTCACACAGGAGGCTGGCGTGCCCCCACCTGGTGATGGTGCTGTTCTGTGCACGTGCCCCTGGCACTGCCAGCTCCTGCCTGGATGATGGTGAGGAAGGGGCGCCCGCTCCCTTCCAGCTGGGCTCCAGGGAAAGGCTCACGTACCGACTGTGCCCACTGTGGCTTGGAGAGTTTCATGACGTGGCTCTGCCCACACTATACCCTCTGTCCCTGTCAGCGGTCTTACACGTGATCAGTCCCGGTGACAGACCCCCTGCACTTAGGGTCTTCCTTCCACTCTCATGCCCTGCGTGGCAGGCCGGCTCTCGTGGAGTGCATCTTTTAGAGGCCTCTCTACGCCATTCAGGAGGCGAGCCTACCTACTGGGTGCCAGGTGTGCCTGTGTGTCTGCGTCCCTCAGGCTCAGCCCCGGACGTGAATGGCCTCCATAGGGTTTCCTTTAGGGGCAGAGGTGGGTGAGGGGCCCGCTTTTCCTTTCCAACCTCATCCACTCTCCTCCACTGGCTCCTTTCCTGACATACAGTTCTCTCTCTTAGAGCTCTCTCAAGCCTCTGGGGACATCACAGACGCTGACTGCGGGCTGAAGGGCTGGCCTTACTCCCCACAGGGCCGGAAGGCACCAGCTCCTATCCTGCCCTGCCCCTTGGGCCCTCAGCCCAGGCTTGGGGTGGGCAGCTTGTGCCTCTTGGGAGGCCTGAGTTCTTGGCCTCATACTCACTAGCGGGAGGGGGGAGGTGGGTGGTCCACACCTGACAAGAGACCTCACATTGCCAAACCTCAGCTGTCCCCACTGTAGAGGGGAGGGATGGTGATGCCCTCCTAGGGTTGTGGAGGATGTCAGGCAATGGCATGTAAGGGTAGCGTGTGCCACTAAGCGACAGGTGCCTCACCCCTAGTCCTGCTGGCTTTGTGGGGGAGCCTGGCTCCTAGGTCTGCCTGACTGCCCGCCCCCCATTCTGTGCATCTAGCTGACTTTGTCCTCTGACCTGCAGTGGCCCTGACTGTCTTCCTTGCCTTCTGCCTCCATACTTCCTGGCCCAGGTCCTGCCAGGACAGGGAGCAGGAGGAGTCAGCTTAGGCCTTTAGTCTTCTTGCTGTGTCCTCACTGGGGCCATTTTTCCATAGGTAAGCTCTGAGCAGGCCTCGCCTGTGCTCAGGAACCCTCCAAGCCTCCTTCATGGGATCAAAACAAAGCCCCTCAGCTGAGCGGGCAAGACCTCCACTCTGAACCCACCTTCCTTGTTTCCCTCTCACCCCAGCATGAGTGGCTCCCTCCTGGCAGATCCCCAGATGCCATTCATGTGCATGCCTCGGCTCATGGCATGCTGCTAGCCTAGTTGCTCTCTTTCTCTTGGTTCCCTTTTTGTCTGTGTTCTGTCCCGGCATCAGCTGCCCTGTCCCCCGTGAAGCCCCCTTGCCATCCCAGGCCTCATGACTACCTACCCACACTCCTCTTGCCTGACATCCCTCCATGGATACGGGACCACAATGTCCCGGCCCATGCCCCAGCTCCCTCTCCAGATGGCGTTTCTAGGACCTGGGGCCATATTTGCATCCTCTGTGTTCCTGGCATGGATCCTGGCTGGGCACATAGTAGGTGCTTGGAGAGATTTATGGTGGCCTCTGGGGCTCTGGGTGGGGGGCAATTGAATTACCTAGTAGGGAGGACCTGGTTCCCAGTCAGTCTTCTCATGCCTGGAAAGGTGCCAATGGGAAAACAGCCCCACTGATCACGTTTCTCTTAAGTTCCTCTCTGGTTTGTGAATTTTGTTGTATTTTTCAATTTTCTCCAAGCATCTGCTACTGTGAAATTTTTCATTATCACTGGCAAGGATCCCCTCTCATCCCTGCTGGCTGCAGGAGATTTCTGATTTCTCTCCCTGTCTGCTCCAAAGCACCTGGGAGCCAAGGAAGGTAATGTCCCCAGGCCAGCTGGGCACGTTTTTGCACATCTCAGGAGTGAGCCTCCTCAGAGCTGGGCTCAGCAGGCCTGGCCTGAATGGCCAGGGTGGCATGGGCCATTGTCTGTGTCCTGAGGGCTTTGCTTCCTTTCCCTGGTGATGCGGGGAAAGCTGCCTTCGGGGGCTGGGCCAGTACCCACACCAACCCCGTTACTTGGGAGACTGTCAGGTGGTGGCTGCTGGGAGCTGAGGCAGCTGCCCCCTCTAGACTCATTCTCCAAAAGTGGCACTGTCTCTTCAGTTTTGGAGGCTGTGTGCTGTCATGATGGCTGTTAGGATGATAATGAGATCGGAGGTAGACATCAAGGCCATGTGGAGCCTTGGGGTGAATGAGAAAAGCAGCTGCAGGCTTTGGGAGGTAGAGGCCAGGCTGGGTGTTGCCCCACTTGTCCCTGGCCAGCAGAACTGCCGCTGCTGGGGAAATGCACAGGAGGGCCGAGGGTGGCCTTGGGCACTCACAGGCAGCCTGATTTTGAACCTGGCTGGGCTGCTTTCTTCTCTGGTCTTACTTAGTTCACTCCTTGTGCAGATGATCAGTTAGTTGTACTTCCTGGTGGGGGCTAACTCGTTTGAGTATTGTTAGTATCCTAGGAGGTAGGTGCTGTGGGTCTTGTTTGTGTGTTTGCTTTTGCTTGGTTAAATGCATTTATCTGATTTGGAATCACTGTGGTTAGCCTGTGTTCGAGGTGGGGCATGTTCGAGGAGAGGGTGTGACTTACCCAGAGCCACACGCAGCCTGAGGCACAGAGCAGGGATTGGGGTGCCCGGACAGTTCAGCTCTGGCACCCGTCATCTTACCGCTGGGCTGTTCCATCTCTCTAAGAGGGAAAGAGTGCTTCGCCCAGTGGGCTGGACAGCAGCCCGCCACCCTCCCCTTTGTGTCATTGGCTGTCCTCTGCAGCCGTGTGTGCCTAGTTTAAAAGAAGCTGGGAGGGAGGGTACTAAGTACCTGATAAGTGAATGAATGATGGATGAGCGAATGGATCCTTCCCAAGGGGGAAGGAATTAGCATCGTAGAATTGATTCAAGATGTACTTTGTGCCAGAGGCTTTGTTTTCATGTCTTGTGTGTAATGCGGGTGCTGTGACCCATTCCTCCTTGTCCTCCTACTTAAATTTTTTTTTTTTAACGTTCATTTATTTTTGAGACAGAGAGAGACAGAGCATGAACAGGGGAGGGGCAGAGAGAGGGAGACACAGAATCTGAAACAGGCTCCAGGCTCTGAGCTGTCAGCACAGAGCCCGACGCGGGGCTCGAACCCACAGACCATGAGATCATGACCTGAGCCGAAGTCGGACGCCTAACCGACTGAGCCACCCAGGCGCCCCTTGTCCTCCTACTTTAAAAGATAACATGCCACCGATATTCTGAAAAGGGACTGGCCCAGGCTCCTGGATGCTAAATGACAGGATAGGGCTTGGGCTTTGTAATTGCTGCCTCCTGAGAAGAGTAATGGGCTGAATGGAAAGAAGTTCATTTGTAAGACACATGTCAGGAATTTGTGAAGCCCCCCCCCCCCCAATGTTCTGTTCACAATCAGCTGTGGGTTCGGACCAGTAAGTGTGGACACCAGCCTGCTTGGACCGCTCCATGTAAGAAGCATGACAAAGATATGATGAACACAGCAGGGCCTTGGGGTATAATCAGCCCCATCTGTCACAGCCACCTCTCTGGCTTCGCCCCAGCTCCCCACTCCTGCCCTTACCATGTAGGGTGCTGTGTGGCAGAGAGGTCAGGGAGGCATGAGGGGCTGCCTCTTGCTGTCTATTTTCCTGGATTTGGCTGCAAGGCATGGGGGCTTGATGGCAGCCAAGGTGGGGGGCATCTAGGCTGGGCAGAGTGAGAGAAGGGGCTGAGCTGTGGAGGGGTGGTGCCTAAGGAGGGAGTCCAAACACCCTGTTTGAGGGACATTGTGCAGGTGGCAGGTGTTGAGCTCGACTCCCATCTGGAGGTCAGGCGTGGCCCTCCCAGTGGGAGAGTAAGGGAATGTGGCAGGATGGACTAGTGGCTTATCTGGGTCAGTAAAGCCAGAGGCTGGGGGCTCAGTGCTGGCATCCTCCCCTTGAGAGTAGGCTGTCCCTGCCCATCGGGATGGCTTCGGGCCAGTGCTTCAGTGCTGGTCTTCACCAGGTGACAGGCCACAGAGTAGCACAGAGGACTGGATCCATTCGTATCTGACCTGCACAGGCTGTTGAGGTGTGTGTGGGCATCCCTGTGGGCACTCACCCTAGAGACGGACCCACAGAGTGGTGACGACCTATTGCCATTAGGTTTGCCTGGTGAGAGCAACCATCTTGGGCTGCCCCTGTGATGGCGGGTGGACCAGTGTCAGCAGCATGCCCATCCCCCATTGTCCTATTGTCCCTGCTGCTCCCCTGAGGCATCTGAGTGTCCAGCCCCAGACTTGGTGCTAGGGACAGAGAGATCCTTAGGGGTCAGTCCAGTATGTGACAGAGATCTACGAACAAACAATGATACTGTTTGAACTGCACTTGTGTGTAAAGCAGGGGGACAGTAGAGGCAGGGCCTCTGTTGTCCTGACTGGGTGAAGAAGGCCCCTGAAGAGGAAGAGCCACTTGACCTGGATCCGGAATGGTGAGTTGCGTGCAGGGGAATGCAGGTAACAGAGATATGAATGTGACACAGGCAGGATAGCCTCCGAGTCCCTGCTTTGCACCTCAGAGCCTGGAGGTTGCCTCTTGTCTGTCCGTGGGGAGGCCAAGTACAGGATTAGTGCAAGATTTTGGAGCTAGAACTCAGAGCTGGAGCTTGGCAGGATGGGGACATTTCTGTGCCCTCCCAGTTTTTTTGGAAGGGGCTCAGGCTGAGAGGTGACACTTGTTCCTGTGACACTAATCCTCTGTGGGTGGAGAGACTGGAGTGCTGAGGGCCTAGTAGCTGGGCATCCATGGGTCAACTTCCAAACCCAGCACGGGGATTGGAAGCTGAAGCGTAGACATGGGGTTGTGTCCCTCCAGGGCAGTCGGTCCTACTGGGGAGAGAGGGCATAGACTGGTGGGGGAGAGAGATGCACATGCACACACACACACACACACACACATCACGTGTGCACTCTGAGGGAGAACTGAGGCTCAGCATGTGAGAAACAACAGCAGGGAGAATGAGAGAGTAAGCCAGAGAGAGCTAGAAAAGTCAGACATAGGTTGAGATGGGAAGGGAGATCCAGAAGCCTCACTGAGCTTCAATTCCCCGTCTCAGAGGGCTGTTTTGGGCCTGGAAGGAGCACAGGCCAGGGGGTGCCTGGTGACTGGATGGCCTTCACTTTTGGAAGAAAAATGCAGGTGGAGGAAGGGGAGAGGCACACATGGAACTGGCCTTGGGCAGCTCAGGGCTGTGGGCGGGGCTGAGGTCAGGCTTCGTGATCCGGCCTGTTGGGTACATCCATCCTTGGCCTCTAGCTCATTTATTCCTTGTGGTGGCCCTAGAGATGGGGCTGTTATTAGCCTGTTTATAAGTGAAGGCTGAGGCTCAGCCAGCTTAAGTGACTTGCCTGAGAACACACAGCTGTAGCAGTGGGCCTGCCTGTCTCCTGGGCCCCTGTGTCTAGCTTTGGGGTGAGAGGCAGCTCAGGGTTTGAACCCAGGCTCCCCTGTGGCTTCGGGCAACACCCTAACTGTGGGTCTCTGCCCCTGTCTAGAGTGAGGTAGTGGTACCCACTTCCCAGGGAGGCTATGGGTTCAGTGATTAGATGGATGGCACCTGGTGGCAATCTGTGGCCAGGCTCCCATCTTCCCGTTCCACAGTCCAGCCCAGACACTGCCACAGTCTTTTCCTTCTCACTCTTGCTCTAGAGCTGAAAACACCTTCTTGGGTACTCTGAGGTATGGCCATGCAGGGGTGCCCCATGTCCCTTAGTGCGTGTTCCGGGAACACCGAGTTCTCCAGAGACCTCTCTGTGCTGCTAGCTGTCCATTGCTGTTCTCTCGGAGCCAGGCTGCCACCCGGGCTCAGGCCCCGAACTGTCCCTCCTCCGGGGCCCGTGGAACCGGTGCTCCTCGGATCTGGCTGTGTCTCTCCCTTGCCTCGTCGGCTCCAGAACAGTGCTGTTGCTTCCTCCAAGGTTCCAACTCTCCTCTTCCTCTAAGCAGTCCCTCCGTCTTGGGCAGGATTAGATGAAGTGAGTATCCCATGGCGCCCTGGCTCAGCCATGCAAGGATTGTATTCTGAGCCAAGTCCAGGAGGCCCCAGAGCCCACTCACTGTACTGCCCAGAGCTAGCCCTGCTCTTTGACAAGGCAGACTTTTCCATTGCATCATTCCTGACATGTTTCCCATCCCACGGATTCTCTGGGTGACTCCTTTACCTTATAGCACTGACATTTCCAGCTTTTCACTCATTCTCTATGCATCTGTGCTTTCACTTACTCATGCCTTCCGTGAACATCCCCTGACCATCTCTTTATCAGGCCCTGAGCCTGGAGATACAGAAAGCCATGAAACTCAGTTTCTTTTCTTGGACCCTAGGAATTAAGCATGAAGTTAAATAATACATGCTTGATAGAAGTATGCTAGGGTGCAGTACTTTCCTTCAGGGAAAGGGATGATTAATTTTCCTTAGCAAGGGGAAGTCAAGGAAAGTTCCATAGAGAAAGAGGCATTTGGGGTAGGTCTTGGAGGAGAAGTAGGAGTTTGAAGGTCATAGTGGTGGAGGAAGGGCATTTCAAGCAAAAGGAATCTGCATGTGCAAAGTTAGAGTTTAGGGTGGGTGTGGTGACCAGCGGAGAGCACAGGGCTTGTGAAAGTTGGTCAACAGATGGGTGCCATGCTGGTGTGTGGAGTTGAGGGGTACTGGGGGATCTCACAAACTGGACTTTGACTGCTAGGTAGTGGGGAGCATGGCAGGTACTTTGGGGCATGCTTGGTTGCTGAGCTTTGGTCTGCAAAGTGGGTTGGAGAAAGAAATGCTGGGAGGCAGGGAGACAAGTAGGCTGATAAGAGATGTGAGCAAGTGTAGGGAGTGGCATTTGGAGGCAGGGTGAGGGGCGTCCGGGAAGGGAGGTCTGGGCTTGGGGTGCAGAGAGAGCCACAGGAGGTTCCTGGGTGCTCGGCTGCTTTCGAGGTTCTCTCAGTCTCCCAGGACTTGTCACTGTCCTGATTTAACTTCCACAGTGTAGGCTTTGTGCGAATCCGGCCTGGGAGCCTGGCGTTCCATTGGCGGAGCAGTAAAAATCATTAATGAGGAGCTGGAGAGCTATAAATAAGCCAGCACGATCCCACCCAGTGTTCCCTGTGTTTCCAATCTGCGGGAGCAGGGAATCAGTTTTGATTCATTAATTGGCATAAGGATGAGGCCCCAGAGATTGGCATGGTGTTGCCAGCTCTACCCCACCCTCCTGGTTGTCTCTGTGCATCTTGCCTGCCCCAGCTGCCCACCTGCCTCAGGCTACGGTCCAAAATCCAGTGGGACCATTTGGCCCTGCTGCTGTTGGGCCCCTCGCCTGGGCTGACCGTGAGGCCAGAGGGGTGTGGGATCTCCTACCCTGGGGGTGCTCCGGGGCCTCAGGCCCAGCCAACTTTTCTCCCACTGTCCTCTTGGCACCTTGTGAGCTTTTGGTGAATTAAGAAACTCCCCTTCTCCAAATTTTGGAACATGGCTACCCTTTTGGGAGGACATGAGTATCTGGGGACCTTGGTAGGTTTGAAAACTCTGTGTCACCAATGAAATATGGACCCCCATAGTGCTTCTCTTGCGGAGTTGTTAGGAGTATTAAATAGTTTGTTGCTCTGCTGTGCTGTGCCGGGCGCTGGGCCAGGGGCTCGGAGGGTAAGCGGTATGCAGGCTCTTTTGCTCATGGGCTCATGGTTCAGAGAAAGATGACTGGCGGCGGCTGCTCAGAATAGTCCACAACTGCAAATGTTGGTGGGTGGTGTGCAGGCCAAGTACAGCAAGGGAAAATAAGGGTTGTGGAAAGTTCTCTTTGGGGGGTGACGGTTACCCACAAAAGCACAGAATGAGAGAGCTAGCAGGAGGAGCACTGTAAGCAGAGGGAGTTTGTAGAGACCCAGAAGCGGGAGAAGCAGTGTCTGAGTTACAGCACGACAGCCGCCTGCCTGGGACACAGGGCATGGGTGTGGGTTATGCAGGGCCTTGCAGGGCCTGTTTGGGGATGTTGATTTTATTTTAAGGCCAGTGGGAAGCTAATGTGGGTATTAACCAGGGACAATACAGTCTGCTTGGTGTTTCATGAAGGCCATTCCACTGGCATAGATGGTGTGTAGATCCCAGGGGGAGGTTGAATGCATGTGGGTCCAGTAGGGATGTCATAGTGGTTTAGACCAAGGTGGTGGAAGAAAGTTGACAGACCCAAGCATATTTTGGGGATAAAACATCCAGGACTTGATGATGGCTTGGATGCAGAGGGTCAGGGAGAGAGAAGGGTCAAGAACAAGTGGTGGAGAGGGGTGCCTCTTTTGAAGAGATTGGTGACCAGGAGGGACAAGGTCACACCCCAGGGACCTCAGTGTTGGTACACCAAGTTTGAGTTGCCAGTGAACTCAGCAAGGGAGCCTCCCCTGGCTGGGGGTTGGCAGCCCAGGAGAGGGCTGTGGGCTGGAGCCACAGCTATGGAACCATCCACATGGCTGAGGTTTAACTTGTAAAGGGACAGATCAAATACAAGGAAGGTTGATGATTTCGTAGAGAGAGCGCGTGACTGATGGGTGAGTGATGGGTCTGGTCTGGGAGAAGGCAAGAGGTGGGAGCACCCAGAGCTCCTGGGCAGGGCCCGGCCTCTGATGGGAGAGGCTGTCTTCTTCAGCTTCTAACACAAATGCAGACAGATGTGAAAATGTGGTGGCAAGAAGTGGAGTGAGTTCCTTTTGATTGCGGCTTCCATTTATCCATGAAGAATGAAGCAAGGTCATCAGCTGAACTTGGGGGAGAAGTTGGGGAGGTCTGAGAGTGGGCAGAGAAGGTGGTGGAGAGGGTGTAAGGTGAATGGCAGGGTGAGGTAGGTGACACAGCTTTGCAAGGGTCACCACGTTGTCGGGCACGTGGGTCTTTCTGACTCTCCACTGTTTGCTCACAGACATGGGGAAGGGGGCTGACCCCGGGTTGGGATTTCACCAGCTGTGCCACGTAAGGAGAGAGAGGGGAGTGAGGTTGTCTGCAATGGAGTGGCTGTAGTGACAGATGGACAGACACTGAACTGAGCAAGGAGATGGGAGTGAAGGCAGGAGGAAGCCACTGGGAGTGTTATTTAAGCAGGTCTGTAGGACAGGATGCGCAAGAGGGAGGAGGTAAAGACCCTGGTGACTCTCCTCTTTGGGGGGGTGCCCTTTGATGGTAAGTGGCTAGGGAGGGTCGATGTACTATAGGGACCAGAGCTCTAGCACCTGCCTTTGTCTGGTACTGTCACCCATTTCCCCCCACCATTTGATGGTATTGTTTACCTTTTAAGTGTCTTAATAAAACATGAAAAAAATATTTATTCTTCATAGATCAATAATTTACTATGAGTTATGACAATACTAAATTTGGTCAATTATTCATTGACTATAAAGTATTTATAAATGCTACCTTAATTTAAAGCATTAGCCATTAGAATTCAAATATTAATAAAGCAGTGCCAGCTTAAAGGAGGAAAGGAAGGGCACCAATAATGAGGGTGGCTCAGGGGAGGGTGAGTGCTCATGGCTGTTAAGATGATTACGATAATGAGCTGTCACTGGGAGCCCCACTTACGGGGCAGGCAGAGGTGCTAGAGCTCCTGGGGCTGGCCTGCTGGACCCCCACCCGAGAGAGAGACCGTTCCTTCTGTAGGGTAGGGCGAAGCCCTGGGCTGCCCAGAGCCTGGCTCTCCCATCTGCTGCCTGCTGAGATGAGCAGAGCCTTGGCAGGCTTCCCCGGGCACCTCTGCTCCTACCCAGGTGGAGTGCCCTCCCTCTTGCCTTGTCCATCTGGAAGAGTCTCGTGATTCTTGAAGGGGCTAGCCAGAGGCCAGTTGGCACGTGAGGTTGAGAGGCCCACGTGGGTGGATCTCACTTACGCCGGGCCACATCTGGTCTTTCGGGAGGAGCAGTGTGGATATGCCAGGGGCACCTGGTGGAGGGGAGGCCTGGGACAGCTGTGGCCATCATTTCTGAGTGGTGGCACCACAAATTGTCTCTTCTAGCCCAAGGCTTCTGGGGTATTGCTTCTCCCAACCAATTTTAACCTGAGAATTTTCCAGGAATCCTGATGGGGATGGAGAAGACTGGACATGAAACGGGGTAGTACCTGGAGTGACCTCAATGTCTGGGGATACTTCTCTTCTCAACAGTGTCCACCTGCAGGCACCGAATGACTTGATACGGCACGGATTTGCTGTCAGCAGAGAGAGAGGCCTTGTGCCTGCCGGCCAGCTCCTCCCCTGGGGCCTGCCCTGAGTGTGGAGCTGTCCTAGGCATTTCTGTCCAGGGAAGTGCTGGCTAGCATTAGCCACAGAATCCTGGGCTCTGTCCCCTGCTGGCCACTGTCTCTTCTGGGACTGGGTCTAGAGGCTCCTGGTGGTCTGCTTCTGATGATCTCTTTGCTCTGTGCTCTCTGGCTAGGTGGCCCTGGCTGACCGGCCAACCCTCTCTGTGCTGCAGTGTTCTCCCCAGGAGATCAGAAAGCTCACACGGGGTGAGAGTTCTAGAGATCCTGTCTGTCCTGTGATGTAGCTGGTGCTGTGCCTGCCACGACTTACCCTCAGAGTCCTATGTCTGGAGAAGCCTGGATCAGCAGGATGCTGGCATCTCAGGGGACACTGGCAGGAACTTGATTGTGAGGCTGTCCCAGAATGCTGGCAGAGCCCATGGGTCCTCTTCATTTGGGCCCAAGCTTGAGCTCTGAGCACCCTCTTTCTCCCGATTCCTGGGATGCTGTTGGGCAGTGCATAGATCTTTGCAGAGACCCTCTGCTCTCCTAGGCCACCAGGCTTGGGGAGGGGGCTCGAAGCTGATCATCACATTCAGCTCTGCTTCTTGCTTTCCCAGCTGATGAGCCACTCTCAGGGTGTCCTTATCAAGCCATCAAGCATGCATTGTTGCAATCAAGAGAGAGATCAGCTTTATGACCACATGATATTGGAGGCAAAGAATTATAACAAAGGCTCTTATCTTGTAGTGAGCTGCGGAAACACGTCTAAGCAGGAGAGGTAATAACAGTGGTGACTTCTGCATCCCTACTGCGTGCCAGGCGGTGTGAATGGCTCTTCACATACCAAGACCTTTCACGGAATGAGCACAACACCCCTGTGAAGTGGGCGCGATCATTGTTACATGACAGAAAACACAGAGGCCCAGAGAGGGCCGGCACTTTGCCCAAGGTCCCACAGCATGTTTGTGGCAGGGCCCAGACTCAGACTCAGGCCAGGGGACCCTGTCACTGGGGTTCAGCATCTCTCTCTGCACTGGGGGTATGTCCTGTCCCGGAATGAGCACACAACCTTGATTAAGCTAATAGCTGATTTGGCTTTGATCTGATGTATTTTGATCATATTATTTTTATGTTAGGAGCCTCTAAATAACCATCATTTCAACAGTGCCCCAATTAGCAGGCCATTCACAACGGATTGGAAATTGACTTGCATCGGGCCTCTCCATTAGTGCCTGGGAGAAGCTTCCAGCCTTAATTATCCACCCAGTTTCCGAGGCTGGCGGCTTGAGGAGTTTGCATGATGCTGCAGGTGGCTGTACGAGAGGTGGGGCAGTGGTGCCCACCTCTACGGCGAGGGCTGTCAGCAGCAGGAGTGAGGGCGCTCTCTGTCTTAACTACTGTTTCTTGGGATCCTGGGTATGACTTGGGTGGGGACGTTGATGGGGGAGATGGGGATGCCCAAGAAGAGTGGCAGGAAACTGACTTCTATTTAACCTCTTTCCTGTACACAGCAAGGGTTGGCACTTGCTGTCCATGTCCTAAGTCCATGTTCCCCTAGCTCTGCTGGGTAGAGATTCTTATCCTCATTTAGAAAATGGAGGCTCACAAAGGACCCATGGGCTCTGTCAGCATTCTGGGACAGTCTCACAATCACAATCCTGCCAGTGTTCCCTGAAATGCCAGCATCCTGCTGATCCAGGCTTCTACAGACCTGGGACTCTCAGGGTAGGATGTGCTAGGCACAGCACCGGCCACGTCATAGGACAGACGGGATCACTGGAGCTCTCACCCCATGTGACCAGAGGAGCCCAAACCAGAACCTTGGTTAGTGAGATTCTAGGGCTTCGTCTGCTGCCCTGGTGAGCCCAGGCCCAGCCAAGAAGTTGGTGTCCCTGGCTACCAGCAGGACTGGGGCAAAGTGACCAGTCAGGCAATTGTTCCCTGAGCATGTTCTTGCTGCCTGGCCCCTGTGTCTTTGTCATGCTGCATCCCTCTGTCATGCTGCATCCCTCTGTCATGCTGTTTTCCTTCATCTCAGCTGGTTTAAATCCTCTTTCTCTGAGACCCTGAGGTCACCCTTCTCTGGGTCCCAAGGAGCTTCATCTCTCCTTCCCCACAGGCTGAATCATGGGGTCTGCCTTCTTGGTGGATCCAAGCTTCTCAGAATTGGGGCTGGTGCCCTTTGCTCCCCCAGTGCCCAGTGCAGGGGTTTGCACACAGTAGGGGGCGCTGAGTATATGTATGAAACACACAGAGGGGAAGGAAGCAGTCTGCAGTGATGGTGGGATGCCTGCCCAGATGGGGAAACTGAGGTTCAGAGAGGTTCAGTGACTTCAGAACCGGCGTATATGGAATGGGCACAGGGTTTGCCATCAGAAGTCAGGTGATGACCTGGGAGGGAGTTGGATGGGGTGGGCAGTGGAGGGCCGGGAGTGAGTGATGGCAGCCAGGAGCACTCTTGTGGGTGTCCTGGGCTGGGTGTCTGGACAGCTTTCCATCCTTGTGATGTCCGGTTTATTTTGTATGATTACTTCTTAGAGTTAGAAATTCAGTGTATTGGCATTGAAGAAAGTATGTACCAGAGAATAAAGAGAAGTCAATTCAGCATCACCACACCTTGTTCTTTTCTTGCCTTTTGGTGTTTTCTCCTGCCTTTTCCATAAGCAAGCTTTTTATCTAGTTACAGTTCTGGGGTGTGTATAATTTCGTGCCCTGCTGTTGTCACTTAGCTGCCTCTCAGAAGTGTTTTTTAGATTGGATGACATTTCAGTTCAGCACTGTCTCTTATTGGTTGTGTGGCCTCACAACTTGTTATCTGGAAAATGGACACAATGACACATACATAAAGTACTCAACACACACACACACACACACACACACACACACACACACACACTCAACAGTATTTGGCACAGGGAAAATTCTCAGAAAATAGTCCCTCCTCCTATATAGCTTCACAACTTACCCATTATTGGAAGATTATTTTTCTTTTCTAAAAGAATGATCTGTTCATGACTCGAAATTTTGGCAAAATATGGTAAAGAAGGAAAATCAGTTCAGGCCGCTTGTAAAATGCACTTTTAGCGTTTTGCAATATTTTCTTCTGGTCTTTCATGTGTGTTGAGTTTTATTTAATCAATGTAATAAAAGACATACAATTTTGTATTATTTTAACATAACTTTTTTATGACAAGCACTTTCCCATGTTACCTTAGTATCTTCATCAATAATTTTAAAGGCTACATATGCTTTCAACAAATGGAGTGTTTTTCATAACCACTCATCTATCTGCATCTTTTAGATTGTGAGCAGTATTTCAACAGCATGGATAAGTATCCTATGAATGTTTTGGGATCCAGAGCCACTCCCATAATTTTGATAGGTGCCTAAAGGGGAATTATTGACCAGAGGGCATGAAAATGTCCGGGCTTACTGCATTCTTGCACCAGTCTTTGCCGACTGCCATGTGCTGGACACGGTGTGTGTCTAGGGAAGGATGATGAACAGAACAGGCACATCACATGGCTCCCTGGAGTGTGTGGTCCTAGGAGAGACAGAGAATTACACAAGCCATGCATCATGCCCTGATAGGGAAAGTGTGGGTGTAGGGGGAGCTCAAGACAGGGGGTTGCTGGCCAGTCTGGGGATATAGAGTCTGAGTCTTGAGTATTCACTCAAGTTGAAAGTTGCAAGAGGGAACAGAAAATGTGGAGGGTTCCAGGGGCTCAAACGGGGCTGGTTGGCCTGGGCATAGTGGGCAGGGGCATGTGAAGAGCAGGAAGCTACAGGCATTGGGAAGCCTACAAGACTCTGTCCCCAAAGCTCTTGGGAGCCACTGAAGGCCTTAAACAGGAGCATGATGCAATTGGATTTTTGTTTGGGAGAGAACTGCCATGTGAAGCTTGCATGGGAGTTGGTCAGAGCATTTGGATGGCTGTGTGACTCCAAGAGACATCAGAGGATCTCATTTCACCATCCCTGCCCCTGCCCCTGCATTATGTATGGGGGTTGAGGGTCCAGCAGGGAGCACTGTGGGCATTTGAGTCACCGTCCTGCTGATGCTCGTGAATGTGCCCAGTGAGCGCCCTTGCGTGGGGAGCAGCCGGCCTTTGGGGTTTGGAGGTTTGGAGGGCCTCCCTCCTCCCTCACCTTCCCAGGCTCCCACTGCCTTCTCCTTGGGGTTGTTTCCTCTGCTCCTGGTCTCCTCTCAGCCTTGTCTGAGACGTTTACATAAACCCAAAGGCTCTCAACCGAAAGAACCGCATTGTCAAAGTTGCTCAAAAGTCTGCTGTCTGCGGCAGATGGCCTGCTGACATTCCCAGGCTGTGTTTTGAAGCTGCATCTGCTCTCCCACATCCCTCCATCACATAAGCATTATTAATAAATGTTTGCTTCAAAACCAGAGCAGTGGGTTGCAGTGTTGGGTGGTGCATGTTTCTATTAATTGGTCTGATGTCCCCCAAAGACATAAGTCTGTGGCTAAAAGGGCACCCCTCACGGATACTGGATGACTTCAAAAGATGGGCTGCGAGGGCCTCAGCCCAAGAACAGGCTGCTGGCGGCTCCCTCCCTCCCTCTCCTCCTCCACCTAGGTGCCATGCATCTTCCTTTGTTATTATCAACTGGCTTTTGAATAATCTTGGGCTTCTGGAACTGACTGCTTCATCTGGGGTTTGACCCAGTATTTTATGATATAAATTAAGTGGACTTGGCCAGAAGACCTAGGAGTGCTGTCTTTTTTTTTTTTTTTTTTTGCCTGAAACCTGAGTCCTCTGGGGTAAGTGTCTCCCTGACTTTCTGATGTAATCTATTCCCTTCAGCCTCAATCAGTTCGGTCTAGCCAACAATCATAGCGCACACGGTATATTCACGGCTTGTGTCTTGGCCTTGGAGGCACACAGATCCACAAAATGAGTTCTTGGCTCTTAAAAGGCTCACATCCCAGGTGGAAACAGGATGGCTAATTTAGCAACCCTGATGGGTGTCTCAAGCAGATGTGGGTTGGATTCTCGTCCTACCGTCCCTCTTTGAGTAACCTTTGAGCAAATGATTTTGCCTCACCCAGCCTCCATTTCCTCATCTGCTGAATGGGTGTAGGAATATCTGGGTGGCAGGATCCCTGAAAGCATCAGTGGGACTCTGCATTTGAGAGCTCCTGGCCTGGCTCCGGGTAGTTCTGTCTCTGGAGGCAGGCAGCATTTCTTGGGGCCCCGGGCATGAGCTGCTAGGCATGGGCCATGTAGATCGAAGCCAGTGCAGCATTGTCCCCATGCTGACCCCTCCCTCTCTCTTCCCTCTCTTTCTAGCCTGTGACCTCATGACCCAGGGGATTTTGGCCTTGGTCACGTCCACTGGCTGTGCGTCTGCCAACGCCCTGCAGTCACTCACAGATGCGATGCATATCCCACACCTCTTTGTCCAGCGCAACCCAGGGGGGTCTCCGCGCACTGCCTGCCACCTGAACCCCAGCCCTGACGGTGAGGCCTACACGCTGGCCTCCAGACCGCCCGTGCGCCTCAATGACGTCATGCTCAGGCTGGTGACAGAGCTGCGCTGGCAGAAGTTTGTCATGTTCTACGACAGCGAGTATGGTGAGTTGGGGGCAGGGGTTACTCTGTGGCTCCTGGGAGGCATGTTGGGCATTGGGAGACCCGTGAGCCAGGCCATTGGCTGGTGGCTGAGTGCTTCAGAGTGGGCTGGGTGCACATGGTGGTTGGGGGTCTGAGCGGTATGGGTCTCGGGGTGCTAGGGCCTAACCTTGAGCTTTGCCAGTGGGGGAAGAGCTGCAAAAACAGATCTGTAGACAAGCACGAATGTTGCCTAGCAACGACACCTTATCATGACAGCTGAAGTTTGAATCATCTTAGAGTTTTCAATAAAATATTAATAAACTGCTGGCAGGGATCCGAAGGGCTGCATGTAGGTAGAGGCAGAGGCCGGCCAGCACGGTCCTCCCAGAAGACTCCTCTTCAAAGACTGTCCTTCACGCTGGACGGTCACCTGGCCCTCCCAGCCCCTTGCCTCCCTCT